>NC_089705.1:3315827-4632494 GCF_031753505.1 Anomalospiza imberbis
GAGTATTTTATAGGCTCAGGCATGTGTGTTCCCTTGAACAGCCCTGGGTACCGAGGAGGGGCACTCAGATGATGTGGTTTGGGATTAAAAAGGCACCTTACAGTGACAGGCATTAAAATAAGGTAATACTGGCAGAAGAAAATGCCAAGGCACGCATGCAGCCTCTACTCTGCTGCACAGGCATCGGCAGGTACCCACACAAAAAAAAAAATCCTGTCACCTGAAGGTCTGTGAACTTGGGGCAGTGCTTACAGTGCTGTTTGGGGTGGCCAGGTCTGTGCTGAGATCTCCCAGGGACCGGGCACTTGCAGTGAAACCTCTGCCTGGAGGGTTCTCCATTCGGAGTGATTTTGTCTGAACTCTGCTGGTGACCCCGGAGCGGGTGAACTCCTGACTCCATCCACTCACCCCGCTGTGGGGCCAGGACTGTGCAGGCTGGGTGGGAGGATGGCAGCAGCACCGCGGGCCTGGGAATGCCAGTGCTGCAACATGCCTGGAAACCACCCTGGAAAAAAGGCTCGTTTCAGCTGGATCAGCTCCCTGGCCCCTGCGCGGCCGCTGCGAGAGCAGCAGCACCACCCTGAGGGACGCGGCAGGGAGGAGCCGGGTGCAGGCACCCGCTCTGGAAATGCAGGGCAGTGATGCCCTGAGCACAGCCAAAAGCTGTGGAGGTGCAGGGCAGTGATGCCCTGAGCACAGGCAAAAGCTCTGGAGGTGCAGGGCAGTGATGGCCTGAGCACAGGCAAAGTTCTGGAAATGCAGGGCAGTGATGTCCTGAGCACAGGCAAAAGCTCTGGAAATGCAGGGCAGTGATGCCCTGAGCACACCCAAAAGCTCTGGAAATGCAGGGCAGTGATGTCCTGAGCACAGGCAAAGTTCTGGAAATGCAGGGCAGTGATGCCCTCAGCACAGGCAAAGTTCTGGAAATGCAGGGCAGTGATGCCCTGAGCACAGGCAAAGTTCTGGAAATGCAGGGCAGTGATGCCCTGAGCACAGGCAAAAGCTCTGGAGGTGCAGGGCAATGATGCCCTGAGCACGGCCAAAAGCTGTGGAGGTGCAGGACAGTGATGTCCTGAGCACGGCCAAAAGCTCTGGAGGTGCAGGGCAGTGATGCCCTGAGCACAGCCAAAAGCTCTGGAAATGCAGGGCAGTGATGCCCTGAGCACAGGCAAAAGCTCTGGAGGTGCAGGGCCGTGATGTCCTGAGCACAGGCAAAAGCTCTGGAAATGCAGGGCAGTGATGCCCTGAGTACGGCCAAAAGCTCTGGAGGTGCAGGGCAGTGATGCCCTGAGCACAGGCAAAGTTCTGGAAATGCAGGGCAGTGATGCCCTGAGCACAGGCAAAGCTCTGGAGGTGCAGGGCAGTGATGTCCTGAGCACAGGCAAAAGCTCTGGAAATGCAGGGCAGTGATGCCCTGAGCACAGGCAAAAGCTCTGGAGGTGCAGGGCAGTGATGCCCTGAGCACGGCCAAAAGCTGTGGAGGTGCAGGGCAGTGATGCCCTGAGCACAGGCAAAGCCAGCTGGCTGTGCCACCGTGTGCAGGCAGCAGCTGAGCCGAGCAAAACCCCACCTTCCCATCAGCCAAGTCAAATGTGAGCTGGAACAGTTCTTCCTGGATGTGGTAAGCAACAGAGCCAAGGGCCAGGTCAACCCTCCTGGCCTATGGGGACAGCCCTGGAGAGGGACAGAGGTGACCGTGCAGCTGAGACAGGGGGCACTGACAGCAGAGACATTTCCCTGTGCAGTGTGAGGGTGACCTGTCATCTTGCTGAGGATGGAAGTGCCTGCCTAATTTGCCTGGCAAATACCGACAGGTTTCCTGTCATGCCCACCACCAACCTCCTCCAGGAAGATCCTCTGGGGCTGCAGCTTCCTCTCGTGCTCCGGGGCAGCGGGGCAGCATGGGCTGGCTGCAGGATGTCCTTCATGGCAAACCACCCTGAGCACTGCCAGGCCTGCAGAGCTCAGAACTTGCTCCCCCTGTCCTAGAGCTGCAGGGGGCTGTCATCCCACAAAAAGCAGAGTTTGGGATGGGCTCAGTCCAGGCTGGCAGCAGCAACTGGTCTGGAGGACACCCTGGCTGCCTGCTCACTCTCTCCCTCCTGCTCTGTCCTGCCACATGCTCAGAGCTGAAGCTGTGGGTTATTTTTCCCAGTTTGTTTTCCTCTGCTGCTGGAGTTGGTGCTACTCCTGGCTCTGCAGGGCTCAGGTTTCCCAGACAGTGATGTCTGGGAGAGCCAGAGCACCGGGAATCCCTTCAGGAAGCTCCTCTTGGCAGATGGTTCCTGTGCACATGGCCATTAGAAAGCCCCAGGTGCTGCTCAGGGCTCTGCCCTGGACTTCAGGCTTTGGCAGCTCAACACAGCAGCTCATGGCTCGTTGGGCCCCTGTGAGCCTGGAAATTTTTGTTTACAAAGCTGGCAGGCAGGGTCTGTGGTGGAAGGAGCTGTGAGCCCTTGCTTGCATGCATTTCCAGAGAAGTAAGAGGGGAATTGGGTATTGAGCTGAATGTGTGCACTTGTTGGAGGATCAGCACCCCTGACTGTGCTTTTGAGTCTGTGTCAGACCCCCCTGCTCCCACCCCCAGGGCTATACCTGACACGGTGTGTGTCCATGCCCACCTCCTGGGGCACCTGCAGGGCATGACCCTGCTCAGCAATGGGCCTCTAGGAAGCCCTTTTGGGGGAAAAGCCAGATTTTCAGTGTCCTGCTCTGTGCTACCCCAAACTGGGCTGCTCTGTTTCCTGGTCTGAAATTTGGTTGTGCTGTTCTGGTGAGCAACTGATCTGTAGGAGGCTCAAACCCACCTGAGTTGTGCCTAACAGACACAGGTTTGCTGCTCCCACAACTGCAGTCAGATCCCCAGGCACAGAGCTGTGCCTGCCAGGATGATTCCAGTGCAGCTCCAGATGCTGCTCTGGTTCTGTGGAGAAGCAGCAGGCACAGGTCCTGCAGCCTGCCTCAGGGCTCTGCCTCCTCCTCCTTCTCCAGAGCAGCGTGCTGCCTCTGCGCTGGCATGAGGGCCACGGGAATCCCCCTGTAAAACATTTCCTGATGTTTTTTCCTGAAGTTTTACTCCGCTCCGGGAGGGAGGCCTGTGGCACTACGCATCACAGCGTTTCTTGGAGCAGCTGCTGTGGGGGCACTGAGCTGGGGCTGAGGTGCTGCTGAGCCCGGAGCAGCTCGCACTGCCAGGGCAGGGCAGAGGGATGGCCGCGAGCAGCAGCCTCTCCTCAGTGTGCTCCCCACCAGCGGGGTCACAGCACGGGGAATGCAGTGCAGGAGCTAGTGGGAGAAGTCAGACCTCAACAATGCTGTGGATAGCTCTGCTGCCAGATTGGGCTTTTATTATTTTATTTTTTCAGTGAAGTTTATGGGTTGGGGATTTTGCAGAACTTGGCGCCGGGATCTAATATCAAATGAAGACCTTCTGGTTCGGAAATTTGACTTAATGCAGCCGTCTTTTATTGCTTCAAGGATTAAGCAGAACAAAGTGGCTCTGCCTGTGCACGTGCAGAGATGTTTGCCAGAGGCACGTGAGACACCCTGTGGCAGCTGTGATGGCCGAGCCAAGCCTGGTGGGACCTTCCACTGCGGAGGGTTTCACAGCGCTGCTCCTGGAGCATCAGCCCTGCCGACAGGAAAGCAGCCCTCGGGAACGCAGCAGCAGAGAGGGACTTTCCCAAAGAGAATGAGGGCCCAAACCTGCTCCCTCAGCCCTTCCCTCCCACGGCAGGGCTGGTGGAGCAGGCAGGGAGCTCTGCCATGGGGTCACCAGCGCAGGGAATAGGGCGCAGGCAGAGCAGGCAGTGGGTTCAGGGAGCAGCAGCAGGGTAGGCACATCCCTCTGTGCCTGTGGAACAGGGACAAGGGATAACCAGGTGCCATGGCTGGTGTTTGAGGGGCCTGTTGAAAGCCCCTCAAAGGCTGGGGAATGAGCCAGCAGCGTGGAGCTGCTGCTGCCACCCACAACCTTCCAGAGCTGGATTCTGCCCTGGGGCTGGGAAAACTCGGGGTGGTGTGTTTGTGTGTCCTGGGCACTGGGAGGCCTTGGGGTGGTGTGTCCTGGGCACTGGGAAACCTCTGGATGGTGTGTCCTGGGCACTGGGAGGCCTTGGGGTGGTGTGTCCTGGGCACTGGGAAACCTCTGGGTGGTGTGTCCTGGGCACTGGGAGGCCTTGGGGTGGTGTGTCCTGGGTGCCCTGGTGCGGGGCTGGGAGACGTGGCTCCAAACAAACCCTGCAAAACCATGACTCCTCCTGCAGGAAGCCACTTTGTGCATACTCACACAGAGGAAATTCAAATTTTCTATCCAACTCCAGGACGTGGAAACCCAAATTGCCACCTCACAGCTGGGCTGTTGGCAGCGACCTGGCAGTTCCCAGGGGTTCATTCCTACTGCTGCTGTAACCAGGTCTGTCCAGCCTCCAGCATCTGGTCCTTCTCTCCAAGGCTCAGTAAACCTTTGGAGAGCCTGTTTACATTTGGGATCCCTGGTACATTCAGCAAGAGGCAATATATCAGCAATTTAGTTACTGTGGATTAGGTCTCAAATATCCTGGGGATATAATGTTGGTCTTTCTCACCTTGTGTGTAGGAGGACTAATGGCAAATTATCTGGATGGTTTACATTTTCTGGTTTGTATTGGAGCTCCCAAGGACCAATTTATCCTGATTGAATTGCAAACAAGGCTTAGTGCCATCTCAGATTCAGGGGCCAGGTCTCTCCATAAATGAATTCAGAACAATTCAGGTTACCCCAAATTCTTCCTGTAGATTGGATAATGGCATAAATCCTGCGAATGTTTAGACTGGAAATTGTTTGTAGCAACCTGAGCTTGACTGATGGCTGCAGTAACAGAAAGAATCATAACTCGTGTCCTGCAGTGAGGGTGGGAAGAGCTGGCAGTCCAGCCAGACGGCTCAGCACAGACCCCCAGGTGCTCGTGGGGGGATTTGGAGAGCTGTGGCTCATGTGTGACCTGCCAAGACACTGACTCTGCAGCACCTAGAATGCCAGTGGCCTTTCTGTGCTGAGGCAGCTGCTGTGGCCAAGCCCAGGCTCTCTTTGGGCTAGAAAGCGAGGAAACGAGGAGGGAAAATTGTGTGCTCGCTTGGTTTGTGCTGCGGTCTCAAGGTTTCCCATGGCACTTCCCTGCCCCAGCCCAGAAATGGGGTCTGCGGTGCTGGCACGAGCTTCGCGCTGGCTCTTGGCACACGGGGGCTGTGTTTGCTCCCTGCGGACATCCATCCCTGCTGCTGTCCCCACGCCGGGGGACTGTGCCCAAACTGTCAGTGTTGTGTAAACACAGCGTGTGCTTCCTGTGAACGCGCTTCACCCGCAAAGCCGCCGTAATTAAAAAGCGGGGGCGGCCGGAGCGGGCGGCGGCTCCGCGGTCCCTCCGGAGCCGCTCGGCAGAGTTTGGGCTGTGCTGCACTGACGGCATCCCCAGGGTGCTGTGGGCATGGCCGGACTGTCCCACTCCACCTGTCCGGAGGGTCCCTGCTGCCCCCAGGCGCCGTGCCCAGGTTCCCCGCTCAAGTGCAGAGGAGCTGCGGGGATCCCCGTCTGCACAGCTCCGGAAATATTCCCAACAGCCCGGCTTAAGCACTTGACAGTGTTTATAAAGCAGCTTGCAGCAAACAGGCTTGGAAGTGCAGAACAAGTTGGTGTTTACACAAGTGACTAATTATTTATTTGAAAATCCTGCGGACGAGCCGTGCGCTGTAACGACAAGCACATGGGGAGCGCTGGGCTCCTGCCCCGGCAGTCGCAGCAGGGACACGGTGAAAAGTTCAGAGCCGCCAGGGCGGGGGGACAGTGGCGATGGCCCCACATCGCCCGGTGGCCATCAGGTGAGCCGGTGCTGCCGGGAGAGTTCGTGCCATGGGTTGCCACAAGGCTCAGCCGTACCCGGGTCGCAGTCGCCCACGGCTGCTGCTGGGACAGCCCCCTCCCTCCAGGTGCTCTGCTGTGTGGCCATGACTCCCCCTAGGTGGGCTGGAGCAGGGGGGCTGTTGGGCCAGTGGCCCTTCAGCAGGTCCCCCACCCAGGGTGGGCCAGGGAGGGCACTGGCCCCCTGGGCACCGAGTCCATCCCAGGCTGAGGCCGGGCTCACTTCCAGCACTGTCGCCACCAGTTGTTTGGGGCATCGGTGATTGCGCAGTTATTATAAAGGGATTAAAACAATTTTCTGTTTCATTTGACTTCACAGAGCAAATGTTGTCGCCTTTATTCCAGCACAATGTCTGCCATTGGCAGGGCTTTGCTCTGCCAGCTGCAGAGAGGAGTGGGGCCCAGTTTGGCAGTGCCAGATCTCTTGGTGCAGCATGGAACTTGCCCTTCCTTCACACCGGGCACAGGGAAAACCACTTGAAAACTACAGGGAAAATGCCCTGTCAGGAGCCAGCTGTAGCAAGGGTTTGGGCACTCTCAGGAAAAGATGGTACATGTGGAGTCCTGGCTGCTGGCTGGCAGCTGGGCTTCCCTTCTCTCTGCCGAAGTTCACGCAGAGCCATTGGTTTGCTGCCCAGCCTGTCCTGCTGGTGTTGCCATCTCATCACTCTGTCCTGCCATGAATATTGGGCTACTCTGCGCCGTGGCTTGGTGAGGGCAGCGGGGCACTCACAGCCGGGCTCGCTGCCTCATGCCGGGCTCTCTGCCCCACGCTGGGCTCGCTGCCCCTCATTGGGTTCTCTGCTCCATGGCAGGCTTGCTGCTCCTCACTGGACTCTCTCTGCCCCACACCAGGCTGTTTCTGCCCCATGCCAGGTTCTCTGCTCCGTGCCAGGCTCTCTGCCCCACGCCAGGCTGTTTCTGCCCCATGCCAGGTTCTCTGCTCCGTGCCAGGCTCTCTGCCCCACGCCAGGCTGGTTCTGCCCCATGCCAGGCTCACTGCCCTGTGCCAGGATCTCTGCCCCTTGCCAGGCTCTCTGCCCCACGCCAGGCTGGTTCTGCCCCATGCCAGGTTCTCTGCTCTGTGCCAGGCTCTCTGCCCCTCACCAGGGTCTCTGCTCTGTGCCAGGCTCTCTGCCCCTTGCCAGGCTGTTTCTGCCCCATGCCAGGTTCTCTGCCCCATGCCAGGCTTGCTGCCCCTCACTGAGCTGTCTCTGCCCCATACCAGGCTCTCTGCCCTGTGCCAGGCTCGCTGCCCCTCGCCGGGCTGTCTCTGCCGGTGAGCCCGGGGCACAGCAGCCAGCTCCCGCGCTCAGCCCAGCGCAGGCAGCGCTGACCCTGCCCTGTGCTTCGGGGAACGGGAGATGGGAGGTTTGGAAATTCCCTCAGAGCAGAAACGCAGCGTTTTGGGCAGCTCACAGAGGATCCCACCCCGTCCCCAGACAGCCCCAGCCCTGGCTGGGGACTGCAGGCTCGCTCTCTGCTGGCCTTGACTACCAGCCCCAGAGGTGCCCACTTGATGGGAAACATCTTGTGTGCCTGGCACCCGCAGCAGCCATCTGCTGCTCGGGGAGGGCAGCCCAGGGGTCTGGCTCTATTTTAAACAAGTTCCAGCTATAACTACTGTTTGCAGCACTGGCAGATGGCAAAGATGCGCTGAGCATTCCAGCGGGTGCTGATTATTAGCAACAGGGACTTATGGATGAGGCTGGAGCATACTTCTCCCCACACCACTCTGGGTGCCACTATCTGCCAGCACCCCCAGTGCACCCCACAACCCCCATGCTCGCTTGTGGGAGCGATGCTGTCTGTCAAGTTAACCTGTTCTCCTCCTCTTTTGCAGTTCCTGCCAGCGTCCCTGGAAACTGCGAGCAGCCAACGCCCACTGCCAAGCCCCCGATGGGACTAGGGCCCAGCTCCTGCACTCCTGACAGGGATGAAGGTAGAGCCATGTTACCTGCTACCTAAGCTGGCTGGTGCTGATGTAGCTTGTGGATATGGTCCCAGACCTGGCTCTGTGCACAGACTCTCAACTCTGATCCCACCCGAGAGGATTTAGCGGCAGCAGAGACCCCAGCTGTGGAGCACACTCCCCCAACCACTCCAGGACGGAGGGGCTGCAGCGCTGGAGAGTTACTATGCAGCTTGGACTGCTTGTGGTGGTGGTTTTTCTAAGCTCCATGGATCTAACAGGCAGCAGCAAAGTGGTGAAGGGCAAGAGGCAAAGACGAAGTATGTATGAAATGCTTTTCTTCTCTACTTCCTCCCATGATGCCATGAAGGTCATGCTGGTGTGAATGTGTTTACAGCACAGGGAGATGGGCAGGGCCTGTGGTGCCCCAAGAGCCCGTAGAGATCCCCCAGTCCCACTCCCCATGTCCCCTGACCTGCCCCAGCTCCGAGCTGGGGTGTCCCCTGAGGTCACGGGGGGGTCAGTCATGCCACCAGCCCAGAGGGTCCCCGGTGGGGCTCGTGCAGGGCAGCCAGGCAGAATTGGCACAAGAGCAGCCAGAGGCGTTTGCCCTCCTTTATGTAAGCTCATGTTAGAACTGTTTTACATTAAAACTGTTTTAAATTAAATTATATAAAATTGATTTTATATTAAAACTGGGACTGCTGAGCCCTGGGAGAACAAGGAAAACCTGACGTCATGGCTAATGCTATAAAGGGCAATTTCCAGCAAGAGCCCAGTTTATACCTTTGCCATGGATGCAGAGCGTGGCACCGGAGCCCAGCGCTGTGGGAGGGATGGGGCTGGATCCCCGGGGGTCTCTGTGTAGAGGGGCCAGGGCCCACAGTGCCAGGGAGGTCCCAATCCAGACCAGGGAACCCTCCTGGCAGCTGGGGGCTGAGGATCCCCCTGCTTTCAGTGTGTCTTCCTAAGGCTGAAGCAGCCCCCACAGCCACAGGCCTGGCAAAGGGGCTGGGGCAGGCAGTGGGGGCTGCCAGGCTCTTGGGTCATGGTGGGGGGACTGGGCAGCCCTCTCACCTCTGGTCCTGACACTTGAACACTGTGCTGCTCTGTGCTTGCTTTTGAAGTGTAGTAAACATGGTATTTAAAAGAATACATCTTTTAAATACACAGCTTTTCTATAAACAAGGGCATGGCTTGCATAATAAACTAATAAAAATAACCTGCATTCTAGTCTGCAAAGAATGCGATTGGTTTCAAAACAAGCAGCATTTTATATGATAATTAAAAGCAGAAAACTCTCAAGACAAGGGATTGAGTATTTTTCTTGGACTGAATGTAGAAGCTGAGAACACATCTCTATTTTGGGGGCAGTGACACCTCCCGACTGCCAGAGAGAATTTAACATAGGCAGGGTCAGAGTGAGACCCAGCTTGGGATGCAGCATGGACAGAATTAATGGAACAGTTTTGCTCCAGGGCCATGCACCCTGGTCCCTGCTGCTCCTCAGCATGGAGGCGCTGCAGGGGAGGCAGCAGGAGGTGCTGGACCCCTGGGCTCATGCCCATGGTTAGTGTCTGCCCCACACGGGCAGCAGGGCTGGGGTGGGCAGTGCTGGGGCCCTGGGCACAGCTGGTGGCTGTTTCAGGGTCCTGCTCCTCAGCACGGCCGCTGTTGTGACTCTCGCGCCCGTGCTTGGCACAGCTGTGGCTCCTGTGGCCACTGGGGACGAGGCCAGAGCAGTGCTGTGAGTGTGCCAGTGCTGCAGGACCCTTGCTGTGCCCCAGGTGCTGCCCTTCCTGCCAGTGGTGCCAGAGGTTTGGGGTCACAGCCGGTGCCTGCGGAGCCCGGCACTAACCGCTGCCTCTCTCCTGCTCTTCCAGTCAGCACCGAGCTGAGTCAGGGCTGTGCCAGAGGTTGTGACCTGTGCTCTGAGTTCAATGGGTGCCTGAGGTGTTCCCCCAAACTCTTCATCCTTCTGGAGCGGAACGATATCCGACAAATTGGGATTTGCCTGCCTTCTTGTCCACTGGGATACTTTGGCCTTCGCAATACGGACATGAACAAGTGCATCAGTGAGTGTGGGGCAGGAGGGAAGGGGTGTGGGCAGGTGGCAGTGCTCTGCAGGGCAGCACGGGCCTCTGCTCAGGCGCAGGAGGTGCTGTGGCTGTGGTTGAGGCAGGGCTGAGCACAACAGCCTGAGAAGAGCCCTGCTCAGCACTGCACGGGCATGCTGTGGATGTGGGATCTTGCAGGACCTCTGGGCAGTTTTGTTGTATGGGTTGCCAGACTGGCAGCCTTTGGGAAGAGGGAAATCCTTCCAGGCACTTAGTGCCTCTTTTCCTGCTCTACTGCTCACTGGACTCAGGCGGCTCTGAGTGAAATCCCTGACTTGCATCTTGTAGCCAGAGCACCAGGAAACATGTGATCACTCCCCTGGCAGGTCCATGCACAGCACCCTCACAGCCAGCTTTCCATCTAGCTCCCTTTCCATGCAGCCTGTCCTGTAGCTGCAGCTGGAGCTGTATCCTTTGCCCCGTCCCCTTTGGCTGACTGATGCTCAGCTGAACACCAGCCCAAAACCTTCCACGCTGCCTGATTCTATCCTGGCAGTGGCTGCTGCTGGCTGGCTGTGAGAGCTGCAGCACAGGGCTGTCCTGCACAGGGAATGGTGCAAAGAAAACTCACTTCTGAGGGGCACAGCCAGGCCTGGCAGGATGCTCAGAGACCTCTGGGTTGGCAGTGTGGAGCCTCTTGAGTCTTCTGTTCACATCGGACTACATGATGGCTTTGGTGATTTTTTTCTATTTTTTTTTTTTTCCCCAGAATGCAAAATTGAGAACTGTGAGTCCTGTTTCAGTCGAAACTTTTGCACAAAATGTAAGGAAGGTTTGTATTTGCACAAAGGGAGATGCTACGTCACGTGCCCCGAAGGCTACGCTGCTGCCAACGGCACCATGGAGTGCAGCAGTCCTGGTAAGCAGCCCTGCACTCCGCACGTCTGCTCATGAGTACTGCTGCAGGGGGCTTTAGATGAGGAACTGAGCCCCTCATGGCACCCGTGCCCAGCTCTTCGTGGGGCAGAGCCCTCTGGGAACCAGCCTGGATGGGGAGCAGCCCTGGGTGTTGGTGAACTGTGACCCAGAGTTGGTGTGGTGTGGCAAGAAAGGGGTGCTCAGGTGTCACTGTAGAGCAGGACGGGAATGAGAAGACTCTAAGTCAAAGGTTAGAGAATGAACTCCAATTTATTTCAAATGCACCCCTCTATTTATAGGGAACATCGTGCAGACTGATTTCATTGGTCTTAGAGTAAAAACACTCACACCATTGGTGTGCAGTGAATGACGAATGGAGGCAGAACATATCTATGAACAATGTGAACAACAAGAGAGATTAGAGAATTATTTACATTCTTTCTTAACTGTCTCCCAGGCTCTCGCCTGGTTAGAAAACCTTCTCTTTTTCTCTCTGACTGAACTGAGAATATCCACACTCAGGGACTTAGGAACCTGCTGGGCGAACACAGACTCCCTTGCAGCCTCAGGTGGGGGAGGGATGCAGTGGTGGGCTCTGGGATGGCCTGGGCTGGCAAGCCAGGAATGGGAGTTACAGCTGGGCTCTCTTGTTATCTGGCAGCACAATGTGAAATGAGCGAGTGGGGGCCCTGGGGGCCCTGCTCCAAGAAAAGGAAGCTCTGTGGCTTCAAGAAGGGCAATGAAGACCGAACACGGAGGATTCTGCAGGCTCCCTCTGGGGACGTGTCTCTGTGTCCTGCAACCACGGAGGTGCGGCGGTGCACGGTGCAGAAGAACCAGTGCCCTGAAGGTGAGCAGATCCACCCCCACCATCCCTCCCCACACCCCATAGAGCTCAGGCACAAGTAGCCAGCCAACTGTCCAGTGTCACAAATGTGCTGCGCAGCTCCTGACTCCTCTGAAGTGCAGGGGATACGGATGTGATGGCACCTGGAAGAGCTGCAGCTGGAAGGGGCACAGCCCCCAGGGGGGTGATCCTTGGCACAGCATGCCATGTGTGCCACAGGTTTCAGCTGTTTCACAGAATTCACAGAATTCACAGAAGGTAAGGTTGGAAGAGACCTTCAAGATCACTGAGTCCAACCCATGCCAAAAAAAACCCCAAACATTTTAGTTTCTTCCCTGGCCAGAGAGCAGCCAGGGGTGCATGCCTGTGTGCTGCCATGATGGGAGCTCTCTACCAGAACAGGTCTGTTTTTCCCAGGAATTAGAGTGTCTTCAGGACAGAACGGTGGTTTGGTTATCTTGTTACAGAATGCTCAAGGATTGCAGCTGTGCTGAGTGTTCTGAGGGGAAAGGGATCTGAGCAGTGACTAAATGCACAGGAATTAACCAGGGGGGCAGGGTGAAGGGGACAGGGCCGATCTGTTCCCCCTTCCCTCGCTCCACCTCACGCTGCCCCTGTGCCTTACTGCAGGGAAAAGGAAGAAAAAGGAAGAGCAAGGAAAGCAAGATAATGGGAATAGAAATCGGAAAGACACCAAAGACACTAAGTCTGGCACCAAGAAGAGGAAGAACAAACAGAGAGGGGCCACGGTGCCCGCAACGCCCGCTAGCCCTGCCCAGTAGCTGGCCAGTGCATCACCGGATGGCAAGACTCCATTGCTGCTATGTATATGAAAGCTTTATTGAACAGAGCACTGCTACACCATGTACACGTGTCCAGAGACAGACATATACTCCAGACTGACCCACGGACTGACAGAGGCCACGCACACAGTGCTGAAGGAGGCCGCACACGCACCCCGCCCAGGACTGTGGAAGAACGCTGCTGAGGAGTGGGAGCGCACACGGAGGCAAAGCCCACAGCCCCAGGGCTCTGTGGGGACACTGCAGGGAGGAGAGGTGGAGCATAAGCCAGTGAAGGACCCAGACATGGGATTGATTTCATGATGGAAGGCCTCAAATGGAGCCCAAGCACATAGCCCCAGCACAGCCCCACTCAGCCAGGGGATGAGACTGAACCCACACGGCCAGTCTCCCTGACCTGGGACCCAGACACACACAGCAGTGGCCTCTTTCTCTTCCCCGTCCCCTTATTTTGTGTTTTAAGCTGTATGACTTTATCATTGCGAATACATGTTTGTGGTAAGAGGTCAGTGGTATCTGCCCTGAATCTGCTTCAAAGAATTATTTCAAATTAAAAAAAAAAAAACAAACCTAAAATCAAAATGACAACCAGCTTCCTGAGTGTGTGGTTCTTACCTTGGCCCCTATGGAGGCTGGTGTCCCACAGGACAGAGACTCACTTGTGGAAGGGAAACTCACCAAAGCTTTAAGAAAATCCCAGGAAATGCTGCCAGCTGCACTGCAGCCACAAATCAGCCATCCTGCGAGACGGACCCCAGCTGCACCCCGCTGAGCCCCGAGGAATTCCCCACTGAAGGATCCACTTAACACACAGCAGATTGAGAAAATGAGAGGTTACAACAAACCACAGGTTGCTGAAACGCTGCGACTCCACTTGGACAGTCCCAGCTGTGGGACCATCCCGAGCTGGGGACGGCTGGTGCCTGCCACCACC
The DNA here is from genome assembly GCF_031753505.1 of Anomalospiza imberbis. Classification (NCBI taxonomy): domain Eukaryota; kingdom Metazoa; phylum Chordata; class Aves; order Passeriformes; family Viduidae; genus Anomalospiza; species Anomalospiza imberbis. Next base: position 3,329,195 of record NC_089705.1, read on the forward strand.
CCGGCGTGTGGCAGGAGGGAGGCAGGCGGGAGGGGGAAGGCACAGCTCAGGTACTGCAGAAGATAAACAAATTTTTGAATTGGGTAGAAACTGCCTGTCTGCATCCCACTGGCTGGAATTCCTTGGATTCTCCTGCTCTGCAAGAGCTCACACCTGAGCAGAGGAACTGGGACAAGGACTGTGCAAGACAGACCTGGCGAGCCCTGCGTGGGTTTGCTGCCTGCTCTGCTCAGGGCAGTGTCAGAGGATGGCTCCCACCCACTGCCCCACAGTTTTAAAATGTGATTTCTCTGTAAAAATACATAGAGACACGTTTCATTTTTCGAGAGTTCAGCAGCTCTCTGGTCCCGAGGGATGGTGCTATGGCTCACAGGGTGGATCAGGGACGTGCTGCTGGAGCTCCAACTCCCCTGGCAGGGTACAGGGCAGGGGAAACCTCACCCCAGACTAACCCTGGTGAATCCAATCTTCGCAGTACTTGCTTCCATACCACCCTCTGCTCTCTGGTTTTGGAGGGCCGAGTGAGCCAACAGGTGTGCAGGAGAGAGCTCCCTGTCCCTCTGAGGGTCACCTGTCCACACCCACAGCCCAGGTTCTCTCCTGTGGCTCACGGTGACCACCGAGGACTCAGCTCTGGCACAGGACACCCCAGCTCCCTTCACCCAGCCGCCCCAGGGCTGGCTTGGCTTGGGGCAGGATGTGGAGGCTGCAAAGTTGTTTGGGCTCCAGAGCTGTACCAAGCTCTCCATGACTGCTCTGCTGGCAGAAAAACCTTTCAGCCTATCGTCCACTTTGTGTTTAAGTAAACAAGAAGCTGTTACATCTTTGAAAGGGGATTCCATTTCAGCACAATGATAAACGACCAGCATACCAAGCAGGGGGAGAAAGAGGTTCTTAAAAGTCATCCTTTAAGTTGTTTATGGATCATGTTCATATGATTCCTGAAAGCTTCCCAGCTGAACGATCCAACCTTGCTCTATTCTCTAGCCTGTGAGAGAAGTATTTTGTTTGTGCCATGGCATTGCTCGTAAGCAGAACCATTTTCCCTTCCAGTTGTACCAGCACCCACCAGTCACCCGTTGGTGAAGCTCAGCTGCCTCGCTCGCTGTGCCTCCCTCCTGGTGCCACATCCCCACCCAGTTCTCAGTGAGGATTATGGACAAGAGAATGCATTAGGAAAGTTTTCTACATGAGGCTCTGGTAATGACTTGATTCCCTACAGTAACTCCTGGCACTATTAGCACAACTATTTCAAAACTAAACTGCATGTAATAAATCAACAGAACCTATTTTAGAGAACTCTAGGGATTATTAGAAAATCTGACAAACTTCTTTCTGTTGTAGCCTTTCCCCTACTTTCTTCCTTTTTTCGCAGCAAAATGGGAAGAAAAAGGGACAAAGGCAACAGGAAGTTTAAGATGCATATTAAGAATATCCGAGATTTTTCAGTAGGGGTGATTTTAAAATTAAATTGTTTTAGAACAATTAGGAGAAAATATGTTAAAAAATAAATCCAATTTATTTTCTTTTTTTTTTTTGAGTCAGCTCAAGAATTGTGCTTATTCCCACTTCCAGAGAGCTGGTTCAGTTATGAATTTAGGAACATTTTGCCTTTGACCAACGTGAACTGCACACTGAGCTCCCCAGTCCAAGCTGAGATGTCCTTAGCTGCGTGATGTCACCTCAACTCACACACATGTGACTGCTCTCTTTCCATGCACTAAATTACCCTGTTGTGGTGTTGCCTCCATGGCATCACTGTAAAATACATGTCTTTAAACAAATAAATCAATAAATGGGTTTGCTGAACCAGCTTCATTTGTTTATTCACCAAAACTGGAGTCAAACCCAAGTAATCCAAAATGTCCACAGACGCAGCGAGCATCTCCTGAGAGCTTTCTGCCCACATCTGAGAGCCAAAGAACCACATGGATCGTGGATGGGAAGGTCACTGCTCTGACTCCTGCACGTATTCCCACCCCGTGCTTTGATCAGCTTGATGCTGAACTGAAGAAGCAACTGCTGGATGCACAGACAGACAGACAGACAGACAGAGATGCTTTGTCAGGAACTCCACTGCACAGGAAACAGCTTAGTTTTCCCTGCTGAACAACCTGGTGTTATTTGCTGGACAGAATTCCATTAGCTCAGAATCTGTAGGATGGTTTCTAGTCTGTTTCCTCAGATTTTGAGCAATACATCCCATGCCATGGGGGGAACAAAGGGCCAGAATAATGGACAGCTTGCAGTTGTGGGTTTGGAACTGTTTAATTTCTCTCTTATTTGCTGAGATTTGGAACCTAAAGAAGATGAATGTCACCAAACACACGTTGGTTCTATCACATTCTTAACCCTCTCTGAGTAATATAAATCTGTATTTTTCATCATCTACAGTCAATGAACTGTGTGCACACACACTCCTCACACAGTAATTCACAACTTTCCACCCCTGGAGAGGTGGAGGTAATGTATATACTCCTTAGCCCATGTTTATGTTTAAATGATTTCTCACTCAGGAGAAATCTTAGCTTTGATTAAAGGAAACAAAGTAGGATAGTGAAAGAGGTTATCTCCAAAACTATTGTTTGGATTACATTGTCTGAGAACACTAAAAGGGATAATTCAGATATATATTTACAGATTTTATGAAGTTAACAGACTTCACAGAGAGACATGATAGGCATCACATTTACAAAATCTATATTAAAAGTACAGAAATACCAGTTGTATTTAATCAGTCACCATCAATAAATCACCCTGATGGCATTTATGTACATGGTAATACATCACACCCAACTGAATGCCAAACCATCGTTTGGATGGAGCTCCTTGCTGGAATTTCCAGGATTTTTGAAGAACAGGAAAAGAGAGGCAGCCAGGTAGGTGGTATATTGTAATTTCCAGCCTGAGGCAAAGCGCTGGTTTAGAGGCACTGAGAGGGTCACAGAGGAGCACAGCCCATAAGGGCAGAAGTTACTTTTCATGGCTGTTCAAATCAAACCATGGGGAAATGTTCCTCTTTAACTGCTTTACCTTCCGGAGCGCCGGTGCGCGCCGGATCCGCGCCGCTGGCAGATGTTCCCAGGGTGAAGCCCAGGGCTCTGCAGCCCAGCTCTGAGCCCCCCCAGGCTCCCAGGGCTGGACCCCGCTGCCACAGCTCAGCCTGGGCTCTCAAAGCCCTCTTACACCTTTCTGCCTTTTTTCTTGGCTTCAATTTTCTCCTCCCTCCCGAGTTCCCCTGTTGTTTTCAGTTGACCATGTTGGGAACTCCATATTCAAGGCAACAACCCAGGATCACTTTGTCTTTCCTGTCACACCTGAAGCCCTCCCTCCTGCTCCCTCCTGCTCCCTCCTGCTCCTGCCAGCTGTATCCCTGGGAAGCCATGCCTGAGGAACTGAGCTGGGAAAGCTGCTGTGGTGATAAACTGCCTACAAGATCTTCTGCTGTGATTTTGGAGATGAGCTACAAAATCCACTTGCATCCCTGTGCTCTGCAGGGAACGGCTGCAATAGAGGGAGATGGCTGAGGCTGCTTTATCCTTTTAAATAAACAGAGGAGCTCAATACCACACTGAAAAAGGGCTCTGAGTGCAAGTCCAGTCTTGTTCTGAACTCTTGGAAATCTACTTTTCCTTCATTTAATTGACAAAATCTGTAGATCATGCGAGGAAGACATCCCTGCCAAAAATCCAACATCACTAGTTTTTAATAATACAATGGGAATAACCCCTCAGAACATATGTAATTATGGGAATGAGTCATTCCAATGGCATCATGTAACCACATTCACTGGGATTTGACAAAGATGAGGCTACATAAAACTCAAAATTATTTCATTTCAGCCCTAGTCAGGCAGTGGTGCTGAGGAGCTGAGGCCACGTAGCAGAGGCGATGGACAACGACCTGTGACCCTGTTGTCCTGGCCAGGACATGAATGATGAATGTGGCCAGGACAGAATGAGAAAAAGCTAAAGATTGAAATGGGGGGGATGCATCAATAGCAAAGGAAAAGCTGTGAGTCATAGAGCAACAAAACATCAGCTTAGTGGAGCAAAAGATCTGACTCGCACGTTATCAGACACACAATAAGCAGCTGCAGCCTCAGGGATGCTGCAAGTTCAACTCCAGCTGCTGGTCCCAGTGCTGGAATTTGGGGCAGGGAATATGTGAGAGTGAGGAAAGCGCTGCAGGAAGGTGCCAGTTTGAATGCAGGTCCCACACGTTATCAGTAGGATCTTTTCTTATGACAGAAAATCCAGGCTCGTAGCCCATCCCAATGGAGGCATGGCTGGGTAAAGGGTCTGAGCACTCCCACCAATGCTTCCAACTTGGGAATTCAGCACCCACCTCCGGGGCATCCCCAAGACAAGCTCTCCCTGCCACAACCTCCTGCCCAAAGATGGCTGGGTCTGTTCTCTCACAGAAAAGAGACAGCGACTTTCTGGCTGCTCCCCAAGATCTCTTGCTAACAATAAAGAGGGAGTTTTCTTAAGGGAAAGGAAGAAAGAGTTGGGGAGAGCAGAGCAAAAGTATTACTCAACTATTTAGTCTAAAATTTTGAAAATCAAAAGGCTTTTCTGACAGATTGATATCGACTCTAATAGAAAACACACTTGTCCCGGGAAAACTCTTCTACATGAGCCCCGAGTCTGATAGCTTAAACAATTATCTACAATTTGGAATTGATTTTTTTATGCCCACATCAATGTGCACTTTTTCAATGCCCAAGGCACAGATAATTCTATTAAGAGAAAAACCAGAACGTGTAGGCTTAAGCCAAACAGCCTCCAACTCCAGACTCAGTCTTACAAAACATGTCCCAAGGCCTGACTCATCATGGCTCCCTTGTACAGCAGGGACTCTACACCTCACAGCAAAACGCTGAAAATCATTAGGAGAACAAAATCCCAGCAGCTCTGTTATTGTTCTGGGTTTAAAGGAGCATTAGCAGCACCAGAAGGACATTGCACTGGCTGGGAACACTCTGTTGCTAATAAGTGTTTAGGAAGGATGGGCCAGAGCTGTGTTTTGGGCAAGTATTCCCCAAGGTGCTGAGCTTGGCCCCAGCCCAAGCTCTGCTATCAATTAACACTGCTTCAGCTCAGCTTTGTTCATTTCCCCTAGGTGAGGAGCTTTCAAATTGCTGTTACAATCGGGCAGTAACAGGAAAGAGGGCTTACGCTTTGGACACAGACCTCGCACAGATTTGATTTGTTAACGCGCCATCCATGCAGTTCTTTACCCGCACGTGAAAACACGCAGCACTGTTATTGCTAATTTTTACAATTCTTTGCCAGTAACGCAGAAAGAACAGCCCCGTGTGCCTGTAAACACCCACCAGCACTGCCCTGTGCTCGAGTCTCTGCTGCGGCAGTGCCCCTCTGGCTGCCCCAGTGTCCCACCGGCCACCCCAGTGTCACAGCAGCCACCCCAGTGTCCCACCAGCCACCCCAGTGTCCCACCAGCCACCCCAGTGCCACACCAGCCACCCCAGTGTCCCACCAGCCACCCCAGTGTCACACCAGCCACCCCAGTGTCACAGCAGCCACCCCAGTGTCCCACCAGCCACCCCAGTGTCTCACCAGCCACCCCAGTGTCCCACTAGCCACCCCAGTGTCACAGCAGCCACCCCAGTGTCCCACCAGCCACCCCAGTGTCTCACCAGCCACCCCAGTGTCTCACCAGCCACCCCAGTGCCACAGCAGCCACCCCAGTGTCACACCAGCCGTCCCAGTGTCCCACCAGCCACCCCAGTACCACACCAGCAGTCCCAGTGTCCCACCAGCCACCCCAGTGTCCCACCAGCTGCTCAAGTGTCCCTCCAGCAGTTCAAGTGTCCCACCAGCCACCCCAGTGTCCCACCAGCCACCCCAGTGTCCCACCAGCCACCCCACTGTCACACCAGCTGCTCAAGTGTCCTTCCAGCTCTTCAAGTGTCCCACCAGCCACTCCAGCTGTCACCCCAGCCGTCCCAGTGTCCCACCAGCTGCTCAAGTGTCCCTCCAGCAGTTCAAGTGTCCCACTAGCCACCCCAGCTGTCACACCAGTGTCAGGGTCTGTCCAAAAATCCCTCATGTTTGCCTCACGACTGTCTCCAAGGACTGAGACCCCAGACCCTGAAAGTAGCTCTAGCCTGGCTGAGGTGGAAAGTCTGCCAAGCCTTAAGGACTGGTATGCGATGCCATGGGAACTCAGTGCGAGAACAATGGACTGGTCATGGTGGACTGAGCCCTAATCAGTTCGTCCTGTACCTTCGGTCTTGTACTCTTGGTCCTGCACCGACGCGATGGTTACAACTGGTTCCCAAAACAACGAGTCCACACCCACCGTGTAGCCAGGAGAGCTGCTGCTTTGGCCAGATGCCACCCGCTTTGAGGAACCCTATAAAAGACTGAAGGAGTTTTGAGGACTTTGTCCAGACCCCACCTGGAGAAGACAGCCTATGAGCATCTCGTCAAGCTCCGAGGGCCTCGTCTCTTCAGACTGGTAGCTATAATCCCCTTCCCCTCTTTCTCTATCTTTCACTCTATCTCTTTATTTCTCTCCCACTATCGCAGTTGTTGGCACTAAATAAAAGTGCATTTTGTTTAAGCAAAGTGTTGTGTCCCCTGCTGTGTCTTTTGTGCTTTGAGATCTCCAAAAAGAACCTGTCAGGGACCCTGCATGCATTTGTGGACCCTGACAACCAGCAGGCCCAGTGTCACACCAGCAGTCCCAGTGTCACACCAGCCACCCCAGTGCCACACCAGCCACCCCAGTGTCACACCAGCAGCTCCAGTGTCACACCAGCCACCCCAGTGTCACACCAGCCACCCCAGTGCCACACCAGCCACCCCAGTGCCACACCAGCAGTCCCAGTGCCACACCAGCCACCCCAGTGTCACACCAGCCACCCCAGTGTCACACCAGCCACCCCAGTGTCACACCAGCCACCCCAGTGCCACACCAGCAGCTCCAGTGTCTCACCAGCAGCCCCAGTGCCACACCAGCCGCCCCAGTGTCACACCAGCAGTCCCAGTGTCACACCAGCAGTCCCAGTGTCACACCAGCCACCCCAGTGTCACACCAGCAGTCCCAGTGCCACACCAGCCACCCCAGTGTCACACCAGCAGCCCTAGTGTCACACCAGCCACCCCAGTGTCACACCAGCCACCCCAGTGCCACACCAGCAGCCCCAGTGTCACACCAGCCACCCCAGTGTCACACCAGCCACCCCAGTGCCACACCAGCAGCTCCAGTGTCACACCAGCAGCCCCAGTGCCACACCAGCCACCCCAGTGTCACACCAGAAGCCCCAGTGTCACACCAGCAGCCCCAGTGCCACACCAGCAGCCCCAGTGTCACACCAGCAGCCCCAGTGCCACACCAGCAGTCCCAGTGTCACACCAGCAGCCCCAGTGTCACACCAGCAGCTCCAGTGTCACACCAGCCACCCCAGTGTCACACCAGCCACCCCAGTGCCACACCAGCAGCCCCAGTGCCACACCAGCCACCCCAGTGTCCCACCAGCAGTCCCAGTGTCACACCAGCCACCCCAGTGCCACACCAGCAGCCCCAGTGTCACACCAGCCACCCCAGTGTCCCACCAGCAGTCCCAGTGTCACACCAGCCACCCCAGTGCCACACCAGCAGTCCCAGTGTCACACCAGCAGCCCCAGTGTCACACCAGCCACCCCAGTGCCACACCAGCAGCCCCAGTGTCACACCAGCAGCCCCAGTGTCACACCAGCCACCCCAGTGTCACACCAGCTGCCCCTTTGTCCCACCAGCAGCCCCAGTGCCACACCAGCCACCCCAGTGTCACACCAGCTGCCCCTTTGTCCCACCAGCAGCCCCCAACCATCAGCGAGAGGCAGGGAGCGTTCCTGCCGCTCTCCCGAACGATTCCCATTATGTGTCAGTGAACAAACACCACTTCCCAAACAATGGGGGCTCCCGTGCCAGCGCCCCCGCCGGGCCTTCGAACCACCCCGCGGCCCCGGCCGGACCCGGCCAGACCGTAGCGCTCCGGGGCGGGCACCGCCACTCCGGAGACGGGCAGTGACACGGAGCGCAGTGACACGGAGCACAGGGGCACGAGGGGGACACGGGGGGACACAAAGGGGCTCCGGGGCTCCGGGGCCGGGCAGGGCCGAGCCCACACGTTGCCGTGGCAACCGGGCCCGGAGGTGCCGCGTGCGCCGGAAGTGCGTCAAACGCTGCCGCGCGCCGGAAGTGCCACGCGCGTGTCCGCGGCCTGTGCCGAGCGCTCCGGGCCTGTCCCGGCACCGGCACCGGCACCCACACCGGCACCGGCACCCACACCGGCACCGGCACCAGCACCGGCACCGGCACCCACACAGCCACACCGGCACCGGCACCCACACCGGCACCGGCACCCACACCGGCACCGGCACCAGCACCGGCACCCACACCGGCACCGGCACCCACACAGCCACACCGGCACCGGCACCATGGTGAAGCCGCGCTACAAGGGCCGCTGCTCCATCAACCCCTCCCGCGCCAGCACCAACCCCGGTACGGGTGGGGCCGCGGGCCAGGCGGGCTGGACCGGACCGGACCGGACCGGACCGAGGCTGATGTTCTCTTGTCTCCGCAGATCGCGTCGGGGGCGAGGGAGGGAACAACATGCGGGACCGAGCGACCATCCGGCGCCTCAACATGTACCGGCAGAAGGAGCGCAGGTGCGGAGGTGAACGCGGCCTGGCCGCGGTCCCGGTGCCGGCCGGGCAGGGCCGCGCCAGGGGCAGGCGACAGAACGCCTCGGTACTGGCACGTCGTGTGTTTTGCAACCCCGTGAGCTGGGGAGCCTGATCCCGAGCCTGATCCCGAGCCTGATCCCGAGCCTGATCCCGAGCTCTCCGCAGCCAGCGATGTGCCAGGGATGCAGCTGGGAAAACACTTGATACATCTGCGTGGAGAGACCCAAAGCACACAGAATTCCCGAACTTCCCAGAGCAGCACAGCTCAAAAGCTCCCCCCAAAACACCTGGAGAGCCTCACTCAGCTCCCCTCAGCATCTCCACAGAGTCCCCCTGTTCCCCTGTGTGCCACACTGAGAGATCCATGGCAGGGATCGCACGTGTCTGTGCCGTGGCACTTCTGAGAGCCCTGTTTCCCATCAGCACGTTTGGGTTCTTTTGCCAAATTTCCCCCTGTTTGGAGAGCAGATGGCGGGGAGGGATTTTGAGATATTGCTGAATTCAAACCAGGTCTCGCCCTGTGTGGCTGAGTCCTGCAGAGTGGGTGGGCAGAACGGGTTAAGAGGCTTTGTGAGAGAACGCAGTGGGGTTTGCCAGGAAACAGCACTTGGTGCCTTTTGCAGCCCCAGGAGCCCTCCCTGGGCTGCCACCAGCAGCTGCAGGGAGCGTCTGGCCAGGTTGGGGTGAGACCAAGGGCTGTGACTGCCGTGGCTGCCTCTCGGGGTTGGGATAACTCACCCCCATGGGGAAGGGTCCCTCTGCATTCTGTGCCTCTGCTTCTGGCCTGGAGCACACAGGGGCTGGAGGGGTCAGCGCTGCCCTCTGTGCACTGACATGTCTTCGTTTGTCCCCCAGGAACAAACGTGGCAAAGTGATCAAACCTCTGCAGTATCAGTCAACTGTGGCGCCAGGCACCGTCGCAAGAGTGGAACCAAATATCAAATGGTTTGGTGAGTTTTGTCCAACTTCCAGACTCGGCAAGCTTCAAAGCTGTTGAACTTCGTGCATTGCAAGGTGTTTGTTTCAGAATGGTGGTTTGAGAGCTGTGTGAGGGACCCCTGCTGCTGTTGATGCTTTGTGGGGATACCTAAAAACAGAGGCCAGACAAAATCAAGGGAATAAAAAGCAGTTATGTTTATTGAAAGGCCTTCAGGTTAATTTAGGGCAGACAAAGCCCTCCAATGGCTGCACCCAAAATGGACAATGGGTCATGTTTTCCTAAGTTTGGTTCATTTGCATATTGGGGTTCATCTTCCAATTACAGCTTCAGCTAATGAAGTCATTTACCCCAAGTTTGCTGCCCCCAACTCACTTTTGTTTCCATCTCTCAGGGCCTGAGGCAGTGAGGTGTCCTTGATTGCCAGGCCTGGAGAGGAATTGTTGTGTCTGCCCCAAATGGGGAAGCAGCAGCTCCCACTGCATATGGAGTTTGGAGTTATGCACTAAAGAACTGCAGGATTACAAATAGATGGAAAATAGAAAAGCTAAAATCCTAAGGCATCATTGTCCCCCTTGCTTGTACCTGTGCTTTGGGGCTTTGCTTTCCACACACTCCCCTAAGGGTGGTTATTTTGGCTCCTGTTTTGTTCCCCATGGTTTTCCCATATGTATGGCTCTTAAATGTCCTAGAGATACTTTTAAAATCTCCTATAAATGGTGGGAAAGAAAAGGATTGGCTGCCTATTTGGGCTTGGTTTCAAGTAAAACCTTTTTGGTTTTCACTGGTCTTTTTGCTCTTAGATGGAAAGTTCATGTTTTATTAGTGTCCCGTTGGTGCAGATGAGATCAGGAATGGCCAGGTGCAATGTTTGTTTTTTACACTCAGGAAATACTCGTGTGATCAAGCAATCATCCCTACAGAAATTCCAGGAGGACATGGAGACTGTGATGAAGGATCCTTACAAGGTGATCATGAAGCAGAAGAAGCTGCCCATGTCCCTGTTCTACGACCGGATCAAACCACACGTGGGTATCACTGACTGTGCAGGTGTGTGCACACCTGTGACCAGCTGTGCTGTCCCTGCTCATCTGGGGACATACTGGCTTCTGGAAGGGGCAGCTGTAGTGGATTCCTTGGGGAAGGATGGTTCTGATTCCCTGTCACTGTGGCCATCAAGTGTGAGGGCAAAGAAAGATACATTATTTAATAAAAATTCTCATTTCCCAATAGGAAATTACCCCAAAAATTCTTTCCTGTGAGGGTGGAGAGGCTCTGGCACAGGGTGCCCAGAGAAGCTGTGGCTGCTCCATCCCTGGCAGTGTTCCAGGCCAGGTTGGACAGGGCTTGGAGCAACCTGGGACAGTGGAAGGTGTCCCTGCCCATGGCAGGGACTGGCACTGGATGGGCTTTAGGGTTCCTTCCAGCCCAAAGCCTTCTGTGATAGATTATGATACTATCATATTATGGTCTGATTTCTGATAGGTTAGTGTGCCAGCTGATGTTCTAATGCCTCTGACAGCCCCTGGGCCTTTCTTGAGGCTGCTTCACCCTGCAGACACTCACGTGATGAATTTGAAATACATGTGTTTTATCCTGTATCAGAAATTCTTGTTCATTCAGCCTTCATTTCTAGCATATCCAGTTTTAGTTATTGCCACTTTTTTTCATGGTGTCTAAACCATTATTTTGGACTATTGGTAGCTATTTTGTCATATGGAAACTTTGTAAGTTCATGTCATAAGAACGTTATTTAAATTAGGGAAAAGGTTGTGTTAAAACATGCATTACAAAAACAAATTGCTGCTTTCAGCCATCGATTGTTCGCTGTTCCAAGACAAGCTGGCTTTCATTGCAAGCTTTAAAATCTAGTTTTGATTGTAATTATCCCTGACAAAAATCTGAGAATTTGGCGAGATTAGTGCTCTTGTTAGAAAAACAAGAAATGATCAAAGATAGCAGTTGAATTTTCATCACGGTGGTTGTAATTGCATTTGACACCATTTATGGTGGAAGAACTGAAGCATGGTTTGTTGGCAAGTGCAGAATGTTGTGTTGCTTATTAAGTATCCACTCTTGTGTTTCTGGAAGCTTGAGCTGGAAAACTCAAACATTGTTAGGGAAGTGCCTGTCACTTGTTACAGGCTGTGTTGAACTTGGGGCTTCTTCCCTGTGTGTCACAAAAGATGGGGGGAAATGGTGCTTGGGGTTTTTTTTTTAACCAACCTGTTTTTCCTCAGACCTCCAGAGTTCACATTCTTGACACCGAAACATTTGAAACAACGTTTGGCCCCAAATCACAAAGGAAAAGACCAACTCTGTCTGCAAGTGATGTGCAGTCTCTGGTGGAGAATGCTGAGGCCTCGTCAGAGTCTTACGACCAGGGCAAGGACCGAGACCTGGTGACAGAGGACACTGGTGTAAGGTGACTGGAAAGGAAAAATCATTCATTGTATACATGTATGAAAAGCCAGCCTTGTTTTTAAAGAAGGATCTGGTACCTCCACCAGTGCTGTTACTGTGTGAGGAGGAAGGAAAAGATCAGCTGAATTTGGGATTTTGGCTAAAAACCAACTGTTACCTGGGCTTTGTCCCCTCTTTGTCTGCAAATGGCTTAAGAGAAGAAGATCTTGACCCTGTATCTGTGGTTGCTGATGTTTCTGGTGATGTCTTCTAGGGATGAAGCACAAGAGGAAATCTTTAAGAAAGGCCAGTCCAAAAGAATCTGGGGTGAGCTCTACAAGGTAAATGGCACTTGGAGTTTGCAGCAGTCACATCTGTCAGCCTTTACACAGCACTGGGCTTCAGCACAGCACTGAAATCCTGTACAGCAACAATGAGAAAAACTCAAAAAGAGTAGATTTTCATTTCTAAATCTCTGCCTGACTGAGCTTGATTCTTGAGCTCTTGTCCTACAGGAGCAAACATTATTAAAATACACGATCTAGAAGAGGACTGGCAGAGTAAAGGTGTAAATTTCTATTGGATTCCTGGGTCTTCACAAGTAAAAAAGTCATGTTCCCTTAAGTTTCTTCAGGCTAAAAACATCTGGCATATTGATGGGGTCATCTTGGGAGAGCTCTGACCCTCAGTTCTCCATGAGCCACCATGGCTGCCAGAGAAATGGAGACTGAGTGAATTGGGGTGGTATGAGCAGTTTGTGTGCTCTCAGTGACTCTTAGGTGTGAAATTGCTTGACTTTTTGCTCTGCATTTCTGAATGTAGCTTAAAACCTTTTCATTCGGATCTAAAAGCACTGGGAATGGTTGAGCAAAACAGATTTCAGTAAGAGGCTGCCAAAACTGCAGGAAAAAGCTATGAAACAAATTTACTTGGCTTGAAACAAGTCATAAAATGACAGCTCCCTGCTGTAATTGCTTCGTGGACTAACAGCAGGTTCCTGCTTGGTTGTGTGTTTCATATTGGCCCAGAAAACATCCTTTATACCCTGATCCATCATGAAATGGTAGAAGGGAGTTGTTGCTGAATAGATGATAAACACTGGGGGTTTATGTGCTGCAGCACTTTAGTTTTCCCATTTGGGTGTAGTGTTTTCTTTCCCTGGTGCATAAGAACAGGTAAAAGTCGTTCAGCTGTCCAGGCTGAATTTAGAGGGGATTTAGGAGAGGAGAGAGTCGAGCATCAGTGGATGTTAGTCTGAACATCACTAGTCTGTGAAGTAGCAGTTTGTGAAGGATACAAGGTTTTTAAAGTAATGATGTAGTTTCAGATATGACCAGTTTTCCTTTGGGAGATACAGATATCTTGCTTTCTGCAAAATCCTTTATTCTGTGTGTATTTTTTTTTATTTTTCAGGTGATTGATTCATCAGATGTTGTTGTTCAAGTTCTTGATGCCCGGGATCCCATAGGCACTCGCTCCCCTCATGTGGAATCCTACCTTAAAAAGGAGAAGCACTGGAAACATCTCATTTTTGTCCTGAACAAATGTGATCTCGTTCCTACCTGGGTCACTGTAAGCACAGTCCTGCCTGTTACTCTGTGGACCTTCTTTGTTCCTGTTGTGGCTGTGCTGTAGCTCCGTGCCAGTCCTCATGCTGCTCTGGAATGGCGTACTGCATCTGGGGCACTGGGAGTTCTCTGCTTGCCTGCAGTAAAAGTAACAATTACCATGTAAATCTGTCCAAGTTTGGCCAAGTTGAGCAACACACGCCAGCCACAAATTCCCTACTTCCTCTGTCTGGATTTAACAGTTCAGCTGTTGTCTCCAGAGTGTGCTAAATGTTAGTCAGCCTAGGATCCATATCCACCCCAGCTGGTTTGCTTTATGTCATTAAACTAATGAGTTTTAGCTAGCAGTGAAGGCGTTTTTGGGAAATTGTTTGTCTTTAATACAAACAATACTCAGGGCTTTTAGCTGTTGGGCTGGGGAAGTGCTTCAGAGGTTCTTCCCTAGCAATGTTCATGGCCAGTTGCAGTTGTGAGCCCAGTGCAGATGCTGTGTCCTCCTCTCTGAGCACAGAGTGTCACTCTGCAGCCCCGTGTCACTAACCCAGTCCCCTTTGCCTCTCCAGAAGCGCTGGGTTGCTGTCCTTTCCCAGGAGTATCCAACATTGGCTTTCCATGCCAGCCTCACAAACCCGTTCGGCAAAGGTGCTTTCATACAGCTCCTAAGGCAGTTTGGAAAGGTACAAAACAATTTTGGGGATCTGTGGTTGGTTTGGGGGGTTACTGTGTGTGTTGTCTTTTGCTTTGTTAGCATTTGGGGTTCAGAACTGCAGTGGTAATTCTGTTTCTCACTCCAAGATGTAAAAGGATCTGTTATTTCTCACCAGTTACACTCTGACAAGAAGCAGATCAGTGTGGGATTCATTGGTTACCCCAACGTTGGCAAGAGCTCAGTGATCAATACCCTGCGGTCCAAGAAGGTCTGCAATGTGGCCCCCATTGCAGGGGAAACAAAGGTAGGAACACCCCAGTGTTAAAGATACAAATGTGGTCATGTGAAAGCAGCCTAATGACCTTGTCAAGTTCTGCACTGACCTGCACAGGTTGTGTGACCCTGAGGAAGGGCTAATGGACAGTCCCTGCTCTGAGGCACTGCTCTGGCAGCATTCCCAGATTCCCACTCTGCCATAGTGCAGGGCTGTGATGGGAATGCTCAGCTGTCCTCACTCCCTGTCTGTGCTCTCCTGAGCCAAATGCTGCGTCAGGCTCTATTTCTCTGACTCTGGTCTTCAAAAATGAAACAAGGCCTGTGTGGAAGGTGCTGATGAGGAGCTGCTGATCTCTTCCAGGTGTGGCAGTACATCACCTTGATGCGGCGGATCTTTCTCATCGACTGCCCCGGGGTGGTTTATCCATCAGGAGACTCAGAGACAGACATTGTGCTGAAGGGAGTGGTATGTGTCTGCACTGGGTGCTGGAAGGCTTTGCTTGTTGTCACTGTGATGGTCTCAGGGGGTTGATCCTCTTCTGTGATCCTCTACTGATCTTCTGCTGTGCTTTTTCAGGTTCAGGTTGAAAAGATTAAGAGCCCTGAAGACCATATTTGTGCTGTGCTGGAAAGAGCCAAAGCAGAGTACATCAGGAAGACATACAAAATTGAATCCTGGACGGATACAGAAGACTTCCTTGAGAAACTTGCTGCTAGGACTGGAAAACTGCTAAAGGTGTGCCAGCTTCCTGCATTTGCAGGCTGGAAGAGCGTGTGGCCTGTTCTGAACATGGGAAATGGCAATGTTTCTGTTGCTCATGGGGCATGGGAGGGCTGTGTGCCCTGCAAACATGGACATAAACTGTTCCTGTTTTTCTCAGGGTGGTGAGCCTGACTTGCAGACTGTGAGCAAGATGATTCTCAATGACTGGCAGAGGGGCAGAATCCCTTTCTTTGTGAAGCCACCGAATGTAGAACCAAGTCAGCCAGATCCTCAGGTAAGAATGTGATGCTTGTGCCTCCTCTTCCCTCATATTTAATTTTCCTAATGATGTTCACTGCTGCTTTTCCCAGAGTGCCATGGAACTTGGGCAGTGCATGTCCTGGGCTCTGCCCTAGCATGGTCCTTCGGGTGACACCTGAATTTGGTGATGACCAGGTAGCAGTGCTCTTTACAGAGATGTCTGAGTCATTAGTGACTACCAGAAATGTCTGTAATCATGTTGTCATCTTAGGCTTTTTCCAGCAAGAGAAAATGGAAGTTGTTCCTGGATGTGGTGGGACAGACTTTGGGGATAATACATCCTGCTCTTCCTTGCAGCCTCCTGTGTTGGAAGCATCTGTGATATCTTGCCAAGATAACACCGAGGAGAAAGTCTCTGAGTTGGTGGCATCAAGTGTGGAGCCAGTAGAAGAGGGGAACAACACAAACACCGAAATCAGGCAGCTCATGTCCCACGTTCGGCAGAACTTTGGCAGGATTAATGTGGCACCTCAGTTCTCAGAAGAAGACCTGGTTCCTGTGGATGTGCCAGGTTTTGATGACACAGATGATGATTCCTCTGGAGAAGAAGAGGAGGAGGAGGAGGAGAAAGAAGAGAATGAGCAACATAAGGATCCAGGAGAGGAGGAATTGCAGGTGGCTGCACCTGCTACCCAGGAGAGCTCTAAAGCAGTTCTTAAGGCTTTGGAGGACAAGATTGCAAAATACAGAAAATTTTTGGATAAAGCCAAGGCCAAGAGATTCTCAGCAATAAGGTACCTGAATCTGTCCAATACATACAGGTACATTGGTACCTGTATGTCCAATACATACAGGGAAAGGGTTGATGAGGCTCTGCTGTAGTTTGATTCCATTTCTGATTTGCATGACAAATTCCCCCGTGCTGCCACGCACAAGTTGCCACAGCTTATCTGGCTTAGCTATATGGGTTGGAAATTGGGCCAAGTAGCAATTTGTTTTTTGAAAGATTATTCCAAGAGCTGCTATTTACCAGTAAATTAAAAATGTTTATGGAAAGCTGCCTCTTAAACTATGGATTAGAGTTAGCATTATCTTGGTTTTCTGGGCAGCAGTACTGCCTCCTTGGATCTCTCCTTGATGTTGGGTAATCCCAAGGCTGGGTATGCCTGGGTCTTCGTGCATGTGCAGTGAATCCTGGCACATAGAGCAGGCCCAGTTTTAGCAAAGCTCACCCACCAGCCTTGTTAGGACGGAGATTTCAAGGTTTAAGTGCTACGTTTTCTCTCTCATGTAGCACACAAGCACAGTAACTCCAGCAACAAGGGTATTGCAATATTCTGGTGCAAAGATTGGCTTTGTTGCTGACAGAGGACTGGGATCTGCTGGAGTCTGATGACTTCTCAGAGGTGGTCACTGTTTGTGTAACAACAATCTTTTATTGCTGGTTTTATCTTCCACAGAATCCCCAAGAGACTGAGTGACAACGTGTTTGCAGAATTCAGGCAGAAGGCTGAAGAACCCGAAGAAACTGAAGACAGAGGTAAAACAAGATTAGTAGATGTTCTTAATCTACATTTGGAAATCCTCTGAGCCAGAGGAAAAAAATGGCATTAAGGGGAGAAGCATCCACTGGATCCTGTGTGCAAGATCTTTTCCCCTAAAACTACTTAAATCTCCCTTCAGCTGTCCCAAGGGCGGCTGCTGACCTGGTGTAGCCTTCCTGTAGAACAGCTGTCTGTGTGATGGGAGATGTCCCTCTCAGTGAGGGAAGATACGGTGAAGGCAAGCTTTGAGTTCCAACAGCCTGGGCTCCAGGCAGGCTGCAGCCAGAGCAGCTCCCCTTCCCTGGGGTGTTATAGGAAGGACTGGATGGGGTTTGGGATGTTATAAAAGCAGAGACACTTCAGGCTATAGGTTTTTACTGAGGCTTCAGTTGTTGTAGTCAGTTTGAGTAAAGGCACAACCAGGTGGGAGAGCTCTGTCCTGACAGGACTGTGGAATTCTCCTGGACTTGGATGGGGCTGGAGAAACCTGCTTCTCAAGAGCAGTTTTCACAGTAAGAGCTGTGATGCTTTTGTGAGGAACATTCGTGTTGTTTTGGTAGAAGCTCTTAAATACAGCCAAGGCAATGTGTTGCTGAAGGAGATGAGATGGTGACCTCAACCTGAAGTTCTTCAAACTAATGAGTGTTCTGGAAGATACCAAGTGCTTGATCTCTGCTGTTTGCAGGCCCCACAGAGGAGAAAAGAAAGAGGAAAGAAGAAGAGGAAAGTGATGATGATGACCAGTTTGGAAAACAGCCTTGTAAGAAACTCACATCCAAAGAAGTAAGTGTGCTTTCCTGTAGTACAACTGAGCAGGGAAATGAGCTGGCTTTTTTATCTTGGCGATGTCACTAAAGAGCCTGTTGTCACTAGAGATCTTTGAGACTTTGGGCATGAACAGAAAGGGAATGAAAACAGAATTCTGTTATGAATGTTCTGTGACAACTTCAGCCCCCTCTTACCTGACTATGCACACCAGATTGAATCTTGTCTCTTGCTGTAAAGACTGAAGTGAAGATTACTCTTGTTAGAGCGGGGGTGGGTTCCGTATAGAGTCACATCAGTAACATTTTGTTTGAAATTATTTTACTTAATGCATGTGGAATGCAAAGTGAACACCATTGGAGAGTTGCAGACACTGAGGCTGTGGATGCTGGGGATTTGCTAATGTGTTTTGTGTTTGCAGAGGAGACGAGCCGAGAGGCAGCAGCGCTCCAAGAAAGTCGGAGTCCGGTATTATGAAACTCACAACGTGAAAAATAAGAATAAGAACAAGAAAAAAACTGGCTTGGAGGGACAAAGATCAAAGCACAAAAAATACAAACATAAGCAATAGCTGCTTATTCTATTAAATTTTACATAAAACAGCTCTAGTATGCAGTGGCTTTTTTTACTATAAAACTTGCGGTTCCTGTTCAAAGCCCAGTGTGACCGGTCTGTCCTGGCCCCAGGAGCAGCATCTCTCTCTTTGTTTCTGCATCATCTGAAAGTTCTTTGTGCAGTTGGAGCTGATGGTATTTCCACATCGCTGTCCCAGGCCAGCAAACACTGCAGTAGCCAAAGAGCTATTCCAGTGTTGCTCAGTGGTGGGGTTTGGGTGGGATTTTTTCTGGAAATTGGCTTTGTGGGGTTTTTCACATGACTACAGGGAATTCTTCTCTTTCCCGTGTTCACCTTCTGTGTAACCAGCTGCTCACAGAGGTACCTCAAGCAGGGATTTCATTTCCTTGCATTGAGAAGTGAACCTATGAGTGCCATTGTGCCCTTCATCTCACCAGAAACAGTCACACCCAGAGCTTTGGTGTCGCCTGTGCTCAGTTACTGCTGATGGTTCTGACAGGGGATTTCCATGAACAGTTGACACCAGCTTGCAGCTACTCAAGGAAATGCCCTCAAGATGCCTGGCCAAGACTGAGCTGCCAGTTCTTGGTGCATGTGACTTACTTGTCTTGTAGGCACTTTTATATTGTTTCTGAATCTTCTACAACATTTTCAAATTAATAATGTCAGATGTTTGAATTTAAAAATGTTTATTAGTTATTGCTTTGAAGGTCATTAGCACGTTACCAACAAGCAAGTTCCAGACAAGTTCACTGTTCAAAGAGCTGACTGCTGAGATGGCTCTGAAGGAGGGAGCAGTAATTAGTGAAGCTCTTGAATTTCAACTCTTCAAGAGAGGAAGAAAGAACACAGTTACACTGCCTGCTGTTACTAGTAAGTGAAAACTCAAGATCGTTTTAGGAAGACAAATCTTTGTCACTAATTGCAAGTTTCTTGCTCTGACAGCTCTTCTGAGCCTGCCTTGAGGACAACAAAACAATTAATTCTTTGCTGCAATGATGCATTCAAGTTGGGCCTGAAAAACAAATGAGACAGTGAGACAAATTAGATTTCCTAACCTAAAAAATAAACCTTCAGTGCTACATTTTCTGTTGGATGTTCATAGCAAGGAGCAGAGGGATGCTGCACTGCTGCCAGGAGAGCCAGGCCAGGTTTGTTCCCCAGTAATTCCATTCTTACATGTTTTATAAATTAGTCTGTCGTTCCTGGCATGCACACTTGTTGCATTCTGAGGAGAAAAGAGCTGGCCTTGGCTCCATATGATGAGAAATTGTTTTGAATGTGAAGCATCAAGGAGGAAATTAAATAAAAGCTGTTAAAACAGTGGACTGAATTCTCTGATTTGAAGCTGGACTATCTGAGCTAAATTAAGTATTTGGCTCTCTAGCATTTGGAACATGAGTTGACTCTGGGACAAGAGTAGCTGGGAACAGCAAGTTTTGTGATTACTGAGAAAATTTGATGCCAGTAGTGGATGGATGGGAGCAGCTAAAATAACCCTCAGCAGTGGCACACACAGCTGGTCAAGTACAGGTACTTCAAGGAAGATTGGGATTCAGGGGCAACACACATCTGATCTAAGATTTTGGGTCCTAAAACATTCCAAGGCAGCCTGAAAATGTGAGTTAAAAAGTCAGATCTGCAGGAAAAGCAGCTTGCTCTAAGGGAAAAGCTTTTAGCTGTAGCCAGAAACATTTGATGCTGTTCAGGGTGACATTCTTTCCTTACTCAAAAGATGTGGGGATTTTTTTCCTTTTAAAAACAAAGCACAGAGCAGAAGCTCTGTTCTCCCCAAAGCCACATGCACAAATAATTATCCAGTCCCTGCACAGTTGTTCTTGGGTAATATTTAATGTTAAATGGTGTGTTGTGTTACTAAGGCTTTAATGAGAATTTTACCACTAGTATTTGGAATTTTGGATTTTTACTGACCTTCAGCTGCTGGTTTGTCCGTTTGAGGAACAGAACCTCTTCACTGTGTTTCTTCTCTTCTATTTCTCGCCGCTCAGTTTCTTGCCTTTCAATAGCCTCACATTTCGCTTTCTCTTCGCTCACTTGTTTTTCCAGTTTCTCCTTTTCCTCTTCCAGCTCTGCAATCTTGGAAAAGAGTACAGATGTCTCGAGTTTTGTTGCCAAACAGTCAATTTTCAGTTCAAATGAGACTGATGCCTTGAAAGGCTACCTAGAACAGAGGCTCGACAGAGTTAAAGGAATAAAGGAGGTATTTATTAAAAGGCCTTCAAAGGATAAATTTTGGGCAGCACAAGAGCCTGGCCAAGGCTACACCCAAGATGGACCCTGAGTCACGAGTTTTCACACTTTTATAAGTATTGGTCCATTTACATATTGGAGTTAATTGTCCGATTCCAGCTTCAGGTTATGAAGTCCCATCCTCCCAGTTTGCTCTCAATTTGCTGTTGTTAATACTTTTTGGGCCTGAAGCTATAATGGTGTTCTCAGGAAAGGGAAAAGGATTGTTTTGTCTAACTAAACTGTGAAGAGAACTTGCTAACACTCTATATGAAATTCAGAGTTATGTACTAATGCAGTACAGAATCTGAAAAATACAAGAGCTAAAATTTAAGGCATCAGGAGAAAGTGGTGTGTCATGCAGTCTTTAAAGCTGTAGAAGAAACTTCAGAAGTGCAGCTAAGCCTGAGGACAGCAAACTGAGTATTTTGATGGTCTTTGCTGCCATCCTGTGGAAACGGAAACAATGAGTTTAAAGATATAAAATCTGCTATTTTCACGTGCAGAAAGCTTCCGTCACAGGGCCCCAAGGCGTCACTTTAGTTTTTAGTGAAGACAAAAGATAACAGGTTTCAGTAAAATAATTGTATTATATTAGTTGGGATACTAGGAGTAATGAAACTCTGCTTTTGCATTGTTTTCAACAGTGAAAGACAAATTCAGTATCATAGTTCATACATGGCGAGCAGAGACAGTGGACTATGTTTTTAATGTAATTATTTAGAATCCGTTGTACAATGGGAAGCTTTAAAGATTTCAAGAGCACAAATTCTCTGAACACTATCAAAGAAGGAACTTGACATTAAGCACTCTTAAGGCAAACAGGAAGGTGTCAAGGTGGAAGGTGGAGGTTTGCAGTTAGCATTCTGGACAAAAACTCTACTGTGCAGACTATGGGAAAAGAAACAACTGCTTACATCCCGTGTAGCCTTTACACCCTTTTCTCCAATTCCTTCACTCTTTTCTCCAAGTGGACCTTTACACCCTTTTCTCCAAGTCCCTCATCCTTTTCTTCAAATCCCTCACTCTTTTCTCCAAGTGGGTCTTTACACAATTTTCTCCAAGTGGCCTTTACACCCTTTCTCCAAGTCCCTCACCCTTTTCCCCACGTGGTCTTTACACCCTTTTCTCCAAATCCCTCATCCTTTTCTCCAAGTCCCTCATCCTTTTCTCCAAGTGAGCCTTTACACCCTTTTCTCCAAGTCCTTCATCCTTTTCTCCAAGTGAGCCTTTACACCCTTTTCTCCAAATCCCTCATCCTTTTCTCCAAGTGAGCCTTTACACCCTTTTCTCCAAGTCCCTCATCCTTTTCTCCAAGTGGCCCTTACACCCTTTTCTCCAATTCCCTCATCCTTTTCTCCAAGTGGTCTTTACACCCTTTTCTCCAAGTCCTTCATCCTTTTCTCCATGTGGTCTTTACACCCTTTTCTCCAGGTCCCTCACCCTTTTCCCCACGTGGTCTTTACACCCTTTTCTCCAAATCCCTCATCCTTTTCTCCAAGTGAGCCTTTACACCCTTTTCTCCAAATCCCTCATCCTTTTCTCCAAGTGGCCTTTACACCCTTTTCTCCAAATTCCTCATCCTTTTCTCCAAATGAGCCTTTACACCCTTTTCTCCAAGTCCTTCATCCTTTTCTCCATGTGGTCTTTACACCCTTTTCTCCAGGTCCCTCACCCTTTTCCCCACGTGGTCTTTACACCCTTTTCTCCAAATCCCTCATCCTTTTCTCCAAGTCCCTCATCCTTTTCTCCAAGTGAGCCTTTACACCCTTTTCTCCAAGTCCTTCATCCTTTTCTCCAAGTGAGCCTTTACACCCTTTTCTCCAAGTCCTTCATCCTTTTCTCCAAGTGGCCCTTACACCCTTTTCTCCAATTCCCTCACCCTTTTCTCCAGGTGGCCTTTACACCTTTTTCCCCAGGTCCCTCACCCTTTTCTCCAGGTGGGCCTTGCCCTGCTCGGCCTGCAGCGCCTTGCGCACGCCGAAGGCCACGCTGCTCTCGTAGAGCGCCTGGTAGGCGGCCAGCGTCAGCCGCAGCTCGTCCCGCACCCGCAGCAGCAGCAGCCCCCGCTCCGCGCAGCTCACCGTGGTCTGCCGGATCAGCTCATCTGCAAAGGAGGAACACAGGCTGCAGTGCCTTTGTCTGGGACACGGCTGCTCCTCTCACCCGTGGCAGCAGCTCTGTGGCCACAGAGAGAGACACAACTTTCCCAGGGATCGTTCAGGGAAAGGCTGTGAGAAGATCAGAGAAAAGAATGAGAAACGGTTCTTAACTTGCTGCACCTGGTGTTGTGAACACGTGGAATGTGTTAGGGAGATGTGTCTACCAAAGAGTGGTTTCATAATTAGCCAATGGTGATGGTGTTTTAAGTAAAGGACCACCAATTAGGTCCACCTGTAGCGAACTGGGGTCTAAAAAATCAATGGGTTTCTTAATAAAGTAAATTATCAGCCTTCTGTAAAATGCATGGAGTTTATGTCACTACTTACCCTGCTGGGGACCCGTTGCACTGACACTCACCCACTCACTGTGCCACACAACCAGGGACACAGAATCACAGAATTGCCAGGTTGGAAGAGACCTTCAGGATCATCGAGTCCAACCCAGCGCTAACACAATCTCAACTAGACCATGGCACCGACTGCCACACCCAATCTTTTTTTAAACACACCAGGGAAGGTGACTCTACCACCTCCCTGGGCAAACCATTCCAGTACTTCATCACCCTTTCTGTAAAAAACGTTTTCCTAATATTCAACCGGTATTTCCCTTGGTACAGCTCAAGACTGCTAATAATAATTGTCCCTATTATATGGCGGTGTAAAATAGGGTTCTGGAAGGGTAAATGTGGCCCTGAAGGGTCAGTGGGGTCCTGAGATGTAAATGGGGTCAAGGAAGAGTAAAGAGGGTTGTCAGAGAATAAATGGGGTCCTGGAAGAGTAAAGACTGTTTTCAAAGACTAAATGGGGTTCTGGAGGGGTAAATGGGGTCCTGAGGGGAAAATGAAGTCCTGGAAGTGATGCTTAAAGCTTTAGCTTTTATATAGAAGGGTAAAGAGGGTTCTGAGGGAATAGAGAGGGTCCTGGAAAGGTAAATGCGGGCCTTTGGGGTAAATGGGCCCACATTTAGGACATGGCATGTCCTAGAGACAGTAATAATTGATTTGTTTTGTTACATTGCAGCTGTACATGGAGCGCAGCAGGTAAAAGCAGAGTGGTGGTGCAGCTCTTCAGGTAATGCCAGTGATGCTGATCCCCTAAAGCTGCAACAGCGAGCACTTAAAAACGTGTAATGACTTGTTGCAGTCATGGGGGAGCCTCAGAGGACCCTGCTCTCCAACCCGCGGCCACCCCTCGCCTTGGGGAGACCAGCACTGTGCCATTAGAGTGTGCAACACTCACACGGCTTTAATTAACTTTAAACAAACTTGGCTGAAGTGCAGCTAGGAGGATAACCAAGAGGCTTTCAAGCCGTTTTTCAGGCGCAGGCATCTCCTGCCAGGCTGTCCTGGGAGCTGTGCGCTCGGGCGGGCACTGACCGAAGCACTGCGTGTAGAGCTCCCTGCGCACGGGGCACAGCCCGGTCTCCCGCGCCTGCCGCTGCTGCAGCTGCCGGTCCAGCTGCTCCTGCAGCTGCAGCACGTCCCGGCGGGTGCTGGGCGCGGTGGACACCTCCTGCACCCAGAGCTTCTGCGCCTCCTCCCACTCCCTGCCAGAGAAGCACCGGCCGTTACCGGAGTCACCGGGCGCCCCGCGGGCACCGCCGGCCCCGGCCCGGCCCCGCTCACCGCGGCGGCAGGATGGCGTTCAGGAGCTCCCGCGGCTGCTGCGTGGAGGAGAAGCCGGCGGGGGTGCGCGGAGGCTGACTCTGCGGGAACACGAGAGGACAGCGCCGTAGGAGCGGCCAGGAGACCGCGGTACCCTCGGCGCCCGGCCGGCTGCGCCCCGGCGGTGCGCGGTACCCCCTGCGTGCCCCCCGCCGCCGCTCACCCCCGCGGAGGCCCTGTCTCCTCGGCGGGACACCAGCACGGGCGGGCAGTACCGCAGCAGCGACTCCGGCGGCGCCGCCATGGCGGCCGCGGCCCTGTCACCATGGCGACCGCGCCGCCGGCCCCGCGCAGGCGCAGCAACGCCCGGGCGGAAGCGCCGGCGGGCGGAAGTGTCGCGGGCCGGAAGCGGCGGCACTTCCGTCGGGACGGGCGCCATGGAGGCGGCGGCGGAGGAGCGGCGGAGAGAACGGCGGCGGCGGCGGGAGGCGGCGGTGGTGGTGAAGGCCGAGCGGCGGAGCCCCCGGCGCAGTCCGTCGCCGCCGAGCGAGGAGCGGCGGGGCCCGGCAGGGCCGCGCGCGGGCAGCCGCGGCAGCAGGTAGGGAGGCCCAGCCGCTCGGCCCCACGCTCGGCCCGGCCCCGCCGCTCAACCCCTCCCGTTGTTCCCCAGGTCGCCCCGGCGGAGGAGCAGGTCCGGACGGAGGAGCCGCTCGCCGCGAGGCAGGAGGAGCCGTAGCCACAGCCCGCACCACGGCGCCGTGAGGGTAAAGCAGGTAAGTGGGGCTCTCGGTAGAGCGGGGCCCCGCGGACGCGGTACCCAGAGACTCGGCCGTGGCGGGTACAGACGGCGCCTCTTCACTTATCGGTTCTGAGTGTGCCCTGCATCGTGTCCCATGAGCAGAGGGAGGATCTGGGCGAGTCAGGAGCTCCCGCTGCCCAGCTCAGGCTGTGCCAGCCGTGGCTGGAGCTCCTGTTGGAGCCATGCCTGTGCCACAGCTCAGGCGCCCCTGGGAGCTGCGTCCTTTCCCCAGAGCAGGCTACACTGCCTGTTCCTGGTGCTTTATTCGATGCGAATTGTGGGAACCCAAGCAGTCTGGCAAGGAAATCTGTTCCACGCCGTGTCAGAGCGTATGTGTTTTCCCAGTGTGTGGGGTTGGGATTTTCTGAAAGGCCGAGGCTGACGTGCTGCTCTTTGATCCTGATCGACCCTTCCAGGAGCGGGAAGATCACGGCCGCAGGGGCATTGAGGAGCGGAAGCAGAGGCACCCAGCAGAGCAGGAGCACCGGCGGGACCGGGACAGGAGCGGGGACTGGCACAAGGACCATGCAGACAGAAGGAAGAACCCCGGTGACCGGCCGGGAGCTCGCGGCCACGAGCGGGAGGCGCAGAACCTGCGTGAGCAGCAGGCAGAGAGGGAGCTCTACAACGAGAGGAGGCGGGAGCACCGGCAGGGCGCCGAGGGCGGCGGCGAGCAGAACGCAGAGCCCTGGCAGGCGGAGAGCAAGCCCAAAGAAAAACCCGCCGCCAACAAGGAGAAGCCGAGCTTCGAGCTGTCGGGGGCGCTGCTGGAGGACACCAACACCTTCCGGGGCGTGGTGATCAAGTACAGCGAGCCCCCCGAGGCGCGCATCCCCAAGACGCGCTGGCGTCTGTACCCCTTCAAGAACGACGAGTTCCTGCCCGTGATGTACATCCACAGGCAGAGCGCCTACCTGCTGGGCCGGCACCGCCGCATCGCCGACATCCCCATCGACCACCCCTCCTGCTCCAAGCAGCACGCCGTCTTCCAGTACCGGTGAGAGCCTGGCAGGAGTTCTGGAGGAGTTTGAGATGGCTTTTGAGTTGGTTTTGATGATGCAGTTTGCTTTTTAATTTCTTTACGTAAGTAAGAAAAGTGAGTTTAGTTCGCATTTCTACAGTATGGGTTAAAAAGTTACAAGACATTTAGGTTAAAAAGGTTACCGTCTTCCAGTACCGGTGAGAGCCTGGCAGGAGTTCTGAAGGAGTTTGAGATGGTTTTTGAGTTGGTTTTGATGATGCAGTTTGTGGGGTTTTTTTTTTAATGTAAGCAAGAAGAGTGAGTTTAGTTCACGTTTTTTACAGTATGGGTTAAAACGTTAAAAGACTTAGGTTAAAAAGTTACAAGACTCTTAGGTTAAAAAGTTTACCATCTTCCAGCACTGGTGAGAGCCTGGCAGGAGTTCTGGAGGAGTTTGAGATGGCTTTTGAGTTGGTTTTGATAATGCAGTTTGATTTTTAATTTCTTTACGTAAGTAAGAAAAGTGAGTTTAGTTCCCGTTTTTACAGTATGGGTTAAAAAGTTACAAGACTCTTAGGTTAAAAAGTTTACCATCTTCCAGCACTGGTGAGAGGCTGGGAGGAGTTCTGGAGGAGTTTGAGATGGTTTTTGAGTTGGTTTTGATAATGCAGTTTGCTTTTTAATTTCCTTACGTAAGTAAGAAAAGTGAGTTTAGTTCGCATTTCTACAGTATGGGTTAAAAAGTTACAAGACATTTAGGTTAAAAAGGTTACCGTCTTCCAGTACCTGTGAGAGCCTGGCAGGAGTTCTGGAGGAGTTTGAGATGGTTTTTGAGTTCGTTTTGATGATGCAGTTTGTGGGGTTTTTTTTAATGTAAGTAAGAAGAGTGAGTTTAGTTCACGTTTTTTACAGTACGGGTTAAAACGTTAAAAGACTTAGGTTAAAAAGTTACAAGACTCTTAGGTTAAAAAGTTTACCATCTTCCAGCACTGGTGAGAGCCTGGCAGGAGTTCTGGAGGAGTTTGAGATGGTTTTTGAGTTGGTTTTGATGATGCAGTTTGCTTTTTAATTTCTTTACGTAAGTAAGAAAAGTGAGTTTAGTTTGCATTTCTACAGTATGGGTTAAAAAGTTACAAGACATTTAGGTTAAAAAGGTTACCGTCTTCCAGTACTGGTGAGAGCCTGGCAGGAGTTCTGAAGGAGTTTGAGATGGTTTTTGAGTTGGTTTTGATGATGCAGTTTGTGGGGTTTTTTTTTTAATGTAAGCAAGAAGAGTGAGTTTAGTTCACGTTTTTTACAGTATGGGTTAAAACGTTAAAAGACTTAGGTTAAAAAGTTACAAGACTCTTAGGTTAAAAAGTTTACCATCTTCCAGCACTGGTGAGAGCCTGGCAGGAGTTCTGGAGGAGTTTGAGATGGCTTTTGAGTTGGTTTTGATAATGCAGTTTGATTTTTAATTTCTTTACGTAAGTAAGAAAAGTGAGTTTAGTTCCCGTTTTTACAGTATGGGTTAAAAAGTTACAAGACTCTTAGGTTAAAAAGTTTACCATCTTCCAGCACTGGTGAGAGGCTGGGAGGAGTTCTGGAGGAGTTTGAGATGGTTTTTGAGTTGGTTTTGATAATGCAGTTTGCTTTTTAATTTCCTTACGTAAGTAAGAAAAGTGAGTTTAGTTCGCATTTCTACAGTATGGGTTAAAAAGTTACAAGACATTTAGGTTAAAAAGGTTACCGTCTTCCAGTACCTGTGAGAGCCTGGCAGGAGTTCTGGAGGAGTTTGAGATGGTTTTTGAGTTCGTTTTGATGATGCAGTTTGTGGGGTTTTTTTTAATGTAAGCAAGAAGAGTGAGTTTAGTTCACATTTTTACAGTATGGGTTAAAACGTTAAAAGACTCAGGTTAAAAAGTTACAAGACTCTTAAATTAAAAAGTTTACCATCTTCCAGCACTGCTGAGAGGCTGGGAGGAGTTCTGGAGGAGTTTGAGATGGTTTTTGAGTTCGTTTTGATGATGCAGTTTGTGGGGTTTTTTTTAATGTAAGTAAGAAGAGTGAGTTTAGTTTGCATTTTTACAGTATGAGTTAAAAAGTTACAAGACTTAGGTTAAAAAGGTTAAAATGTTACAAGTTTTTGAATTAGTTTTGATAATACAGTTTGCTTCTTTTTTTTTTTAAGAAAGAAAAGTGAGTTTAGTTCACACTTTTACAGTATGGGTTAAAAAATTACAAGACTCTTAGGTTAAAAATTTAAAAAGTTACAAGACTCTTAGGTTAAAAAGGTTACTGTCTTCCAGTACCCGTGAGAGCCTGGCAGGAGTTCTGAAGGAGTTTGAGGTGGTTTTTGAATTGGTTTTGATAATGATCTCTTGGAGAACATCTGTCCCAATGCAGGAGCTGCTGTGTTACATCAGCAGAGCTTTGGGAATGATGCAGCCTCTCTCAGAATCTGCTGTCTCGCAGTTTCTTGTTGCTCTCATTTGTTCAGAGGAGTGTTCACTGCACAAACCCACCTGCTGCTGGAGCACACTTTCTGCCTTGCCTGCTTTTGCAGCATGTTTGGTGGCTCAGGCAGCGCTTTTGTTCTGCAGGCTGGTGGAGTACACCCGAGCTGACGGCACCGTGGGCCGCAGGGTGAGGCCCTACATCATCGACCTGGGCTCGGGGAACGGCACCTTCCTCAACAACCAGCGCATCGAGCCCCAGCGCTACTACGAACTGAAGGAGAAGGACGTGCTCAAGTTTGGCTTCAGCAGCAGGGAGTACGTCCTGCTCCACGAGTCCTCAGATAAATCTGAGGCCAACGCCAAGGACGATGATGAGGATGAGGAGAAGGAGGAAGAGTCTGACAGTTAACGGATGAGGAAGCAGCTGGGGAGAGGCTGAGGAGAGAAACTCCTTGCAGTTGAACGGGATGGGATGTGAACACGGAGCATTGCAGCACTGATGCCTCTTGTTGCCTTAAAGTCCTTTCTCTGTTGCTGGTCTGTTCCCATAGTTTGTTTTGGGGGGCTTTGCTCGTTATTCATGTTTGATAGTTTTGCATATCAGGAAATACAGCTTTATTTTTATCTTATTTTTCTCCCAAGAAGCCGAAGAGCACCTGGATGTGAAAACTCTGGTGCTGGAAACCCTCCACAGATGTTGTCAGACTCTTCCAGCAAACACAGACAGCACCTGGAAAATTATTTTTATGACTTGTTTCGTTATAGCCCTTTGAAAATGCTACAGACTGAAAGGTTAGTTAGAGAGTACCTGATGCACGTCCTCTTCCGTAGTTTGCCAAATTCCTCTGCCTGTTGGGAGTTCTGACAGGAGAATTTACCTGGATCCCTGCTAAAATGGCAGAAATGTGGCAAAGACCCTCATGTATTTGTATGTTTTGGGTATTTAATTTGCCTCATGGTGACTGAGGGATGGGCATTTCACTGGAATTCTGCCTGGGAATCACAAGGGAATGTGAAACAGAAGTTAAACAATTCCTCGAATTTCAGGTGAGGAGACTGTGACCCAAGTTTCCTGTTCCCACACATGATGCTGAAACTGTCCTGGATCTGGAGTGTCTGGGTTGTAAGCTAGAGCCCTTATTTCTGACCCTACCCCAGGGTTTGTTTGTGTCAGACAGAAACACCTGTGACAGGGTGACATGTTTTAACCAGTTTGCACTATTTAAGTTCTCTTTTTATAAAAACTTACCAAGTCCTTTGTTGAACACAGTGAAGAAGTCGGTGTTGAGGGAGAGAAGCACCAGCCCCACTCAGTGGGAGTTGCAGAGTCTTTGGTGTCTCCTCCAACGTTGCTTTATGTTCCGTGTGTATGTCCCACACTTCACTGATTCACCTGGATGTTTGTGGTCTCACCTCTTCATCCCTGCTGTGTACAGACTGTACACAAAGGTGCTTGTACACATTGATAGTGTAAATATGGGGCATTGCTGTGGGGTTTCAGATGGGTAGGATGGGGTTTGAGCAGGAGGAGCTCCTTTATATCTGCTCCAAGGGTTTTTAAATAAATAATTTGTAAACTTAGCCATGATTGCTTTCAGTTGTAATGTTTTTCTAGTGCCCTTTTTTTATTTTTCCCTCAAAGGAAATGAAGTTTCAGTACTTGTTTCTGTAGTAAAGAAACCAAATAAGTTCAAAGCTGCATGGTTTGTATCCTAGAGAGGCTGTGAGCACAGGAGGTTTGTATTGCTCCTCTTTCGCACCTGAGTATGACCAGGCTGGCTCATTCTGTGTCCCCTGACAGGGTTCTCACAGCAATGGGAAGTGACAGAATTGCTGTACTGCAAAAGGGCAAACTGGCCCCCAGTGTCACTGCAGAGGATCGGAGTGACACAGTTTAATAGGATCATAGAAAGGTTTGGGTTGGAGGTGTCAGGAAAATTAACCCAAAAACACCAGATGTTTATGTCCAGAAAGGAGATAGAGGAGTTCTGGAACTTTATTCCAATAAAGGGAGAGGCCATGGGGCATTTCCCGTCTGGTCTCAAGTTGTTAGAGAATGCAGCCTCCTTTCTATCCCAATTTCCCAGTCACATTTCCCTCTCTCTTTCCCCACTGGCTGAGGTATTTGAGGTACAGACTTCCCAAATCACCTAATACAGACTCCCCTTTTTCCTTATGCCAATCAGTGGAATTCCTATAGAATCAATGGTTCTTCCCATTGTTTCTTTCATCTCTCAGCATCCACTTTTATTTATCAGCAGACCCACAGTAGATCTGTAAACACAAATCCCTCTCATTCCATTGGGATCAGTGAAATCCCACTGCTGCTATTACCCCTCAGTGCTAGTTTTACCTCCCTGTGGTTTGTTTGTAAAGACAAGCCCCTCATTGCTTTCAGAGGGACACTGACGACCACAGAATCGGGGACTACCTGAATATCTGAATCAGGGGCTACCTGAATATCTGAGCTGGGGGCTACCTGAATATCTGAACTGTGGGCTACCTGAATATCTGAGCTGGGGGCTACCTGAATATCTGAATCAGGGGCTACCTGAATATCTGAATGGGGGACTGTCTGAATATCTGAATCCAGGGGCTTGAGGCCCTGAGTGGCCGGCCGCCTCCAAAAAATTCGAACGGACAAGGATGTGTCCCAGACCCAACCTGCCCCCACCTCAAACCTGTGCTGCCCTGACAGTCCCAAGGGAACCCTACAAACTGACATCAGGATCCCGGGCTGCTGAGTTTGGTTTCACCAGTAGATATCTTTCATTTTTGACCCGGTCCCAGCACTCCTCCTGGGGCCTCACTCCCTGAGTGTTTTTTTGCCTCCTCCATTTCCAAACTGCGCAGTATTTCTCTGAGACCCCATCTGCCACCCGCAAGTACTCAGGGTTTTTTTTTTGGTGCCAAATGCCTCTTGGAAACTGACAGTATGAAACTTGGTTCTTGGTTTTTTCTGTGCTGGATTTCTCCTGTAGAAAGCTGCCAGCATGTAACCCTTACCACAACCACTTCGCTGGGCCCAGAAATCACAGCCTTCAGACCAGCAGTGTAGGACCCTGCCCACTGCCCCTCCACTGGCACCTTTCCAAAGCCTTCCACTACATTCCAGTAATACTCCGCATTTCCAGCGGGCAGCCTGTCTGACCCTCATCCTGACCCTAAAAGTGTGCTAAGGAATTCTAAAATAGCCCTTAGGAAGGTGTAACAATACCCTAAAAGACACCAGAAAAGTCCTAAAAAGCCTTCCAAAATCCCCTAATATTCCTAATAGTCCTGCAAAAAAACTCAAGGAAACCTGCTCAGCCTCCAAACCCTGCCTGTTGCTCTCTAGCCCACAGATGTCATCCCTACCTTTTTGCAGTGGGTCCTGTTGTGCTCTGAGGGTTCTGTCGTTGTCCTGGTGTGAGGGTCGCTGCCTTGTCCCAGCGGGAGGGTTCCGGTGTGGTCTCGCTGTTTGGGTTGCTGTGTGGTGCTGCTGCTGTCAGGGGTGAAAAGGGAAAAGGCTGTTGTTAGGGGGGCTGCTTAGGCTGAGGTTAGGGCTGGGCTCAGGGGTGGTGCACCTGTACCCTAACTTGCCTCCTAAGCTGTACCCTGTAGCCCTCATCTCCACTGCACTGCCCAGCCCTCAAGCCCTCGCCCTTTACCCCTCAAGCCCTCCCTCTGCCCCCCAGCCCTCAGGCTCTGTGTGTCACCCTCCAGCCCCCCCTTTGCCCCTCAGCTCCTGTGGGTCACCCTCAATCCCTCTCCTTTGTCCCTCAGCCCCCGTGGGTCACCCAAAATCCCTCTCCTTTGCCCCTCAGATCCCGTGGGTCACCCAAAATCCCTCTCCTTTGTCCCTCAGCCCCCGTGGGTCACCCTCAATCCCTCTCCTTTGTCCCTCAGCCCCCGTGGGTCACCCTCAATCCCTCTCCTTTGTCCCTCAGCCCCCGTGGGTCACCCAAAATCCCTCTCCTTTGTCCCTCAGCCCCCGTGGGTCACCCTCAATCCCTCTCCTTTGTCCCTCAGCCCCCGTGGGTCACCCAAAATCCCTCTCCTTTGCCCCTCACCTCCCGTGGGTCACCCTCAATCCCTCTCCTTTGTCCCTCAGCTCCCGTGGGTCACCCTTAATCCCTCTCCTTTGCCCCTCAGCCCCCAGCTTCTCTGTGTCACCCTCCAGCTGCCCCTGACCCCCTCAGCATCTCTCTGTGTCACCCACTGTCCCCTCTCCCTGTCCCTCCCTCAGCTCCCAGCCTCTGTCACCCTCAAGCCCCCACAGTGCCCCTCAGCCTCTATGTGCCGTGCCAGGAAAAGACCCTAAAAACATCAAAATTCCCTAAAAAACCCTCATCTTCAAAATGTCTTGAAACCCCCACAAAAACATAAAAATCGCCTCAGAATACCCTTAAAATACAATAAAAAATACCCTACTTTTAAAAAAGCCCTAAATATTCCTAAAAGAGCTCTAAAAATACCCCAAAAATCCTTAAAATGCCCTGATAAGACCCTAAAAATCCTAAAAGTTCCCTCAATAAACCTAAAAATACCATAGTCCTAAGAGTCCTCCACATTACCCCAATAGTCCTAAAAAAGCCCTAAATATTTTTAAATAGTCCTAGGAAAGCCCCAAGAGCACCCAAAAAATAACCCTAAAATTTCTAATTAGTACTAAGAAAGCCTTTAAAATACCCTAAAATGATCTTTTTAAAGCCCTGAAAAAGCCCTAAAAGTATCCTAAATATTCCCAGAAAAATCCTAAAAAGCTCCCGTCGAAAAAAAAACCTAAAATAGCCTTTAAATGCCCAAAAAAAAAAAAAAAAACCCTAAAAAAGCACTCAGCCCCCAAGCTCTACCAGTCACTCTCTAGCCAGCAAGCATCATCCCTGCCTTTTAATTAGGCTCACTGCCTGCAGCTGCTGTTGGGGAAAACTGGTGTTCTAGGGGTGCTGTTTAGGGTGAGCTTAGGGTTGGGCTGAGGGCTGCTGCTGTACCCTAACCCTTCCTGGTACCCTGTGTCCTGTCCTTCCTACCCCTAACCCTCAGTGTCAGCTCTCCACCTGTCAAGTCCCCCCCTCTTTGCCCCTCAGCCCACAATGTCTGTGTGTCACCCCAAGCCCCCGACACTGTCCCGTGGCCCCCTAACCTCCACCGTGCACACTCCACCTGGGTAGGGGTGGTTTTAAAAGTGAGGTTAAGGGTGGTGTGAGGGCTGATAAACCTGTCACCCTCAGACACCCCCCACTTTGTCCCTCAAGGCAGCCCCTGCCACTCAGCCTCCTTGTGTCACCCTCAAGTTCCCACCGCAGCCTCTCAGCGTCTCTGTGCCACCCTGGAGCCCCCCTTTTTACTCCTAAAGACCCCTTCTGCCTCTCAGCTGCCCCCACGTTCTGTGTCACCTCCAGCCCCCTCCCCTCAGCCCCAGGTGCCTTTGTGACACAGCACAGCACACAGATGTGGTCCCTGCCTGTTTTATTTGGGTGTTGTCCTGCTGTGAGGGCCGCACTATCCCCACGAGTCCAGGCTCCCAAGTGCTGCTGCAGGGAGTCGCAGGTGGGCAGTGGGGAGTGAGGGGTGGAGAAGGGGCCAGCTGGGGAGGGGTGAAGGGAGGAGAGAGGGTGGGGAAGGGGCGGGCTGGAAGTACAGGTAGTGGTGAGGGGTGGAGACGGGGACACAGCAGAACAGGGCTGAGGGGAGGAGGGGAGGGGGCACCCCACACATCCCAGAACAAAGCTGCAGCACAATACAATTCGGAATGCCGGGGCAATGTAGAACATCTGCTGCAAACTGACATCAGGAACCTGGACTGGCCACTTGTCTTTCCCAGGGAAAACAGCCGGTCTTTGTCTCCAGGGGCTGTGGCCCTGAGTGGCCGGCTGCCTCCAAAAAATCCAAACAATCAAGGATATGTCCCAGACCCAACCTGCCCCCACCTCAAACCTGTGCTGCCCTGACAGTCCCAAGGGAACCCTACAAAGTGACATCAGCAACCTGGGCTGGCCACTTTTTTTTTACCCAGGGAAAACAGGCGTATTTCCGCAGGCAGCCTTTGTACCTCAGCAGCTCTTCCCGGACAGCGAGTCTTGTCCTGACTCCCCGGACGGCGAGTCTTGCTCTGACCCAGGCTCGAGACGACTCCTTATGCCAGCATCGAGTCGAAATTTTAGCCCTCCAAACGCTGCTTATTCGGTGCTACCGGTCCCACCGTCCTGGTCCACGAGGCACCGAGACCCCTGAGGGTCGCAAGGGTTCCTGTTCGGGTGCCAAATATTGCCGTGGACGGTGAGGGAAGACAAGTACACAACCAATATGATTGATAAGCAAGATCCAGTTTATTCAGAGATCCAGTCAGTTTATATAGTCTTTTGCAAGCAATATCAGCAATCAAGCTCTCGTTGGTCAATTTATAAAGGTTCATTGTTCTATGTTCTTCTACCTGCGGTTTCAGCTGTAGCTAAGTTTTTCATCTGCTAGCTTTTTACTTTGCTAAGTACATCTTGTTTTACATCCTGTTCTCGTACAGCTCATATCTCAAGGATATTCTGCCTTTTGCTATCTGTACATGCACAGTGTGCTGTTCACAGGCCAGTGCTGTTTCCCAGGCCAGTTTCCCAGGCCAGAGCTCCTCCCGGGCACAGAGCTCAGGTCTGGGGTCTCAAACAGAGGATTGATGGAATAACTGTTCCATCGATCCATGACCCTGTTCTTGCAGCCATTCCCCAACAATTCCCCCGTTTTTCTTTTGTGCAAGCATTGTTTGATTGGTAACAGATGAAGCAATTTGATGCATAACTCTCTGCAAGCAAGCACAAATACCTGGCAATAAACATACAAACAGCAAAATCACTAAACTGAGCATAATCAAATATTGAATAACAGAACGAAACCATGGTCCCAGGCCCAATGATTTTAGCCAGTCATCTAATCCAAATCCATCTGCTTGTTGTAACTGAGTAGTAAGCCTATGCAATTCACTGATTTGCTTATGTATTGATTTTGAAGGATCAGACAAATGCATGCAACACATACCTTCAAAATCTTCACAACCATGTCCCTGAGCCAATAGTAAAAAATCAATAGCAGCACGATTTTGTAAAGTAGCGTGCCTAACAGAGTCAACATCCAGCAAAAGATTAGACAGTGCAGCAGATGTAGCATTAGTCTGTTTGGCAAGCCAGCAACCTAATCTCTTCAGTGTAGCTTGTGCCTTCGCTGCTGCAGCGCCAGGAACAAAAACAGACACAGTTACAATTGCTCCTGGGGACCAAAACTTTATATAATCTCTGCAGTCACTCTGAAATGCATGGGTCATCCTTTTTTGTCTATGATGTCGGGATACTTTTAATATCATAGACATATTTGGTGTCAATAAAGACAGTCATCCAGTAGTGCAGGGACCTCCTTTAAGTCTAGAAGAGATACCAGACCAAGCACGATCTCCACACATGAGAAAATACCCAGTAGGTAGCTGCAGTGGAGATGTAGAGGAAACTGAGACATGTGCTGAAGTGTAATTACACCAATAAGAGGAATTTCTATATATTGGAAGGCTGGAATTTGCTGAAATCGAACACCTGCTGTTAGGATTCTGTTGCTGTACACTAGTCCAATTAAAAACAATGCATGCATCAGCCTTAACTGATCCCAAAAGCTTTAACTCCTGTGGCTCAAGAGGAGCAAGAGGAAGGTAAGGAACCCAAGAATCCCAGTTATCCACATTATATTGAGGCTGTGTTACCTTACAGGTTGATATCTTCTGAGGGCAAGGCCAATTTTCGACAGGTACCCCTACTAGGCAGGTAGAAAATGGATTTCCAGCTGAGGATAAAGACAGACAGATAGTACTCTGGTTTGTCAAATTAGCCAAAGTGACACATATGTTTGTTTTTGGTTCTGCAGGAGCCGAAGCATCAGCATACAGCAAAATTAACAATAGCAAAATCAAAGGTATCATTCTGTCTAGAAATAGTGTCTTCCCTCTAGGTTATGTTTAGAACATAAGTGTTTATATTGACAAGACTCTAGTTTAGCTTGCACAAATAATTTTGTTAAGCGAAGCAATCTAATCAATCTAAATGCCAAATAGGCTAATTCTTTTTCTTCTAGATTTTACCACAGAGCATACAGTTGTGCTTGTGTAGCACCAGATTTAGCCACTGCTGAATGGCTCTAACTGGATTAACACGATGTAGAGGTGTCCAGCATTCTATACACCCTTGAAGTATACGGAAATCTCCTCTACCTTGAACTATTCTATTGCAACCTCCACATGTAATTACAAGTGATGTACAACCCCCTGAGCACCCCCACAAGTTACATCTGTTATCATTTTTTTCTCTGTCGCCAAAGGTAATTTAATTTTGAGGCTATTAAAGTTGTATCAGGGTTAGTCCAATGAATATTAGTCTTTAAAACATCATTTAGTTCCTGACAAATAGGCTCAAGCCGTAGTTGTCGTCGGTGGAGCCTTCGTTCATCGGCGGAGGTGTCAGCAGTGGCTGTGGAGGTGTTGGTGGTGGCCGTGTTGTAGCTGGACGTGTCCACTTGCTAGGAACCCACAAGGGACCCCCTCAACTCCAGCAATCATAGGAGAAAGTGACCAAGAGGGAGGCCAACAGTCCTTGCTGATGATAGTGATGTCTGCTCCAGTATTGAGGAGTGCCATTAGCTGCAGCTTTTGATGACCATTCTCCAAAATAACAGGAGCTTTGGGTCGCTCCTCCATGGGAAGACAAGGAAGTGCCATACCTCCCATAGATCCAAATCCTGCCGACCCCTGTTGTTGATGTGTGGTGGTCGAGGCAGCTTCTGTCAACTTTAATGTAGGCACTAGCTGAGCGATTTTACTGCCCTTAGAAATAAACAAAGGAGGATAAAATGTCAGAGCAACAATAAGAATTTCACCTGTAAAATCAGCATCAATAACACCAGGTAACACAAAAAGACCCCTCAAACCAGCAGATGATCGACCTAAAAGAAGAGCACCACAAGGTTTATCTTTGTGCATTACCGGCCCCTTGACCCCAGCAGGGATTTTTACAGGCTTTTGATCAATCAGGGTAATGTTTATTGTGGTTGCCAGGTCCAGGCTGAGGCACCCTCTTGTGGCTGGCTGGAGAGAGCTGGCTGGTTGTAGTTGTCTGGAGCGTTCCATACGGGAGCCGCCGTTGGGATCTTTGCGCCGCGGCCCTTCGCGCTCTGATTTGCGTTTCCCAATCGCCTACAAACTTCAGTGGAATGAGAGTTCACAGAACACTTGTTACACCATACTGTCCCTTCTCTGCAGTTGCGACGAAAATGTCCCATTTTCCCACACCGGCAACACTTTATACAAGGTTGTTGCTTAAACTTATTTGTCGGCTGTAACAGAGTCAGAGCAGCAAAGGCTTGTGTTTGGGCTTGCACCAAATCTTTCCCTACATCCCTGAGTGCTTCTACTAACATTGCCTGAGAACCTGCAGGAACCCTCGACATTCTTTCTAGCATTTCCTCCACTGTAGCATCAATGCTCATTGTTTTAAGAATACTTCTAGTAGAGGCATTACAATTTTCTAAAACACGCTGTCGTAATAGAGCTCTCTTCATAAAATCCTGTACATCAGCTAAATTGATAGCCTCAGTCACTTGATCCACAAAGGAAGTAAAAAGCTTATCTCTGCCTTGCTTAATAGACATATAAGAAGGAGATATGATTTTATCTTAACCCTGGAGACTGCTTCTTTAGCCAGTCGCATAGCAGCCTTTAATACTTCAGCCCCTACCTGTGCCTGCATTTCAATCGTAGTGAACTGCCCAACATTTATTAATTGCTCAACAGTTACCCCAAATAAAGGGTCATTCTGCTGTCGTGGAGTTTCAGCAAAACGATTACATAACTCATGCAAATGAGCTTGCCACAGCATCAACTGAGACTGTGTTATAATCATTCTCATGATACCCTTAATATCTTCTGGAAGAAGCAAACCTGAGCCCCATATGTAATTAAGCATTTGCTTTGCAGGTTCCCCGTGTATTCCACATTCATTAACTGTGGCTCTCAATTGTGAAAGCAATTTCCAATCCACAGGATGATAATTGGTTGTTTCTCCCCCTCCTGCATTCGGCGTATAAACAACAGGAAAAGCTTGGCAATCTATGTCAGAAATAGCAGAACACATGTCATAATCTTTATTACTTATTGCTTCTTTTTGGGTCCTTAACCAATCTATTCTGGGTATTGCTGGTAACTTTTTAGGATGTTCTTGCTTAAAAGAATCACCAGCAGATGTCACTAAAACTTTTTTGTGACTGTTCTGAACAGTTTCATCCTGTAGCTGCTTTCTTTTACCCTCTGGGAATCTTTCATTATTTATTACTGATTGTTCATTCCCGGGGAGGGGATCTGTCGCTGACTGAGCAGCATTAAAGGCAGGATTAAGAGCAGGAGGAGCAGTAGGTTGTTTATCACTCGATCTGCTCTTAATTTCAATAATATTTCCTACTGGAGGACTAGGATTGTAATCAACCCCTAAAGAATGCGTTCCTGGTTTAACCCCTTCTAAAGTGGCAGTAGCAACAGCAGCAACTTTCTTTTCTGCCTGATACCTCTGCAAACAATTTAAGACCGAGTGCCACGAACTCATTAACTTTTGAGCAACCTTGTCATCATCAATCAGCTTAAACCAAAGAATATTCCCTAATTCACACCACTCATTTACATCAAAGAGATCCCCCCAAGGCTTTAAATAAGCCCTGAGCCCGACCATAGGTGTTCAAAGCCTGCGGATCTTTATCTAAATCTATATCAGCTAAATCAGGTTTCTTTAAGAAACTAGTAAGTAATTGAAGAGCTACTTCACTTTCCACAATCTGACCCTTAAGTGCAGCCTTTGTACCTCAGCAGCTCTTCCCGGACAGCGAGTCTTGTCCTGACTCCCCGGACGGCGAGTCTTGCTCTGACCAAGGCTCGAGACGACTCCTTATGCCAGCATCGAGTCGAACTTTTAGCCCTCCAAACGCTGCTTATTCGGTGCTATCGGCACCGAGACCCCTGAGGGTCGCAAGGGTCCCTGTTCGGGCGCCAAATATTGCTGCGGGCAGTGAGGGAAGACAAGCACACAACCAATATGATTGATAAGCAAGCTCCAGTTTATTCAGAGATCCAGTCAGTTTATATAGTCTTTTGCAAGCAATATCAGCAATCAAGCTCTCGTTGGTCAATTTATAAAGGTTCATTGTTCTATGTTCTTCTACCTGCGGTTTCAGCTGTAGCTAAGTTTTTCATCTGCTAGCTTTTTACTTTGCTAAGTACATCTTGTTTTACATCCTGTTCTTGTACAACTCATATCTCAAGGATATTCTGCCTTTTGCTATCTGTACATGCACAGCGTACTGTTCACAGGCCAGTGCTGTTTCCCAGGCCAGTTTCCCAGGCCAGAGCTCCTCCCGGGCACAGAGCTCAGGTCTGGGGTCTCAAACAGAGGATTGATGGAATAACTGTTCCATCGATCCATGACCCTGTTCTTGCAGCCATTCCCCAACACAGGCGTTGTATGTCTCCAGGGGCTGTGGCCCTGAGTGGCCGGACGCCTCCAAAAAATCCGAACAAACAAGGATGTGTCCCAGACCCAACCTGCCCCCACCTCAAACCTGTGCTGCCCTGACAGTCCCAAGGGAACCCTAAAACTGACATCAGCAACCTGGGCTGGCCACTTTTCTTTCCCAGGGAAAAGGACCGGACTCCCTGAATATCTGAATCAGGGACTCCCTGAATATCTGAATCAGGGACTCCCTGAATATCTGAATCGGGGACTCCCTGAATATCTGAATCGGGGACTCCCTGAATATCTGCATCGGGGACTCCCTGAATATCTGAATCGGGGACTACCTGAATATCTGAATCGGGGACTCCCTGAATATCTGAATCGGGGACTCCCTGAATATCTGAATCGGGGACTACCTGAATATCTGAATCGGGGACTCCCTGAATATCTGAATCGGGGACTCCCTGAATATCTGAATCGGGGGCTGTCTGAGTCACCGGGCGGACAGAACCACCGAGCGTTCCCGTCCCCGGCGTGGGCCCGGTGTCGCCGCCGCTGTCGCCGCCGCTGCCGCCGCCGCAGCCGCTGTCGCCGCCGCTGTCGCTGTCGCAGCCGCTGTCGCCGCCGCCGCTGTCGCCGCCGCCGCTGTCACTGTCGCAGCCGCTGTCGCAGCCGCTGTCGCAGCCGCCGCTGTCGCTGTCGCCGCCGCTGTCGCTGTCGCCGCTGTCGCTGTCGCCGCCGCTGTCGCTGTCGCCGCCGCTGTCGCTGTCGCCGCTGTCGCTGTCGCCGCCGCTGTCGCTGTCGCCGCCGCTGTCGCCGCCGCTGTCGCCGCCGTGCCCGGGGCCGCGCCGCCGCCCCCGCCCCTGCCGCCTCGCCAGCGCCCCATGCGGCCGCGGCCGGCATCGCCCCGCCCCGCCCCGCGCAGGCCGCGCCGCCATGGCCGCGCTGCACGCCAAGGCCGGCGGGCCCCCGCAGATCCCGGACACCCGCCGGGAGCTCGCCGAGCTGGTGAAACGCAAACAGGAGCTGGCGGTGAGCGCCGGGGAGGGGCTCGGTGCGGTGCGGGTGGCGGCCGAGCGGCCGGGGGAGCGGCGGGGCCGGAGCGGCGCGGCCGGGCCTGCTCCATGCGCGGCGGTGTTCCCGGCAGGAGACGCTGGCAAACCTGGAGCGGCAGATCTACGCCTTCGAGGGCAGCTACCTGGAGGACACGCAGATGTA
Organism: Anomalospiza imberbis; assembly: GCF_031753505.1. NCBI lineage: Eukaryota > Metazoa > Chordata > Aves > Passeriformes > Viduidae > Anomalospiza > Anomalospiza imberbis. Next base: position 3,370,512 of record NC_089705.1, read on the forward strand.
CGGCAACATCATCCGCGGCTGGGATCGCTATCTCACCAACCAGAAGTGAGTGGCGGCGGCGCTGCCCACCTGCCCGGCCCCCCCCGCCGCCCGCCCGGCCCCGCCATCGCGCCTGTCTCTGTTTCAGGAACTCCAACAGCAAAAACGACCGGAGGAACCGCAAGTTCAAGGAGGCCGAGAGGCTCTTCAGCAAGTCCTCGGTCACCTCAGCAGCGGTGAGTGCCAGGATGAGCCCTGACCCCCGTAAGCCCTGTGCTCACCCTTCTCCTTATCCCTGTCCCCATCCCTGTCTCCATTCCCGTCCCTTTCCTTGTCCCCGTTCCTGTTTTATCCCCATCCCATCCCTGTCCCTTGGTGCCTCAGTCCTGCTGTGATCACCTGCAGAATGACTTCCCCATTTGAAATCCCGTTCCTGCCCTGGCTGCCTGCCCAAAGCATCCCCATCCCACCCCGCAGCCTCTCCCAGAGCCCCTTTCCGAGTGTCTGGGGGCGAGGCTGCCTGTCCCTGGTGTCACTGCTGTCCCCTGGCTTTGTCTCTGCCCCAGACCCCCAGTGCCACATGGGGCCACGGGCACTTCAGAGGGACGTGTCTGTGTGAGCTGGGCTCCATGCTTTGAGCATTGGGAAGTGAATCCCTGTTTGGCTTGACATCCCGTTTGGTTTCCCAGGCTGTCAGTGCGTTAGCTGGAGTCCAGGACCAGCTCATTGAGAAGCGTAAGTGCCTTTGTCACTTTTCTCTAAATTTGGGAAGAATTACACTCTCCCCACCGTTCAGCCCTGTCTCAGCCTTCCAGATCTGGGCTGGGGTCTGGCTCCCCTTCCCAATCCCTGTGTCTGCTGCCCTCGGGCTGCTCCTGGCTGTTGACTTCCCAAGTTCTTTCCAGGCTCAGAAGGCTCTGTTGTGTGTAAAAGGGATTGAAATTGGTTTGGTGCTCTGTGGAGGAAGAGGCTGGACGAGCTGAAGCACTGCATCTGTAGATGTGTCAGTCACAGGAGACCTGGGGAGGGACCACTCACCTCCAGGACACTGAAAAAACGTTTTTGTGATCAGCACCAAAGAGGATGTGGTTCCTCAGTGCTGAGGAGCAGCTCCCTCTGTCCTGCAGAGCTGTTTCCCAGGCTCTGTGATTCACCTGGTGCTGCAGGGCTCAGGTGCCTCTGCTGCTGTTCTGGGGTTGTTTCTCCCACTCAGGGCAGTGCCAGGAGCTCACCCTGGTGCTCACCTGGCTTTGTCCTGCTCTAGGGGAGCCGGGCAGTGGCACAGAGAGTGACACTTCTCCAGACTTCCACAACCAGGAGAATGAGCCCAACCAGGAGGATGCTGAAGAGCTGGATGGCTCCGTGCAGGGTGTGAAGCCCCAGAAAGCTGCTTCCTCCACTTCCTCTGGCAGCCACCACAGCAGCCACAAAAAGAGAAAGAACAAAAACAGACACAGGTCAGTGGGACCAGCAGCCTGCTCACCACACCTGGACACTTGGCTGGGGCTGGATTGAATTTATTGCCTGAGGGGAACCAGTAACACGTTGGAATAACCAACAGGCAGCTGGGGTCAGTTGTTTGGGTGGTTTTCCTGGTTTTGGAAGAGGAGGGGAAAGTGCTGAGGAAGTTAAACAAGCAGCACAGGGTGCTCACTCCAGCTGTGGCACAGCTGTGCTTCTGGGCAGCTTCTCCAGCTCTCCCATCTCTCCAGGATAAAGCTTAATCCTTCCAGCAGGTCCTGACCTCCTGAGCTTGCTGCTTGGTTTCTGCAGAGCCCAGTAGGACAGGAATGTTAGTGCTTTCTTTGAAGGAGGGTGGAAAGCAAATGGGAATGTTTTTGGGGTTTTGGACTCTCCCAGTATCTGGATTTCCACTGCAACCCCTTCCAGCTCTCACATTCCAACTGAGTCTCAGTGCTGGCATAGAGGAGTTGCTGTGTCACCTTCACCTGAGAGTGTTTGTTATTAAACTGACCTGAAATTCATGTGAAACAGATTCCTTGAACTCTTTTCTGGTTGGATTTACCTGTCCAGCTCTGCCCCTAAGGCGTAATGAGGGTGATGAGCTGGTCCCTGTGCCCTCAGCCCAGGCTCTGGCAGTGACAGTGCCTGTGATCAGGCCCTCAGGGAGGAAAACTGTGGACAGGAGACACTGCAGAGCTGTCTGGAAGGATTGCTGAAGCTGGGGCCTTAGGATCTCATAGAAGTAATGGAGCTTGTGAAACTCTTTAGTTTTAAAAGCTCTCTCAAAGCCAGTCTGTGCTGGCTCTGAGCAGACTGGCTCTGAGCTGCTGCCTCTGCCTAGGGACAGGCTCTCCTCTTTAAGGGACCTGCCACGCAATTAGAGAAAGGATTTAAAGTGGTAAAAGTTTAAAAGGGGGGCTCGGGACAGTTGGGGTGGGGACACGAGGTAGGTACAATGCTTGAAAAATGCTTAACTCCTTTTTTGCCTTCATTAAGTGTTTAGTCATTAGTGTGTCTTTAATTCTTGGGTCAGAATTTCCTTCCTACAGCAGCCTGAATTGGGCAAATATCCAAAAGGACTGGATGTCCCTTTGGTTCCCCATGAGCTGGGAATCCAAAGAAGTTCAAATCTCTTTTTTTGCCTGTAGATATTTGGAAGAAGTGCAGGAATAACACAAGAAACTACATCCGTGAACAAGTCCAGAGAAACAACCTGTAAAACTGAAGTACAGCTTAAGAAAACTGCCATTTCAAACAAATTATAAAATATTCTCCCTGGACAAACCATGGCCAACAACATGGTGGGGTGCAGGGCAGGTGCTGGAACTGACATAAATCTCTTTGCTCTGGTCCATGACCTGGACTTTAGGGACAGGAGCTGGGGGGAAGCTGCCTCCCAACAGGTTGTGTGGCTCTGGGTTCCTTCACATCCCCCCTCTGCAGCTTTGGCTGCTGCTGCCAGGCCAGGCTGCTGGACAGAGGAGCCCTGCCCTGCTCACCTGTGGCAGCTTCTGTGTTCCCAGGCTCTGTGAGACACTCAGCGAGGCAGGAACTGACTGTTTGTAATGCTTAGCAGGGCCAGATAGATAATTAAAAACCATAAAAAGATAATTAAATTTGTCTGTAATAAAAGCTCTGTTAAAATCGTGATTGCTGTTACTGACTATCCCCTAAATTTTGGCAGACAAGACCAAACAATTCTCGAGTATGTTTAGGCTAAAAACACCCCAGCAACAACCCAGTCCCTGATCGTGCAGCGAGGGCATTCCACAACCCCACAGCTGCTCCAGCCAGACCTGTGGGTCTGTCCCCTGAGGGGTCTGGCATGAAAAAGAGAAAAATAAAAAGAAACGTTGGCTTTTCTCTTGATTCAGGAGCTCTTCCTCTTGCCAGCACGACTCTGGGTTTCGCTGCCCCGTTCTGGAGAACTGGGAGGTGCTGGGAAAGGGCCCTGCCGGAGCACGGCCTCGCTGGGTTCCCCTGTGGGGCACACAGGGCCACAGGTGTGGCTCCAGAGGCTGTGCTGTCCCTCTGCTCCCTGCCACACCACAGCAAGGCCAGGGTGGATATTTTCTGTGTGCTCAGCTGTTGTCACAGCTAACAAGTGTTCAAGGGAACGCAGTGCTGTTTGCTCCTAGCAGTGCAGTCCTGGAATGGGATTCTGTGCTCAATCCTTCCCCACCGGTGCCAGCTGTGGGCACAGCTGTGTCTGGAGGTGGTGCTGTGGCACTTGTCTGAGGGGTGGGACAATCACCAAACTGCTCAGCTCTGGCCAAACCTCCCTGGGCCACCACTGCTGGGGACAGCAGTGCTGGGGGTGTGGGGGGAACAGCCCAGTGCAGGCTTGGGCACCAAGTTCTGTGTCACCTCTGCCTGAACCAGCTTCGCCTTGCCCTGGCAGCCCAGCCCCCTCCCCAGCTTCCTGACCCCTCACTTTGGTTTTCCAAGCCCTCTGGTTCCTGTCCTGCCCCTGAGCTGTGCCCTCTGCGGGTCTGGCAGCTGTCCCTCCAGCTCCTAAAATCCCCTGCGTGAAGCAAACCCACCTCTGCTAACACCTCTTGTTCCCAGAAATCCAGTGGGGAGGGGGACTCTGGATTGCCAACCCAGAGTGCTTTTTGTGTCCAGTCCTGGTTAAGATATCTGAAGAACTTGATGGTGTTTCAACACTGGCTTTATTATTTATTTCATTTTATTTTTTAGCAATCTTGCTAGGGTGGCTAATCAATTAATTGATTTAATTCATTAGTATATTAATTTCTATTGCTTTCTTCCTTTCAAATGCTGCCCCTCAGCCCGTCTGGCATGTTTGATTATGACTTTGAGTAAGTTTGACTTGAATTAGTACTTGTGCTGTGTTGTTAGTGTGTAGACACCGATGTGCCTTTTGAGACCTCGCTAACCCCTAGTTTATCTGTTTAATTGTAGGTATGTATATTAGGTTAGGCTGGGAAGTTTTTTTTAAAAACAGAAAAGCGTGATGGAGGTAACATTTTATTTAATAACTTCAGCAAATCATAAATTAACTTCACTCTTCTTTACCTTTCTGTTTCATATTTAAATAGATAAAACTTTTTAACTTTAAAACTTAGTTTAAAAACTGATTCTTTTGGCTTTGCTGCTTAAGGAGATAAGTATAGACTTGGATATTTCCTTTTGGAAAAATGTACGAAACTCAGTAATTTTGGCTCATATAATCCCTGTCATCTAACTCTGTCCAAGTAAACAACTCTCACGCTATGTCTGGCTAATTACCTGTGGCATAGTTACACTTCTGGCAGATTAAATTAACATCAAGCATGCCTAGTTCCCGTTGTTCACCTGCCTAAGTGCCCTGTGATTGACTGTGCCCCTTGATTAACTCTGTCTGGGAGTGGATGGAATCTGCTTTTTGGCAAATAATAACTTGACTCTCCTCTGCTGCTCTCATGCCCAGTAACCCTGGGAACAGCGCCCTGGCTCAGCCAGTTGGGAATGGATGGATTAACTGTAGTCTCTGTCGTAGCTGTGCCCTGTGCAGTAACTCTGGTGTTGGGTCAGGTATTGACATGGACGTTTCTCTTGTCTTTCCAACCACAGGATTGATCTCAAGTTAAACAAAAAGCCAAGAGCCGTAAGTATCCGTGCTCTGTCTGTGTTTTCATTGCTCACTGGAAGGGCTGGTTGACTCTCTAGCTTTAAAAACCCTCCTGCTGCTGCTGTCATTTGAGTTCTTATTGTCGTGGTTGAGGAGTCACAGCGTGAGATCAGCATTGTCCTCTGGCTGTGACAGCAGCTGAGCCCAGGTGGGCTGTTCTGAGCCCAGGTCACAGATAACTCCTGTGTGCTTCTCATGGAAAAAGCTGCTTTGCAACCTGTTATTTTGTCATGATCTGGAGCATCAAAAGCATCTGGTTTGAGTTCATACTCGAGGTTGGAAGGGTCCTGCTTTTCAATGTTTAGCTACAAGAAAAAGATCTGTTTTGCCTGCAGCTGGTGGTGTGTGAGATGAGAGAGGACTGAGAACCCCCAGCTCCAAGAGCAGAATCGGAGGTGGGAAGGTGTTAATGTGCATGTGCTGTCCTTTCTCTGCAGGACTACTAAAGCCATCAGTGCTGATGCTCCTGGGATTTAGGTCTGTGACTCCCCACTGAGAAGCCCTGAAGCAGGATGGCAGCTGCAGCAGGAGTGACTCACTCTAAGGGACTTGGATGGGGGGAGGAAATCCTGGACCATGTACTTTGCATCATTTTTAAATCACCTGAGTTGCAGGAAGACAAAGGTGGTGTAGTAGTTGTAGTAGTTCTGAATTCCTGACTGTTCTGTGCTTTCACCTTGGTCGGGAACTTGCTGAAAAGGCTGATACTGCTGCCCCCCTGTCACCTGCAGACCCACAGAGAGGCATTTCCTTTTCCACTGGAACTGGGGTAGGATTCAGTGTGTCCCATCCATGTTGCGAGACTTAAATTACTTTTGTTGCTGATATTTAGCTTTGCAGGTTTGAGGTTTTGTTTTTGTTTTATTTTGTTGGTTTTGTTGTGCCTTTTTTAAAGCTGAAGTGTATAGTTACAAGTTGACTTCGGGTTTCTTTGTTTAGTCCGTGTAGTGGAAGGTTCTTCATTTTGTGGAGCAGCTCTTGATTCTTACTCAAGCAGAGAAGGCGGCAGTTTAACCCTTTTCTCTTAGTTTCATTTTAAACACCATCTCCTGATATTCCTCAGTGTTGTAGGTGCAGGAAGGGCCAGAGCTCAGAGCCAACTCTTCCCTGTCGCTGACTTTGGGTGGGTCTCTTTTTAATACAAACCTCTGTCATTTGTACATAAACAATAAAAGTTCCATGTTTGTCTCTTCTCATGGTTTATTCAGTCCAGACTTTGACTCCTGGTGCGTTTTAGTGTCCACCTGCTTTATGGGGACTTGCTGGGGTTCTTCCCCTTTGGCACTGGAGCTGTTCCTTGTCCCGTGGCCCATGGGAGGTTCTCTTGGTGCTTTCTCTCCTCGGGGTAGCTGTTCCTAAGTGCTGCAGGGAGTGCCAGGCTCTGTTCTCCAGCTGTGTCTGGCTGATCCTGCTGCAAAGCAGGACTGGAATGTCCACGGTTCTGCTGGCATATTGCTTGCAGATCAGCGATGGATGAGCCAGCTGGATTGTCCCTGGAGCAGGACAGGAATCACGGCTGGGTGCTTCTCACAGCAGCCACGTCAGAATCTTGAACTGAGCTGTGGGGAAATGCTTTCTTTGTCAGTGCTGGGATGTGTTTGTGTAAACCCTGCTGCTGGAGGGAGATGTGGGACAGGGGCCATGGGACAGGGGCCATGGAACAGGGCTGTCGCTGAGTCCCCAGAGTGCGCATGGCCCGTGGCAAAGCCGAGGGTTCACGTGTTCTGCTGCACCTCTGCTCCCCTGAGGTTTGGGATCTTCCTCAGCTCTCCAGGCACCAGGAGCACGAGGGAGCAGAATTCTGCTTTGGGCTGCATCTGATCCGGGGATCAAGGCAGCTCCGTGTTTGTTGCTGGAGGGAGCTGGCTTATCCTGCAGGGAGCTGTGTCTCTGCTCGGGGGACTGGCAGCTGCTTCTCCACGGGGGGGTCGGGATAGAGCAGCTTAAAGGCCAAGCTGCAAAGCCGGCCTACTTCTGTGTTTTAACTTACACTTTAAGTACAGGGGGGTGGAAGATCTAGGGAACAGCATAAACTACAAGCTTGCTCCTCCATAGCTGGAAAAAAGAATTCTCAGCTGATGGCTTTGATTCCCTGGCCTCGGTATGAAAACAGTTCTGCTGCTGCTGCTCCAAGCAGGGATGGCTGGAGCACCTGGATTTCAGAGGCTGAAGTCTCTGCTGCACCTCTGACCTCGAGGAAAGCTGCCAGACTTTTTTGGGTGGAACATTCTGGAGAAGCAGCAAAGGGCTGGTGTAGCTGCAGCCTGTGTGCCGGCAGGTTGTGTGGCAGGGTCAGCTCTGCATTCCCTGTGACACTTTGGGGTGCTGCAGGGACAATGGGGAAGTGCAGCCATTCCTGCCTCTGGCTGTGTTTGTCACCGAAGGAGGGGACAGCCTGTTCTGTAGCCTGAGGGGGGCACATTGATGGGGCAGAAAGAGAAATGGCACACACTTGATTCAGTCAAAGGATCAGCTGCTCCTTACGGGGTCCTGACTCCAGCGGTTGTGCCTAAAACTTCAATTTGACTTCTGAACGCTTCTGATTTACTTACTAAAGAACCTGAGTGACTAAAGACCCCCAGGATGGCCAGTGCCTGGCCACAGGGGTCAGAGGGCGCTGCACAGGCTTTACCTGAATGCTAATTAAAGCTAAAAATAGTGGTTAGAAATACTTCCCGAGTCCTTTGCTTGTGAAAGATGAATCCTGAGCAAAGGAAAGCATAAAAGAGCAGCCACTGTCCTTATGGACCCCAAAGGTGGAGCGTTAGGGAAACGCTAATCCCTGCACAGCCTGTCACCAAGAGGATTAGGCAGGAGTTCATCTGGTCGCCGAGGGGCAGGAGGGGCCGCGCCCGGTGCACGGCTGGGTAAGGGGGCGGCGGGGAGGGGGCGGCGGGGGTCTGCGGGTCCGGTCCCCTCTCGCTGGCTCACGGCGAGCCGGGACAGACCCTGACCCTCGGCACGGCAGCTCCAGAGCGGGGGCGAGGGCAGCCCCGGCGCGCTCAGCGGCGTGTCCCGCTCCGCAGGTGCCATGGGCCGGCAGCGCGCCCCGGCCGAGCCCTGCTGGCGGCGGCTGCTGCGCGCCGGGTGCCGCCGGCTCCTGTCGCTCTGCGGGACGGCGCTGCGGGGGCTGCGGGGGCTCTGGAGCCTGGCGTGGGTCGGTACCGCACAGCCCTTCCCCAGCGACCTCCCCGCACCTCTGCCGGCTCCAAACGCGGGGCGCTGCTGGGTGCAATCGCTGCACCGCTGCTGAGGGGGCTGGCGGTTGTTGCAGTGGGGTTAGAGGCAGGGTGCAGTCGCTGCACCGCTGCTGAGGGGGCTGGCGGTTGTTGCAGTGGGGTTGGAGGCAGGGTGCAGTCGCTGCACCGCTGCTGAGGGGGCTGGCGGTTGTTGCAGTGGGGTTGGAGGCAGGGTGCAGTCGCTGCACCGCTGCTGAGGGGGCTGGCGGTTGTTGCAGTGGGGTTGGAGGCAGGGTGCAATCGCTGCACCGCTGCTGCGGGGGCTGGCGGTTGTTGCAGTGGGGTTGGAGGCAGGGTGCAATCGCTGCACCGCTGCTGAGGGGGGCTGGCGGTTGTTGCAGTGGGGTTGGAGGCAGGGTGCAGTCGCTGCACCGCTGCTGAAGGGGACTGGCGGTTGTTGCAGCTGGAAGTAGGGGAGCACCTCACCGCAACACTCGGTGCAGGAGCGGGACCCTCGTGCTGGGGCTGCTTGGCTCCAGGTGCCCACCGAGAGCCCTGGGGACGCAGGGACCCCGCTCCAGGCTCTGCACTGCACAGGGCAGGTGTGAGCCCTCCTCGCCCCCAGGTGCTGCTGATGTGCTACAAGAGCTGCTGGGACGGCGCCTTCCAGGTCACCGAGGAGGTAACTCCCCCGCTGGGAGACACCGAGCACTGGGCAAGCCCCGGGACAGCTGAGCCCGGTGACACGGCCTGCTGGGTGGCACCAGGGGGGCTCCCCACACAGGGCTGGTGCCAGGGGCCGTTGGGCTCGGCTGCCCATGGACCTGCGAGCCCCCACTGTCCGTGTTGGCTTCCAGCTCGGCACAGCCCTGCAGCTTAGACTAGAGGGGAGCGAGGAGGAGGAGGAGGATGTGCACTCAGATTCTGCATGGGAGCCTGGACAGACAGGTGGGTCCGTGGCCCGGGGGTGTCCCTGGGGCTGGCCGGTGCCATGGCGGTTGGCAGGAGCTGAGCTGTGGTGCCAGGGCAGTGGCGCAGCGAGGCCGTGCTGGGGAGGCTGGAGGCGCTGGAGGCCGATGTCCGCTTCCTCTGCACCGAGCTGGGGGCTGAGAAGCTCCTGTGGAGCAGCCGGTTCCTGGAGCTGCTGCGGGAACAGCAAAGCCTGCGCCAACGGGTGAGTGCCCAGGGGGTGCCAGCCCCCAGAGCCCCCTCGGATACTCCAGACCATCACATTCTGTCCCAGCTGCAGGAGCTGCCGTGGCGGTGGAACAGTGGTGACAGCCCCGAGCTGCTAGGGGAAGCAGAGGACCAAAGTGCCAGTGGGAGTGAGGGAGAGAGCCCAGAAGGTAGGGGCTGGGAATTGTAGAGGGGCACAAGGAGCCATTGGCTGGGGAGGGGGGACCTGCCTCCATAGCTGGGGACAGGGCAATGTGCTGACCTCTGCTAATGGGCAGTGTGGGTAATCCACCAGCTCCCACCTGGGCACTGGATGGCACTGGGTGGCCCGGGGAGGTAGGTGCTGGGAAAGGCTCTCAGTTCTGTTCCCATCAGGAGCTTAGCTGGGTGCTCCCACTGGTGTTGTCCCCTCTCTCTCCTTTGCTCTTTTCCAGGACGCCAGTGGATGGAGGCACCTCAGCAACCACGTGGCTCCATCCAGCCTGACAGGCAGAAAATGTAAGTGAAGGTGTGAGCAGGGCCTCAGCAAACCAGGCAGGATCCACACATTCCTCCCTGCCCAGGCCCTGCAGGATGCGGGCCAGGCTGGTGCAGTCCCAGCCGTATCCTGCATGTGCCTCCATCTCTTGGTGCTGGCTGGGCCTGGCCCCATCCAGCAGAGCTGCAGCCATTCCCCAGGAGCAGGACCCAGCTGGAGGCAGGTCAGGACAAGCCACTGGCCCTGGGTCTGCCCCAGGACACATCACAGTTCTCCCTGCCCAGGGCTGACCCCGGGCTGACTGCCTAGTGAAGGCCACTGAGGAGCATCCTCCTGCTCTGCTGCTTGTTGGGAGTTCCAGGAACAAGGGTCTGGTCAGCCCCAGCTTCAGTCACCGTGCACTGGGTGAGGGATTGCAAAACTCACCCACTGACTTCCTGATCGGCCAGATCCATCCTCTGCAGCTGTTCCTGCACATGTCACAACCCTGGGCCTGAGACAGTGGTCAAGGGCAACCGGCTCTCCAGGCATGGCTGAGGGCCCCTCGCTGGCCAGAACAGCCAGGCCTGGGAGCCTGCAGGGCTGAGGGGCTGCCTGGTGCCCGGGCCTGGCCCAGCACGGTGGGGCTGCAGCCTGCCCTGCTCCCACTGTTCAATACAAGCAGCCTCTCCATCGCTTGTGTCTGTCTGGTCTTTCCCCAGCAGAGCTGGGACAGCTGCACCAGTGCCCTGCAGGCTCTTTGGGGAGGGGGACAGGATGAGCTCTGGCTGAAGCAGAGCAGGGACCAGCAGGGACCCGCAGCAGGGGCTGGGGCCGGGCTCCAGCAGCTGCAGGAGTGGCAGGGATCTGTCCTCCCAACGTGCCCGTGCAGCTCCCACATGCAGGAAACTGATGCAACACCAATAGCGGTGGCCTGACTCACCCTGCAGCCACCCGGCCACGGGACAGCACTGTGCTGCTCAGAAATACCAAAGGAAACATGTCCTGCAAACGAGCTGGCACTGCCATGGGGGCCCCAAGCTGCCCCCCACTCCTGCAGGGCTCACAGCACCCTCCATGCTGGGACCACGGGAGCAGCAGACAGTGATGTGACCAGGTCCTGCTCCTGCTGTAGCCACCATTCACCTCTCCGTGGCAATCCTTGGGCTGGAAATCCCCAGCCAGCCCACGGGGGCCAGGGTGCAGGAGGAGGAGGGTGGCAGCCAGCAGCATTAGCTACAGCCACCAGCTCTGGAGCAGCCCGTCCCCACTGCAAGGCAGGAGCCACCACACAGGCCACGGAAACTTTTCCCCAGCCACCACGCCAGCCAAAGCCTCCTGACCTATTGCTTAACCTGAGGCTGCATTTACTCCAACACACTTGTGCAACACTGCTCCCCAGTCCTGGCCAGGGCCCTCGGTGGCTTTGGCAGGAAGGCTGAGCAGGCTGCTGCTGCCCCAGTCAGGGCTTTGGCTTCCAGGGGCAGCCCCTGGCCTTGGGGGGCCCTGGGGTATTCAGGGCCCTTAGGAAAGCATGTGAGAGCTGAAAAGCATGTGGCTGGAGGGCAAGTGCTGACAGCACCTGCACTGGTAGCACCACCCCAGCCCAGCCCAGCTTCCCCCCACTGCCCTGGGGCAGCACCCAGCTCCTCCCCAGCACATTTCCCTCCTCTTGCATGCAACACTGACTGCAGTTACTGCTTCTTGCAGTCCTGTCTCACAGGGAGGCTGTGCTGCAGCAGCAGTTTGGGGTACAGGGTGCACAGCTGCTGCCATGCTCAGTATATCCACTCCTCTCTATGGGGAGAGCACCAGCCCAGCAGCCTCAGCACTGGGTGGATGCTGAATCTGCTCCCATCACTGCACACACCCCATCCCCTTTCCCATTCCTGCCTCTGAAAATGCTTTAAAATATTGGGACTGAGCTAGCCACATCCTGGAAACCCCCAATGGGAGGAACCAGCTGAGTTCAAATGGAAGTTCAGGGAGCAAGGGCAGCAGAGGGATGAGCAAGTCCTGGAGAGCAGACTGGTCTGCTTGGAGCAACCAGCCTCTCCTGAAGCTCAGCACAAGGCTTCAGCGGCACACAGCTGACAGGATGAGGGCTGGGAAGCCCCTGAGCACAGGAAACCTTCAACAGGCCCATGTGTGACCTCCTTCCCTCCAACAGCCCAGAGAGCTGACACAGATCTGACCCAGTTTGGCTCACCCAGGAACACAAAGCAAACACCCAGCAGCCAGAGCAGGCTCTACTCCCAAGCCCCAGGAAGTGCTAAGCCAGAGGATGGACTCCAAAACCCCCATCTTAACAGCCTCAGCAGGGTTGCCAAAGTGTCCAAGGCAGGCAGCCCCACCACTCCTGGCACTGAAGAACATGTAGGGGAAAAAATGTGCAGCAGCAACAGTTCCAATCAGCATTCCCGTTTCCCAAATCTCTGGCACCACAGTGAGCTTGGGAAATGGGGACACAGAACTTTGTGTGAATGAAGGAGAAAGCTCAGAGCACAGCAGTGGGATTGTGGCTGGGCTTGCTGGCTGCCCCAGCAGCACACACAAGCAGTTTGGGGGAGTACCTTCAATGAGATCTGTGCTCGGGCCTGACCCTCCCACACTACTCCGTGTGCCCCCAGGACTGGCACTGCAATAGAAACATCACAACCCAAGTCAGCTCCAGCTCTTCCTCTCCTGGCTGTGATAATGAACCTCTGCACTGATTCCTTTAATTGTCTCTCAGTGCAGCTTTGAGATGCAAAAACAAACATTTACCCCTTTACACATCCTGTAAAACTAGAATTACCCATTGTCTTTTACAGGATCCTGCAGCATTTTTCAATTACAGATCCCATTAAGGACAGCAGCAAACTCCTCACCTGGTTAAAGGTGTGCTCAGATCCCTGACACACCTCTCCATCCCCCCCACCCCACACACACAGAGCCACATGAGCTCTGTCACTGCAGTGACAGCCTCAGAGGCTTCCTCTCCCACAGTCAATAAAGACTTCAGACTGAGAGTTGCAGGTTTGTTTTGAAAGGCAGCTGGGCTCTGGGAGCACCTGCCTCCCAGGTTTCTGATTAACTAGAGAGTCACTGCCCTGTGGTAAATGAAGAGCACAAGTTTCAACACAGAGCATAAAGTTATTTAACCAGTGAGATAAGAACATGCTGTGCTGCAGTGGAGCAGGTGGGAGGGGGAAGATCCTTACACCACAAGGTGAGCACTGATATTCCTGCTGCACTTCCAGTCCATAACAAATCTTCAGAGCAAAACCTGGATATGTTACCATTCACATATATTCCACACTCAACATCTGACACAGATGTACTGTAAACTGGATAAAATATGTATTTATTTCCAGGCTGTACTGTGGAATTGCCCCTTAAAGCCAAACACAGTCCATGATTATTCCAAAATTGCCAGGAGTGTGGCAATTCTGCTGCTTTAAAAGGCAATAAATGCTGCTTTAGCACCCGAGACACCCACACTGGTGCTGAGTGAGAGGCAGTGCTGCTGCTCATTCCACCTGCCCTGCCAGTGCCTGCCCTGGGCAGGAAAGCCAAATCAACAGCAGACACTGCACATGCCCTTATCTGTCACAGCACATGGATGTTTTGGTCTCACTGCATCGATTAACAGCCTGTCAATAACCAGCCCTCAGACTGCACACAGAGATCAAAGCCTGTCAGAGGAACCCCAGGGAGGAAGGATAATTTCTCTCACTTTTCCCTTGGAAAGCCAACCAAAATGTTGAATGTTCCTCCACAAAGCCACCAGAGACTAAATACGTAAACTCAGCGGTTTTTATTTCTATAACAGTTCTTTGCCAGGGATGTCACATGGCTATTCAGTACATGACTATACTGCATAGTGATACAGAAAGTTCAGCAAGTGTCAGCTGGGGAGTACAAAATGTTAATCTCATTGCAAGAGAGGCAGCAGATACCAGTATTCCACCAGAAACCCAAACCCACCTTGCCAAGTAACATATGGCTGAGGTGACAACAGCATTGATTAAAACTGCAAGCAGCAAGGTGCTGAACAGTAACATTAAAAACCATTTTCTTCTGTAATTTACAAATATGCAAAGTATCGGGTTACTTAAAATTAAGAAGCATTTTGCTTACTAACATGAAACATTACTAATTTGTAATGTATCATTATTAACCAGGTATACAGGTTCCTGTGTCCCTGTGGTCTCATGGCACATGGTGCCAGTCTGGGCAGGTCATTCCTTGGACAGCAGAGGGAAGAGCAGGAACAGACAACACTGCTCCCAGGAGGGTTTCAGGACCAGCTGCCTTCCACTCTCCCCTTCCTAATTTGCCACTCAATAACCTTGGTTTAACCACAGAAGGGCGTATTGTATTTAGAAAACAATAACACACACAGATACAATGTGTATCAACAAATCAACTGCTTCTGGCCTGCAAGTGCCAGGAACATTTCTGCATCCCTTGCACTGCAAAATTCCAGGACCAGAACCAATTACTACAGCAAATGGTTTTGCATATTTAAAATCTCTTACAGTACCTACAATAGAAAACATCTTACTGAGTAAGAGGAAATGAAACAGGAACAGTCTTGCCAAATACGTCTTACTCTACGATTCTCGATGCTGCCCTAGTTGGGCATAGCCAAAGGGGAAAGGGGAATATTGGTGAGGAAGAAGAGGAAGCAACAGCTTTATAACACAAAATACTCAAGACTCCTCGGGAAGACCCCTGGCAGCAGTCCAGATGTGACTGCAGCTGTTCTATTGCTGTTTGAAGGCAAAAGGCACCTAATAAATCCTTGTCAGTGCTGTAGAGAGCCAGCCTGGGACAAGGACAGTTCCAGAGCAGCACTCACAGCATGCTCAGCTCACCCACCTGCTCTGACACGGCAAATGTCAGCACATACCCAACACACAACCCACACACAGCTCTGGAGCAGTGTCTGGCTGCTCCTCCTGAGCAAGGACCGTGCTCCTGGGAGCTGAGAGCTCACTAAGCACTTGTGGTGCATGGGGCACAATTAGGAAGATCAGCTGAGGTGGGAAGAGTGTGGAAAACATTGAAGAAGTGCACCAGTAAAACCAGTCAGATAAATCCAGCTTCAGATTACATTAATAACCCAACATTTGCCACAGATCTGAATGGTGGGATTCAGTAAAGAGGTGTAGTCAGGACCTAACAACAGCATTGATAAGGCATTTGGGTCCTCAGAAACTAGCCTTAAGAAATTGCAAAGGCAGCACCCACTTCTCTCGCATCCAGTTATGGACAACTGCAGTTCAGGGTGTGCCAGACTCCCATGAACCCCAAAGGAACAGTCCTGCTCTAGAGCTGCAGCCTCCCTTCCTGCTTAGCCCCTGGGGAAGGTGGGACGCTGGGGGGGTTCTCACCTCTCCCACAGGCACGTGGTCATAGCTGGAGCAGAATTTGCTGTGAGCACACCACAGCTGGCACACAGCCTCCAGCAGGAGCCCAGTACTTCCAAAGGAATAAGAAGGAGCACTCAGAAGGCATCTGTGGCTGCTGCAGAGGCAAACCCAGCCCCTCAACTCTCCCCATACCTGCCTGCCCTTGGCATCTGCCTCACACATCTGGATTCTGGGCCTTGTAGGTGAGGATCTCTGCTGCCAGCCTCTGGGGGTCCAGCAGCCGGGGGAAGCGGCTCATCACGGCATCCACCAGGTGTGGGTGGAAGATGTTGCACAGCTTGACGTGCACGCTGGCCCGCTCCTCAGCAAACTGCTCCTCAGCAGCCCAGGGCCCCGAGTCCCCGTAGGCCGGCCCCGGGGCCCTGTGCACACCGGGGGATCTCACCGGCAGCAGCGGGTACGGCTCAGACCAGAACTCCCGCGAGTGCGGCAGGGCAGCACTGAACTCACCGGGCAGGCTGTACTGCCCCGCAGCACCTGCGTGCACAGCTACCCCATAGCCTGAGAAAGAGTGGGGTGCTCCTGAGCGAGACAGCTCAGGGCTGTACTGCAAGAAGCTAGCACCAGAGGAGGAAGATTTATGGGAGCCGTGGTTGTAAGAGACCAGACCGTTCTGCTCTAAGCTGGGGGAATGTGGGTAGACAGGTCTCTGCCTACCACAGGTGCAGATGGGCACCTGCTCCACATGGGAATGGTCACAGTGACTGGTACACCTGTGAGGCCACATGTCAGACAGCTGGTTCTCCAGAGACCCGATGCCTGAGTCGAGATGCTCCTGAGAGATGTAAGACAGAGAGTCCATGGGAGGCTGCTGGTACCTGTCAGGGGAGACGCTGCCTGACACACAGCCTTTGGCCTGAAGCACAATGTCACTCGGCTTGGCTTTGTGGGCCAAGCTCTTCCTCTCTGCAGAGACCTTCTGTAAAGAGCTTTTGTCACTCTCTGTGGGCACAGAGCACAAGAGCTCTGCCTGGGAACCCCGCTTCCCCTTCTTCTCCTCCTTGGCACTGGTACTTCTGGTTGGAGACAGCCTGGCGTTGGCACGGAGTTCATCAGCTAACGAGCGCTGGGGCTGGTTGATCCTTTCAGGATGGTAGAACTTACACTTAATTCCATAAGTGCATTTTTTCCCTGTAAGGAAAGCCAGAGCATGAGATGACCAGCTGGATTTGACTACATTATGAGTGACACTTGCACAGACACCTTGTTCTTCACATTAAGAAGGCAGGTCTTACCATAAGGGCACTGCTGTTTCTTGTGTTCTGGAACTACAGGTTTCTTTCTGAGGAAGTTATCCAGGCTGGGGCCATGACGCCCTAAAGGATCATCTGGAGGCATAAACCTAAAGAAAAACAAATCTCAGAAGCAGTTCACTTTTTTGAGTTGAGGCTGGGTTTCTTCTCAAAGCCTCCTATTTCATTGAAGATCAAAAGCTATCTGAGCCCTACAAAGCTCTCCCATTTCCTGCAGAGATAATCCTCCTGCCACCCAGTCCACACCGGTACAAAATGCTTCCCTTCAGGCACAGAAGAGGTTCAATGCTTGGTTGTCAACCAGAATTAGCACCCGCTGCTAACAATTGTCCTGTGAGGAAATTGCACCCTGAAGCTCTCCTTGGAGCTCCTAGCTCCAAATTAGGAGCAGCTACTGAGATGCCACCAACTTCTTCTGGCTTTGTATCCTACAGCTTTTCATTATTTTTTCGCTAGAATTTTGCTTTTCTCATGCATCACTTGCTCTTGCTTCATTAGTACAAGCCAGTGTGTTCACACAGATCCTTCTTAAAAGCCCAGGAAGATGTGACCACAATGCCATGGAGTGGCTACCTCTAACAGAGGCTATACAGAGTTAGAATAAAGTGGGTATTTATTAAAGGCCTTCAACAGGTACACTTTGGGCAGTGCACAAGCCTCGCACAGTCTACACCCAAGATGGACCATGATTATGAGCTTTTCAGACAGATCTAAGTTTGGTCTATTTGCACATCAGGGGTTAATTGTCCAATTACACCTTCAGGTAATGAAGTCATATTCCCCAGTTTACTCCCCTCCCCCCAGTTCAATTTTGTTTGTACTTTTCAGGGCCTGAGGCAGAGGATGTCCTTGATTCTCAGGCCCAGAAGGATTGTATTGTCTGACACAACGTGAAGAGAGCTTACTAACACTATATGGAGTTTAGAGTTATGCACCAATGCTGTACAAGACCTGAAAAAAACAAAAGCTAAAAGCCAAAAAGGCATGAACCAAAAGCTAAAAGCCAAAAAGGTACGAACCAAAAGCTAAAAGCCAAAAAGGCATGAACCATACTTGTCATTAACGAAGGAGTACATCAGCAGGCGCTCCTCAATGAATTTCTTCCACTCGGGCCGCTCGTTCTGCAGGTCGCGGTAGGTGTCGTTGGACACGACGATGCCGTTGGACTCGTGGGCCAGCTTCACGATGAAGCGGTCATCGTAGCACACCACGCGCTTGCCGCCCACCCGCCGCGACGGCGTGAACACCAGGATCTTTTTCTTCTCCAGGTCACGCAGGATGTACTGGTCTAGGGCAAACACAGCCGTGAGCACACCTGCACAGCCCTTCACGCAGCTGAAGTAGCATTATAAATAAATAAGATCGTTCATTCTGTCTCTCCGCAACCCAGACTGTATTCAACCCTGCTCGTCGCTGTTCTGAGTTAGTCAAATCTCAGCTCTCTGCAAGTTCACAGCAAGCTCCCCTCAATTTGAATAATTCTGGCTAAACATGCTTCAGTTAAATAGAAAGCGTGTCCCTGCAAGAGGAAAAAGTTCAAGAAATAAAAGACAAGAAGTTAAGAAGTAGAGCAGTATTACATTCCTTGTTTTCTGAATTATTCCAACTGACTCAGGCAAAAGCTGGCTTAAGGCTGAAGTTAATGACTAATACTCCCTGGTCAGTTCAGCTCAATGCAGCTCCTACTACTCAGACTTTCCACTCTGAAGTTAATTACTGACTTAGCCAGAACTCTGCAAGCTCAGTAATTGACAGAGCAGTCAGCCTGAAAAGCTACTTTTGGTTTGCACATTTTCATACCTGTTATGAGTACATCTGGTCGGGGCTGCTCCTTCCTCCATGATGGCACAAAGACTGTAATATCCTTGTGTCCCCTGTCCCAAAACCACTGGACAGCCAGAAGAATACCTCGGCAGGAGAACACTTCTTTATTCCCATGGCTGCAAAGGAGAAAATTAAGATTTTAATCCCTTCATGATTCAGTACACATTAGTCAGGCAATGCACAGAGCAAAGGGAGCTGGCAACTAGGACAAGCTTCAGTGAAGTGTTGAGGAGCACAGGGAGCAAACACAGATGCTTGTCTTGTGTAACAACACCCTCACTCAGACCTGCCCAGTGTCCCCGTTCATTTCAGCACCTCAGGATACCAGTAAACACCCAAATACTCACTGGAAGGGAGATAGCAGCTGGAACTGTTGCAGCTGCTCTGAAACAGTTCAGCTCTGCACTTCTGATGGTTATTTTTAGCCCAGAGCACAATGTGATCCAAAACCCCTTTGTGCTACTCTGACAGCTAATGCCAGTGGCTATTTCCTGCCAGGGTGCACTGTACCCTCAACTGGGTGTTTGCTTGCAAACTTGTTCTGATCACTTCGGGAAAACAAGGTATTTTATATGCACTCCCATCTCAAGGAAAGATGATTCATTCAATGATGGCTCAAAACCTCATCTACAAATGCACTATTTGCAGAAAATGGCATCATCTCCTGTCATCGGCGCTGGATGAGAGAACAACTCATGGCAGTTGGAGAACAAAGTTTGACAACCTTGTCAGAAGCCACATACTGATGCAAAAAGCTTCCTAATTATTCATTAGGTCATATCAATAAGTTTCCAGAACTTCTAGGAGGAAACTACCCCTCCTGTTTTACAAGCACTACTATTTACAGTGCAATCAGCTCTTCTACTGGTAGTGGTTTTGGCAAGCTTTCAAGACTTCTATTCCAGCCTGATATGTCACTGTGGGGATCCAACTGCCCGTGTTCTGTGACAGCATTCTGGGAACATGCACTACACCAAAAGGAGAACTGCTCTCAGAATTCAGGAAGGTTTTCCTCACCTGGTCACTACCTGCCCCAAATCTTACTCCTTCCTTCTGCACCTGAATGGCATTTCAGCCCCCACGACCCCTCGCCAGCCCCTCAGCAGAGCCATTCCTGCAGTGGCACTGTTGCAGCACCACTACAGAGAAGTTTCAGTTCCCCTCCCAGCCTCGCCCCTTCTTTGAAACTACAAAGGAAGTTGAAGTGCTGCACAAAAGTACTTATTCTAGAAGAACTAAACACTTGGCAACAGAACTAACACCTAAAGAGACACCTAACATACCTCCAATAAGAATCCTAAGTTACAGAAGGCTGAAAATCACCATCAGAAGATGCTCTAAAGGTTTTCTCCAATATCAGAGGGATTTAGCTATAAATAGCCAGGAACAGGTTACTATAATTTTTTGGAGATAAATATGAAAAATAAATCCTTTTTGGTGGATGTTTTGTTAGTCTTTTTTTGGGTTGTTGGTTGTTATTTTTTGAGTCTCTGCAACCAACCTCAAACCTCCAGAAGGCAGCTAATTGGGCTGATCTGATTTGGCAGCAGCCAAGGAAAAATTCCCTTAGAAGGAAGTAAAAGCTAATTTCCACTGCGATTTGCATAAGTTTGTCAAGAGCTGTTGAGGGAGGCCGCTGTACATACTGCAAATGAATCAGCAGGGAACATCACACCATCAATACAGGAAGTTTCAGAATGGAATTCCCCTTCTAGAGAACTGCTTTAAAAAGCCAGACTGCTTCTCATGTCAGACCCTGGGCTCTGGCCTGCCCTGACTCACAGCTGCTGCGATTTCCCCTCTGCATTTTGGGGTAACTTTCACCAGTAAGAGGCTCCTCATTAACAAACACAGCCAATCCTGCTGTTAAAGCCTAAGCACTTAGCCAAGGTAAACTTTGCTGCCAGAGTCACTTATCAGCCCAGGTTCACAACAGGCCATTTTCCATAGTGTTCCCAGAGCTGTGGAGAGGGTAGGAACTGGAACAGGCTCTCTTCAGGGGTGCCAGGCATGGCTTTCACTCCCCAGCCCTGTTCCACTGCCATCACCATTCCTCATCTACCCTGGGGCTCGCCTGTGCCCCATCTTTCTCAGTTCTGTTCTCGGAACTGTCAGCCAGGGCTTGGCAAAAACCACACCTGCAAACAAACCTCCACACAGCACTTTCACCTCGGACAAACCTACTGCAACCGACGCGACAACTCCACCCGCACCCAGGGTTATTTTTTATAAAATCTGCATACACAAACATAAATAAAGGAGGCAGCTTCTGAGCTACAATAGAAAAAAGCTTTCAGAACCTGGTGTGTTAAATTTCAAGAGTCCAGAACCTCTGCTATGCAGAGGTGGGGACCACATACTGCTGGGTTTGGGGTGAGGGCAAGTAATCCTCACCAAAGTGGGAGCAAAAGCCAGGGTGAAAACTGGGGATATTACACCAATAAATATCCAGCCCTGAGAGTCTGGATGCTTCATGGATCCTGGGGGCTCTGATCACAGTGGCCAACAGGACCTGCTCCAACAACACTGGGACATGTGAAATGTTGAGGATGAGCCACAGCCCTGCCTTGGTGACACCTCTGATATCTCATCATTCTCTACCTTGCACAGAAATTCACCAAAATACAGGAGGCACAATTCAGAGACAAGTCTCCAATGGAGCCCCATATTACAAAGCCTTCTCTAATTAACCCTGTCATTATTTATTGAGCAACTTCCTGCTACGGAAACTTACACAAAGCCACTAGTTGAGAGGACAACGTCTCTTCAGTTATCCCCTCAGCGCTAGAGCACAGGAGGAAGTGTCTGTTTCAAAGCGAGCACTGCTGCCCTCACCATTGCCCCGTCACTGGCGGCTCCGGGCGGGCAGAGCAGTGGCAAGGCAAGCCCGCACGGGCAACCGTGATGCGCATCCTCGTGTGTCGGAGAGGCACCTTGGAAAATATTACCAGCCCCCTTCCAAGCACCCAGAAGCGGCTGCTTTGAGCGGGGCACTCACAGCTTTCCGTCTCGGAGCCCTGCGCGCCTGGCAGAGCTCACAGCCAGAGCTCACACGCCGACAGCCCCGCGCCCACCCCGGACGCACCTCATGGCCACGTTGCTGCCATCGATGACGATGGGCTTCAGGTTGTCGCTCTCCGTCTCCTCGGGGCCGGGCGCCGGGGACTTGTTGCCGGCGCCGCCCCGAGGGACCAGCGGGGCCTCGCCGGGCTCCGGTGGGGCCTCGGGGCCGTCCCGCTCGGCCGGGCCGTGCTTCACCAGCTCCCCCAGCACCGTGTTGGTGTCGGCGCCCAGGCCCAGCTTCTGCAGCACGGCTCGGATCTCCTCCGAGGAGTAGCCGAGCTTGCGGAAAAAATCCACCTTCAGCTGCAGCTCAGGGCAGTCCCCGAGCCCCTCGGGGCTCTCGCTGCCGCTCATCCCCGCTGCGGGCCGGGCCGCGGCCGGCAGCGCCTCACGCCAGCCCGGGGCGACGCTGCCCGCGCTCATGGCTCCCGGCGGGGGACTCGCGGCCTCCGCTCGCCGCCGGGACCTGTGGGGCGACAGCGGCCTTAGCAGCGGCGTTAGCAGCGGCCCCGCACAGCCCGGCCTCCGCCCCGCTCCCGGCCGAACCCCGGCCCCGAGCCGCCCGCACTCACCGGGCCGCCGCCACCGCCGGGCTGCCGCTGCCTCTCCATGGGGCCGCAGTAAGGCGGGCGGCGGCCGAGCTATTTATACCGGAGAGCCGCGCAGGGCGGAAGGCAGAGCGAGGGGTGGAGCGCAGGCTGTGCCCGGCCCGGCCCGCCCCGGCCGGCCCTCGGTGCTCCTGTGCTCCTGTCTCCGCGAGGGCCGCGCTCCGGGACACGTGTGCCTTGCACCGCCTGGATCCCGGCGATGCAGGTGGCCGTGATTCAGCCCGTGGTGGCTTATCAACCCGGCGTGCGGAGGAGATATGCGCTGGCAGGAAACATCTGTCACCCAGCAGTGCCTGTCCCTTGCCAAGCGCTAAGCCGCACCTGTGTGGGACTGCAAGGGTTAAAGTCTACGTTGTGAAACGTGCAAAAACCTCACATTTCTGACTTCTGATTAATCACGCCTAAACAATTTAATGAAGGTAGTTGCAAATTTGCTTCCCCGAGGCCATGTACCCAACTCAGAAGCGAGGAACTCTCCCAGTTACAGGAATGCATTTGCATTCATCTTCCTTGTGGTTACCCTGAAACAATCATTTTTCCTTGTCTCTGGCCGTGTCTGAAACCGCACTGTGTGCTCAACAGTAACACACACACAGCGAGATTCAGATCAGAGATAATCCTTACTCAGTTCTTAAGTAGGTGCTTTCCCAACACTTCTTTCCCTTGGAATCTACTCCAGTCAGCATGAATTTAGCATTGTTTGTGTGCTTTTGCTTCTAGGCTAAAGTCTATTGCACCAGAAAGTATGGCCACAGATGTATTTCCCGTAGGACATGCCCCAAGGAAGAGGCACAAAGCTGAATCTCCTGATTTATGCAAAGCAGTGGCAGCAGCCGCATGGCTCTAATTTGGTTAAAGAGAAGCCAGGAGAGAGAGAGGCTGTTGGCTTCTCCACCCAAAAAGTGGGAGTTGCATGCTGGTCACACCTCAGAGCTCATCAGGGGTTATCTTAACTATTTTTTTTCTTTTTCACATTTGCAAATTGCTCTGAACAGGACTTTTTTTTTTTTTTTTTTTTTTTTTTTTTTCCCTGCAAGGGCTATGGTGGAGGCCACAGCTTCTGAAGCTATGAAGACTCACAGAACTTTGCTGGGATAGTGGATGCACTGAGGCTCTTCACTTCCAGGCAAGAGACTCTGCTTCTTCTGGGCAGTGCCGTGCCCACAGCAGGGCAGCTGCATCTTGCCCTTTCTGCAGTGGGACAGGCTGTCAAGCTGACACTGCTGAGCCTCTGTCCCTCTGTGACACATCCGTGGCCACAGAGAAGAGGTGGAAGTCCCCATCATAGCACAAGAGAGCACTGGGCTGTTCCAAGGAGGAACCTGTGAGACCGAGGGGAAGACAGGCGCTGGAAAGGCCAGATGCTCTCAGGATGGTCATTAAGAGCAGCCAGTAGCATCTCATCCTGCTGAGCTGGGAATTCTGGCATGCCAAAAAGGAACTAAAGCATCCAGGGACCCCAAAGTGCTCTATGACAGCAGGAGCTGGATGGGCTCAGTCCCTCCCTGTCCTCTACCTCTAGCCCATTCTCTGCTGACTCAGTGTAAGCTTTCCTCCAGCCTGGTTCCTTGTTCACGAACAAGGCCTCAAAATCTTGATGTCACATTTTTCTAGGGATTACCACCCCCATGTCCTAGGTTTTAAAGGAAGAGCTCATCCTCTGGCAGAGCCTTTCATCTCCCCCTCATGCATTTAACACAGCCAAAATAGTTGATATTCAAGGCTCCCATTATCTGCTGGTGGGGAAGAAGCTGGCCTTGTGCCAGTTCCTTGGGAGGTGATGCCAGCTCTTTGCAACTCCTGCTAACCAGCCACAACCAGGAGCCCTGTCAGCAAAGTGGCCCTGGACCTGGCTGCTTCCCTATGGAAGTTCAAGGCAGCTAACTCACTTCTAAAAAAAGGGCCAATTAAATCTCATTTATAAAAGCCAATGTGGGACCATTATGTTAATTAAAGACAACTTAAATGGCCTTATTTAGCAGCATTTGGGGGTAAATTAAACTGAATTAAGGCCACTTTAATTCTGAATGAGAATTTTATGCAGAATTTTAATGTTCTACTTTAGACTAAGTTAATTCAATTTAATTTTCTTAAGATTCCTGTATAGACAAACCTTGAGCAATGAGGTACCTGCTAAGGCACCTGCTCCAAGCTGAGCTCATTCCTCAGGTTCTCGAGGAGCTGACAGGGCTGGGACTGGCTGCCTTGAGATCTGTGTGTTTCCAACAGCTTTGGTGTCCTCAAAGCCTTGCTCATCTCTGGAGTGACCTGATGGCTCATCTCACTGCACTCACACGTGCTTCTGGTGATGAACTGAATTCTCCCATCACCTGCAGTTCAAGGACTCAAGAGGCTCACAGAGCTGCCTCTGGATTTTCTTTTACATCGAGCAGTATAATTTATTACAGAGGACCCAGCACATTCCGGAATTAAAGGGAAAACAAATGGTGATTTACGCCCTTTCCTTGGAAGAGGGTCATCATGCCTCATGAGGAAAGCTGAGCAGTAATGCTGGAAGCAGAGCTGAGCAACATCCCTTTATGGTTGTTTTTACAGTGCAGGCACTCAGGTTCATGGAGATGCTACTTGAGAGATCTGCTGCTCTGACTGGCCTTGATGAAGAAGTGTCTGATGGCAGAACCATCACTGCTGGAGTGAAAGCCTGCCAGCTGAGCAAAGCCCAGTCTGGACACATGCCCAGTGGCATGAGGCACTGAGGGAACATTACTCCCACTCGTATGTTGGGCAAGAGCTTGTGGCCTTCAGACCCCGGTGCTGTGTGCTGTAGTGATTCCAGAGGAGAAACAAAGCTCAGCTCTTCTCAGAAAAAAGGAAAAATGTAGGAAGGGAGGACTAGAGGAGAAGCTTATCAAGAATGTGCAGAACTCACGTTTGGAGCCTGTATACCTGCAGTCCTTGTCACACTGCTTGTGGTCCTCCCAGTGCTGCCTTCACCCACGAGTATGGGATTCCTATGCTGCAGACAAGTAGATGGATTTTTCTCTGAAACATTCTATTTTGAACTTATTCCATGGGCTTTAAGGAGATCCTCATAAGCACTCTGCAGAGTAACTACTCCCTGAGTAGCCTGAGGGCTCCTTGCAGAGCAGGCATATTTCTAAGCTCTGGAAGAGAGTGCAAGCTCTCCAGGGACCATACCAAGGAAATTTATTTGGCTGTCACCATGTGCCTGACTAGACACGGCCTTAGGTACTCCTCTGAGTAAGCAGCCTTGATCTCTACCTTTGGTCTTAGTGATTGATGGCATTAAGTTATAGGATGAGCCTATCTCCTCAATGACAGATGGATTGGGCACACCCTGACAATCTTTTGCTCTTGCACTTTTGTCAAGGAGAAGCGCTGTCCTTCGAGCGCCTTTTGGGCTATAAATCTGTCATTGTTGAGGGCTGAAGTGACAGAGGCAGCAGAAGCCTCACCATCACCTGGGCTTTCAGCTGAAAACAGTTCCTCAACAGCCCTGTGCCAAAGCCAGGGGGAAACAGTCCCACTGTCCCTGCCCAGGCTGCATCAGAGATTCGATATCTGGTGATACCTTCCCTTTGTGATCACCTTATCCCAGCATCGTGTCCAGCAGCAGTACCCAGAGCATCCACACTCCAGCAGCACCCTCTCCGTTCAGAGGCAGCACTCCTGGCTTGCCAGGCAACCTCGGCTTTCCAGCAGCTAGATCAAGAGCAGAGAGAAGCAACAAATTCAAGTAACAAATAACTGGGGAAAACCGAGCAGTTGCGCAAGTGGCTGTGACAGCAGCAGTTACTGGTTTGCTCAGCTCTTCACAGCTGCAGCCTCTCTGCCAGAAAATGTCAGTGGTCCCCTTATCCAGAAATATCCCTGCCGGCTCAGCCCTGGTTTAGTTTGGATGCAGTATCTGCAGCTCTGGATTTGCTGTACTCTGACATGCCTGGGAGCATTTGCTACTTCAGAACTAAAAGAATAATAAAAGTTGAACAAACACTTCATGGTATTAACATAAGATGTTTAAATAGACAGTCACAGAATATTTTATCTCACCCAGACCGATGTGAAGAGCAGAAGATTTATGCCTATTGCTAAGCAAATACCTCCTAAGAAGTCACATCCTTCTGGGAAGTGGTTTTTCTAAGGAATGGAAAAGCAGAGCAGCAGTGTCTCTTCGGGGCACCCAGGAATTCAGGGAAGGACATGGCAGCCCCTCTGAAGTCCCAAACCCGGTGAAATGGGTTACTCCTGGTTAACTCCGGCACAACTTCGGCACCTTCTCTGCAAAGCTGGCTGGTCAGTCTCCTGGGGGACAGGCTGAGCTTCCCCAATGCTTTTCTTAGGAAAGGGAGGTCCTGACCCTCATCACACATTGCCTGTCAGGAAATTAATTTCCTCCTTCTGTGGGTCAGCATGGACCCCAGCCACGGGGCTGTGTGGTCATGGGGGCCATGTGGTCATGAGGGCTGTGTGGTCATGGGGGCCATGTGGTCATGGGGGCCGTGTGGTCATTTGGGCTGTGTGGTCATGGGAGCTGTGTGGTAATGGGGGCTGTGTGGTTACAGGGTCCATGTGGTCATGGGGACCATGTGGTCATGGGAGCTGTGTGGTTATGGGGTCCATGTGGTCATGGGGCCGTGTGGTCATGGGGACTGTGTGGTTACAGGGTCCATGTGGTCATGGGGACCATGTGGTCATGGGGACTGTGTGGTTACAGGGTCCATGTGGTCATGGGGGCTGTGTGGTCATTGGGGCTGTGTGGTTACAGGGTCCATGTGGTCATGGGGACCATGTGGTCATGGGGTCCGTGTGGTAATGGGGTCCATGTGGTAATGGGGTCCATGTGGTAATGGGGGCTGTGTGGTTACAGGGTCCATGTGGCCATGGGGTCCGTGTGGTCATGGGGTCCGTGTGGTCATGGAGTCCATGTGGTAATGGGGTCCATGTGGTAATGGGGTCCATGTGGTAATGGGGGCTGTGTGGTCATGGGGACCATGTGGTCATGGGGTCCATGTGGTAATGGGGTCCATGTGGTCATGGGGTCCATGTGGTAATGGGGGCTGTGTGGTTACAGGGTCCATGTGGCCATGGGGCCCGTGTGGTCATGGGGTCCATGTGGTAATGGGGTCCGTGTGGTCATGGGGTCCGTGTGGTCATGGGGGCTGTGTGGTAATGGGGTCCATGTGGTAATGGGGGCTGTGTGGTCATGGGGTCCATCTGGTTATGGGGTCCGTGTGGTCATGGGGACCATGTGTTAATGGGGGCTGTGTGGTTACAGGGTCCATGTGGTCATGGGGACCATGTGGTAATGGGGTCCATGTGGTAATGGGGTCCATGTGGTCATGGGGTCCATGTGGTAATGGGGTCCATGTGGTCATGGGGTCCATGTGGTAATGGGGGCTGTGTGGTAATGGGGTCCATGTGGTCATGGGGTCCATGTGGTAATGGGGGCTGTGTGGTTACAGGGTCCATGTGGCCATGGGGTCCGTGTGGTCATGGGGACCATGTGGTCATGGGAGCCGTGCCGCTGCCCGCCAGCCTGCGCAATGCGGGGCAGCGGCGGGCGTCCCACGGGACGGATGTGTGTCAGCAGGGCACACAGACAAACAGCCGCAGCTCCGCTCGCCGCTCCCGTGATGTCAGCGCCAGCGGCCGCTGCGGTGTGACTCAGGAGGTGTCACCGTGGTGGCAGGCAGGGGCCAGGAGGTGGTTCCCACCTGCTCAGGCTCCACCTGGAGAAGGCGTTAGCCTGCCCACGAAGCAGGGGAGAGGTCGTTCCCAGTGCCTGGCAGGGCCGGAGCGCGGGCGAGGGCTGAGCTGTGCGGGAGCGGAGCGCTCGCAGCCCTCGCTGCAGTTGTGCAACGCTCGCCACGCAGCCGAGCGAACAGCACCGGCCTCCCCTCCGCTCGCACTGCTATGGGAACGGCCCGGCAGAGTGAGGCAAGACCGTGCTTTCGCTCCCTTCGGCTGGGGATTTCCCCGCTGCGGGGCGTGTGCTGCTGCTGTGGGGCTGGAGCAGAGCCGGGCGCTGCCTGCCGCTGGGGAGCTGTGGGTTTGTGTGGTGTCCGGGGCACGGCAGCTCCCCTGGCACTGCACGGAACTCAGGATGCTGTGGCTGGAGGCTTGGGCCACTGCCACCCCCAGCCCAAATCCTGGTCCCCCTGTTGTGCCACAACGGGAGAGCCCAGCCCGGCCCCAGCCTGTCTTTCCACTTTTGCACAACTGTGTGCAGGAGTGATGCGTTTATTGCAAAAGAGCTTCTGGAGCGAAGACTCGAGAGACACAATATTCAGTGTGTGGGATCTGAGGTCTGTTTGTCAGACGGTTTCAGTTAAGACCTCGCCAGTCTTAACATCCTCCCAAGCCCACACACCTGATTCACAGCTGACATCAAGGAAAGGGGCAAAGAAATGATTGCACGTTTGTTTTCCTCTTTGGGACAACTACCCCTTTTCCTAAGAATCAGATTTGCTTTCTCAGCCTTCCACCTAGAGGCCTAAGCGAGCCTTTACAGCTTACTCTAAATGTTCTGATTTATTGTCTCAGCTTTGTGGAACGAGCATTTGGGATGAGAAGGATGAGGAGATGCAGAAAGCAGGTTAATGATTAGCCAAGGCTGGTTAATACCACTTTCCAATTCTCCTGATAAGCTCATGTTCTTTGTTGGGCTTGTCTGTCCAATCTGATGTGCAGAAATGAAAACTTGTCCTTAGGTTTATAATCTTAAATTCTCTCTACAGTAACTACCAGCAAATTCTGATTGCTCAGAGCAGGAGGTGGATCTGGTGTGCCTCACCCCTGTCCCTGTTTGCAATCCTGCCTCTTTGCAAACCAGGAAGAGCAGCACCTCTTTCTCTTCCTCCCTGCTCCATGCAGTGTTTCTGTGAGGGTGGAAAGTTGCCCATTTTGGTAGAAAACACGTTTTCATGAAAACGGGAGGCTGGCTTTTGCTTCCCATTTCAGTTTACTTTAACAGACACATTAATGTGCTGATGAAATTAAGGGAAAAACCTGTGCATGCAATAGCTCCCTAAGAACCATGAACAGCAGTGACCCAGCAACCCGTTCTGACTCCTCAGGAGGTGCCGTGCCTCGCCAGCAGCCTCATTTTCTGGGTTTTGCTGCTATCACACGCTTCAGGCTGCTCCCACACAGCTGTGATCCCCACAGTCCTGCGGGAGGGTCTGCAGAGCTGCCCAGAGAGGAATGCTGTGGGGATAGGGGGTCTGAATTTCCAAAGAAATATCTTTGACTCTTCCTGAAGGGAGCAGTTGAGCACCTCCCATTGCAGTGCTGCCAGGCTGCTTCACTGCTCTGAGCATCACCAGGTTACAGTGCAGTGAAAGACTCCTGAGCAATAAATACTGATCCATTTAACATGACTATAAAAAATCCATGCCAATAACCTGCTGTAGCTTAAGGTATTTAAACAATTCTCTTATCTTTTTGTAGTTCTCTGTAATAATAATTAAATGACCTTTAAAATGGCAGTGGGTAGGAAAATTGTGCAAAGCTGAATAGCAATTCAGCAACTGAGGAAGGAGATTGAAAATCAAGTAGAAAAAACTCACTTTGATGTAAAGGGAAGTGAAGCAATCAAGTCTGAAGCTGGAAGTTTGTTCTTCATTTGTGCTGATTTACAGATCCCATTGGGCAGAATAAATATGGGATCACTGAGCACCCAGGGGATCAGCAAACACCTCCCTGTGCACAGGAGCTTCCACTGGCCTCAGCTCCCTTTGAGCTCAGTGCCCCAGAGCAAGGGACAGCAGAGTGGTGACAACAAGTTTGCTTTGCCACAACCAGCAGCTGTTGGAGAGTGGTTGAAGCTGCTGAGGGTGATGCCTTGTGAAGGCTGACCTAGAACAGAGACTAGATGGAGTTAAAGAATAAAGTAGGGATTTATTAAAAGGAATCCTCAATGGATCCACCTTGGGCAGTACAAGAGCCCAGCCAGGGCTACACCCAAGATGAACCCAAATGGTCAATGGACACCTGGTCACGGGGTCTCACACTTTTTGTAAGTTCTGGTCCATTTGCATATTGGGGTTAATTGTCACATTACAGCTTAAAGTTATTAAGTCCTGAGGTTTGGATCATTTGTCCTTGGTCCCCAGCTAGAGAAGGAATTGTTTTGTCCCCCTACTCTGTGAGGAGAGCTCATCATCCCCTAATATGAAGCCCAGACCTACACACTAAAGCAGCACAGAATTTGAAAAACATAAAAAGCTAAAACCTGAGGCATCAAGGGCTTTGGTCCTTCTGAGGATCCGTCACGAGGAGCTGCTTAAATCCCCTGTGTGTGCTCACATAGCAGGTCTGAAACACGAGGCTGGAGAGGAAGGAGCTGGTCCCTCTTCCCCATACCCACCTGCCAGGCAGCAAAGGGCCCCTCTGCCCTTGTTTCTTTGATGGTTTCACCATTAAAGCCATGAGCAGGGCTGGGGACACACAGGGTTGGGGACACACTGGGCTGGGGACACACAGCTGGGGGGCTCCTGCGTGCCTCACCGCAGATACCTGGGGACAAACAGTGATGGGTGACAGAGGGGACAGAAGCACTGGTGGGTGACAGACGGGGCAGAAGCACTGGCAGGTGACAGAGGCCAGGCCAGGCAGAGCCTGCAGCATCCTGGGAGAGGAGCTATTGCTGCGCTGCTGCTGGCACAGCCTCCTTCCCTCCTTGGTATCGCCGCTTCGCAGCCTTGCGCTGGGTTTGATCCCTACAATACATGGGATTTATCTCTCTCACTTTCATGTGCCTTTAAGGAAACACCACTCTTTATCTCATTTCTGCTGCTTTTTATCATCACAAAGAGTTTTTAATGAAATGAGAAAGCGTCTGTTTCTGTGGGCCGACGTGGCGTGGGTAATTTCAATATAAAACAAACAAGGCGGCTTTCAAAATTAAAATTTTATGTGTGGCATTTTCTCATTTAACGGGATGCACAAAGACGGGCAAAACCAATTAACGGGAGGTTGAGACTCAGCAACTGGCAAAATTAAACAACAGGACTCTGCAAATGGAATGATTTGTTCAAAGAAAGCTGGAGAAGGGGATGGAGAGGAGGGTGGAAGCAAGGCTGTGATCAAAAATCCACCACTTCTTAAAAATAACTGCAGACAACCTGCTTGTTAACTCCAGAGCCCCACAGGCCAGGTGGAAACACTGGGGAGTGGCACAGTCTGGCAATGCCAGCTTTTGGGGAGAGCTGGGGATGTCCCAAGTCAGGGCTTGGATGCTGTGAGTGGGAGGAGAAGCTGGCTCCCAAAATGTACCTGCCCCAGAGCAGCAGCTTGTGCCTGGTGTAGGGCTGCTCTAAGGACCCTTCAGGAGAGGGCTGCTTCCATCCCCAGGTTTCCCTCTGCTTCCAAATCCCCTCCCACCAAGGAAAACATCAGTTCCAGGAGGAGTTAAGCTGGAGACAAGAAGGAAGGCAGGAAGGGGAGGCTGGAAGTGTCTGAGCAGAAGCAGAGGCAGCCTCTGTCCCCCGTGCTGCTCCTGCACAGGGCTGTGATCAGAGGAACACCGTGGGGGCTCCAGATGAACCATCTTAAAAGAGAGGAAGAGTGGAATTAAGGCTAATCACTTGCTATCAACCATCAGCCGGGGCTGTGCCTGCAGAGTTCAGGATTTACAGTCCCTGGGAACCAGACTGAGCTGGACTCTGATTGCTGCAATCACTGCAAAACGGGGCTGGGGCTTATTTGCCTGTTTAGCTCATAATTTTTGGTGTTGAAGTGCTGAATTCTTTAAGGTGAGAAGGTGTCAGGACCATATTTAACTGGGAATTTAGGCCTGCTGGACCAGAGCAAGGCTGAGTCCTGCCTCATCATACAAGTGAGTCAAGATTTCTCTTTGGTGTGTTGCCCTTTGCTGGAGCCCCAGAGATCACAGTGGGAGAGTGTGTCTGCCTGGCAAATGAAATGTGGAGCAGCATTATTCCCTGTGCTTCCAGCTCTGGTTTCCACAGAGATGGAGAAGGCAAAAGTCACTTGCCGGTGAGGGGCAGCAGCCATCCAGCCCTTGCACGTGGCTGCTCAGCTACATGTCTTAAAAGAAGATGCAGTTCTTGGGGGGAAGAAGTTGGGAAGGATGTGCTGAACACCCGTAGCAGCCTGGGCAGAAAGAGATCGTGCACTTTGCACCCACTTTTGCAGGAGACAGAGCTAATGTGGCACTATTTCAGCCCAATGCTGTTTGTGGCTGACAGTCTGGAGGTGCCAGATGGAAGGAGGGGGCCCTAAGCCCGGGTCTGGAGGGGAGACACCAGCTTCCAACCAGCAGGAATCACCCAGTGGTGAATCTGGCAGCCACTGGCCCAGCCTGGCCATGGGAGCACCTGGGGAGTGACACAGGGCTCCCCGGGGCATGGAGCAGGAAGCTTCTGTGTCCGGGAAATGAAACTTCACTGAAAGGAGAAAAGCATGGCTGTGGAAAGAGAGGAGCAAGCTGCCAAACCAGGTAATCCATCTCCGCAGCGTCTGCGTCAAGATGATTCATGCCTTCCAATTTACTCCCAGCTCAAATCTGAAGTAAATCAGCCCAGACTGCTCCCGCCCCGTGCCGGGACACGGTGTCAGCGTGGAGAACATCCCACCCCGCCCATCCATCTCGCTGGGCTCGCAGCTCCCAACTCTGAAGTGTGTCCTTCGCAATTAGAGCCAAACTGTTTGTTTGTTGATAGGTGACAGGAGGAGAGGAGGCGCCCTGGGAAGCAAGATGGGATGTGGAAAGGGATGATGAGAATGGATTTTTTTTTTTAATATGTTGCTCAGTTACTTTCCTGCAGCAAATCTTTCCACAGGAGAATAGCTCAGGAAGAAGGTTATCAATATTAGTTCCCACCTGTAATAAGAAAGTTGTCCAAAGTCTTAATTACCTTTTAAAACTATTTACAATTCTCCTGCCTCCATCTGTGGCCTTTCTGCCCGTCCTGATACTGCACTGCCTGCGCCACCAGCCCAGAGCCACCCCCAGTGCCACAGAGGGATGTGACCCATGGGGAGCCCTCTGCAGAGCCACTGGAGGGGACTGGGATGGCCCCTGTGCCCCAGCACAGCCCCCTGGACAGACGGGAGGAGCTGCAGGAACGCGGATTCCGGCCGTTCCTTGCACTGCCGCTCCACACTTCATTACAGCTAATTCTGCCACAGGGCCGGGGTGCTGAGGGAAGGCAGGATGGGAGGTGCCTCAGTTCCCAGCGACAGTGGGAGCAGGCTGTGTCCCCCAAGCTGCTCCTGCTACCCATGGATGCTCTGGAGGCACTGGACAAAGCAGGTTGTGTGGTGGGCTGACCGCTGGCCAAACGGCAGTGCGCTCACAAAAATCATTTACTCATCTTCCTCTGCTGTAACTGGAGCAGAGGAGGGGAAAAACTAGTTAAAATAAAGCTCATGGGGTTGAGATAAAGATTAGGAGAAAATGATTTAGGGACAGAACAGGCTCAAAACTTTAAAGGGTATAAAGAAAACTTTATTAACAGAATGAAAAGAGAATGATAAGAACTAAATAAACTTTTAGAATACCTTTCTCCCCCCAGCCCTTCTCTCCTTCCCACTGACAACATAAAGAGATGAAACCTGGGATTGTCAGTCAGTTTACCACTTCTAAAAAAGAATATTTCTTCAGCTCATTTCATGTCCTGCAGCCTGGGGGGCTCAGCCATGGGGCCTGGGGGGATGTGGGTCATGAACAGCAGTGACACAGCTCTGAGTCTGCTAATGAGCCAGAGACATTTTAGGCACTAATTCACTTTATGATGAGAGCGCTGCTGCTACTCAGATTAAGTATTTATCTACTTGTTTAATGCAAATCAATAACTGAATAACTGTTTGATGGGGCGGTGGCATTTGTGGAACTCCACAGTCATTTGTAAGTCATGTTTTAATGCCCTTCTAATGAGCAATACCAGCTCCTCACCACTCAGGCTCTGCACTGAGAGCAATGAACCCAAACACACCATCCTCAGGAGCTTTCCTTGGTGTTCAATACACTCCTGCCTTCCAGTCCGCTCCTTTTCCTGTGTCAGAGCAGCTGAGGGGCTGGGAATGTTAGCGTTCAGGAGCACACATAATCACAGGATATGATTCTATGCAGGTGCTTTATTGAAGAGCTCTGGGAATCAGGGGTACAGACCCAAATCTGACTCCCACATGGCTTTCGAGCTGAACGTGTTTTATATTCTATTGTTATATAACTTACATATTAATTATTAAACTTATATTGTTCTGTTGTATACATTGACTTTATCCAAGCATGAATTTCTTGTGATCTTTCTCAAGCCCCTGACCACAGTTGCCCATGATTATTCTTACGATTAAACAGTAATTATATTTAATTACTAAACAATCATCACATCTAACAATTCTATCATTTATCATATACTAGTTACACGGGTGCAGTTCTAGCAAGTACAAGGCCTATACTTTCCCAGGGTATTTTCCCAGGGCCTACTAAGCTTAATTTTCCTTCTAACTCCCCAAATCCCCATGATTTTAAAACCCTTTTACTATCAGGAAGAGCTGGCAGCAAAGCCAAGCCCTAGTGGGGTCTCAGCCCAGTATTGACATGGACTGGGAGCTGCTTTGACTTGTCCTCTATCAGTTCTGCTCTTCGCAGGACCTGTAAAAGTTCTCCCTTAGAACCTAAATTTCATTTTGCTTCAATTATTTTGTGCCAATGGGTTTGGAAGTCCTTGGGACCTGCCTGCCTGGGTAAAGCAGGACTCTGCAGAGCTCAGCTGTGTGTTGTAGGCAAGGCCAGAATCTGGGAGTTTCAAATCCAGCCAAGGGAAGGACCTCAGGGTGCCATCTCAGCCCTCTCCCTGCTCCAGGCCCTGCCCAGTCAGCTCTGAAGGACATTTTTTGGGTAGTTCCTAAAAGGATCAGTGAAAGAGATGTTTTAGCAGCTCTCAGGCAGTGCATCCTGCAGACATGGTTCTGGAGCTGTGCCTCCAAACTGTCCTAGAAAGGGTTCCCAGATGAACTAATTTCCAGCTGGGCTGGACTTTATGTACTCCAGCCATGTTTAATTTGCTGAATATTTCATGTTGCTGTTTTTGGTAGCTCTTCAAACTCCTCAAAAGTGAGAAGACAAACTTTTCCATCTATTATCTTGGGCCATTTTGCATCTGTTACCCCATGGCTGCAGTCCCAGCGCTGGAGGCACCATATGGCTCACATTGTTATTAGACACAACACACACAAGGCGCAGCAGGACTGAAAAAATGGTCTGGAATTAAAATTCACCTTGTTGCTAACTGCAGAGTAATGACTAAGGCAGAGGGACCAGGTATCACTGCAGTGGGCAGAGGGTGTTTGTTTCTCTGCTGAAGGAGCCCTGAAGTATTTTGATCTTGTGTCTGATTTAAAACACAGGAGTTGCTCCACGCACGGTGCAGCACAGTGCTGCCTCATACAGCTAATGAGAGTGGCACAAATACCAGAGTGATGAAACAGGCCCTAAATACTACTTACATTTTCCATGATATGGGAAATAATAGTGTCCCTGAAGGGAGCTCCTTCTGGGAAGTACTGACACAGTGAAAATCATCTGCTCACGCAGCAAAGCTGCAATTAGAGAGGTACCTGTGTGAGTTGCCTGTCATCCCCAGCAGAATATGCCAAGTTGAGCTGCTCCTCATCCTCAGCAGGATGTGTTGGGGTGGCTGCTCCTCATCCTCAGTGGGATGTGTTGGGGTGGCTGCTCCTCATCCTCAGTGGGATGTGTTGGGGTGAGCTGCTCCTCATCCTCAGCAGGATGTGTTGGAGTGAGCTGCTCCTCATCCTCAGTGGGATGTGTTGGGGTGGCTGCTCCTCATCCTCAGCAGGATGTGTTGGGGTGGCTGCTCCTCATCCTCAGTGGGATGTGTTGGGGTGGCTGCTCCTCATCCTCAGCTGGATGTGTTGGGGTGAGCTGCTCCTCATCCCCAGCTGGATGTGTTGGGGTGAGCTGCTCCTCATCCCCAGCAGGATGTGTTGGAGTGAGCTGCTCCTCATCCTCAGTGGGATGTGTTGGGGTGAGCTGCTCCTCATCCTCAGTGGGATGTGTTGGGGTGAGCTGCTCCTCATCCCCAGCGGGATGTGTTGGGGTGGCTGCTCCTCATCCCCAGCAGGATGTGTTGGGGTGAGCTGCTCCTCATCCTCAGCAGAGCAAGCCTCAGCCTGGTGTAATGGAATTGAGACAGAACCTCCCACATTCCACCTCTGATTCCATCACCAACTGCTCTGCAGTGGGGATGGACGGGTGTTCCCCCATCCCTGGGCAGTGGTCTGTGACACAGCTCGGGAACAACCTGCAGCCCAGACCTCTCTGTTCAGAGGTAACCCAGCCCAGCCCAGCCTGTCCATGCTCCCTTCTGTGCCCAGGCCGTGGTTCTCTGTGCTGTGGTGGAACCCTGAGCAGGCTGGGCTTTGACAGCCATACTGCAGCAGTTGGAAGATGCTTCCCACTAATGAGATCTCTGAGGGTTCTGCCTTCACCCTTCTCCTCTCTCCTCTGTATTTGCAGTAGCAGCAGGGCTGGCACTGCCATCAGCATCTCCTGCTACCTTGCAGCTCCCAGCTGCTCGTGGGGGGAATGTGCTGTGGAACTTGCTCTGGAAACTGAAATTCAGCATTAAAGGGTCTGCCTCCTTCTTTGAAGTTGAAGCTAAGAGCAGGCTAAAAACATAGCAGTTTGGGTGGGAGCACATGGGAGCAAACCCCCGATGTGTGCTGTCACTCCACAGTGGGCCAAGTGGATCCCAGGATCTTGTGGATCCCTTCCTTCTGATGGTACCCAAGTCCCATCAGCTCCCTACAGCACTGAGGGACACCCTCGTGTCCTTCTCTGTCAGGTTCCAGCAGGGCAGGACGGGGCTTGACTCGGATTTCAGCTGTGGGTTCCTCCTCTCCATTTTATCCCTCTGCATGGAGGTTTTCTTGAAGACTCACAGCCTTCTTTGATCTCAGAATATTGATGTAAATATTGCATGATCCTGCCTCAGCCTCCAGGAAACCCAGATGTTCAATTGATCAGATCTTAACATCGTGTTCAGGAACCCTGAAAAGCACATGAAATAATAAACTTGTTCCAGCATGACGTTTCTCTGTTCAGGATCAAATTCAGGGTTTATTCATTACTCCTGACAGCTATTGCAGGAGGCAGAGCAGGTAAATAAAGCAGTTCTGGGCTGGATGTGCATGAGCTGAATGCAACAGGTCACACACAATTAATATTCAAATCAGTCTGACACAGAGGAGTAAAACCCCCAGCTGGCCGGCTCACTGGGTGGAAAGCTGAGTAAGGCTGAGCCCAAGTTCTCCTAGAGTTCCTCATGCTGTTGTTTAGATAAGTTTAAATGAGCTGTGATTAAGCTAATTTCAAGCTAATTAACTCAGAAAGATATTCTCCACTTTTTAAAATTCTAAGTGGTTGTTCATTAGGAGTGAGGGAACGGGTGGAAGCTGCGTCACTGCAGCGCGAGGAGCTAAATGCAGCACGGGCAGAGTCATTACTGAAATATGAATATTTGTCATCTAATTAAATGGCATAATTAACGGACTGTTACGGTACTGCTGCCGTGGGGATGCGTGCCCTCATGCACGGAGGTGTGGTGTGACACTCACATTCTCTGGACAGAGAGACACAATTCTGTCTGTCAGGATTTCTTGGAGAAGCACAGAGAGAAGAAGAGAAAACAATCTTTATCTCTGCTCCTTTGTTTTGCCCATGTGGAATGTGGTGTGGAGATTGTTCACCTGGGGTGACTGCTGGGTTGGATCCTGGTGAAGGTTGTTTGGGGTCAGTGACCAATGGGACCCAGTTGTGTTGGGCTCTCAGCAGAGTCACGAGTTTGAGTTAGTTAGACAGGTAAGTAAGAAGTAACTATGTAGAATAGTGCAGTATATCTTTAAATAGTATATTAATGTAATATAGTATAGTTTTAATAAAGCTATCCTTCAGCCTTCTGATCTGGAGCAGACATCAGCATTTCTTCCCTGAATCGGGGCCTGCCGTGTTTTTACTCCAGGTGTGGAGCCTGGGACATTCCTGTCCTGCCCTCCTGGCACAGGGTCGGTGCTGCCAGACACACCTGGGCTCGGCCCTGCTGCTGTCTGGGGATGAGATGGCACCTGGGGACCCCTTGGTCTCCTCCCAGGACACAGCCCAGGAGCCTGCTGCTGCTGGCTTGTTCTCTGGGCTCCAGGTCATGCACTCCTCATGCCAGTCTGCTCCAAAATCATGATGGAAAGCCCACCCCAGCCCTGCTCCTGGGACACCCCGATGCAGCTGCAGCCCAGCACTGCCAGGGTGATGAAAAATGAATGAAAAAAAGACTGGGAGGAGAAGTGGTGGGTCGGTCTGGGGAGACTGCTCTGTGTGGCTGTGAGCACGAGCCTGGCGGTGCTGTTGCTGGATCTAATGGCTTTTGCAGTTCAGTTTCTGGCTCACTGGAGCATCACCTGATTGAAGGCACAGAGGAAGGGCTGGGCCATCCCCACACTGCCACAGCTTTTGGTTCAGGCTGAGTGAGCAGTGCTGTGGCTGCCTCCAGGTCTGCAGCAGCTGCCAGGCAGGCTGCTTGGAAAGCCTTTCAGGGAATGTGGGCTGCAGGGACCCTCACCCAACCCCCCTGCACCCTCATGGTACCCCTCTGGCATTGCCAAGTCCCCTTTGGGTTGGCAGAGGTGCTCTGGCTGTGCCTGGCCAGCCCTGCTCCCCTGCACAGAGGCAGAGGCACAGCCACGTGCTGGCAGGAGCCTTTCATGAGTGGCAGAAGATGCTCAAGTAGGTGGTGAGCCTTGCTTTAAAACCCCACAAAGCCATAACACAGAGCATCACGACATGAGCAGTGTATCATCGTAGCTCATGAGTTTTCCTTTCCTGCCCAGGTCATTCTGCATTGAATGGAAACCAGAGAGCTCTTTATCCTCACGTCCTTCTCTCCACGGCTCTTGTTCCGTCAAGTGAAAAACCTGAAAATCCTCGAGCAGGTCATGAAATACAGTTACAATGGAGTGAGAGGCGTTAGATTGAAGGATTGATCCCAGCAGCAAAGCCATTTCCCTCTATTGTGCACATATAAATGAACCTGGATTGGCTGTTGAGCAATGAGCTGCCCCCACAGATGGCTCTTGGCATGGGGAGGGGCAGGTGCACTCTGTTGCGTGTTTCCAGGATGCTGGAGCCAGACGTGTCCTCTGCATGCTCCTCTCTCACCCCCCTGAGAAGGGCCAGGGAGACCTTGCTGCTCCTGGCAGGACCAGGGTGGCTCAGCTTTGGGTTCCCCACTGCCCAGGTCCTTCCAGCACCCCTCAGGGATTTATTGAAATTTCATGTTCATCAGCTTCAAAAATTATTTCTGAAATTTCCACTGCTCTTGGAGCTGTAATAATTTATCTCTACATGTTCCCCCAGGAGCAGGGGAGCAGATCCACCATCCCCAGCAGCAGCTCCCTCATCTCCTCTCTTCAGACTGGATTTTTTTGATAGATACAAATATAACTAACACCCCCCGCCAGAGTCTGCTGCCCCTTTTCTGTCCCTGCCAGGGAGATGGGAGCTCATCCAACCAGAACTCTAAGAGCAGGATTCCTCCTCCCTCACCTCTGGCTCACACTGCTGCAGGGGCACAGCTTAAACACACCAGCTTAGCAAGAGTTGTCTCAAAGGGGACGAGAAATCAATGCTAAAATCTATTTTGCCTAATAACCCAATGATCTTTTCTAGCAAGACAAGACCCTGTTTGGAACACAGCAGCAACACGAACTGCTCCTCTCCAGCCTGGCTCTCAAATCTGCTCTGCCTCACCCCACTGGAGCTGCTGGGTTTGTGCAGCACAGCTCAGGGCAGGGGCTGTGCCATGAGCTCTGCTTGCAGGGCTGTGTGGTTTGATGCTAATTTGAGGTAATGAATTTAACTTTTAAAAGTCATAATCTCCAGTTCTGCGATCTCTCGTCTTACAGAAGGTTTAGTGCAAACTAATTCCTTGTGAGAGCTTGTTCTTGTGATTAGTAGTGATGAAGGGAAATGCCACCTGATTATTTCGTAACTCTCAGAAATGCAAAGAGATTTTTT
This sequence comes from Anomalospiza imberbis, assembly GCF_031753505.1. NCBI lineage: Eukaryota > Metazoa > Chordata > Aves > Passeriformes > Viduidae > Anomalospiza > Anomalospiza imberbis. The sequence continues at coordinate 3,410,612 of NC_089705.1, forward strand.
TTTCCCCATTTGTATCCCTGCCTGCATTAAGGGGAAGCTGCAGCAGAAATTGACCCTTTAATCACAAAATTGTGTGGAAAGAGCAGGAAAACCATCCCAGTTTTATGTCTGGCATTGAGCTCCAGCATCTCTTGCCTGAGCAGACAGTGTTGCCCCACACCTCTGCCTTGGGCTGAGATAAATGGCTCTGCTGGCATCATCTGGGACCCTGGTGCCACTAGGGGAGAATGTCCCTGCTGAGCCCTGCCATGCCCCTTGCAAGTCCAAGGCTTCAGTCCAAACACCACCAACTCAAAAGTTTAAAATGGAGCAAGTGCCTGCTTGGGCAGAGATGAGGTTTGTTTATTAGTGGCATTTCATGAGGGGCTCTTTGGCATCCTGTGAAGTGCAAAGGTCTGGCACTACAGACCCGGGAGAAGCTGCTCTTCATCTGAATGTAATTCATAATAATCATGGCAACATATGGCAAGTGACATTTCAAAGCATCTAAATCTCACCAAGGCACAGGTAGGCTTCCTAATGTAAAATATCCAGCCTGGTGCCATAGAAAATGTGAGAAAGACAGAAAACCCAGCACTGACAATGCTGGGAGTTAGAGGAGAGTCCCTGGAAAATGACTCAGTTGATGATATCAAAGTTCACAAATTTAAGTGTCTGAGAGTGCACTTTCCTGACAGCTGAACATTTCCTCCAAGTCTCATCATCTTGTAACAAATTAAAGGCAAACAGGAATTCATCAAAGGGAACAGTCTCAATTGTTATAGCAAATTGACTTTAGATTATTGCTGGAGATGGAGTGAGGACAGGGCAGCAGTTCCCTGAGCAGGGTGTGAGCAAGGGGACACTGACCCCGCGGGAGGGGTCGCCAATGGCCGAGTCAGAGCCACTGCTGTGACATCTCTGTGTCACTTTCCAGCTCCCCTCATCCCCCCTGAGACTGCTGTGACCCTTCCCTGGTCCCTGAGACAGCTGTGCCTGTCCTGGGACACGTGCCAGAGGCAGAGACAGACCCGTGCCAGCAGATTCCTCCTTCGGGGGCCTCCCCACCACACTCCTCCTCACCCAGGTGTCCCCCAGCACGTAACACCTGTGTGGGCAGGACATGAGCAGCATCTCCCAGGGTGGCAGAGCTCCTGTGAGCTCCTGTCTCCTGCTCCAGGACCCGCTGTGAGGTGTCTGTCTGTGTGTCTGTCTGCCCGTGCAGCTCTGGGGAGTTCTCCTCATCTCCACTCCAGCTTCTGTTTGTTAATGTGGCTCAGCAAATAAATAGTGATTTTGTGGGTTTTCACTATTATAAACCAGCCAAGATAAGAGTGGGTGAAAAATGACAGATGAGCGGAAACAAATCATCCAGAATCATGAAAAGATACCGGGGGGGGGGAAAGGCTTTTTACTGTGATTGTGCAGAAAATCAATAAAGCCCCACTACAAGGCAGTGCTGCAGATAACAAGCAGATTATATCAGCTTTCATGGAACATATTGTTCAGCAGGCAGAACACTCTCGGAGGCTGTAATGGTGCATCATAAAGTTTAAGTTAGTGTTGTTGGTGAGGAGATTTAAATAAAACCTAAATGCTGACATTTTGATGGTTATTATTTATTCAATAGCCTGAGATGTCAAACCTTGTTGTCTTCAGTTTTCCAAGGAAGAGAAGCTTCAGCCAGAGAGGGCCTGTAGTGATGGATAGCCATTACATCCCACACCTCAGCACAATCCCAGGTGGATATTCTCCCAGAAACAGGCTTGAGGGCAGCCACAGAGACACTCTGCCTTTGGCAGAGAAAATTCCTAGAGCAGAAATATCTATGTGTGCCCTCAGACATGCAGCCTGCCTGGCCACGAGCTCCCCAGCAGCATCCCTGGGGCAGGCAGGGCTCCAGCAGTGGGTGCTCCATGCCTGAGGGAACCCAGCACATCCCTCTGGCTGCCCTGGCTGTCTCCAGACCCTGGCAGGGGGCTCGGAGACCTTGGCACAAAGTCAAAAACACCTGTGGCTTTGATTTTAGCCCGTGAAAAAAACTGCCATCTCTGTATGAGGAATTATAAGCCACAAGGGTTTGAGTATTGAGGTAATTGAATTAACACAGGGTGAAAAAGTAGAATTTTGGGGCTTTTTAGAATGGAGTTCAAGGGGACAAGATGGAGGGATTTGGGTGTGTCCTGACCTTCTTCTCCTTCTCCTTGTCCTCCATGTCTTGCTGTGATGGTGACACTTTTCTGTTAGTTTAAGGTTCAGACACACTGCCCAACATAAATGACAGATATTGGCACGTTATTGTAAACATGGCACACGGAGTTTTTGGTATAAAATGTGAACACCGCCCTGAGGGCAGACAGAATGCCATGGCCGACCTGCTGGACAGAGCTCAGCAGGGCAGAGAAAGAATGTGATAGATAAGGGAAAATAAACAACCTTGAGAAGCCGACCCTGCGCATCCAGACTCCTTCTTTGGCTGCACGGGCTGGGAAACGAGGACTTTTACAATCTTGGGGTCACCTCAATCCACAGCCCCCGAGACATGCCTGCACCAAAGCAGCCATGCTCACCAGCCCAGGCTTGCCCAGAAATCCACCCTGTACCCACCTTGGGAGGCCATGGGCACGGACAGGACAGGCTGATGACTGCAGGGCTCTGAGGGTCACCCTGCAAAGCGAGTGACCAGTGCCATGCCAGTGACAGGGGAGAAATGAGGTGACCCTGAGCAGCCAACCTGCACCCCACACCTTGGTCACTGGGTCAATGGGGGAAATGTTATTGGGGTTCAAAGTGAAATGGTTTTGCTCTGCCCATGGAAATACTGTTGTTCACTCTCCACGGGATGCTCCTGCCAAGTGCAGCCGGTTGCAGAGCGCTCACTCTTCTGCTAATTGCAAAGCTAATTGTTCTTACTGCAGAACCCATTACAGGGTATCGTTATACTGCAGTTAACGAGATGTTTGGATTAAATGGCTCACTAAAAGTCAATAAAAAGAAATTTGCTTGACTATTCCTTTAATTTTTCAGATGCAGTGTTAATTCACTGTTAATTCTCCCCAAAGGCCTGGATTCATTAAACTGCTTAACACAGGACTAATAAATGCATATATATTGTGCAAAGGTGTTAAGGCAGAACCCCAGAGCAGTGAGCACGGGGGATCAGAACCCCAGAACAAGGATCAATATCCAGAAAAAGGGATCAGACCCCCAGAGCAAGGATCAGAACCCCAGAGCAGGGAGCACGGTGGATCAGAACCTCAGAGCAGGGAGCACAGGGGATCAGAACCTCAGAGCAGGGATCAGAACCCAGAAAAAGGGATCAGAACCCCAGAGCAGTGAGCCTGGGGGATCAGAACCCTAGAAAAAGGGATCAGAACCCCCAAACAGGGATCAGAACCCCAGAGCAGGGATCACAGGGCATCAGGAGGACGTTGCAAAGTGCAGATGTCAGATGGACACACAACCACCCCCCAGAATGACCCCAATGAATGACCCCATCAGGCAACTCCTGTCCCCTGGCAGGGCAGGGCAGGGCAGGGCAGGGGCAGTGTCACACCCTGCACTGCAGCTGGGGAAAAGGATGGCCTGGCTGAAAACATCCCTAAATGGTGGAGGAGAGATTGCAGGGGGAGAGGGTGCACCAGCCTTGCCAGGACTCACTGTGAAGGGCACCTGGGGACAAGCAAAAGGTCAGGGTGCAGTGGGAATCTCCATCCCTGCACAGCTTGGAGCCACAGGACAGGTTAGTGCCTGCTCACCTGGCCTGGGTCTGTGGCAGGCACTGTAATCACCATTTATCTGGCTTTACTTGCATTTTCCTGCAATTTCTGCCAGCAGGTTTGTCAGCCTTTCGGGACACAACAAAGTGCATCAGGAGCAATGTGAATATATCTCTTCCAAAATTAGATGAAAGAGCTCACAGCACTTTTAGAAAGGATCCCAAGCATCTGAATTCTGAGCAGAAAGATCTCATTTCAGCTGTAATGAACTATAAAGAAGGAATAAATGCCTTTTATACTGCCTTGTCTTGCAAAAACCCATCCTCCTTTGTTTGTCTCAGGGTTGTGTGTGCTCCATGGGGTGCTGCCCTCGGGTTTCCACCTGCTACTGGAACAGAGCTGGAGCCATTCAGAGAACAGCCAGACACTGCTCCAGTCTCGAGGAGGTTCAGGCCAGGTGGACAGGGGTGGGTGAGAGTTCTCTGCACAAGAAGCATTTTCAAGGGCAAATGCAAAACAATCTGGTGAACACTGAGAAAATGTTGCATTGAGTGAATGTGTGAAGGAAATCCTTTCGTCTCACTTCTCGCTTTGCCTGGCACAGACTCCTGACATGCTGCCAAGCAAGATATGACAGAGAATTATGCCTTTAACTAGGAAACATAGGAGGGAGAAGCTGAAAAGCAGAATAAAGGGGCAGCCACACTCCTACTGCCTGACACTGGGCTGTCCCCGATGGCTCAATCAGCTACCCCGAGCACAGAGAGACATGGGAGGATCTCTGGTGTCACTGGTTGTGTTTCCAGAAAGGTGTTACTGCTGTTTTTAAGCCACATGCCACACACCAGCCTTCCCACAGCTCAGTCACCAGGGCTGCACCGAGTGCCACAGGCTGCGAGTGTCCCCTGTGCTGGCACTGTCACTGTCACTGTCACTGTGGGCCCCCCCCAGCTCCCACCACTGCCCTGACACTCCTTGGGGTGTTTTGGGCCCCTTTGTTCTAGGACAGAGCTGCTGTGGTTCTGCAAATGTGCTCCTCAGAAATAATGACACCGCAGCTCAGCGGAGCCAGGGCCACGTGCAAAGCGGTGCCTGCTTCAAAGCAAGCAGGGGAATAGAGAAGATGACAGGAATAATGAAAGGCACAACACAAAATGGGATTGAACAGGAGGTCAGAGTCACTACCCAGATCACAGTTAGACAGGACACAGCATCTCCTCAGAGCTGGGTGCCAGGTGTGGGCGTCCTGGCCAGGAATTCCCTTATGGAGAGACCCAAATAACACTGACAGGTGAGGAAGCTCCAAAGCCCCCTGCCAGAGGGACTCTTCCATGCCATTCACACTCCCCACATCATCCATCCTTATCACACTGCCAAGAAAAAGGTTCCTGTTCCCTGGGACTAATCCTCAGACTCGTAAAGAGCAGGGCTGGATTACTAAATTTTTAACCAGGGAAGCTCCCACGTCCATTACTGCTTTCCTCCCATGTTTATTAAAGCAATAACTTTGTTTTTAAAAGGGACATGGTTCCCCTGAGCTCTCTCACACTTTGGTGTCCTAATTAAAAATATAAATTAGAGATTGAGCAGGTCTTCTGCTTCAAAGGAACATAAATTGGGTGGCTTGAAGTCCTGGGGAAAGTCTGGGCACAAAACACTCCAAGGTGGCTCCACAGACTACAGTAAAAGCAGCAAACCCCAGATCCAGGGAAGAAATGATGATGTCTGCTCCAGATCAGAAGGCTGAAGGATAGCTTTATTAAAACTATACTATATTACATTAATATACTATTTAAAGAGATACTGCACTATTCTACATACTTACTTCTTCCTTACCTGTCTAACTAACTCAAACTCGTGACTCTGCTGAGAGCCCAACACAGCTGGGTCCCATTGGTCACTGACCCCAAACAACCTTCACCAGGATCCAACCCAGCAGTCACCCCAGGTGAACAATCTCCACACCACATTCCACATGAGCAAAACAAAGGAGCAGAGATAAAGATTGTTTTCTCTTCTTCTCTCTGTGCTTCTCCTGAGAGACAGAATTGTGTCTCTGTGTCCAGAGAATGGGGATGTCACACACAGATGATGGTGCCTGAGATGAGAGGAGGAGGAAGATGGAGGTGGAGCAGCACAGTGAGGCCCTTATTCACAGCTCTGTGCACTTTGGGGAAGTTCTGATTAAAATTTCATCACCTCTATCTTCCGCAGAGCCTGTGTGTTGCTCTGTCAGCTGGCACCGTCCCTGCCCCAGAGCCTTAGAGGAGCAGCTGCCCCTGTGCCACCTGCCCCACATCCTTCCATGCTCTGCTCTACTGCCCTGCCTTGGAGTTTTTCATCCCAAATCAGAGGGACAAGGAGGAATCTGGGGTGCAGTTAGGGCAGGGGTTAACAAGGTGACCTTCCTTTGTGCTGTGCTGGCTTTCCTGCTCTGGGTTTTGCCTGAATCAATCTTACACCTTCTACAAGTCCAGAAAAACGAGTTTCAGTGTTTGGCCACAGACGGAGAGTTCTGCTGGTTTGACACAAAGCTGTATTTTTCCTTAGGTTCCCAGGTACATTTTTATATATGCACTCACACATATCCACACATACCCGTGCACATGAACTCCTCCACCTCCCTGTCCCTGGCAGTCCCACCCAGGCCAGCAGCTCATCCATAAACATCACACACATCCACCTTCAGCTGAGAGATGTGGCTGGACTTTGCTCTGTTATCTTTCCGTTTCCATGGCAATAAAAGTAGCTTCTGATAATGGCTATTTCCTAAGGACTGTGAGGTTTGGTAATTTTAGCAGCATTACAGCACAGACTTCAAATGGTCAGAGTCGCTCAGGGTCGCTCTGCCTTGGGCTTTGAATTGTGAGTGGATGTGAGCAGCTCCTGGAATCCAGGGGAGGTTTTTTTGGCTATCCTTAGCTTATTCCTTGTATGCCTGCTCCCAAGGAATCCACAGGACTCTGTTCAGCCCCAGGCAGGTTTTGGGACTGGTGCTGTTCGTGGTTTTGCCGTGACTACAGGAAGCTGTCAGCTCACCCATCACCCGAACCTGCCTCACAAACAGCAGCTGAATTAATTATTGCCATAAAAAAGAAACAATGCCCCATATTCCCCAAAGCCTGTGGCGCAGGTGGGTACAAGTAATGCCCAGTTAATGTACCAGAGGATGAATTCCAGCTCTGCCTGGATCACCCAAATGATTCTGTGGCCACTCCCTGCTCCTCTGGAGCCACACCTGTTCTCCCCATCAGCTGCTGCCCAGGTGCCTGTGCAGACACCTGACCTGATTTTGGCTGTGCTGCTGCAGGAGCTCTTTGCCAGCCCTGGGATTCTCGGGGGAAAACACGGGACCAGCATCCTGCTCCTTCCCTGGGCTGTGCCTCATCCACCCTCTCCTGAGGCTTCACTGCACAGACTCCAGAACCTAAGGAAACAATGCTGGCAGGAAGAAACATTCCATTTTCCCACATTTCCAGTGCCTAGCTATAAGATTTAGAGGCAGTTTCGTTCCTGGAGCGGGTGGGTGCTCTGGCACTGATGCCTTAGGGTTTTAGCTTTTCTATTTTCCAGCTATTTGTAATCCTGCAGGTCTTTAGTGCCTAACTCCAAACTCCATATGCAGTGTGAGCTGCTGCTTCCCCATTTTTGGCAGACACAACAATTCCTCTCCAGGCCTGGCTATCAAGGACACCTCACTGCCTCAGGCCCCGAGAGATGGAAACAAAAGTGAGTTGGGGGCAGCAAACTTGGGGTAAATGACTTCATTAGCTGAAGCTGTAATTGGAAGATGAACCCCCAAAATGCAAATGGCCCAAACTTATAAAAGTGTGCAAACCTGTGACCTGTCATCCATTCTGGAGGGCTTTGTCTGCCCAAAATGTACCTGAAGGCCCTTCAATAAGTATAACTGCATTTTATTCCCTTGATTTTGTCTGGCCTCTGTTTTTAAGTTGTCCCAAAAAGGCATCAGCACAGCCTCGCTCTTCCCATGCCATCCCTGGGGACAACTTGGGGACCTCCCCCACGTGGCACCTTCTTGACCCACGTGGCAGTGATTTAATCTCCAGATCTGCTGAGCATCGTCCTGACCTGCAGAATCACATTCCCCCTGCTCTCAATAAGCCAAGCTTTAACACGAAGTGTGAAACTTCTAATTTAGTGTCATATCAAATAATAACTGGCGTGTTTAAACTGTTGCTTGTATTAGTCAAACAATCACAGATCAGAGCCAAAGGCTGCTCATCTCTCTCCTTACCACTGACTTGCAATTAATATTTATAAACCAGGAGGGATTTTTCTTTAAAAGGGAATTTTCAGCTGTCCTTTGGATTCTCAGACATAGGCTGCAAAATTTATAGGCTTCCCTTCACCTTCACTCTAAGAGAACAAAGCTTTTCGTCTGGCATATTTATAATTTTAGTCTGTAGGGACAGAAATGAAGCCAAGCATGGTGAGGGATGGCAGAGAGCTGGGATGGGCAGGGGGAAGCCCATGGGCAGTGACAGGCACTGGCAGCAATGGGCAGCTGGTGAATACCAGCAACCATGGGCTCAGCTTCACAAAGCACGCTGGAAATGCCCCTGGATTTGAGGAGGGGAAAACTAACTTTTAGAGCTTTTTGTTTAAAAAAAACAACCAAAAATTTCCCCCTTTGGTGAAAACGTTCGTAATTTCCCATTGTAAAACCATTCCAATTTATTCACAGTATTCCTGAATATCTCATTGTGAAACTGAAATTAAAATATCCCAATAGACTCTGGCAGAAACCTTTGCATAAACGTGATAGGATTTTCCCACAGTAATAAGTCCCCAAGGAAAAATACATCAGAGAAGAAAATGTTTCAAAATAACTGTTCCCAATTAAAACTTCACCAGGATTTACACTCCCCAAGTTTTCTTTTTTCCAGCATGATAAGCATAAAAATGGCACATGCCCAGTCCAACACCAATTGCTCCCAGAAATGACAGAGCAGGAGCCACACCACACTCTGTGTGAGACACCGAGCTGGAATGACCAAACTCCTTCCTGTCGTTCCTCACTTCATTATTCCCTTGCATTTTGAAATTAATATCAATAAAACATACATTAGAATTGCAGAAATCATGGAAATGTCAAACATCTCTCACTCGCTTTGGTGAGAACTTTGCTAAGTACCAAATGCAAATGTGCAGCTGGTGCCTCTGACATTTTGGTTCCTTTGCTGGCACAGGCTAATCAATTCAGTTTCTAATTTTAATTTTATCAGCAGCAAATCTGTTGGATTTTTCAGGCTCTGATGTAGGCCAATTCACTTCTAATCAAATTACCTGGGTCCTGATAGGCTTTGCACCAGGAATCACAGTCCCAGGTCTGCACCCCTGTGGCAGGTGGGGTGAGCCAGGTGCTGATTACACTCCTGGTCCTGCTCCTCTTGATGAGGATGCAGAAGTTGACCCTTTACTCACAAAACTACACAGTTTTCATACCCCAGCTCTGCAGTCAGGTCAAGCCCAGCTTTGTAGGACTGTGCTGGAGGTGAAGGACCTGATCCCTGTCCACCTGCAGACAACCACGGAGAGCAGGGAGGGAGGTGGGAGGGGTGGCAGAATGACCAGGTTGGAAGAGACCTTCAAGATCACCGAGTCCAGCCCAGCCCCAACACCTCAACTCAACCCTGGCACCCAGTGCCACATCCAGGCTTTGTTAAACACCTCCAGGGATGGTGACTCCACCACCTCCCCGGGCGGCCACTCCAGAACTTTATCACCCTTTCTGTGAAAAGCTTTTTCCTGATATCCAACCTGTATTTCCCTTAGGGCAGTTAAGGCTGTGTCCTCTGGTTCTGCCAGTTCTTGGAGAAAGAGCCCAACCCCAGGTGAGCACAGCCGCCTTTCAGAAGCTGGAGAGTGATGAGGTCACCCCTGAGTCTCCTTTTCTCCAGGCTGAGCACCCCCAGCTTTAGGGGTGGAGAGGGGGCAGAGGAGCCCCCTCCTCACACACCCAGCCCCTGAAACGTGCAGTCCCAGCCTTTGCTGTCACCCATGCTGTGACCTCAGCCTTTCCTGAGATGTCCCCACCTTGGGGAGAGCCCCCCATGCCCCACTGCCCCAGGGAAGGGCCCTGGCCATGTCCTTTCCCTGGTCCCTTCCCACCCATGATGCACAGCATGGAAAGTGAAGCCCCATTTCCTGCTGAAAAGGGAGAAGTGGCTCCCACCCTGAGCCACTGGGGAGTGTCAGGCACTTGCTGCTGGGAAAGTTTCTTTATGACACAAACTGAATGAGTTTTCAGACCTGCTCAAATGGAGAACATAACTGGAAGCAAGGTTCCTTTTGGTGTCTCCTCATCTCTAATTCAGCTACTGGTTTTAAAAACCACCCTGCGATGTCCAGACTGAGTTTGCATTTATTGCTATTTTAATTTATTAAGTTGTTTTTTTTCTCCTGCCTTTCTCTGACACAGGGTGTCATTAGTGCACCAATTAACCAACCTGGTGACCAAGCACGAGTGATGAGCACTCACTACTTCCCAGCACTGACTGATTTCCAGTTCCACCAGCCCCAGCCATGGGTGGGTGTGCACAGATTTGTACACACACACTTCTGTGCCTGACTGGCAAGTTGGGGTGAATCACAGATAAGGCTCCATAAAAGCAAACACTCTTAAATATCAATATTAGCACTTTAAAAAAGTATTTCCTTGAAAAAAAAATTGTATTTTCAGAGATAGGATGGCAGCCAGGACAGACAGACAGGGTCAGGGCTCTGGCCCCTCTGCCAATATTGTTCCAGCACAAGGGAAGCAGCTCAGAGCACATCCTTCCACTGCTCCACCATTATCTGCAGCCTGTAGTAATCTCCAATCTTTATACTTTAATCTGTAAAACAGACAAAGAGCTTTTCCAGCCTTTCATGTGCTGAATGACAGGCCTCACTCTCTCCCCAGCATTTCCTCTGACTCACTCATTACAGGCTATTTTAGAATGTGCTAATGACAAAAATACATTTTGATCTTTACTCCTGTGAGTAAATAGAGAAACTTCTCTTTTGGGTATTTGAAAAGGATTTCTTCTCTTCCTACCCCATGTCCAAGGGGTCCCTATGTTCTGCTCTGCAAGAGGCTTTTAAGTTTTTACACAGAAACAAGCAGGACTCACCCAAGCTGTTCATGCAATAAAGTTTTCACTCCAACTAGGATCAGGGACACAAGCCAAGCAAGAGAGCCAATCACTGATTTTATCACCATGCAAGGAATTTTTTGCCCCTTTTTGTGAGCTGTCCTGCTCAGAGACTTTGCTCTCCTCCCTCCATCTGCAGCCACAGCTGAGGTGGAATGAGAGGGAAAGCCATTTCCATCTTCCCAGCTCCCAGGATAAGACGAAGCATGGGAGCAGAGATGCTGAAATCCTGCATCCTAATGCGATGTTGCTGTGCAACTGTTGGAGTCCAGAACATCCCTTTGGCTGCTCTGGATGCCTCGAGACCCTGGCAGGGGGCTCAGGGACCTTGGCAGCAAGTCAAAAACACCTGTGGCTTCGATTTTAGCCCATGGGAGAGGCTGCCAACCTTATATGAGGAATTACAAGCCAAAAGGGCTCGAGTAGTGTAATAAGGGAATTGACACAGGGTGGAAAAGTAGAATTTTGGGTTTTTAGAATGTAATTCAGGGATATAATATGGAAGAATCTGGACATGCCCTAGCCTTTTCTTCCTTCTTCTTGTCCTCCATGTCTCGGTGTGACGGTGACACTTTTCTGTTGGTCTGGGATAGGGACACACTGTCCAACAGAGATGTTAGGTATTGGTACGGCAACTGTGAACATGGTACACGTAATTTTGGGTATATAATGGGCGAGACGCCTGGGGCTCGAGGCAAACTGCCATGGCTTCTGTACTAGCTGGACCTCGGCAGGTCAGAAAGAAACTATTTTAGATAAGAAGAAGTAAACAACCTTGAAAACTCAGCTTTACGCATTCCAGACTTTTCTTTGGCTGCCGGGCTAAGGAAAAAGGACTTTCACACTGTTGGGGTCTTGCCAACCCAACCCCGACATGCAACCAGAGCAGAGCAAGAGCTGCTGCAGGGGCAGCCCTGGGGAGCAGAACCTGCACAGCACAAGTTTCTCTCTCCAGGCTGGTTCCTCCTGCCCACACTGCTTCCTCCAGGACAGCAGCTGCTGCTAGAGAAGCCTGGTGCTGGTTTTGCTTCATCCATATATCCTGCTGGGCCTCCCACACATTCCTTACTATTCTGCCCAACATCTGTTCACAATTTGTTTAATTCCTTGCTCTGCTCCTCCCTGCCTAACTCTGGACGCGGAGTTAAATTCTTGTGCAGACCTGGGGCACGAGGAACTGGAGAGCACACCCACTCCATCCCCTGTGTCCTGCAGGGTGAGGGGTTTGGAAGGTGAATCGTGCAGCACAGGTGCCCTGTGAGACACCAGGGCACTTGCCATGGGATGCCAGGTCCCTCAGCAGCCCAGCATTAAATGCAGACCCCAGGCCACCAAGGTGGCAGCTGCTGTGTGGCTGCCCAGGGTTGGCATTAAACAATCAGTGGGCATTAAACAACCTTAATATCATCTTCTCAAAGGAGAACTCAGCCAGTGCTGAGTTGTTCTGCACATGCACAGGTGCAAGTGAGAGCCAAGCACTGCCCCGAGTTTGCAGAACGCTTTGGATCCCCTGGAGCAAAAGGGAGATACAAACTCCTGGGTGGATGCCAGGTGGTAATGGTAAGCAGATGGCAGGAAGGCTGCTGAGAGAGGATGGGTTTATTTACTTGCTTATTCGTTTGTAGACCGTGTTTTAGGGAAAGAAAATGAATGTGACTTTGTACATCTGCACTCGGAGAAGAGAGGCCAGGGCTGCCTGTGCCTGTCCCTCCTCCTTCCCTGCTCCCCATGGTTATCTGCAGGTGGACAGGGTTCGGGTCCTTCACCTCCAGCACAGCCCTGCAAAGCTGGGCCTGATCTGAGTGCAGAGCTGGGATATGAAAATTAATAACGAGCACATCAGAACTACAGCAACATGCACTGAGAGGGGCTACTTGCCTGCAGCTCTGTGTCACCAGAGATGTTCCTTGCCCTGTGAGGGATCAGCAATCCCTCTCCAGCAGCCTGTTCTCCCCTCGCTGTCCCTGGCTGACAATCTTTCAATATAAATGCTCAGAGTGAGGATCCTGCTCTCTGCCAGCTTCACATCCCTCTCTGCTTGTGCCCTCATGAGAGACCCTTCTGTCTCATTCCACAACAACTCCTCTCTGCCTCAAAAGTGTCCCCAGTGACAGGACATCCTGCCCCACCCCCAAGTGCTTTAAATCTCACCTCCTATACTGGAGTATTGCTAAAAGAGCAGGGAGCCCAGGTGCAGGAGCTCCTGTGCCAAGCCCAGAGCAAGCCAGGGGCTCTCAGGCCCTGACAGTGACCCCGAACAGCTCGTGGTGGGTGTCAAAAGGACCTGCCCACTCGAGACCACCTCCACATCACACAGAGCTGACCTCCAAGCTCCTGCCCTTGCTCCAGCTTGCTCCCCCAGAGCTGGCTGAGGCATGAACACTTTTGCTTTTCAACTGGAATTGAATTGCAAAATAATTAACTCAACGAAAGCTCAGGAGTTACTTGGCACATGTGCCTGTCTCATGCACTGCTGCCAGTGTCCTTTTGTCACTCCACTGGCTTTTGCTGGCTGTGCTGACATGTCATGGAGCTCCTTCTCCTTCCACTGCATGACATTTCTCGGCTCACTGGTGAAACCACCTCAAGCCTGACCTCAGGCTCAGCTATCCTCATTCTCGGTGAGCTGATACTTTTAGTCACAGGGTTAACAGAGGGAGATGGCAGAAGGGATGGATCCAGCGCTCTGGGCCTCCCCTGCCCTTCCCAGTGGGGTTTTCTCTGAGCACTGTGGGGGAAGGTGGTGCTGATGCCCTGCCCAGCCCTGGTACCTCGTCCCCAGCTCAGCTGGCACGGTCTGGGAGTGCCCTTGCTCAGCAGCACCCGTCCAGCTGCTCTGCACCGCTGCTAATGGAGCTTTCCTTGCTCTCTCGTGTTTTTGCTGTTAGGAATTAGCATTAATTAGCTCTGTCCCCTCCAGGGGGAATACAAAACAAAACCTCCCGCCAGCACACGCCACCTCCACTGCATTCAGCCCCACTCCGGTCCCGCAGAGCCCCGGCAGCCTCCACATCCCTGCAGCCCTCCTCCAGCTGCTGTTTTGGGGCGCAGAGGGGAGGGCTGGCTGGAGGGGGGATGGTAACCCACCCCCTCCTGCCTCGCCTCCCTGCAGGTGGGCAGGAACGCTGCGGCGGCAGAGCCATTGTCAGGGAGCTCACCCAGAAACCACAGAAGAGGATTTTGGGAGCCAGGAGAGGAGGAACTGGGGTGGGGAAGAAACATGGAGCCTGGCAAACCCTCGTCACCCACGGCTGGGGATCCAACCCCTGCCACGCCGGGCAAGGCACCGCTGCGGTGGGTGAGCCACCCTCTCCTCCCGGAGCCGTACCTGGCTCCCACCCTGCTCCCACTGTACGTTTTTCCCCTTCTTGATGAAAAGAAGATCTTTTCTGATTGAACTAATTACGCTGATTGAATTTCCTCCCTCTCTGTGTCTCTGAGTGTGAAAGGTTTCCTTAATTTGATGGGGGTAATTGTTATGCACACACTGTCAGATGTTAATGCAATTCTGTGATTGACAGGTAATCAGCGCATCAGCTGTACAAAAAGAGTGAATAAGTCTGTAATTTTATTTCCCTTGATTCCACTGTGTGGGATGGCAGGAAAATCTAAATTAGCAATCAGGGAAGGCAACCCTGCTGCAGCGCGGGCTGCTGCAGCCCGGGGGATGGCTGGGGCTGGGATTGCGAGGGCTGCCCTGGCTCCGAGGGACTCAGCTGCAAACACCTGCGGCTGCTGAGCCTCCTTCGGCTGCTTCGCCCGGGCTCGTTTTGTTCATTCGGGGTCCGGACCTGCTCCCGGGGCAGCGCTCGCACGGAGCGGGAACGCGCTTCCTACAGAGAGAAGCAGAAATTCCTCAGAACCCTCAGCGCTCGGTAGCCCGAAGTTCCTCCGGGGAACCCGTGAGCCTTGCAGAGTCCCTGGGCTCTGCTGGGGGCGAATCTCACGAGGCTGCGGCGCTGGGGCAAGAGCTCGCCCTGCCAGCAGCCGCCTGCAGAGACAGCGAGGCAGAGGAGATAATTGCTGTCCAGGTGCTCCCCTGGGCTCGAGGGGAGGGCAGGGCAGGCAGCGGCTCCGAGATTGTCGCTTTGCAGCTTCCATGGGGCTGGCAGAGCTGAGTGACAGGGGGACAAGGAGCCCAGCGCTCCTGACAGCGGTGCCCGATCCATTTACTGCTCTCAGCTGCTGACGAGCCCCAGGCAGGCAGGAGGGAGCAACGCCAAGAAATCCCTCCAGAACATTTTCAGAAGCCTTCTTACATTCCTTCTTTTCTTTCCTTAGTAAGACCCCGGTGTAATGTGTTGCTCGTTTCCTATCCCAGGACATCACCGCACAACAGCTCCGAGCAGACACGTGTGCACGCAGCGATTTGCTCTCGCTGAGCCCTGCGAGTGCCCGCACACACACTCCGGGCACAGCCCCGGTGTGCCAGCACGGCACCGGCACCTGGCACAGCTGGGGGAGAGAAACGCGGGCTAAGAAAACCATTCCCAAAGGAGCTGCTGTCCCCGTGAGCTGGGGCTGATCCCCGGTGGGTGACACAAAGCCTGTGCCCTGCAGCGGGTGCTGCTGGCACTCATCACCCCCGGAGCTCCCGGAGGAAAAGGAGAGGGGGCCGTTGGGGATGGCTGATGGCAGACAGCAGGAAAAGGGAGAGGCAGCGGGACCCTGAGCAGCATCCAAGGAGCGCCGGCATTAACGTAAAAAAGGGTCAAATCCCTCGTATGAAGAGCTGGGAGTGAATAGCTACATTTACCATTAGTAAGATTTATCTGAAATGCTTAAAATCCCTTTTGGAAGGATTTTAGTCTTTAGGAGGCTGGTTCTCCCCCCCAGAGCGTGCATAAACCAGGCTATTCAAGGGGGAAAAAAATCCGTGCTGATTGGGATGCGGAGTGCTGCCTGCACTTCAATGGGATTGAGCAGGGGATGAGCTAGCGAGGAGCTCTGCCCATCACAGAGATGATACGGGAGACTCAAGGAGCTTAGTGGTTCTTAGGGAGAGAAACTGGGTGTGAGAGGAAAAGATTAGAGCAGGACCTCTCTGTAGTCAATAAACCCCAAGGAAAAGCAGAGACAGAGCTGGCAGAGCTCCCCGTGTACTGTGGAACATATAAAGCACCATCTCCAGCTAAAAGGATGTTTGACATCGGAGAAAATTAGGCAGATATTTTTTTATCCAGCGTAAGTCACATGCAAAATACATTGCAAAGGGCGGCAGCGGGAGCAGCTGGTAAAGACAGATTAAAAATCAGATTCAGACAAGCATCTCCAGGCAAAAACGATATTTAGGATTAGGCTGCTAATTTGTAATCACAGATGGGGACGGGACTGCGCTGTCAGGCAGTGCACAGAGGCTGGAGGAGGAGCACAGGCACCGCGTACGGAGCCAGGAGCGGGGGATTGCGCCGGAAGGAAAATGCCCGCAGCCAGGAGGAAAATTCCCGTGCCCGGGAGAAGGAAAATTCCCACGTCCCGGCGAAGGGGGTTCTTTTGGGAGGACCGAAGTGCTGCACTAGAGCAGGGCTGCGCGGCGCAGGCCGGCGGGCGAGCTGCCGGAGCTGCCCGTGCCTGCAGAACTGTAGGTGGCAATCGCAGCTTGCGATGGGGGGAGGCGACAGCTCCGTCCGCAGGCTCTGCCCGAGGACTGCGAGCTGGGGAAGGGGCTGCACAGCCGGGGAGCCCCCAGAGCCCCCCATTCCCTTGCCCACGCCTGATATCCTGGCATGCCAGCTCAGATCCAAGCCAGGAGAGGGTCTCCTATTGTTACCCGCTCGCTGCGCTCGAACAGCCGAGGTTACTTTCTGAGCAGGGCATGGTTTCCGGACAGCAAAACCTTTCCCTCCGGCTGCCGAGCCCTTGCAGATTCCATTTGCCGGCGGCAGGCGGGTCCCGGACAGGAGTCTCCCCCTGCGTGCCGTGCACACACGAGCCACACACACCGGGGACACCGAAGAGGTGACAGATGGCTCAGCAGTTCTGTGCCACCAGGCGCTGCTGGAAGCATCTCTTGCTGCCACCTCCCAGCAGGTGCTGGGGATAGCCAGGACACCTCTGTGTGGCACGGGTAGGGCAGGACTGTGTGGCCAGTGCCTGACAGGGGGTCCGACATAGCCTTGGTGCCACCAGCTCTGCCCCTGCCCTGCTCACTCGTGTCCGTGGCTGCTCCTGCCTGAGTGCTCCTGTGGCCGTGCCCTGATGTCCCAGCTCCGCACTCCTCACTGTGACAGCCTTGGCGGTGCTGAGAGCCAGCAGGCTGGTGACAGGCTTCTAGTGGCACTTTCCTCCGACCCTGCATGCCCCGGGGCTGCCACGGCTCTGTGTGCCCCCAGCGCCTCCTCCCCAGCACGATCCCCTTCTCCTCCCCGGCAGCCTCGCACTTGGCTGGGCCAGCAGGGCCAGGAGAGCCGCCGGCGATGATTTCCATCTGCTCTCGCACCTCTGTGCTTTCTCTCCAGCGCACATGTGGCATCTGTGCTGGTCTGCTCTGGCACGGTGTGCTCCTCTTGATGGGCACTGTGGGGCAACCCTCAGCGTTTGACAACTTTCCCTCCCCTTCAAGCTCCTGTTCCTACCCCTCACCTCCCAGTTCATTAGCTGCACCTTTAATTTAAAGAAGGAAAGCCCAGATGTTTGTGAGCATGGCTTACACTGAGTCATCCCACCGCTGGAGCGGTACACACTGCCCCGGGCAGTGATGCAAGCAGCCCCAGGAGCTATAAATTACTCCTGTTTCTCAGGCTACCCAAGCATGAAATAGCCTCTCAGCTGCTCCAAGGGCTGCCAGCCTCGGCGCTGTGGCATGTGGCTCAGCCCACACCTGGGCAGGCCGGGTTAGCCTCAGGTAAGCAGCCACTGGTTCCATTCCCGTGCCAAACGGGAGAAAGGATTTCCTGCAAAATTGTTTGGAGTAGGTGGCCAAAGAGTGAATTTTTCATCCCCCTTCCCTTTTCCTGAAAGAGACCTGACAACAATCCCGAGGGAAAAGCAAACACTCAAGCCTGGATCTCTGAGATGAGAAAGCTGCAAAGGAAAATATCAACTTGAAAAAGTTCCAGGGGAAAATGTTCCGTGAGCAGCAGGTACTCAGGTGTTCAGGAGAGAGAGACAGGAGGGCTGCAAGGAGCAAAGCGACCCCAAACTGCAGAGGCATTCGGGCACTGAAAACCTCTCCTGGGGCGGTTCTTCATTCCCTGGTGAGGACCAGAGGTGCTGAGGCAGCCCCAGGGTCAGCTGCAGGTGGTGACAGCTCCTGCCAGCGCTGCAGCACCTGTTCGGGCTGTGTGGCACTCACAGCCCGCCCTGGGGACAGTGTGACACTCCCACCCCTCCTTGGGGACAGTGTGACATCCACACCCCTCCTTGGGGACAGTGTGACATCCACACCCCTCCTGGGGACAGTGTGACACTCCCACCCTCCTTGGGGACAGTGTGACACTCCCACCCCTCCCTGGGGACAGTGTGACACTCCCACCCCTCCTTGGGGACAGTGTGACATCCACACCCCTCCTGGGGACAGTGTGACACTCACAGCCCTACTGGGGGTTGTGTGACATCCACACCCCTCCTGGGGACAGTGTGACACTCCCACCCCTCCTTGGGGACAGTGTGACACCCCCACCCCTCCTGGGGACAGTGTGACACTCCCACCCCTCCTTGGGGACAGTGTGACACTCCCACCCCTCCTTGGGGACAGTGTGACACCCCCACCCCTCCTGGGGACAGTGTGACACTTCCACCCCTCCTTGGGGACAGTGTGACACTCCCACCCCTCCTTGGGACAGTGTGACACCCCCCCCCCCCCCTCCATGGGGACAGTGTGACACTCCCACCCCTCCTTGGGGACAGTGTGACACTCCACCCCTCCTGGGGACAGTGTGACACCCCCACCCCTCCTGGGGACAGTGTGACACTCACAGCCCTCCTGGGGACAGTGTGACACTCCCACCCCTCCTGGGGGCTGTGTGACACTCCCACCCCTCCTTGGGGACAGTGTGACACCCCCACCCCTCCTGGGGACAGTGTGACATCCACACCCCTCCTGGGGACATTGTGACACTCCCACCCCTCCATGGGAACAGTGTGACACTCCCACCCCTCCTGGGGACAGTGTGACACTCCCACCCCTCCTTGGGGACAGTGTGACACCCCCACCCCTCCTGGGGACAGTGTGACACTTCCACCCCTCCTTGGGGACAGTGTGACACTCCCACCCCTCCTTGGGACAGTGTGACACCCCCCCCCCCCCCTCCATGGGGACAGTGTGACACTCCCAACCCTCCTGGGGACAGTGTGACACTCCCACCCCTCCTTGGGGACAGTGTGACACTCCCACCCCTCCTTGGGGACAGTGTGACACCCCCACCCCTCCTGGGGACAGTGTGACACTTCCACCCCTCCTTGGGGACAGTGTGACACTCCCACCCCTCCTTGGGACAGTGTGACACCCCCCCCCCCCCCCTCCATGGGGACAGTGTGACACTCCCAACCCTCCTGGGGACAGTGTGACACTCCCACCCCTCCTGGGGACAGTGTGACACTCCCACCCCTCCTGGGGGCTGTGTGACACTCCCACCCCTCCTGGGGACAGTGTGACACTCACAGCCCTCCTGGGGACAGTGTGACACTCCCACCCCTCCTGGGGGCTGTGTGACACTCCCACCCCTCCTGGGGACAGTGTGACACTCCCACCCCTCCTGGGGACAGTGTGACACTCCCACCCCTCCTGGGGACAGTGTGACACTCCCACCCCTCCTGGGGCTGTCTGTGCTGGAAATGGCGAGCCCACACCGGCTGCTACAGCTCGGCAAACCCAGCATGAAGAGCCGAGGCAGGTGAGAGCCTGGATTTTCTGGATTTTAATGGCATCACAGCACTCCAGCACACGGACAAGAGCCTCGGGTGAGAGTCAAGTGCCATCCAGATGGTTTCTCTGCCCTGCAGCACCTCGTGTCCTTTCCCCGCCTCTCCCCCAGCCCTCTCCGAGCTGACTGCCTCGGGCTAATGGTTTCACCGCGGGCTGCTGCTCTCTGCTTTCCATTCCCACAGCAGGAATTTTGCCTCCTTTGCCTCCTCCAGACCTCTCCTCCCCGCCCAGGAGTGAGGGGCTGGCGTGGCTGCTGCTGGGGACAGCTCTGAGCATCCTTCAATAAAAAGCCAGCGATAGAAGCAGGGCTGAAGGCACTCTCTCTTCTCCAATTCCCCACCTGAGCTCTCCTTTCCTGGGGAGGGTCTGGGGGCAGCAAGGAGCCACCATCATTGAAACCATGATCTTCCCCCCACGGCTTCTGTGGGTCAGTGCTGTAGCAGGCACCAGTGTGGCTCCCACTGGGGAATTCTGGGTTAGAACCTACAGAATACGGAGCTGCAGAAAACAGAAATTCTTGGAAGCTGCCCCTTTCTTCAAAATATTTAGAATTTTTTGTCAAAAAAAAGGCTGACAACACCCAAACTGACTCTTTTGGACTGGCTTCTCATGCTCTGCAGTTTTCAGCCAACATTTTCCAGTGGGTTTTGGCAGAAAATCTTTGGGTTTTGACAGTTGTTCTTTTTTCAATGACAAGCTGACATCTTCCACTACATTTTTTTTTTAAAGAATATCTGAGTTTTGGTTGTTGGAATTTGACTCGAGAAAAAAAAGAAACTGATTTTCACAAACTCTCCAGTAATAAAAGTGAAATTATCAGTGGTCAGGATGATTTGATGCACTGGGAGCTGCTGGGAGAGCTCGGGCAGGGGAAGGGGAGTGGGGGACAGAGCGTGACCTTCCCATTCTTCACAGTCAGCAGCACCAGATTTACTCGTGGCATTTCAAACACTTGTCTTACCATTGCTTCCTGCCTCCAGGGCTGCAAATTCACTGACTCCTGTCAGGGCCTGGAAAGAAGTGAGCAGCTCACTCAGAGCTCTCAGTTTCTGCCCCAGCTTTGGGGTCTCCTCTGGTCCAGACTAAGCATCACTGAGCTTCTCACACGGACCATAAATCGAGAAGGTATCAGACATCTCCACCTGATAGAAACAGACTTGTTCCCCCAGAGCACTCCTGGGAAAAGCCCTAAATGCCCCTTCTCTGGACATGACCATCCAGTTTGTCCCTGTCACCTCCAAGGACTGCACATTCCCTGAGCTCCAGCTCCTGCCTGGCCTCCCATCCTCGGCAGAGGGAGGAAGATGAGCCCAGCTGGGAGGGACCTGACTGTCACCCATGGGAATCATCAGCATTAATGTGGCCCTGACATGGCTCTTTACAATTTACTGCGTGTGATGGACTCGGGGAACGCCGCTGTTTTAATTACAGCGAGACGCCAGGCGAGATTGGTTATGCAAGTCAATAAATCACTTGGCTGCACTGATTAAACAGGAGTAATATTTTGAATAAGTGACTGTCTCAGGAACGATCATTGCAGTATTACATTATCATTCTCCCCTGCATGTATATTGCAAACAAAATTAAATGGAGATGTCAAGTTGCACAGAGACTAGACACTAATTAAGGAAAATGCTGTGAGGCCTTTTCCCCCTTTCTCCAAAGGTGAGACTCTGGAGCAATGACCACTATGAGCACCTGCACTCAGTGGCTTTTTCTACCTGTTCTCTGGGTTTAACACTCACCTGCCGATGAGGCCAGTGGCTCCTGGGCAGCACCTGCAAAACAAGTGGACAGAGGGAAGGAGGATTAGAGGAAATGTTCACATCGGGCAGAAAAGAGAGATGTCCTTACAGCAGATGAATGTTCTGCCAGGGAAGGGCTGTGCTCTCCATGGCTGGGAGAGGAGCCCAAGCCAACCCAACCCAACCCCACTTGGCTTCAGTCCACCAGACAAGGGCCACATCCTCGCAGACACAGTGTGTGTGATGGCCCACGTTCTAAACGAGGTGAGAGACACGATCCAGTGATCCTCCCCAGTCCTAAGCTCTGAAATGATGAATTGTATCAGACATTCCAGGCGAACGTTATTTATTTGATCTGATTTTTACAGAGAATTAATTTTTCTGAAAGTACCTACTGGTACCTTGAAGAAACATTGGCATGTTCATTAGATTTATAGCTTCTTTCTGGGTAATGACTAATGCATGAAGAGTCTGAGCCTGGTCCCTGCGAGGCAGGCAGAGTCTCGTGGGAGGGATACACCAAGTGAGAGAAAAGCCTGTGTTAGACTGACTTCTCAAAATAACCATAATGGTGTGTCTTAGCTGGTTGCCAGAAGAGAGACAAGAGACTATCATCAAGGTGAAATACTTTCTGATGAGCATCTTTCATGCTGCAGAGCCTCAGCCAGGTGCAGGAAAGCTTCCAGCTGACCCGAGGTTAAATCTCACATCAAACAGCGAGTTTGGTTCCAGAGCTCATCAGCCTGCTCCTGCTCCTCCAAAGGAGCTGGAACAAGCTGTGGGGCTGGCCTGACTCCAGCAGCTTGGCAGCTCTGACCTGCCCCCTTGGCAGCCCTCCGTGCCCCCAGAGCTGGCAGTGCCGTGCCCTCCTGGACTGTGGTGTCCTGGCAGGGCTGAGCCACGAGTGGCGGCTCCTCCAGACTCACGTCCCGTCACCACCTGCACGAAATTGATTTTTTAGCACCAGGCAGATGGGTGTTAAAAGTCAGGAGTGCAATTTAGGGGGTTTGCAGCAGCCTGGAATGGTTCCTTTATCTATTTTTTATTGCTCCAGCTTTTCCAGTCCCAGCTGACACATGCAGTAATCAGGGCTGTTATCAGTTACTGCTGCCAGCTCCTGGCTGCTGATGATTCCCATACCCCAAACCTTTATGGGGGATCCAGGAACATGAGTGGGTCTGCTCTGCCTTGCCTCACCTCTGTTATCCTCAGTGTCATCAACATCCACAAACACAAATCTCCCAGCATCTCCCTCAGCAATGCAGGGATCTCCCTCCTGTCCCCATCTCTTCTGCCAGAGCCAGACCCCAGGCACTGCACATTCCTCATGCCCATGCTGCAAGAATGGGCTTTGGTTTGCATTGAGGGAGCCCTGGCCGAGCTGGAGCGGACCCCTTCTGCTTGGCATCAAACGGTATTATCAGTGAAAAGAGAATTTTGACTAATAATTTGCTCAGAAATTGCTCTCTGGAATGACTGATGCCCCATGGACTACAAGCAACAGAGCTGAGCTGCTCCCACAGAGCAGGGCAGCAGTGCCAAACTGCAGGTGAAAAACACCTCTCCTGCGTCACAGTGATTAAAATATGGTGAATTTTTAAGGTAATTCCAGTGTTATTCATGCTGACTTCAGACCATGTCTCATTTTCCTTGCAGCAGTATTCAGACAGATCTCCAGTGTGCTACACACTGAGATTTTAACATTAATTTCCATCTCTTTCTCTTTCTTTTCTTTTGCCTTGTGGGGCTTAGAAAGGGTCAGGAATATCTGTTCTGTGTCACAGGCTGCATTGCACACCACCACAGCTTCTCCACCAGTGCAAACACTTGGATTCCAGCCCTGGGAAATGTGTACATGGGTCAGGCTGGTGCTGCTGCAGCACCGGGGGAGGCAACATCCAGACTCTTGCACCATAATCTGTCCCCAAATTTAGTCCCTGCCTGTGTGGTACTGCCACAGGGTCACCCCAGTGAGGAACATTCTCAGTGAGGAGCCTGACATGCTCTGCTGACGTGGGGGAACAGGTTAAACATCTGGTGTTGGTCAGATCCATCGGGAAGCTGGAGGACACAGGGTGGCAGAGGGGAGGGTTAAACCAGTCTGACAGCCAGCCCTGGCTCTGCAGAGGCATTACTTCCTGGGAGAGCCTCATTTAAGCTTAGCTCATGCGGGATGCAGCAGCTTTAAAAACCTAAGTGGGACATTAAATAATTCACAGAGCACCCAGCAGTGCAGTGAGACCCCTTGGAAGGACACAGGAAACGAGGCCATTCATAAAAGCACTTACAGCCCTCACCAGCCAGGCAGGGATCCAGGCAGCAGCCAAGGGAATACAGGGACAGTGTCCCCACATCACTGGAGCTGGACACAGCACTGAACCTGATGCCTTAGGATTTGAGCTTTTCTATTTTTCATCTATTTGTAATCCTGCAGTTCTTTAGTGCCTAACTCCAAATTCCATGTGCAGTGTGAGCTGCTGCTTCCCCATTTGGGGCAGACACAACAATTCCTCTCCAGGCCTGGCAGTCAAGGACACCTCACTGCCTCAGGCCCCAGAGATGGAAACAAAAGTGAATTGGGGGAGCAAACTTGGGGTAAATGACTTCATTAGCTGAAGCTGTAATGGGAAGATGAACCCCAATATGCAAATGGACCAAACTTATAAAAGTGTGAAACCCGTGACCCATTGTCCATTTTGGGTGTTGCCCCTGGGGGGCTTCATCTAAATGTACCTGAAGGCCCTTCAATAAATAGAACTGTTTTTTTTTTTTCCCTTAATTTTGTCTGGTCTCTGTTTTTAGGTAGCCCAAAAAGGCATCAAACCTGCTGAAGATCTGTCCTGCCCAGGGTCCTCGGGGCAGAGACCACCCCACCAGCCCTTCCCAGGAATTGCTGCCTCCATTCCTTTGGTCCTGCCCCGTCTCTGGCAGGTCTTACCCTACAGACCCTTGTTCTCACATTAATTGGCTTTTGGGGCTTATTCCCGATTATGAGAGGGAGGTCAGACCTGTGAACCCCCCTTCCTCCTTCCCCTCCTTTCTCTCCATCTCCAGCCTCAGCTCTGCAAGGGTTAAAACACAGATATTGCCTTTCTGCTCAGTGAACCAAGTGATAGGATTGCAGTTAATGGTAATTTGAACATGTTTGGTCAACTAGAAATACATAACTAGATTGAAACATGAAAATGCCCTACGAATTTATACAACTGATGCATTTGAATGCACTCAGCTGTTAACTTCATTGCAAGAAGGATGAGAGAAATAATTTGCAACAACCCACACATTTTTTATTGAACCTTTGCAATTAGGAATAAAGTATCAAACATATCTCTGTGTCTGCCTCACACCTACAGACAGCAGCACTGCTCAGGTATGAGTCAGCCGCAGCGTTCGGGATCTGATGGCAGAGGTTTTCAGATACAAAAGATTTCTCTCTCATCTGACCTTGTTCCTTTGATAGTCGGAGCTCTCCCAGCAGTTGTGGGCACACAGACAGCGTCTGCTTCCCCTCCCTCCTGCCTAAGCCAGGCACCTCACTCTCAGGTTTAACTTTGAGCTGCACAATGACCATCAGGCCACTCTGCTCAACCATTCTGTCGCTTAGAGAAGGCTCCGCCGGTGTCACGACCACCTGAAGAACAAAGGATCCCAAACCTCCTCCCCACTTGTATCCAGCAATCCCAGCTGGATACACTCCCTTTTTTCTAAGAAATGCATCAAAGAAATGTAAGCTATGGTTGCCTATTTCCCAGGCCCCAAGGAAGGAGGTGGGAGTAGCTCTAGCTGGGATCCTACATGGAAATTCATCCCTGTGCAGAGCTAGAGGCGCTGGCTGGGATGTTTCTGCCAGGAGCTGCTCCTGGTATGGTTTTTCAGACCTCTCATCCGATCCCATCAGGTATCTCTTGTTCCCTGCTGAATCTTTCCCCTGCCTGTTGTCACATGTTCTGGGAGGGAGATGGAGCTCTTGGATGGTCCATCAGAACAGCCCTCATCAGTGGGTCCAAAAAGGAAAGAGAGAGGATGGAGCTGGGGCATGTGGTGGGGCTGGGGCTCAGCATCCCCCTTGCTTGAGGGGCTGCAAGTAAATGAGTTGACAATAAATCCTCCAGCTTTCCGTATTTCAACTTCACCATTTTCTCCTCTCATCTTGTTAGAGGGTGTAATTTATGTTGTGTGTGTCCATTTACCAGCCATTATATCCTAAATGAAAGAAGAGATGAAACATATTCTCTATTTAAAACTTCCAAAATAGGCCTGATTAATATGTCCAATTGATTGTTCAGCTGTTCTACTTGCTAATCTGCAAAAACTAATTAGACAAGTGGGAAACCAAAATACTGGGTCGTTTCCATTGTGTGCTAATGAATGTTCTTCGGTTTAGCAAATGTTTTGTTTCTACCATGGCAAAAGAATAACACTGGAGATGGATCTGGCTGCCATAGTGGGAAAGCTGCACCACCAGTCAGATCCATAATTGATATGTCTGAGTAGACTGGCCTACAAAAAATTAGATATTGCCTCTCTAGGAAGCCTGTATTTGGGGCCAGACTGCAAACAAGCTTTCTGGGTTAAATCTATTTTAAAAACATGGCACTTTAATCAGATTGCCAAGCTCACAGCCCTTCTTGCCCTCTCATCCTCACCCCAGCTAACAAACCCTTTTTTTGCCCCAAAGATGCCTTTCTGAAAGAGTCCTAGAGGGACTTCAGGTATTCTGGAAAGATCCTCTCCTTTCCCCTAGAATTCTCTCAAAGATTGCTGCTTTCAATTCCCCATTTGCAATTTGCTGCTGAAGAAGTAAATTTGCTCTTGGTGTTGCAATTTGGAGTGTCTGCACATCGCATCCTTAATTGTTCCAATTACTAACGAGGCTGCTGGGAGCCATGTGAGCTCAGGCCTTTGCTACTTTAAAATGGGCACCGAAAAACAGGGACACTAAAAATGGATAATTCAGGTCAGAATGAGAAGCGGAGAAAGCCGTGCAGCATGTGGGGAGGAATTTGTCTGCAGCTCAGCAGTCAGGAGAAGCCAAGAGCTCATCTCCAAGTTTCAGTAAGCCGAGGAGAGGTATTTGAGATGCAAATGTATGCACTTTGTAAATAACCCTTTTACTGCAGGTTAAAAGCCAGTTTCTGGAATTACATACAGAGGAGAGACAATTAGAGCAACTCCCAGTCTGTGACTCGCCTCAGATCAGCACGTGTGGCTCAACTCGGCAGAGTAAAGAGCCCTGATCAGCTTGATCCTCTCCTGTTTGATCTGGAACTTACACAATGAATATCTAATGCCTGCCTGCTCAGTACCCAGGACTCTTTAAACTGAATAACTGATTCCATTAAGAGGGCATTAGCTCTGTACGCTCATAATTAATCTCCTCGAGAGAACTAATAGTTCAAAAGACTCGCATGGAGCAAGGACATTTTACATTGCACAGCTCGTTTTTCCCTAATTGATTAATTTAAAGTGATCTCTAGAGCCACGTTCTGTGGCACAGAACCTCCTCACCCCACACAGGGGGAAAAAGAAATAGTATACCACGGGTCCCCGGGTCCTGGCAAAGCAGAGCAGGAGCACAACTGTGTGGAGTCAAGGAGAGATGTTCAGGAGCCTGAGCCTGCAGTGCTCAGGGACAGCTGCGAGCAGCAGCCCCTCCCAAAGCTCTGCTCCATCCCCTGGTGCTCTCCTGCAGAATTTCAAATCAAGAGAGCACTTTAAATACCCTCGTTGCTGACCTCTGCCCTTTGCCAGGCACCTTCTGGAGAGGAAGGAATCTTAGCTTCAGACACAAGGAGAAGGCAAAGGTGACAGCTCTCGCCTGTGTCAGCTCTGCAGCACCTGTTGCAATGTTTTCTCCTTCATATCCGTGATGTTCTCTATGACCATCTTGATCTTTCCCCACTGCCAGGCCAGGGAAGGCCCTGGCACACCTGGCAGCCTGCAGGTCCCTGGGACCCCATCTCCCTGGGGCTGGGTATTGCCAGGGACACTGCAGGGATGCTGGATGCTGCTGGGATGCTGCAGGGATTCAGGCTGCCCAGGGAGGTGCTGTGTTGTAGTGCACTAAATAGTTTATTTAGTTGTGGTTGTTTTGCACTGGGTGTTTGGTATCACATGGTGTCCCCCCTAAGCCTCAGGTGTGGTGGTCTCTCCCGAGTTTGCTCCTCCCCTCTCCCTCTCCTCACCTGTATCCCAATGGGTGTGGCCCCTCGACTCCGCCCCATCCCCCCCCCCCCCCCCCCCCCACCTTTTCCAGGGCCCAAAACCCCCCTGGACAACAGCTTTGGGTTCTTTCTCCTCTTCTGGACGCCATCAGACGCCTCAGTCTCTGCTCCCCCTGAGGCGTTGCCTGGATCCGAGGTGGCTCCTGAATAAACAGGATTTTAGTCCCGAGAAGAAGAGTGCCTTTCATCTGTTACTGTTGTCCTATGTAAGATCGTCCCCGCGTTCAGGGGTTCTGATTTTACAGCTGGCGCCCAACGTGGGTCTCGAACTCACAACCC
Organism: Anomalospiza imberbis; assembly: GCF_031753505.1. NCBI lineage: Eukaryota > Metazoa > Chordata > Aves > Passeriformes > Viduidae > Anomalospiza > Anomalospiza imberbis. Next base: position 3,438,584 of record NC_089705.1, read on the forward strand.
TGAATTAAGAGTCTCATGCTCGCTGCCCTCACGTTCTGCTCTGTTTTGTATCAGGGAACCCAGCACTGTGTCAGTTTGGACATTTGCCAGCTGTGTGAGGAGTGGAGCACATCAGTCACGGGCTTCTCCAGTGTCCCAACACTGGGGATGCCAGCAGAGGGTGACCACCCCAGACACCAGCTGCTGTCCCATGCTGTCCCCAAGCATTTGGCAGGACACCTCTTCCTGTGGGCACCCCATTCCTCTGCCCCCGCAGCCTGTGCAGGCCTGGCAGAGCTGCTGCCATGCCAAGGCACAGTGGATTTGAGCCCATGCCACAGGGGCTGGGGGCAGGGGAGGGAAGCAGGGAGAAGAGGCTGCATGCCAGTGCCTCAGGATTTGGTATACAAATTTATTTCAACTTTCCAGCTCAAATATCTGTGTTTATTCCATTGTGTGGAAACTACAAGTAGTGCTTACTGCACTACTTGTAGTTTCCATACAATACAGCTCATAATTTTTTCACACCTCTCAGCACAGATGACAGCTTGTGTGCAGAGTCAAATTCATTCTCACACTGAGCACTAAGTTGCAGTTTTTAATGCATCACAAACAGCACATCAAAACAATCCCACAGACAGATCATTCCCAATCCCAAATCACCCTCTCTGTGCCCAGTGAGGCCACAACCAGCCCAGCACTGTGAGGCCTCACTCAATGATTTCCTCTTGTACCAGGCTCCTTTTTAATGAGTCCCAGGAGGCAAAACAAACAGACCCCAAGGGGCTGCCCCTTCACAGGATGGGATTTCCTTCATCAGTCTAACAGGCCGGAGGGGACTGGTGTCACCTGAAAGTGCCAGAGGAAAAATCACCCATGGGACAAGGCAGTGGGGAGGGAATTTCTCTCGACAGGCCCCTGCTCAGGGATAAAATCCCATTCACTGAACACTGTCTTGCTGCACTTCTGTCACAAATACAGAGCTCTGGGGAGCTGATTACATCAATTACTTCTCAGAACACGGTTTTGATCCCAATATGCTTCACTGGATCAGTAAATAGAAAGTGTGCTCAGAGAAAAATGGCCTTTTAGAACTGGCAAAACGCTGTGGCTGCTGCTGAGAAACTGCCCAGTGTGTGTGGTGCAGCAGACACGACACACAACTAACCACAAGAACCACAGCTAAACTGAAAACCAGAGGATTTGTAGTTGGAACCAATTATTCCTGCCATGGCTGACCCCAGGAGGGCTCACAACACTGGGTGTTGCCATCATACCCAAGTTCTTTGATTAACTTCTTAGAATCTGAATTAAGGAGTTGTTTTTCTAAATAGTGAAGCCACAGAAAAGATAAAAGCAACAAACCCAGGCCTTGAAACGAGTATTTGCTGCTCAGGAGATGTTGTAGCAGGATCTGATGGATCCTGAGGGGATCAGACATTGCAAAACAGTCCCAAAACAGGCTGGCTAAAAGCATCAACTGCACTGGCTCCTGGATCAAGTGTGAATCGTGGTGGGCTTGCAGCGTGGCAAAACTCCTGCTGCACCTGCCCAACCTCCCCTGCACCTGCTCCAATTCCTGCCACCTCTACCAAGGTTTTACATACAGGTTTACCAAGGTTTTACACATAGGGCATTTGAAGAAAGGTTTGAGCATAGTGGAAAAGAGGGATTTGCCTTGGGAGCCACAGTGACTGCTTGGCTGCAGTGCTGGTGCTATTTATGCCTTGTTGGCTGTTGCATTTTTGGCAGAGCTCCATGTGCTGGTCTCAGAACTGGGGTTTAGTTCCAAGCTGAAGCTGTTTTCACTGTGTGCCCTGCTCTGCCCATGCAATCTCCAATGGTGTTGTTCCCACCCCAGGGCAGGACGGGCATTGATATTGCTATCGGCCCTGTCTGCGTGCCAAGCCTCGTAGGAAGATCTCCATCACACCTGAAATGGTCCCACAGGGACAGGAGCCCCCTGGCACCAACCTCACAGAGAGGCAGAGGTACAGAAAAACACCTTTCTCATAAACAAAAAGTGTTTCAGTTGAAACCAAATCATTCATTCTGCTCAGAACCAGGTACCAGCTGACCACCCCAAATTTCCAGCAGTACCCAAAGAAAGGACAGTCTCCAGTAGCTGCTGCAAATGCTACATAATGATTTCCTGTTATTTAATTCTCTGAGAGGTTTGATAGCTTTCCATAAGTCAAGGTTTATTTGCCTTCCCTTGAATGTCACACATAATTCTTGTGGAAATGTTTATTTGCCTAATGCAACTTTTAGTGTCCAGGTTATTTATTCCTTCCATTTGTCAGCTAAAAGAAAGCCCCCCTTAGCCTCCAGCCTGATTACTTACAGCAATGTGGTGGCTCAGGCTCTTTCATCTTCTCACTGTGACTGAAATGCATTTACAGCTGAATGGATTATCACCAAAAAAAATCTAATCTTAAAAAGTATACTACATTTTAATACACTTTGCATTGCACATAAGTAATCTGGGAGCTAAAAGCTAATCAGAAACTTCAATTTTGTTAACTGCGAGGATTAACCAATAAAGGGGACGTGTATGGGGAGTTTCAGAATGAGGAAACTACTGGGTTTTCATCTCTGTTATTTATGTGACAAGTCCCCACGAGGCCTTGCTCATCACACCTCACTGTGGATGTGCAGGTGCACAGACCAGTGTGGCCCCACGTTCACCTGGGAGCTGAAATCTGCTCCACAGCCCAACATCTTTCTCAACACCACAATATCCTAACATTCCAATATCCCAACATTCCAACATCCCAACATCCCCATATCCCGACATTCCAAAATCCCAATATCCTAACATTCCAACATCCCAACATCTTTCCCAACATCTATCCCAACATCCCAATATCCCAGCATCCCAATATCCTAACATTCCAACATTCCAACATCTTTCCCAACACCTTTCCCAAAATCCCAACATCCCAATATCCTAACATTCCAACATCCCAATATCTATCCCAACATCCCAGTATCCCAGCATACTAAAATCGCAACACTCCAACATCCCAACATCTCAACATTCCAACATTCCAATATCCCTACATCCCAAATCTTTCCCAACATCCCAGCGTCCCAACATCCCGACCCAGCTGCCATTCCCAGGGTTGCTCCTGCCACTTCCTGGCGCTTTCCACCAACTGTGCAAAGGTCCTTTCCAGGTGGGAGCAGCTTGTCCCTCTCTCCTCCTCCTTCCCACAGCCCCAGACCGGCGGGTCCATCCCAGCCCGTGTTCTGCAGTGTTTTCCATTCACAGAATCCCAGAACCTCTGAGGGTGGAAAAGATCTTCAAGACCACCAAATCCAAGCTTTGACCAAACCCCACCTTGTCACCCAGCCCAGAGCACTGAGTGCCATGTCCAGCTGTTCCTTGGACACCTCCAAGGATACAGACTCCAAACCTTCCTGAGCAGCCCCTTCCATTGCCTGACCACCATTTCCATGAAACAATTCCTCCTAATGTCCAACCTGAACATCCCCTGGATCAGCTTGAGGCTGTTTCCTCACATCCTCTTGCTGGTTGCCTGGGAGGACACTGACTCCCACCTGGCTACAACCTCTTTTCTAGATCTGAAGGGTTAAAGCCCCTCACCAGAGGGGCCCCTGGGGCCCCACAGGCACTCCCTGTCCCACAGGAACACACAGCCCACCCTGCCAAGGAGCCCAATCTCTCATTGGCCTCAGAACACAGAGCTGGTAAGAAAAAAAATGAAAAATAATCCTGCTAGAAGAAATTACTGTATGTCAAAAATAATACTTTGCCCCCGGACTTTCTGCTCCCACTGAAAATGAATCATCTTTTGGCATTAAGCAGCCACAGCTTTGTTATTAACAATCAATACCATTACAATACACCTAAAACTTGACTAAATGCAATTATGGCACATCAAAGAATGTTACAGCTTAAGGGGCTTCAAAGACTTCTCAGCAAGGATCCTGAATTCCTGGCCTTGGCTCCCTGCACCCAGATGGAAGGAGAAGCCACCTTCATCAGTGGTGATGCTCACTGACAGCATCCAGGGACACCAAGGGGATGGACGGGGTCACAGGAGCCAAAGAACCATCCCATGGTGTCTCATGGCCTGGGAGATTAATTTAGAGTCCAACACCGTGAAATTAACTCAGTGCAAAGCAACAATTAGCACAACAAGGCCTCCTGGGACTCATTAAAAAGGAGCCTGGTACAAGAGGAAATCATTGAGTGAGGCCTCACAGTGCTGGGCTGGTTGTGGCCTCACTGGGCACAGAGAGGGTGATTTGGGATTGGGAATGATCTGTCTGTGGGATTGTTTTGATGTGCTGTTTGTGATGCATTAAAAACTGCAACTTAGTGCTCAGTGTGAGAATGAATTTGACTCTGCACGCAAGCTGTCATCTGTGCTGAGAGGTGTGAAAAAATTATGAGCTGCATTGTATGGAAACTACAAGTAGTGCTTACTGCCAGGAATAAACACAGACATTTGAGCTGGGAAGTTGAAATTAAGTTGTATACAAAACGCAGATTTATTTGGTGGGTTTGCAGGAATTGGCAGCTTGTACAGTTTCACCCATGGAAATCAAGGCTCCTGCCCATCATTCATAAAAATAATCACATCTATTACCTGCCTTGCCTGCAGCTCCAGGTATTTGTACATCCAACGCCATCTGCCCCTTCCTGAGCTGGATTTAAAAGCCCAGAGGGCAGAGCCCACAGTGGCTACTGTGCCCTTCATTCACGAGCCCTCGGGGCTGCTGCCTCGGGGCGATGCCCTTGGAACATTTTCAGACTGGCAGGTGCATCCTGCTGAGCACCCTCAGCACCCTGCTCAGCCTCAGCCCCTCCAACTCCTCCAGCCCAGCACAAGGAGCAGCTGGGCTCCTTCCTCTTCCTCCTCCTCCTGCGGCCCCATCACCTGCAGCTGCAAACAGAGCAGTTCATGTCCCGATTGCTGTCTGTCTCCTAATGCAACAGCACAGAGGGAGAGATGTTTCCTATTTTTAGCCTTCTATGGAGTGTTTTCTTCTGGATGAGCTGTCACAACACCTACTGCTGCCCGTGCCAGGCCTGCTCACACCAGGGACACCTGGGCGCACACAGAGGGAGACGAGGGCTTCAGCTGGGCCAGCAAAGCCTCTGGCAGTGAAGGGCCAGCTCACACCAGCTGCAGCTCGTGTCTGTGATGCCATTCCCACTGCTGGGAAGAGCTATTTCTGCAGGGAAAGAAAAGACAGAAGCAACATCTGAAACCTCTGGAGACTGGCTGGTCTTTCTGCAGAAGCCTGCAATTCTTCCTTCCAGCTGCCTGCTTTTCCCCAGAAAGAACAGGAACATTTTTCACCTGAACACTGTTTTTTGCCACATCCAGGCTCAGCCTCAGGCTGACTCTGAGAGTCTGTCACCCTCACCAGAGCTGTGCCTGCACCACCAGGACACCTCTGTGCCTGCCCCAGGGTCCTGCTGCACTTGTCACATCCTGGTGCTCTGCATGGGGTGACCAAACTGGTACCACACCCCAGCGTGCCACTGCTCCTGTCACCCCGGAGTGGGTACAGAACAACCCGCAGCAGCCTGGGGAAATGCAGAGGAGGGACATGGGCACCTCCCCTCTCCTCTGCACCCCAGGGCTCCTCAAGGCTCTTCTCTGGCAGTGCTGTGTTACCCACTCGCACTGGGGTGGTCAGCAGGGTCCTTGGGTGATGGCCATTGCAGCTTCTGGGAGCCCTGGGGGCTGCCTGGGCTTATGGACCTGATCCCTTGGAACTTGGCAAAAAATTCAAAATTTTCCAGTCAGCTTCAGACCTGAGAGCAATTACCCGGTGTGACTCAGCAGCATTGGCAGGGATCTCCTTCCCTCCCTTCCCAAAGACTGTTATTATGACCAGCAAAATGGTCTTGCCACTTCTAACTGACTTTTAATTGCTCTTGCAGCTGGAGGAGGAAGGTCACAGAAACAAGGGTTTCCAGGATCTGTTCCTTCTATTAATTCATTACTGTAGGTAGTGTCAAACACCTGAGGTTTATGTCCAAAAAGGAGACAGAGGAGTCCTTTTACTTTATTCAAATAAAGTGAGAGGCCACGGGGCATTCCCCTGGGGTCTCTCAAATTTTTTGGAGGACACAGCCTCCTTTTTATCCCAATTTCCCAGCTGCATTTCCCTCTCTCTTTCCCCATTGGCTGAGGTACTTGAGAGGTATAGACTTCCTGAAATGCCTGATACCAAAGATTCTCCTCTAATGTACAACCCTCCCTTTTAATTTTTTAATTCCTATGGAATTTAGGATTTTTCCCCATTGTTTCTTTCATATTTCAATATCCAATTTCATTTATCAGCAAACCTAAAGTTTATTTGTAAAAGCAAATATATTTTCCCATTCACCAATCAGTGGAATCCTTCCCATTGTTTCTTTTATCTCTCAGTGCTGGTTTTATCTACCAGCAGACCCACAGCTTGTTTGGAAAGACAAATCCCTCATTCTTCTCAGTAGGAGGAATCTCAGTGTGCTCTAGAAAATCCCACTCAGGTCCCTGCACCAGCCGTGGCTCCCAGACCTGCCCATGCCCGAGGGGAATCTGCTGGTAACTTCACATTTGCATTCCCTGAAATTCTGGGAGTGAATCCAGCAAGGATGGGACCCGGGAGCTACTGGGGCAGAGCAGCATGAACATCTCTGCTGTTTCTCACTGAAAGCACAGGGAAGAGAACGCACTTGTAGAAATCTCATTATTTTGATTTAAAATATTCCATTGCAGCCGGTCGGTCATAAAGGAATGCGTAGAATCATTTTGAAAATCAGAGTTGCTTTTTTCATGCCACAAACATGCAGGGAATACAACGTGAACGTCCTGGGCTTGCTGTAATAGGGAAATTGCTGAAATCAATCAACCAGTGGGAAACACGAGATCCAGGAGGGATCTGCAGGTTGTCTAATGGAAAGCATTAGTATTTTAAAAATAACTGGTAAAAAATGCACCGACTTCAGCATTAAAATTGCTTCTATTAACACACATCGTGCTGGCACGTTTTAACATGGATTGTTTGCCTTGTGAAACACTCTTGAGCCCAGACCTTGCACTGCTGGGGGTGTTTGCTGTACATTGGGATCAGGGAAGAGCCAGGGAGGGAAGTTTTTGCCATCGAGACACTTTGAAAACTGTTGCCTTTTTGGGGCTTACCTAAAAGCAGAGGTCAGACAGAATTAAAAGAATAAAAGAGGATATATTTAATGAAGGGCTTTCAGGTACATTAAGGGCAGATGAAGCCTCCCCAAGGGGCTACACCCAAAATAGAAGATGGTCACAAGTTTTTCAGACAGATATAAATTTGGTTCATTTACATATTAGGAGTTAAACCTCCAGTTACAGCTTCAGGTAATGAAGTCAGATACCCCCAGTTTGCTCCCCTCAATTCACTTTTGTTTATACTTTTTGGGGCCTGAGGATGTAGGGTGTCCTTAGATCTCAGGAGGAGGAATTGTTTTGCCTGACCAAAATGTGAAGAGAGCAGCTAACACTCTACATGGATTTTAGAGTCATACTCTAATACAGTAGAGGATTTGAAAAATATAAAAGCTAAAATCCTAAGGCATCAAAACCACAAGATAGAGCAGGGCTCTGGGAGCTAGCTGCCCAAAGAAGAACCTGGCCAGAAACATTGTCCCCTGCTGTCCCCAGGTCACCCAGGTGGGACAGCAGCAGTGGCTGCGGGGGGGACGAGCCAGCTCTCCCCCGCCTCAGCTATTTTAAAGCACAGACCTGCAAACAAGGGGAAGGAGGATTTGCAGAGGGGCTACTGTGTAATTAAACTTTAAACATTCAAAACTAAAATTATATCTTCCTTTATTGAAAACAGGCATTTAAGAGCTCACAGTCCTGGAAGCATTGCAGGGGTAATGGCAGCCACTCATTAGAGCAGACAAAGGAAGCGCGGGCTCTAATTTGTCTTTAGTCAACTGTCTTGGGCTTGAAGGCCGTGGGGCTGGGGAGGAATGCTTCTGAAGTAATGAAAAAATTAAGGGGCTTCTAAAATTAAGCAAAATTATTTTACCTCTGATGCAGGAGGCTGATCTAAATATAAACAGAAAGAAAGAAAACTCTCTGCTACTTATATAAAGCTTTAGAAAAAAAAACCTTAAGAAATGGTCTTTGCACTATTTTCTGATTTTAATTAAATAATTCTATTAAAATTACTAAATTGATCATAATTTTCTTTCTCTTCTTGGTTCTTATTAATTTGCCATAGGTTTTCAAACCTATATTCCTTACCATTTACCTCTTACCTAAACAACCCTGTGAAATGCCATCATTTGGCAGTACCTATTAATAATTCAACATTCCTGAGAACATTCAGGTTGTACTTTTCCACTGATTCTAAAGGTAAGACAGAGGCCCACATCCTCATCCCATCCCATCCCATCCCATCCCATCCCATCCCATCCCAGTTATCATCTCAAAGCATTCACCTTTTGACTTAATGCTGAGCCTCAAGAGAGGCCATTGAAATCTAAGGGTAATTTCAAAGGATTTTGGATTACTAACACCCAACACGTTCAGAGTCTGAGAAATGCTTTGTGGGAGGAGACCCCATCAGATGCTCCAAGAGCATCTCACTGGCCAGAGGGAGAGCAGATCTTTTCAACACCTTCCCTGCTTGCTTCTGCCATTGCCAGCACTGAGTAGCAGTGGGCTTCCTCCTCCCCAAGCCTTCTCCTCCCTGAGCATCCCCTCCCCGAGCATCCCCCTCCCCGCACATCCTCCTCGGGCTGCGGGACCCCTGTCTGTGCCCTGTCTGTCACCGGGAGACAGAATTTACTCTGCACCCCCTGGGGAATGGAGCAATCTACAGGGCTGGAGTGGCCTTTATGGATTTTCCCTTTCCTTTGGCGAAGATTACCCGCTCGGCGTTCAGGAGCTGCACACAAAAGCCTTAACAACGCCTATTGTTGGGGAGAAAAACATCCCCCATCCGGCTCCCCTCGGCTTCATCCGAGCCCTTTGAAACCGTGATTGTGCTCCCGTACAAAGGGAGAACATGATGATGTGAGACTCCAGGGAGGAATCGAGGTGAGCGTTGCATTAGGATGGAAATAAAGGATTATTTGCCTGACAAAGCAGCAAGCTGCTCTGCTCTGCAGGCACTTTCCAGTGTGCAAATACCCAGGTCCAGAAGCAATTTCTCCTCCAGCCAGTTCCCTTTCACTTGGGGTATGGATTCGAGCCTATACAGGAATGTGTCTAAAATCACCAAACCTTGGCTTTTGGGGCTCTGGGAAACACCTTTGCTGGAATTTCTCTCAATTGCTCTGAAGGATTTCCCTCTTTCAAATGCATAGATATCCAGCTGCTTCCTTTCAGTACAGCCTCTACACCCATCTCTCATTCTTTATTTAGTGACTTACTTCTTCTCTACCCGCGATAATAGCACATTGCATTCCCATTAATGCCGAGTTAATTCCTCACTATTGGTAACCAGACATTTAATGATTGGTTACTTGCTTTAAAATAATTATTTTTATTGTCAATCACGCAAATGGATAACGAGAGACTCAATGAAACTATTTCTGTAGCTCACAGGCTGGCTGTGAGATGATCACCTCTCCAGATGATCACCCCCCTGTGAACTCATCTGTGCCCGAGGCATTGGAGCTGGGCAGAACCCACACCTGCCTCCTCCACCTCAAAAAGTTTGTGGTTTCTTTTAAAAATATCCATGGTCTGGATATGGAACATGTCTATGTCTGGACATGGTCTGGAAATGACCAGACAACATTTATTGTGGTTTTTTTTGTGCACAACAAAAGTGCGTCCACAAAAGTGTGATAGATGAGTAATGCGATTTTGACTCTCACAATTAAAAGGCAAATATCATGTGTATATGCTAAGAGAACTTTTATAGATTAATAGTGATGTTTTACCCCCTTGCATTGTTATCAGGGGTGCCCTGGGTTTGGGACATTTGGGAGGGCGGGCTCGTTACCGTGGCAGCAGCTCCAGGCAGGATGTCAGGATGTGATCTCCACCCCTGGACAGTGAAGGAGGAGTCAGTGGACAGAACTTTGGGAGAGCCCAAAGGGTTAGAAGGTGAAACCTCCACTGTGTGGGTGAGCACATGGTGGGAAAAATCCTCTGCTCCCAGCGCTGTAATATTTTCTCTATTCAGTCTCCTGTTGTATTTTTGATAAGATTTTAATAAGCTTTTTAAATTTTTTTGGAAGTGAGTAGCATTTCTCACAAAAGCAAACCAGCCTGCAGGTCCATGTGTTCCAGAATAACCACTCCAGTCCCTCTGCGTGCTGGGCCTCCAAGGCCAAAGTTTTCTGCAGTCAGAACACGGCAGGAACAAAGCAGCTGAAGCTGGAGCTTAATGAACACCCGGGCTCTGCGTTAGGATCATTCACGGAGTGCTCAGCTCAACCTGCGCTCTGGGAAATTAGCCACAGATTTCATTTTCTCAGGGAATGTCGATTCAAATCTTGTGCCTGTTTCTGAGAAACAGTTTCATCTCCCACAATGCCACTTAGAAGAAGCAAGAGAACATTATTCCTTGAAAGCAGATGACAGGTCTCTCTGTGCGGCTCATGTTAACAGCATGGGAGAGAACTGCCCGGGGGATCCATCCCAGCCCTGTGGGGAGCTGCTAAACACCTGCTGCCTCGGATCTGCATGCCCCATCCTGCCTTCCTTGCGCCCCTCAGCATGGCCAGGCACCCCTCTGTGCCCTTCACACCTCTGTGCCCTTCACCCCACCATGCTCTTTGATGGGGAAGATCAAACAGGAAAGCCTTATAAGTATGATTGCCTGGTAAAAGATTTTGAGAATATGGAAACTATAAGCGAGATTGAAATGAAAGCAAGCTTTGAGACACCAAGCCTTGGTTACTGAACAACTGGAAAACAATGGTATGGCCGGCTGAAGGCAATCCCCTTTTGATGAAACAACACCCTCTGCAAGCAGACAGCTCCAAGGGGCAGACCAGACCCTACCAGCTTGGTAGAAGGGGTCCAAAGAGTAGTTTTTAGGGTTTAAAATGTAACAAAGTATGGTAAAGTCATGATTCTTATAGGCTGTAGGTAAATGCTATAGGATTTGTATCTTGAACTAGAGTGGTTAGTGAAAATTAGAATATTCAGCACAGAAAATTTATTGTATTGTGATGGGAACTTCACTCTCTTACTCTTGCTCTTACTCTTGCCCTCTCTTGCTCTTGCCTCTCTCTCTCTCTCTTGCTCTCTGGGGCCTGCTCCGAGCTGCAGCTGGCAGCTCCAAGCAGGGCCCTGCACTCACACCCTTTGCAATAAACTGTGAGTTCCAAGACCCGGCTTCAGAGATCTCTCATCTCTGTCCATCCCGACTGTCCCACCAACCAATGCTCCAACAGCTCTTCATCCCTCTGTGCCCTTCACCCTCCATGCCCTTCATCCCTCTGTGCCCTTCACCCTCCATGCCCTTCATCCCTCTGTGTCCTTCACCCTCCATGCCCTTCACCCTGAAAGGAATGAGGGATTTGTCTTTACAAACAAACCGTGGGCAGATAAAACCAGTGCTGAGAGAGAAAAGAAACAATGGGAAGGATTCCACTGATTGATGAATGGAATAAGAGAGGTTTGTCTTTACAAACAAACTGTAGGTCTGCTGAGAAATAAAATTGGATACTGAGAGATGAAGGAAACAACGGGAAGAACATAAATTCCATAGGAATTCCACTGATTGGCACAAGGAAAAGAAAAAGGGGGGTTATACATTACAAGGGGGTCTGTATTAGGGGTTTTGGGAAGTTTGTACCTCTCAAGTACCTCAGGCAGTGGGGAAAGAGAGAGGGAAATGCGGCTGGGATCATGGGATAGAAAGGAGGCTGCGCCCTCCAAAAATTTGAAAGACCCCATTGGGAATGTCCCATGGCCTCTCCCTTTATTGGAATAAAGTTCCAGGACTCCTCTGTCTCCTTTTTGGACATAACCCTCAGGTGTTTGTGGATTAATTTCCCCGAGAACCCCTCCGTGCCCCGCAGCACCGTCCCGCACATCCCCAGCTCCTCGCTGCTAAACACTTCCAACCTGCTCCAACCCCAACACCCTTCAACCCCCCCTCTTTAACGAGAGAGATTCCTCTGCAGGAAGCCTGACAGCCCCTTCATCCCAGCCCAAAAGGGTGAGGAATCGCTGACCCTGAGAGTAAAATGCTTAAAATCATTAGTGACTGCTCTGGTGGCAGCCGATTACACGCAAATTTCTGCGGGGTGATTAATTTAATCTCCGTAAATGCCTCCACTGTTCACTTTGGGGGAGCTGATGAAATAAGAGAATTTGGTTCTTTTCTGAGTTACGTTCTTGAAAAGCAAATTTTTGGCTCAAAATGGAAGTTTAATTTAATTACAAGATTAAACTCTCTTGTACTGGAAGACGCAGGGCTTCCTTTAAAGTGTCAGGAGAGCAGAGAAACAGCCATGGCAGAGAAACAGCCCCGAGGCTCCTGGGCTGCCAGTCCCACAACCTAGCCCAGAATGGCAAGTAACAAATAAAATGAAAACCCTGCAGTCTGCTCCTGCTCTTTACTCATCAGCTTAATGTGACTGAACAAAGGAGTAAATTACCCATTCCTTCACAGAAATCTCTGTGGAGGAAAACTTTAATTTGCTGGATAAATTACACCTTGCGTATTGCTGATCTTTTAAATACTGGTTTGGATGTTCCTGTGGTATTTCTGAGGATGGAGAGCACACCTCAACACAGAGCCCTGGCAGAAACTGGGTGAGGATACCAGAATCAGCAGGTCATGGGGCCCAGCCTTTGCCTGTCCTCTGTGGCTGGTTAGAGATTTGATTTTCTTTAAGGCACCCAGGCTCCTCCTTTTCACATTAACCAGCCAGATAATGTGATGGATTTCACTGCTCCACAGGCTGAGAAAGCTGTGCTCCTTCCCAAAATGCCTCAGAGCTACATAAAACCATCATCAGAAAAGGTTAAAAAAAGTCACAAACAATTATTTATCGACTTATAGTTTAAAAAAATGTTGTTTCCTCTCACTACCAGAATAGTATGAGATCCAGGCTCTAATGCTATTGCTCCCACTCTTCAATCAGTAACTTCCACAATAACTCAGCCTCACTCATCCCAGCCCACACTTCCAGCCTCATTTCTCAGTGCTTTTGACGAGCCCTGGAGAACAAAAGGATGTGGAATTACACCGACCATATTACACACAAGTGATGTGAAAAATGCCTCAGCCCCTGGCATCCAGCTGCTCCCACAGTCGATAAATTCAGCAGTGGTTTCTGCTTCTTGCCAGGGCCACATCACACCTGGAAAGCACCAGAGCAGGTGTGTGGTGGGGGGTGATGGCCAGGGGTGCCAGGAGAGCCCAGCTCCCACGTGGCTGGGCTGGTGATGAGGGTCATCATCTCTGAATGCCAACCATGCTCCTGATTTCCTTCTCCGTTTTGTTTTCAAGCTCTTCACATTACAGCAGGTCCTTGGCTCACGATGACATTTACAGTTCTGCACTGTCCCATCCCATCACACCTTCATTTAATTTGAACTGAGGTGATCAGTGCTAGGATTCACTAATTCCTCTGGTAACCAAGAGGCTGGCAGGGAGAAATTCCCCTCCTGCCCCACTGCTCATTTTTGGAGTTCTGTCAGGGAGCTCACCAGGGGAAATGTGGAAGCCTGTAATTAATAAGTTATTCCGATAATTTAGATTTTCATAAAACACTTAACTCTGATTCTGGAAGGTCTCAACCATCTCTCAGGCTCAGAGTCAGACCTCATTGTACCCTCTGATCAAAGCCCATCATGACCTGAGCATCACTGCCCTGGATTTGGCTTAACAAAAGCTACATCCTCTCCTCTATGAATGTCATTAATAATTACGGAAAAAATGCACCTCAGCTTGGGATAAAATAAATATGTGAATAAAAGACAGATCTAATAAACCTGGGCAGAATTTATGATTTTTTTCAGCCATCGCTTTGCCAGAGATAATGTTGCACAGTAAAGCTGATTTGCTGGATGAGAACCATATAATTTATCCTGTCAGGGAACATAAGAAATCTTGTCTATGAAGGGGATGACTGATGGGCTCATGGAAACTGGCAGGGAAGCAAATAAAATAATTTTGTCTGTTAAAAATATCTAATTATCATGTCCTTGTTTATGACAACGCACGCGGGTGAGGACTGTGTCAATACCTATAACAGAGATTTCTGCTTTATGCTGAAACTTTCTTTTCATTTCAAAGTTTGAGAATTTTTAAAGCTAATAATTACAGCTGTTAGCTCTTTGTGCTGATATAAGAGCTTATCCCCAGGAAAAAGCTCTGGTACCTGAGCTGACACCAGAGCTTCCCTCTGCCAGGTCTGCTGGGAATTTTCTGTGAAAAAAAAAAAGCATAAGTTCAGGTCAGCTGAAACCAATCAAAGCCCCATGAAACAGCCTGTGGCTGTGCTGGGTGCTTGGGTGCTGTCACATGGACAGACAAGGGTGTTTGGCCATTCCCATCCCACATCTCAGCAGCTCCCAAAAGGCTTGGCCATTTTGGCTGCTTGTTTTGGCACATCTGTCTGTCTGCTTGTTCTGCTCCCCTGGTGGGAGCCACAGCACTGCCAGGAGTCCAAGCTCCCTCGGGAAGGTGAGGATGTGACCTCTGCCAAGGACACAATGTCCCTGAGCTTCAGGGTGTCCGTTCTCCCAGCTCCTCTCCCCACTGCTCTCGCTCCAGCTCACACAGTCCCCAGGCTGGTGCCAGAAGAGCTGTGAGCAAGAGGGAGAGGAGAAGGAAACTGAAACAGAGAGGTGGGGAAATGATGACCTGATGAGAAGAGCTGTAAAAATCAGTTTTTTGGAATTCTGTGAAGAGAAATAAGAAATTTAAAAGTCATTGCAGCTGGGAGCTGGAAAGGTCAGAGGTTTGCCTTTCCCTGTGCTGGAAACTCTTCTAATCCCTGTTTAACAGGGTTCACTGGTGAGGAATGCTTTCAGTGGCAGGGCTGGTTCCTCACTGGGAAGAGCAGACCTGGGTTAATAACACCTTATTCTGTAAAAAATTCCACTTCACTGGAGCATGTGTGGAAGGGGCTTTGGTTTGAATGAGGAGTGATACCAGTGCTGCAAAGCAGGGCACCTAACCAGCCACAAACCGAGGTGTTTGTACCCAAACTGTGTCCAGCTGCATGCTAACGGCAGTGTCTCACCAGGCTGATTATCCTGCAGTAATCTGAGGGAAAGGACTGAGCTCCTCTGCCCAGCAGAGATTCACTGCCAGGTGGTAAAGCCTGCCTGAAGCTGGAGCCTGGTGTTGGGGCTAATTGGCATAATAATGTCTGATAAACTGGGACAGCTCAGCAGGAGCCACGTCTGTGCTCTGGGGGGAGAATCCAGAGCATTCTCCTGCCTGGAGAAGGGGTGGCTGGATGGGCCCCCAGTCTCTCTGAGGCCAGAGCTCCTGGCTGGCCCAGCCTGGGGCTGCAGTGGGACACCCTGGGCAGCTCTTTACAGACCTCCCTCCCCACTGCACTGTGCTGCTGGTGCTGGAGCAGAGAGGGACCACCCTGGGGGAAGCCAGGTCAGTCCCAGGCAGGGCTGGGGGACAGATGTGATGCCTTGGAGTGGCCACCTAGAACAGAGGCTAGACAGAGTTAAGAGAATTAAGTGGATATTTATTAAAGGCCTTCAATAGATGCACCCTGGGCAGTCAAAGCCTCCCAGAGGCTGCACTCAAGATGGACAATGGTCACAAGTTTTTCAGACAATTATAAATTTGGTCCATTTACATATCAGGGGTTAATCCTCCAATTACAGCTTCAGGTGATAAAGTGAATTACCCCCAGTTTGCTCCCCCTAATTCACTTTTTTGGAGCCTGAGGCAGAGGATGTCCTTGGTTCTCAGGCCGGGAAGGATTGTTCTGTCTGACCAAAATGTAAGAGAGCATACTAACACTCTACATGAAGTTTAGTTACACACTAATGCAGTAGAGGATTTGAAAAATATAAAAGCTAAAATCCTAAGGCATCGCAGCCCTGGCCTGGGACCACGGGCACACACAGGCAGCAAGAGGGAGCCCACGCTGGCACCGACCCAGAGTAGGTGCTCTGCTGGGCAGGGCAGGGCTGGTGGCTGCCCCCAGAGCCCTCACTGCCAGCACTGTGAGGAGCTGTGGCACTATTTTTGGAAGGTGCAGTTATTTTGGCACCTATCTTCTCTGTATTCCCGCTCTTACTTTCACATCCAAGCAGAGGAGAACACAGAGGAGCTGTGCTGCCCTCACCCAGATGTCCTGATGCAGGGTGAAACCCTGCAGGTGCTGTGAGGTGAAATGCCAGAAGAGAAACTGAAAATAATAAACAGGTATAATGGTGCAATAAATAAAGGGGATTAAATCCAAGCAAAATCAGGTGGCATTTATGTCGAGCATTTTCTTTGCAGATTACTCATGTAGAAAATGTGTCCACATCAGCACAGATTACGGTTTGGCTCCAAGATTAGATAATACTCAGGCAAACAACTCTCATAATTCAGTGTTATGTGCTCCAGAGTGAATCCTGTTGGCTTCCAGAGACACTTCTGCACACAGCTGCATGCAAGGACACAGAAATGACTGTGTCCCCCCAGGTGGACAGGGTGGGCACAGCACAGGCATGGACATGGCCCAGAGTCACCTCCCCAGCCCCAGGAGGGAAGGTCATCTCACCCCAGGTTATTTTATTCTGGAGAACACTCATTAGGGTTCAGCTTGTGCCAATTAGTGGAGCATCACTTTCTAGTTTGGTAATGCCACCTCCCGTGGCATCAGCACCCATCCGGTGAGCACTGCCCACTAATGTCCTGGGCTCAGAGCCAACCTGCTCAGCTCCAGATCAGGGTGTGGAGGTCAGGGTGTGCTCCCAGGACAGCAGCCTTTCATCTCGTGGTTGCAGAGTTTAACGAGGCCAGAGCCTCATCGATGTCCTCAAGCACCACCAAGATGCTGAAAATCTGGACACTCTATGAGCAGAAACATCCTCACATTGTCCCTGTCTGGCTTGCAGCAAGACAGTCCAGGCTATTCTTCTTGGGAATCTCTTTGGAAAGTGTACTTTGTGGTGATAAGGGCTAAAACTGCTTTATTTCCCCCTCTCCCTGCTGGTTTTGGCTCACACCCTGTGTGGTTCTTTGTGTCATTTTTATAGTGACTTCTAACAGCCGTAGTGGAGGGAGTGTGATTTACTGCGAGAGACAGGCTGGCTTTTGTCAGAGCTGAAGTGGAAATGTTCCCATTGTTGAGACTTGATGGCACTTAGCTAAATAAAATCATGTGGGAAATGAGGAAAACAGATATTCTCTTTGTATTAAACAATTATTTCCTCCTCAGAACACCGCTGCTGCTCAGCATTTCCATCCTCCTGCTGTGTGAGGACTTCAAACGCTGCTGTGTGTTCAGAGCCTCTGCTGAGGACACGCCACCCGTGCTGAACCACAGACACACCCTGGCTGGGCATCCCTGGGTGCTTCCAGACAAATTCTGGTGGCCTGCTGTGGGGGTCCTACCCTGCCTGGCCCCCCAGGAGCTCAGCACTGCAGCAGGACCATGGCCAGGCTCCAACCTGGCCCTTTGCCTCCACAGTGTCAGAGCAGGAGGAGCCCTGTGGGTGATCGTGTTGATGCCTTAAGATTTCAGCTTTTATGTTTTTCATCTGTTTGCAATCCTGCAGTTCTTTAGTGCATAACTCCAAACTCCATATGCAGTGGGAGCTGCTGCTTCCCCATTTTGGGCAGACACAACAATTCCTCTCCAGGCCTGGCAATCAAGGACACCTCACTGCCTCAGGCCCTGAGAGATGGAAACAAAAGTGAGTTGGGGAGGAGCAAACTTGGGGTAAATGACTTCATTAGCTGAAGCTGTAATTGGAAGATGAACCCCCAAAATGCAAATGGCCCAAAATTATAAAAGTGTGAAAACCTGTGACCCATTGTCCATTTTGGGTGCAGCCCCGGGGGGCTTCATCTGCCCTAAATGTACCTGAAGGCCCTTCAACAAACATAACCTCTTTTTTTTTTCTCTTTAATTTTGTCTGGCCTCTGTTTTTAGGCAGCCCTAAAAAGGCATCAGTGTCCCCCTTTTTGCACAGCCTGGGATGAGCCAGGCACTCATGCAGAATCCACCAGCCCATCCCCTCTGGAACACAGCCCTGGCTGGAATCAGGGACCCAGGACAAGAAAAAAGAAAATCCAATTAAAAGATCGCTTGCAGAAGGACACTGACTCAGAGTTTCATAAATAAAACTCCATTTCCTCCTCCTGACCTGGCCACAGGCCCCAGCTTAGCCATGACCCCCTGAGGCAGAGGCAAAGGCTCTTCTTCCTTTTACCTGTGCTGGGCTGTCAATCTGCCCCTCATTAAAGCTGGAGCTTTATGTCAAAGGTGGCAGCTCCCTGCTACTAAATTCCATCCCTCGGAGCACACGTTCCCCACTCTGGTGCTCCGTGGTCGTTAAGGTTCATTTTCAAAGTGGCTGCAGCCCGTGCTCTCAGCGAGTGCAAATGCCAAACTTTGCAAGAGATGAGGGGAAGATGGGGAAGACACCACTATCATACCCTCTTTAAAAATTGATAAAAATAAGATTAACAGATGCCTCTGGCTGTGAGACTCCATCGCTGGAGCATCCTGCCCGCGCTCAGCACATCTCCATGGCAACTCGCATATGTGGCCTGAATAGAAGCATCAGGAAATTCGGGGTTCTCCTGGACTTTCAGGGTGGTTGGGTTTGCTCAGACCTTGCCCCCACAGCTGTGGTGGTAGGGAAGGTGGCCAGGGGAGCAGTGTGGGGCCCGTGGATTTCGAACACCACTATTTCAGCTGGAATTACCCAAGTGAATCTGGTTTGCAGGCTTGGAAGCAGGGAGGTGTGTCAGGGAGAAGACGCTTTGTGGGTGGGATGGGGCAGGCATGAGCAGCATTGTGTCAAATCCCAGAGACTCCAGTTCAGGGCTGGATAAATGGGAAGATGGTCTGAAGGAGCCAGGGAGTCCAGTCCCTCCGGGTTCCACGGCAGTGCCAGGAGTTTGCAGGGATGTGGGTGCACCAGGGGCCCTCCTCCCTCCCACCTTCATCCCCCAACACACCCCACCAGAGCCTGGCTGAGTGCTCCTCTCCACCTGCACGTAGCACAGCATGGACCCAGCTGGGTGGAAATATTCCATTTGATGCCCCACATCCCATTTTCAATGTTTCATCTCCCTCCCTCCTGCTGCTCCCTGCAACCGGAGCAGTCCCCCACCTTTACCACCCCTCAGCCAGCCCCTTCCCTTGGCCCTGGCCCTGCACAGCCCTTGCTTTGAGGTGCCTTTACCCCACAGCAGGAGCCCATGGCAGCACCACACGGGGTGTGCTCCCTGCCGTGAGCCCTCTGTCCCCAGCTCTGCCCACAGCAAGGGATTTCTTTCCACCTCCTTTTCCTGATGATGTTGTAACTCTGCACCTGTGGCACAAATGCAACAGCTCCTCTTTGGAGAGATATTGAGCGTCCAGATACTGAAGCAGGAATACTGGATCAGAGGAGCCATTTAAACCTCATGAAATTTCAAGTGCAAGACCAAAAACACCCCAAAGAGCAAAGCTGGGGGAAAGCTTCCAAAATTACCCTCCCAGCTCAAACCAATATTATTTACTTCATCCCAGCTTTGGCCAGCACTATTTCCATGTGCTGGAAACACATTAACATTCATGTCCATCCAAACTGCCCTTTCCTCTGGAGGCTTTACCTTCCTCCTGAGGATGACTCTGGTTCAGTTCAGCATGTGCTAAGGAGCTCAGGCCCCTCCTTTCATCCCTGAGAGCTCAGACACTGACAGAGACCAAAGCTGAGCAAGTCAAGGTAATTCTGTTACAGAGAACAGCATCGATTTGTTGTCACAAAACATTTGTTACCTGAACAGCATTTCCAGCTGAAAGGGGAGGAGGGAAAAACCCTGCTGAAGTTTAAAGTTTTTGCAGATTAGCCAAACTTTGGTTTACAGCTGAGAACACGCTCTCCAGCAGGGAGAGACAAGACAGAATCTGCTGATGTCGGTGCTTATTCCCCTGGTAATGATGCATCTTTTGGTGAGGATGAGCACAGCAAACCCAGCGTTCTCACACCAGGTGGTGTTTTCTCTTCCCTCTTTGCACAGCCCATCACCAGTGGCTGCCTGTCCATCCAGGCTCTGCTGATGCCCCTGTGATGGCACTGGCCATCCCAGCAGCACTGGGAAGGATTCCCTGGATGCCTTCTCCCCTTCCCAACAGTGTCCATAGAGACTCACAGCAGAGTAAACTGCTTCTTTCAACCCAAGGAGGCTGTCCCAGGGGCTGGGGAGGGGTGCAGAGCCCACTGCAGGGCATGGACTGTGAGAGCCTCCTTGGGAGAGGGGGAAGTGCTTCTCCCCTCCCAGCCCTGTGGTCTCCTATGCTCTGCAGAGAAGTTACTTTTGCTTTTAAGTTACATTTATTTGAATGGAAAAATCCTCAGCTTAAATTGCAGCAGGTTTTGTGATATTTAATATCCAAAGCTGAGAAAGGTCATGTCTGTCTGAAAATAAAATGAGGTTTAATCTGGAGATTGTGTGTGGCAGGTTTTTTTATGAAAATTTGGTTTAGAAATAGATCTTAAATCCATAAGGTCACTGAGAGGAAGGTTTTCCTTTCTCAAAGACTAATCACTCCCATATCTCAGAGGAGCAAAGGATAATTCAAAGAGGAAAACAAAATCCTGTGAATTCCCTTCTCTTTATTTCTGCACCTGCACCCAGAACGCTCCCTTCTACCTCCATTCATCATACTCCTCCTCTTCTGTTTATTTGAATATCCGTGTTTAGGGTGTGCCAAAAATGATACTTTGGTTGCATTCCTCCTGACTATTTGTCAGTACCTTCACGTTGAGTTCACGACAGCACATACCACAAAGCAACCTTAAGAGAACCCAAAGAGATTTTTTCCAGAACCCCAAATGCTAAACTATAGTAAAAAGGTAACCCCGACGGGAAGAAATGCTGATGTCTGCTCCAGATCAGAAGGCTGAAGGATAGCTTTATTAAAACTATACTATATTAGATTAATATACTATTTAAAGAGATACTGTACTATTCTACATACTTACTTCTTACTTACCTGTCTAACTAACTCAAACTCGTGACTCTGCTGAGAGCCCAACACAGCTGGGTCCCATTGGTCACTGACCCCAAACAACCTTCACCAGGATCCAACCCAGCAGTCACCCCAGGTGAACAATCTCCACACCACATTCCACATGGGCAAAACAAAGGAGCAGAGATAAAGATTGTTTTCTCTTCTTCTCTCTGTGCTTCTCCTGAGAGACAGAATTGTGTCTCTCTGTCCAGAGAATGGGAATGTCACACCAAACCAAACTGCATTTTTTTATCCTCACTACTACCCTCAATCCTCTTGTCCCACTCCAGAGGATCCATGTCCAGCAATCCCATGCTCTGGACATGGCCATGGCGTGGACATCCTTCCACAGCTGTGCTGCCAGCTCCAGGCTCCTCCGCCTGCACGTGAGCTGAATTCTCCTCAAAGTCTCCTTTCCTCACAGACTAATAGAGGGGTCCCTGTATTTAACTACTGATGTTCTCAACAGCAGAACCAGAGGATAACACAGAAGAGGAGGTTACATCACAGGGCAGCATGAGGGCTCCTTGATGCCTTAGGATTTTAGCTTTTACATTTTTCAAATCCTCTACTGCATTAGTGCATAACTCTAAACTCCATATAAAGTGTTAGTTACTGTCTTCACGTTTTAGTCAGACAAACAATCCTTCCAGGCCTGAGAACCAAGGACACCCTCTGCCTCAGGCCCCAAAAAATATAAACAAAAGTGAATTGGAGGGAGCAAATTTTGGGTATTTGACTTCATTACCTGAAGCTGTAATTGGAGAATTAACCCCTGATATCTAAATGGACCAAACTTAGATCTGTCTGAAAAACTCATTCCCATCTTCCTTTTTGGAAGGGTTTGGAAAGGTTCATCGGCCCTTAATATACCTGAAGATCCTTCATTAAATATATCTGCTTTTATTCTTTTACCTTTGTCTGGCCTCTGTTTCTAGGTAAGCCCCAAAAAGGCATGACAGCACACAGAGCAGAGGACAGAGCACAGCTGGATGGTGGGACCACCACTGTGGCCAGCCTCCACCAGGCCTCACCAGCCCCAAAAGACAGGGGCTGTCCCCAGGCCACCCCTGGAGTTCTTCTCCCTGGGCTCTGCTAAGCCTTCAGTTGTCCCAACTTCTCTGTGCTCGTGCAGTCTCCAGCCCGTCAAAAGCACATGGGAAGGAAGCCCTGCTCTGCCCAAATTCGTGTTTGAGCAGCAGCTCCTGGGGCTGCAGCCTCTCCTTTCCAGCAGAGCATCTCCCGAGGTGCCCCAGCCCTTCAGCTGCAAGAGGCAGGCCGTCCCAGATTGCAGGGCAAGATGTATTCCATTACCACCTGCATGGCAGTTGTCTTCTGTTAAGTGGGCAGTTTTCCTTATCTCTTCCACAACCAATTCTTCCCCCTGGGGAGACATCTGCTGATAACGGGCTATTGAATGTCACTGCATGACTATCAGAACAAGATAAGAACTGTCAGATGACTGATGACTATGACTGATAAGAACTCTGCCCAGAGGGAGGAGCCAAGCATTCCTACCTGGATATAATCTGGGTTTTGGGACACCACACTCAGCCTTTCCACTGGTTCCCAAGAGGAACAGCTGGGGTTTTTCACTGGAGCTTCAGGGGAAGACTCCACCCTTCTCCAGGATCACTGCTCCGACAGAACCACATCTGCCCCTCCAGGAGGACTGCAGCCACTCCAATTTGGATGGCTACCAACATGCTGGCCAAAGGGGTGCCAGGGTATTCTGACTCTGTCAGTGGTTTTTCTTTTGTATTACTGCATGTATTTTGTTTCTTTTCACTTTTCCTAATAAATTGTATTTCTGACTTGGAGTCTCTCACTGGTTTTGCTTTCAAACCAGAACACAGGCACACATCTGCTCCCAAAGCTGAGCAGTTTACCAAACCTTTTACTGGTGTTCCTGTCATTCTGTTTGATCTCGTTAAGAATCAAAGAAGGCAATTACATCCTTAATCTTGTTCTATAAAACTGTAGCTACAGATAAAAACCACCACGGGTAACACATACCAGAGCAGGAACGCAAACAAGAGAGTAAAAATGACAACTGATCTTTGATGCTTGACTTAAGGCTCCTAGAAAGGAGCTTCAGAACTCCCAGGAACTTCAGATCCCTCTAAGACAGCTTGAGTGCAAGCTGCAAACTCACGGGCTTTTTTCTGGCACTTGTGTACCAAGAACAGAAAGTATCAGCAAGGCCTGAAGATAAGGTTTTCTTCTAATTCTGGATACACTTACTAAGACAAGTAGAGATCTGTGGGATTTCAGGGCCCAAAGGAAAAGGAAATCAGAAGAAAAGCAAAAGCTACGAAAGGAATTCCAGCTTCATAAGTACAGGGAAGAGATGAAGTTCAAGGAGTTATGTCATTTGGTTTGCTGAAAAAACATTGTTCTCACCTTGGGAGAAATCCAGCACACTGGAAGCTCTCTCTGGGATTTAAAATTCTCACTTTAGCATTACAAGGGCTATTCCAACCCCACAGCAGAACTTGTTTGGCATGTGTGTTGTTCTTTGGGGCTCTTGCGCAGTCGCTCCTGACACAGCCCCAGTGGGAAGCCAGGTGAGCAGCTCCGATGATATTTACTTTTCACTAAGCACCTGAATCCTTGCAAAAATATCTGCTCTAAAACAAGAATTACTGCAAAATAGGAGTTCATGTTCCAGGTGATTCCAGAGTCCTGGAGCTCTGATGGGAAGGGCAGCACTGCACGGGGAGATACCAAAGCAACCCCTTGCACCCCTCTGGGTGGCCTCAGCTGCCACGTCCCTGTCCCTGTCCCTGCTGGGTTGACAGAGCAGGCAGAAAGCCACAGTCTGACTGTTACAGAGGGGGAAGGTGGGGACAGGTGTCCCCTTGAAAACAACAAATGCAGATAGCATAAAGTGTATTCCTGTTCCCAAGGGATCCTGCATAATTCAGTGATAACGGAGGCTACACAGACACTTAAAACCAAATGTGCTCAGCCCTCACATATCGGAAATCATCAAGGGGCTGCTGCCTTCCAAGGAAGCCTTTGCCATGGGGAGCTGAGGCCATCAGCACGTGGAGCAGGTCCAGGGAAAGCCTTGGAAAACTGAGAGGCTTCAGAACCTCCTCCATCAGCTCCCTGGGGCTGTCAGGACTCAGGTCTGGCAGCATCACATCCAGCTCAGCTACTGCAACACCATCCCCAGCACTGGAGCACCCATCCAAGCACCCTCATGACCCACACAGCCCATTGCCACCCCCAGGGCCCCTCTCCTCCTGGCCACTGCTGGATCCTGGGGCAGAAGAGGGACAGGGGGAGAACCCTGTCACAGGGCTGAGCCCAGCATGCCAGGGAAACATTAAAATCGGCATTTGGAGAGGAAATGTGACACCTGGTTATTACACGACGTAATGGAAGCAGCCAAGTAGTAAATGTAGCTGTTAAATAGGTTTTGTGCTCCCCATTAGCTGGTGTGATGCTGATTAGTTCTGACGGGGAAAGGATTGGGTTGCAGCTTTTCCAGGGAGGCTGCTCCCGTGCTTGGGGCTGGGGAAGCTGTGGGACCACCAAGGGGGTGAGCAGGACCCACCACCAGCATCCTGCACCCATCCATGTGTGAGAAATGTTACCCACACTGAAAAATTTAAAAGGTTTATTAAAAACTTATCAAAAATACAGCAGAAGACTGAATAGAGAAAATATTACAGCACCAGGAGCAGAGGATCTTCCCCACCATGTGCTCACCTACACAGTGGAGGTTTTGGAGGTTTCACCTTTTAACCCTTTGGCTCCTCCCAAAGTTCTGTCCATCGACTCCTCCTTCTCTGTCCAGGGGTGGAGATCACTTTTTAAAATCTTGATTGGAGGTCAAGTGCTGCCATAGTCACAAGCCAACCCTCCCAAATGTCCCAAACCCAGGGCACCCCTGATAACAATGCAAAGGGGGTAAAACATAACTATAAATCTATAAAACTTCTCCTAACATATATCTGTTGCATTTCAATATGAAATAACTCACGCACTCACTCCAGATGCAAAAGAAGGGAAAAGAGGAAGTTTTATTTTTGACCTTGCAATATATAGAATTCCAAAAGTGACAGTGGATTGGAGGATGAAATTGCCACCTCTCCAACCACACTGGTCAAATCAACAGTCCATCAATTCTTTCTTCTCACACAGAAGAATGCAAAACAATCATTATTTACATGAACAGTGTTGAGAACTCCAGTAGAAATTTGTAAACATCAGAAGGCATAGAAAAATTTTAAAATAACTTTAAAACTTTTAAAAGAACAGGGCAACACATATGCATGATATTTGCCTTTTAATTATGAGAGTCAACCATGGCATCACTCATCTATCACACATGGAAGCCCAGCAGCTCCGGCACCTGCCTGCCCATCTGCTGACCATGGGGGCTGGCTCCAGCACCCAACATTTAGCCAGAGGTTGTGGTGACCTCAGGACAGCAGGCACTAAGAGGGAGCAGCAGCAAACAGCAGACACAATTCAGGGGAAGCTTCTGGGTTTATGTAATTTCAGTTAAGGGAAGGCACCTGCCAATGCCAGGGAACAGCAAACACCCAGCACCAGCTCTGGAGGCTCCGGCCACCCACTACAAGTGATTAGTCTCAAATCAGGAGTCTGTTTCATGTAAAGAGCTAAATATTATTTCTTAGTGTTTACAAAACAGAAACAGGTGGGAAGGAACACATGGCAGCAAGCGCTGGGCAGCCTGAGAGAGCCTGTCTGTCCCCACAGCCCTCCTGGGCAGTCCTGCTCCTCTCCCATCCTGGGAATGATGCCTCAGGAAATGAGCTTTTCTATTTTCCATCTAGTTGTAATCCTGCAGTTCTTAAGTGCATAACTCCAAACTCCATGTGCAGTGTGAGCTGCTGCTTCCCCATTTGGGGCAGACACAACAATTCCTCTCCAGGCCTGGCAATCAAGGACACCTCACTGCCTCAGGCCCCAGAGATGGAAACCAAAGTGAGTTGGGGAGGAGCAAACTTGGGGTAAATGACTTCATTAGCTGAAGCTGTAATTGGAAGATGAACCCCCAATATGCAAATGGCCCAAACTTATAAAAGTGTGAAAACCTGTGACCCATTGTCCATTTTGGGTGCAGCCCCTGGAGGGGGGGGGGGGGGGGGGCTTTGTCTGCCCTAAATGTACCTGAAGGCCTTTCAATAAATATAACTACTTTTTATTCCCTTAATTTTGTCTGGCCTCTATTTTCAGGTAGCCCCACAAGGCATCAACCAGGGGCTCACCCCTCACCACATCTCCTGGGCTCCAGCCCAGCAATCCCCATGGATGCACAGCCCGGTGGGAAGGGGAGGGGTGGGCTCAGCCCCCCGACAGCAACCTCTGCTCTGCTCCCAGTGCCTGCCTGCCATGCTCCCAGCAGCCCCCAGAACACAGACTAGAGACAAACCCATCTGCTGGGCACCCCGGGCCCATCTATTCTCCTTAAAGGAAAACAGAAATGCAAACTATACCTTCTGGAAGCATCATCTCTATCACTGCTTTCTCCTTAAAGATCTGGGTTTGGGAGGAATTTCTCCTCTCTGTGTTTCACACTGACCTGGGGCATCCTCCCCTCCTTCTCGGGGAGGGACCAGCCAGTCCCAAACTCAGAGCTCTGAGATTTTGGGAGAGAAAAAGGACACGGAGGCCTCCTGCCACTGATTCCACTTTCAGCACGTGTGTGAGCCCTGTCACAGTTTTACCTACTGCTGTTTCTCTGCATTTTTTTTCTTTCAGCTAAACAGGGTTTGTGAAAGGTTTTATCTCCATTCACAGTTTCTAATAAAACCAGAGCTCAGATTTCCTCATTGCTTTACTTCGCCCTCCAAGCTTGCCAGCACTCCTCAGATTTTCAGAGTGATCCAACAACTGCTTTTATTATTTTCACTTGCATTCAGCGCCCTCATGTTTTCCCAGGATAAAGCTTATTAATAATGCATAAAGAATGGAGGCTTATGGAGAAAAAAGGCAAATAAAAATAATCTAGTTAATTGGAATTTGGAAAGTGTTGTACTATGATGGGTTTAAAATCCAAACCAGATTTCCAATCCCAAGCTGGTTCCATTTGCTTTGGCCCAAAACTTGTTTTTAAGAAAAGTGTTTAACAAAAGTGTTAAAGGAAACATCAAATTTGAGTTCCTTAAAATTCTGCAGTAAAGATGTTCAAAATGAAAAAGCCATTTTGATTCAACTTGTCTGACTTCCAGGCTCAGTGGTCTCAGGATAAATCTTTACTTTCCATTTCCAGTGCAGGGGCAGGTTTGTTCCTTCCCTGGAAAGGAGAATCCTCAAATGACAACAATGACAAGCTTTTTATTTCCTTTACTCTGTAAACAGTCCTTTGCTTTCCAGTAAGATTACACAAAACCCAGTATTTTAATTTAACATAACATAGTTCGAAATAATAATAAAAATTCATGGATTTATTTCCTTTTAAAATGAGGACATTTATTCAGAGTGAGTAAAAGCCCCCTTTGCCTAGCAGGGGGCTGAGCACAGAAATTGCTTTTTTAGGAGAGTAACTCCTGCTCTTTATGCAAACACTGGTGTATGGCTGAGGCACTGGGTATTTCCATTGTCTGTTTTTGAACTTGCAAGCCTTAAATCTTCCTGTTCAATCCAGCACAAGGCATTGCCCTCCAGGTGGGAACAGGATTCTTAAGTGGTTACTAATCCAGCAGCTCAGAGAAGCAATTCCAGCAATGGCCAGAGAGAGCCCAACCCCCAGTGCCAGATGTGCACACACCCCCTCAGTGCCAGATGTGCCCACACCAGCCCTCAGTGCCAGATGTGCACACACCCTTCAGTGCCAGATGTGCCCACACACAGACACCCATCCCGTGTCAGATGTGCACACACCCCCCCAGTGCCAGCTGTGACAACACCCTTCAGTGTCAGATGTGCACACACACCCCACCCCCATGCCAGATGTGCCCACACACACCCCGTGCCAGATGTGCACACACACCCCCTGTGCCAGATGTGCCCACACACACCCCGTGCCAGATGTGCACACACACCTTCCCGTGCCAGATGTGCCCACGCACACCCTGTGCCAGATGTGCACATACACACCGCCCTGTGCCAGATGTGCACACACCCACCCCATGCCAGATGTGCGCACACAACCCCCCGTGCCAGATGTGCACACACACACCCCCCCGTGCCAGATGTGCACACACACACCCCATGCCAGATGTGCACAAACACACCCCCCTCAGTGCCAGATGTGCACAAACACACCCTGTGCCAGATGTTCCCACACACACCCCATGCCAGATGTGCACAAACACACCCCCCTCAGTGCCAGATGTGCACAAACACACCCCGTGCCAGATGTGCACATCCCAGGAGCCCCAAGTTCCCTGGGAGGCTCCGGCCGCACTGAAGTGATTTGCCAGTGTGGGCACTTGAGAGACTGGAAAAGAACAGAAGGAAATATCATCAGTCCATGGGTTTCAGTGCCATTGTCTCTATAAACCACCTCTAGCAAAGCTCTGCAAGCAATAACCCCCAGATTTAACAGATGTGCTGCACTTTTTAACACTTGCTTGCACAGAACAGAAAATAACACACGGTATTTGTTCCAAATTAATTTTTTTCCAAATTTATTTTTTTCCAAATTTATTCCTGAACATCAAGACTCACAGTGCTGACACAGGACCCTCTTCGCTTCTGCTTTAAATGTCACTTAGCTGCTGTGTTGGAGTTTCAAGGGTTCCCTCTAATTCCTCATATTTGTGCACAATAATTGTTATTCTTACTGCACTTAGCAACACCCTTTGAGAATGAAGAAGCACAAGGCACTGTGTACTCGCTAGAATAAGTTTTTACACAGGAATATTCGAGGTCTCCTGAAGTGCCAGTTGCTAAAACCCAGCCTAAATGTGCCAACACAGCAAACTCTGAGCAGAGCTTAAAGAAGCCAGAAATGCAACACGGCTGCAAGGAACACTGGGTTTAGCTGAACAGCTCTGTTCCTTCTAGCTGCTTCTAGAAACATGAATTTTCAAGTGATTATTCCAGCAGCTTGTAGCACTGCACAAAAGAAATCAGAAGGACTATTCCAGGCAGTGTGGCAGCCAGGAAACAACGGCGTCCTGGGGAACAAACCCAAATCTTCCTTCGCAGGTGCGAGCAGAATTGCCTGAAGGGTTTCACACAATCAATAAAATTTCTCTGCAGATGGGTCCAAGCTGGAGTCCCCTCTCCCTCACTCTGAGTTCAGGTGATATTTCATGTTGAGGTTCTCACCAGGGCCTTGTTACTGGGGATTCCAGCTGCTGCCCAGCCCCTGCTGCTCCCATCCTCCCCTGCTCCCATCCTCCTGCTCTCACTCTGCCTTGGCGAGGTTTTCAAACTGACTCTTTAAAGTGTCCCTTAAAAATCAAACACTGCCAGGGCGGTGACACTGGAGGCAGAGGTGTATTTGTGATGGTTTGTTGGAATCCAAAATGCAGGGAATTCTCAAAACTTTGGGCCTGTAAGCCAAAGCTTAGAATTAAACCCAGGATTTGATCTGAGACCTTGGAAAAGGCTTCCAAACTTAGGTGCTAGAAGCGAGATTGTGGATTTATAGTTTAAAGCAGAGACACGTTAAGTTAAGAAGAAGAAGGTTTAGAGTTTTGGAGTTTGGGATATAGAAAAAATAAAAGTAGCTACAGAGGTAAACAAGAAAATTAGAATGCAGCACTGTAAGTTTGTGTGTCATAACATGAATGGCTAAGAAAGCTCACACTGTAGCATGAGTCCATAAGACAGAATATTTAAGGATTGGGTCAAAAACATAAATATCCTCGTTTGCAGTATCTTATTAGTCAATAAATCCTTAAAAAGTCTTGTAACTAAAGGGCTTGTGACCTTCCAAACCATGCATCCCACAGGCTGGGCTGTGGGATGGTTCTGCTCTTCTGGAGGGATCTGCTTCTCTACTGTGTTGCCCCTGGCTCCTCTCCCTCTTTCCAGGACAAAAAAGGCAATTTGGGGTCAAACAGCTCCGCCTTTAACAAAGCCTGTGGCTCCATCCAGCTGCCAAACCCCAGGCTCTCTCCGGATAAAAACCACCAGCCAAGTCTCTACTCTGACAAAATCCTCTTTGCCCAATCTCTTTATGTTAACCACAAACTGCCCGATTTTCTTTAATGTGGCAGCAGTCACCCTGACATGGCACATTTGGCTGAGACTTCATGCTCTTAAAATTTGGAATCAGAAAGTTCTGGTTCCCACAGCAACCACAGGTAGCAGTTATCCTGGTTCTGGAAATTTCTAGAATAGAAAGAATATTTGCTTTCTGCAGCTCTCTGTTCAGTGCATAGTAAAGGATATGTCTGTGTGCATCAAAATGAATTTATTTTTCTTTTGCTGTGTTTGTAGCTCTGTTTACACCTTAGAAATCTTTTCTATATCAACATTTTTGGACAGTTTTTTATACCTGCTACAGAACACAGAACCTCCTAAAACACATCACACCTAATTTATTTCCACTTAGCTCTAGTCATTGCAACAAATGCAATTCATTGCACTTTCTGCACCACGTTTTCCCTCTGTACATCACATATAATGGATATCACCACAATAAAATTCATAGTTTGTGACACTCCTGATTAATACCAGCTTTTCACGAAGAAGAAAGATTACTGCAGCCATTATGAATTTATACAGATCTTGCTTTTTCTATTAGAAGACACGCAGTGATGCAGGCTGCTTCCAGAAAGGGAAAACCCTTTCCTGCCTGCTGATGGAACAAAGACAGAAACCCAGAGCATGAGGGCACATTTGCCCTTACCCACGCAGCTGGACAAGTGGCCATGAGTATTTTCAGCAGATTAACACAATTTAAATGCCATGATCTCAACAAAGAAGGAAAGGAAGAGCAGTGTAGTGTTTCTGTTGGGATTTTTAAGGACTTGCACATCTCCCTGAATTCCCCCCAGAACATTACTATGATTAACAGGCCACTGGCTTGCTAGGGCTTCAGTGGTTTATTTTTTCTTTAATTGGCCAACCACTCCTAATTAATCAGTCATTCTTTATCTCCAGCATCTGATCTCCTGAATGCAGAGCAGGAAGTGCTGAGCAGACACCAGGCTGCTGCCTGGCTCCATTTGGGAGGTGCTCTTGCACCTGGAGAAGTTCAGTGGTGCTGGAAGTGCCCAG
Source organism: Anomalospiza imberbis (assembly GCF_031753505.1). NCBI lineage: Eukaryota > Metazoa > Chordata > Aves > Passeriformes > Viduidae > Anomalospiza > Anomalospiza imberbis. Next base: position 3,469,857 of record NC_089705.1, read on the forward strand.
AGAACTCCCTGTCACCTCCACTTCCCACAGTTACACGCTTACTCTGGGCTGCAAATTGCTTTTGGTTCCTCCCTCCCTGGCCTGCAGCACTGCTCAAATTACAAGGAAAATGACAAAGATTGAAGCCTGATTTCTAATCTACTTTTGCTTTATGTTTGCAGCCAGCACTCTGTCAGCGGCCCCTGATCCGGCTGCTGTGTCCATTGGGGTCTGGAGCCCTGAACATCCCTGGTTCTGCCTTCCCAACCCCAGAGCTCGGCACAGCTGCTCCTCCCTGAAGCCTGGTGGGAGAAAAGGGATAATTTCTGCCTCCCACACAGCAGGCAGCCTACATCTAGTGAGTATCAGTGCTGCAAACTGCCCTGATCACTTTAGTGTGTTCATGATGTACTCGGCCCTCTCAGAGCCAAGATGCAGCGCTTGATTTAAATTTTTGCTGTCAGATCTGATTAAAAATTAAGTGGAACACAGTCGTAGGGAAACTAAATTAGCATTCTTTTTGAGTAGCAGCATGTAATTTAATGCAACAACTCATACAATTGAGTCATACAACTACTAATATATGTCTAGAGGATCCAAAGGTTGGGAGCAGGCAGGGACACAGTGCTGGTTTTGCTCTCTGAAGGAGCTCAGGCAGAGGTACAGGCAAGAGCAAAGGAGCATTTCACTACTCCAAACAGAGGAAAATAAACAGAATATTGAGATTCCACAGGGTGGAGTTTCAAGAAGGCAGTTCTAACTGGGCGCTCCCTCCTTGCAAGACAGATGGAAATTTCCATCCTTACTTTCAATTTAGGATTTTTGGAGAATGCTCTCGGAATCTGGGTTGGAAAGGAGCTCTGGACTTCACTGTTTGTTTTCAGCACAGCTCAGCCCTGTGGTGCCAGCCAGCCCCCAACCCTGCCACCCCTGCCAGAGTCAGGAGAACCTGCTACACACACCTCATTTAACAAGCCATTGCCGAGGTCGTGCTGGAATCTCAGCTCCCATAGCCAAGAAACAGCCAAGAGGAGTCATGATCCAAGCAAAGAGAGGGGAGGAACAGCCCGTTTTCTGCCCAGGGCCATCCAGCTGCAGGGACTGCACTTACCCACCTACGGGCAGGTCCCCACTCTGCAGCCAGGGCCCCCAGGGCAGCACCCAGGACCCTGCCAGGGGAGTGGACACCGATCCCACTGCTGTTACAGGTTACACAGACAGTGCCCAAAGCCACGCAGGGCAGTGATGGAGCCAGAGGACGAGCTAATACCCTTTGTCCCAAAATCATAAACATAAAATCACTGCAGTTTCACAAAAAGACATAGTTACAGACATCCACTGAGAAACACATCCCCTCTCCAGAGGCTGAGTGAGCAGCTCAGGACAGTTTTCATTTCTTTGCAGCTTTCACACTGAATGGAGACAGCTCTGACACTGGGATTTCAATTCAAGGGCCATTTAGGATTGAAAAATAGAGACAGGTTTATATACAAAATGAGAGCATTTCACAAAAACTCTGTCTCCTGCTCACTCTCTGAGAATTATTGTCCCTTATTATCCAGCAACAAAGGGAAGATTCGCTGCCTTGCCAAGGTGAGCACAATCAGTCCTCCTGTCATTCTGCAAAATGGAAAAGGAAAATAACATTGACCTGAAACCTGAGCTGCGGGGCTGAGGATGCCATGAAACTCTGGAACCCTTTTGTGTGCTGCTCCCTGTCCCTCCTTGGGCAGAATTGTGCAGGGAGCAGGGAATGCACAGTGCAGCTCCGTGGCCCAGCTCTGAACTCAGGGTGTGAGGCTCACACAGGCAGGACAGGATGAGTCACTCTGTGACAGGGACTCTGCTCAACGTGGCAGTAATTTTTTGCCATTAGCAGCGTTCTGCGAATGTCATTCAAACTGCCCATCATTCCTGCAGGTATTTTTGGCTCTGAGAGTGCTGAGGTTCATTGTATAACCCACTCATCCCCTCAGCTCCACAGCTATTTATACCCACGTCCTCGCAGGCAGGGCAGGGCAGGCTCTGCCGCCAGCTGAGGGCTCAGCAGCTGCTGGTCAGCAGGATGCCCCTTCTTGCTGCCTTCTGCTCACCTTCACAGACTTGCTATAAAGCTGCTTAACATCAGAAATTCAGAGCCAAGTTCTGGGCCAGGAAGCCTTGCTTTGATCCAGCTGGATGAGACAGAGGTGCAGGAATGGATTTGGGAGTGATTGATCTCCCTGTCCTGTTCCCCCCTGGCAGGAGCTGTCAGTCCAGCCTGTCTCCTTTCCCCTGCCAGATGCAGAAGGGAAGGAGATGCTTCCCTTTTGGAAGTTTCAGGTCATTCCCTGCTGCCCCATCCATTTCTGCCCCCCGAGAAGGAGCCAGGTCCTGCCCCAGCAGCCTCATGGGGCTGCGACAGCGAGTCTGAAATGCTCCTGGGCATGGACTCACCTCATGGGAGGTGAACACAAGAGTTACACCTGTCCTGGGCATGGACTCACCTCATGGGAGGTGAACACAAGAGTTACACCTCTCCTGGGCATGGACACACCTCATGGGAGGTGAACACAAAAGTTACACCTGTCCTGGGCAAGGACTCACCTCATGGGAGATGAACACAAGAGTTACACCTCTCCTGGGCATGGACTCACCTCATGGGAGGTGAACACAAGAGTTACACCTGTCCTGGGCATAGACACACCTCATGGGAGGTGAACACAAGAGTTACACCTGTCCTGGGCATGGACTCACCTATGGGAGGTGAACACAAGAGTTACACCTGTCCTGGGCAAGGACTCACCTCATGGGAGGTGAACACAAGAGTTACACCTGTCCTGGGCAAGGACTCACCTCGTGGGAGGTGAACACAAGAGTTACACCTGTCCTGGGCATGGACTCACCTCATGGGAGGTGAACACAAGAGTTACACCTGTCCTGGGCATGGACTCACCTCATGGGAGGTGAACACATGAGTTACACCTGTCCTGGGCAAGGACACAAGAGTTACATCTGCACAGCTCTGAGCAATGGGGAGTGTCACTGATGCCTTAAGGTTTTAGTCTTTATATTTTTCAAATCCTCTACTGCATTAGTGCATAAATCCAAACTCCATATAAAGTGTTAGTTACTGTCTTCACGTTGTGTCAGACAATACAATCCTCCTGGGCCTGAGATCCAAGGACACCCTCTGCCTCAGGCCCCAAAATATAAACAAAAGTGAATTGGGGGAGAGGAGCAAACTAGGGAATATGACTTCATTACCTGAAGCTGTAATTGGAGGATTAACCCCTGATATGTAAATGGACCAAATTTATAATTGTCTGAAAAACTCATGACTATCGTTCATTTTGGGTGCAGCCTCTGGGAGGCTTTGACTGCCCAGGGTGCATCTATTGAAGACATTTAAGAAATACCCACTTTATTCTCTTAACTCTGTCCAGCCTCTGCTCTAGGGAGCCACTCCAAGGCATCCTCAGCAGTTTCTCTGCAGCCAGGGAGCTGAACGAGGATCACTCTGATAGGACTGAGGGCTGAGCACAGCCCCTCTCCCTCCCTGAGCACCCTGAACAGCCTGGGCACAGAGCTCCAGGGAGGAAACCACGCCACAGCAGCACCTGGGAGCAGCTGTTTGGTGCTCAAGTACCTGTCTCACACATTAGAGATGGTGATTTCTGTGCAGGTGAGTTGTTACGGGTGTCAGCAACATCTTCCTGCCTCTACTGAAGGGCACTACGAGATCCCGTGCACTAATGGACAAAGCAGAACTGAACCAGATTTGGAATCATGACCCAAAGCCTCAGCACAACATCCTGCACTGTCTCAGGACCACTCGACAGGAGAACAAGCACGGAGATTGTAAAACTGCCAATTCCCCACCCCCTGCAGCAGCCACACAGGGCTTTTAGGTCTATTTGCCATCGAACTGGATCTAACAAACACACCTGGAGCTCACTGGCAAAGCCTGCTGTGGGCCACCCCTGCAGCACCTGCTCCCAGAGCAGCTCCCAGAAGTGCCATGGCCACAGGAGCAGCTCAGGGAGTGCACCCAGCAGCCCTGGGAGGAGCAGGCACTCGATATCCTGCTGTACCAGCCCTCGGCGAGCAGGCAGCCAGCGGAGCTGCAAGACTCTCTAAGTGCCTTATTAGGCTTTATTAATTCTTCTCTAGAAAGTGCTGCCAAGATAGGTGTTGGGCAATTATCTGCAGACAGAGCTGCCACCAGGAATCAGCATCTGCAGAGAGCCCCATGGAAGGAGCCCTGATCCCTCTGGAAACGTTCAGCCAGGAGGATTTTCAGTGAGTGAAGGGAACTGGTGAGGATTGCAGCACAAAGCAGCCAGGGCTCCGTGCTCCCAGCAAACTGATGTGTTTAGAGCAGGGGGGATTACATGACCCCCACTCCACCAACAGCCCCCAGCCCCAGAGACTGCACCCCTGTGTGCTGGAGCTGAGCACAAGGTGGGAATGATGATGCTAAGCCTGGAAAAACAAAGAAATTCTGTCTCTTCGTACTCTACAACTGAGGTTTCAATGGGCATTTCTGCCAAACGAGGCTGAGGTGGGACACAGACCTGCTAGCTGGTCACCTGCTAAAGAAAACACCTCACTCTGAATGCCTTCTACCTGTCAGCTGCAATTCTGACCCAGCTTATCCCCTAATCCACAGGCTGCAAGGTTTTAGGATGAGAGGTGGCAGATACTGTCTCCAGAAGCCTGGAGGATAATTTGACTGGACTGGCCCCTCAAGACCTGTCTCTGTCTGGACCCAAAAAGCAACACCTAAGCAGGACTCCAGCTTTTCAATGGTGCAGCCACAGCCAGCAGCTCCCTGCCAGCCTTTCCAATACTGGAAATTGCCTCCAATGGCTCACACAGGCAGTGAGAAGCAGGGATGCTCAGGGGCCATGAGCTGGAAAACCTTGTGCCAGGGGCTGCTGCCCAGCCCAGCCTCAGCAGCAGCCTCACCTTACCCAGAGAATTCCCATTGTGTGAACCTGAGGAGCAGAACAGCTCATCCCACTGTCACAGGCATTATTCATACATTGCTTAGCAGAGATATTCAAATTCTTCATCCCTAAAATTAAAGCCTGGCTCTTTGAATCCTGCTCAAGGTGTCTTTACCGAATCTCCCTTCCCTCCCTGTGGTTCTCAGCTCCAGGATTCACACACACTGCACAGTTTTGCCTTAGGTCTTTAACAAGAGGAGTTTTGCCACTGCTTATTATCACTAAAATTATGTGTCACCTTGGGTTTTCCTCGCTCACTTTGGCGCATTCCGCTGCTGTCTCCTCCATCTATAAAAGGAAACTTTATGGCTCTTTGCTCTCTGCCTCTTAAAAATTGCATGCAAGAAAGAAAAATATCTCTCTCTCTCTCTTTTTTTTTTTTTTTTTTTTTGTTAATATGCAGAAATAGTTTGTGTTGCACATTCACTGCACAGTGACCTTCTGGCAGAACTGCACAACTGTTCGTGGCTGATGTGATCAAGGTTCTACAGTGGCAAGGTAAATATTGGGGAAAATGTAGATTCTGCATTGACTTCTCTCACCTCTGGGATTTTTCTCCACTGCCTGGTAAACAAAGGCTCTGTTGACCTGTAACACTCTCCATCCTGACCTCCTTTCAATACCTCAAACCCAAAATTAAAGACATGTTTGTCTGCAGTTGGTGTGGGAGAGGGATCCCAGAGGTATCTGCTGAGCGTTATAAGGATACAGGAATGTTGCCAGATGAGGAAATTTAAGCCCAAATTCCTTAACAGTTTTTTAGTGAAGAGTCTCATCCCACAAGACTGTTGAATTAACCTGAATGACATTCCTCTTCTCTACTGGGGAAAGAAAAGCCACTAAATAACAGCCCCACTCTTCCTTAAACCCAAGGAACAGTCCAGGAAGAAAACCAAGCATAAATCCCAAAACAAGGAGGGAATGCAGAGAATGCCAGTCTCCATAACCCAATACAAAATTAATTTTTTTATTCTACTTGTTGGCTGCTCTGCCAAACCCCGAGTGACACAGCCTTGAATGATGTAACAAGGATTCTCCATGGACTCCTCCAGAATTTCCTTATGTCTCATCATCAGTGCCATTTTCACAACTTTAACCAAAAAAAAAAATTAAATTAAGGTAAACTGAGTCCTGTCACTCCTGCTTGCAACAACAGCAGAAGTGGATGTATGGAGAAAAACTAAAAGTATGTATGTGCAGAGTGACATTTCCCATTCTCTGTACTTCCAGCTCTGGTAGTGTCAGGAATTTATCTGCCATCCAAGGACATCCCCCATGCCTTTCCTTCCCATTCATGGTCCTCCACAGCATCCAGTACCAAAGACCTCCATGCTCTGAAAACAAGCATTTCCCTCCATTTTACAGCTCCACGTGCGAGAACACCAAATCCAAATCCTCTGCACAGAATATTGCTGCTCCCACTCTCCTTCCCAGGGGCAACATTCAGGTCTGTGTGACCTCAGGGGCTACCCCAGCCCTTACAGGCTCTCCAAAATCCACCCTCAGTTTCTCAGGCTGGTTCCAGGCAGGATTCCCCAGGCAGGATCCCTTTAAACTATTCTCCTGTGGATTCTTTCATCCTGAGAGAACACAGTTGCCTTCCCCTGGAGTAACTGGGATACTTTTGAAGTTGTTTTGCCAGCATCCAGATTGAGCTGGGCTCCGTTTTAATGACATCGCCACGCTCCTCTTACACAGCTACAAAGATTGTTTTGATTCTTCAAGAATATTTGACTTGCTAGTCAAAATAAAGTACTAGAAATTGAATAAAAACTACCCTTGAATACAGAAATCACTTATTAACATGAACTTGTTCTGTAGGATAGGATCTGGCCTGACTTCCCAATTAGCTCCAACACTGGAGTCTGCTGTTGGAGCCAACTGTGCGAGACACGCGGCTATTAATTAACTGCTGCAGTTTTCTTCAGCTTTTGTCAGCTCCTAAATTGATTTTTCCCTAAGTGACAGGGTGCGTGTCTAGTGGAAGGGCACAAGGAACTCTTCCTCATTCCAGAGATGAACACATCCCCAGGGAGCAGAGTTATCACAGAGCAGGGCTGGGAACCCCCTGCCCAAGTACCTTCCCCCAGCTCAGGGCTCTTGGCATTTACCTGAGTACAAATCCCACAGAGCTGGTATCAGGGTGACACATTTTCCAAATAAAAAGAGACACAGGCTTGCAGCACCTATATCCTACAGACTTGCAGCTGTTTCAACAGGCACCCAAAAACTGGAAAACAGAGAACACCCCATCCCTACTGCAGCTCCACACTGCCAAGCCAGCCTGTCTCATGCTATTTTTTATTATTACTATTATTGCTGAGATGCAGATGAATTAGTTCTCTCGGGGCTTTGCACAATTTTTTATTTTGCTAAGCTGCATTTTCTTTCCCAGAAACCTTATTTTGATGTAAATCTTGTAAACAGGGGACTGGTTCGTTCAAATGCTGAGCACAAAAGCTCTTCCAAAGGAGTAGATCAAAAGTCTGCAGTTGGCTTAATGAAAGACAGACTGACAATTAGGCTGGGTAGAACTGCATGGATGGGGGGGAAAGACAGATTTAAGGGTTTAGTAATTGCCTGAGAGCACGTGGAAGGAGAGATGCAGAACAGTGAGAAGGGGTGTGGAGGATGAACCTTTCTTTGTTTTTGTTGCTCTGAATGCCCTCGATGTAAAATGTCCATTGTTAAGGCTCATATAAAACGGCTGTGCACAAGCTAAGTGCCCAGGCAGATAGAAAATGGAACAAAACTGGAAATATTGAACCATTTAGAAAAAAAGGTTCAATATTTAAAGTGTTTTCTTTCAATCAGGTGTACCCATTGTGCTTTCTTTTCAAGCTGTTGCCATTCCCGAAATGACTACCAGGGGATAATTGTGGTTCTTTTCACAAATGAAGCAGAGACAACACAAGAAAAGCAGCAGAGCTGTCAATATCTTGGCCAGAACACACAGCTATTGTCATGCCCTGACACCAAAGGCATCGATCCTCCCTCTGCTGCCACTAACAACAGGAAAGAGAAAGAGTGGAAGGATGAGGAGGGCTCACTCTGGCAAAGGCTGGGCTGAGGTGCAAGAGAATGCTCTTGGCTGGGGTTTGATTGGTCCTGAAAGTTCTTTTTGCTTTGTTTTGAAGAATTCTGCCATACAAATGGGATAAAACCAAAATTTTGGTGGATAAAATCAGAGTGCAGGCGAAGCCCAGTTCATCATCACTGGAGCCCATCCTGGAGAAACTTGGAAATTACTTAGTGCTCTCCCAGAGTTCCACAGTTACTGTGGCCCGGAGGAGGTTTCTGATGTGGGAACAGACTCAGCAGCACCACGAGTGTGTTCCAGGAGCTCCAGAAACAAGACTACAATGATATTAGAACCAAAAGTAGATTAAGTACAGGAAAAGAGACACCAGATCATGTCAGTTTTACAGAAGCATTCACTCCCTTTTGAGCCTGAGTAATTTGCAAAGAATTAAAGGCCTGATGAAACAAAATGGACTTTTAAAGATGCCTGGCACACTGAGAATGAGCTTTGCTGGTGTTTGCGTGGAAGGCTCATTTGCATCCGGTGTGAGTAAATAAAAAGTTTTGGATTAAAACAGGCAGGGAGGGTGAAGTTGGATGGCCCTTGGCCAGCAGGGATGTGATCACACACCCCACTTGCCACAGACACGGCTGGGGCCTGTTGATACCTTAGGATTTTGGCTTTTATATTTTTCAGATCCTGCGCTGCATTAGTGCATAACTCCAAACTCCATGTAAAGTGTTAATTATTGCCTTCACATTTTGGTCAGACAAAACAATCCCTCTAGGCCTGAGAGCCAAGGACACCCTACAGCTTCAGGCCCCAAAAATATAAAGAAAAGTGAATTGGTGGGTGGGGTAGGGGGGGACTGGGGATATGTGACTTCATTACCTGAGGCTGTAATGGAAGGGTTGTAATTGTAACTGGAGGATTAACCCCTGGTATGTAACCAAACTTATTTCTGTCTGAAAAACTCATGACCCATCAGTCATTTTGGGTGCAGCCTCTGGGAGGCTTTGGCTGCCCAGGGTGAAGGCCTTTAATAAATACCCACTTTATTCTAACTCTGTCTAGCCTCTGTTCTAGGGAGCCACTCCAGGGCATCATCACTGTGACTGGATGATCCCAAATTTCCTCCCTTCCAACCCAAACCACTCCGTGCCTCTCCCAAGGCACCTTCCCAACACCCAGAGCTCACACAGGGGCAACCACGAGCAGCACAGGCAGGAAAAAAAGAGACAACAAAACCCTCCAAAAGTTTTCTCTGAAAGCAGTTCCCAGAGCATCCTGCATGTTAAGCTCTGCAAGCTCATCTCTGGATAAAGTCAAACAGTTGATGTGGAAGGGAGAAAAGATCCTGCGTTGACTTTTATCTAATCTTAGCCGGACACAGCAGATTATGCAGAACACTACAGAAAGCAGCATAAGCATTTCCTTTGGTACTTGAAATTATTCACATTATCGTAAAAATAAATCATGCCTATTGTTCCTTTGAAGTTCTGTCACTATTTTTAATCGTGGAGCTGGGGCTTGGCTTTTCAGGTGAATTTGTCAGTAATTTATGCTAATAGATTTCTGTGCTGATGCTGTGTGCATCTCTGGATCTGTGGAGATGCCAGAGCCACGATAACCACGGGAACATCAGCACATCTGCACCAGCCTGGGATTGTGACATTCACAATCTCTGGACAGAGAGACATAATTCTGTCTCTCAAGATTTCTTTGAGAAGCACAGAGAGAAGAAAAGAAAACAATCTTTATCTCTGCTCCTTTGCTCTCCCCATGTAGAATGTTGTATGGAGATTGTTTACCTGAAGTGATTACTTAATTAAATTCTAGTAAAAGTTCTTTAGGTTCAATGACCAATCTCAGGAGAGAGTCACGAGTTTATTAATTAGTTAAATAAGAAATAAATATATAAAATAGTATAATATCTCTTTAAATAGTGTATTAATGTAATATAGTATAGTTTTAATAAAACTATCCTTCAACCTTCTAATCTAGAAGCAAACATCATCATTTCTTCCCCTTTCCAGAACCACCACATTATTACAATATGTGATATATATATATATAGTGAGCAGAGCCTTGCTGCTGCCATGGTCTGAGTCCTGTCCCCCACACAAGCTGTTCCAGCTCACACACGCCTTTCCTAGAGCCAAAAAACATTGCACAAATGCACAAAAATCTGAGATTTGTACTTTTTCCTGATATGTCTTTCCTTCCTGGGCTCCTGATAAGAGTCTTACATCTTTAATTTTTTGGTTTTTAGCATCTGTAAATGCAACAGCTTTCATTGTCACTTGAATGTCACTGGCAGCAAACACGGATTTTCCACCTCTCATAATGCCCTGGCACGAGGCCGTGGCACATTCAGGGATCGTTTCATCAGAGGCATAACACACTAATCTGCTCAACTCCAATTATTTAGCCACATGATCTATGTAAATCTGGCCAGCTTGCAGCAGCTTCAGGCCTTGACGTGTTTGTGAGTAATTTTGATCCTGCAATTATTTTGGCAGTTTTAAATCTTTGCCTTTAACAGGAGGGTGTGAATAACCAGCCCCCTACAAACCAGTGCTCTTGGAGAAGCTGATGCTCCAAGGGCTGAGCTGAAGCACTTCTGGTATTCCAGAAAATCAGAAACACACTGATGTTATTCTAGATCTGGAATTTGACACCCCCAGCCAGACCCTGCCAAGGACTGGCTGTGGACATGGCAGCACGTAATGAGCATCCTGGCCCCAAAAAAGTCTCTGATTGCCAGTACAGTGGCAGATGCAAGTGGCTCCCCTCAAGCAGGGCCACATCACCCTCCAGGTGATGCCAGGAGAGGAAAAATAATATCTGTTTTGACATCATATTGCCATTGGCAGCAAGGAAGTGTTTTAAAGGAAAAACATAAACACTTCCAGCGTGACTCTAAGCTAACTGGTTGCTTTGGTTTGGTTTACACCAAACACCAGTGCTGTGCATGGCTCTCCAGCCTCACTGAGCCTTTGCAGGAAGCTCAAAAAGAGAAAATGCTCAGCCACAGGTACCTGGCCAGACCCCACCTGGCCAGACCCCACCCGGCCTCCCCCTCCTCAGAGCCAGCACAAAACATCCTCACTGAACCAGCTTAATGGAGAATTATATGGAATGAATCCCCACAGAACACCTCACCTGTGAAGGGTGATTACATCTCATTTTCATGTAAGGAGGGCCTTAAATAACATTAGGTATTACAGGCTTTGCCTGTGCCTCCGAGGAGGAAGGATGGATGTGTAACCTTCATGGATGAGGGGCTGTGTATTTATTGCCATTGCAGCGGGGGAATGGAAGAGCAAATAGATGGAAGAAAGCAGGGGAGCTGAACCCCACTCGTGGATGCAGTGACATAATTGTTTGGTACTGGGGAGGGAACGCCTCTGTCTGCCTCAGGAAGGAGCCCTGCTCTGCTGAGGACTCACCAACCTCTGTGAAACCAACACCTAAGAAACACAGGTCCTGTCACACAAAGGGCATTGGCACCTTAAAGCCTAACAATCATTTAGGAACTAGACAGCTGAACACTCTGTTTGCAATTACAGGCCTAATATTTAATAAATAAATGGTTTAATGGCAGCACCTTTACAGCAGAGGAAGGACAGTGAGGAGGAACTGGTGATAATCCCAATATTTGGCAGAGAAGCAGAAATGAATTGCAGAGCTGGCAGCAGCACACCCTGCCTACCTGCCAGGAATCAGGAGTCTCTGGCCTGTAAGCTTTCTGTTGGACTCTGGATTTAATTTTTTACCCTTCTCTACAAGATCAGTGAGACATACAGTTTCAATGCACTTTGTGTCCTATAGCACCAATTTTCCCCAAGTTCTAGTTCAGGTCCTGTTCCTTCAAATATCTCCTACAGCAACAGAGATGTGAAAGAGAGAGGAAAAGCATTCATAAATCCTACATTAATAACCAATATCAAATACTACTAGAATTTGCTCAAAAGGAAAGAGAATCAATTGCAGTCTGTTCTCGGTTCTTTAAGGCAGCCTTACATTGTTTCTAACGAAACAAAAATCAATATGAAATTCTTCTTATGGTTCATTTTTTAAAGCTCAATACCAGCTGGGTAATTTGGCTGACAATTATGAATGATCTGTTGTGTCACCAGCCCGGGCTCTGCGGCCCAGCCTGCAATCATGTGTTATTGCTTGCAGGTACATCTCTCACTTTTGGTTTGCTCTCCACTTTTCTACAATGATCATTCAGAAATAAAGGGAATTTGCTAATCAATCCCATTGACTTGAAAGCAACAGTTATTAATGCCTTCAGTTTGTTGCTGGCTTCTAAACTTTTCGAATCCATTAGCTACGAGCCCCCATTGATTACAAACACACCCCCACACAGCATTGGCTTTCCAAGAAAAAAAGCAGAGCTTTTCGAGTCCCTTTCCACTGGAGGCACAGCATGGTGGGAAACCAGCACGAGATGAGCAGGTAATTTCACCACAATGACTTCCTTTGTGAGTAAAAGTGACAAAGCTATTTTTGAAGTGCCTCATTAAAGATGACTTCATTTCATTTCCAAATAATGCATTGTTCTCTTTCCCCTCCTGCCTGCGCTTCCCCAGATACACGCACTCAGATCGTTACACAGCTCCACAGCTCCTTTCTCCTCAAGGTTTCCAGAGCCACCAGAGGTTCTGCTGCCCCTGTGTCCTGGCAGCCCTGCTGAGGTTCCAGTGCTGGCCAAGCCCTGAGCAAGCCAGGTTTGATCAGGCTCTGCCTTGGGCCCCATGCCAGCAGCCTTTGGCTGTGCTCCAGCTGCCCCTGACACTGCGAATTAGGGGCTGCACGAGGCAGCACCCACAGGGCTCAGAGCACCCACCACCCTGATGGCAGCCCAGCGAGGCTGGGCTCAAAAAACCCCTTTTCCCCTTCCTGGGGAGCCCACTGTCCCCAGAGCCACCCCAGCCCCAGTGGGAGCTGTGTGGCCTCTCCCACCCTGGCATCACTGCATCTTCCACTGAGGATCGTTCTGAAAAATGCATCATGACCACTCTCACTTTCAGACACAGGCACAGCTTTGCTTGGAAAAAAATAAATTACAGTTGTTTCCCCCAGTTGGAACATCCTCCAACCCCCAATCCACCTCAGCCAGCCCTTTGGGATTAACAGGAAATTTGGAATACATTAATTTTGGAACAACATGCAATCAAATGCTACGTGTCACCACTGAGATGCTTGGTCAGCACAGTTCTGGCTCTGCCCCTGGTCAGACACATAAGATGAGGAGGGAGGGAGAGGAAACATCCTCCTTCTTCAGGGTGGAACATGTCCCGAAGAAGGTTTGATGCCTGCCACTCTTAAAAAATGCTTTTCCTATGAATTTGCCCCATTTGCACAACCCTGATTTTTTTTTTTTCCCTAACAGGAAAATTACATTTAAGTGGCCAAGTCTGAATTTAGAGACACTGTCAGTCAGCACAGAGCTATGGGATAGACTCACCAGCCTCTGCTCTGAAGTAGGTCACAGCAACTGTCACAGAATCCCTTCAAACCCATTTAAAATCCAATAAGCCTAAGGAAAAAGATCCGTGGAAATGTATCTAATCTGCAAATCACATTGGCTGGGTTCAATTCTGCAAATCATTTAAACATGTTCTTAACTTGACGCTAATGAATCAGCTTAGAGAAGTCAAAGATACTTGAAGATCAGATCTGAAGTGCTCAGCATTTTGCACCATCACATCCCATGAGAGACCAGTTCCTCCAACAGACATTGGTGGCAGTGACACCAGTCACACCAGTCACACCAGCACAGTTACACCGTGCAGGGGAGCCCCACGCTCCCCCAGCTGTTTCGACCTTGAGCCATCTCAAGGTTTACCAGGAGATAATTAAAAAATAAAAATATAAGTCTCCAAATGGGTAACTCTGCCATTTTTCAAGTGCAATTTACGAGATGCTGAAAGGGATCATTGTGTTTCATTTTGTGAGGAAGGGAAAAAACCAAAACCACTTTATAATTCTCTGGCATTCAGATGCCCTAAATATATCCAGCCTTGCCAGGGAAAACTCATGCTTAGAGCAAGTCTAACATTAGCTGCTTCTCCTTTCAACTGAAAATATTCCTAAAAACATCTGATCAGTCCTAAGAGGATCATTCATTCTGCCCCAAAGGCTGCACTGAAGCAACCCTGAGAGGGGATTGGAATGGGATCAGCACTGAGGGAAGGTGAACCTGCATCCAGATCCCACAGCACCATGCCCAAAGGCAGGAGAATGCATGCCTTCTATTCCCTCTGATTTGCAGCACAGCACCCCGAGGGATGTGCCTCCCATGGACTGGGTTTCCTCGGGGTGTACAAAAAGAAATCAGGATTTGGAGAACAAGAGGTGGTGGCTTGGACAAGATAGAGGGGAAGCGCTGATGGGACTTTGCTTAAGTGCTTTGTAAATTCCAATAATTGCCAAAAAGTGAGAGGCGGGGCCTTGGCCTCTGTGCTTTGCCAGGTGGAAAATATAAATTCTTGATGTGAATAAGGGAGGACGAGCAGAGCCCTGGAGGCTGCCTGCAGGCACCTGTGCACTGAGAGGAACCTCAGCAAGGAACAACACAAACAAGGAGATTACTGCAAGCTACAGGAAGCATGAAGGATTCCTCACTGAGCAGGACATGGAAAACCATGACCCTGAGGAGAGGAAGAGCATGGGTGCTCGGGGAGAAAACTCTTGCACCAGAACCCAACCAATCCATTTTTTGTCACCCTGGCACCCACAGAAGACCCCGGCTGTCCACGGGTCTGCAGTCAGTCCTGCCCTGAGCCTGCTCTGACAGCAGAGGATGAACTGTTCAGGAAAGTGACTCAGCCCTTCTTGGGAGAGGGGAAACGAGCATCAGTGTTTTTCCTTATTAATGGCTTGTGATCTGGAGCATGTGATGTGTGCATGCAATGGTGGACTGGAGAAGGAATGAGAGAGAGAAATTCCCTGAAGCCATTTCTGCTTCTCCTCCTTCTTGCTTTTGGAGTATCCTCAGGGATTGCCCTTCTCACAGAGGAGTAGCTTTGGAGGAGAAAGAGGGTGACACAGTCTCAAGGAGCTTATTTACAAGTGCTCTTTTCTAAAGATCAATGTGTTGAGCCTGGTGAAGAATGATTTCAATTTTGCCTTGAAAACTTGGATCAAACACTGCTGACGATGCAAACTTCCTTGCCATCCAGAGATTAAACTTGTTCTGCTGTTTTTAATGGGGGCCTGAGTGCTTTGCTTGCCAGCGGCTCTCAGCACCGTGCTCCCTCTTGGAGCAGATTCTGAGAGCACCCTGCAGAAATAATCCAGTTGTGGCTGCACGTCGCTCAGGAGGCGCCTGATGTGTCAGCACTGAGTTGGACCCGGGAGCTCCCCACAACTGCAAAGCCTTCAGAAAACTGGGAAAACTGTGTGCAAAGAGAAGACAAAAAATACAGCAGTCGAGCTAATTTGATTTAATTCTAGATCACTACGGGCTCTTCTTATGACCTTGAACAACAGACAGCAATTGAGAGCGTGATGGCAGAGCGAGGACACAAGTGTTCTGTGCAGTGCCTGAGCTTACAAGAGGTCTATATTCAAACATCCAAAACAATTTATAGACAGAGGTACCCTTGGCACACAGCTTCTCCTGGGAGCTGACTGTCTGGCTGAGGCTGATCACCCTTGACTTCACCTCGAGCTGCTCACTCCCTGAGCCAGCAATCAATCCTGCAGGCTGCTGGCCCCTGAGGCTGGCTCGTTAGAAGTGTGCACTCAGGAAGAGCAAGAGGCTGCTGCTGGAGTGAATGACCTGCCTTACCTCGTGGCACTGCACCTGCCCTGTGAGGTCCATCTCCTAACATGTGCTTCCCAGTGCAGACCAGCCTGTTTGGCATCACACCGGGCTTTTACCGGGGCACAGGAATGTCCCTTCACCCCTGCTCCAAAGCCCAGCAAAGGCTGTCTGTGCCTTAGACAAGTCCTCAATCTGTGCAAACAAACCTAAGTATTAGAAATAAAATACACCTCACTGGATCACTCCCTCACGGTGGCTCTGAGCCCTGGGCAGCACTGGCCTGTCATGGTGCAGGGGAGTCACTGCTCCTCACTGCAACACAACGAGGTGCAGGAGAGTCACTGCTCCTCACTGCAACACAACGAGGTGCAGGAGAGTCACTGCTCCTCACTGCAACACAACGAGGGGCAGGAGAGTCACTGCTCCTCAGTACAACACAACGAGGTGCAGGAGAGTCACTGCTCCTCACTGCAACACAACGAGGTGCAGGAGAGTCACTGCTCCTCACTGCAACACAACGAGGGGCAGGAGAGTCACTGCTCCTCAGTACAACACAACGAGGTGCAGGAGAGTCACTGCTCCTCACTGCAACACAACGAGGTGCAGGAGAGTCACTGCTCCTCAGTGCAACACAACGAGGTGCAGGAGAGTCACTGCTCCTCACTGCAACACAACGAGGTGCAGGAGAGTCACTGCTCCTCCGTACAACACAACGAGGTGCAGGAGAGTCACTGCTCCTCCGTACAACACAACGAGGTGCAGGAGTCACTGCTCCTCCGTACAACACAACGAGGTGCAGGAGAGTCACTGCTCCTCAGTGCAACACAACGAGGTGCAGGAGAGTCACTGCTCCTCACTGCAACACAGCGAGGTGCAGGAGAGCCACTGCTCCTCAGTACAACACAACGAGGTTCAGGAGAGTCACTGCTCCTCACTGCAACACAACGAGGTGCAGGAGAGTCACTGCTCCTCCGTACAACACAACGAGGTGCAGGAGAGTCACTGCTCCTCACTGCAACACAACGAGGTGCAGGAGAGTCACTGCTCCTCCGTACAACACAATGAGGTGCAGGAGAGTCACTGCTCCTCACTGCAACACAACGAGGTGCAGGAGAGTCACTGCTCCTCAGTACAACAGAACAAGGTGCAGGAGAGTCACTGCTCCTCACTGCAACACAACGAGGTGCAGGGCAGTCACTGCTCCTCACTGCAACACAACAAGGTGCAGGAGAGTCACTGCTCCTCAGTACAACACAACGAGGTGCAGGAGAGTCACTGCTCCTCCGTACAACACAACGAGGTGCAGGAGAGTCACTGCTCCTCAGTGCAACACAACGAGGTGCAGGAGAGTCACTGCTCCTCAGTACAACAAACGAGGTGCAGGAGAGTCACTGCTCCTCACTGCAACACAACGAGGTGCAGGAGAGTCACTGCTCCTCAGTGCAACACAACGAGGTGCAGGAGAGTCACTGCTCCTCAGTACAACACAACGAGGTGCAGGGGAGTCACTGCTCCTCACTGCAACACAACGAGGTGCAGGAGAGTCACTGCTCCTCACTGCAACACAACGAGGTGCAGGAGAGTCACTGCTCCTCACTGCAACACAACGAGGTGCAGGAGAGTCACTGCTCCTCACTGCAACACAACGAGGTGCAGGAGAGTCACTGCTCCTCCGTACAACACAACGAGGTGCAGGAGAGTCACTGCTCCTCCGTACAACACAACGAGGTGCAGGAGAGTCACTGCTCCTCCGTACAACACAACGAGGTGCAGGAGAGTCACTGCTCCTCCGTACAACACAACGAGGTGCAGGAGAGTCACTGCTCCTCCGTACAACACAACGAGGTGCAGGAGAGTCACTGCTCCTCCGTACAACACAACGAGGTGCAGGAGAGTCACTGCTCCTCACTGCTCCTCACTGCAGCACAATGAGGTGCAGGGCAGTCACTGCTCCTCACTGCAACATGAAGAACGAGCCACCACAAGCCAGCAAAGCTCTGAGCTTTCCCCTTTAATCCCAGATGCCTACAGCCCCTCCTTCACGCAGGAGGCCCAGCCCAAGCCCAGTGTCTCCATGATGGTGATGCCTTTTTGGGACAACCTAAAAACAGAGGCCAGACAAAATTAAGGCAATAAAAAGCAGTTCTATTTATTGAAGGGCCTTTAGGTACATTTTGGTCAGACAAAGCTCCCCAGGGGCTACACCCAAAATGCACAATGGGTCACGGGTTTCACACTTTTATAAGTTTGGGCCATTTGCATATTGGGGGTTCATCTTCCAATTACAGCTTCAGCTAATGAAGTCATTTATCCCAAGTTTGCTCCCCACAACTCGCTTTTGTTTCCGTCTCTTGAGGCTTGAGACAGAGACGTCTGCAGCTCACTGAGACAGTGAGGTCTGGCTGCACCAGAGTGCAGCACATTTTTAAAAATCGGTTTGTTTTCCATCTCCTGAAATTAGTTTTCTCTGTTTTCCTACTACCATTAAAATGCCAAATAAACATCAGATTAAAAAAAAAATTAAAAGCAGCATTTCTTTCTTCCTGTGAATAATAATACACAGTCTCTAGGCCTTGACTGCCAGGCCTGGGGAGGAATTGTTGTGTCTGCCCAAAATGGGGAAGCAGCAGCTCACACTGCATATGGAGTTTGGACTTGCACACTAAAGACCTGCAGGATTACAAATAGATGAAAAATATAAAAGCTCAAATCCTGAGGCATCATGGGGAGCCCTGGGACCCCCCCAGCCAAGGCTCCTGCCCCTTCCCAAGTCCCTCTCCACCACCCTCAGCCAGCGGGTGTGCTGCTCTCTCTTTGCCTGCTCTTCATTTAGCCTCTGAAGTGTAAAGCCTTATTAAACTCGTCCTCAGTCACTCCAGAGTGGCAGACGAGGCTGCCACGCTCCGCCAGCTGCTGATTTATTAGTCAGTTCTGCAAGACTTTAATCTACTCAGAGGGTTTTTCCTTCTCTTTTCCCAATTCATAAATGGGTATATTTATACTTAATCTCTAGTCAAACTACTCTGTACTTGACCTTTAAACTGCTACATGAGGGTGTGTAATTGCCTCTCTCCAGGCCACATCTGCCCGCTGGAAGTGGCTGAGCCCCAGGAGGACAGAGCTGGGATATTTTGCTCACCCCCACTTTCAGGCTGTGGCTCACTAAAATATTATATGAGGATTGTGATGGCTTTCCTGGAAAGAGATATATTTGCTTCCAGTCAATGCAGAAAGGCACCTGACTCCCCTGGTGGGATGTAGAAATAAGTGCTAACGGATCAATTATGTGTGATTTTACCCTTCATTTATTAAAAAACAGCCACTCAGCCCAGTCCAACATCAGCCTCCCCCCGTCCTGGACAGAGTGGGCATCACACCCCCAGCTGAGTCTTGGATACAATTAAATGCTTTGGGGATAAAAAAAAAAAATTAAAATTGTGCAGCACACATAAGGCCTTACTCTCCCTTCCTCCCTTCCCCCAGGGAATGTTTATAAACCAAAAATAGTTATGCAAAATTATCCTTTTTTTTTTTTTTTTTTTTTTTTTTTTTTTTTTTTTTGCTTTTATACTGTAAAAAGCCAACATAAAGTGCCTTTCTGAGTGGAAATACTTTCAATATCAGATGCCTACTGGACACAGTGCTGGCTTTTCCTTTACATTTGAAAAAAGCAAACGCCTCCCATGGAAAAATTATGGAAATAAACTAGGAAGAGAGGCTCGTTATTTTTCCAAGGGATTTTCACACCAGGTTTCAATATGCAAGTCACACTCTCACCACGGAGGACTGTGCACAGATACAATCTAGTGAAGATTTTGTGTACACTGTGTAAAATAAAGCCACTTCAGCTTCATTTTGCTTGTGCTAAGAGTTCTTAAATGTATTATTCTTCTGCCTCATCACCAAACAGAAACACCACACACAGAAACAGCAGCAAGATTAAATTAAGGGATTTAGCTCCAATTTAGAGCCACAAAAATAAAATGTCCTGTATGAGGCACCTCCAGAGCTTCTGCTGGGGGATCTTTGAGCCCTGCATCTGCTGCACTGCCATAAGGAACCGTCTGGAAATGGTTTCCAAAAAAAGGCCACCCACAGCTTGGCCTGAGGTACATCATCTTCCAGCCTCTCCTCCACGGGGATGTCAGCAGCTGCCCAAGGTGCTCAGTGGCACCAGCCAGTGCTGGAGGGAAAGGTGTCTCCCATCAGCAGCAGCCACCTCCAGCATCACTGGTGTGATTGGGAGAAGCAGGAAAGAAGCAGAGTGCTGCACATTTTTAAAAAACAGTTTGTTTTCCATCTCTTGCAATTAATTTTCTCTGTTTTCTTACCACCATTAAAATGCCAAATAAACATCAGATTAAAAAAAAAAAAAAAAAAAGAAGAAGATTTCTTTCTTCCTGTGAATAGTAATACACACTGGATGCCTCCCACACTCCCCTTTCAATCTACAAATCCCCACGTGCTGCACAGTCTCCTTCCCATGAGGAAAGAACATGAACCTGCTCATTGCTTGCTAAGCTGAGAAGTGCCAAAATTAACCTGGTGCCCAGACACTGGCAACTGGGAATAAAAGGGATCTAACTGATACAATGGTCTGGTTTAGGAGGAGTCTCACAGCAGCTTAAAGCATGGCCACTGGAAATCCCTGGTCCAGAGGCTCCTACATCCCATGGTCCGAGCTGGGAGGGAGGAGCTGGCCGTGGTGGCTCATGGAGAGGTTCTCCCTCCACGCAGGCACACAGCCAGACCGGCCCCATGGTTTCAGTGGACACAAACAAGCCTTGAAAAACCCAAGAGGGATGTATTTGAGGGTGGTTTTCTGCACTGCCCCCAGCCCTACTGCCCATCAGAGCTGCGGGCGCTGGGCTTGGCACTGCCCGTTGCAGCAGGAAGCAGGGACACAGCCAGGAGCAGGCAGGGCCCTGTGAATTGCTGTTTCATTATCCAGGCAGGACAGCGGGAAAAGTGAGCTCTGCAAATCCCACAGAGACTGGGGTTTGAGGCTGAAATTGTGGGAGATGCTTGGGGGTGGTTGCAGGTAACGACAGGTGTGACATTCCCATTCTCTGGACACAGAGACACAATTCTGTCTCTCAGGAGAAGCACAGAGAGAAGAAGAGAAAACAATCTTTATCTCTGCTCCTTTGTTTTGCCCATGTGGAATGTGGTGTGGAGATTGTTCACCTGGGGTGACTGCTGGGTTGGATCCTGGTGAAGGTTGTTTGGGGTCAGGGACCAATGGGACCCAGCTGTGTTGGGCTCTCAGCAGAGTCACGAGT
Source organism: Anomalospiza imberbis (assembly GCF_031753505.1). Lineage (NCBI taxonomy): Eukaryota > Metazoa > Chordata > Aves > Passeriformes > Viduidae > Anomalospiza > Anomalospiza imberbis. Next base: position 3,490,914 of record NC_089705.1, read on the forward strand.
TTGAGTTAGTTAGACAGGTAAGTAAGAAGTAAGTATGTAGAATAGTACAGTATCTCTTTAAATAGTATATTAATGTAATATAGTATAGTTTTAATAAAGCTATCCTTCAGCCTCCTGATCTGGAGCAGACATCAGCATTTCTTCCCACAGTCAGGGTTATCTTTTTTACAATAGACAGGGAGTTTGGCTGAGCAGGTGCCAGCTGAACACAAGGATCATCCCAACCCCTCAAGGGCAGGACATGGCACCCCCTCTGCCCTCTCACACCCCTGCCCAAAGGTGGGATCCCTCCATAGCTCAGGGTCAGCTCATTTTCCTCCGGCAGGCACATAATTTTTGCCTCCACACTTCTCCTTTAACATTCCACAGCATCTCCTGTGGCCAACACCCCCTGCCATAGGAGAACTGCTCTCTCTAGACCCCCTCTCCCTTCCCGATGCAGGGATCCCCTTGTCCCCACACATCAGGCCACATTTTGTTCCCAGTAGGTACAGCCAGATGCACCCACAGCTTCTCACCCAACATTTAAACTTCCTCTGAACGTGCTGGAACAACCAAGAAATTTGCTGTGAATTGGAAATGGGCTGGAATTTGCAGGGATTGGGCAAAACAACTGGCTGCAGCTGGCCAAATTAATTCCCAGCATAATTCCACTGAAGTAATGCATGTGTTGAAATAACGCATGTGTACAAGGGAAAAAAAAAAAAAAAGAAAAGGTATTAACAACTAATTCCCAATCTTTGCATGGGTAATTAGCCATGTGGGGGGCAAAGAGCCCTGTGCACTCCCAGGCTGGCAGGTGCCCAACCTTCTGCTCTGCCAGTTGGTACCTTTGTTCAGGGGAAAAAGGAGCTGTCCTGGCTGGGTGTGCACAATGGACCACGCGCTGGGGCTGACAGGTCACAAACAAGTCACGTGAGGGTTGAGCAGAACGCCACGGAGCATACCAAGTTTCTTTGTAAACTGGTTCCATGCAAAGATAATAGTGAGCAGAGGCTAATGCTGCAGTCTCTAATTTTCTTGTCTGACTAAGCAGGCATAATTTACACCCATCAGTTGCAAATGGCTTCTCCCACCAATCCTAAAGATAGAGATTTTTTTTTTTAAGGGGAAAAAAAAAAAAGAAAAAAAGATGATTTCCTACCTCTGCAGAAAGAGGATGAAAAACACATGCAAAGGCTGTCTGACACAAATATGTATTTTCACTCAGCTAGTTCAAAGAGATCATCTTGCATACCAGAAACAGGAGACCTTGGTGGAACCAACTGGGCAAAACAGTTTCTTCTGTCAGAGATGAACACAGGGGGTGATAAAGACAATAATTTGAACTGGTCTCACTTAGTCATTTGCTCCCTGTTGCCCTGTTCAGCCCATATGACACGCTGCAATTGTACAAATTCAGCTGCTGCTGCACGAGGCTGACAATCAGCCGGGATGCACGTGGCTCCATTCCACAAGCCCCGGGGATCTGTCACCTCTCAGGTGCCAGGACAGCTCTGTCCCTGCTCACAGCCACCACATCACATCCAAAAAGGCCAGGCAGGTCTCTGCATCCTCCCCTGTCCACCTTCCTAGGGTGGCTCTGTCCATTGGGAAGTGTCAGGTCCAGACTCCCAGAGCACCAGCCCATCTCCAGGCTCAGCCCAAGATGCCCTCAAAGGCAAGGGCTGACCAAAGGGGCCCTGCCAGGGGTGCCCAGTGAGTGTTTGGCTGCGCAGGCTCCATGCAAGAGCTGGCACAGGTGGAGCTGCCCCAGTGCCAGACCAGGGTGGCTGAACCACCTCCCAGACTCCACCTCCCAATGCCACCCAAGGGTCCCACATCCCCTCAAGGTCTGGCATCCCTGCGGCAGGGCTGGGTGCTGCTGCTGGTGCAGAGCTGTGTCTGTGCCAGGTGTGTGACACTCTGAGCCTGCAGGGCTCCCCCAGACGGGGCAAACTGCAGCATAACTGATTAAAAATAGTAACAAGATTCACACCCTTTGTTCTTGTCTCACTCAAATAGGTTCCATTAGCCTCAGTTACACCAGCCCCAGGCAGGAAAGTCTGGCAAACCTCTCTGGCCATTGTTGGAAGGGTCATTGTGCACTCCCAGCACAGCCCTTGTCTCACCCCCAGTTCTGCTCGGCTGCAAAGGGGCAGCAGAAGAAATTGGTGCTGCAAATACCACCGCGGGAAGGAAGAGCCAATTCGCATCTCCTGCCAGCCTGGGGACGCTGGGGACAAACTCTCATACCTGCACCCAGCAGCTCTGTTGGCTGCGAGCAGCCGACGGTGGGACCTGCCGGGTCGCAGCTCCCGCTGCTGCGGGGTGGGGTTTGCGCGGCGGGGGTGATGCCAACTGCTTCAGAGAGCACCGAGAGCGCCTTTTGATCTGCTCAGGCACACGGGGCTCTGATCTGAGCTTCCCGCAGCCAGCCCAGCCAAGGACGGGAGTGCAGCACTTGCTCCCGGCCCCTTCCCACTCTCCCAGCTCCTGTGGGGCGTCGCTGCTCTCGGTTTGACAGGAGCTCGCGTTCTCCCAGCGCGTTCTCCTGACTTTCACAATAATGTATTCAGCAGAACTGGATACGTTTCAAACCAGCTATTATACCACAGTATGTTCCAACACAAATATATGCGGTGTAGCGAAGCAACAATTCTTCCGCTGCAGAAACCCCACATTTCCTACCCCGGACAGAGCAGCCACACCTTCACCGCGGGAATTGATTAGAGAATAAATCTCATAAAAACCTAAGTGGGAAACCTCCCCACTTTGGAATCAGCTGCCCAGCACCACAACACACGAGTTCGCGGCGCTTCCCTCTGCCCTGGCCCCACCTGCCTCCATCCCAAGCGCACAAACCGTGCCCGCGCTGCAGGCGAGGCGCAAACACAATGCCTCTCCCTTCCAGATGGAATGCCGAGTAGGAAGTGGGAATTTTCCCTCTTCCCTCCGCCCCACAACAAGCAAAATGTAGCACAAATTGCAGTGAGTTTGCGGGGGCAAATGCGGATGGCTGGTGTTTGCTTTTGCAGGAGCTGCTGGAGCGTGGGTGGCAGCATCACCTCATCCCGGCTGCTGGCATGGAGTTAAAGCCTCTCCCGGGAAGAGGCACCGAGCAGACCCAAACTCCTCGGGCAAAGCTTCTCCTGCAGCACTGCCGTGCCCAGCCCAATGCAGCCTCAGCGCTCCTCAATGCCATCACAGCTCCCGGATGATTACAGCCGAAGGAATCCTCCTTACAGCATCTAAACTTGCCATTTAAACCGGGAAATCTGCTGTGGCACAGCCGCAGGAGCCAGAATTAACCAGCGTGCTGGAGTGCGGGATGAGACTGGGGAGGAAGGAAAGGAGGGATCCTTCATAATGGATCTGTGACCCGCAGGCTTCAATTCAATTTAGCAACCCATCAATCAAGCCGCGGGTGTCACAGCGAAGGGCCGGAGCCGGGACGGTTTCAGTAGAGGGCACTCAAGTCCCAGAAATCTGCATTTCCCAGGTATATTCCCTCTGATGTTTTAGGAGCCGACTTCGGCACATGAATCTCGGTAATGCGAGCACTGAGCCTCATAACTCAGATTGATTGTGCTTCTATTAGACCTGATGCATATAAATCTAAACAAAACACATGCGGATGGAGCTAATTCCAACGAACCAGTTTAGATAGTATTACAGAAATAAAGAAAAGCCTCTTTTTCTTCATTACTATTGAAAAATGCTATAGCTATAGAAATGCTTGTGTCTCTTTCTGCCAGGTTCATAGTTCTGCTGCTGCTCTAAAGCATTAGTTTGATTTGAAAATGTCTTTCGTCAATCAGCATTTTCCTCTAGATATTAATAATCTCAACACTACTTTCCACTTTTGCAAGTGGTTCCCTTTCATATTTGAAAATAAGAAGTCTTAAATCAGTGTCTTGAGTACACCCATAAACCTACAGCTTTATTTGTAGGTGACAGGACTGAAATTTTTATGTATATAAAACCCCCATAAGATGTACACAATTTTGAATCTGACCTGTGTAATACCTGGAGCTCTAAATACCACACATAGCCATAGTAAAAACAGCAGCACGAAAAAATAACATCCAAATATCTTCTCAACAAACTCAAAGTAACGAATCTACTTCTCACTGGTACACTATGTTCACAAGTTATAAATACACCAGAGTTTGCATTAATTGATACACTCTTAAATGATGAATTACCACATTAAAGCTATTTTCACAGCACTTATGAACTGGGCAAATATCTTGTATTTTTAGCATCACTGTAACAAGTCGTCCAAAGCCAAAGTCCTTCTGCTACCTTTGATCGTCCTCAAGGCACAGCCAAAGATTCCTGAAGTCCTGACTCAGCTTGGTAAAAATCCGGCTCCCCACGCCCAGCATCCCACTGGGCAGCACTCACCTGTGCAGCAGCACCGAGCCAGAGCTCTGGGCCCATGAGGAGCTCTATCGACCTTCCAGGTTCTTCCTTCTTTTGTCCAGCCATCCTGGCTGTGCTGTAATTGTCCATCATGACCTGGCTCTGGCTCCAGTGGAAGTCTGGCCTGGCAGCTGAAGGTCATTGCTCACAGGTCTGGGCCCAGGGAGCCCCTCCAAGGGTATCAGATGAAATTGAGTCTTTGTATGGGGCAAAAAATCCCCAAGCAGCGATGGTGCAACACCTGAGAGAAGTTTCCAAAATGCCCTCTTTGTAATCCTGCCACAGAGCAGCCCTGGGATCCCCAGGGTGCTGCCCAGAGAGAGGAGCATTGCCAAGTCACAGAGAGGGATGGGCTGGGGACAGTGTGGGAATGTGGGAATACAAAGGGAAGGAGACACAGGGCTGCCCTGCTGAATGCCTCGGGTTGCTTTGGGAAGGACAAGCCATAAAAGCCCACGAGCAGCCCTGGCGTGCTCCTATGCCTGTGCCCAAGCTCGACTGCTATGGTAATTTCTGGCCCAGGGCTGTTCCTGTCCTGCCCTCTCTGACCTACGTGCAGGACATGAGGACTGTCCGTGACCTCCACACACCCATCTGCCACTAATCAAATAATTTAATACAAAATAAACTATTTGTGCTGGCTCTGCAGTAGGATCCAGAGGCTGAAGCTGAGGTTGGAGCCTTATCAGTGCCTGGTACTGACAGAAAGGCAGGAAGCAGCATCCCAAACTAACAGAATATTTCCTCCCAGCTACAGTTTAATTTAAACACTCCACAAAATCAAACCTTTTCTCCATGTGCTGGAGTCTGCAAAGAGCAAAAAAACAGCCACAACTGAAACATCCCTTTTTACCTGCTCCCTCCCAATAGCTTTGTGGGGCTTTTTTATCTGCAGGTGCAAAGAGTCACCAGGTTGTGACATTTAATTTTATAACAAGTTCACAGAAACAGCTGTCCTCCACATAAGCAGTATTTAAAGAAATTTTCTTCCATGCCCTTTTGCTAAATCTTATCCATGTTGGTGTCAGGAGGGATAAAAATATCCTTAACACGAGCCACTCTTTTCTGTAACCATCTTTGGCGCAGGCAGGAAGGTTCTGGCTGGGAGCTGGAGCCTTGGCCCTGCCCACAGTCAACACCAACAACCCCCTCCTCCGAGCCCGAGCTTGTGCGCAGCGCCTGGAGGAGGCTGAGCAGCCCCTCTGACTCGGTGCTGAGGTACGAGTAAGATGTCCCCTCCACCACGACGCGGTGCTGAGACCCCAGGCCACGCTCAGCTGCACCTTCCCAATGCCCCAGCGAGGCACCAGTCACACCACGGCCCAGGGAGGCACCGCAGCATCGCTGGGAGGGGCTGGTCCTGCCCTGGGCGTGTAGCCAGAGACTCTTCCAGCTTTTCCTTACGATTCCGTGTTGATGACGGCTGTCACATTCCCTGGCCAATCCCCCACTGCTGCTGCTGTACCATCAGCCAGAGCCCAGACACCACTGCAGTGGGCGCGCAGGGAATCCCCGCGTGTCCACCTCCCTGCAGCGGTCCCGCACTCGCTGCCTGCTGGCAGAGGGGACACCCAGCAACTTCTCTTTGAGTTGTAGATCGATAATGACTTGCAGTGTTCCTCCTCCAGTGCACACAGCCCGGCTCCCGGAGGCTGCTCCGGGATGGGGCTCTGGAGCAGAGTGCAGGACGGCGATCAGCGTTTCAGCATGCCGAGCTTGCTGCTGGGGAAAGCGACGGGCAAGGAAAATTAAAAAGATGAGCCGATACAGAGTAATAGTATGTTTGCAAGAAAATTAAAGATTTGTTCTTCAGCTGTACCAGGCTGGAGTTAGCAGACAGCTGGCAAATGGGAACGATTGGAAATGATAGAATAGATCAAATTATTTAAATGAGAAAAAAAGAAATTCACCCTAGCCTGGCCCAGCACGTTGACAAAGCAGCTCCCGGTCGGCGGCACGGGCAGCCCTTTGTCTCTGTCACCGAGGTCATTAAACTCCCGGCTGCCGAGCGCGGGCCGGCCGCCCGCCGCGGTACCGCCGCTGCAGCGGCCCCGGCCCCGGCCCCGGCCCCGCCCGCCCCCGGCACGCCGGCCCCAGCCCCAAATCCCCCTGCCCGACCTCTCCCGGCGCCCGCCGGCGGGGACACCGACGCCCCCGGGGTCATAAGGGACCCCCGGGAGCTTAGGGGACACCGGGCATCCCGCGATCTGCGGGACAGGGGTCCGTCGGGGACAGAGGGAACAGGAAAACCCGGCACTGCCGGGACCCCTGGGACCCCTGCGCCATCGCCCCCCGCCCCGCGGTGCCCGCCGAGGGTCCCCTTGGCATCCCGCCCCACGCCCGCCGCCCGCGCTGCCCTCTTCCCGGGGGAGCGGGCGGGTGCCGGTGCGTGCCGGGGTGTCAGCGGTGTGTCAGTGTGTCGGGGTGTGTGTCGGGGGTGTGTGTCAGGGGGTGTGAGCGTGTCGGTGTGTGCACGCTCCACTCCGGGGCTTTGCGCGAGCCGCGCATCAGCGGTAGGAGGGGACAGAGCCGCTCCTGGGGCGCACCGGCAGCCCCGGCTCCGCAGGTGCCGCCCGACCGGCACCGGCACCGCACGGCTCGGCCCGGAGCGGAACGGCCCGGCTCGGCTCGGCACGGCGCGGAAGGGAGCGGCCGGAGCTGTGGCTGCCGCGGGACGGGCCGGCGCGGCCGCTCTAAGATGTGCCATGAGCCGCCCGGCCCCGGCGCCGAGCGGCCGCTCCGCCTGAGCCCCGGGCAGCAGCCGCCCGCGTCCCCGCTGCCCCTGGGGCCGTAGGGCCGCGCCGGCCCGCGCCCTCCCCAACGATGCCCCATCTCTGGCCGGCGCTTCGCCGCGTCCTCTGGGAATACTGGGCAGCGCTCCTGGTCGGCGGCTTCTGGGGACAGAGCTCGCACGGGATGCCGCATGTCATCCGGATCGGTAAGGGCCGGCGGCGGCGGCGGGAGAACTTCGGGGCCGGGGTGGAGAACGCCCTGCCCGGGGCCGCGGCGGGGGATGCGGTACCCGGGGCTGCGGGATGCGCTGTCCGATGCCGGGGCGGAGGTTTCCCCGGCGAAGGATGCCCCGGCCGGGGCTGGGGACGCGCTGCCTGGTGCCGGGGCGGAAGGTGCCGGCGGCGCGGCGAGGCGGGAGCTGTGTCCCGGAACGGAGCGGGCAGCGCTCTCGGTGCGAGCAGCCGCCCCGGGTGAGGGGGGGTGCTGGGCACCTTGCGAAGAGCAGAGGAGAATGCTGTCCCTCTGGAGAGTGGGGTGTTGATTCCCCGGGAAATCAACACCGGGGGAAAGGGGAACGCTTTGCTCCCGGAGAGGACGAATGCTTTGCTTCTGGAGAGGGAGGATGCTGAGCCCCCAAAGACGGGGGATGCCGAGCCCCAGAGAAGGGGGATGCTGATTCCCTGGACAAGGAGGATTTTTGCTCACAGAGATGGGGGATGCCGAGTCCCCGGAGAGGGGGGATGCGGAGCTTGTGACGAGGAGGGCTGCGGTACCCGGTGCGAGCAGGGCTGCTGAGCCTGCGGCAATAGGGTGCTGTGCAGAGGTGCTTTGACCCAGGGCTGGATGTGCCCAGCACAAGGGACAGACAGCCCCGGGGGCCCCGCGGCACCGAGTCCCGCTGCCTGGAGGATGCCAGTGGGCTGGCTCCGCTGCAGCTGCTGCTGAGGACCAGGCGTGTTTCATTAAATTGCTGAGGTTCTGGGAAAAATTAATTTTTAATAATGTTACATAAAGTAATTGCACTGATAACATCCTGGGAATGAGTCTGCAATCTTTCTTTTTCTAATTAAACGAGATACTTGTTTTAATCATGTCATGTAAAGAACGGTGCTGATTTCTGTTACATCCCGTGCACTTTGCCATTGGTACGCATTCCCAGGGATTTGCTGTCTGCCCACTAAAAATTACAAGGACAGGTTTACCTGCCTTTTGAGGGTTCAAATTTTAACTCCGAGAAACCAGTGAAAACTGAATAGATTTGTGAATAATTTTAACTGGGAATAAAAAAGGGTCTTACTTATGCCAGTGCAACTGCACAGCAGCAATGTGAAAGCCAGAAAGAAAAATGCTGGTCCTGAGGTACAGGTGCTTTTTGAAGTGAAACACTGTCACCTCCAGCATGGCTTGAAGTGGCTGCATGGCCCAGATCATCTCATGGACAAGGGCTTGATTCCTGCAGGGTGAGCATCTGGTCTCCCCCAGACTTCTGTGAATGGGGCGCTCCAGGCAGATGTTATCCCGTGCACATTGTAGTGCCAGAAATATTGGTGGAAAAGGTTAATGGATCTGCCTCCGGGCCTGGGGCCCTGGCGGCTGCTGAACTTTCACCAGGGCCAAGCTGTTTAGTATGCTCAGCCTCCGCCTGGAACAGCTGGAAATGTTTTGTGCCACACAAACCCACTCCCAGGAAGGCTCCGTCGCTGCTGACGGGGAGCGCTGGGCTTCGCCAGTCCCACTGCAGGAGCGGGGAGGGGGCGTCCTGCTGTGAGAGCCCCCCCTCCATGTGTCACCAGCCTGTCCCCACCGAGAGCACCGCAGTGCTGTGGCGGAGTTTCCCTCCCCGGCAGGTCCCAGGGCTCACATCGCCTTTGGGACCGTGAGCCGTGTGCGGGGGGGATGTGGCAGCTGGGCTGCCGGGCTGGCAGCTCCTCCTGCTTTCGGCTTGGCAGCAGCGGGGCTGATTCTTGATGGCCAGAGCTGGCTGCTGCCAGGCTGGCGCTCCGAGGAGGTGGTGAGGGGCAGCTGCAGCTGGGGCAGATGCTCGCGGGGGAACGGGCTGAGGCGGCTGGGGCTGGCGGTGCTGAGACTCCAGGGAACACTCGCCTGGCTCATGGGGGATATTCAGGCTCAGGAGTATCCCTGAGGGCTCTGGGGAGATGTTTAGTCTCGATTCTCAGTGCCTCTGTTGTCCTGGATGGACATCTAGAAAATGGATTTTCTAGGCTCAAAGCAATTGCACAAAAGGACAGAGGAGATTTCAATGCAGAGGCTGCTGCCAGCCCTCCACGAAAGCACTTGGGTCTGCTGCAGCTCTGGTCCCCTTCACCGGGCAGAGAGGGAGAGATGGAGGCAAAGGAGGGAGAGATGGAGGCAAGGAGGGAGAGATGGAGGCAAGGAGGGAGAGATGGAGGCAAAGGAGGGAGAGATGGAGGCTAAGGAGGGAGAGATGGAGGCAAGGAGGGAGAGATGGAGGCAAAGGAGGGAGGGAGGAAGGAGGCAGGGAGGGAGGGATGGAGGCAGGTAGGGAGGGATGGAGGCAGGCGGGCAGGAAGGGAGGAAGGGTTGCCCGCTGCAGGAGCACAGCTGTGCCACTGCCAGCACTGCCGTGCCTTCCACAGGAACGGTCACACTTTAACTGCTGAGAAATCCCACAACAGTCAGCCCCTCATCGAGCCACCTTCTTGATCAGTAAAATAAGAAACTTAAAAGATCAGAAAAAGGCTTTAATCGGGGCTGCAGGGAGATCTGTGTTTACCTTCTCTCTCAGCTAAAACTGGCATCATTTTGTGACCTCTTTTTCAGCCCACTGGAAAACTGCAGCTTCTTATCCTGCATTAATTTGTGCAAAGCTGCCCTGGCTTTCAAGTAATTATTTCAATTATTAGGTTATGCCAAGAAGTGCAGAACACTTAAATAACTATTGGTTTAGCACTGAAAATCAAACCAGAGAGAAAGCAGGTAACTTCTCAAAGCTCTCTTTTTTCCCCCCTGTGAAGCTGACTATTAAAATAAATACAGGGAGAGATATCTAAGAAAGGGAAGAAAAAGCCAAAAGCACTCTTTCTATCACCAGCAAAATATAAATATTTAATCTACACATCTAAACATAATCTATACATGCACCCGTACAAAGAAAATCTGTGCCTTGTTACAGGATGGGGTTTTTTGAAGCACGAGTTTGTATCTGAAGCTTATTCAACAGCTGCTCGGTTATTACGCAATCTGTTAAATATTTGAAAATGCCGTATCAGAAAACAGCATCCGAGTGCTCAGTTCAGCTCCGAGTTGCTCTGGAACAGAGGCAGAGAAGGGTGGTGGTGTGAGGAGCTGCCCGTGTTTACCCCGGTGAGGGATCCTGCGCTGCTGCCCGCCCTCACTGCGGCTGAGCTCCGGCACATCACACCTGGCACCAAGATCTGCACGGAGCAGCTGAGCATTTGCAATATCGTGCCCCTCGCAGCTGAGAGGAGTGACAGCGAGGTGGTTGTGGTACCGTGGAGAGCCCATTTGTCTAACCTTTCACTCGGATTAAAAAGCAGCAGTAGCACCCTTCAAGGCGCAGACAGAGCCTGATGCCATTTTGTCGAGCTGATGGCACCGTCCCTAACAAAGCAGGGCGGCATGACTGGGATGGGTGGCGCAGGTGGAGCAGGACTGGCGGCTCCAGCAGACCCGTTTTCTTGCTGAAGCATCATCAGGAATTCCTCCGAGTGATTCTTTTGAGGGATGATGTGTTAGTGAGACGCACGTGCGGATCGGATGCCAATGGGTTGAGATCAGTAAATTGTGAAGAACAGACCCCCTGGCACTGGGCAGGCAGCAGGAGCTGGATTTAGGGGTTCCTGAGTGGGTTTGTACTCAGGTGCTGCTGAGAAGGTGACTCCACGCTGCCCTGCTGCCATCGTTGCCTTTGGCCACCCCACTCCTGCCAGGAGTGCCCCTGATGTGCCCCCCAGTGTGGGCAAGGCGACAGGCAGGGTCCCTGCCTGCCCTACCCCTGGGTCACCCCAACCCCAGCTGTGTGCCCCTCTGCAGGAGGAGTGTGCCAGGCCAGGGAATGGGTTCATTTTCCTTGCTGCATTTTAAAAGGCATCACCTCCACATCTGGGTCCTCACTTTGGTGCCAGGTGTTTTACTAAGGTTCTCTTCCTGCTGATATTTGTGGCAATAATCCCACCTCAAGCATGTCTGACAGTCCCACTCCTGTATCTCTGAAGTCGCTGTGAGCAGGATCAGTCTCCAGCAAAGCTTTTAAACAAACAACCCTGCATGAGGAATTTATCGGATTTTTTTCTTGTAGTGTCTTTCTAAGCTGTGTTTGCATAGAGAAGGGGTCAGAGCATTGATTGTTTGTATGATTTGCAAGTAACACAGAAAATACAATCAAATTGGTGTCTGTGTGAGAAAAATATCATTGATTATTGTACACAAATACATAGAAAACAAATTCTGTGGATAATTATCTTGCTCTGTGTGATTGGCTTTTCTGAGGCTTATTATGCCTGTCAGGAATTTTATTTTGAAACCACCTTCCCACACTCCGCAAATGAAGTTGTATTTTTAAAAATAAAGCAGAAACAGGCTTTTCCAGGCTGAAAAGGCAGCACCCAAGGGCTGGGAGCTGCACATCCATGGGGGACATAAATGCTGGAGTGGGAGCCCTCGGCAAGGCAGCTCCAGGGTTTTTCTGCTCAGCTCGTGCCTGGTGACCAGAGTGGCCAGTGTTCTTTGGGGAGGCTGGCAGGGGATGGCACCAGGGTGGTTTTAAATCCCTTATTGCCTTTGTAGTTTCTCCTGCATTCCCTTAGGCATTTCTGTGACCGTGCACCCACTGCTCAAACATTTCATGGTTGATAAAGTTATTTCAGGTCATGAGACGCTTTGTGTGTCAGATAACACATTCTGGTAATTTCAGCAGGATAGGAGGGCGGCAGTGTAAATTGTTTGGTGGTAAATGAATTCTGAATACATTTGAATAACAATGTTAACTCTTTATCAGAGAATAGTCTAATTATTTGATCTTGGCATTCTCTCGAGAACTTCATACAGGAAATTAAGATCAAACCACATAGCAGAAAAGAATAGACTCTCATTTATCATGAGGCAGGAGAGACACCAAAGCAGACAGCTCCGTGCTGGGCTGCTGCCTCGGGGCACTTGGACACCCTCGGGCTGAAGGCAGCAGGGTGTGGGCACAGCTTGAGGGGTGAAGGAGCCTTGGTGGGCTGGGTGTGCATGGAGAGAGGTGGCTGCACATCTCCTGACACCGGCACTCAGGAAGACACACCAGGACACTGTGACACTCACCAGGACACCACGAGACACACTGGGACGCACAGACACACCCTGGGACACAGTGACACACACCGGGACACAGTGACACACTGGGACACTATGAGACACACCAGGACACACTGACACACACCAGGACACCGTGACACTCACCAGGACACAGTGACACACACTGGGACACAGTGACACACACTGGGACACAGTGACACACACTGGGACACAGTGACAGACACCGGGACACACTGACACACATCAGGACACCTTGACACACCCTGGGACACAGTGACACACCCTGGGACACAGTGACACACACTGGGACACCCTGACACACATCAGGACACCTTGACACACCCTGGGACACACTGACACACCCTGGGACACAGTGACACACACTGGGACACCCTGACACACATCAGGACACCTTGACACACCCTGGGACACAGTGACACACACCGGGACACACTGACACACACCAGGACACCGTGACACTCACCAGGACACAGTGACACACACTGGGACACAGTGACAGACACCGGGACACACTGACACACATCAGGACACCTTGACACACCCTGGGACACACTGACACACACTGGGACACAGTGACACACACCAGGACACACTGACACACACTGGGACACAGTGACACACCCTGGGACACAGTGACACATCCTGGGACACCATGACACATACCAGGACACACTGACACACACCAGGACACACTGACACTCACCAGGACACAGTGACACACACTGGGACACAGTGACAGACACCGGGACACAGTGACACACATCAGGACACCTTGACACACCCTGGGACACCATGACACACACCAGGACACACTGACACACACCAGGACACACTGACACACCCTGGGACACACTGACACACACCGGGACACAGTGACACACACCGGGACACCCTGACACACGTGCCTGTGGCACGGCACCTCCTCTCGTGCTGCTTTTCTCACCAGCAGGTGCAAACCCGCCTCTACAGCCCTAATCTCTGCGTCTCGGGTGTTTTTATTCATGAAACCAAGCAGCGGCTGATGCTGTCAGGAGGTTCCCGTAAAGCCTGCCCGGCGCAGCCCCGCACGCAGCGACACCAAACTCATTCTGTCTCCGACAGAGCTGGCTCCCTTTTTCCCCGGGCAATGAAGCGCTCCTTGGGTACAGAGCAGCACTTCCAGGCAATTCGCGCTCCTGACGGAATGCCAGCTCCCCCGCCTGTCGCGATATGCCGCGATATCGCCAGCCGGGCCCCGCATCGGCAGAGGGCACTGCCCCGCCGCGGCTCCCGCCCCCTCCTCCCGGAGCTGTGCCGGCAGAGCTGCGATGCTGGAGCCTCTCGTGGAGGAGACACCGTGTCAAATCCGCCCGGCGCGGTGTTTGTAGCCAGCATTAAGCCTCCTAATCCAGTGTAATGTGCGTCTCCACCAGTTTCGCCATCTCCTTCCCCTCCTCTGGGCTGCAGCTTTACCGCGATGCTGCCTGGGCGGCTTTTCCCCGGGCACAGCAGAGGACGGGCGTGGAAGCCTCTGGGAAAGGCAGACAGCGAGTTGGAAGCACCAGAGCCGTGGGCGAGGGGGGATAGAGAGGAACCGAGGGCTGAACGAGAGGATGAGAACTGCTCCACGGCAGGAACAGCTGTGGAACAGGAGTGCTGTGCCCCTCAGAGAATCCAGCTCGGTTTGCCAGGCAGGGATTGTCGCAGTATGGGCCGGTGCAGAGGGGATTTAAATGGGATGGGGATTCATGCACTGATACATCGATTAGTGCTACCCTACCAACAGTGGAAACAGGGATGATGTGCTGCTATTTACCACTCGTAATAAAGACTAAAATAGATGCAGGTCCTTAGCACAAGCAAGAGCTCTTAAAGCAGGTGGAGGGCTCAGCTCATTGCTTTGTCATTGCTCCTGCACCAGCTTTTCTTTGTGGTTGTGTTTGTTAACCCCTTCTGCCTCCTCTCACCCCGCTTTGCTGTGCTGCCCCCGGGGAACCCACAGCTTCACTGCTCAGGTTTGCACTGTGAGACTCTCACCTCACCAGCATTACCTGGGTCCTTGTGCTTTAAATCTGCAGCGAGACACTGAGCATGAATACACAAATACGGATGTGACTGCTCTGTTATTTCTGGCAGGGAAGATCATCAGAAAAACGTGGTTCAGCTGCAAACGGCTGAGAGCGTGGGGTACCCCTGCGTCAGAGGCAACCCCAGAGCTGCTCTGAGCTTCCCCCACGCTCCTCAGCTCTGCAGCACTGGCAGGAAGAGAGGGAAGCAGACACCAGCCTTGGGCACCACACAGTATCTGTATTATTTAATACTTTAGTCCAGGAACCTCGTTAGAGTTCAGCTTTTTTGCTGTGCGCCAGCACTCCCCTGTGTGGGGTCAGATTCAGAGAATAAAAATCAGAAGTGGGAAGTAGTAAGGGAACAACTGGCACATTCTGTATCAGCTCGTTGTGCCTGGGACATTCAGCACAGCAGTGTGACCTGGAAAGCAGCAGGAAGGACTGGGCTTCCAAAGGCACGGACCATGTGGGTAGGCTTGCAGAAGTTTTTAAGCAGACAGATAAACCAAAGGCACAAAACAAAGACTTAAAATTACATAAGTGTTCAGATCAATTCTTGAATTTGGGCCTTGAACTTTGCTCATTGCTCTGGAAACTGAGCACTGGGGATCCCCTCTAAGGGGTACCCAGCTCCCCCGGGACTGGAGCACTCAGTGTTACACAGGCTTTTGAGGCAGAGTCCAATTTATCCTTGGCACCTGCAAGCAGCAGCTTCAGGAGCACCAGCTGGGTGGAAATGGTGGTTCCTACCTCCAGTAAAGACTGGGATGAGGCCACTGACTGCCCTGGCAGAGGCCACTCATTAGCTGGCAATGACATCTCATGGCTACGGCATGTCCTTTGTTCCAACTGGGGACTTGGAGGTGAACAGACCAGATCTCTGAACTCACCAGCTCCCAGGTGAGTAGGAACCGACGTCATTCCTAAAATAACAGAGCTGGTACTGCAGAACCCAAACTTGATTAGAGCCCTGGAAGTGTACGGGGAGAGAACCAGCGTCGCTGTGGGCGGCTTCCCCCCACTCTAATGAAAAGACGGCTGTCAGCTCGCACTTTTCTCCCAGGATGAAACAGTAAACAAAATCTGGTAGAACCCACAAATTTAGCTGAGTTACGGCTGGCTATGGGGACTGAAGTGTTAGACTTGTTGGTTAGTTTTGCAGTGAATTCAAAGCACTCTGAGGGAGGTCACCGCAGTGATTTCAAATTCCACCCCCTGTGAGCCACCGTGCCTGCCTGGGTGCATGGGCTGAGGGGGCTTTTTCCTGGCTGCAGCAGAAGTTTTATGCTGGGAACAGGGTGGATTTTGCTCTGAATGGAACAAACAGCCACAGCACCTGCCCGGCAGAGGACACAAGACTGGATGTCATAGAATCTCAGAATGCTTTGGGTTGGAAGGGACATCAAAGCTCAGCTCATTCCACCCCCCCAGCCATGGGCAAGGACACCTTCCACTGTCCCAGGTTGCTCCAAGCCCTGTCCAACCTGGCCTTGGACACTTCAGGGATGGGTCTGATGTACCCCTTGGGCTCTGTCAGATCATCCTGCCCGCTGCTGGCACCAAGAACAGCCCCTCAGCCATGCCAGCAAGGTTCCCTCCCTACAGGGCCTTGGGGCAGACACCAGTCCTTTAGCACGGCAGGACTCCAAGATGATATTCTTTTATTGGATGTGCAGCAAAAGATACATCATGATTAACCTTAAAAGCTTAAGCTTTTTCTTTGCCTGTGCGAGACAGATTTATAATATTTTCCCTTTCTTTTTTAACACTGGATTCTTAGTGCAGACAGTGATTTATTGAACAATCAATTTCCTTATCTACGTAACACATTCAGGTGATCCATCAATGCCAGATAATCAATCCAGCTTGGGATTTTAAGTGTATATATGTATACTTGTATATATATTTTCCTCCAGTACTGTTGTCAGGCCGAGTAATGTCTCCCTTTCTTTGCTCCTTTCCCAGTGACTTCTGTTTATGGTGTGTAAAAGAAACCCCCCGACATTATATTACACCTTGTAAGTTTTACGGTACTTGAGAGGTTTATGTGCTATGAATGTAAAGGGCAATGCAATAACGCAAAGGGCAGTGAGACATTTTTAAGCGCAGAAGGATATACACAGAGCTGAGGAGATAAATCTGGGTGGATAATCGTCCCACTGTGTCTCTCCTATTTATGAGAGGAAAAGACATTCACTGCAAATCATGCTTCAGGTCACTCATGCCCTGGTCTCTGCTCTGCGCTGCATTATTGGCTGCTTTAACTGCTCTTAATCTGCTTTGGGATCTCTGCTGTGGTGTGGAGCCGTGTCTGGCCCCAGCAGAGGGGGCTCAGCCCAGGTGGGATGTGATTCCCCATGGCTGGGGTGGTGAACTGGTGCTGCGCAGCTCAAGGACTGGGGACGTGCAATTTGATGTGTCCGTCCTCTGTGAGTTGGGAAAGGGCTGAGCTAGGGAATGAACCGTAGGAGGAAGTAAGAGGAGTCACAGCTGCCAAGTCTGGAGCTTATGGGTGGTTTAGCCGAGAAAGAGGAGGTTGGGTTCAGCCTCCCACAGTCTGGGTGTTTGCTGCTGGGGTTTGGGCTGGGAAGGAAACTGTTCTGAGAATAGGTCTGGGAACTTCAGCAAACACTGTTCCTACAGGAGAGGAACTTCTGGGGGCATTCAGATTTCTGAAACAATCAAGCCATGAATCCCTCTCAAATGTGAATATTCAGGATCCAGCATTTGCAATTAGCAGTAGAATTGGAGACAAAATGCCATTACTTTCAGAGGTCAAGATAAGTTGTATACAAAGGTCACTGTTCCATGTGCTTCATTCAAAATCCAATTTGTTTTTCGGGTTTACGATGGCAGAAACGCAGATGATTTTGTTATTGCCACATGTTAGGTACTTTCTGTGCAGAAAAAGATTTTGCCTTAATTCCTTTCAGTTTTAACTGTCTGGCACAGAGATGGGATTTTCCAGATTTGAACCATCTCATCAAAAGTTGAGAACTTAACTGAGACCGCAAACCTTGTGGTGTGGCAGAGCCCCATGCAGTTCCCAGGAGCAGGAGTTGGTGGCTGGTGTCCTGCTTCCCATGGTGACAGCAGCTCTCCAGAATGTCCCTGGGATGGGAGGAGGGGAGAAGAAGCTGCAAGAAAATCCTCTGAATCCATGTCCCTCCCATCCCAACAGTTCTGCAGAGCCCAGGACCTCCTGCAGCTCCAGGTGCCATTTGTTTCAGCAGTAATGCCATTACCATTTTAAGCTGAACCAGGGACCTGTAAAAAGGGTGTTCTTGGTTTAAATCTCTGGTCTATAAAATCTTAAGGACCTGCTCTTTCTTTATAGGGAAAGAAAACCATTTCCTTCCTCATTTTATGCGCTTTTCTTCTTGCGAATTTTTATTTCTGCAAAAGCAGTTTTTGTCATCATTGCTTAGACAAAATTCAAAGCGAGACCCTGGATGTTTTGCTTCAGGGTGGCATCTCAGCTTGGCTCATAATATCTGAATGGAAATAGGATCTGCAGTTTTCTTTCCTATTCATCTACATCCCAGCCAAAGGGTTGTCCAGAACAGGTGTTGCAAAATCCTAGATGAAGCCGATAATATTTTTTTAAATGTAGGGCTTGTCCTTGCACAGTTCACCAAATTTCCTTTATGTTAAAGTTGCAAATGAAGTGTTGAATACAAGAAATGCTCAGTGCTTTGAGCACTACCTTCTACCCTGTGGTGTATTCCAATAGCCAGAACTGACTTTGGATGTGTGCCCATCTATTTATAAAGGATCAGTAAATAAAATAGTTAGAACCATCTTAACTTCATTTTCTTAGACATTAATGCAGCGGTTTCTACTTGGAGTGGTTTTCTTTTCTGCAGTGTAACTTCATCTATGAAATGTGGCAATTTTTGTTGCTAGATCCATTCTCCTTACTTTGCTGAAGGGAGAGCAATGGCACACAGCACCCAAAATCCAGCCTGAGCTGCAGATCTCCCTCTTTACACTTTGGATTTACATTTACTTTAGCATTTTTCGGAGGCAATTCTCACCTAATTGACTCTCATTCCCTTTCCTTCTCTCTTTTACTCCAAGGATCTCACACACACACACTTGATGCCCCTGGCACAGCCTCTGTGACTTTCATCTCAGATGCTGAACTCCCCTCCTCATCCCTGGGCCTCAAAAGTGGAGGGAAGAGATGAACACAGCTGAAATCCTGAACAAGCTGTACTTCCTGGTATTTTAAGAAAATGCTGAATTTTAAGAAAATTCAGCAGCTGGATGGGATTTTCACTTATCCCCAGTGCTTGGGAACAAAACCCCCAGAATGTTCCTGGCTTCCTAAAGATCCTGCGAGGTGCCAGCAGCCTGGGTGACAGCACCGGTGACACTCTGAGCACCCACACTGACCCCACCACCACGTGCACGTGAGCTAAAGGGAAGTTTCCCCCCAGTGACGATGGATATTTAGTTCTGGCCAGGCACCTGGTCGCTATATTCTGTGTTATTAAGGTCATTCTATGTGGTTACACGACTCTTTGTGCTTTGTGAGTGTTCGTGGGGAAACCAATTTCCATATGAATTATGGAAGTTGATACCAACAGGGCTGTAATTCGTAAATTGTTCTGACAGCAGCATTTTGTAACAGAACACAGAGAAACCAGGGTAATAAAGCTTGCCATTAAGGGAGTGGACTTGTGAGTCCTAGAAAGAAATCTTGTCCAAGGATTATTTATGATCATTGCACACCAAAATGTGTTTTTGCATTTTTATTGCTGGCAAATTACTTGTAAACCCACCAGGGAGCTAATGATTTTTCCTCTGAGGCTATGCAACTTCGTTTTGGTTTATATATATCCATTTCTGCCACCAGTTAAGCTGTCACTTTTGATTTAGATTAACAAGAATTATTTCAAAATAGCCCAGGTGTTAAAGGGTTAACTGTCCTTTGACTCCAGCTGACAAAATCTACAGGATAGTGATTCCAAAGGAGAACGGTGGTGCCTGGGCAGGTTTTCCCTGGATCACTGTGATGGTGCTAACCACCTCTAATGGGGAGCACGGATTATTTATGTTCTTCTGCAGCTTCTCATTAATTTTTCAGAGCACTTGCTTGAAGAGTTCCGACTTCTTGGTTCCTTCATTAGTGTTACCTGTTCAACAGCATGCAGCAGTGGAGGTGACACTTCTGAAAGGAGCATTTCTGCTTTACAGGGGAGAACAGGAGCAGGAAGCTCTGGACAAGAAGCTGGGAGCAGGGGCAAGGTTTTAGCGAGGTTTTATCCTCCCCAGCGGGGCTGGCTGGCTCAGGGGCTCAGTGGCCTGAACCTGCCTGGTGGCTCCCATCACCCAGGGCTGGTTGCCCATGCTGAGCCACCCTGGAGCCCTCCAGGGCAGTGCAGCTGTCCCAGCCCCAGCACACGGTGGCTTTTCCAGCGTCACTGAGGGGTCCCTGTGCCAGAGCCTGCGGTGCAGCCACCGCTGCTCCTGCTCCCCCCCGTCAGCCAGGCCATGTCCAGCTGTGCCCCCGTTGTGTCCTGTCCCCCAAATGCCACCGGGGCCTCTGTGCCACTTCACAGGACAGCAGCTTTTACCCGCTCACTCCTAGGGATGCTCCAGTCACTCACAGCAGGAACACCCCGGCTGCAGGGAGCAGCAGGGAGCTCAAGATCAGCCTTACAAAGGTTAAGGGAGCAAATTGCTCCTTGCTGTGGCTCCCAGGGAGATGACACCTCTCTTTTTTTTTTTGTGATGTGCAACCTTGGACAGACTTTCCTGGTGCAACAGAGGCAAGAGCTGCCTCCAGGGATCACACTCAGTGGTGCCCACCCACTGTGGTCAGTGCAGCTGGCATCCCCTGGGCACAAGTAGCAAATGGATGGAGATGTTTGTTAGATTTTGGGGGTCATGGGACATTTGTACATTCATTACCAAAATCAGTAATGACTAATTGCATTTTTGATCGTAACAGAGTGTTTTGTTAGAGCCACATTTCCTTTATGGATTTTCAAAGCCTTATTTTTAGAGAAATTGGTTTTGATCTGTTGTTGGCTCATGTTCTCCTCTATTACAGGCTCCCTGCATGGCTTTGAACAAATGACTTTGCTCTTCTGTGCCTTAATTCTGTACTTGTAAAATAGGGCTGAGCACACTACCAGCTCCTCTGGGCTGTGGGAATGGGTTTAAAGCCTATAGATGTCAGTAGCCGAGCTTGCCACACCCAGCAGGATCTTTGAGGCAGAACAAACAGATATGAGCAGGCACAACCCTATTACCAGTGAAATACTGAGATTATAACCCGGGACTCTCTGACTGGAGCAATTCTGGGAAAAAAAAAAAAAAAAAAAAAAAAGAGACTACCTAAATACACTTAACTGCTTATTTAATGTAGATTTAAAAAGTTATTTATCGAAATTTAGCAACTGTTTACTCAATCCGGTACTGGAAAGCCTTTAAAACATACTCTTAATAATCCCTTTGTATTTAACTAATGTACAATAGCGTGTGCTATTACATTGCAATTACATCCTATTTGAGACACTTAATTAAAAGGGAGGCTGTAATGAGCTCCCAATTGTTTGGCTCCTCAGCCAGACCCACACGATGGAGGATTCTGCCTGTCAGCCAAGCATGTTCTGGAATGGCACAGTGGCAGCGTGGAGCTGGTCCATGTGGGGCTGGGTCTGCGTGGGGCTGGGTCTGCGTGGGGCTGGTCCATGTGAGGCTGGGTCCATTTGGTGCTGGTTCTGTGTGGAGCTGGGTCCATTTGGGACTGGTTCATTTGGGGAAGGGTCTGTGTGGGGCAGGGTCCCTGTGGGGCTGGGTCTGTGTGGGGCTGGTCCGTTTGGGGCTGGGTCTGTATGGGGCTGGTCCATGTGAGGCTGGGTCCATGTGGGGCTGGGTCTGTGTGGGGCCGGTTCTGTGTGGAGCTGGGTCCATTTGGGACTGGTCCATTTGGGGCTGAGTCTTTGTGGGACCGGTCCATTTGGGGCTGGTCCATGTGGGGCTGGGTCCACTTGGGGCCGGTTCTGTGTGGAGCTAGGTCCATTTGGGACTGATCCATTCGGGGCTGGGTCCATTTGGGGCCAGTTCTGTGTGGAGCTGAGTCCATTTGGGACTGGGTCCATGTGGGGCTGGTCCGTGTGGGGCTGGTCCATGCGGGGCTGGTTCTGTGTGGGGCTGGGTCTGTGTGAGGCTGGTCCATGTGAGGCTGGGTCCATTTGGAGCTGGTTCTGTGTGGAGCTGGGTCCATTTGGGACTGGTTCATTTGGGGAAGGGTCTGTGTGGGGCAGGGTCCATGTGGGGCTGGGTCTGTGTGGGGCTGGTCCATGTGAGGCTGGGTCCATGTGGGGCTGGGTCTGTGTGGGGCCGGTTCTGTGTGGAGCTGGGTCCATTTGGGACTGGTCCATTTGGGGCTGAGTCTGTGTGGGACCGGTCCATTTGGGGCTGGTTCTTTATGGGGCTGGTCCATGTGGGGCTGGGTCCATTTGGGGCTGGTCCATTTGGGGCTGGGTCTGTGTGGGACCGGTCCATTTGGGGCTGGTCCATTTGGGGCTGGTTCTTTATGGGGCTGGTCCATGTGGGGCTGGGTCCATGTGGGGCTGGGTCTGTATGGGGCCGGTTCTGTGTGGAGCTGGGTCCATTTGGGACTGGTCCATTTGGGGCTGGGTCTGTGTGGGACCGGTCCATTTGGGGCTGGTCCATTTGGGGCTGGTTCTTTATGGGGCTGGTCCATGTGGGGCTGGGTCCATTTGGGGCTGGTTCTTTATGGGGCTGGTCCATGTGGGGCTGGGTCCATTTGGGGCCGGTTCTGTGTGGAGCTAGGTCCATTTGGGACTGATCCATTCGGGGCTGGGTCCATTTGGGGCCAGTTCTGTGTGGAGCTGAGTCCATTTGGGACTGGGTCCATGTGGGGCTGGTCCGTGTGGGGCTGGTCCATGCGGGGCTGGTTCTGTGTGGGGCTGGGTCTGTGTGAGGCTGGTCCATGTGAGGCTGGGTCCATTTGGGGCTGGTTCTGTGTGGAGCTGGGTTCATTTGGGACTGGTTCATTTGGGGCTGGGTCTGTGTGGGGCAGGGTCTTTGTGGGGCTGGGTCTGTATGGGGCTGGTCCGTTTGGGGCTGGGTCTGTATGGGGCTGGTCCATGTGAGGCTGGGTCCATGTGGGGCTGGGTCTGTGTGGGGCCGGTTCTGTGTGGAGCTGGGTCCATTTGGGACTGGTCCATTTGGGGCTGAGTCTGTGTGGGACCGGTCCATTTGGGGCTGGGTCCATTTGGGGCCGGTTCTGTGTGGAGCTAGGTCCATTTGGGACTGGGTCCATGTGGGGCTGGTCCGTGTGGGGCTGGTCCATTTGGGGCTGGTTCTGTGTGGAGCTAGGTCCATTTGGGACTGGGTGCATGTGGGGCTGGTCCGTGTGGGGCTGGTCCATTTGGGGCTGGTTCTGTGTTGAGCTGGGTCCATTTGGGACTGGTCCATTTGGGGCTGAGTCTGTGTGGGACCGGTCCATTTGGGGCTGGTCCATTTGGGGCTGGTTCTTTATGGGGCTGGTCCATGTGGGGCTGGGTCCATTTGGGGCCGGTTCTGTGTGGAGCTAGGTCCATTTGGGACTGATCCATTCGGGGCTGGGTCCATTTGGGGCCAGTTCTGTGTGGAGCTGAGTCCATTTGGGACTGGGTCCATGTGGGGCTGGTCCGTGTGGGGCTGGGTCTGTGTGGGGCTGGGTCCATTTGGAGCTGGTTCTGTGTGGAGCTGGGTCCATTTGGGACTGGTTCATTTGGGGCTGGGTCTGTGTGGGGCAGGGTCCCTGTGGGGCTGGGTCTGTATGGGGCTGGTCCGTTTGGGGCTGGGTCTGTATGGGGCTGGTCCATGTGAGGCTGGGTCCATGTGGGGCTGGGTCCATGTGGGGCTGGGTCCATGTGGGGCTGGTCCATGTGAGGCTGGGTCCATTTGGGGCTGGTTCTGTGTGGAGCTGGGTCCATTTGGGACTGGTTCATTTGGGGCTGGGTCTGTGTGGAGCTGAGTCCATGTGGGGCAGGGTCTGTGTGGGGCTGGTTCTCTATGGGGCTGGTCCATGTGAGGCTGGGTCCATTTGGAGCTGGTTCTGTGTGGAGCTGGGTCCATTTGGGACTGGTTCATTTGGGGCAGGGTCTGTGTGGGGCAGGGTCTGTGTGGGGCTGGGTCTGTGTGGGGCTGGTGCATTTGGGACTGGTCCATGTGGGGTTGGTTCTGTGTGAAGCTGGGTGCATT
The DNA here is from genome assembly GCF_031753505.1 of Anomalospiza imberbis. NCBI lineage: Eukaryota > Metazoa > Chordata > Aves > Passeriformes > Viduidae > Anomalospiza > Anomalospiza imberbis. The sequence continues at coordinate 3,514,655 of NC_089705.1, forward strand.
TGGGACTGGTCCATGTGGGGCTGGTTCTGTGTGAAGCTGGGTCCATTTGGGACTGGTCCATGTGGGGTTGGTTCTGTGTGGCTGGATCAGCAGGGTCATGACCCCACAGGGCTCTCAGGCCCTGGGGATCGCTCCCACTCCATATGGGATGGCTTCAATCTTCTCCTCCTCTCTGGGAGCGAGGTTGGACCACGGATACTTTATAGTTCTGGATTCCAGATCTCCCCAGGGCTGGAATGTCACAGGTCAAGGGTGCTCTTCAGAAGCAGCTGTCCATCCCAGCAGCTCTGGCTTCATCACTGCCGTGGGGATCAGCAGCAGGCCCTCCCCTGCAGGAGCCACCTCCAGCTTTGGCCACAAGTTCTGATGTGGAAGGGCAGCCTTGGAAGGGGCACCAAGGCCAGAATGCTGCGTGATGTTCGTGGGAACCATGGGAACCCTGCTCTGCCTCCTCCCTGCTGGGTGCCTGAGCAGCACATGGTGTGCCCTGCTCTGCCCTGGCCTCTCCCACAGCTGGGACCCATAAATCTGGAACACAGTGCCATGCTGGTATGGTTACCCTGCCCCATGCCAAGCTGCCACAGGCAGGCTCCGTGCAAGAGCTCTCAGACATCTGTCTGCAGCCAGCTGCTTGCCATCCCACCAAGTGGCTGCTCTGCTTCTCTCAAATAAAAAATAATAATCCAAGCCCCACTTTAATTCAAGCCTGTTTGAAATCAGAAGTGACAACAGCTTTGTGCTCGCTCCTTGGCGGGATATGAAGTTAATTTGTATAAGTGATTCTTTTGCTTTTAATTTATCAGCCTGAGATTCAAAACTGAGGAACACAGGGACCCCACGAGGCATGCCTGAATCTTTCAGGAGTGGAGCTTGTTGATTCAAGTGCTTAAATATAGCTCTTAATTGTGTGGCTGATCCTACAGTGCAGTGCAAGGAAGGCAGGATAAGCGATCCTTCTGCTCCCTGGGTCACTGTCCAGGCCCTCATTGTGGCGCCTGTGCAGCCCCCCAGAGTGAACCAAACCCTTCTCCTACAGAGAACTGATAGAACAAGTAGGGAGAGATCTGTGCTCAGCAGCTCTTTGGGTTTTGGAGGGGATTTCGAGGCCAGCCCAGGTTTATGAGCTGCCCGTGAACCCAGTGCACAGTGTCTCATAAAAATCCCGTTTCCCCCTCTTGTTGGATTAAGTTGTTTTTTTTTTTTTTAATTTAGAGATTGGTAATTGAAAGGTGTTTTTCGCCTCTCTACATTCTCTACAAATCCATTTCCCACACCCTCTCAGCTCTGCAGTTGTATTTTGTTTGCAGTCTAAATCTAATGAGAGGATCAACGGAGGTTTTGGCAGGGAATGGTCCCAGTCCTGGGAGTGGTGACTGATGCAGCCACATGTCAGAAATGCAGGACAGCAGCCCTTCCCTCCCAGGCATGGGCCAGAGAAGGCTGTTCCCTGGCATTTTGGTTAGGAAAGGAAGGATGCTTCAAAGTGAAAGGGAAACAGAAACCTCCAGGTGTTTTTTGTTGTTCCAACTGCTTTAAAATGATGTTTAGATTTCACGTATCAGCAATTACATACACTTGGGTGGTATTTAATGCCAACCACTGATGGATGCTCTATAATCCTATAGAGAGAGAACACGTTTGTTTTCTGAGGCTAACTGCACACAATCTGTTATTGTGTGATGTTGAATACTTTGAGGGTTGGTGCCTTTCAGTGTTGAGCATAAAAGCCAGGCCTCCCCGACAATAACCTCCATTAATCAGGCTTCCCCAGTCCACAAGCCTTGGAGACTGCCACGTCTTCTTTGTACGCCAAAGCTTGCCAGGATTCCAGAGTGAAAAACCTCCCACCGATCTCCCGCTCTTTCATTTCTTCTTTTTTTGGTTTAGACATTTAGACAGGAAAATAGCCTCCCAGTACGGCTCCCACTGCTTTAGCTGCATCTCCACACGTTTCTTTAAACTAACCGACAGCTTATGGTGGGAAGGAGAAGCAGCTGCAACTTGCTGGGAGAGGGGGAACTTCGCTTCCAGAGGATTCAGCTCCTTTTGTTTTCCACAAGAGCTGTTGAGTGCTCAGAGCTTTAAAAAATATGGGCACTCATTCAGGCTCCTGAAACGTGGATTCAGGGGAGAGGTGTTCTGCAGGCTCTCCAGAGAGCTGGAAGCAGGAACGAAGATCCCCCAGAGCCCCACTGGCTTCTGTGCTTGGCTACACTTCCACAAACTCCCGTGGGAAATGAAATTTTGGTGCTTCAGCTCAAGTTTTCATCACTGTTGGAGTCCTCAGCTGTGCTGTTTGAGATGTCCCAAACATCCCCATAGTCCCCAGCTCCTCTGAGTGGAGGGGAATGACAGAAGTAGAGGACATAGCCTTAAGCTGCACCAAGGGAAGTTTAGGTTAGATGCTGGGAAAAAATTCTTCACTGAAAGAGTGATTGAGAAATGGAATGGCCTGCCCAGGGAGGTGGTGGAGTCACCATCCCTGGACTGGAGGTGGCACTCAGTGCCGTGGTTTAACTGATGAGGAGGTGCCAGGTCATGGGTTGGGCTAGGTGATACTAAAGGTCTTTCCCAACCTAGTTCGTTCTGTGATTCTGTGATTCTGTGATGCAGGACCACTCCAAAGAGAGCCTGCTTTTATTACTGAGGTGCTGCAGTTTGCCAGGGCTTTGAGGGTGGAACCACTGCAGGGCAGGGCTGGGCTGGGCTGGGCAGCGGCCGTGCACTGCAGGGAATGAGAACTCTGGGCAAGAGGAGCATGGCCACGGGGCTGGGGAAGGAGGTGTCAGTCACCTGGCTAAGAAAGGGAGTTTGAGGAGAGCAGAGGGTGCTCCAAACACTGTCCTTTTCCTCTTGGCAGCTCCAGTGGGGACGTGCAGGGTCCCAGCTTGCCCAGGGAGCACAGTCGAGCCACTGTGGTCAGCCAGTGGCCAGATTCCCTCAGGGCAGGAGAGGCCACGGGTTTGTGGTGCTCCCTGGGGAGAAGGGCCCTCTACAACGGTTTAAAGCATGTTGGAAAAAGCCAGAACATGCAAGAAAAGCCAACCAAACCTGGACTGCAGCTGGACACTTTGGTGTTGAGCAGTGTGTAGCCTTGATCTCATCCAAGCTGTATTTTCCTCCTGAAGTCAGTCCCTGCCTGTCCTTGAGGGGCAGTTTCTCAATGCTGAAAAGACTCCTCTGAGCTGCCAGCCAAAATAAGCCTAATTGTTGCATTGTGTCTGAGAAACTCTGAAAGTTGCCAGTAACAGCTATCTCAGACCATCACAATCAACATAATTTTGGTCTTAATTGCTAAGTATTGCTGTAGAAAGACTGGTTGTCTTTCTGCTCCAAGTCCTCACAGTTGCTCTCAGGTTTCAAGATGCAGTGAAAGTTTTTGGGTTGGTTTTTCTTTTTTTTTTTTTTTTCACACTACGTTTCAAATGCTTCATTGTCAAACTGGTTAAAAGCCCTTATTTATAAAACGTGTGCGTCTCTTTCAGCTTAACTGAAAAGGCATTAAAATAACTGCAGCTGTGGAAAGAATAATTACAGCGAGATTTTGTCAAGGACTCTCTTGTCTGATGTTGCCATCTGTGACATGGTGAATGCAAAGATCATTTGAAACATAGGCAGTTAATGTAGAGAATAATTTCAGAGCTTTCGATATTTATGGTAAATTATTTAAGTTTATTGTTTGGTTTTATGGCCTCATTATTCTGTGTCGTAAGGATCTCTGCTTTTTTTGTTGTTCTGCACTTCGATTTCCACTTTGTGAAGAAAAGAACCCTGCAGTAAAAGTAACACTTCACACATTTCAGAAATGTTTCAAGGAGACATCATACTAATCAGATTATTTTCATGCACCTCAATATCATCCTTGATGCCTTTTAAAAGAAATATGCAGAGAAAGATCTTCTTCTTGACCAGGTGTTAATAGTCAGTCCTTCAGGCATGGGCAGTGACAGGGGCTGGTAAACATCACAGCGTTGCATTAATTTTCTCTTGTCTCTTAGAATATTGTTTCTGAGACTCCCTCTGAGAGGACATTGCTGCATTATTTCCTTCAACAACCCCTGACCGGCCAAATTAGGAACAGACTGTCGCACTGGAAGTGAGTAATTGGCTGCCAGAGACACAGAAAAGGGGACTTGGCTTCCCCCAGATTGGCTGCTCTGTACACAGGGCTCGTGCTGGAGCCAAGTTCGTGTGCTAATTAATCAAATGAGGGCATGGCCAGGCTGTGGGGCAGCTCCTGCAGGGGCACTGCCAGGCTCCCCACGCTCCTCCTGCTCCAGCTGGGTGTGTCCCATGTCACCTGCACGTCCTGCCCCACAGCAGGATGGGGAAAGCACTCCTGTGAGTGTTTCCCTCATGTGCCCAGGCTGCAGCTCCTCTGCTCGGTTCTGAGCAAGGTGTGAGCAGCTGGCTCCAGGGAGGGTGACCCCAGGAGGAGACTGATGGGCGGAGGGTTCAGGCCTTTCTGGGACTACCTAAAAACAGAAGCCAGACAAAACTAAGAGAATAAAAAGCAGTTCTATTTATTGAAGGGCCTTCAGGTACATTTAGGGCAGACAAAGCCCCCCAGGGGCTACACCCAAAATGGACAATGGGTCACGGGTTTGCACACTTTTATAAGTTTGGGCCATTTGCATATTGGGGGTTCATCTTCCAATTACAGCTTCAGCTAATGAAGTCATTTACCCCAAGTTTGCTGCCCCCAACTCACATTTTTTTCCATCTCTCGGGGCCTGAGGCAGTGAGGTGTCCTTGATTGCCAGGCCTGGAGAGGAATTGTTGTGTCTGCCCCAAATGGGGAAGCAGCAGCTCACACTGCATATGGAGTTTGGAGTTAGGCACTAAAGAACTGCAGGATTACAACTAGATGGAAAATAGAAAAGCTCAAATCCTGAGGCATCAGGGTCAACCTGGATACAGCACCCACTCTGCTGTTCCTCGCTGTGGCTGCTTACTCCAAACCCCCCCAAGCTTACTGTGTAGTCCAGGGATGGTGCTGCTCACAGAGGAGGAGGTTTGCTCCTTCTGGGGATCTTCATGTGGCTCCATCTGAAAAGCATCCATCAGCACTTTTCCTTGGAGATGCTGCACAGCACATCCTCAGCAGCACTGTGAAGCACAGTAAGTGCCTCCACCAGCTTTCCCTGCTCCTGCAGCACTTCCACAAGCCCAGGGATAGCTGAGACAGCCCAGCAGAAGTATTTTGTCTGATGTGAACTTTTCAGTGGAATTGGGATTGTGTTTCTGACAGCTGAAGGCTGCAGCTCTGCTGTGTGGTGGCAGTCCTGGGCAGATGCTTTGGAGGACGTGGAACAGACCTTGGGAGGGATCAGGAGCCACCTGTCTGCCCCTGCAGAAGAGTCTCTTCCCACCAGCCAGCCTTCTGCACCGGCTGTGCGTGCCCTCTGCAGCTGCTCAACATCTGCATCTCTGTCTGGCTCTGTCCTTGCTGAGGAGGCAGTGGCAGCACAGCCTGAGCAGCCAGAACTGCTCCACCTTCTCCATGGGGCACAGCTGCTCCAGCCAGGAGCTCTGCCCTGCAGATACGTGTTTGTCTCCAGGAGATGGTTGTGGGCAGTTCTGGAAACCATCTGAGGGAGCTGAAATGCTGCGGGAGTTGGGAGGGGAAGGTCAGGAGCCCGCGGTGTGCAGATGTGCAGCAGCAAGTGTGCAGCAGCCTGGGCTTAGTGCAGCCAGCAGGGCACAGGTGGTAAATCCAGTGTGCCACAGCCCAAATGCTGTGGGCTTACTACAAGGGGAACTAAATTGGGAACAAATGTGAAGGTCAGGGATTAGGACAGAAGAAACCAGGTAACATTTCTTTTCCTATCTATAATACAGCCCTCGGGCAATTCCCTGCTTGCCCTCAGCCATCCAGGGGCACGAGAATCCCTCAGGAGGTTCTCCTGAGCCTCACTTCCCACCTCAGGCTGTACAGGAGGCTTTGTCACATTTTGCTCAATCTTTCACATTTCTGTACCTAAAATTAGACACTGTGCTCCATCCCTGCACTCCCGGAGTTCCCAGCTCTAGGGAGGTCGATGTGCAAACGTCTGCAAGCACATGAAGAAATATTTAAAGAACAACATTTGCAGACCCCTGGAAGCCAGACACTGCCAGGTGTTCCTTTATTTAGAGGAAAAGTAATTTTGTGCACGCAGTTGGTTTATGCTAGGTAGTAAATTTTGGTAAATTGCCTATCCCTGGTAACTTGCTTTGCAAAACAGTGCAGCTCATTTTGGAAACAAAATGAAGCAAATGGATTTGGAACTGGGCAGCTGATGAAACACAGGCAGGACAAAGCAATTCCCCACTAAGGACTTTCCCTTCCCTCTGAGCAGTGATGGTGTCTAAGCAGTAGCATGTCAGAGAGTGAGAGCTCCCTGTCCAGCTCAGCCCCAGGTGGAGCAGGAACCTGGTCCTGCAGGGCTCTCACCAGGCTGGGGGGTGCCAAAAACCACCAGTGGGAGCCTAAAAACACCAGTGGGGACCAGAAAGCACTGGAGCTTCAAGACAGCCTCAGGTACTGAGTGCAGGAGCATCATCTTTAGGATTCCTGATTTCTCAAAGACTGACTGTTTTAGTGGTGGGAATGTAAAGCCTCAGAAATCTCTCCATGCAGTGATATGCTCATCCAGTTTGGATTTCTCTTGCTCTGCATTGTTCAGGACATGTGAGGTGAAAGCCTTCTCCCTTTGCAAGTAGTTCTTTGGACACAGAAGCCAGGACTCAGCCATGGTTCCTCACCCTGAAAGGCTCTTTCCTGCAGCCTCAGTTTGTGTATGTAAGAAAACCCCTGTGCAGCGTTTGCTTTGGCCCTGAGGAGGTGCAGCAGGAGGGACAAGGGTCAATGCAGGCATCAGGTGAAGCACATGGTCACAAGGAGCAAGGCTCTGTCCAGCCCATGCACGTAGGAGACAAGGTCAGAACCTTTCCTACACCCTCATTTTGCACCCTGAGCTGAGGTTTGTTCCCAGCCGCTGTCTCAGCCCATGAGGTAGCACTGGCTGGTTTTGACACGATGCTGTTGACAGCTCTGAGAGGCGAAGCCTCTCTCCAGGATCCCAGAGCCTGGCCCCACGGGTCTCTGCCAGCAGCATCGACTCCCTTTGTCCATACGTTTCTTTCCCCTGTGCATAAAGGCACAGGTGGCCAAGCCCTGGAGACAGGCACCCAAGGTTTGTGAGGGCACGTGTGTGCTGGGTGTGAATGCACACTTGTCTGAGCACAGCCCGAGCCTGTGCTCACTGCTACCACTGCAGCAGGAGCTACCCAAAGTGCCAGACCTGCTTCTGACCCACAGGGATCTTTTCAGCTCAGTCCAGCTGCAGCAGGTTCTACCCAAAGTGCCAGACCTGCTGCTGGGCTGCTGCTGACCCACAGGGAGTTTTTTAGCTGAGTAAAGCTGCAGCAGTCTCTACTCAAAGTGCCAGACCTGGTGGTGACCCACATGGAGTTTTTCAGCTGTAGCAGGAACTACACAAAGTGCCAGACCTGCTGCTGACCCACAGGGAGTTTTTCATCTGCAGCAGGAACTACACAAAGTGCCAGACCTGGTGTTGACCCACACGGAGTTTTTCAGCTGCAGCAGGAGCTACCCAAAGTGCCAGACCTGGTGCCAACCCACAGGGAGTTTTTCAGCTCAGTCCAGCTGTTTGCAGAAATCTCTGTGTATGTAGCCAAGACTTATCTCACTCACCGAGGTCCTTGGACCTGAGGGACAGGTATGAGGAAAAAGCTTCTGCTCTGCCATTCCTGGCTGTGCCTACACCAGGTCTGCTGACAACAGCACTGAAGGAAGTGAAAGATTTCAGGTACTTCTGCTCTCTTTGAGTGTGTTGTTGTAGTTTGACACAATGGGAGCTGGTAGGGCAATGGGATCTGACAGCTCTGAAACAGCCCCTGAAATACCAACTGGCCAAAGCGAAGCTCTACACCACAACCATCTGCAACGGGACAGTGGACCAGGGAGGTGCAGGAGGACATTAGTGCCCCTCGTGGGCTCCTGCTCTGCCCAAGGACATTCACAGCAAGAGCGCAGGGGATGAGCAGGGCAGCGCTGCCAAAACCAGGCATGGGCACAGGACTGTGCCATCTCTGCCTCCCTGCCCCAGCTGTGGACAGAATTCCCAATGCTACACCACAGTCAGGGAATCCATGCCAGAAGAAACTGGGGCTGCTGGCCCAGTTACCACTAAAAACAGGCAGGAGAAACCCTGCACTTGCTTGTAAGCAAAGAGTCCTCGTGCTCTTTGGTTTCTTTTCCTCTGGCTCTTGTTAACTCAAATTAACATTCATAATGCAGAAGCCATTGGAATATGCCTTCCAGACTCACAGACATTCCTGTTATGGTCAGGATTAATCACAAGGGATAATTAGAGTATTAAATGAAATAATTATAACATTATGACTCTAATAACCAAATTCATGGATATTAGCTTCCGAGAAAAGACAAATAGAGGAACCAGAGAAGTTTTGATGGATGCCTCTAGCTGCATTTTTTTACTTTGCATTTTTGATTTAAAACTCCCAAACATCTTCCACACTGAGACAACTTCCCATAATCTGAAAGGGCGAGGTGGGGCTAGAGCCATGGGGCTGGTGGCAAGAGGGGCTCCTGCAGAGTGTCCACAATGTTTGCAGCTGCAAAAGGCTGAGCATCCCAGGACTGGGGAGTGGGGAGCACCCTGACTGCCCCTGCACCAAAAAGCCCCAGGGTTGAGTATCCTGCAGGGGAGACAGAGCTGCTGGAATGGTGGAGCTGGTACCTACAGAGTGATTGGCTTGTGTGGCAGTGCCAGTGCTCCTGCTCTGCTCTCCGGGTCCACCACCTCCTGCCAGCTAGGAAATGCCTGGCAGGTCTGGCTGCAGCCAGGTCCGAGCCCAGCCAGCTCAGATCTGTGGGACACCAGGCTCTGGCAGCAGCTCCTGGCCCCAGGCGTTAGCTCCTCTGAGAAAATGGAGATTTTTCTCTGCCTCGAGGATGTGATTATTGTATCTGACAGAGCCCTGAGTGCAGCCAGGCTTAGCTTGTCCTACAGGACAGCTGCTGTTCCCCAGGGATCCAAACCCTGGTGCTCAGGGCTCCTCGGAGCCCAGGAGGTTTCTGGGGAACTAATGTATGCTCAGTCTCTCTCCTATATTCTGTGTCGTGCTACAGAGGAATAAATGAATTCATTAAAGAATTATGCAATTGCAAATGTTTAAAAATACCAAGTACGTACATTTCTGGGAGCCTACACAGCCCTGTGAGGGGCTGGATGGGGATTGGCACATGTTCTCAGGGAAGGGAATGGAAAGTGCTGCTGGGAATGCAAGCTTGGCTGCTCAGTGCTCTGCACACACTCAGCACAGGCAGGGCACTAAAAATGCAATGAAATCTAAAATACACAGACTAAGCAATTTCATCTTTCCAACCAGCAATATTAATTCTAGATAATAAATTGGGATTTTTATCATATGATCCCTGGATGATTTAGACTACAGCCAGATTTATATTAATATTGAATATTTCCTCTCTCAGGCAACAAAAGAGAGAGTTCCTTTTGGTACCTGGAAGCTGTTCCCACGATCTGAGGAAAGAATCATCTCAGTGTGAACTACTAATATGCCATATTCCATATATAACCCGGTATCTGCACTTGCAGTCTGCATATTCTAGAAGTTTTAGTGTCACTCAGCTCAAAAAGAGACAAGACGTGGGGAGCAGTTGCCCATCTGAGCATGCTGCACATGCCTGGGCTGCCAGGGGCCACACACCCCATGTCCCTGCACACCCCTGCAACAGCCTCAGCTTTGGAGTGAGTCCCCTGCCTGAAGAATACATTACACCACTTTAATTCCAGAATTTCTTCGTAATATTAAAAGATATGATTTTTTTTTTTTTTGCAGAGTTCTGACAAAGCAGTCAAAATCCAGTTGCAAATGCTCTGCTGTTTATTGATAGCTCCATAATACAGGCGAGGTAGGATGCCAGACAGCTGCATTTCCTGGCATTTAAAAAGAATTCACTGTAATGTATTGTAATGCATTAGCATAATAATTGGTAAGCATTCGCAGATGAATAGTTTACTGACTGATAGATTTTGTACAGAAACTGTGAAGGTTACATGGAGGGTGAAAACATTTCACTGTGTCAATGAACATACTTAATTTTTCTGGAAGTGCTATTTAAATTGTGCGGCGCTGGGACATTAGCATAACAAAGACACAAGGCGCGAGTTTGTGCCGTAATAGGGAACGCTGCCCTGCCGGGCTCGGGCAGGTGCCCCGTGAGAGATGGGGCTCGGAGTCCTCCCAAACCCGGCCACCGGAACGGCCAGGGGCGCGCCGGGAGCTGCGGCTCCTCCGCTCCTTGCTCTTCTCCCTCCCTTCCCTGTCCCCTGTCCCTGCCCTTGTCCCTCCTTCCCTGCACTTCTGCCTCCTGTCCCAGCCTTTTTCCCTCCTGTCCCTGCACTTCTCCCTCCTGTCCCAGCCCTTTTTCCTCCTGTCCCTGCCCTTGTCCCTCCTGTCCCAGCCCTTGTCCCTACTGTCCCTGCTCTTCTCCCTCCTGTCCCAGCCCTTTTCCCTCCTGTCCCAGCCCTTTTCCCAATTGTCTCAGCCCTTTTCCCTCCTGTCCCTGCCCTTGTCCCTCCTTCCCTGCACTTCTCCCTCCTGTGCCAGCTCTTCTCCCTCCTGTCCCAGCTCTTCTCCCTCCTGTCCCAGCCCTTTTCCCTCCTGTCCCAGCCCTTTTCCCTCCTGTCCCTGCCCTTGTCCCTCCTTCCCTGCACTTCTGCCTCCTGTCCCAGCCTTTTTCCCTCCTGTCCCAGCCCTTTTCCCTCCTGTCCCAGCCCTTTCCCCTCCTGTCCCAGCCCTTTCCCCTCCTGTCCCAGCCCTTTTCCCAATTGTCTCAGCCCTTTTCCCTCCTGTCCCTGCCCTTGTCCCTCCTTCCCTGCACTTCTCCCTCCTGTGCCAGCTCTTCTCCCTCCTGTCCCAGCTCTTCTCCCTCCTGTCCCAGCCCTTTTCCCTCCTGTCCCAGCCCTTTTTCCTCCTGTCCCTGCACTTGTCCCTCCTGTCCCAGCCCTTGTCCCTCCTGTCCCAGCCCTTTTCCCTCCTGTCCCTGCCCTTGTCCCTCCTGTCCCAGCCCTTTTCCCTACTGTCCCTGCTCTTCTCCTTCCTGTCCCAGCTCTTCTCCCTCGGGTCCCTGCTCTTCCTCCTGTCTCTGCACTTCTCCCTCCTGTCCCAGCCCTTGTCCCTCCTGTCCCAGCCCTTCTCTCTCCTGTCCCAGTCCTTCTCCCTCCCTTCCCTGCACTTCTCCCTCCTGTCCCTGCTCTTCTTCCTGCCTCTGCCCTTCTCCCTCCTGTCCAAGCCTTTCTCCCTCCTGTCCCAGCCCTTCTCTCTCCCTTCCCTGCCCTTCTCCCTCCTGTCCCTGTCCCAGGCCAGCTCCCCCTGCCTCCTCCGCTCTCCCGGGTGACAGGGTTTGGATCCTCTGGTTCACTCCAAGTCTGATAAGCAGCGGCTGAGGGAGCTGGGGGAGCTCAACCTGAAGAAGAAGAGGCTCAGGGGGAACCTTCTGGCTTTCTGAAGTCCCTGACAGGAGAGTGGAGCCAGGTGGGATCAGCCTCCTCACGCAGGGGAAAAGGACAGGACAAGTGGAAATGGCCTCAAGCTGCTCCAGGGGAGAGTCAGGCTGGGCATCAGGAAGAATTTCTTCATGGAAAGGGTGATCAAGCATTGGCAGGGGCTGCCGAGGGAGGTGGTGAAGTCCCCATCTCTGGAGGTGTCCAAGGAATGACTGGAGGTGGCACTCAGTGCTCTGGGCTGGGTGACAAGGTGGGGATTGGGCACAGCTTGGACTCGATGCTCTTGGAGAGCTTTTCCAGCCTCAGTGATTCTGGGATTCTGTACTGGTACGTGTCAGTGGGCTGGGCAGTGTTCTGTGCTTGGAGACAACCCATGGTCCTGGCCCTGGGGGTCACCACAGCTCCTGTCCCCTGTCCCCAGAGCCACCAACACTTTGTCCTCCAGAGCTGAGCTGTGGAGCCTTAGAGCAGGGCAGCTGCAGGACCAAGCTGAGCAGGGCAAGTGGGCAGCACCAGGAGGGTTTGGGCTCAGGGGAAGAGGAAAGAGGCAGAGAAGCAGCATTTAAATATCCATGAAGTGCCAAGTGTGTGCGTCTGGGCTGCTCCTGTCAGGGCACAGGTACAGGGACCTGCTAATGGACAAAACCTCACCTCACACTGGGACATCTTGAAAGGCATGCACTAACTCCTAAGTTTTCTCCGGGTCTTCTGAGGTCTTGGGCATGAACAGACATCACCTGGGTCCCCTGGAGAAATGCACATTTCTGAATAATTCACAGCCTTTGGCTGCTGCCTCAGTCTCCTCCCTGTTGTACCACGGACTATCACAGTGACAACTCTGCAATTACCTCAGAGAAAACCAAAAAGCCAATTGGAAGACACAGAGCTGAGTTTTTTTTGGACATAAAGTTTATGGAAAGCATTTTAAATCAGATTTTCACTAGCCATTATATATGTTAATCCCACTGTCATCTAGAATAAATTAGGGAAAACAGATGTGAGGAGGAATGAGATATTCCAGCATGGGAGAAGACAAAGATTTCCTCTCCACTGGCACCAGGTGGTGGGAGATCAGACACAGACAGACCTTGCCTGCTGGGGGATCCCAACTGTTTTACCACACAGTTAATGCTCATCTCCAGAGCAGGAATATGGGATTTTCTTAAAAGCAAAGGAGCTTTTTGTCCAGGTGATAAACCCAAAAAATCTTCTTCATCATAGCCATCTGACCTGTAGTTTCTACCAGAAACAAACAGATTTTAAGTGTTTTAGGATTTCATCTGAAAGCCTCGTGAACAGGTACAGTTGCAGAGGTACCTCATGAACTGTGGTACAGTTCAGTTAATTTCTTCCAGAAATGATGGAAGGATGAATCAAACCTTATTTATAGGGATCTTTTATCTTAACATTTGTGGCTTTCATTCTTCCTCCCCGGGAAGTTCCTGTGGCATAAGGGGGGAAGCTGCAAACAGGATTTGTACTTAACTTCAACATTTGTCATCAACAAGACGCCCTTCTGTAGATTTTTAAAACCACCTTAAACATGAAACACATGGGGTATAAATAATGGATGAAGAAAATCTTGCTAGAGGTAAGAATATGTAATTGCTGGAAGAGGTTCCTTATTTAAGAACAGGAATATTTAGGATTTTGGGGAAAGAAAGCCCCTGATGAGGAGTCCACTGACAGACAGACAGCTGTATCCCAACCAGACCCTTCCATGCCTTCCCTTGAAAACGGCACATTAAACAATTAAACAATAATTCCTCCTGGAATTTTAACTGTGAATCTTCTTCTTGATGAGCTGTACACAAACATGACCCGTTCGACTCCCTGAGTCTAACTGGAAATGAGGAAATGGAAATGCAGTTTATAGTAACAGATTTCTTCTGACTTTACAGCTGCAATGTGTTTCATTAACACTTCTGCAGCAATTTGCACTATTAGGGACACATTTGCTTCCAGCAAGACGAGAGAAAATGTCCCACAGTGGAGTGTAAGGATGGTGTCACCAGCCACTGCCTCCCACGGGCTGCCACGGGCCTGGGGAGCTGGGATTGGGATCTCTCGGCAGACACTGGCTCCCTCTGATGCCTCAGGATTTCAGCTTTTCTATTTTCCATCTAGTTGTAATCCTGCAGTTCTTTAGTGCCTAACTCCAAACTCCATATGCAGTGGGAGCTGCTGCTTCCCCATTTTGGGCAGACACAACAATTCCTCTCCAGGCCTGGCAATCAAGGACACCTCACTGTTCAGGCCCTGAGAGATGGAAACAAAAGCGAGTTGGGGGCAGCAAACTTGGGGTAAATGACTTCATTAGCTGAAGCTGTAATTGGAAGATGAACCCCCAATATGCAAATGGCCCAAACTTATAAAAGTGTGCAAACCCGTGACCCATTGTCCATTTTGGGTGTAGCCCCTGGGGGGCTTCATCTAAATGTACCTGAAGGCCCTTCAATAAATAGAACTGCTTTTTATTGCCTTAATTTTGTCTGGCCTCTGCTTTTAGGTAGTCCCAATAAAGCATCACCAAACAGGGCAAGAACCCCACAAAACAGGCTCGACACATCCAGGCCTGGTGTGGGACGGAGGTGACAGTGGCTCCCACAGGCACACGCCTCAGCAGAGTTATTCTCAGGCAGCGTTTCTAAAGGCATGTCAATAATTATTCTGAGGGGAAATAACATTTTTCTCATTCTTTCTTCCATATTTCCTGTATCTGTAGTGTAACACTGTCATTCCTTCGTGTTTCTTCATAATTTCACTACATTCTTGATGTGAGGGGAGAAGAGAAAACAACTTCCCCAGAACATCCCAGAGGAGCATTGCTCTGAATCACATCTCTCACAAGAAACACTGTTGTGCTCTACCGAGGCAGCACCAGAGGAACTTCAGGCTCCTTGTGCTCAGTAAACATTTCCCAAGAGTTCAAAAACCAGTAGAAACAGGGCCAGGAGCTTTTGGGCTGTTTGGGCTTTTTGGGCTTTGGGCTTTTGGCCTTGCTGCCTCAGCCCTGGCTGCAGCGTTAAGTGATGCAAAATAAATAATTATACTTAATGCTGCACATCACATTTTAAAAGAAAAGGCATAATATTGTGAGATGATCTATAACAGAAACAATCCCTTATTCCTGAATATAGCTTCCAAGTGAAGGCATGAAATTTGCTCACCAGGAAGGGAAATGATGGAGGCAACTGGAGCTCTTCCAGTCTGGGTTTGCTGAGGCTCTGGGAGGAACTGGGGCAGGAGGTCTTGCCGTTTGCTTGAGAACAGCTATAAAATGGCATTTTTTTAGCTGAGGACTGGCTTTGGAAAAGGGCTTGATGGCAAATGGAAAAGGAACAAAACACATGGCCAAAGGGAGTCTGGGTGTGCTGGGTGGGAGTTCAGGATGTGTTAAGGGACTGCAACTTCAGAGGGAAAACACATCCTGACACCAAAACGCTCATTAAATTTTACTTCTGGCTCTTTAAAGGAAATCTATTATTTATTTCTCTTCAGATATATTTAATAATTAGCTGAAGAGAAAGCTAGCAGCAGATGGAGACATTCCTGGGGACAATTTGAGTGCTGAATGTTTCATGATGTACAAATGTAACTCGCAGCCCTTTGCTTCAGACAGAAGGGGCTTTGCAGGAAATGTGGGAGGTGGCAATATTTTTTTTTTAATGCTGTTTGTTTAGCAAATAAATTGTGCTTTATTAAAAACACAAATTTTTAAGTCGTCCTGAGGAGTGTGTTAAAATCCATATTAACATCTTCATGTTTTGCACCAGATGAAAGCAGATCGTTCCCACGAATGAAAATGCTGCTAATCCCTGGATAATGCAGACAAAATCCTGAGTGCAGCTGCGAGTGGGTTTGCC
The DNA here is from genome assembly GCF_031753505.1 of Anomalospiza imberbis. Classification (NCBI taxonomy): domain Eukaryota; kingdom Metazoa; phylum Chordata; class Aves; order Passeriformes; family Viduidae; genus Anomalospiza; species Anomalospiza imberbis. The sequence goes on from NC_089705.1 coordinate 3,530,082, forward strand.
TATGACAGCAGCACTTCCTCCTCGCAGGAAATCCCTGCAATTTCAGGAGAGTTGGTGCTTCTGCTAATTTTAAACACGAAGCTCATCATATTTTGTATTCAGATGAAGACCCCTGCTGGGGTGGTCTTTGCTCCAGGCTGGACTCATCATTCCTGCACAGAAAATATGATTCCAATATTTTTTTTATTAGAAGAGGGTGGACCTTGCACAATTAAGTCTCAGTAAAGATGTATGAATGGTCCCCAAACCTAGAAAAAACCCACTATTTTCAGTCCATTGCTTCAGAGTTACTGGGGAATGATGTGAAGAGGTAGCTCAGCCTCCTGCAATCTCCCCCCTGCACTTTTTCATGAAAACACATGCTTTCTCCCTTGAAATTTAACAGACTTTCCTTCCTCCCCTACAGCATTAAAAATCCCTTCAAATTCTATTTTTTAAAGTTCGAATTCTGTCAGTATTTTAAACACACTTTGCCAAACCCACTGATGGTCTGTAACTGCAGAGGGTACAAACGCTCCAGGACCTCTGAGCCCTCCCAGAAGTGCCACAGCTGGGAGAGGAGAGCAGGGCTGGGGATGCTGGGCATTCCAGCAGGAACTCTGTGCTGGGAGCAGGGTCTCTGGTCCCTGGGTGGCACCAATGCCTTAGGATTTTAGCCTATTTTTCAAATCCTGCATTAGTGCATGATTCTTAACTCCGTAGAGAGTGTTAGTTACTGTCTTCGCTTTTTGGTCAGACAGAACAATCCTAAGCCTGAAATACAAGGACACCCTACAGCCTCAGGCCCCCAAAAATATAAACAAAAATGAATTGGGGAGAGCAAACTGGGGGAATCTAACTTCATTACCTGAAGCTGTAATGGGAGAATTAACCCCTGATATGTAAATGGACCAAACTTAGATCCGTGTGAAAAACTCATGACTATTGCCCATTTTGGGTGTAGCCTCTTGGGAAGGCTTTGTCTGCCATTAATGTACCTGAAGGCCCTTCATTAAATAAATAAATAAATAAATAAATAAATATTATATAGATATAAATATATATTATATAAATATATACATTCTATAAATCTATAAAACAATATAAATATATAAAAGTTATATAAATCGTATAAATATATATATTTATAAATATAAAAATATAGAAATATTTATGTATATGTCAATATATCAGTATATCAATACATCAATATTTACATATATAATATATAAAAATATAGAAACATATATAATATATATATAATTTAATATATTTATATATTTTATATAATTTATATTATTTAATTTTTAAAAATATAAAAATTAATATATAAATATACTCTTTTTTACTCCTTTAACTTTGTCTGGCCTCTGTTTCCTGGTAAGCCCCAAAAGGGCATCAGCACCATCCTTTCCCCACCTCATGGCAGCGTTGGCAGGCCTGCCCAGGGGACAGCACTGCCACGTGCCACGCTGGCTGGGGATGAGTTAGTGCCCTCAGCACTGAGAACATCCCAGAATGTGGACACTGGGAAGTTGTATCGATGCTGGATGCTCTGCACAGCACACTTGGCTGCCCCCATATATACTGGGTAATAAATGCCCCCTTGGTAGGAGGAGATGGTATTTCATTGTAAAAGTAAAAAATAATAACGAGGGAAAGTGCTATCTCAGCTTGCTGCATAAACAGCTCAAATAAGCAATATGCAGGCATATCATTTGGAACCCAGATTAATAATTTCTGTTCTGAGTGGTGGTAGCTGGCCTGATTTATTGTGGCGATGGTGTTACGGCCTCAGACTTTATTGTCCTTTAAATTATACTGCAGTCTATATAGGAGGCAGACAGGGATCTAAATCAAGTGTTATTGCCTGTAAATTTGGAAACAAATAGTAGTTTTCCCCCCTTTAAATCACTGAGTTTGTGTGTTTTATAAGGTGAACGTTACGACTTTTTATGGGACCGAAGTTTTTGTTTCCCCACCTCTCTCTCCCAGAGCTCGGAGCCCATCCTGGCCCTGGGGGATTCACAGCCACTGCAGCTCTGCCTCCTCTCCATTTCCCTGCAGGGCTCTGAGAGGGGCTCAGATCTGCACCGTTGGGCTTTCTGCTCAGGGAGGGGCTTTTCATCCAGCCCAAAGCCCCGAGCCTACGGTGGGGTGGCCAGTAGGGTGCTCACTGTGGCTCTCCTGCTGGCAGGCGGCAGGGAGCCATCCTCAGCACCCACGTACACGAACATACACACTGATTTTGCAGAAAGCACACCCACTGTGGGTGGGTGGCACGATGGGCTCCAGGTGCCTGGGGATGGGGCAGCCCAGTCAGGAGGTAACTGGGAATCAGGTGAGCCCCCCTGAGCTGTCAGACCATGTCACCCTTGTGCCAAGAATGACACGAGAACAGACGTGTGGGAACCCAGCACACCCCTCTGGCTGCCCAGGCTGTCTCCAGACCCTGGCAGGGGGCTCAGAGACCTTGGCACGAAGTCAAAAACACCTGTGGCTTTGATTTTAGACCGTGGAAAAAACTGCCAGCTTTGTATGAGGAATTACAAGCCACAAAGGTTTGAGTAGTGTGGTAATTGAATTGACACATGGTGGAAAAGTAGAATTTTAGGGCTTTTTAGAATAGAGTTCAAAGGGACAAGATAGATTTAAGCATGTCGTAACCTTCTTCTCCTTCTTCTTACCCTCCATATCTTAGTATGATGGTGACACTTTTCTATTGGTTTAAGGTAGAGACACACTGTCTAACATAAATAATAAATATTAGCATATTATTGTAAACATAGTACACGTAGTTTTTAATATAAAATGTAAACACCACCCTAAAGAGCAAACAAAATGCCATAGACGACTTGCTGAACAAAGTTCAACAAGTCAAAGGAAGAATGTTATAAATAAAAAATAAACAACCTTAAGAAGCCAACCCTACACATTCAAACTTCTTCTATAACTACACAAGCTAAAAAAACAAAAACTTTTTCATTCTCAAAGTCACCTCAACACCCAGACCACAAAACAGACGGGAGACTGAATTGCAAGAGGAGAAAAAGAAGCTTTAATACAAAGGATTCTCCAGCTTGTATAGACCGATGTGATACATTCTGCTTGATTGGCTAGTTAATAAAAACATCTTTCTCACACGCCGTCCTTGAGAGGAACAGAAAGACAAAGTGGAAAAACACCACCTGCAGATTGTTTATACCAACAAGTTATCACATTCCTACAGCTCCCTAAAAGTTCTCACCAGCCACTGTGAGAAACGATTGCCGTTTCTCTCTCCCTGACCAGGCTGGCATCCACAGGACCACAATTCACTCACAGGCACTGCTGGCTGCTCGTGGTTTTGTCACCTCACACCTGGATGCTGGGTCAGACTGTTTCTGTGGTCCTGCTCAGTGCATTCACAGTGTCCCTGTCTGTGTGCTCCCTGGGAGCACGGAGCAGAGGCACAGGGAAAGGCAGGGACCCCCGTGGCAGAGCCACCACACAGATGTCCCTGCCTCCAGCACAGGGACAGGGACAGCGCGAGGCTCTAACAGCAAAAGGACCCTGTCCCAGAGGGGCTCTACAAACCCAGGCAAAAGGCACCGTGGCTGTGAAGAGCTGCTGGGGCCGTAAATAGCTGAGAGAGAGAAAGGAGAGACAGGGAAGGAGAGGGAGGGGGGGAGCCTTGTGATGCAGATGGAGGGAAGAGTGGCTGGAGTGTGGTTACCAAGGGACAGCATATGGCACATCACAAATCCCTCCTTCTTCAGGCTTCCCAAAGCACAGCATTGCAGCTCTCAGTTTGGCACAGAGGGAACTGGGCAGATCCCTCCTCACTCACGCAGGGACTGAGGGCCCTCTGCTCTGTCCTGCGTGGCAGGAGCCTTGGACAGCTACAGGAACAGGCAGGGCAGGGACACTCGGAGTCCCCAGCCTGTGGCTGGAGCCATGGACAGAGGATTCAGAGCATTTTCACACATCAGTTCTGGCTCTGATGCTGCTTGCAGACCTGGTGATGATGTATTGGCCTGGCCTCCTCTCAGGCAAGAAGAAAAATGGGGTAGGCAAAATGTTTCTGTATCTGTAGGCTTGGAACAAATCACTTTTATGTTACCTGAGCAGCTGTAGCCATTAGGGAATCCTGGTGGCCTGAAAGAGCTGCTAAAGGAAACCTTCCCAAGCTCCTGTGACACCTCGGTGGAGATGCTGGGTGTGGCCACGGGCTGGCCTGGGTGCTGGGGACCCTGTGGCCATCCTGGAAGGTCGCTGCCAGGCACTGGTACTGCTGGGGCAGGAGACAAGAGGGGAATCCTCCTTTTCCCAGTGCTCTGGTTTCATTAACAGATTTGTAGTAATGTCTCTCCTGTTCAGCATAGCACAAGCCATGTAAATAAACATGAGAAAAGACTTTACTATCACATCTGCATATTTTAGTTGAGTAAAGGTCTGAGTTAGACAGGGAATGAAATGTCCTTAAGCTGCAAAATCCTGCTCAGCGACCCTTCCTGATCTCTTCAGTGCTCAGTGCCCTCATGGAGGAGAAACTGTACCTTAACAAGTTAAGTTCCTGAGATTTCTCCTGGTATTCATTGCTGCTGCCATGCTTTCAGGCCATTCAGCAGCTTCTCACCCATGCTGTGCTTTAGCTGAGAGGCAGCTCTGGAGAGCTGAGCAGCCCCCATGAGCTGAGCCACATGCAGAGGCAGCACAGGCAGTTAGCCTACAGTTCCCTGTGTTGTGAAGTGGAGATCTGTACTCAAGAGCTGCAAAAAAAAGTGTAAGAGGCCACCTTTCCAAGGTGTCTGTGTCCTAAAAACAAGGCTAAGAGGCCCCAGCCTTGGATGTGGCAGCCTGTGCCTCACCTCCCCTCATCTGCCTCTTTGTTCAGGCTCTCAGAACGATGACACAGACGCTGTCAAGGCTGAACTTGAGATGACAGCCAAGTTTGGAGCCCCTGCTTTTTGAGTGGGTTCATAAATTCAGCATCACACGGTTTACTTTTTCCTTTTGAGATCTATAAAAAGCAGAGTGCATCGTGCCCCAGCAGGGCTTTGGCACCAGAACGGTGCCATTGTGAGAGCAATCTCCCCTGGCTCCTGTTTTTAAACACCCTCCTGGAGTCCCTCTGCCCACGTTCTGGTGAAAGCACTCCACAGCTTAACAGGTTTGACATTTTCATTTCTGTTTTCCTTGAAGTCCTTAACATCATCTGATCGAGCATTACAGCCTGTTTGCATCCTGTTGCCTGTGAATATCTATCACAAGCCCTCACACTGGAAGCACGAGGCATGAGGCTGTGACAGAGATGTCCTGATGAAGTGAAAGATAGCAGATGAGCTGCTGCAGCCCCTCTCCGAGCTGTGCTCTCCTCACAGACCATTCTCTAGATCATTTGCTCTCTGGCTAATGGCTCCTGGCAGGTAGCACAAGAGCCTGTTTTTATTTCATGAGCGCTCCGAAGCTGCTGCCAGGGCTCCCAGGCTCTGCTCTGCCAGGAACACAACTTTGCACTTTTCTTCCATCAGCTGCTGCTGCAAGGGCATTACAGACCCTGTGCTGCTCTGTGTTACCCCTCAGCATCTCATTCGTGGGTACAAGCAGTCGTGGAGGGAAATGCAGCCTCATCTGGAGTCGTCAGGAGATGGAGCCCATGCCAGGCAGCCTCTCTGCTGGGAACTCCTGACTAAAGAGCTGCTGTTCTGTTATTAATACCCCACTCATCTACATATTCAGGCATTAGCAACCTGCTCCTCACAGCTCTTCCCTGGTCTTGTCCCACAGCTCTGGAACATGCTGTTCCACAAGAGTCTGTGGATGTAACACACCCAGCTGTGGGGTGAGGGGAGCTCAGTGCCTCGTGCCACTGGAGGTGGCAGCCACAGCACTGCTCCTGCACCTCCCCAAACCAAAATCTGCCCACAGGTACTGCCAGCGGGGGGGCCAAAACAGCACCCAGGTGCCTTCAGAGCTGCACCTTGTACCCCAGCCCTCATCTCCCCCACAAATCCTGTTCTGCTCCCCCTCTGCCCTCAGCTTCAGCAAAGCCAAGGCTACAGAGTGCCTGGCAAGCAAGAAGCTTTTCCAAGCCCCATTATGTGTTCAAAGGTGCTGGACATCAGAAGGACTGCATGTCCCTTTCATTGCATAGCAACAAATCCTGCCAAAATGATGATGATGATTGCCACAATTTCAGAGCTCTGGGTGTTGCCCCTGGAACAGCAGCACAGCAGAGGAGCAAACAGACCACACTGTGTCACCAGGGACAGGTCAGTGCTCCCTTCATGGGATGTCTGGTCTGTGTGCCAACATATCTGAGGGATCCATTCACCTTTAATCCCTGTTTTAACATCTCATCTTGTGAGCAGAGATTCAGATCTGGGTGTTCTGCCAGCCTTTGTCCTGGTGGTACGCTGTGCCCTCAGCACAGGGGTTTGTACATGGGCAGCCCCAGCAGGGACGGCACCTCAACAGCTGCACTCCCCTTTTCTCCCATTTACTTGGGGGTCCAAAGCATGGCAGGGTTCAAAGGACCCCCAGTGTCACAGCAGCACACTATCATCTCTGGGAGCATGATTATAGCCAGGACTGAAAATTGCACAAAATACCTCCCCAATGATGAAGATTGCAGGGAGGCTGGAAAATTACCTTTTTCATTATGTCTTAAAAACACTGCAATCTCAGCCTGTGTCTGAGATTCCAGGAACTGGTGTGTTGTTCAGAACAGCACTGCTGGAGAGGGCTTGCAGAGAGCAAAGCAAATGGAGCCTTCTCTCAGCCAGGTACATCAGGACCCCTGTGACCGCTGTTTTTAAATCCCAATACTCTGAATTTTCCGTGGTTGTTGAAAGCTTTCTGCAGCTCCCACTAAACGGCAAGAAATGCTGGAGGAGGTTTAAAAAGATGAGAAATTGGAGCCCAACAGATGGTTTTGCAGGCTCTCAGAGGTGTTCCACTGCCCTGGGCTAACCCAGGACTGGGACTGGAGAGGACCCAGGAGAAAGGACTCTGTTGGAGAAAGCACAGGGAACAGTCTCACAGCTGGGTCTGTGTCCCCTCCAGGCTGCAGAGCACTGGGAATCCTGCAGAGTGGTGGCATCATGCAGCAGTTCCTGCAGCAGTGCAGATGAAGGGACTCATAATTCCCATTAGCAAAAACCATCTTGTGCCAAGTGGCAGGAGGACACACACTGAGGTGGGAGCACTGTGCTGCCAGCCCATGGGTGCTCTGTGCACTGTTCCCATTCCCCTGAGCCAGGATCTGGCAGCAGCTCTGCCAGCTGCCTCCTCCCCATCCAGAGGTTGATGCCTCAGGATTTCATCTTTTCTATTTTTCATCTAGTTGTAATCCTGCAGTTCTTTAGTGCCTAACTCCAAACTTCATATGCAGTGTGAGCTGCTGCTTCCCCATTTTGGGCAGACACAACAATTCCTCTCCAGGCCTGGCAATCAAGGACCCCTCACTGCCTCAGGCCCCGAGAGATGGAAACAAAAGTGAGTTGGGGGCAGCAAACTTGGGGTAAATGACTTCATTAGCTGAAGCTGTAATTGGAAGATGAACCCCAATATGCAAATGGCCCAAACTTATAAAAGTGTGCAAACCTGTGACCCATTGTCCATTTTGGGTGTAGCCCCTGGGGGGCTTCATCTAAATGTACCTGAAGGCCCTTCAATAAATATAACTGCTTTTTATTCCCTTAGTTTTGTCTGGCCTCTGTTTTTAGGTAGCCCCAAAAAAGGCACCAAGGGCTGCCTGCTCCATGGGCACGGGGCAAATGTGCTCTGTGGGCTCTGTCTAGGCACAGGCAGAGCACAGAAGTGGGTTGATCAGACACCCATGAGCATGGACAGGGCTCAATCTCTGTCCACCTAAAGGAAGAACCTGCTCAAAACTGGATAAGGTGCTTCAGAGCCACAGAGACAACTACATCTTTGTGCCAGCCAAGGAGCATCTCTCTACTGCCCTGAGCTGCGTTTGGGCTCTGGGGTGAGGGATGGGCACACCAGGAAAAGACTTTGCCCTCAGGGAAGTGGAAACCCTCTTCCTTCTCTCATTTAAACATCACAGGGGCTCCAGGGGCTGAGGTGCAGCTCATCAAACTGGGGAATCTTTCTGAGTAACTTCCTGGTCCCGAACAACTGCTCACACAGTACTGGCATCACAGCCCTGGCCAGCAGCTCCCACACACTGCAGCCCCCAGCCCCAGGAATGTACTAGAATATGGGGATAGATTTTATTCAGCAAATCAGAGAGGAAGAGAGCTTTGGCTGGGAGCCCACCCTGGCTCATGGCTGAATGGGAGCCAGCAATGAAATTAAAAGGCAGAAACAAACCACAAAAAGCATTGTCGAGGAAAAGGGAAAGTAGCAATTTGGTAACAATAATGATAAATGTGAAGTAAAAAATTGATAAGAAAGTCTATAGGCATCCTGATAGAATATCCATGGTCAGCAAGGCAGAGGAGAATAGGTGAAACCCTGTGAAACTCCATTGAACTGACAGCACATTATTAGGGGAATATGATGTAATTGTTGTTCCCAGTGCAGAGGCAACCAGAAGAATATTAAAACAGATTTCCTGATCCTTACATGGAAAGAAAAGTGGCATCTAGTGCCACCGAGGGAAGCTGAAGTGCATTTCTCCCCATGGGTATTGGAGAGAGAGCCCAGACTGTGGTTTTAAGGAGAAACTAAAAACCCGACAGCTGCCCCGAGGTCTGGGAGATGGCCTGGAGCAGCTCTGGGTGCAAGGGCTGATTCCAACAAAATGTGTAAGATCCAGGGAGCTCAAGGAGTTGGGAGAGAGTGGTGTGAGGGAGGGGAGAGCAGGAGGAACCCGTTAATGTAGGCTTGGCAGAGCTGACAGGAAAGTCAATTACCAAAGCATTTAGCAGTAGTGTAATGCTGGTGCACACATTTCCATGGATAACAGTTGTCAAATAAATCTGACTTCGCTCTCTGATGAGGTTTGGGATTTGGGTGATACAGCCTCTCTTATCCAGTGCTGGAGTTCAGCGTTAGAATGAGCCTGGCGCAGGCGAGTGGCATAAATTAGTGTGAGGAGTTGTTTGGGAGGATGGGGAAAGGCACAGAAACTGGCGAGGTGCCTCTGGAGGGGCCTGCATGGCCGAGCCAGGGGTCTGAAGGGGCACATTGGCATTTCTTGTTTTCCTGTCTAATTTTAGGGGAAAAAAATGAAAATCACTGTACCACTATCTCTGAACCCTCCTTAGAAATGACATCACCTCAGAGCAGTCCAGGTGGAGAACTCACACAATTCTGGGAGCAAGGGGTGATGTCTCTGGTTTTTAGAGTGGGAAGAAAGTGCCAGCACCACCCATGGCTTTGTACCCTAGAACACCAAATTGTATTCTGGCAGAAAAGGCACCAAAGGCTATTTCTTCTCCACTTTATGTGGTTTAATCATTCTTCCCCCCACCCCAACCATTCCCATTGCTGGGAAGTAACACATCCTGTGTGTCCCTGCACCAAGCACTCCAAACAATGTGCCGTCTTTGGAGGACTGAGAACAAAACACAGCACATATGTGAGACACTTACTGGTGCTGCTAAAAAAAGCACTTCCCATGAAGTGTGCTAGTGTGGCACAGATGCTTGGGTCACCACTGGTGCTCCAGACACACTTCCTCTGCCTGAATCAATTTTTGGTATCATTTTTAGCATGCAGTGAATCTTATTTCTTGCAAAAATATAACAGTAGGGCACTAAATAATCGCATTAGGGGAGGTGAGAATGGATGCATCTTGTTTTTGAAAACATTATTTCCAATTGAATCAGCCCGACGAATTCATGCTCAGATATTCTGTGCTGTAGGGACACTTAATAATAAAAGTTCCTTTCACTTGCTTTCCCGAGGCACAAATCTAATACATGACTGTCAAACTCTGGTCACTATTGAATTTACACTGGCTTTTTTCCTGGCTATCAAAAGCAACAAAGCGGCCCGACTTGAGTAAATCATGGCTGTTAGAGGAGCTGCAGTTCCCCTCTCAGCCAACACAGCCATGCACATCTGCACATCATTTAGAAGGCTTCAGTTTGGTTTATAGAAGTCAAACTCTGTCAGGCCAAGGGCAAGAACCCAGGAGATGGTTGCTGCCAGACCTCCCAAGGGATAATGTCCTGGTTGGAGGCAGAATGACCAGGGGTGGCTCTGGGCTGGGCAGCACTGAGCGGGACCTGGCTCTGCTCACCACTGGGCTGGGACCAGTCTCAGCCCCTGCAGAGAGGGCAAAGTGGTTTTTCCTTCTGTCAGAATGAAGTAAACACCATCCCCCTGGCTGAAGGCACAAGTCTCAGACTAACAGGCATAAAAAGCCTTTTTTAGCCGAGTTTCTGAAGATGTGGCATTTGAAGTCGGCGTCTCCGATTAGCCCTGTGGCAGCTGAGCACCTGTGATTACGTGCTTTCATTAGACTTTTGTGTTAATTGAAAATGCTTTTGAAAGCCATGGAGTGCTGTTGTGCCGCAGCCTCAGTGACCTCAGCGAGGTCTGAAAAAAGGAGCTCTTTCCTTTGAAGCACCCAGGGAAGAGAAGTCTGGCGCCAAGATGCTCAGAAAATTTGTTCTATTATTATTTTAGAAGCAGAACAAACAGATTTGGCACCAGCAGCAGAGAGCCTGGCCTAGGTCAGTGTTTCTTGCCTGGGCTTTTTCCATTCCCACAGGATCCTGCACAGGCGTCTCCCAGCACTGCCAAATGCTGAGAGGCTCCAGGTACCCAGAGAGGCACTCAGTGCAGGACAAGTTCTCACTGGAGCTGAAAGGACTTTAGAAAGGAGATTTCCTCCCTCGTTTTCCCTGGCTGGAGAACTGCAGTGAGTCAAGCTTGCTGAGAGTGATTCAAGCCTGGGTTTTACCCTTTCAAACACCTGCATTTCTTTCTTATTTAGCTTGATCCATCCAAAAAGAACTCAACAAAGACATGGGGTTTCATGCAGAAATCAAGTAAAAGCTATCATACAATTTTGCTCTGATGGGAGGCAAATACAGAGTAATTTGGGCTGAGTTTTCCTTTAAGTTTCTTTGGAAATGTATCCTGAAATGGCAAGGAGCATGAGGGAAATTGCTCCTCTGTATCCCTGGGAGTTGAAATTGCTGAGTACTGCAGAGATTCACCAAATCCCCTTATTCAGGACACACTCTTGCAGCACTGGTAGATGGGACAGGGCTGAGATTTGAGAATGTCACAAGCAGCACCGTGAGCAGGCAGGGGCTCTTTTCTATCCACCATGTGCATAACAACCCTGGTAGGCACAGCATTTTCAAATATTCTCAATGTAAAACTCTTTTTTTTTAATGAATCTGCTTGACATGTATATGCTGTGCAGACAGATAAGGGATAATGTGATCAACACAAGGTAATAATTCTTCATCATGTGAGCTCCTATATTCACAGACAAAGTGCAGCTGAGCAAATTAAGTCTAGGCAGGCCCCTGAAATACCTATTTGGTCATCCAGTAGAGCAGAAAACATGCACTGGGCAACGTCTGAAGAGTTCAGCCTTCTGTATGTCATGAGATGACAGGATCAGGGGTCGGTGACCAGTCCTTCAGCACATTTCCACACTGTCCAGCACAAAACTGACTCTGAGTCAGCACAACAAAGCTTCTCCTTCCTTAAGATGAGCCTGTGGTAGGTACCCACACGCTTTCTCCAGGTCAAGGCTGTGGTGGGATCTACATCTCTGATAGGGTTGGGAAGCAAAGCTCCTCTGGCCTTTGGTCACTGCTGACTGCACTGTCCTGGGGCACAAGGTCGCTCAAACACACCACACACAGCATATAGCTGCAGGGCATTTTAAAGAATGCACTTTAAAAATGAAGACACAAAAGTGCCTGCAAATCTAAGACACCCCGCACCACGAACGTGTCGGTGGAGTTTGAGAACAGGCTCGACAAATAATGGAGCATCTGTTTGCAAAAAGCAGACAAAGGGAATAATCAGGCCTGCGCTTATTTTTATATCATAATTCACTGCTGGAGTGTGAGTGTCTGTGGCTGGACTCCTGATAAGCAGCAGCCAGGCAGGACGTGGTGACCAGCTGGTGCTGCTGGCACGGCTGCCTGCACTGCAGCAGGGCTGGAGCCTGGCAGGACGGAGCGGGACAGGAGGGGAGGCCACAGCAATTCCGTGGGAGAGAAGGGAAGGGGTAGGCACTGAGCCACAGCCCCAGAGCACAACTAGTGTCACTGTGGCACTCCATGGGTGGTGGTGGACCCTACACTGCTGCACCCCACAGTGCTGCACCCCATAGTGCTGTACCACATGATGCCATGACAATTTTTTGCCTTTTCTTTTATATACCTTTGATGAATCTCAGTAACATGCCCTTAACATGCATATTTGTAATTCCTTAAGTCTAATAACTTAACATAGTCCTAATATTCTCTTAGGCTAGAAGATCAAACATCCTAAAGGCCTTGTAGCTGGAGGCTGGAAAACCCTATGCTGTCTTGAAAAACCAAGGTCCCCTCTAAAATACATCCCATAAACCACGATTAGGCCCATCCAGGGAGGAATACTTGGAAATAGGAGGATGTCACACTATTCATTAAGCCTCTGATTGGGGGATCTTCGTTAGATATGCTAATTTGCAAGGTCTATACAATTACGTACGCAATCTATCGTGTGTGTGCATTTCGGCACGCTCCACCTTGGCAAAGTGTTGCACCATAAAGATCCTTATTAAATACCAAGATAAAAACCCTTTATCCCTTAACTGTGTCTGGCTCCTAATTTTAGGACCAAGGAAAAGGAACCACCCACACTGCTGTACCCCACACTGGGGCTGCTGTGCCCTGCCCTGAGCCGTGCCAAAGCTCACGGCCCCTCCACATTGAGGGCACACAGGAAACCAAAGAGCCAGAAAAGCAAAGTACTGCCAGAGAGAAGAAAAACAACCCAAATGTAAGTGACAAGTGTTGTTTGAATAGGAAACAGTGTCTCGCTGAACTCTGCACATAAAATGAGTGGAGAGAGTGGAAAATGTCTGAAGCAATTTGCAGGAGTTTATTGAATCCCCACAGGGAGCTCCAGATGGTTTGTGTGGCCAGTGTGGCTTTTGTTGCTCATGCAAAAGCTGCCCTGAGTTTTTGGGAGCATTTGTGATGGCAACAGTGTTTGATTTCCTCTCTCCCTCCCCGCACAGACAGAGGGATTCTCTCCCCACTGAAGGCCCACAGGAGCCCCTCTGTCCTCCCCGCTGTCACCACCAGCACTGGACAAGAGGGATGTGTTTGCCCTGTGGAGCACACTGGTGTTCTTCTCCCTTTTCCTTGTTATTTGGGAGTCAGAGACTCGTCCTCAGACCTGCACTTCTGTTTTTTATGATGCTTAAAGATGGTTTTGTGGGCTCTGTAATGAGACAATCTGTTGTCATCAGGCTGTTCAAATGGGTTTGTAGGCACGATAATGCTGTGGCACAGCATTTCCCTGGGGGATGAGATCCATAGGGCTGCTCCTGACTCTTGTTACAGCTTCCTGTGACAACATCAGGTACAAGCCTCCACCCTGTCCCCCATGAGTTAAAAGGCATCAGGTTTCAACCTACAAGATTCCCACCCAGTCCTGTCAAGTACAGTACAGCCATCCTGTTCTGGTTTGAAGCAAAACCAGTGAGAGACTTCAAGTCAGAAATACAATTTATTAGGAAAAGGGAAAAGAAACAAAATACATGCAATAATACAAAAGGAAAACCACAAACAGAGTCAGAATACCTGACACCCTTTTTGGCCAGTGTGTTGGTAGCCATCCAAATTGGAGTGGCCGCAGTCCTCCTGGAGGGGCAGATGTGGTTCTGTCGGAGCAGTGATCCTGCAGAAGGGTGCAGTCTTCCTCTGAAGCTCCAGTGGAAAAGGCAGCTGTTCCTCTTGGGAACCAGTGGAAAGGCTGAGTGTGGTGTCCCAAAACCCAGATTATATCCAGGTAGGAATGCTTGGCTCCTCCCTCTGGGTGGAGCATCCCACAATGGGATGTTATAGTTCTTATCAGTCATGCAATGACATTCAGTAGCCCATTATCAGCTGATGTCTCCCCTGAGAGAAGATTGGCTGTGGAAGAGATAAGGAAAACTTCCCACTTAACAGAAGACAACTGCCATGCAAAAGGGAAAATTGAATACATCTTGCCTTTCAATCTGGGACACATCCCCTGCAAACCCTTCCCTGGGCTCCACTTCTCTCCACCTCAGGTTGGAGCACCAGAGCCAGGCTTTCAGCTGGTGGAGAGCAAATGACTTCCAGGACCAGGGGAGGCAGCAGCTCTAGGGCAGCCTGTGACTTCACAAACCACATCCAACCACATCTTACCCCCAGAGAGAAGCCCTGAATCAATTATACATCCAAGCTATTATTTCCTTCCAGTTTCTGATCAGCCCCCACCATATGCTGCGCTCTTACTGCATTCTACCTAAAGTAGGAAGAAAAGTATTTGAGGTTTGGGATTTTTTCAGTCGTGCATTTTTAATTGGACTATAAATTCCACTTTGTTGTGTTCTAGAATGTTATTTTTATTTTCCAATAGAACTGTCTCTTCTTTGATGAGGGCAGAGATTTATTACCCAATTTCCAGCTTTATGTCTCCCTTTTGGTCTGTTGTTTTAGCTGTTTCCTGGTTTTACAGACAATCCCTTTTCCCCATTTTTTTATAGTTGAATTTCCTCCAGTCCTCGTTTCTGCACTACTCATTAATACCCACTTCTTTTACTCAGTCTCTTCAGGATTCATCCTGGATCCATCCACAGACTTACATTTCCATTTTATATCTTCTTGAGGATGTCTCTGAACTTCCCATAATTAGACAAGATATTGTCATTGAGCAGTGTGATGTTACAGTGATTTTTATGGCCATGTTTATGCTCTGTCCCTCTGCCCAAACCCTGCACAGAATTACTGAAAGGCCATTGCATGTGTTTATTTTTATACACCCATGGAGAACACCACATCACAACTTTCAGTCCAGCCTCTGTTTGTTGGTGGGTGAAGCCACAGCCTCTTGCCCAGGACCCTGTCAGGAGGCTGAACCAGTAACTGCTGTCTTAACTGAGTTTGTGCAATGGAAGGAAAATGGAGCCAAAGTTAATTTAAGCACAAATACCCTGTAACCTGCTAATTAAACCAACTCCCCGATGCTCTGCCCTAAAATACCTCCTCATTAATAGGCACGGGCAGCAGGGACACAAGTAGGACACAGCTGTGCCCTGGCAGAGGGCTCTCCTGGCTTGGACACTGCCAGCCCAGCGTGGGGCAGGCGTGGAGACCTTGAGTACCTGCCCTGCACACCTGGAGGGCTGAACTGCCCTGGGCATGGACCCGCCTGGCCCCCAAGAGCCACAGCAAATCCCAGCCAGGCTGTTCCAGTGGGTTTGTAGGCACAATAATGCTCTGGCACAGCATTTCCAGAGGGATGAGATCCACAGGACTGCTCCTGACTTCTGTTACAGCTTCCTGTGACAACATCAGGTACAAGTCTCCACCCTGTCCCCCACGAGTTTAAAGGCATCAGGTTTAAACCTACAGGATGTTGGGTGTTGGCCATGCTGCAGCCAAAATACAGCCCAGGGCTGCTCTGGTGTGGTGAGGTGACTCCAAGGGACAATTCAGGTTTTAATTCCAAGCCCTGCACTGTCCATGGGGCTCAGTTTCTGACCTTTCTGCACACAATTGCCATGTTTATCTAAGCAAAGCCTTTTTTGCTTCTAAACTAAAGAACCAACCCACATCTTTCACTATTATTTCAGTCTATTTATACAAAGTGTAGCTCTGTGCAGACTTGAAAGGTCACAGGAAAACCCAGGGAGTGAATTGGCCCCATCGGTTCTAATACTGCTTTGACACTGGGAATATTCCTTGTGTTAATCCAGGAAAAGGCACAGTTATTACTATCTGATTCCACTTTAAAAATGAAAATTTGCAGAAAGATTCAGAAGAGAGAAAAGTCTCCCCCCTTCCTCTGGAAAAGTGTTTCCAGTTGGGGTGGGTGAGCAGCAGGAGGAGGAGAAAAGTTCAGAAAGGCATTTGTGTTTATCCCTTTAGCTCCACAGACAACCCCCATGTTCCTCTGTGACCTTTCACTTGCTCTCGTCCTGCAGAGCCAGACCTTTGTGTGTCTTTGTTTCAGCATTTCAAAGCAGGGATTATTTGAAGAACATCCAAGGAAAAAATAAGTTTCTAATATTCCTGCAATATACCCTGTAAGAATATGTTTCAAAATACACTTCAGCAAGACGAACAATCCCTGTTTGGATGAGTTCTGGGAGGGGAAGCTAAAAATAACATTATTAACAGTAAATTCTGTGAAGGACAGAGCACACACATGGCTGCACTGATGACCATGGCCCTTCCTCAGCTCATGGCCCATCACTGTGACTGCCCCCACCCTGAGCAGAGCCGCCAGCCTATGGGGACATGTCTTGATGTCCCCAGCAGAGCCATGAGTGGGACAGGAGAGCCACAACATCCTCAGCAGCCAAAGCCATGTGTGTGACACAGGAGCTGTGGCAGCCTTGACAGCCAAAGCCACCTGTCCCCAAACCCCCATGCTGCCAGGATGAGCTGTGAGTGCTGCCAGCCATCCCTCACTGAGGGACAAGGGAATGAGGGTGGGTTCTCTCTGACCAACTCCAATATTCACACTTCCAGTGGATTGTATTGACCAGCTGCAGCTGCCAAAGAGATTAACCTGGCTGCCCCTGGGATTTGTGTCTGGATTACTCTGCTCTCTGCTGGAGGAAATGAAGAGATGGGGGTTTTCATAGGTGAGGGGAGAAGGGAAAGATGAAATTCACATCTGAAACCCATTCAGTTGTTGTAGCTGCACGTTAATGAATGAAGTTCAGAGCAGCTCTTGCGAGCAAAGGAAGCCCAGCTGGAATAAACACTTCCACATGCTAATCCAGTCAGGGTTTCTGTCTCCATCTCCAAGGGGACTGCAGGATCATTACTGCATTAAGGCTCAGCTAAACAAAGCAGGAGGAACAGAAGTCGAAGCTGTAGGATTTTTTGTTTCATCAAGCCTGACATCTCTGAGTTAACACATAATTTTCATCTCCATTTGAAAGCATTAATAAAAATTTGTTAGTTCAGCATGAATGCTTTGGGAAGAACCTCCCCAAATTCACAAAACTGAACAAAGAGCTCAAATGCACTGAAGTGAACTCCTGTTTATTGGGATAGAAGCATTTTATTACTGAAGATGGGAAGGGATCACACCTGGAGCTCCAGCTAGCACTGGCTCCCTCATACCTGCCAGAAGGGAGAGAATCCACATTGAGCCAGGGTCAGTGCTGATCTTGAGCAGAGAATCATCTTCCTGGTCCTTAATCCTACCACCTGCAAGCTCCAAAAGTCACATCCCTCCTCCCCCTGCCTTCTAGCTGGTGTCTGTTTCTTCTCTTTGCACTATAAAGCTGGAGGATTCTCTTTCTACTACAAAGCTGAGCGAAGCACTAAGCTGGGTTATCCCCACTCATTGTCTGGTGAGACGTGACTGAGGTCAGGCCTTGAAGCATTTCCATGAACAGTACTTAAGAAGTGGAATAATTCACACCACGTTTCTTGTGAGTATTTGCCCGAAAGGGACCTGAGCAAAGCCTGGAGACCCACAGGGCTCCCTGCTGCGGGGAAGGCAAGGTCACCTCCACGGCTGGGGCACCCCTGTAGCTGCTGCTCACCTGCCCCAAAGACAAGGGCAGCAGTGAGGGGTGCAAGAAAAGACCCCATCTCACTTCATGGTTTAGTTTCAGATCTTTTCTGCAATGTTGCTACATTTCAGCAGCAAGGTCCACCACAGGAGCTGGAGCACCACCACTGATTCCCAGTGCTGCCTCAGATATCCTCATTATTACTGATGCCTTTTTTGGGCTTACCCAAAAACAGAGGCCAGACAAAGTTAAAAAAATGAAAGCAGATATATTTAATGAAGGGCCTTCAGGTACACTAAGGGCAGACAAAGCCCCTTCCAAGGGCTACACCCAAGATGGACAATGGTCACAAGTTTTTCAGACAGATAAAAGTTTAGTCCATTTGCATATCAGGGGTTAATCCTCCAATTACAGCTTCAGGTAATGAAGTCAGATACCCCCAGTTTTCTCCCCCCACAATTAACTTTTGTTTATACTTTTCAGGGCCTGAGGCATAGGGTGTCCCTGGATCTCAGGCCCAGGAGGATGTTTTTTTCTGACTAACATGTGAAGACAGTAGCTAACACTCTATGTGGAGTATAGAGTTACACACTAATGCAGTAGAGGATTTGAAAAACAAAAGCTAAAATCCTAAGGCAGCATTACAGCCCCAAGATGTTACCAGTGGATTTTAGCAAAGGGAATCCCACAAAGCAGGGGAACTGCACACACTCACCCTAACAGAGTAGCTGAGGTCAATAGCAGCTGTAGGAGAGCACAGATCAGGGCAAGAGGATGCAACGTGAAAGCCCTGTGCCCCCTGCCCAGCCCCCTTGCTGGGATTTTACTGGGACTCACGTGTTTGCAGCAGCTTAATTCTGAATATTGCAGAGGACAAGTGGCAGTGACCCGACACTTCATCTAATCAGATTCACGTGCTGCTGCCCAGCACAGTCCCACTTACTGCTGGGCCAGAAGACGCTAGAAGCATCTTTTCCAAATAGCCTTTAAATATATTACACGCCTCAAGAAGAAAGTGCTGCAGCAGGGGATGTCTGCAGCATCCTTTCTGCATTTGCTATCACATGGACAGCTCTATTTATTAATCTTGGTTTTTGTCACCTAACTCTGAAACTAAAGATATCGCTCAAGTTCTGCAGCAGTTACCTGCAAAGGAGAGGAAATTCAGGGACGCTGTCCCCGACTCCAATCCGTGGTCTAGGCACAGAGCAGTGACCCCCTCGGGGCTGTTCCTGGCTGCTCATCCCACACACGGGAGGAAGAGGAGGAGGATTGTTTTGCCCAACTTCATGTGGTTTCCCCCCAGACAATCTGCTTACTGTACAGCCCTTGTGAGAAGAGGATGCCAGCTCGTGTTCACTGATTTATAAATAGGGTGGGAAATAGGAACCCTTCACTCCTCAGTTTTCCTGTCAGAAATCTCTTCCTTCAATATGCTTTTTAATTAAAGTCAAATTCAGCTCAGCTGCATGCTCAGCTCCTTTTGCAGCTCCCACTCACCAGTATCCCTTTTTCTCAAGCTTCTTCAAACCACTTTTCCAATGAATTCATGCTACTCCCAGTATACAGCTCCCAGTTTACACCATTACATAGGAGATACTGACACACCTAAAATGTAAGAAATAGCAGAAAAAAAATCTATTCCAGAAAAAAAAAAAAATAAGTTTCACTTCAATCAGTAGATCCATTAACCCTTCTAGAGACCTGCCTGCTCCCTGGAGCAGTTTGCTCATTGGTGCTAACGAGGCATGAGTTATTGCTCATGTTTATGATAGGTTGATGTATCCCATTAATTAGCTCTGCATGAATCAATGGAAGCCACTGAACACATAATCCTTGGTAATTCATAACACTGGAGCAGAGGAAACAGTGTCCTCAGCATTAAATAAACAGCAATCATGATGATGAATCTCAGAATTCCACAAAACACCAGGGCTCTGGGGCTGGTGTGAGCAGTTCCAGGGTCAGGTCAGTGCTGAGCTGCCAGTGGCACAGTGACATCCTCTGTCACGAGTGACAAAGGGCTGTGTGAAGCACTGCACAGTGACTAACACTCAGTTTTAACTGGGTTTGGATCTCTTAATAAAGCCTTCCTCTTCCACCTCCTCTAGAATTGGAATGCTTTTCTAATTCCCCCTTTTCTGATCTACCAACTAATAATTTACCCATTTTAATTTGTGATTCATTGTGTTTAGTCATAATAATGAATATTCAGCTTCATTAGCAGATACTTGGTTCAGTTCCTACTGAGACACTCAGCTCTGCCAGAGTGGCAGCTGGACCACTGGCAGTGGATCCCTCTGGCAGTGGGGTCACCGATAGTGGATTCCTCTGGGAATGGGGTCACAGGCAGGGGATCCTTTTGGTGCTGGGACCATTTGCAGTGGATCCCTCTGGCACTGGGACCATTGGCAGTGGATCCCTCTGGCAGGGGGTCACTGATAGTGGATTCCTCTGGGAGTGGGGTCACTGGCAGGGGATCCTTTCAGCAGTGGATCTCTCTGGCAGTGGATTCCTCTGGGAGTGGGATCATTGGCAGTGGATCCCCATGTCAGCTAGAGCCCCAGATGGTGTTTGGGTGCAGTTCCCTCCCACAGCACGATCCCAAGCCCTTTTCCCAGGGGCAAAGCTCAACACAGACAGGACCAGGACCCCGTTCTGCTGTGAGCACCCAGCTCTGCAAGGGCACGTGCCAAGCCCCAACCCTGGGCAGAGAGGCAGGAGCAGGATAAACCTGTGGCAGCAGCTCTCTGGCCACAGAGATGGATGAGTTGATGGAGAGAAGGCACAGACTTTCCCAGGCATTGTCCTGGGGAAGGCTGTGAGATCAGAGGAAAGAATGAGAAACAATTCTTATCTCCACTTGCTGCTCCTGCTGTTGTGCACATATGGAATGTGTCCTGGAGATTTGTTTACCAAAGGGTGATTTCTTAAATGGACACTGGATGGTGTTGGGATGGATTGACCAATTAGGTCAAAGCTGGATCGGTCTGGCTGGAAGGGTTACTGAGTTTCTTAATTAGTATAATATAGTATAGATTATATAATAAAGCAATTGATCAGCCTTCTGCAATCATGGAGTCAATGCTAATTATTACCCAGCTGGGAGCCTGCAGTGACATAGACCCATGGCCAGGGCAGGCTGGGAGCAGGCAGGGCACCCACCACGGTGACAGGGACCCCTGGGCACCCTCCCCGAGCCCAGGGCAGCGACGTGCTCAGGCCGCAGCACAGCCTCACGCCAGCTGCTCCTCCATGGGCAGCTGCTCCTCTCTGAGACAGAACAGGTCTTCAAAAGCTGGTTTTGATCATTTAGGGAATGTGGAATTCCTCTGGAGCCGTGCTGCCGGGCAGGTCCAGCACGTCCCTTCACATCCCCTGTTCTGCGTGTAGCTGTTTGTAAACCAAGAGTACAGATGACAGGAAAATAATGAAAGCATTTTTCAGAGCAGATCCTTTTGTCATTCCCTATTTTTTTTTTTCTTTCATTCCCTGGAATAAAGTGCTGCTTTTAAGCCAGCAAATCTTTCAGCTGTAATTACCCTGGGCATTCAGAATTGAAAATTAAGAAATGGGGGGGAGTGTTAAAACAAAGGGAGGTAAAATAACCATTCATAAAATATATTGAAGATTGTAGGTTTCAAAAATGCCATCCCCAGACAGAACTTTCCCACCATAAAAGATTTCAGTAAAGACAGATTGGGAAGGAATTTGTACAAAATTGTGAGCATTTATTCTCACAGGTCCCAGTGTGGGCCCCTGTGCTGCCCCCACCTCCCGTGCCCAGCAAGTGCCACATCCTGGCAAAGCCTGGTTTTTCCCTCTGCTTAACAACACTAAAACATTAAAATAGGAAGAGGAAAAGGCAACATTGGTCTCTGAATCTTCCAATTACACCTTTGGCTGCCCCAGGCACCAGCAGCAGGGGCAGGTCAATCCTGTAGAGCTCCACACTCCCTCAGCATCCCACACTTCCTGGAGACCTGTTGAAATCTATTACAGACCTTTGATCTCTTCCTACAAAAAGGATTTTCTGAGGAGAGAAGAGGGGATTAAGCAGAAACAATTTTCCCAGGACACTCTGTGGGGTTTTTTTTTCCCCTTCTCTGCTTTCTTTTAAACAGAAGATGCCAACAGCAAAGATCCTCACAAGGTTTTGGGGCTGTCAGCTCCTGAATGGAATCCATTCCATCAGTCAAATTTAGCATCTATCAGGAGCAAATACTCAGCATGTGGCAAAAAAATCTTGTAAAATGGAACTGTTAAATATTTAGGGCAGATGACAAACAATGTGTCATAATATTTGCAGAACTGCATTTGCCATTCAGTGCCTTGTCTTAGTCAAGGCCCCAGTTTTTGGAAGCATCAATGCAAGAGTGAGAAACAAGTTGACTGTTGGTGTTTGGCTGCACTGTGAATGGAAAACAGGATTTAATGTAGGTTTCTTAAGTCTAATATATGCTACATACCAGGTGGGTATTAACATTTATTAGCAATGAATATTGGAGAAGAATTTAATTAACATGCAATAATTGGCATTTTAATTTAGCTTGGCAGGTCTGTGCATGGCCAATGGGGTCTCCCAGTGCAGAGCTCAAAGGTTTGCAAGATCCAGTTTAGCTGGGAGGACATTTTTTTTCCCCAAAAGAAGCAGGTCTGGTTTCCTGTATTCAGTTTACAGTGACTTTTCACAAATGAACCACTTGGACCCAGAAATGGGAAGAACATTCACCTGCTCGGTGGAAGCTCTGCTCCCCAAACTGGGGAGTGTGTCCAGGGGGACACGGGGCCAGCCCTCAGCTCTCCAGCACATAGTAAAGAGAAATCCAGAGTATTTTATCACCCTGCAGGCTTTGTTAGAAGCCTGGTCAGTCCTGGCACGACGTGGGATTTATGTTTCAGTGTGGACTCACTCCCTGCTCTGTACCTCACCCCGATGGACACCCCAGACCCCTCCACAGGGCAATAAAACCCCACAGAAAATACACTTCCAGCCATGCCACCTCAACCTGTATTACACATCTACAATAAATTGTAGCTTTCAAACCCTTTTCCCCCGCCATGTATTACAGTGTAACACGTGCTCTCAGCTCAAAGCACTGCCATAAAAGTGACATTTGAGTGCGCCTGATTTATCCAGCCATCGGTGATTCCCAGGACACATCTGCTGAGTTTAGGCTGTTTCAGTGAGGCTTTGGGGATGAGGGCAAGGATGGGCATGGGAGGACTGGTGGCACAGTCCAGTCCAGCTGCCC
Source organism: Anomalospiza imberbis (assembly GCF_031753505.1). NCBI lineage: Eukaryota > Metazoa > Chordata > Aves > Passeriformes > Viduidae > Anomalospiza > Anomalospiza imberbis. Next base: position 3,552,963 of record NC_089705.1, read on the forward strand.
CTCCCTGGAAGTGGGGTGGCAGAGAGTGGAGGCTGGAATTGACACTGTGGTTTAATTCTGGGCAGCTCACACCCATATCTGAACTGGTAAATAATCCCAGGGAGGTAAATAATATGGTGAGGTGTCCCATAGTGGGAACAAGACAAGCACAAGGAGCCCAAAGCTGCCAGATCTCCCTTTTGCAGAGAAATACTGACTTAGAGCCCATGGGAGCCTTTCCCAGCCAGTGTCCAGGGCAATGGTGGGACTGGGTGTCACTGGAGATTGGCCCCTAGGGGAGTCCTCAGGCTGCAACTCCACAGCCACTTTGGGAGATCTGCATTTCCTGTGAGCTGAATATTGGGTAAATTAAAAGTTGCATGGCATTTTCCTTGCCTTTATCTTGATGGGAATCTGTTCCTCTGAGATTATGATGCTGCTTTCTTTTTTTTTTTTTTTCAATTAATTGAGCCTGCTTAAAAAAAAAAAGGCCATTTCATTTTAATCATGTGTTATGCAAATTAGAAATTTAAATATCATTAAGAAATCTGTTGCTAACTTAATTTATTTCTGCTGTAGCACCACTGAAGGCTTTTGATCTCAGATTAGCGCTTTGATCCGCTCCCTTGGTCGGGGTTACGCTCTGCCGCTGCGGTAAACGCTCTTCCTCAGATGTCAAACGTGCAACACCAGAACAGCTTGTTCAAAGCATGGCAGAGGAAACGCTGCCAATTAGGCCAAACGAGGAGGGTTTGCAATGAGGAGAAGTTTGTTTCTAGGAGCCACAGCCTGTTCTGTTGTGTCCTGGCCGTGCCCTGGCCCGTGGGGACGAGCAGTGCCGGCGTCCAGCCGAGGATGCAACAGGTCATCCCTAGGAGCAGTGACAAACCTTTCCAGACCTTCCCTATCTACTGTTCATTAAAAACACAACCTGCCATGTTCCATTAATTCCTCATTTAGTGCGAGTAAAGTGCTGATACATACATTTTAGCTCCAGTGGTTTTAATCAGTTAATTTAACCAGAAGCATTAATAATGTATTGCTTTGCCACTTGACTGCTCATCTGTTAAGCAGCTTATACATAGAAGAATGTCACCCCCTGTGACATGAAGTGCCTAATTCAGAGTAAATGAAATAGGATTTTGAATATTCAATACAAAAATGAGAAAAGAAGGAGACACCGTCTCCTGGGAATGGATCAACCTGCTGTGATGGGATTTCTGTCCTGGCAGGTGGGAAATCCCTCCTTGTGGGACACACTCGCACTTTGTGTATCTGATTTTCTGGCTGAATTCATTTTCTTAGCATTACTCAGCAAGTACCTGACTCTACCTCCTGCTGCACTATGTGCTGGAATCAGGGGCACTGGGAATGCATCTCTGTCCATCAGCTCCTCCGTGGGGTCCCAGGGACACCCCCAGAGTGACCAGAATGGGGGGCTGTGGCAGGGAGGTGACAGCAGGACTGCTCCCACTCAGGTTTGGCTCCACGATGCAGGGTCACAGCAGCTGAAATAGAAACATTCCTGGTCACATTTAAGGGTGTTTGGGGACAGCAAGCTCCCGGACACTGGGGGGATCAGCCACCCCGCTGTGCCTGTCTCTCCTCTGAGCTCATGGGGGATTCAAGCTCCATGTCCTGCCTCTTCCCAAGGATATTTGGCAGCAAATCCAGTCAGGTGTGCTGGGGAGCTCAGGAACACCCAGACCCAAGCCCGGAGGGGCTGCGCTCAGCCCCTGCTTGGCTCCATGTCTCCGTAGGGTATCGCAGACACAGGGAAAGATCCTGGGTGGGCAGGTACCTCATGGGCTTCATCAGCCCCATGAAACTGGGCTCCTCAGCAGAAGCAGGTGGAAATGCCTTGGACCTGAGAGCCAGGGAAGCTGCCAGGGTGGGAGCAGGTCAGGGACAGGCTGGTGCCTCTTTAATTTACACAGAAGAGACACACGGCGAAGGCAGGCAGCGTGTGAGCGTAAGCGATCCAGACACACCGGCTCTGAGGTTAATCCTCTCCCCGTGTTCCAGGCAGATCCTGCTCCTGGGTTTTTAGCAATCAGCATCCAGAGCGAGGAGCTCCCGTGGGCAGGGCTAGCTCAGCCCCGAGCCGCCAAGCCCTGCGCAGGGGTTCTCTTGCGTGATGCGTCCTGATGAAGCCTGAAATTGCTTTGGATCCGTGGCTGTGCTGCATCACATTAAGCAGTGCCACGCTGAAGTGACAGGGCCAGTGCATGATCAGCAGCAGTTGAAGAGGACAGGGACTCAGATCCTGCCACTCTGTCAAAACCCAGGACCCACTGACAGAACAGAGGAATTATTTTCAGCTCCTTCCCAGAAGGTTTGTTTCAATCCGTTTGCAAGTTGTGCTCACTGCCTTGGCGTGGAGCAGCTCCGTGGTCCTGCTGCAGGGCACAGCCCAGGATGCTGCCTCTGACACACGGGGCTGGATGGGAGCCTGTGGAGGGCTGGGGCAGGGATCCACTGCACCTCTCTGGCAGCAAGGGCTTCCCAGGAGTCATAAGGGTTCTGGAAGGGTGGGAGCCCCCAGTGCTCCTGGCACTGCTTTCCTCACTCATCAGTTTATAGGGTGGGGTTGTTTCTGTTTAGGGACCAGCTGGAATCAACACCAGACCTGGGGGCTCTGCTCCATGCCGGGCTGAGCACAGGACCAGCTCCTTGGAGCTCACTTATGGAGCATTTCACTGTAGCAGCTCCTTGGGGAAAGGTGTAAGGAGAGATTGCTCGTGAATAAATCTGTCATTGCTTTCCCTTTTTATTTTGCTGATATTTATTGCCCTCTGGATTTCCCTGCTCTCTTCATCCTTATTATTGCACCTGAGACTGTCACAGTACCCCAGGATGGGCAGGCTCTGGGAGCTGAAGCCCCATTCCCAGCCACAGCCTCGCGCTCCAGGGAACGAACTTTCACTTCCCAGCAGTGTTATCTCATTTCTCTATACAATGCTGCTGTGTAAACAGCAGCTCTCAGGGGACCTGGGCCGTGACAGGGAGATTCTCCCCACTGGATTTGTCAGCCAAGCAGCAGTGTCAGGTTCTCCAAGCCTTCCCAGGGAGGCAGCTCTGTGAGGAAGATTCTCCATAGATTCTCCATTCTCTGCCTCAGGGACCTGGAGCAGCATCCTGCAGGAAAAGGCACTAAATTCTGTGTACCTGTCCTCATCGGCCCATTTGCTAATACTGGCCCCAAACCAGAGTGATTTGTCTTCAGAAGAGGGCAAATCCCACACCTCAGAAGGCAACAGCAAAAACATTTTATAACCTCAGAGGGAAAAAAAAAACAAAAAAACCCACAAAAAACACAGCTCTGGGCATGGAAGGGCTGTGAGAGGGAACGGAACTCCCGTGTCCCTGGGGAGCTCCGCTGGCTCCATCCTCAGTAAGAGCTGTCTCAAACCAGGTATTTCTTCCCGGATGTCACATGGCAAGAGGCTGTCAGAGCTGTCTAAATGTGTGAACAACACTGTCAGCGGGGGAGAGAAAAGTGTTATCAGAAATAGTTGTTCTTCAAAGCTAAATAACTCCGTCATTTATAAGGAGTAGAAGATAAGAGATCACACCACACGCTGAGGGCTGCTGGAATTTTCTTTCTGAGAATGAAAGCTGTTTGTTTTGGTAAAAAGCAAAAGAGGGGAGAAATAAAATCCTAAAATACTTTAACTTTCTTGACTTAGCTCTTGACAAAGCTAAAAATAACTGCACTGGCACTGAGCCCATGCAGCCATGTCCTGGAATCACTGGAGCAGTGGAAGAGGCTTCCCAGCACATTGTCCAGGGGTCATTGACCATTCCCAAGGTTTTCCAGCACCATCCCTGGGGACAGAAGAATGCAGTGCAGTTTTGTTGGATGCTGACAGACCTGGGCCTGTTCTGATTGCCATCAATGGGATTTTAGGCGTTCTGTGGGATTCAGGTTTTACCCTGAAGAGAGGCTCAAGTTCTGCTACTCCAAGTGAGAGCCTCTGTGGTTTTCAGCCAAACTTCCCCTTATGCCAGGCCAGGCTCCTTCTGCCTGCCTGGCCCCACTACTACTCCTCTGGTCTAGACCCAAAGGGAGTTTCAGGCATTTGCTCTGGGATCTCATTTCAGATTTTGAAAACTCCTCACCTTAGCAGTGATGTTGAGGTCATCAAATAAAATAACATAAAACAGTCAGACATGGAGCTGATTGTAATTAGTGTGTTTTCCCATACGCCGGCTGACATTCTCCAGAGAGCAATTAGCCTGCTTTAAGAGTAAAAGACAACTGAATAATTATTTAACCTGCCTGGGATTGATTTTAAAATCCAAGAAGTCAGATATAATAATGGATGACTTCATCAAAAAATATGTTTAAAAAGTGATAAGGGTTGCAAGCCTTCATCAACTGCTTTGTGTGAGGCATCTCTTACAAGGCTGACTCCCAGTCCCAGATCCCACTGCACCAAAGGCCCCCCAAACATGGCATAAAAAGAAGGTTTCCAGGGAAAAATATCTATTTAAATAAAGTCAACCTGAATTGATAAACTTCAGCGTGTGTTGAACAGCACCTGGTTCTGCAGTGGGGAGTCCTCGGGCTCTATTGACTGGTCAAGGAACAGCACACATAAATCAGGCAGCAAATCTTCTCACCAACCTCAGGAGGATGTCACAAAGCATGAGAGACCTTGTCACGGCCATCTTTTATCTCTCTGCCAAGCCACGGGAGGGGAAGAAAGAAGGAATGAGAAGCTGAGACCTGCACAGACAGGAAAGAGTGGGAAAGGCCATGAGCACCACAGAGCATCCAGTGATCTCCAAGACATGGGGACTAGCTCCCAAAATAGTGCAGAGGTTTAGAGAGGGGCAGCAACACTAATGGAGCTCCAGTTCTGCTCTCTCGGGTGGGATTTGTCGATATGTGGTGTATAAAAGTGGAGACTTTTGTTGTGAGCTTTTCACACCCACTGACTCTCATCTCTGAGAGTGAAGCCGGGTGAGGTTTCTGCCCAAGGCTCATGTGGGATCCCTTGCAGTGCAGCTGTCCAGCCCTCAGCAGCAGATTGCCCAGCCCTGCTCCTTCATCTCTCCTGCTGAGGCTTTCAGGGGACCCCTGGGGTGCCCCAGCCCGGCCATCAGCCAGCTGATGTCACATCCCTCATGCTCTCAATGCCACGAGCTGAGCGTCTCCATTTTGCTCAAATGGAAGAACTGCAACAATTATTTTCATAATTAGCTGGCTTTGCAAATTAATGCCAGTTATGCTGTGTAATCATGATGAAGATTATGCATTAATCAGCTGTTTCAAGCCAGTTATTAGGCTCTTTAAATAATGATGGGAATGAGTGTCTCTGAAGGAGCGGCGCGCAGCCAAGAGGGGTGTGAGGATCCAACGGGGTGTGCCATGCACAGATCTGACATCAGGTGCTCCCAGTCTCACCAATTTCTGAGCAAACACCAGGCTGGGCCATGCCGTGGCTGCCCTCAGGGAGATACCCAGTGTCCCAGAGTATTCCTGGTGTGTCCCCAGCAATGGGAAATACACAGAAACACATCCCTGCTGCCCGCCAGCTCTCTCATGGCCTGGCCCTGAGCTCAAGGTACTGGGTGGCTGCACAGAAAATTCTTTCCTGCCAAAAAGCCTATTAAATCCAGCTGGATGTCTGAAACGGGAATTTATTTAGGATCAAACCCCAGTAATCCACATTCCCAGCCCTTCTGTATTCTCTCATAATAAGACATGCTCCAATGTAACTTTGAAAGTGCTGGGCTGGGAGAAAGCCTAATGCTGGCTAGTGGATAATCAAGGTAACATTTACCAGTTATCACTTCAGGATGATGCTAGAAAACAAAAAATCCCTGGCTAAACTGTCTGGACAGTGAAGCTTTGAACAGAGAGATGGGGTGAATCTCACACTCACTTCAGTTTTGTTTATTGGGTCTGATTTAATATTGCAGATGAACTTTCTTCTGCCCTAAGAAACTTAAATTGAGCTGCCAGCATATGCAAACTTTGATGTGGATGAATAATTTTCTTTGTACCAGTCATAACCCAAATGTTTTGGCATAATCCAGTGAGAATGAGGCACGTGGACAATTCTGCTACACTCCTGCCTACGCTGCTCAGCATTCTGGATTGAAAACCTGCCCATGAGTGACTGGCTGAAAATCACGTGAGACTGAAATGACACTCCAGAGTGAGCATTCAGCCTCTTTTTTCTTTATTCTTCTGCCTATTACCAAAATTAGCACTGAGTTCAGTGGCTTTTTTTCTAGCAGAGACATGCAGGAAACGGCTCAAACTTTTTTCATGTCTATGAATGTAAATTAATTCCCACACTCACTTCACAACTGGGGACATGGATGCACAAAGACTGCAGAGGAAGAGGAGGAAAGGGACTTGTCACGATCCAGGGGAGCAGAAAATCAGAGGCCTTTTGCAAGTCCTTCTGCTTCCTTGCTGAGAACATCTCCAACCATCACTCCTGTGCTTCACCCAGTCCGTGGCTCTGGTCACATTCCCGAGAGGACACCCAGAGCATGGCCACCAGTGAAGTTGTCAGCTTGGCTCTGGCCAGACTGGAACTCCTGGCTAACACCAAACTGCCACACAACTATAGAAAATGTGCTCTGGCTGCTGGAGGAGGATTCATGGCATTGCCCAAAAGCCAGCAGGGCTGAGCAGACATCTGTTGTCTACAAGAAAACATTTGAGGACTATCTTAAATTGAAGAGGAAGGTTTTTCCTTCTGCTAATGAACCCTGAGACCATCTGTTACCAATTGTACTTGCTTATTTTGCTCATCCATTAATTATTTTGGTTTACTTTTGAATAAGATAGAGCAGGTTTGTGTCTTTCTGTGGTTCTGTGAGGGGCTCAGGGTGGCTCCTGCGTCTCGGAGACAAGGACACATCATTGCATAACCCATGCCTGCACCAAGTCACTCCAATTAGAGTGGCTGTCAGTGGGAACTGAGGACAAGACTCACAGATACAGAGCCAAGAAACCCAGCGATGCTGTGACATGAGCTTGTTGCCCTTGGGGAGGTGTAATGGCATTAACAACTTTTGAACACAGGAAAGCTGCATCTGAGATGTGCATTACTGAGCAGAGGAGCTGGAGGGTAGGCAAATCCAGAAGTCTCTGCTGGTCTGAATTAAAAACTTGGACAACTAAACATGAGGAACGATAAAAAAAAAAAAGGAGAAGGGGACTGAAAATGGCACTGAAAATAGTCAGCAGCAGCACTGCCCTGCCTGTCTCCTGTGCAAGGACCAGATGGGTGATGAGGCAGGAGGATTTCAAGAGGAGGGCAGTGCCAGTTTTGTACCCAGTAACTCTTCAGGGCACAGACCACGGGCAATAAGCCTGTCCACTTCCCATGGTCTGGTCCTAAAATTTTATGGGAAGCCACTTATCTGACTCGTAAAAATATTCCAAGACTTTAAACCACCTGTTACTGCCCCACAAAGCTGCCACCCTGAACATTCTCATAGACCAGAATATAAGAAAAACCCAAGTCTTCACATCTTCATTTCAGTGCAGGACAGGCCCTCAAGCAAGCCCAGCTCCACCTGCAAACATTCCAAGAGTTTTCTCATCCTTGCTGCATGAATTTGTGAAACAAGCTATGGCTCAAAGGTGGATTTTTTTTTTTTTTTTTTTGTCTTGCAGGAGGAATCTTTGAGTACGCAGATGGCCCCAACACGCAGGTGATGAGTGCTGAGGAACAAGCCTTCCGATTCTCCGCCAACATCATTAACAGGAACAGAACTTTGCTGCCCAACACAACCCTAACCTATGACATCCAGAGGATACACTTCCACGACAGCTTTGAAGCAACTAAGAAAGGTAAGAGCAGAGCAAACTTCTGAGCAGCTTTGTGGCCATTTATTCAGTGTAAGAAAGGTCTGCTTTCCAGACCAGCAGCTTGTTCTGTCCTGCTCTCACCAGTGATCTGGATGAGAGCTCCTGCTGGAGCTGACCTTCTAGAGGCATTTTAACAACTACCTTTTTTCCCTCTGAAACTTCAGAAAACTCCTTTCAGGTTTTGCTCTAATCCTGAGCAAAGGTCTGGAGGCCGTGCCTGTGCTTGTGTTGCTGCATCCCTGGCAGTGTTCACATCCATCGCGTGGATGTTCTGTTCTCTTAATAACAGTCACTTTTGATTACTGGATAACAGCAGCACACTTGAATTGCTGAAGGGGAGGGACTGCACAGCAAAGGCTGCGAGCTGGTGACCTGAGGGCTCGTGAAGTTTGATTCTGGCTGGGGAGAAAGGAAACCTGCTGCCTGAGCTGGCAGCTATTGGAGGGACATCAGCAGGAGGGAGCTATCTGCTCCAACCAGCCCAGTGACCCCCTGTCCCTTTTCAGATGGTTTTGTGGAGGAGGCTCCCTCAGAGGAGCTTGGCACTCCTCTGCACCTTTACCCACTGGTCTATACCCACCTGGCATAAATCCTCCTCTCTCACTGTGCCCAATCACTGCTGTAATTACCCAATATCAGTGCTGGGTCAGTGCTCACAAGTGTCTGGGCTGTGCCCATGGTTGTCCCATGCTTAGCCCCGCCAGGCTTTGCTGACATTCCTCCCTTCCCCCTCCAGCCTGTGACCAGCTCGCTCTGGGGGTCGTTGCAATATTTGGACCTTCCCAAGGCTCCTGTACCAACGCTGTCCAGTCTATCTGCAATGCCCTGGAAGTCCCCCACATACAGCTCCGATGGAAGCATCACCCTTTGGATAACAAGGACACTTTCTATGTCAACCTGTATCCTGACTATGCTTCCCTGAGCCACGCCATCCTGGACCTGGTGCAGTATCTGAAATGGAGGTCAGCCACCGTGGTGTACGACGACAGCACAGGTGGGTGAAGGAGGTGCTCAGAGAAGGAATCCTGGAGATTTTCTCCCCTGGGTCTCTTTGGGAACTTTTCCAATGAACCCTCTAGAGAACCAAATGATGCCCCGTGCTGTGAGGGGTTCCCAGGAGTTCTAGACAGTGCTGTGGGAGGCCCTGGGAACTTTCTAAGCATTTCATTCACAAAGCTCTTAGCAAGTGGGGCCATGAGCTGGCACAGGGTCATGGGGGGGTTCATTGACATGGGGTGACCATCTCAGCCTGGCTTTTTTGGCACTGTGGTGCCTCTCTGCAACAGAAAAGCCCCTGTACATCTGCCATGGAGGGAGCAGTTCCCAGCTAAAACCAAAAGCAGTTCTGGTAAGATTTTTTGTTTTCTGGATAGTTCTGTAACACAGAGCTGGCAAAGTTCTTCATGTAAGGAAAGCTGTTGATGGTTAAACAAAGCAAAGCACTGCACAGCTCTAGATATAGACCCCCCCAAAAAAACAAAAGCCACAGTGGATAGCCTGTCCAACCTAATTTCACTAAACCAAATGGTTTCTTTAGGGGAGGGCTGATGAGAACACAGTTTGACATTCCTGTTTTGCAAATGTGGGTCACAGTATGTTCCCTTTGTGGCATATTCTAATGTGTTTCTTCTGTGCAGAGGGACACGCTTCTCTCTTCCCTCTTGCAATAGGCATCTCCCGAAATTCTCCTTGCAACATCAGATTCCAATAATTCCTGCTCAGCTGCATCTACCATGGTTCTTTGCCTTGCGCAGGAAACAGAAATGAATTCTGAGGGTAGTAGGAAGTTACAAGTTGTGATTAAGTGACCGTTACGATCTACGCGACTCATAAATCCAAGCGCATATTCATTTTTTCCTTTTGCTGCTGTGCGCGGTAAATATGCAGATTTTAATTTGTTGTGCAACTGATTATCACATCCTGTCCTTTCTCAAGGGCACACCTGCTTAAGAAAATTTTTTGTGATCCCAGAGGTGTCTGAGGTTAGGACCAACCTGCTGTTCTCCCCTTCCTACCCAGTGCAGGAACCCCATCCAGCTCTACTGGCTGCAGTGGTGGCAGGGGACAACCAGGAAAAGCCATTCTGTCCCAGAACAGCCCCTCCAGTTAATGGTTGACATGTGGCCCCTTGGCTTTGATACCCTTTGGCAGTGGCCATTTGAAGGAGGGACCGATGGAGGGAGGGAGGGAGGGAGGTCCTGGTCTCATTCCGTGGAGAGCAGGGGAAGCACTGAGCCGCTGTGGCCCACGGGGAAGGCAGACCTGTAACGCTGTGGGTTTGTCTCTGTGTGACACCTGAAGGCCTGATACGGCTGCAGGAGCTCATCATGGCCCCGTCCCGCTACAACATCCGCCTAAAGATCCGCCAGCTCCCGCTGGACACCGACGACGCCCGGCCGCTGCTCAAGGAGATGAAGCGGGGCCGGGAATTCCGCATCATCTTCGACTGCAGCCACCTGATGGCAGCTCAGATCCTCAAGCAGGTGAGTGGGGGGCCAGCAGGAAAGCAAAGTGGCTGCCAAGGAGCCCATGGGTGTGGGGTGGCCGTAATGAAGAGCGGCCCTGCCCTGAGGTGCAGCTTTTCCTTGGGCCACAATCCACAGCCACACTAAAAGCATGTCCATCCTTCAAGGACACTGCTGGATTTTTACAGAAAATGGCATTTTCACTGAAAAGCTGGAAGTACCAAAAAGTGGCTGCGGGTGAGAACAAACGTTACAGGAGGAGAAAGGGCTGTGCTGAATGCAGCGCCAGGCCCAGGCTGGTGCTGGACAATTCTGTGGCTGTCCCTGCAGCTGCACAGCCCCAGCCTTCTTCCCTCTTCCCACTTCTTCCTTCATTCAAGCTGGCTCTCCCAGCCAGGAGGGACTGTATCCTCTGTCCCTTCCCCAGAAGCGTCTGCAATTCTTGGACTTTAAGCCAGATGTCAGTGATTTTCCATTCATTTGGGCTCCCTCCTTTCTTCCTTCACAAGTTTCTCCACTGGGATTCTTACTGCTCACCCCAGCTCCTCCTCATTCCCGAGTGCCTTTGGGTTTCAGGCTCAATATGAGGCAAAGGCTCTCACAGAGACGCTAAAAACCAGCTGGTGGAAGTGTTGTTCCTATCAGCCCGGCACAACACCACCACACAGATTAAATGAATCCCCGAAGGAATGAGAAAGCAAGCACAAGGCAAGAGCCTTCTCCTACAGCCTGCTTGATGCAAAATGAAGGGAAGTGCTCAGAGAACTTGGAAAGCCTGGGAGGGATTATTATGGGAAGCAATAGAAGGGGCTCATTGTCTCCTGCCAGTTATTTTCTCGTGCTGGTTGTGTTTGGTGCTGCTCACTTATTATGCAGTTTATTATAGTTTATTGTGCCATCTGCTCAGCTCATCACCGCTGGTGCAGAGTGAGGAAGATGGAGGAGAGGGGGGACTAGGGGAGACAAGTCTCTCTAAGTCCTTCTGGCTGGGTTTGTGTGTGTGTCAGGGTTTTGTCAGGACCTGAAGCCATGGATTTCAGCTTAGCAATAAAAGACAGTGTGTTTTTACTCAGGGAAATACTAATGTATTTTCAGAGTCTGGGAAGCTGCACAAACCCAAACCACAGCCTGACTGGTCTCTGCATGTCTGGTCATTCTGGTGTGTAACATCAGGCAGGTTCAGAGCAGTGCACCATGACCTGCAGGTCACCCGCATCTGCTGAAGACTAGGAGGCGTAGAAACCTCATATTTTCCTCACTTTTCTACCTGTAGCAAGAAATGCATACCTAGAGGTGCCACTTACATTTGTGAAACAGCTCTTTTCCACTGAAAGTACAAGCTAGGCAAAGTCATCTCCTCGAGGAGGGGTGTCTGCTTCCTTCGCAGCAGTAGAAGAACAATGCACAGATCAAATAATGGACTGAAAAAAAAAAAACAACCCAGGGAGGAAGGCCCAGCATTCTGTTTATGCCAGAATCAGTAATATTCATATTTTATTGCTATTATGTGCCTTTTGTAACATTTTGGCCACTACACCAGTCAGCTCTGCAGACATGTGGCTGGACAGAGTCCCTGGAGTCTCTTGGCCCTGCTGCCACCCCCATGGATGGCAACAAGGTTCTCACAAGACTTGTGCTAAAATTTCCACTCCTTGGCACTGAATTTCATTGAACATCTTCAGAAAACACAGAAGGTTTGAGCACCTAGAGCCTGTGCTGGCTGAGCAGCTCTGACTGAGCAGTGTGCACATCATCATGCCAGTCAGGATCTTGCTCCCCAGAGATCCGAGGTTCCATGCTCCCACAGCACAGCACTGATCATCTGGGCAGTTTTTTTAAACTGAAGTAGTAAAAAAAGCCAAGGATTAGTAATCCATGAGTAACACCACATGAGCCAGCACAACTGTACAGATGAGACTGTCACCTACTGCTCCAGCCTGGGTCCCCTGGAGTGACCAGACATCAAACCATCCATTATTTTGCCCTCTTGGAAAACAAATAATTGTAGAAACCTATCAGAGAGTGAGTCCTGCTTGTGAGGGTTTCCTATTCTACCCCAGATTCTCCGGCCTTCCTCAGTTTTGGTCCCTTGTTGTCACTCCAGGTGTGTTCCCTGGCTGTCCTGAGCAGCCGCTGTGCTCCACAGGGCACAGCTGTGCCTGTCAGCTCTGACAGAGCTCCTGCTCTCATCCCGGCCATTGCCTGTGGCTTATCCACCAGGATGATCATTTATTCATTTCCCCACAAACTCAGATGCATCCTGCCCCAGGCTGCCAGTGCTGGGAAGCTGGAGCTTCCTTCTGACAGCGGATCTGGGCTCCTCAGCTATGGCCAGAATGATCCAGCTGTAGAACATGAACTGGGATCTCATTATTTGCTCCAGTTTGGCTCCCCTTCACTAGCTGATGCTTCCCATACTGAGGTGCCATTGTCTGCTTCAGCTCTTTGAGCCAGGGTGTGCAGGAGGGAGAGAGCTACACTGCAGCCCCCTGGACCCACTGACCCAGCAGGGACTGGGGGACAGGATGGTGAATGGCAACAGGGACAGCCCCCAGACTTCCTAAAATCTATTTCCAGAGCAGGAAACCTGGGGTGAAATCACACTCTAGAGTCACACTATCTAGTCTTGCAATCCAGATCCTTTTCTTTTCCCTTGTTTTTTGACATCTCACTTCTTTTCAGACTGTCACTTCCTTCCTTGGAGGTAAATTCCGCCCTAGTAATTTTAGCAAAAAACCAAGGGAAGCAAACATTTCCTGGGGGGACTTGAAGTCACTTTCCCATCAGTGGGGATTTTAAAGTGCTCTTGCATGTGTTTTCTCCAGAAAACATGCTCACACAGTCAGCATCCCAGCCAAACCCACAGGAATCTTCCTGTCACAAGCCACCAGCTTCAAGGTGACTTTCTCGTAGACTGAAATGTGCTCCCCCCGTGTTGTGAAGGGTCTGGACATGGTCATCCAGCCAAGGCCCTTCAGACCATGCTTGTTCTCTGAAAGAGCTTCCAGGACAGTCTGTTCTCTCTCCAGTGCTCAGTTATGCAAATCCCAGCAATCTGCAGGAGCCATCCTGCTTGTCGGGGCTGGCCAGGAATCTCAAGCTGTGCTGGCCAAGCGCCCTCAGGACCCTGATCCCCAAAAGCTGAGGGACAGGGGATATTCCCACTCCCCATCTTTGTGCCTGCACCTTCACTGACCCACTTCTAAACCAGGCCCTAAGTCAGGATCTGACTTGTGCTCAGGAAGGAGGGACAGAGGCAGGAGCTCCATGTACTCGCTGCACAGATGGGACTGAAGGGGGAAGATGCAGAGCCCCAGAATTAAAATCAAAACCCTTTCAGCTGTCTTCTTAGCCACTACACGGATGTGTGACTATAAGAACAGGCTATTTATGGTCAATCTGCACAGGTTTCTGTGAGGCTGCTCATGGTTTGGTATTGGAGAAGGAAAGGTGACCCCCTTTCCCACAGCTGTGCCAACAGAGCCTGTGGCCCTGGAGGATCCTGCACCCATGAGCAAAGTGCCACAGTGCCCTGGCACGCCCAGGGACACCCAGTGTCACCCAGAACTGCCAGCCCTCGTGGGAGCTGGACACTGAGGCTTTGCCACATTTTCAGAATGGTTTGAGGGCCACAGCTCTGCTCAGCTCAGCCCATGTGCCTCTTGCTGATGAGCCTGGCTTAACTGCTCCATGACCTCAATCCTGAATCCAAACCCGGCGTTTCTGGGTCTCTCCTGCCCCATTTACCTACGAGCTCTGAGTTTTATGTTGCATGGCTGTTGTTATGTCCTTGTATCCCTTTACTAACCCCTTTTCCCTACTCTCCTTAAGGCTATGGCAATGGGGATGATGACAGAATATTACCACTTCATCTTCACCACTCTGGTAAAGTATCTGTGCACACGCCTCGTACACACTGATGGGGGGTGGGATGTGAGGGGGCAGCTGGAGAGGGAGGGTGGGATGGGTGTCTGATCCTGGTGTGCTCTGCACTGCTGTGGGGTGGGAAATGCAAGGAAAGGGGAGAGCTGGGACCCTGCCAGGAGGAGAGGGCAGGGCTGGACTTGGCTGCAGGTCGGGGTCAGACCCCAGTGAGCTGGCTCTAACTCCTCTGCTCTGCAGTACTGCCTGAGAGTTGTCAGTTCCTCCTTCCCCTGCCCTTGGACAGTGCCTCCTTTGGAGTGCACAGATGTGGGTTTTGGTTTTATTTTCCCTCCCAGTCATTTTGATTTCAGTGTAGCTCCCCACGCAGTGACAATGAGCACAGGGAGAGTGCAAGGCTGAAGGATTTGGTGGGATCCTGATTCAGCAGGAGCTGGGGATGAGCACCCAGGTCCCCTCTGGAGCCAGGAGCAGCCCTGCTGTGGTCCAAGCTTCAGCCCTGCAGGTTTCTTTTGCAGGAGGGGAGCTCAGCCTGACATTAACTCCCCTCTGTTAAACACAGGCCAGTCCTCTCTGACTCTGGGAGGCATTTGGCTTTCCTGGCAGGGTCACTTTTGTCTCCATTTAAGATGCTATTGTCTAGTCTACTGTTGAATTTTGTGTGATTTTGAAAATCCAATTTATCTTTTTGCCTTTAGGAAAGAAACAGACTAAACTAACCCTTAAAAACTACAAAATTTATTTTTCAAATGCAAAAGACATTTTAATTACCCCTGCTGCCATTATCTATTCCAGGCAGCTTTAAGCATTTCCCAGATAACCTCCTATTAATCAGCCCCAGCTGAGCCTGGAGTACATTTCATGTGTAGGTACAGCCTGGAGGTGGGAAAAGAGGAATTATAATAAATTAATAGATAAGCAATCACAATTAATGCCACTTTCCTGAAATAACAGTTATATCATGGGAAAGATATTTTAATCTGTCATTCCTTAAGGCAATGTTTTCCTAGCTTGCAATGCCTGTGCTTCAGCTTCCCCAGTACGAGACCCATGGGGTGCTAATGAATTAGTCTATTATGTTATACTGAATGTTTCTAAAAGGTCCCCAGTCAATACTGAGCACAGTGTATCAACACTTGGCATGAAATGCTTCAACATTTTGCTAGGCAGCACGACTACAGTTCACTGACTTCAGCATGAAGAGCCCCATCAGCCTTTTCCACCACAGGAGGAGCAGGAGGAGGAGCAGGAGGAGGATCTCTGATGAGCACTGGTCTCTGTCACATCCAAATGTAAAATCCACAGATTTTACATCCACAGCCCTGCAGGGAATATCCCAGATCTCCACTCCTTGGGGGGTGTCTCTGCAGTCTGTAGAATGGGGCTTTGCAGCCACAGACAAGCCCTGCCAGATGCCAGGGCAGAGCTTTAGGGACACCTCACCCACAGGCAGAAGAAGAAGGGATGTGCTTCCTGGACCACCTTTCCAGCTTCCCACTGAGGATGTGGGATCACTGAGGATCAGTCCTCAGCATTGCTGCCAGCACCGAGGAGCCCAAGCTGGGCAAACTGGGGAAGGGGGAGAGCATCACAGGAACACTGAGAGCAAAATTAAGGGTGGAGGGGAGAATTAATCTGCAGTACAGAAAATAATGAGTGAAAGGGAATGTAGATGAGGTGGAAAATAGAACCAGATGTTTCAATTTGTGGCTGTGCAGGAGCAGAAAATCCAGAAGAAACTGATCTGATCATTCCCATCCACACCTCCCCACATCCTGACACTCAGCTGGTATTCTGAATTATCCTCTGATTCCAGGAGGTGATAAATCAGGCTGCAGCTGAGATTTAAAGTGGAACCGAGGAGGGACCTCATGCGAGGTTGGTTTCTATAGGAACTTGGTGAAAGGAAGGGTCGATGGGGAGCAGCAGGGCAGGGACAGCACCCAAAATACCAGTGGGATCTGAGAGATGGCCAGGGCTGATGGTTTGACAGATGGGCAACAGAGACCATGGGGTCTGGAGCTCAGGGACCTGATTTATCACACCCGGTCACAATCTGAGGGGGAAATCATCGGCTTTTGCAACCAAAAATTATTTCCTCACAACAATTTCTGGAATACAAACTGAAGTATCTGATTAAAATTGAATCATGAAAAAACAGACCCATTCCAGCAGGTCAGGCACAGAACTGCTGTGCACCATCACAGCCAGAAACATGAGCACCTGTCTGAGTTCAAACCACTATATTTGCCCTTAGCTCCCTTAAGTCATTTAAAAGTCAACATTGTGGCCTGGTTTCCACAGTGCCCTTTAACAGAACGTGCAGGTTTGCACTTGCAATTTTTCAGGGTTAAAAAACAGCCCAAAAACCCAAGTCCCAACTGCCACTGTAGGGTGATTAATGATTTGGTCCCTGCGGCACCTGCAAGTTTGAACACTGCATCCATCAGCAGTGAGGCCTGGGGCTGCAGAGGTCAGGGCCAGGCTTACAGAAAAGATGAAACCCCCAAAGCTTATTAAAGCAAAACAGCCATAAGAGCCCTCACTCCCCCACAGAGAATGATGTCTCAGTTGCTGGCACATGCTGCTGCTGCTCTGCTTTGCTTAGGGCAGCACATGGGGGACTTTGCCATCCCCCTGTGGGCAGATGGGTGCTGCAGCTGGGTGGCCCCACAGTGTAGCTGTGTCCCACCAGCACAGCCCCAGCACACAGCTCAGAACAGCCCCAGCACACA
This sequence comes from Anomalospiza imberbis, assembly GCF_031753505.1. NCBI lineage: Eukaryota > Metazoa > Chordata > Aves > Passeriformes > Viduidae > Anomalospiza > Anomalospiza imberbis. The sequence continues at coordinate 3,569,867 of NC_089705.1, forward strand.
GCTCAGAACAGCCCCAGCACAGCCCCAGCACACAGCTCAGAACAGCCCCAGCACAGCCCCAGCACACAGCTCAGAGCAGCCCCATCACACAGCTCAGAACAGCCCCAGCACAGCCCCAGCACACAGCTCAGAACAGCCCCAGCACAGCCCCAGCACACAGCTCAGAGCAGCCCCATCACACAGCTCAGAACAGCCCCAGCACAGCCTCAGCACACAGCACAGAACAGCCCCAGCAAAGCCCCAGCATCTCCTCCCATATTGAAGTTCTTTTTGAGAAGCTCTTGTGAGAGCAGTGAATGTCACATATTCACCCCCATGCTCCATTGCAGACTTGTGGTGTTGCCTTTCTGCCTCCCCACATTTAAACTGCCATGAAACCTTTGCAGGAATTGTTCAGGACAAACGCTGGTGAAATATCTCCCCATCCAACAAATGGCTCACCCCTGACTGCCATCTCGCCACACTCCCTCACTCACCCCTCGGGTGAGCTGCTTGGCTCTGGGGAGCAGATCAGCTACCACATGCTCCTGACGTGCTGTCTAACCCCAAACTCATTCCTGAGCACTGAAGCTGACATTCAGACACGTGGAGAGCCAAGAGCTGCACCACAGCAGTGCTCCCCCAGTGCCCCCCAGTAGCCCCAGTGCCCCTCGCTGCCTGCCAAGCGATGCTCGCAGGCTGGCAGCCAGCAGAGCTGAGCACTGCCTGGCCCTGGTTTTCACATCGTATAAAGGGCACCTCATTCATCTGCAGACAGTGTAGGCTGGTTGGAATGTCAAGAAATGCGTCTTAGTTCCTCTTTCATAGTCTGCAAATTGGTGTTTTGCATTCAGAGTGACTCTGTCACTCGCAGCACCCTGTGCCTCAGCACTGCCAGCAAACCCTCCGTGGAAAGGCCCACGGGAGCTCCAGATACAGAAGCTCTGCCTTGTCCCCCCGCCCTGGGGTCGCAAGTCTCTTTCTTCAGGGTCACAGGCAGTGATTCTGTTTCTCTGCCCACAATCCACTCTTTTTCATGCCGAGACCAAGCTCTTTGGCCTCTTTGGTAGGAGTTCCCTCCTGCTGCGTGTGGGGGAACCTGCACATACGGCACCCAGATTCCACCAACACCTACAGGCCTCTGCAAGCAGCGACTGACGGCAGCAGGCAGCACAATCCTCTGAATTCCTGAGGGATCTGTACTCCCTCCCACCTTCTGTGGGCTCTGCTGTCTCGCTCCAAACACAGACACGAGCCGACGCAGAAAACTCAAACAAAACAAAGCTAAGCAAAATGTTTAAACCGGTTTCTCTCTTTTAAGGATCTTTATGCATTAGACCTAGAACCATATCGCTACTCTGGGGTGAACCTGACCGGCTTCCGGATCCTCAACGTGGAGAACCCACACGTGTCCTCCATCATTGAGAAGTGGTCCATGGAGAGGCTGCAGTCGGCGCCCAAGGCAGAGCTGGGGCTTCTGGATGGTGTGATGATGGTACGGGCAGTTCAAACAGGGCACAGGGGTCTGGGAAGCAGGACAGGGTGGCAAGGAAGGTAGGAACAGTCATTAAGGCCAAAATGTTACTTTTATTGGTTTTTGTACAAGTAACGACTCATCCCAGGTATCTGCCCTGAGGTGCTTTCTTACATTCTCTAACAACTGTCCCTCAAAGACTGGGGTGAAGCCCACACCCCACTGCTGTGGTAGCGCTCCTGCTCAGGCCCAGCTGCCAACAGATTTATCACCAGACAAGGCAGGTAGCCAGGACATGTCCCAAAGGGCTCCAGCTGTCCCCAGGAGCAGTGGGATAGGATCCCAGGGCTGGGAGCACAGCACAGAGCCAGGCTGGACCAGGCTCTTTGCTGAGATTGAAGCAGGGGGAAAGCACCAAAGCAATGGCCAGAGATGGGCTGAGCTGCAGCTTTGATGACTCCTTTTAGGGTCTGATGGCAGCTCTGCTCCGCTGGGTTACTGCTCGGAAGGTTCAGCACCTGCTCGCCCATCTGTCTTCCCTACCAGGCTGTCTCCGACCCCCGGAACTGCTGACTGGCTCCCTCCTTCCCTCTCCTTTTAGATCTGCCAGAACCAAAGTGGCAAAGCCTCCCAGATTTTCACCTTGAAATGGCTCCTCAGATCCCTCCTGTTGTGTTTGTTGTTAGGGGAGAGACGCCCACTCTCCTGCCTCTCCCCAGGCTGCCCAGGGCTGAGCCCCCCTGTGCCTACAGCAGAGCTCAGTCCCCAGTGCTGCCTCTCCTCCCAGCCCCTCTTTGCTCTCTCAGAGGGATCCTGCCTTTGATTCCTGTTTGCCAGGTGTCTATGCACTGGGGCCCTGGACTCAGCTGGGCATTACAGTCTGTAATTCACCATGAAATTGCATGGACATATCCGTGCCCCCCCTTTCCTCCAGCCCCAAACTCACAAACCTGTCCCTGTTGTGGTCCATATCCGCCCACGGATGCAGGTGGGGCTCCTGCTCTTCATGCTTGGTTGCTGAAGGAAGGGAAGGTCACAGGGATGGCTGCCAAGGCTGGGGGATTTTCTCCATGGCTACGTCCTGTGAGATGTTTGCTCAGTTATTTGCTGTATTATTTTGTTTTATTGTGGTTTATTACGCTGCTGCTACACTCACATCTGTTTCGTGGCTCCATGAAGCCAGCAAATAATGTATTTTCACTAGGAGGTCTTACCACATCAGAGTGAAAAATAAATCCAATTCTCTTGATCAGTGTTTGGATGTAAGATGGGGCATCTCAAATTGAATCTAAAATCATCACATTATACAGGGGGAAAAAAGTTCTCCTTAGTTCAGATTACTGAAATGCTTAAATATGCTACAAAGCCATGAGGTCCTGATTTTGGTGACAGCTTGTGTCATTTTTGGAAAACTGTGTGCCCACAAACATCTCGGTTTCTTATTTTCCCATGTATAAAATAGTGTGGAAAATATGTTCTCGTATAGTTTTTTTTTTTTTTACACTCAGACAAAACAGACTCAGTAAGAAAACTCTGTTACTACCTTCCACATTTAGAAGTCCTTGCCTCCCTCTTTGACACCACAGCAGGAAATGTGCAAGAAACAACCCGAACAGCCGCTCACAGGCAAACGACACTTCCAGAACCGCGGATTTTAGACAAAACCCCGAGCTTTCTATCTAAACAACCAAGCAACGATCAGGGAACACAGACAGAGGAACCCTGGGGCTGGCGGGGGTAACTCAGAGTGGGTTCCACCTTTTCCTACGAGTCCCCATGGCCACCAACGCTGTCCCCCTTCCCTTTAGACAGACGCTGCCCTGTTGTACGACGCGGTGCACGTGGTGTCCGTGTGCTACCAGCGCGCGCCGCAGATGACCGTGAACTCCCTGCAGTGCCACCGCCACAAGGCCTGGAGGTTCGGCGGCCGCTTCATGAACTTCATAAAAGAGGTAAAAGTGTGGTTTTGTTGCACCATAAACATTCCCCGGGAGGAGCAGGTTCCGCAGGGTAGGTGGTGGAGGCTTGGCAGGTGCAGGGTTAGAAAACTCCCTGGACCGGGAGCTGTGCAGCCCCTCGGTGCTCCCACTGATGCCTCAGGATTTGAGCTTTTCTATTTTCCATCTACTTGTAATCCTGCAGTTCTTTAGTGCATAACTCCAAACTCCATATGCAGTGGGAGCTGCTGCTTCCCCATTTTGGGCAGACACAACAATTCCTCTCCAGGCCTGGCAATCAAGGACCCCTCACTGCCTCAGGCCCTGAGAGATGGAAACAAAAGTGAGTTGGGGGCAGCAAACTTGGGGTAAAATTACTTCATTAGCTGAAGCTGTAATTGGAAGATTAACCCTCAATATGCAAATGAACCAAACTTATAAAAGTGTGAAAACCCGTTGTCATCTATTTTTTGGGTGCAGCCCTTTGGGGGGTGGGGGGCTTCATCTGCCTAGAATTTACCTGAAGACCCTTCAACAAATATAACCCTTTTTATTCTCTTAATTTTGTCTGGCCTCTGTTTTTAGGTAGCCCAAAAAGGCATCAGCACCGCAGCCCCGTGGGAGCTACAGGGCTCAGCACGCAGCTGTGTTTGCTCCAGCTGGGCACGTCAAATATTCCGTGTTTTCCCCGGCTCCCGGGGGGCTCCGAGGGCTGCACGTCCCACAGGCAAACCACCTGCACACCCAAATGAGCAAACACGAGCCTCCCCAGGACTCCTGGGTGGCAAGGCTGGGAGCGGGCTGTCACTGCTCCTCAGGAATTAATGAGGGAGAGCCAGGGGAGCGTATTTACCGGGAGAAACGCCAGTTATTCCCCCTGAGAATACATTATGCCACCTTGATCACACTGGAATATTTCAGGCTCCCCCACCCATAAATGAAACACGTTTCCCAGTCTGCAGCCTGCACAGAGCTGCTCAGGGGAGAGGTCCAGAGGCTCAGCTCCCCGCTGCTGGGATGTGATTGCTGAGCAGCAGCCCGGCATTCCTGCGGGAGCATCCTCCTCAGGACAATGCTGCAGCACATCCAGCACTGTCCCCAGGCATTGGACACCTCGATGTCCCCCAGCCCCTGCTCTGCTGGCACAGAGCACCTGGCACTGGGGGTTCTATCACATCCTAAATCGGAGATTCATTCTAGGGGTGCTGCAAAGTGAACAGTGGGAAAGAAATTGAATTACAGGGTTTTTTTTTGTGGAATTGAATCGAGGCATCTTTACCCCAAGCTCCTTCTCCTCATCCCGGTCAGACCAGGCTGTTCAGGACCTCAGTCAGCCAAGCACTGAAAAATCTCTGGGAATGTCCCAGTCCCAGTGAGCACCTGCACCATCCTTATGCTGCCAAAAACTGAAGCGGGGCACCAGCAGCACATGGCCCCAGACTCCTGTGCCTGTTTCCAACCCCAGATCTTTCTTGCATGAACACGTTCTTGGCCTCTTCTGCTCCACTTTCCCTCTCAAAGGACAGAGGGAATCATTCCCGCCATTTAAGCTTACACACACCTTGGAAGCACCAGCAAGTTGGTGCACAGAGGGATTTCTCCTGGCTGGAGCAGTCCCAGAGCTGGCTCCCTGCAGCCGGCGTTGATCAGCACTACAAGGATGAACCAGCTCACAAGGATGCCGTGATAAATACAGTCGTTTTCTACTGAGTCATCACGTCCTGCAACAGCTGGTGAGCACAAAAGGTGCGAACAGAAATTGTAGCAAGGACTGCAAGAAGAGTTAAGGAAATCTCCAGCTCCATCTGCAGTCTGAGCAGCAACGAAGGGATTATTAATTAATCAGGCTCTTTAGGGAGAAAGAACCAGCATAAGGACTAATTAAAAGAACATACAGTGGAGGGCAAAAGATTATTTATGACACTGAGTAACAGCCCTGCTACTTTTTCTCCCTTCCACAGGCCCAATGGGAAGGATTAACAGGACGCATTGTCTTTAATAAAACCAGTGGTTTACGGACAGATTTTGATTTGGATATCATCAGTCTCAAAGAAGACGGCCTTGAAAAGGTAGGCAGGGTTTGTTTTATCTGCATGTGGCTGAGGATAACGCTGGTGCTCAGCAACAGAGAAATGGTTGGTGCTGTATTGATTCCAGGTTTCTGGGGTTTATATAAAAGGATATTCACTTTGTGGGATTTCTCATATCCTTTTCCATGCTCAACCATGACTCACTCACCCTGAAGCCAGTGCGTGGGATTACAGATTGCAGAAGTGCTTGTGGCACTTTCCTGGGATAGTGGAGGCAAAAGAAACTTTCTGAGCATCCATTAACCTCTCCCTGCCCTAAGCAGGCAGGAATTACACCTGTCCCACTCCCTCTTGCTGGCTTGGCTCACAAACCCTCAGCTCCTCTCTGAGGAGACCACAGCACTGGAGATTATAATCTGGAGTCATTTCCCACAGTGAAATTGCCCAAGACTGGGAACGGCCCCAGTTTAATACAGCCTGGAATTTGCAGGATGATGCACTGGGTATTTTGTTTATTGTCTAAGGGACAAAAAGGAAAAAAGAAGTGTGGCCTTGCCTGCCTGGCTGGGGGTGTCATGAGGGTCGAGAGTATGAAAGCTGCAGCCTTGTGTCTTCCAAATTAGTGTAGATCTCCTCTGGGCACAGTAAAACCATGCTGATGTGCAAATCTGATCCCAGGTGTGCCCAGGGACTTAATTTCCTTCTCTTCAATTACTTAAAAAAAACAATCTTAAAATAAAAAGGCAACATGCACAGTCTTAAAGCCCTTAGAATGCAGGTTTCAAGGTGAGATCAGCTAATGACAAAAAGAGCAGCGAGTGCTAGAGCACAGGGAGCTGTGATTTCCAAGAAATTCCATGATTCTGACTACTCCATGAGCAGCTCTGTGTCCCTGTTCTGCTACGGGTGTCTATCACCTGTACAGGGGGAATTTGGCAGGGCAGCAAGGCCCTTTCTAGAGCAGAGTCTGCTTTCCGACAGGTACCAGGTGCCCGTGGCAGCCGGGCACGGTGCTGGCTCTGTCCCTCTGGGCAGGGTGACAGGTTCTGAGCCTGTTGGTTCTGTCCCTCTGGGCAGGGTGACAGGTTCTGAGCCCACAGGACACCTGGCTGGCAGCAGGGAGGGATTTCAATTACCCGTGCATGGCCCGAGAGCACAGGGGACTTGTCCAGGGAATTAATCACTCGGCACAGGGAGGCAGCCCCAGGGCTGGAGGCAGCCGTGGATCAATCCTCCATTTGGAGGGGATGGATCCTGCAGCGGGAGGCTCCCGTGCCACATCCCCCTTCCTCACTGGTTGGTTTTCCTGGGATTTGAAATGAATGGCAGCCACACTTCCCCGCCACAGCAGCTCAGTGCGTCAGGTAACACAGCTCAAGGTCACCACAGCCCTCTCCTGCTGGGGAGATTTTGGGGTCAAATACGGAATAAAGGAAACGTTTCAAATCAACCCAGTGACCTTCAGTCTCGCTGGTAGAAAAAGGAGGCAGGACAGAGCTGGGGAAGATGCCGGTGCCTCACAAGAACTGAGCAGCAGCTGACCTTTGCAGCCTTATTTTTTTAGAAAATATTTTGTTTACAGAGCCTAACCCAAAAATAACAACACCTCTTTTTGAAGTCCAGCAGCACCGACGCACTGCTGGAGAGCTGTGTTGGGCAGATAATAGAAAACATGCCAGCCTTTTGTACCGCATGAATCCAAATGTTTAAGCATAGCCACAGAATCACCTGTCAAAGCAACACCCCTCAGGTGTGCTGAGCAGAGCTGGCACCAGCTGGAGTTGTTGCAGTTCCCTGTCACGTCAAGCCCACTGGAAGCTGCCAAACCTCGACGTGTCCCCTGCACACCCCATCAACTTTTGTCTCCAGTAATTCAGAGATTTCACAGTTCCCACCATTATTTTTCTGAAAGCTTCGTGTCAGCTCCAGAGGGGTTTTAAAGTATCGATGTCAAATCTCTGTTGAAGCCAGAATTCTGTCAATAGTTAATCTGAACTAACAAAACAGCAAACTACAAACAAATCCCAGCCGGATTGTGCTTTATGTATCACAGCTTATGTTTGTTGAGCTTTAGGATTGAACCCCTGATCCTCATACCTCCTGGATGTTCTAGGGATTACAGGAGTATTACCAAATCCTAATTACATATAGTTTGACTATCTGACTCACACAGTTCTCTTAAAGCACTCTTTCCTTTTTCTTCCTTTTTCTTCCTTTTTTAATATTTTAAACTGATTAATTCAGTCTCAAGTGCCATGCATTTAATTTTCTTAAAGAAAACATAGCAAGGCAGAAGTGATTGGGGCTGCAGTGCAGCAAACTGGAGCCTCTCAGACTTGCTTTTTTCCCATCCACAATAATAATAATTTTTGACATTGCAGCTGTTGTGTGATCCAAGGCAAAGATGGGGATCGCTTCAATTTTACCTGAAATATTTAAAACCTTTCACAAAGTTCATGGAAACTCTTCTAGAATTTATGACAATTTTTTTTGCCAGGCAGCATTGCTCATTACAAAGTCTCTTTTTGGGGATGCAGTAAAACCCAAGTTCTCCCCTTGGACTGCTGAAGAGGCTGAAGAATCTTAAAAACAGCAATAAATAAAAGATGGGAAGCTGCTGGCTCCCTGGTGGATTGAGCTGGCTGCCTTTGGCTTCTCTCCGAGTCCCACCTTGCAGTTTGACCCTACAGATGGATCGTTCTGTTCCCATTTCCAGGTGGGGTTTGTTTCTTTCTCACTGCCAGGCTGGCTCCGTGGCCACCCTGCTCTATTTGCTTGCAGCACTCCCATATTCCTCCAGCTTTTCTGACATTTTATCTCACTGTCACAGTCCTTTAGCCACTCCTGCCTTCTAAGTTTGTCCCAAAGCCTCCCCTGCACCGTGGAGATCAGGTTAACAGGCTTAGCCTCGCCCAGATGACTTCCTTAAACAGAGACACGTTTTGCCATTTGTAGATCAATAGACTTCATTGAAGTCGAATAATTTATTAAATTTGACAGCTTGAGAAAACAGAACACCTGAAATAGAGCTGATGTGTCTGTGCCACCCTCTCCTCCAGGTTTGCAGCCAGGACTGAGCCCTCCCCCCACTGCAGGGATTTCCCAAAGGGGGCCCAGGTCCCTGCCACAGATGTGTTAGAAACCTCCAGCTGATTTGCCACGGTACAGAGAGCAGGAATTGTCCCTATCAGGGATCTGCAGAGCTGGTCGAGACATTTTTAATCCTCCCCATCAAAGCAAATTGGTGGGGAAGTGGAAAAGAGAGAAAATGGACTCAGATTTGTGATTATTTTTTTTTAGCTGGGCTTTATCCTTGCCCAGATTTGACTCTTTAGTGTGGTTTGATTGCTGCTCTATGCAGTGCCTTTGCAAATTGTTCATTCATTCAGCCCCTAAACTCCAGTCCCCACAGTCTTCATCCACTGCAGCAGCACAGGGACTGTGGAATATGTGCCACACGTGCCACTGGACTGGCCTGCAGCTGAAGGGTTAATTCATGGTAGTTCCAGTTTTGCTGTTGTTTGCTGCAGACAAAAAGAAAGTTCCCCTTTCCAGGCTGTGAGGAATGCAAGGTAGGGATTAAGGAACGCAGGTAGGAATTGAGGAATTGGACATGGGGGTTCACTGTGTTGCTTTGCTTCCTTTCAGGTTGGAGCATGGAGCCCTTCTGATGGTTTGAACATCACGGAAATCTCCAAAGGACGAGGGCCCAACGTCACGGACTCGCTGAGCAACAGATCTCTGATTGTCACCACGGTGCTGGTAGGAGACTGCCTGCCTCTCATTGTCCTTCCCCACGAGTCCCAGGGGTATCCCAGGGATATCCAGTGTCTCTGAAAGCTCACAGCTCCCCAGTGCAGGTCTGCTGGAAGAGGCCCTGCACGTGGGCAGGGCTCATGGGGCGCCCGTGTCCCTCAACAGAGGTGACCTGCAACATCCCCGATGCCACCACCCCTGAGCAGGCTGCCAGCCCCCGTGTGGTGGCTAGCAAGGCTGGCACAGGCCAGTGGGAACCACAGGTGCTGGTCCTGGCTGAGCTCCTCCTCTTCAGCTGCCCAGCCCTGCTCCTGTCCCCCCGGGTGCTTCTCCTGCCCAGGAAGCTGCTGCTCGTCCTGCCTGAGCTCTTCTGCTTCCTCTGCTTGGCCAGGTCCCTGTCCCTTGTCCCTCCCTGCATGCTGGAGGGATGGGCAGAGAACTCTCCCTGTTGATCTCTGCATGCCAAAGGGCACAGGGGACTTGTACGTGCTGAGCCCCAGGACAGCCCCGTGTCACTGTTCTGAGCCCAAGGACGGCCCCAGGACCGCCCTGTGACACCCTGCTCAGCCCCAGGACAGCTCTGTGACACTGTGCTGAGCCCCAGGACAGCCCCAGGACAGCTCTGTGACACCCTGCTCAGCCCCAGGACAGCCCCAGGACAGCCCTGTGACACCCTGCTGAGCCCCAGGACAGCCCTATGTCACTGTTCTGAGCCCCAGGACAGCCCCAGGACAGCTCTGTGACACCCTGCTGAACCCCAGGACAGCTCTGTGACACCCTGCTGAGCCCCAGGACAGCTCTGTGACACTCTGCTGAGCCCCAGGACAGCCCCAGGACAGCTGTGTGACACCCTGCTCAGCCCCAGGACAGCCCCATGGCACCCTGCTGAGCCCCAGGACAGCCCTGTGTCACTGTTCTGAGCCCCAGGACAGCCCTGTGTCACTGTTCTGAGCCCCAGGACAGCTGTGTGACACCCTGCTCAGCCCCAGGACAGCCCTGTGACACCCTGCTGAGCCCCAGGACAGCCCCAGGACACCCTGCTGAGCCCCAGGACAGCTCTATGACACCCTCCTGAGCCCCAGGACAGCCCTGTGTCACTGTTCTGAGCCCCAGGACAGCTCTGTGACACCCTGCTGAGCCCTAGGACAGCCCTATGTCACTGTTCTGAGCCCCAGGACAGCCCTGTGTCACTGTTCTGAGCCCCAGGACAGCCCTGTGACACCCTGCTGAGCCCCAGGACAGCCCTATGTCACTGTTCTGAGCCCAAGGACAGCCCCAGGACAGCTGTGTGACACCCTGCTCAGCCCCAGGACAGCTCTGTGACACCCTGCTCAGCCCCAGGACAGCCCCAGGACAGCTCTGTGACACTGTGCTGAGCCCCAGGACAGCCCCAGGACAGCCCTGTGACACCCTGCTGAGCCCCAGGACAGCCCTATGTCACTGTTCTGAGCCCCAGGACAGCCCCAGGACAGCTGTGTGACACCCTGCTCAGCCCCAGGACAGCCCTGTGACACCCTCCTGAGCCCCAGGACAGCCCCATGGCACCCTGCTGAACCCCAGGACAGCTCTATGACACCCTCCTGAGCCCCACGACAGCCCTGTGTCACTGTTCTGAGCCCTAGGACAGCTCTGTGACACCCTGCTGAGCCCCAGGACAGCCCTGTGTCACTGTTCTGAGCCCCAGGACAGCCCTGTGTCACTGTTCTGAGCCCCAGGACAGCTCTGTGACACTGTGCTGAGCCCCAGGACAGCTCTGTGACACTGTGCTGAGCCCCAGGACAGCTCTATGACACCCTCCTGAGCCCCAGGACAGCCCTGTGTCACTGTTCTGAGCCCCAGGACAGCCCTGTGTCACTGTTCTGAGCCCCAGGACAGCTCTGTGACACCCTGCTGAGCCCCAGGACAGCCCCAGCAAGGGCGTAGCAGGGTGGAAGCAGAATATAAGCCAAAGACAGATGCTGCAGCAGCTCTCCTTACAAATCAGCCACTCCTCCTAACAAACTTCCCATCCACCACATGACATTTTTCCCCATTAAACATTTCCATGGCTGTGGAATTGTCTGGGTCCAGGCCATGGTTCCCACCATATCTCAAAGACCATGGCATAATGCAAAACGATGGAGCCAGGAGGGGACTGTCAGCCATCTGCCTTTGACAGGCTTTTTTCAGGCAACATTTCCATCTCAAGCTCTGCGAGCACGTGGGAATTACATAAGGCACGGGGTGATATCAGTTCCCATTAATTGTGCCACTCCATGGGCCTGCACACGTGCCACTGGGTTCCCACCTTGGAACCAGGGCTGTCCTGGATCCCTGTGCCCAGGGGAGGAGGGAATGTGCTCAGACCTGAGTTCTGCAGTAATTGCACTACGTATGCTGGAATCTGAAACATAAAATACAACCCTAGATGTTATTTGCATTTGCAACACCCCTTTGTAGTTCTGCACTGCTGTAAATGACGAGAGAAGAGCCATAGGAGGAGCCTTTAAAAGAAAAAGCATGAAAGGCTATTTTTTCCCCTTTTGCTCATATTGCAGGGACTTGTTGGAAGAGAAATATTACCCCAGCAGCCAGTGCCGCTCTCCCCAAGCAATATGGGAACTGTGAAGTTATGAAATTGAGGGCACCTTCACTGAGAAATCGATTAGCAAACTGAGAGAGCTTGTGAATTGGATGTCTGGCTATTTTCAGTAATAAATTGTGAAATAGTCCGTGAATAAGTGGTTCACAGAGTTCAGAATTACCCCCTAGGAAATGTTTGAGACCTGGAGATACATTACTGAAGCGAGTGGCGTCCTAATGTTCAGTGCTTCGGCTGTTAAATATGTATGTAATCCCTACAGCGCTTCCCAAAATTAATAGTGCTTTATGGCTGCTCTGGAGCCGGCGTATTTATATCAAGATCCATAGATTCAGCTGATTCACAAACAAAGCACTAATTCCAGAGCAGAAAGCCGAGGAGGTGGCGGGGGAGCGCAGGATTGAGCCGAGCTGCGCGTGCCAAGCTAAACTCCATGGGCGTGATGTGATCAGCTGGGCTTTAGAACTCTGCAAATGGGGCTCCGTGTGCTGCCACGTCCCCTCCTGACCCTGCTGCTGGGCCAAAAGAGCAGCCCCTGCCTCTCCGTGGGAGCACAGAGCCCCAGGGCGGAGCTGGGGGCTGGCAGGTGGGCAGAGACAAGCACCAGCAGCCTCCACAGCCCCACCTGAGCCCCCTCCTCAGAGCACCCCATCAAAGCAGGCACTGTGACAGGGATCTAATGAGGTCTCCAGACCTGCCCTCTCACCTCTTCAAGGCTCCTGTGCCTGGGCACAATCACAGAGGGCCAGCACAAAGCATAGCCCTCCCTCACCCTCCCTCTCTGGCCACCCCACAGCAAGGACAGGAGCCCTGCAGACACCCCCAATTTGAGCCAGGGACTCGCTGGAGGTACCTCACCTCCAGCTGCCCACCACCTTTTCCATTTCCATCTGTCCTCCACACGTTTTTCCCTCAGGCTCCCCAGTGTTCCTCGTCCTCGGTGGCTGCCCAAGCCTGAGGGTCACCAAAGGATGCTGGGCTTCTCTGTGTGGCTTCACCTGCCAGCCCCTGCTCGAGGGGAGGGATCCACAGGTCACTGCTTTAGCTCCTGTCCCCTGTGCTGGAGCTCAGCTCTGCTGTGGGTCACACACTCCCAGGTCTCCCAGGCAGCCAGAAATGCAGCACACAGCACAAAGTTTCCCTGGGCAGTAGCAGGGCAGTGTCCATCAGGTAGTGCCAGCACAAAGGAGTGCCAGTGAGCTCAGTGGGGAGGTTTTGGGGCGGCCCCACCTCCCTCACCCTGAATTTCACCCACCAGCCCCCTGCTCGCTGTGGTGAATGGCAGGTACCGTGTGCAGGGCGCGGGGGTGAGTTTGTCCTCCCCCTCTTTTACTGTTTCTAACACTTCATTTTCAAAGCATGAAATGGTTATTTTTCTCCCTGAAATCCTACCAAATGGAAAACAGTTGGCTGCTCAGAAGAGACAAAATTAAATTTTGTGGGGTAAACAAGGTTGCTAATTAGCTGATGTGCCTTGCAAAGTTAATTTATTCCCAACATGTCACAGTGCCAGCCCTGCCTGGAGAGCCGGTGCCTGGCGGCTGGGGCTGACCTGCAGAGGTGGCCTTGCCTCCAGCTGACCCTGAACTGGGACTTTTTGCTTTCCCTGTGCAGGAGGAGCCCTTTGTCATGTTCCGTAAGTCCGACACGGCCCTGTTCGGGAATGACCGCTTCGAGGGCTACTGCATCGACCTCCTGAAGGAGCTGGCTATCATCCTGGGCTTCTCCTACGAGATCCGCTTGGTGGAAGACGGCAAATACGGGGCACAGGACGAGAAGGGGCAGTGGAATGGCATGATCAAGGAGCTCATCGACCACGTGAGTGAGCCTGTGGGTGGCTGCCGAGGGTTGGCTGTGCCAGGCTGTGCCCAGGCTGTCCCTGGAGAGGTCCCTGGGCTGGCTCTCTGGGGTGGGGCAGGTGCCATTTCTCACTGGCCTGGAACACCCACAGCGAGCTCCTGACCCCACCGGGCTCCTTGTCACACGGGTTGCCAGAAGAATATCCCTGTTTCTGGCTCTTCCAAATATTAATTTGAAATTCCTGAAAAGGGCCGTTCTCCCAGCACAGAAATGGGCTCTGTGGCTCCAGGACAGCCTGTCCTACAGTGGGACACAGGCTGGGTGTTTGGAGAGGGCAGAAGCTTCCCCTGGCCTGGGGCACACGGGCTGTCCTGGGCTGGCACCATGAGCTGCTCTCACCCCCGAGGACAAACACAGGCAAGGGCACAGCACCAATGCAGCCTGGGGACCCCAGGCATGTCCCAGACACAGCCCAGCCCAGAGGAGATATCCAGACTGCGGGAGCAGGTGTGCACTGGACAGTTTCGTTTTTTATTTTCTATAAGAGCAACTTATTTTCTAAAGTCTCCTGGGACACAGAGCTCCCTCTGCCACACAGCAGCTGTGCTTCTTCTTCCATGGCCACTTCCAGAAGCCCATTAAGCTCCAGGGAACCTGTGGCAGCAGCAGCTTTGCTCCCGCAGCCGCCAAAGCGTCACCGCGTCTGAAACCGCCACTCGCGGCCAGAGGTTGCTCAGTTTCCTAATTAGATATCTTGCCTCCAGCACATCCTGTGATCCCAAGGGCCCAGTTATGGAGGTGAGAAAAGCTGGTGTTTTTATGAATATCCCATTCCCGGAGAAGGCCTCTGGAAGAAAAGCTAAGGACAAAAAGAATCCCTTCTCTCTGCAGCACAGGCAGCAGTGCAGGCAGTGCAGAGTGCTCTCCTCCTGAGTATCCTGCTCAAGTGGGGCAGCCCCTGACCACGTCCAGGGCCTGGCTACACTCTGAATCCACAGCCTAAGCAGCAGAGACACAAAAATAATCCCCTGTAGAGCTGTGATGCTCTTACCATTCATGGCAGAAGAATGAGTTTGCTGGGTGAGTCACTGTGATGTGTGGAGAGTCAGGCACTGGCTGGGACTGATGAGTGGCTCAGGAGCTGGGCTGGGCTTCCAGATCTGCCTTCTCTGCCCTAAATGACATTGGACAAGTTGCTTCTGTGCACTGCTTCCTCCATCTGTAAAATGCAGATGATAATGATTATGTCCCTGTATAGGGACAAAGTGACACTTAATCGGTTCGTGACAAGCGCTGCAGCCCTCGCCTGGCCCGGCCCAGGGAGCAGGAGAGCAGCAAGGGCAGGCAAGGACAGCCCTGGGGAGCAGGACTCCATCTCATGGGGGAGCTCTGCAAACCTGCCTTGGTGCTTTTCCTTCTGGAAAACTCCGTGCAGCTCAAAACACAGATTTTGGAGCCTCTTACACAACAGCCCTGCCGAGGCAGAGGAGTGGCAGTGTCCCAGCGGAAGCTCTGCTGCTCCGAGTGATGTGTGTGACACAGATCAGAACTGACACCGAGTGGCAGCTGTGCCCCTCGGCAGAGCCCCCCAGGACGCGGCTCCTCTGCCCAGCCCTGCTGCTGGGAACAGCCTCTGGAGCTCTCCCACTGCTGGGAGCAGCCTCTGGAGCTCTCCCACTGCTGGGATTGGACTCTGGAGCTCTCTCGCTGCTGGGAATGGGCTCTGGAGCTCTCTTGCGTCTGGGATTGGGCTCTGGAGCTCACTCAGTGCTGGGAGCAGCCTCTGGAGCTCTCCCACTGCTGGGAATGGGCTCTGGAGCTCACTCACTGCTGGGATTGGGCTCTGGAGCTCACTCAGTGCTGGGAGCAGCCTCTGGAGCTCTCTCACTGCTGGAAATGGGCTCTGGAGCTCTCCCACTGCTGGGATTGGACTCTGGAGCGCTCACTGCACTGCAGGGCTCACAAGGAGCAAATCCCTCCGAAGGGAATTGAAGCCAGACAGTCACTCAGACCGAACCATGCCACTTCCAGTGTCCTGCAAGACACCACAAGGCTCTCAGGAGGTTTCAGATATTCCCAAAGCTGTGGTCAGCTAGCTGAAATAGATAAGAAGGAGGTTTGAGGAGCAATCTCATTAAATAGCACAAAACCCATGGTCAAACCTGCATTGTAGTACTTCTTGGGTAACTATCTAAAAAGCAAATCAACACACAGCAGCAGGGAAGGGCCAAACCTGCTCTTCTTGCAAGTAGTGTTCTTAACACTGAGATGCAGTTCTGTGCTCTGTCCTGCGTGGCTGAGCATGTGCCTGCAGGGACACTGCCCAGGCCCCACATGAAGCCATTAGTTCCTTTATCTGCATGTCATTGCTTTTTATAGCAGTGTTTGTGTAAAGCCTTCGAAAGTGAAATTGCAGCCAGATGGGCCCTTCCTCAGCAGCATCTTCCCCTGGTGTGGGGAAAGGCACAACCCATGGACACCGCAACAGGCCAGATCAAGCTTATTTCACACCCAGGAGGAGATCAGCATTCAAATCAAGTTGTAGTGATGAAAACAGGGCTGCCCACATCCAGAGTTTGATATCTGAGCTGGCTTTCCTCTGTCTTCAGCATCTCCTTCTCATAAACAAATTGGAATCATTCAGGTGGGAGCATAAAGCAGGCAGGATTTTGCGAGGTCCAAGTACCCAGATCAGGATTAATTCAGTGCAGAAAGTCACTGCGTTGCTGAAGACCCACTTAGCCCCCTGGACTGCTGTGACACAGGTGGGCTGAGCTGGTGTGAGCTCCCTGAATGACCTGTGCAGAGCAGGGGGTCCTCCTGGGGTGAGGTGAGAGGCTAAAATGGTGATTATTGTTGCTCAGAGGGCCTGGGTGTTGTGGAAGCACCAGATTCTGCGTACCAGGAATCAGCCAACTCAGCCTGAGCTGAGGCTGAAATCTGGGGAGGAGGAGATGGGCAAAGCAAGGGGCACCTGTCCCCTGGGGTTGCCTTCACTGGGCTGGAGATGCCCCTCAGAGGAGCTGGGTGGGGGTGGCCTGGGTAGGTGCATGACAGCGGTGTCTGGGGGACAAAGGTGCTGCCACCAAGGGGGTAAATCCCCAAAAGTTGGCACCCCAAAGGTAAAGCACGTGCTGGGACGGGTGTTTACACAGTGAGCACTCTGGGCTTGATGCAGTCACGAATGCTCCCCCTCCACTCTCTCTGATCCAGACGTGCCTGGCCACAGGCAGGGATGCCTCGGGCTATGATCCTTTGTAAAATCCCTGTGTTTCTAGTCTGGCCTTAAGCATAAACAGGAAAAGCAACAGCAATCAGAGCAGCCACAGCACAACCCTGTGTCCGACAGGTCCCCAGTAGCAGATGCAGAGACAACAGCCTCGTGCAGCTGAATGCAGCAGCCCTGCCCTGCTGCCTTTCATCTGCTGCTCATCCTCAGTACAAAAAGTGCCTGTTTTGAGGAGTTCAGCTCATTCCCTGGAGAAGTAACCTCAGTCTACTACTTATTGTCACCCCTCTGGCCATTCCTGCAGAGGAGCCTTGATCAGAAGGGCCACGAGAGCTGAACTCAGGTATTCAGGGAGGTCTGGGGAGCCCAGGTGATGCACAGAAGCTCCTGAGCCCTTTATTCACAACAAACAGAGAACCTGACAACTGCCAAACCTCCTCCTTTCAGCAACAGTGAACTGCTATTGATGTTTATTCATAGAAATTATTACTGATACAAGCAAAGCTCCACTGCACACCGTGGCCCATCCATTCTGATTTATAAATTCCAGTTGTCGGGCAAAGCAATGCCTGCAAATCTTGCCTATTGTTTGTGGGCAGAATCCCATAAAACCAGCAGAATGAGTTGTTCTGGACATTTTGCTCAAACTTGTTCACAAATAAAACTTGTCTTCTGCTGCGACAGTGCACATCACATTGCCATTCCATCTGAAACTTCAGGTGGGAATAAAAGAGATGTGGCAAGCACTGGGGTTTCTAATGGAAATCCCTGGCAGTGGTAACTGTAGGGGACTTGTAATATCCATCCTTAGGGACGATTCCTGACAGCTGATTTAACAATTCCACAATAAGTGGGCATTTTCTGACAGTAAATTCTGGCAGAAATACATATTGCACCACACTGCCAGCTCCCCATTAATGCTCCTGCACTGGTGGATGTTTTATCTCACATGTCATGAACTGGGGCCAGGGATAGGGGCAAACAATTTAATTGGATGAAGTGTCCTCCACCTCTTGTTTAGACAGTGCAGCACCTCAGTGTTGGGGACAGGATGGAAATAAACCAGAAGAGCTTTTGCTTTTGTGCTCAGATCACTATTGGGTGGATTCGTGACTGGGTCATGCTCAGGGATCCAGGTGAAGGATGTGTGTATTGGGAGCCCCAGGTTCTCTGTGTGCTCAGCAGGTTGCCCCTTGCTGGCTGGTTCACCTGCCAGGAATACGTAGGATAGGGCTTGTTTCTCACAAGAATGCTCCAGCAGTGCCATTCTCACCAGAATCCTCCAGCCTTCACATCCCTCAGGTACAATTAATGGCAGTTCCAACTCTGGAGATCTTCCTTAATGTGAAGATTATAAAAGCCCCAACAGGACCTCATGGCCCTCATTCCTCCCCTTCAGCTCACAGCTAGGTTTTTCCTGACAACATCTGTTCTTAATTCACCCCTGAATTCAATGGATATTGAATAAATCCATTGACAAAAATGATGTCTGAATTAGGGCTGAGATTGCAGGAGCTGCCGTTCAGAGCTGGACTCAGACGTTAGCACTGACCCCACTCTCTTTGAGCATCCCTGCTCCCAGCGAGTGCTTCCCTGCCCCTGGGCAGGCTCTGGGCTCTCACAGAGCACTCCCACAGCTGCCCCAGCAGCAGCCCCTCCTCTCTGAGCCCTGAGCTGCAGCAGAGCCCGACTGCCTCAGTTGTGCCTGCCCCCCTCATCCCCCATGCCCCAGGACAGCCGGGGCTGCTCTGCTGCAGGGAAAGGTGCAGGGAGCTGCAGGGGTGAGCCCAGCACACCCCTGGGACAGGGAGCAGGAGCAGGGCACAGCAGCCAAGCAAGGGGAGTAGGAAGCAGAGACAGGGCCCAAGGCAGAAAGCCCCAGTGCTGGCAGTGGCAGGAGAGACAGAGGGATGAGAGTGCCAGACCTGGGTAACAATTAAATCAGTAAAACACACACAGTATTTCTGTCTCTCAGGCAACACACACATGATTAGTTTATGTAAATACCTAACGCAGACTGGCAAAATAAGCAAAGAGGCAGCTTATTTTCCTGAATAAATATTTATCTTGGTGCTTATGATGTTGGTGGGCTCCTCCATGACCAGCCACTGCCTGCAGGTTGGTTCTGGCCAAGGTTGGGCACTGCAGGATTCCCACAGTGACCACGGCTGCACAACAGCTGTCCTGACCCACAGGCCACATCTCCCTGATAAGTGAGAACTTGGAGATAAGACTTGGCATTTTCTGATGAAAACCAAATATCTCTGCAGCAAATACGATCATCCCTGTGCTGAACGCCCGGTGAACTCACAGCTGTTCCAGCCAAGTGAAACGCTGGAACTGGGTGAATGAGGAGATCCAAACCCTTGGAGGTGTGTTGGAGAAGTGTCTGCATTTGATGTGTAGCTGCCTTGGCAGAATTCATCTTTTTGGCCTCATTTCAGCAGAACACTTAAGAACAGGCACAAGACTTGGAAGACGTGTGAGCTCCAGTAAAACAGAGGTGCAGCCTTAAGTGTTTTTGCTGGACAAGGATCTTTAAGCCAGTGGCACTTGCTCTAATTTCTCATCTTTAATAAAACCCACCTGACTGCAACAGCACAAGAGCCAGGGCTGAGTAAAGGAAGCAGCCAGAGTCTGGTAATTGACTGCCCAGTTTGGAATGTCAGAGCACAACAAATCAAAGCTTCACCCTTGGTGGGTTTGATTTAGATCCTCTCTGTCAGCAAACCCTTAATTAGAGGCCACCTTCAGAAAAATCTGCATTGATAAAAAGGATATGGAAGTGCAGCCCTGTGCTGCTTCTAATTGCTCAGGACACACCCCAGCCCAGGCTCCAGAATCCATGCTCTGTCCTGCCTGAATGTGACCTTCCCTGCAAGGACACAGGGCTGGGAGCACATCACAGGAGCTGCTGGAGCCACACAGTAAAATTTTATTTCTGCGCTAAAAGCAGTTGGATCTCTGGGCATCCATGCAGATCTCTCTCTTTTCCTTTTCTGTGGCAAAGCACAAACTCCAGGCTGCTCTTTAGCTCACTGTATCGTTCTGACAAATTTGGCCGAGGATCCCTCAGCCTGGCCATTGCCAGCGAGCTCTGACCACAGAACATTTGCTCCCTCCTTCAGAAAAACCCATAGCCAGATCCTTCAACATCTTCTTTGCCTTTCCCTGGTGAGTCAGGACACCCACACAGAAGTGATGGAGGAGGGAAAATGCTGCATTCCTTTTGCCATTTCTGCCTTGTGACTATGTGGAGCACTAAGCCAAAATTTCCAGGTGTGCTGTAAGGTGGTGGGAGCAGCCAAGCTCCAAACCTGCCAGGATGGTTCCCAGGATGCAGAACATCCCCAGCTTAGGCTGGGCAGCCACCAATGCCACTTCCAACCCCCTTCAGCTTCTGTCCATGTCACCACAACCACAGCTGCCACTATGGGCTCATTGGGAAAATATTGTTCCCATTTTCCACAGGTTTTGACAAACGCCAGTGACTGAAATGAGCTCTTCCTGTAACAGGATGATATAAAAATGTATTTCCATTTGGAAAGTGAGAAGGAAAGGAAACCAACCAAGGTGCAGCTGGAGAACCATGTTAGAACAAAAACACATAATTTTTACCCTTGTTACATAATTCCTGAAGGCCTCTGGCCTCTGTTCAGGAGCTCTAAGGGGACACACACACACACACACACACACACACACACACACACACACATACAGGTAAATGTTCAAAAGCTCATGGAGAGACTCTTCCTATTGTAAAAGACCCAGATTCCTCTATTTATAAATATTGCATGGACTTTCATCACAGATTGGCAAGGTCAAGTGAAACTTTAGTGCAACCTTTACCCCCAGCACAGGTCAGGGATCTGCTCTGGTTCCTACAGTGAACCCCCAGTTCCTGCTGAAGCAAAGTATGTTCCAGCCAGTATTGATTTAAAGTCCATGAATAATGACAAATCTACTGTATCTCTAGGTAATTATCACTCGTGGGTAATTTAGAGTTTTAATTTTCAGAACCAGATGTTAAATAAATCTTGCCCGGGCTCCTGGCATGGGGGGAGGTTCTGCTCAACTTCAGAGCTGTAATTTATGTGTCTATGTTTCCTTGGAAGTTCACAGTCTCAAAGAACGATTTGCAAAGCTCAGGCAAGGAGGGTGATATTGAGGAAACATTGGACGTGTTTACTTGTGGCTTTTAAGAACCTGGATGAATGTTTAGTGAGAGGAACGAACGCAGCTCTTAGCCAACAGAAAGAGGGTGTATGTGGTCACTCGTTGAATTAACACACAAATTAGTAAATAACAGAAATGATAGAAACAACCACAATTCATACAAGCTGTCAGGGTAAAGAATATGCTCAGCTGAAATTCTTCACGGAGCTCAGACCAGTCCAGCAGAATGGGCTGAGGAGTCCATCATTAAACAGTGTTTCCTCAGAGGGTCTCACCTCCACACCTCCCTCCCGCCCGCCCGCAGGCACCGAGCGTTCCTGCCTAAGACTGAGCCTCTCAAGCTGTATCATGAAATGACTGAGGGAAAGGAAATTGAACCTTTTACCTCACACTGCCACAGTATGGCTCCCTGCAGCTCCATCCACACCCTCCCCCCCTCTTGCATCAGCGTGAAAGGCAGGACAACAACAAATGAAAGGAAGGATGACAACAACAACAACAACAAACCACTGCTGCCAACAGCAGGGTCTGCACACAGGCTACTCGCTGTTATAGAGTCTTGTGGTGAGGAGCAAGCAAGACAAGGGTCACTGACACTTCAGAACTCTGTAAAATCTGATTTTTCTGACCATTTCAGAAGAGCTCGTGGCATCGGGGCAGAAGCTGCAGAGGCTGTAACACCTCCATTTGGTCGTGCTGTGTTTTACAGGGAACATTATACCCCCAACATCTGTATTTCACAGCAAATGTGTACCACAAGTGCAACAGCAGGGGGGAACCCCAGGGCTGCTCTTTGGGAGTTTTTGGCCTGTTTCTGCTGTGTGAGAGATGTGGTGTCTCCAAGGGGATGGAAACACCTTGATTTGTAACTCCTCCTTTCTCCCTGTCTGGGTCCCCTTGTCGCTGTTGAGGCAGGACAGGAATAATGAGACTCCAAGATCAGAAGGCAAGAATGAACTGTTTGTTAACAAGTACTTCGTTCTTTTATAGAGAACACCGTGAGGACGAACTTCATTGGTCCTAGAGTAAAAACATCTCACACCATTGGTGCCCTATGAATAGCACACGGTGGTAGAACATATCTATAAACAATATGAACAGAAGGAGAGATAATAATTGTTTACATTCCTCTCAGACTTTTTCCCAGGCTTAGCCTAGCAGAAATCTCTCTCCTTTTCTCTCTGACTGAACAGAGAATATCTATATCCCCTCCCTCTGTGCTGTTTGCAGAAAGCTGACCTGGCCGTGGCTCCTCTGACCATCACTCACGTCAGGGAGAAAGCCATTGACTTCTCCAAGCCCTTCATGACCCTGGGCGTCAGCATCCTGTACAGGAAGCCCAACGGGACCAACCCCAGCGTGTTCTCCTTCCTCAACCCTCTCTCTCCTGACATCTGGATGTACATCCTCCTCGCCTACCTGGGGGTCAGCTGTGTGCTCTTTGTCATAGCCAGGTAAGGGGTCCCTGCTGGGAGCTGCAGCACCAAACCCTTGTCACCCCTGAGATCCCCTCTGCTCCATCACCATGGGCTGGCTGCTCACCTTCACACACTCACAGTATGAAAGAATTTCAAGATTTCAGAAGTTTTGCAGCCTTTCCATCTCGTCAGCACTTCCTGGTGTATGAAAAGAAGTATCTCTGCATCATTGTCCATTCATGCTCACTGCTCACACCTTTCCCAGCCTCTGCTGGGACCTGAGCTCCCATCTCCCCCACCATTTCCCACTTCTGTCTCTGATCCCTCCACCAGTAAAGCTCACACAAACCCTTCCCTATATCAAAAGAATGGAGAAGCCGTTGCTACGGATCAGACAATGTGTCTGTTTACAAAATTAATATGCATCTAATTAGCATGTTTAAATCCTCTATGTTTAAAAGTAGAATTTGCATACATTTGCATGACTTGTTAATTCCACAGGGCCTTTGATGAGACACAGTCCAGGGTTGCTCTCAATCCATGACCCCACCTTTTCAAATCAAAACAAAGCACCTACCCCCTCCTGCAGGCAGGTGCCCTGCATGACCACACACAGCCCTTGATGGAATATTTTGCATAAACACCATTTCCAGGAAAGATTCCTCAGCCCACTCTGCAGTTTGATGCTCACTTCTCATTATTTCCAGTTGAATTTATACCACTGGGCATTTCAGAACCCTCCCTGTTTTGGTCTGGGGGTCCATGCAGACACTCTTTCCCAAGGTCTGCTGTGCTACACCTCCCTGGGACCACCCATCAGAAACCTTCCTCCCTCATCCACTGACCTGAGAGAGTCAAAGGAAGGATCAGATACAGAGCTGGAGCAAGCAGACTCCATTAACCCTGATGGTACAACAAATCTACAATTTTCAGCATCCCTCAGTCCAGGGAGGCATTTAGAGCAGATTTTCTGCATTTACTCTGTCATATCCTAATTACACAGAACAGAAGAGCGAGCTGGGCATGAGTGCTGTGAGCACCTGCAGTGCTCACATTAGGAGCTTGTTTTTTTCCAGCTCATAATGGCCAGATCCAGCCCAGATTGTCCAGACCCCACTTTCAAAGCATATTAAACATGCATGGTGAGGCAGGTACATCCTCTGACCCCCTCCTCTGCACAGGGGCAGAGCTGGACATTTGTTTTCCTCTCAGAGGACATGAAGGACCCTCCCTGACGCAATTGCCCTCCTGCCTTGTCTTTGCTGTGCCTCCTCACCCAAGCGTGTCAGGGATAACCAGGTGCTCTCAGCAGCACAAGACTCTTCCCTGGGGATATGGACCCAAGGTAACCATGAGAAGGACAATCCTGTGGTGGCTGATAGAAAGCCCTTGGCTGTGTGTCCCTGTCATCCAGGCCGGGCACAGCTGAGTGCGCTGTGCTCCCACAGCGCCGCTGGCTTCGATGGCACCAGGCACCAGCCTGCTCGTGTGCCCTGCAGACACAACTCAAACACAATTTTACATCTAGCAGCTTCTTTTTCCCAGCTCATAATGACCAGATCCAGCCCAAATTGTCCAGATCCCACTTTCGAAACATGTTAAATGTGCAAATTGTATCTGCACGTGAAACGCTGCAGAAAGGCTGAAGGGAATGCTGGGACAGGCCCTGATGTGGAAGTCCCTCACTCACCACTTTGCACAAACAGGGATTACCTGGCCTTGGTTTTTGGCTGATGTTGAGGGATGAAAACCTGAAGAACTGTAGCTTTGTCTCAGGTTTTATTATGAAATGACCCTCAGCATCTCACTCCATCATATCAATTATGATGTGATAGAACAATTTTTCCCTATCAGGCTATTTTTTGGACTAAATTCAACACATAAAATATTGCAATTACAGTTTCTTTTTCACATTTTGCTCCTGACATTTCTTCTGTCATCCTATTCTTTCAAATAACACCAAGTACTCGGGGTAATTAAAATTCTGCAGGAATGGTCCTTTAACACATAGAGATGGAAGGCAAGAGATTTCACAGGGAAAATATTTATTGCATTCAGAAGTAATGGAAACAATATCTGCTTTTGACCCCTGCAAGGCCTCTGAAATCCAATTCTCAGAAGAAAACCACAATCAAAATAGAAAATCCTTAATTCAGAGACATGACTCTTCTGAACTAGGCACCAGAGCCCTCTGCTCATGCCCATAACCATAGGTCAATGCCACTTAAAACAGACTCAGGAACTATTTAGAGGCAGGCAAAGGATGGATTTGGTCCATCTGTCATTTTAATCAGCCTTTCTTCGCTATTGATGGAGACCCTGCTCCCAGCCAGCCCCCAGAGAGCCATCAACACTGGCTGTCCCCACGGCTCTGTGAGTGCTGTGTCTGGAGGCTCTGGTGCCAGGCTGGCACCTTTCCTCAGGCTCACACGGCCTCCAAATTACACCAAACCCCTCTGGCTGCCTGGCAGGGTAGGTGGGTTTAATCTTCATCCTAATTGCAGCGAGGTCTGGGTCATCCATTGAAAATTTCTCTGGAGACGCAATTTAGACTCAAAAGTATTTTGTGTTAGATCTTTTAAACTTCTTCAAAATGCTTCAATTTCCCGCCCAAAAATCCAAAAGAGACAGAAGGATGATCCCAGTTTTTGATGAAATATTTCTCAGAGCCCACAGTGCATGTGAGGATGAGGGAAGCCAGTCACAGAGAGCCCTGAGTTCCCCCATTGATTTGAGCTCTGGCTCTACGGAGTCAACAAGCTCCTCTCCTTCCTTCCTTCGTTACCTCTTGCTTCCACTAATGGTTTCTCTGCTCAAGCACTGGAGGCTGTTGCTGCTTTGCAGATTTTTGAATATTTCTCTGTCATATGAGCTGCACCAGTAGATTTTCACTCAGACCTTGCAGCTCTCCAGCGTGTCATCTTGCCAGGCTCATTGATCTTACCTATTCCCTTTCCTTTTCATAGTCTTTCATTGTCAGCCCAAGAAAGTTTTAATCTAATTCCTGAACTCTGGCTTTATCTGACAGAAAGGACCAAGACACCATCCTTTATCCACTTCTGGTGTGAATCTATAGCAAGTTCCCAGGAATAAGCAGCACATAAAGCCAGGTCTGAGTTCAGCCTGGTTCTTGTTTCCTTGCTGATTTCCTCTGATTTAGAGAGCAGAGGAGGGTGAGCAGCAAGGACAGCCCAACCATTACCTAGATGAACAAGCAGCAATGTCAGGGTGCAGCCTGAGCAGGACCTGTGGTTCCACACCCCAAACCCAGCCCAGGGAACAGTCCCTGCCACGGGAAGGTGAGATAAACCAGGGAGGAACGGAGACCTCATTGGATTGTGCCTTGAAGGTGGAAAACAGAAGCAAAAAGCGGAGCAGCTGTGCCCAGGGTAATCCTTTCTAAAGCCACAAGAGCTGTGGGCTGTGCCTTGTCCATCCTCAGGGATGGTCTTCCCCCAGACCCCTCCCATGCATGGCGCTGCTCCGGTCGCGTGCTGGGACCATGGCTCTGCACTGACACGTGCCCGGGGCAGGTTCCAGTGCCAGGAGGTTCCTGGCAGAGAGCTGGGGCCCTTCTCCAAACAAATCCAACTGTCTGAGCGAGGCCACCCCTGGAATTGAGCCATGAACCCTCTCCTTGGGTGGTGGCGCATCTGGTGGAGAATTACAGAGGGAAACATCTCCTGATAGAGGCTGTGGGCTGGGCTTTGAGAAGGGGCTGTTGTGAATCTCCAGGGATTCCAGAAGGAAGCGGAGATGATAATTAATGCCTGGTTCAAAAGCAATTATACCAATTATGTTTTTAATTTAATCTCTGCAAAATTTGGGACTCTCGGAAAATGTAAATAAACTGCTCTAAAAATATTAACATCTCTCCTGTTTAGCATCCTCCCCTGATCCTGGCTAAACGAGCTCATTCCCAGCAGTGCTTGCCTGCCAGTCTTGGGCAGAATTTGCAGAGCTATTCCTAGGAAATTCCCTCAGTCTTGCTCAGGAACTGCAGGGCTATCCATGGAAATTCATCCCCACAGGGAATAAGTTTCTGCCACTACCCACCACAGGGCCGAGTGACATCCACAATCCACAGCAATCCACAGCGAACTGCCACCACATTCCAGTGTTCTGCCAGTGCCCTGACTGGGCCAAACTCCTGCTTGTCAGGATGGTGGAAGGCTCTACTTCTCAGTGACCTACATCCCACCCTGATTCCCATGTGCATTGGTGGGAGAATCTCCTGAAATACCAGTTTGTCCCTGCTGTTGCTGCAGAATGACCAAGGCTTCTCCTTAGTTGATCAAAAATGCCATTTTTCCCACGTTTTTGAACTGTTACATACAAGAGGTTACATGTCTGGATCCCATCCCATCCCATCCCATCCCACCATCACGTGCTCCAGGTGCTGTTGTAAGACACAGTAGTGAAAAGATGATCCAAAGTGACCAAAGGCTCTGGGGAAGCCACCTGAGACACCTCAGCAGGGCTTGGCTTCCCAGGTCTCTGCTCTCCAGAATGCAGGACACGGATGTACAGCTGTGTGGGTGACCTGGGCTGAATTTGCCTTTTTCTCTATAAAGCTGTGCACCAGAGGGTCAGCAGCCCCTGCACAGCAGCACCAGAGGCATTGAGACTCCTTTTTTCCAATTCCTTTAGAGTCTTGTCCTGCCACATCCCAACTAACTGATGCCTTAAGATTTTAGCCTTTATATTTTTCAAATGCTGTGCTGCATTAGTGCATAACTCCATATGAAGTGTTAGTTAAATGTCTGCACATTTTGGTCAGACAAAACAATCACTTTAGTATAAACAAAAGTGAAACAGGGGGAGCAAACTGGGAGTATTTTACATCATTACCTGAAGTTGTAATTGGAGGATTAACCCCTGATATGTAAATGGACCAAACTTGTATCTGTCAGAAAAACTCGTGACCATTGTCCAGCTTGGGTGTAGCCTCTGGGAGGCTTTGACTGCCCAGGGTGCATCTATTGGAGGCTTTTAATAAATACCTACTCTTATTCTCTTAATCTTGACTGGTTCTAGGGAGCCACTCCAAGGCACCCTGACGAGCTCTGGTTTCCCTGTTTGCTGCAGGTTCAGCCCATACGAGTGGTACGATGCCCACCCCTGCAACCCGGGCTCGGACATCGTGGAGAACAACTTCACCCTCTTGAACAGCTTCTGGTTCGGGATGGGAGCGCTGATGCAGCAAGGTAGGGGGGCACCCACCTGCTCTTAGGGCTTTTTACATTGAAAATTTGTTTTGGATGCAACCTCCCGGCACCTCATGGCCCCTGCAGCTACAAGGAGGAGCACTGCCTTCATCTCCCTCAGCTGCTTCATCCCCCCACATCCCACAGACTCTGCAAATTCCTGATTCTGTTAATTCAAACCATTTGTTCAGTTTAAGGTCTCTGACGTGGCTCTCTCTATTCTAAATCAACTTTTCCAGCAGACAGTGTGCCTTGCTCTGTGCTCCATCCCCACTTTTCCCCTCCCCTGGTCATTCTGAGCAGTGTGAGATGCCCTGAAGCTCCCCCAGCCTGGGCAAAGGCAAGGAGCTGCCCTGGGAGCCTGTGCCCAGCAGCCCCTCAGGAGAGCTGTCAGTGGCACTGGTGTGAGCCACCACGGTCACAGGGACCTCAGAAATGGGATAGGGATGGGATTACATCCCTGTGTGTGAATGGAATAGAGAGATGCAGTGAATAGAATAAATCTGTTCAGAAGGCAGCAGTGGGGGAGCTTGGGAGCAGCTCTGAATAAGGAACGAAATTCAACTGCGATCTAATTGCAGAAAATCCAGGAATAGAAATAAGTGGAAAATGTCAAACATTTGTCACACTTTAATTTACCGTGTATCAGTGGTTATATCCAGAGAGCAAAAGAAGCACAGCCTTGGCTCAGTGGCAGGCACAGAGCTCCTGCTCTGAGCTCCACTGCTGCCTGTAATAGAGATTCCTCCTGGATCTCAGCTGCCCTCATGGACAGTGACAGTTCCCAGCAAGAGGGTTTAGCAGGATGAATCATCCCTCTTATCAGATGCTGATAAATGAAAAGAGCTATATTCTTTTTAACTCAATTCTGCATCTGAGAAGAAAAATATTTCAAAGCCAGACTGATGTCACAGCATCCAATGCATCAAAGGGCCGGAGATGGAAGAGGGAAGAAGCAGGATCTTGAGGAGAAGCAAAGCACCCTCAATATCCAGGACTCCTCCTCTTCCTGGTGTCTCCTTGCTGCACTCTGAAGGGGGGAAGAAAACTACACCCCATGCTCTGCTTTGATGCCACACTGCCTAAAATTGCTTTGCAAAGCTCAATTTTTGTTGTACTTTCCAGGCTGATAAATCCTCTGAGCACAGCTGTTTCAAACCCAAAGCTCTTGCCTGGCTTTAAAAGGTGTTTTGGGTGATTACAAAAATAGCACAACCCATTTAGACCTTCATGTCTGCTCAATAAAAGTCATTCCAGACCCACTACACCTTTTATGCTGTAACATCTCTGCTTCCCCACTTCTGACTGGCATTCAAAGCCCTGGACCCTGATAGTTCCTTTCTCTTGGTGTTTGATTTTTTTTTTAAATCTTGTGTATTTGAACACACTCCCCAGAGTGAGTCTTTTGAAAATAATCTGTATAAAAGCAAAGCTCCTTTTAAATGGCAGAACAAAACACTCATAAAAGTTCATAAATAGCTTGCTATTTAAATCTCATAAAAGCAGCCCAGTTAATTACTTCAGTTTGGATGTTTCCTGTAAATTGGGCACTGTACCCAAGGTCAGTAATCAAGGAAGAGGGTTTTTCTGCAAATGCTACAAAAACCCTACTGATGTCCTCGCATGCAAGATGTCTGGATAATTTGCCTCAAAACCAGTTGGCTTTAATTGCATAGCTGTAACAGTTTTGACAGTGAAACATGATCATATATATATATATATATATATATATATGTATATATATATGTATATAAAATGTACATATGTATAGTAAAAATGTGGCGAACCCCAACTCAGGGAAGAAATGATGACGTCTGGCTCCAGATCAGAAGGCTGAAGGATAGATTTATTAAAACTATGCTATATTACATTAATATACTATTTAAAGAGATACTGCACTATTCTACATACTTACTTCTTACTTACCTGTCTAACTAACTCAAACTCGTGACTCTGCTGAGAGCCCAACACAGCTGGGTCCCATTGGTCACTGACCCCAAACAACCTTCACCAGGATCCAACCCAGCAGTCACCCCAGGTGAACAATCTCCACACCACATTCCACATGGGGAAAACAAAGGAGCAGAGATAAAGATTGTTTTCTCTTCTTCTCTCTGTGCTTCTCCTGAGAGACAGAATTGTGTCGCTCTGTCCAGAGAATGGGAATGTCTCACATATGGATACATAAAATGG
Organism: Anomalospiza imberbis; assembly: GCF_031753505.1. Taxonomy (NCBI): domain Eukaryota; kingdom Metazoa; phylum Chordata; class Aves; order Passeriformes; family Viduidae; genus Anomalospiza; species Anomalospiza imberbis. Next base: position 3,599,647 of record NC_089705.1, read on the forward strand.
GTTCTTTCCCTCTCTTGCCTCTCCCCTCCTTCCCCTCTCCCACCCCAGGCTCGGAGCTGATGCCCAAAGCCCTGTCTACACGGATCATTGGTGGCATATGGTGGTTCTTCACCCTAATTATCATCTCGTCCTACACGGCCAACCTTGCAGCTTTCCTGACGGTGGAGAGGATGGAATCCCCCATCGACTCGGCAGATGACTTGGCAAAGCAGACAAAAATAGAGTATGGAGCAGTGAAGGATGGAGCTACCATGACCTTCTTCAAGGTGAGACCAGGCAGAGGCTTTCTACCTTCCAGGCAGAGATGCCAACGGGAGCCAGGACAAAGATCCAAAGACAGAAATCCTCCCAGGCTGCCCCTGCTGCTCCTTTCAGCTTCTTTCAGTCTCACATCTTGCCCAGACTGAGACTGTTACTCACCTGAGTCCCACCAAGGCTAAATCCCCCTCCCTGTAGTTAACTGAAGTCACAGGTACAAAATTAAACTGCTTTTACACTTTTGCAGGCTCTACCCAATATTGGCTCAGACACCTAAAAATCTACCAAGTGCAGCTTGTATTAAAGCCCTGCAGAAAAATCTTACATTCCCTAAAGCCCTTCCCCAATTTCCACATCTGACCCATCCAGTTTCTTCCTTGCCTCTACCAGCACAGCCCCATGGAGCCCCCAGGCTGATGCAGCCAGCCTTCAGGGACACAGGAGAGCCCAAATGAAGCCCACAGCTGGACAGATGCTGCAAAGTGCCCTCCCTGACCTGTATTTTTTACAGCTGAAATATCTTTCTTGTCCTTCAGGTATTCATATCAATGTAATCCAGTTTTATTAACCTCTGAGATCCAGGGCAAGGTAATACTACCAGTGCATCACAATCCAATTGCATTAATTTTGTCTATTTAAAGCATAATTAAATTCAGAAGTCAGTCAGATTCCACCATAGCTTCAAAAATAGAAAGAAACCGAGAGATGTAAAATGACCTTTAAAACTGCTGCTGGCCTGTAAAAACCCAGTCTGAAAAGAGAGAGAATAAAGGGATAGAAATGAGGGGTGATTAAGGAATTATCACCCTGGCAAGGAAAGAGGCCTAAAGGAAGATCCCAGGCTTTGGCTCAGGAATGGGAGCTGGCTCCCCCACACCTCTGGCTCCCCCTAATGCAGAAGGAAATACATGTGACTAGCACAGTTCAGGCTTTACCAAGCAGTTTGTCCCTGGTGCTGCAAGATTTGAGCAGGCACAGGGTGATGGCAGCTTGACGAGGCCTCTGTGGTTTAATTGGCAAGACTCATTAAAGGAAGCTAGTATGCTGGATTTAAATAATAGCGGGAGCATTGTTCCCATGCAACTTCTCTTGGCTCTGATCTGGCTGAGAAGCCACTGTCCTCCCTGGATCTGTGTCCTGACTCTGACAGGCAGCAGCAGAGGTTGATAAAGAGCCACGGAGGGGGTGGTTTGATCTCTAACAATTCTGGGAATGCCCAGTTTGCCTCCTGCCACGGAGCTGCTCCGTGCAGTTCTGTCCATGGCACAGGCAGATGTGTGGTGGTGTCTTCCAAAGCCATATAACCCTGGAAGAGGCAGCAGGGAAAGGCAGGCTGTAACTGTGTGCTTTAACTGCGCTTTCCAATACGAGTTTTATATGGGAATAAAAGGAAACTGTCTCTTTTAACAATCATCAGGACACAGCATATTTATTGCTTCATATCATGATCCATCAGAATCATACTTCAGGCTTCTAACAGCCTTGGCATGGTTTATTGATGCAGCGTATTTTCCTTTTTATTATCACTGTTGTATGGAGATGAATTCTCAGGAATGTCCCTTCTGACAAGCATTTCCATTACTGGAGCAGTGGGAGCTCCCACGTGGGATGCTCTGCTCACTTGTCCTTCCTGTGCAGAGGGACATGGGAGAGACAGGGTTTCTCCCAGCTCCAACAAGATCTTTGTTCTCAGCTGGGTAATTTCTGTGGTGGTTTTGGTTCAGCTGCTCTGTCAGTGCCACCTCCATGGGGACACCTGTCACAGCATGGAGCTCCAGGTGTCAGCTGAGGATCCACCCTCCCTCAGATGGGTGGCACTGGAAGAACAGCACCTGGCTTCCCTCCCTTCCTCTACCCTGCTCCAGGGGGCTCCAGCAGAGACAGCTCCCACCAGCCAGGGCTTCTGAAGCATTCCTGCACCTCCAGAGCCTGAGCACTCCAGCAGCTCTGAACACACTGTCAGTGCTGGGACAAAAGGCTGATGGGAGCACACCAGTGAGGACCTCACCTGCTCCGTGGATTACCTATATATTTATTATATTTAGCTATACCTGGCCCAAATTGCTGCCTGGCTCGTTGTGTGGCTGCTCCCCAAATTCCTCCCCCTCACAGCAGAGTCTCGCTCCGTCATTTCTCCCTGTTAAATCAGCTGCAAGCTGCACACACCAACCTGAGCACCCCTGCCCCTCTGTCAGGGCCCATCCTGGTCCACGCTGGATCCCCCAGCAGTGCAGGAGGAGAGCACCAACCCTGATCTTGGGGAGCAATGCACAACGGGAGGAAGAGGAAGGCAGACACCTTGCACGCTGTTCCATGAGATGGTTCCCAAAGCACTGACCTGTGCTCAGGCTGCCTGAGAGCTTGTGCAGAGCTCACCAGGGACACTGCAGAAGGTCCCAATGGAACCAAGACACCTCTGGGACAGCCACACAGCAAGGGATGCTGCTCCCACAAAATTTGGCCCCATGCAGCCGAGCAAACGAAGAGAGGGAAGAAGAGAGAGCTTTACCAAACATATTGGCACATTCTGACTTCATGAAAAGAACTTCTGAGAAGCTGTTTACTCCCTGGCAATGCAGATTGAGTTACAGGAATAAACATGGATCAATTAATTTAGAAACAGCATCTAGAGTTCATTATAACTCATAAATCCTTCCCATCCTGCAGAGGATGCTGCCCCTCTGAATGGAAGGCCAGGTCTCATGTGCAGTTTGGAGTCTGGCTGTGAGTGTGTGTATGTGTGTACACAGATACCCACGCAGAAATGTTAAATCCTCAAGACTAAGTATCTTCAGTTGGTGGAAATCAATTTATTTTTTCATACAGGCTGGAATTGAAAATCTTAAGCCTGAAAGTTCCTTTCTTGCCAATTTGGCTGATAAAAAAAGCGTATATGTCTTGGCAAGATGCCTCGTAGGGGCTCCTCTAAACGATTCTATTAATTGATTTGGGTGACTGGCCCTGCAGAACTGCTTATTAAAGGTGGCTTCTGAGCTGTGACTCTGAAGAATGAACTCGGAGGCGTTCTCGGCGTCACTGCTATTGCTGCGTTCGGAGGGGCTGGCACTCTGCTTTCACACACACATCTCATTTAGCACTAACACGGGGTGATTAAGATGCAGAGCACAGCAGACCAGATTCTGGTGTTATTTATCCTGAATAAATCAAGGAGAAGCTCCACTCGTGTGAGCAGGAGTGAGACTCGACCCCGCCGTGTGAGGCACGGCTGCAGCACCAGCCCTTGATAATTAGCAGTATCTCCATCATTCCCAACATCTCGGAGCTCCTGACACGGGAACTTCTCTGCCAGGAAGAAGCTAGTGTCAGATCATTTATCTTAATGCTTCAGAGCACCCAAGCAGCTCCTCCTCATCTACCTTTGGCAGCAAAGTTGTCACTGAGGGGGACCTGGGGACACTCCAGAGGATGTGGGGGCACAGAAGGGTCCCTTTACCCACAACCAACTGAGATATGCTTCTTTTAAGAAGCCCATAAAAGTAAATGGTGAATCTCTTGAGAAGAAATTAGCACCCAGCCACAGCACAACAACTACCAGATCAGACCAGTAAGTAACCCCAGTTTTTAAAGTGAAATGATGGTAAAATCAGGGGTCCAGCAAAATAAAATGTACACACAGATAAAGAACACAGAAAAAACATCAGCAAAATAAACAAATTTAAGGCATTCTTTATTACTAAATTACCACTGAGATGGTTTTGCTTATTTCTATGGTGCAGTCCTGGCTGACAACAGCCAAATTCACATCAATAAGCAATGCTTTTGCAGTGTGGCAACAGTATCTGAGAGGAGGAGGGAAGAGGAGTTTTCCTGCAACTACAAAACATGTTCTGTGGCTTAATTGGGTGTGAGCTGGAGCAGGGACACTCCTGCCCTCGCTGCTCCTGCAATTTGGGATTGATGACCAACATTGCTCTCACAGCGGCTTCTGGGTTTGTAGCAAACCATCAACCTGTGAGGGCTGTGCTGGGAATTACAGCTGGGGAATTTTCCCTTGGAAAAGTAGCTTTTTCATCAGGTTTTAGAGCCTGAGACTGCCCTGACCAGGGCTGGGTGTGAGCTGCCCTGGCTGCACCAATGGCCTGCCCTCCCTCCTGGAGGGACCCCCCAGCTCCCCTTCCCTGCTGGGTCGCAGCCCTGAGCCCGGATCTCTGTCCCAGCTCTCATTAGGCACAAGTGAGCAGTGACAGCAGCTCCATCCTCCTGGCCAGCCCTTTCCCAGGTGTGCCCCAGCTGGAAGAGTGCTCGACCCCTGGCAGGGCCGGAGCTGGGCTCAAAGCAGCACAGCCAGAACGGACAAATCTGGGCTCTTCCTGGCATCCCAAACACAATTAAGTCCTTTCAAGCTGGGCAGGAGCAGTGATTTAAGGGAAGAAGAGAAAAGTGGTTTTTCTCTTCCAGGGAGCCCTGTCTTGTGTAATTTGAGTTGCCTGAAGAGGTCCAGTGCCTCATGCAAGTCCCATTTGCTTCACTAAATGCAGCCTATTGATTTTTTGCCAGTTTATTTTGCTCTGTGCTCTAAACTGGGAGAACACTGATGTTAAAAGCTCTGTGTCAACACTCAAGGAGCATTAAATGCAGAAAGAGGAGAGAGGGAGAGCCAAGGAACCCAGAGGCCTCTGATGTGAACTATATAAATGTTAAACAAGTCCTTATCAGCCAGCTGAGCACACGATTCATTTCAATTACCCATTGTAATGTACAGATATTTAATAATCCCTTTGGAGGCTACATTTCTTGCTGCTCTTTGAGGTTTGATAGATGCCACAAATCTACCTTACAGGCACTGGTCCAGATTTTCAAGCGAGGGAGATTATCCTGCCTCTTGAATGAAGTTTGCTCCAGCACATCCACTGCTGAGCATTCATCAAGTGGATTATAACGAGCACAAGCTTTAATGGAGAAGAAATGAATCCCTGGGTATTTCAGTCAGGAGAAGGGGCTCACAGGGTTAAAGGCAGAAGAACAGCCTTTGTTTGAACAGCACTGCACTACCCAGCTTTGGGGTGATGAGCTTTTGTTTAACTTTTGCTAAACATGCTGGAATAAAGGAGGTGGATGGGCAAAGCATTTGGAATACGAAGCATTACAAGGGACTTTCAGCTACCTCACCGTTATTTATTACGGTTTTATCAGAAGAACCTATGCTGGCACATTTTGGGTGATACTGAAAAAATGATGGGGAGCTGTGGCAGCAGCAGTTGGGCTGGGCTTGGGCTCCATCTCCTGCTTTCTCATGGAAGGACAGAGACCTGTGGAGAGATAAACGACGGCTGAAATCACAGCTCTGTGGCAGCGACTCCTCGTGCAGCAGCTGCTGAGAGGCCACTCTTATTCCAGACACAGCACAGGGACTTATCTGCCCTCTGACTCATCAGCCAGCTCCAGGCTCGCTGAGGAGCACAGTGGAAGAAGAGGTTTGGCTGGCTAAGCTGCCTCTTATGAAATAAGAAGGCAAAAACAGAGCTAGGAAAAACAAGAAATGGGGCAGAAAATAAGAACGGTGCATAAAGAAGCTGGCAGCAGTGGGAACACAAGCCTCAATATCCAAGTGTTGTCCTAGGGCTGGTCTGAGGGAGAAGCACTGACCCACAGGAGCACTGGGACCAGCAAAAGGACAAGAGGACACCACTCTGCCTGTCTGGGAAATCTTCCTGAACTAAAGCCAGTTCTGACCAGCAGTCTGGTCTAGTGGAAGGTGTCCCTGCCCATGGCAAGGGGGAACAAGATGAGCTTCAAGGTCTTTCCCAACTCAAACCATTCTGGGATTCTGAGATTCTGTGACTTTCATTATGACTGACAGAGACAACTCAGAAGGTGCTCGTAGATAAATGGTACTTTTCAAATGTTACGGCAAGACGTAAAAAAAACATATTTCTTCTCACTCAACACATTTTCTAGAAGGAAAAAAAAAATATTCACATGAATAGCAAGCTAGAAAACATATTCCTTCCTTTGCAACAGAATGTCTGCTGATAGTGAAAGAATATCCATGTTTATTTTTAGCCGTAAGACAATCTTCTTGAATATCTCTGTGCTTCTGTTTACGTGGGTACTTTAAATCTGTTTGGCAGTTGCACATATCTCAGAGGAGACTCGTTTCCTTGCCATGCTTGAGGAAAGACAAAAATATCAGAGTGTGTGTAGAGAAAACCATGTCCTCCAAAACTCTCTGTTCTTTCAGCATGCAGAAACATTACAGGGTAAACAAATCCTGGTTAGGAAGTGAACACATTTAAGCAGATCTTAAAATGGTCTGGGAGTCAAGAGGGCCTGCAGGGCTTTGGGCAGGTTCATTCTGCCTCAGGACCTGAAGCACATGCACAGAAGGGTGTTTACTGCAGGCCTTGTCTCTCTTTAAGGCAACATAAATCCAAACAATGTTGGGCAGTGAAGGCATTTAAGACAAAGTGAAATTCATGGTTGCTCCATTGTGTGATCTGTTCTCAACTATTATTATTATTTACTGAAAAGATACCAGCTTTCAGCAAATGGAGAATTCATTCTTATTTTGGGGCTGGGGTTGGGGGGGTATCATTTTTCCAGAAATCCAAAATCTCCACGTTTGAAAAAATGTGGGCTTTCATGAGCAGCAAACCCACGGCACTGGTTAAGAACAACGAGGAGGGGATCCAGCGAACGCTGACGGCCGATTACGCGCTGCTGATGGAGTCCACCACCATCGAGTACATCACCCAGAGGAACTGCAACCTCACCCAGATCGGGGGGCTCATCGACACCAAAGGCTACGGCATTGGGACGCCCATGGGTAAGTGACAGTTCTGCAGGGACCCCGAGGGGGGCTGCTCACCACAAACACAACACAGGTGATTAAGATAATCCACTCCCAGCAGCGAATTTCCAAATACCAAACTTTGCACTGTCTGCTCGTTGAAGAGAGGTCTGAACTACGCTGCTTAACACAGACACCTTCCCTGCTTGGCGGGATATTTGTCCCACTTTCCCTCTGTGTATAACAGTGTCCCCACCCCCAGGGTCACCGTACAGGGACAAGATCACCATCGCCATCCTGCAGCTCCAGGAGGAGGACAAGCTCCACATCATGAAGGAGAAGTGGTGGCGGGGGAATGGCTGCCCTGAGGATGAGAACAAGGAGGCCAGTGCTCTGGGCATCCAGAACATCGGAGGGATCTTCATTGTCCTGGCAGCAGGCCTGGTGCTGTCCGTCTTTGTGGCCATGGTGGAGTTCATCTACAAGCTGCGCAAAACAGCGGAGCGCGAGCAGGTACTGACAGATTCCCTCTGATTGTCTGCCTCCCCTTAGCCCAGCCGTGGAGGGCTTTGCACACTGACCCCAGAGACAGGCAGGGAGGGGGCAGAGGGATCCAGCCTGGCACCCCTAAAACACCATCCCCAGAGGCTCACTGGTGTGTCCCTCTGACAGCCTCCACTCGGGAGAAGGTCACTTCAGCTCTGATCAGAGTCGTCTGCTGCTGCAGCAGCCACACCACAATACATTGGTAGGGTAGTTTAGAGCAAGATGACAAATAAGTCATTAAAGTATAGACAAAACTCCCTAGGAGGGGCCTTTCTCAGCTGTTACATCCTCTTGAAATCACCTTGCACGTTCCAGGTGTGACCATCCATGCCTTCTCCCCAGTCCTATTCAAAGAGGAACAAGTCAGGGCTCACCAGGACACCTCACACTGTCTTATCAACTTCTCCACACTCACAGACACAGCCCAACAGTGGCTGATCAGTGTTCAGGAAACAACAGAACTGCTTTTATGTCCTTCCTCTGCCGTGGGTGTCCCAGTGCAATAAGTGGAACGTGCACTTTTGTGCATGACCAGAAATCAAAGCGAGCTGCCCTCATGATGGACTAGACAGAGAAAGGAAAGCTGCCCAGCAGCAGGAGGGTCAGACTTGTCTGAGCCCCTGGCAGGGATCACACAGCACCAGACCTCCGGCTGCCGCCTCCAGTTCTGCCTCTGTGCAGGAGTGAGCATGTCACAGGCACAGTCCTTGCCGAGGGAGAGGGGTCAGCCGGGTGCCCACACAGCCCCACAGAGCACAGCCAATGCCTGAACAGCCCTAAACCTTGTCCTCATCCTCCACTGAGCCCTTCCAGCCCCCTGCTCCCCACGGGGGAGCAGAACACTGCATCAGTAATGGAGCTTTTTTTCCCTGATGCCTTGGAGTGGCTCCCTAGAACACAGGCTAGGCAAGATCAGGAGAATAAAAGTTGGCATTTATTGAAGGCCTTCCACAGATACACCTTGGGCAGTCAGAAGCCTCCAAGGGGCTGCACACAAGATGGACAGTGGCCATGAGTTTTTCAGACAGATATAAGTTTGGTCCATTTACATATCAGGGGTTAATCCCCCAATTACAGCTCCAGGTAATTAAGTCATTTACTCCAAGTTTGTTCCCCCTCAACTCACTTTAACTTCTGTTTTTTGGGACCCGAGCCAGTGAGGTGCCCTTCATTCTCAGGCCTAGAGAGGAATTGTTTTACCTGAATAAAACAGGAGAACAGTGGCTGACAGGCTATGGAGCTTTACAGTTACACACTAACAAATTGCAGGATTACAAATAAATTAAAAATATAAGAGCTGAAATGCTAAGGCATCATCCCCGCTGTCCCCAGCGCTCCTTCTGCAGCGCCATGGCCGACGAGATCCGGCTGTCGCTCACCTGCCAGCGCCGGGTCAAGCACAAGCCCCAGCCCCCCATGATGGTGAAGACGGACGCCGTGATCAACATGCACACCTTCAACGACCGACGGCTGCCCGGCAAGGACAACATGACCTGCAACACTGGATTGGCACCTGTGTTTCCCTAGGGAACGGCAGTGGGGGGGGGGTGGGAGGGAAGGAATTGCGGCAGACACGGCTGGATGCACCCTTAACTAGGGAAGAATGGATTAAAAAACAAGGAAAAAAAAAAAAAAAGAAAAAACCCGCCTGGTTTGTTCATTTCAAGAACAAGGCCTTTGCACCCCAGCTGCATCCATCACCGCAGAGGAGCCAGAACTTCCAAGCACGGACAGTAACGCGGGTCTTGGGGCTTTTTGCGTTTGTTTTGTTACTTTTCATTCCTTTTTTTTTAATGCTTCGATCCTCCAGGCCTCATGGAGTCCAACCACCACCCAGGAGTCTGATGTTTACACACTGCAAACATGCGGAGGTGAAGCAGAATTGAGCCAACCCCGAGCGGGTGAGGAGGAGCCCCAGGCGTGGCTCCATCAGCACGGCAATAAACAGGAACACTCGGTCAGGTGTGAGCGCCTGATCCACACCGACACACACAGCACATTTTGGATACACTGTCCAGGAAAGGGAGAGGAACCTGGGAAGCACCAGGATGGTCGAGGCTGTGCCTGCCCTAGAGCAGCTCGCGGTGGCCCTCACCTCGCGGCTGTGCTGGCCGCAGCCACCCGGAACGGGACAGCTACGTGGGAGCGTGGTGGCAGAAGGGGACACTCATTCCTCAGCAGATCCAGGGCAGCCAGCTGGGAAGGGGAAGGTGAGCCTGAAACGTACCCAAGCTCCGGGCCAGGGAGGGCACAGTGTGGCACGCACAGGACCTTCTGCACCTCCGAGTGACAGCACCCACAGTCCCCGTGCCAAGCTCCAGCCCAGGGTGACACCGTGATCTCCAGGTTGTCAGCTCTGTCTCTGCTCTTCCTGCAAAGCTCAGCCTCTCCTGCAGAGAAGCATGGGAAGCAACCACGTCCACAGGCTCCAGCAGCAGGAGGAGCAGAGCTGCTTCCAAGAGCCAAAAGTACCAATTTCCATGAAATTCAGCAGTGCTGAACTGCAGCTCCGCACTGGGAGGGGACTGTGGGCCTGGTTTAGAACCAAGTGCTCTGCATGGCATCAAGGACCTGAAAGATGAATCTCAGCCAGGGCTGACCTGGGAGAAGCAGAGCCAAGCCTGGGATCCCTCCTGCTCTGACCACAAACTGCCACCCCTCAGGCAGCCTCTCCATGGAATTTAAGCAAACATACACTAAAATGTTTTTAGGAAATCTTCCATGAATTGTCTTCTTATTTTCAGGTTGCTTAACCCAGAAGTTTGGTCCTGCAGATGAATTTAGGCAGAATTACCAAAGACCCCTCTGCTGACCTAAGGTAACACTCAAGTTATTTCCCTCAGCTCCATCCCTGCCAGGGGACCTGCAGGCAGCCAGTGGGATTCATTCACAAAATTAAACAAATGGAAACTCTTCTGCCCACCATAACCCAGAATGTCACACATGTGATGCAAAGGTGCTTAAAAGCTCTGGTTTAACCACTGGTGGTGTAGAAAACAGCAACACCCTTCCCCTGCAGGGATAAGAGGGACAGTGACCCTGCAGGGCCTCACCTGTGTGGAGGGCAGGTGGGGCAGGGATGGAGCAGCCACTGCCCAAGCCCTGCACCCAGCTCTGGGCCATGGGTGCAGTGGGTGCTGAGGCCACCACAGCCCTCCCGAGCTGCACAGCCATTCTGGAAAGTTTATCCTCGCCCAAAGGAACAAACCTGACTGTAGCTGATTTGGGATTTTTCCCCACCTGTTCCTCTCCTTGCTCAGTCAGGAAGGTTGTCTCAAGCTGAGCAGAATTAGCAGATTAGCTCAAGGGGGAAGAGCTGCTCCCCCACCCCATCATGGAACACATTTGTACCTATTTTACTTATTCCATGATGTAAAGAAACAACAGAGTGACCCCAAGCAAAACCAGGTGATTTGTCATACTTTGACTCAAGTAAAGATATGCAAAGAATTTACATTCATTTTCACCTTTTCACAAAAACCCTGAAAAAATAGGGATGAAAGTTGCCAATGCAACGGGCATCAGATTCTTAATAGTTTGCTGCACAAATACCTTGAGCAGAGGACAAACTGAAGTGTGGGGCAGCTTCCCAAAGCTAATGACATGTTTTTGGTATTCCTTTGCAAATCCTTAGGCTTGTCAGAGTAGTAGATTTTATGTTTTCCTTGTGGATTTCTTAGCTCTAAAAAAAAAGGCAGAGATGCAAACAAAGCCTGAAACTGCCTTTAAATGTCCAGAGAGTAAAATGCCACAGAAATCAGCATTCGTTTTGCTTCTTGGCAGATTTTTTAAAAAATAAATAAATATTGCTAATACCACAAACCCTATTTATTTATTGACACCAGCCTGATTTGATTTTACTCACAAATATGACAGGTGAGCATCTGGAATTACTGGTGTACTGCCAGCCAGATCAAACCCTGCAGATGTACCTTTTCCTTCCATCCCTACACCCCTAAACCAGCCACGAACTGCAGCCAAATTCCTGCATCTACATGATGGCTTTGTGTTGAAGTTTTGATCACTGGAAGGCTTGACATCCAACAAGGGAATGTTCTGCAGCACCCAAAAAACGCAGAGGAGCTGCTGGGACCCCAGCCTGGTGCAGACCCTTCCCCCTGGCCCCCGCTCACTGTGACCTGAGGGGACGTGCACGATCTCAGCCCCAGCCTTCCTGCGGGACCGGGGGCAGCTCACCCAGGAGAGCTCCCGGAGCCTCTCCCGTGTGCTCCTGGTGCTGGAGCCCAAAGCCATGTGTGTTCATGCCGGAGGAGGAGCAGCCAGCCCAGTGCCTCACAGCCACGTCTTGGGAGGCTTGGGAAGGGACAGACCCGATGACAAAGCCTCAAAGCCTTCTGTGAGCGCGTCCGTGACCTGGCTGGGACTAGCGACAACTCACGTCTGAAATCATCTGACTTCCAACGCTGTTCCTTTCTTCACTTGGGCAGAGGGACTGGAAAACTGAGGAGGAAATACAGAAAAAGCAGGTTTGGGTTATTAAACTGTATCTAAAACTGTTGTCACCTCGGTTCACCCTCCCCTTGTCACTTGCTTTTTCCCTCCAACTCTTCCGTGAGACAGAGCAGGGACAGCCAGCAGCTTCCCTGGGGCGGATTTTCTGTCTGGAGTCAACCAACAGCACGTGTCAGGTGTGATGTCGAGGGGACAGACCCACAGAGAGATGGAATATGCAAAGGGGAACCAGCTCCAGCTCTGGGCACCCACTGCTCCACCTCGGTGCTGGCAGCAGGACTCGGCTGGGTGCCAGCACAGATCTCCGGGAAGGTCACAGCAAAGGGACACCGTGGGTGCTGGTGGCTTCACCCAGTGTTCACCCCAGCACCCAGTGACCATGGGGTACGACAGTCCCCAGAGTGCTCGGGGCTGGCAGGGCACGGGTTATTCCCAGGTATTGGCATCGTGAGCCCTCTGCTCTGTACCTTACTTTGACATGTTTCTCAAAAAAAGAAGAAAAAATAAAAAGTAAAAAAAAAAAAAAAAAACCAGAAAAGAGTGGGAAAAAGGAAAAAATAGTCTCCGTGACATTCAGGGGATTTTCCTTTGTGGACATGCAGAATTTCTATGAATATAGTTTTTTGTAAACATTTTGTAACAATTTTGGTTTCATAGTAACTGTGTTACTTGCTGATCATTCTAGGCTGATGTAAATACAATTTCCAAAAAATAAAAAAAAAAAATAAAAAATTCTGATTATTTTCCTTTTTAAGACACTGTGATATATCAAAGTGCACAGTTTGCTGTATGAAGTAATATGGTTTTAAATTTTAAATAAATAATTTCTAGAAAATAATGAAGTTTATGCCTGTTTATACCCAACATTGTCGGGGTCGGGTTGACAAGACCCCAACAGTGTGAAAGTCCCTTTTCCTTAGCCCGGCAGCCAAAGAAGATGTCTGGAAGGCGTGAAGCTGAGTTTTCAAGGTTGTTTATTTCTTCTTATCTAAAATATTTTCTTTCTGACCTGCCGAGGTCCAGCTAGTACAGAAGCCGTGGCAGTTTGCCTCGAGCCCCAGGCGTCTCGCCCATTATATACCCAAAATTACGTGTACCATGTTCACAGTTGCCGTACCAATACCTAACATCTATGTTGGACAGTGTGTCCCTATCCCAGACCAACAGAAAAGTGTCACCGTCACACCGAGACATGGAGGACAAGAAGAAGGAAGAAAAGGCTAGGGCATGCCCAGATTCCTCCATATTATATCCCTGAATTACATTCTAAAAACCCAAAATTCTACTTTTCCACCCTGTGTCAATTCCCTTATTACACTACTCTAGCCCTTTTGGCTTGTAATTCCTCAAATAAGGTTGGCAGCCTCTCCCATGGGCTAAAATCGAAGTCACACGTATTTTTGAGTTGCTGCCAAGGTCCCTGAGCCCCCTGCCAGGGTCTCGAGGCATCCAGAGCAGCCAAAGGGATGTTCTGGACTCCGACATAACACCTCCCTTCCTTCTTGCTCAGATTCTGTCCCAAACTCCCACTGTTTAACAGCATCCCAGCTTTATCAGCCATAAAGCCAGTGATGATAAAACCAGTTCCCAGCTGAACCCAAACACCTGGGAAATGCTGCTGGTGCTCCCCACCAAGGGGGTTGTGGCACGTTTGGGGCGGTGGTGATGGTCTCAGGAGAGGAAGGGAAGGTCCCAATTTTGACAAGAGGGAGGGAAGAGATAATGAGGCTCAGACAGGGCAGTTCTCCCTGCCCTCACAGCTTGATATCAGACAGGTAATTAAGCCTGGATATTCCATGAAGAGCCATCCACAGGAGCTCTCTCCCTTTGTGGTTTGCCTGGAAGCTGCCTCAGCTTTTCATCACAGAGAAGTGTCGGAGCCCGAGAGCCACGACAGGGCTGTGAGGTTCATAAAGGTTCTGTTTGCCTCTTCCCTTCCATGTAAGTAAAAAATCTTATTAGCCTGATAAAAGCTGAGAGCACCCTAAAGGCCAGCATTTATTAGCCTAAATCTTTATGGTTCTGCTTTGTTACGGAGGCAGGGAGGAAACCTCTGTGGTTTCTGGGATGGGAGCAGCCAGAGCAGTTGGAGCTGTGCACTTCCTGCAGAGATAAAACAAACCCCAAAAGGGGAGGCACAGACCTGGGGGTGGCTCTGGGCTTCAGTGGCACAGCCCACCCTGCATACTGAGAAATAAAGACAATTCCTTCCCGTTTTAAGTATTTTTAAGAGTCACCCTCAAAAATCTTTCACATCTCTATTCGCCTGACCCCCAAAAAAGCAAAGCTTTGACGCTGGTGCTGAGGGGGATCAGCAGAGCCAAGCCCAGCCTCACTTTAATGCTCTGAACCCTGATCAATATGCAAAGAACATAGCAAAAAAAAAAAGAGGAAGGAAAAAAGGTAAAAGCAACGGATGCCTTTGCAAAGCTGCTTCTGTATTGCTTAGCATGAAATACCTTGTCAGGGAACAAAATCCCTTCCCACATGCCGAGGGAAGGGGCGCTCCCAGCTGCGAGGACAGCAGGGGCAGGACGGGGCAGCGCCAGCTGACCCCGCATGACAAACCTCCGGCTGCACCAGGAATACCAGGAATTGTCAACATAAATCGTTATCAGCATTAACGCGAGGCAGCAATTAACCTTGTCAGTCAGCAGCTCACCCTTTACCGACTGTGACCCACCGCCTGGAAGCTGCCAATCACCACCGAATGAATAATGAATGAGACAACAGATTTCACTCATAAAACAGCAGTTCCCTTCCCTTTAAGCACCAATTAATCCCTCTGGGCAAAATATGGAGAAAATCAGGAAATGGTGAGAGGTGTCTGCCCACCCTACCACCTCCTGGTCCCAGCCATGCACCTTCAGACGTTTTAGATTTTCAGCTCAGCAGAGAATAATTTTTAACCTGGATTTCTTCCAGCAAAATCCCATTTCAAAGCAGTAATTGTACATCTGCGAGCAGGTGTTTTGCTGACCCTGGATGTCAATGCTCTGATACATCCCTGTGCCCTCTCACAGGCAGCTGACATGGGCCACCACAACCCCTCTGTGCACTCTTGCTCTCTATGAGCACTAAGTCCTTCCTTCTCCCCAAATCAAACCAGACAAAATCTCTGCCACTTGGGGAGGACTCAGGCAAGGTTGGACCTGAATGTTTTCACAGGTAAAGTACACTTTATTTCCTTAATGGAAATTTGGGGATGGAACAGAGGGAATGATGGCAGCCGGAAATCCATTGTGTCCTCTAGTGCCCGCCAGAGTGGGTTGGGCAGGACAGTCCCTGCACGGTATAAAAACTGTGTTTGCATCACTATTACAAGGCCCAAACAACCATGGAAATGGGGAGCAGCACCTCCATATAATAACCTTCCATTCAATAACACTCTTGTCTGTCCAGCATCGGGATCTTCCTGTGATTTTCACAAGTGGCATTATCTCATCCCAACCCAGCTTACTGAGCATGACAGGTTGATCCCAGCTCATGCCACCTCCATCTCTGGCTCCACAGATGAGAAATTGGAGTGACTTGCAGCACAACCAGGAGCTGTGGAGCCTCCTCCAGAGACCTCTCCTTTATTCCCCCTTCCAGAATGGGAACAGGGTTGGCTGCGCCCTGCAGAACCAGGGGGTGATGCCATTGAGAAGTGGAGCCCAGCAGAAAGGTGAATAGCACAAAAAGAAACCTGCCCTGAGCCTCCAGACACACAGCCTGGATCCAAACTGGATCGTGATATCTGGAGGAATTTGGTGACATTTCCTGTCAAGAATTTCTCTGCAACTTCAGCATCTGATATTTTCCACCAGAAACTGAACCATGGGGCTGGAGTTGTGCACTGATCTTATGGTTTTAGCTAAAAAAAAACCAGAGCCTCTGGTTTAGACAAAGCAGAAAACACCAAAAGACTGAAAGACTTTGTCCTGCACAGAGGGGCAAGGAAAGGGAGGCGAGCAGGAGCCTGGTCCATCAGGAGAAAGGTCCCATCAGCTCAGGAGTGTCCTGGGAACATCCCGGGGATGCAGCTGCACTGGGTTACAGGGACAGGCTCCCTGTGGGCTCTGCACGCCCCAGGAGCTGCTCCTCTGCCAGAGCTGGACAGCACCAGCAGCTCCACACACGTGGCCCTGGCTTTCCTTGGGAACCCCAGACATCAAGAGCATTAAAAACACTAAAAGTGTGTCATCCTGCCCCAAACCAAGAACTGCCTTCCCGTCACAGCCCCAAGAGCTGCTCGTGGGGAGATGGGGCAGGGGAGAGCCGCAGGGATGGGTCAGGAGCAGAGCAGGAGCAGCTCAGCCGGAGGTGTCGGTGTTCAGGGACATTGCAGAGCTGAGAGCTCTGAGCAATCTGCAGGGGCAGACAAGGTGCTGACACCTTTTATTTTAAGTAGTATCGATGGTGCTATTTAGCACACTCTGAGCACGCTGAAAGCATCAGCTTAGTAAACACGAACTCTTTTGGCAGCGCTGAGGTGACATATGGGCTCTGGATATAATGTGCCTTGAAATGGTTGTCGTAAATTAGCAAAGTGATGGTGACACAGGTAACACCTCGGAGCCTGCACGGGCTGAGGGGAGGAGCAGGTCTGTAAAGATTTCTTTTCATGGGCTTGAAAGGGAGGCAGGAGGAACCAGAGCACAATCCTTGGCAGAAAGGAAAAGGGCACCATTAGAGGAGGGAAGGGGGCATGTAGCAGAGCACAGGGTTGGAGAATCACTGCAGAAAACACAAAAACGTGCTGCAGAAAGATTTCAGGCACAGACTATTCCAGTCTCTCAGGCTTTTTACCCTTCAGCACTAGTTGTCTTATTTTCATCCTCCCCTGCTGCCCAGAATCTCTCTCCCTGTTCTCCATGCATGCTGTGTGCTCACATAATGGCTTTTTTTCCATTAATGTGTTTATCTTGCTCCCTGTGCTTTGTTGGATGCACCATTTGCTGCTTCTTTATCGCAAAGTGTCTGCAGCACCTCAGGAGCCAGTTTTGCTGGGGGAAGTTGAGGCTGGTACTGACACTGTGTCACTGAAGGGCCGTGAGCCATGGAAATTGGCACCATTTTTACAGTTCCCATAGGACAGCACAAGGAAATGTAGTTCCCAGCACCCCAGGACCTACAGCTCAAACCACAGAACCTCGGGGAGGGTGACCTGCCTGGCAGCACTCACCTGTCCCCTCTCAGGAGTTGAAACAGGCAAGCCCTGAGCCAGGAAAAAGCCAAATGCTTTCATTTGAACATAGGGGAAAAGTTTTCACTTGGAGATGTTGTGGAAAGGGAATGAGATTTATTCCAAGTATTTCAGGAATACTGCTCTCCCTTTCTATGGTCTTGCTGAAACAAATCAGAGAGACATAATTGAAGTGTTTAAGAAGCATCTGTCATTAATAAAACAAAGTTGCTTTGCAATTTTACTATTTCACTGCAGTTTCATTATCTCATGCAAATGAGCTGCTCTTCCCCTCTGTGGCGGGGCTGGAGGGAGAGGAGCCCCAGTGAGAGAATTTATTACCAGTTCTCACTCTTGAGATTATCAATTGCAAATGAAGGAGCATAAATACATCTTCTTTAGCTGCTTATGCCACATGAAGGAATGTGCTCCAAGCTAATGGCTTTGCCACTCTTGTCTCCTCAGACAGGAACAGAGCACAGGGACACAGACGATTCCTTTGGCTCACAGCAGCATTAGAGGGGCTGGAGGAGCCAGGGGCTGCTCATCAGGTTGTTCCTGCAACACTAATCCCAATCCATCCTGCAGATCGTGCAGCTACCATAGGTAATACAAGTGGGATAGTTTGTCTTTTAGCAGGAATTCTGGTTCCCTGATGATCAGCAACACAACCACCCCTCCAGCCCTGCTCGCACTTCAGGCTGTGTCTGTCCATATGCACATGTCTAATTTCCAGTTTCCCTTGCTGAACCAGTGCTTCCATGGCACAGAACTCTACCCCTAAACCTCCCTGAAGCTGTCCCTGGATGGGGAGAGACCCCCAAGCCATGGAGCGAGCCTGTGGGGAGCTCCTGGAGCAGAAAGAGGCCCTGCTCCCCTCCTGGCTGGACATCCAGTGGCAGGGTCCCTGTGTGTGTGGGGCTGGCAGAGTCCAGCAGCTCTGGCTGCTGGACCCCTCGGACCCCCGAGCCCCTGGGATCATCACCCAGCCTGCTGCTGGGCTGAGCAGCCCTGGGGAAGCTGGAACAAAGAGATGTGGCTGCTTCAGGCTTTGCCCCACACAAGAGCAGCATCACCCACTGTATGGATCCTTCACCAGTCTCAGCACGGCTTAGCCACCACCCACACTCACCTCTACAAACCACTACTTGTCATTCCCCAGCCTCCCCCGGGAGAACCAGGTGGGGACCAGCCTCTGAGGTGCTTCACAAGCCATTACAGGTGCTCCTGTTGCTGTCACCACAGCTCTGGCAGGGCCTGACTCCAGCAATCCCCACGGAACAGCAGCAAAGGGACAATTACTGAGTGGCCTGGCACAGACGCGCCGCAGAACGCTGTCACCAGTGCCACCAGTGCGGGTTTGGCCAGGCTGCCACTGCCCAGGACCCACAGGCACTAAGGGGGTGCCAGGCTGTCCTTGTCCCCAGCATGGCTGTGGGGACCCCCCATGTGCACAAGTCTCCACCAGTGCTGCAGCTGCATTTCCTTCCGAGCATTTCTTTCCTTCAGAGAGAAATGTGGCTGATGCCGTGCAATGCAAGGCTGGCAGCCTGCACTCAGCCATTAATCAAGAGTGGGTAATTGATGCTGTCAAGGGCCAGTTTATTCCAATCCACGCAGCTCTCAGCACATCGGCATTCACCGCAGGCCGCTCCCCTGCCAGAGGGGGAGAAAACGTTGTTATCTAGACAAACCCCTAATTCCAACAAATTCGATTACCCAGGCAAATGGAAATAACACAAACAAAACCGTCTGAGGTTCTGAGGGCTGAATCACTAGTTTGTGGGCTCAGTTATTTATTTCCAACAGGATTTACAGCACATGGTAGTCTGGGTTAGGGGCAGTTTGGACAGAGCTGACTTTGGCACCTGCTCACCCAAACACAAGCCCTAATTATCCTAAAGCCTGTGCTCCAAATGCTCCTCAGAGGACCTGTCCCTTCCAGACTGGCTGCATGAGGCTTTTCCTCTCTCATCTCCTCCAGCTCAGCTGCAAAGAGAGCGCTGTTCTGTGGGTCCAAGTGCACCAGCTGGGACCTAAAGAACTATTAAAATTATCATGAATGTTAAATACGAGATTTGGAAAACTTTTGGGTTTATTCTCACTCCTTTGAGGCTTTTTTTCCCAGGAGATGCTGTTCACTAGAAAGGCCCTGTAAACAAATGCAATCCTGAATGTTTTCCATCACAGCATGATTGAGGTGGATGCTGCAGAACAGCCTCAGAAAATAAAGCTGGAATTTTTATTCCCCTGATGAGACAGTCTGGACCAGCTCACCGATGGACACAGGCCAGGTGAACTTCTCTAGACAAGGACAAGAACTGAAATTTCAATTTTCACACCCAAGCAAGCAGT
Source organism: Anomalospiza imberbis (assembly GCF_031753505.1). Taxonomy (NCBI): domain Eukaryota; kingdom Metazoa; phylum Chordata; class Aves; order Passeriformes; family Viduidae; genus Anomalospiza; species Anomalospiza imberbis. Next base: position 3,619,197 of record NC_089705.1, read on the forward strand.
CAGGGCACTCCTATGAATTGAGCTCCCGAGCAAGGATGATGGATGAAGTAAACAACGGAGCTGTGTGGAAAGGGCAATGTTCTTGCTTGGGGAGGAATCACTTTCATTACAAACCCTCCAAAGAAAATTTAAAAACAATCTCAAATTGTTTAGATTTTCTCCAAATATAGTAGTGAGAGAAGTGCCACATTCCCTGGCAGGGCTGTGGGGACCCACAGCTCAGTCTCTCAATGCAATCTACCACCCTAAAAAGACACAGATCCCACAGGAAACCGTGGAACAGCATTCCTGCCAGCCAGCCAGGGCTCAGCACACTGCCTCTGCCCTCTGCCTTTCCCTGCACTCACCAGTTCCATCTCCCCAGGCTCCCTGTGTGAGCTCCTGCAATCCCAGCCATCGATCCCAGCCCTCCCAGCCTTTAAGCAGGATCATCTGGAAATGCCCAGTTTGTGTTCCACACTGGGATATGCACAAAGTCCCTCCTGGGCCAGTGGCAGTTCTCTAATAAGCCCATCAATAAACCAGAGCAGCTGCTCTGAAAGAATTCAGCTGTTCCAAGATGGAAAAGTTCATTAAGTTTATTGCATGAAATGCTGGACAGGGTTTAGACAGAGGATCACTGCCAGATTATATAAACTCCCAAAGACATGCCAAATGAAGGAAGTGGAGGCAGAACAGGGAGTTTCAAACCATCATTACCCCCAGAGGAAAGGGAGCATCCATTTACCTCCAGTTGCTACCAAGAAGCAGCAAGTTTGATGAGATTTGTGGAGCCAGTGCTGCTATTCTTTGGCTGGGGTAGGAGAATGGAGCTTTGAGAGGAGAAGGGCTGGAGTCAAGATTTCTTAAAAGGTCACCTGTGTGGGCAAAGGGACCCCAGAGAGCAGCCTCACAGGGACCATGGCTCTGAAAGTGTTCAGAGAAAAATTTGGAACCTGGAGTTAATTTGCCATATGACATGAAAATACACGCAGTAAAGCAGGACTAGAAAACCAACATACAGTTACCTCATACCACGGGGATATCAATTAATTACTGACTGCTTTGGTAACTGGGAAGTTTGAAATGTGATGATTTAACAAGCCACACAAAAGGCTTAAATGTTCTCAAGGCATCGATGAGGGAAAGTTCTACTTCATCTGCTCATAAAGATGAGAAACCATACAGAGGATTAATTAGCAGCAATTAGGAATTAATGAGTTCCTCTGCTAATGCTTCAGGAAAGGAACACGTGCACTTAAAGGATCTCAGCCCATAGCTGGGATGGAGTGGAACAGCCCAAACCACTGTCCCAGGAATAATTCCCACGATCTGCATCAATGCCTCAATCCTTCAGCAGACCAGTGAAGCAGGAGACACGCTGAGAGATGCTCGATTAAATAAAAAACAAGTGGAAAACTCAGTGGGGAAAGTTGATGCACACTCCAAGGCTGGAGACAGAGCCCAGCACAGAGCTGATCCAGCAGTGGGGAGTACCCAGACACCCCAAAGTGGATCTGGCCTGGAGCAGGAGCTCAGCATGAACTGGACAGTGTCCATCACACCTCCAGCCTCACTGAGTCATGGGTGGCAATTCCTAGAGACCACCTGCTCCCTGAAATCTGGCATCCCAGGAAATAAGGAGCAGTGAGGCAAGAGAGCACGTGGGGCGAGGAAGAGGAGGAGGAGGAAGAGGGTAAAACAGAAGAGAGTGTAGAGGAGATTGTTCCAACCACTGAGGCACATCATCCATCTGCAGGAGCAGAGAAGCAGGAGGGGCTGCAGGGATCCAAGCAGCTGCAGGGAGGTACCTGAGCACACAACTCAACTGCCCCAGCAGCTGCTCAACGATGGCATAAAAGCAGGAAAAAAAGGGAAATAAAACCTTAAAACTCCTCAAAGAAGTCCTATTTTTAAGAAAAGCTGAGCACTCACCCTTGGAGCTGCCTGCCTGGCGATGCTGGTGGCTGGGCACTCAGACCACCAGGGGTTTCAGCTCCAGAACAGCCCTTCCTGTGCTGGGAACCCTGCACTGGCAGCTCCAGCTCCAGCACCACTGCAGGCAGGAACCAGGCATTTTCAGCAACTACTTTTTATAACTAGCAAGATTCATCCATGGGGTAAAGATTCCCATCAAAAGTAATAAATAAAAATCAAGCCAACATCTTATCAAAAAATCCTTTTCTTTCCGCTCTGGGCCTGTAAATTCCCACAAAGCCAAGAAAAGAGAGAGCAATTTTTAAATGCTGCTCTGGCAATAAAATCCTGATCTCTCGCAAATGGAATTCGGAACACACAACATGGGGCTATACATTATCCTGCCCAAAAACTCCCTCAGGGGAAATGAGGTTATCAAAATTTGGAGAACCTAATGCAAACGCTGATCCTTCTCCAGTGCAAATGAACACCACGGCAGGTATTGGAATGGTGTTTTCCTCTGCTGAAAGGAGGTTGGTTGGAATTTGAACTTGCTGAAATAGCCCCATCGCCTCTGATTTTTCATTCCTGCTGCAGGTGCTCCCCAGCACTCAGCATTTATTAATGGAAAGGTTCTTTCCATGCCGTGCTGCCCTTCCCATTACAATACAGATTACTGCAGAGTTCACGAGCAAGGTTCACAGAAACACTCGAGTTAAATTTGAAAATAATTCATAATACTGCAGGGGATTGGGAAGGATAATCCAAAACCTGGAGACTTGCAAATGAAATTCCCTCTCAAGGAGGATGTGATTTCAGGAGCATGGCGGGGAGGGCACATGGCAGCGTGGGGATGCCCTGGGTCCACATCCATGGACCATGGAGGATGAGCTGGCAGTGCACGGGCAGGTTGCCCTCAAGAGCCACAGCCAGTCCAGGCAAAACTGCAAAGTGACTGATGCCTTGAGAAGGTTGACCTAGAACAGAGACAGACAGAGCTAAAGAATAAAGCGGGGATTTACTGAAAGGCCTCAATGGATCCACCTTGGGCACTACAAGAGCCCAGCCAGGGCTACGCCCAAGATGAACCAAAATGGTCACAAAATGGACAACTGATCACGGGGTATCTCTCTTTTATAAGTTCTCCTCCATCTGCATATTGGAATTTATTGTTCAGTTACAGCTTTAGCCCATGAAGCCCCATCCTTCTTGTTTTTCTCTCTTCAGATCACCATTGTTTATGCTTTTGGGCCTGAAATTTGGATCATTTGTCCTTGGTCCCCAGCTGGAGAAGGAATTGTTTTGTCTCCCTACTCTGTGAAGAGAGCTCACCATCCCCTAATATGAAGCTCAGACCTACACACTAAAGCAGCACAGAATGTGAAAAATATAAAAGCTAAAACTTAAGGCATCGTGACAACTTAATAAATTTTAGAGTTAGAATAAAGAATTATACTCCTTCTGCAGCTTTTTATCTGGTTTCCCACTGGAGGCTGGCCTTAGTCTGACCAGAGTCTCTCCAGAGGACACCCAAGCCCTGTCATGTACCATCACTCCTGCTTCTGTCCATGCAGGGGCTGACCGTCCTCATTTCCACATCTCCAGTGGCTGCCAGGACCACATCAGGACTGTCCTTATCCAGCTGTATTTTCAATTAGGGTCTGTTTTGCTTCTCTCTGCTCAGATGTCTGCTGGAAATGCCATGTCTCTCTCCGGGGTGCCACAGCAGACTGACACAGCACTGGAGGGTTTATTTTCATCAGCCAAGACATGATTTCACCACATTCAGCAGGAGGAGACTCAGAGAAACGCAATGGAACGAGCTGTAATTCAAGAAGGAGATTTCACCTCACTACCCAGCCGGGTGAACCCAGGGTTTCCCTGTCAGGGGCTGCTGGATTTGTGCTAAATCACTCAGAACCTCCCTGAGCTCTGTCTTGTGCAAAGAGAAAGACCCAGCAATCAATCAGAGGTGCTTATTCTCGGATAATTGTCATGGAGATCATCGGTTATAAGACACTCAAATGATTTTTCTTTTTTCCACTAAAAAATGCTGAGGAGAAAATTTGAGAGTCCTGGAAACTGTAGAAAAATAAGAAAGGATGAAAAATACTTATCAAAGGAAATTATTCAAGCCTTGTGTTCTGCAGCAAAAGGAGATCCAATAATTGTCTGATATGACATTTCTAGACCAAAACATTATCAGGATGTTTTCCAGGTTCAAAGACTGATTTCAGCATTAAGCCTGTCTGGATTTAATCAGAGAAAACTGAGAACCCCCCATAAACAGGTTCCTATAAGCAAAGGGGGGTTCAGTAACTCCTCCACCCTCAGGAATGACTCATTTTGTAGATTGACTTGTCAACAGTTTGTAACTCAAACAAAAACATGGAGAGTATTTCCCTTCCCTTCCCCAGAACCTCGTGAAAGAGATTTTATAGACATACTAAATATCTGCTTTAAATTATTATGAAGTGCAGTAAAGCACCATAAAACCATCAGTCACCAGCGGGAAATGAACTAAATTAAAGCTGGTTACGATTTACAGTCCAAGTTCCTGTCCAGCTGTTTAGGGTTTGTTGTATCCCAAAATAAACTGTGGAGGAAAGCCAAATTACAGGTGGAAGAGAAGGAATACCAGTAGCACCGATTTCTTGAGCAACAGAAACAGCACAAGGGAGTCCCCATGATAGTGCCAGGGTAAAAAAATGCAGATGAGGGAGGGTTTTAAGGATCCTGATTAAAAGCCAGTCCATTCCCAAACCTTTCTTGAATTTATTTTAGCCAGGAAATGTACATAGATTTTTTTAGGAGCCCCACAAAAACACTCAGGAAAATCTGTGTTTCAGAGGAAATTAATAGCAAATTACATTTGTCAGGTTTTACTTCTTCTTGTTCACAATTAGCGAGGCCTCATGTTAGCCCTAAAATGTGGAATGATTTCTTCTGGGATCTCATGAGACATGTGAAACTTTTGGAATATCAATCCAATTCCTGCCTTCCTGAGACTTTAAATTAATCACACTGATTACAGCTTTATTTACTCACCAAGGCCTGCTTAGTCCCTCCTTTGTTGCTGTAAAAAGCTTGTTACTCTCTTTAATTGAGCTCCTTTAGTAAACCACAAGCATTCACACTAATTATTTTCCTTGATGAGAGTGGAGTTCCTAATTACTAAAGCTCCCCGAAATCTGTCATCTGACAAGGAACATTACAGTGGCACGTGGGACAGTTCTGGGGTAGGAGACACGGAGCAGATGGTGGAGAAGGGAACGAGGAGCCAGCCCAGAGCTACATGGAACCAGGAACAAGAACTCCACCAAACCCTGCATTTTCAGGATACACAAATGTGAATGTTAATGTATTTATAGTCTTGAAATGAAAGATTAATTTGATAAAGTGTTTCATATACATCAAAATTATTTAATCACTCACGTTGCTTTGTTGAATACATTTGCCTTTTAAATTTAAATTTAGAGTAAAAACTTTTTCAATTAACATTTTTTATTTCAATGAGCTACTTTTGAGCTAATTTATCTCAATCCCATTCTAATGTAGCATTAAAAGAAAAATCAGAAACATTTGTTTTAACTAACAGAAAGTAAAGTGCCATTTGGTCAAAAAGTCTGGGTTGTCATTTGGGCTAGAAATAAGTGGCTTCAGTGGAACATTCCAAGTGGATACACACAATTTTTAAGTTCAGCCAGTAAAATAGAAACACTTTTTTGCACGAAAAAAATTGTGTTAAAAACAGATTTAACAGGAATCCGTTTCCTGTTGGACATCCCACAGCCCAAGAAGGAGATAGTGGGCAGACAGAAGGACATCAGGAAGAAGCCTGGGCATGGAACCCTCATCAGTCTGGAGGCACAAAAAGACTCCTGGGTTGTTTGCAAATCAAACTGGTAACAACTAAATCCAAGGAGCAGAGGGAAGGTGCACTGGGGCCTGACAGCGATACAGGCAGGACAAGAGTTAGGAGCTCTGGGAGCTCCTGGATTTCTCATCCAGGTACAGACTCAGCCCAGTCTTGTTCAACTCAGGAGAACAGGCGAGTTCCCAGTTTGCAGCGACTCAGAGGCACTGTCAGGAGCTGTAAATACGTTGTACTGGCTTGTTCACATTATTGGTGTGTTTATTCTTCTTCCTGGCAGTTACACGGGGTTTGGGTCAGTCAGAGTGCTGTAAGTGTTTGGTGAATGGGATAAAACAGCTTTTGTCGCTAGTCACATGCATAAAATACCAGTATCTCATCTTTAGCTGAACACATTAGCCAGGTCTGTTGCAGAATGGATCTGCTAACCAGATTAGATGCCATTTGAAATCTCTGGAGAGCACTCCTAAATACATTACGGGATTTGCATAACAACAGCCAGTTTAAGTAGCACACAGAAGGAACAGATGATGATCCACAAAACAAATCTGCATGTCTGAAAACTCCCTGCTCGCTGGCATTCATCCTGCACAGCATCACCCTCGGTGTGTGCTCATCCTGCACGATGCCATCCCACATCCCAGCAAGCCAACAGCATCTGACTTCATCTCAGTGGTGTAACAATAATCTTAAATAATGTCTCTTCCGGATTAATCAGCGGGGCTGGGAGCCCACACCTCCTCTGCACAACCCAGGCTGACACCACGAGCATGTGCAGTGTTTGGTGGTGGACAAGGACGTGGGACCCAGCAGGACACACTGCCCTGTGTTGATGGAGAGGGCAGGGGTGCAGGCAGAAGCAGAACAGCACAGCTGGTGGGTGACTCTGAAGGGTTTTTGGAGGATCCTAGGACAGTTGACATGGTCAGGCTGTAACAGACTGGAGACTCAGGAGGAACTCATCATGCCCTGAGATGTGTCAGCTCTGTTCTGCATCTTCTCTTGGTGTTGAATGTTTTTAAGACACTTATGGAAGGTTCATTTTGTTGGTCCAGAGAACGCTGTGATTCCCTGACAGTCACTTAAATACACCTTATGTTGGTTCTGGAGGCACACCCTGAGCATTGTGCCATGGACAAGGGCCAAGATGCAGAAGGTCCTGAGCCAGCAGCAGGTCCCAGCACAGAGCAGAGGGTGAGCAGCAGAGCTGGGCACAGGCACAGCTGGAAAATGCATGGGGAAAGAAGGCTCAGGCATGAGACAGTGCCAAGGGGTCCAGAGCAGCAGCTCGGGTGTGCCAGGCTGAGAATGAGCAGAATTTGAACAGAGCTGGGGAAAGTGCCCCCGATTTTATCTGACTGTCACTCAGTTCCATAAACACTACAATTATCTCCTCATCCTAAGGTACAGCCTTCTTTTCAAGGATAATCCCACTAGAAAAGACAGTTTCACTGTGACAAATGACCATTTGCATGCAATTACACATCTGCCCCTTTCCAGATGTGGCTGGAAAATTATACACTCAGCTCAGGGACACAGCTGGGTGCCATCTCCAGCCCCACTTCCTCCAGGACTAAGGAGAGCTGTGAAGAGTGAGGCTTTGATAGCTCAGCACATCCCACAAAGAGGCTCAGGTCGTGCCTAAAGCCAGGAACATTTAAATGAGACGAGTCCCGTTTCAGCACACGGCTGCCTAAGTGGAGAGTTGCTATTTTGGGTAGAGCCAGAGGAGTCCCTGGTGTATTGAGAGCTTTAAGAGGACTGTGGTGACGGGCAGTTCTAACGAAGCCTCAGCTGCAGAGCTCTTTACACAGATGTTTCACCAGCACAGAGAGCTGCAGGCTCCACACCAGGACCTTCTGATGGATCCATGCCCAATTATCTGCCAAATGCTCTTCAGCTTTCCCCTGACCAGCGCTAATGGACCCACTTACAGCTACACATAAAAATTGGCCAGCATTAAATTGGAAAAAATATTTCTTGATGCATTTATGGGTGGGGGCAGGGCTGGGCTGGAATAGCAGAGGGACAAAAGGAGCAGCAGGACTCGGATTGGCAGAGCATAAAGGAATGAAATGTGAGAACACTGCAAAAGCCACACTTGAAGTGACTATCAAATCGTGTTTACCAGGAAAACTGTGCAAGGGCTCCGGAACGCCCTTCCCCAACAAGCACCCACGCAGCGCTGCAGGCAAACAAAGCAGAGACAGAAAACAGATGGAGAAATCAGCAATGAAAGGGAACGTTTCCATCTCCCCTCCCAGTCTGAATAAGCACGTACAGGGACACGGTTCTTTGTGCCAAACAGCCCAAACCGAAGCTAACGCCTGCTAGTGCTCTCTGTGGTTATTCTAACGCTGCCTCGGGCTAGAACAGCGAGCAGAGTTGTTGGATGACGTGGGATGCATTCACAGCCCTCTGCGGGAAGGTTCCTGCTGGCAGCCTGGATCCCACTGCTCACAGGTATTTGCACTGATGTCCAGGGCTGGCGTGGAAAACACCACATCCACCCACACGTCACGGTCCAGAGTGCAGGCTGCTGGCTGAATCTTTCTTTCTCTGAATTTTGCTTGGGATCTTCTTTGTGAATATCTTGTTCAGTTCTGATTTGACATAAACTGGTTCACTGTTTTCTGTTCCACCTCTCTTTCTTCCTTCACCTGGGCACAGGGGCTCTGCCATTCCCTTTCTGGTGCTGCACTCCTTTGCATCCAACCCTTTGCTCTTGCACAGTGTTCTGAAGTTTCAGATTTCCCTGTTTTCCCCCTCATCCACATGACTGGAATACTTCCACAACAGTATGTCAAACCCTAAAAAATCATCAGGATTTTGTGCACGTTGTTCCTCTAGTGCCGGGCCCAAAGGGGCTGAGTCTGTACCAGCCCCTGCAGGAGCTGTAATGGTGAGGAAAGAGGCTGCTAAAGAGAAAGTGCTTGTTCTGACAGTGCTTTAGACAACTGCCTCCTGCCAAATAATCCCACGTTGTTTTCCTCAAGTGCGTTTAAAGCTGAAATAGCATTGAGTTAGAAAGCTCACAAGTGGTATTTGAGACGTAAAGGGATGGAAATTAGCAGCTGATATGAATTTCCTGTGAGCAGTTCACAGAATCAGGTTTGACAGAACTTCTAATTCATAAGTGTGTTCATGAACATTTCAGCTGCCAGGTCATGTCACAGCAGAGAAATAGGAATGCAGCGGGGTTTGAAAGGAGCCAACTTCTCTGCTCAGGAGTCAGGGCAAGTGCAATAAGCAGCCAGAGCTGAGTGAATAATGAATCATTTACTCGGGAACTGTCAGTTCGCTTTCTTCTCCAAATTGTCCTGGCTTCCTCCAGTTCTTTCCTTACCAGAATAACTTTGTGATGAAGTATCAGCTGTAATTCACTGGAGACCAGTCCCCTGACATCACAAACAGCTGCCGTTGGGTCCAGAGGCCATGAGATCCATCATGTCTCTGGCTGAATGAGCACAACCTCGTGGCCCTTGGTTTCAAGCCCAGGAGTCATCTCCTGCTCTGGGTGGGAGTAGGATCTCACTCACTGGACCCCTCATCACATCTCTGGAGCCCAAACCCCAGGGGCAGGGGGAGCAGAGGAACCCAATGAGCCACCTCCTCAAAAAGCCAATTCACCACCACTGTCCCATTCATGGGAATCACAGAATCCCAGAATCACCGAGGTCAGAAAACACCTCCAGGATTATTGAGTCCAACCTGTGCCCCATGCCCACCTTGTCACTCAGACCACAACACTGAGTGCCATGTCCTGTCATTCCTTGGACACCTCCAGGGATGGGGACTCCAAACCTCCCTGGGCAGCCCCTTCCAATGCCTGACCTCCCCTTCTGCGAAGAAATGCTGGTGCTCCCATTGGAAGTGCTCCACCAGATCCACCCTTGGTCCAGCACTCGACCACAGCTCGGAGCCCAGAGGAGCTGAGCCATGGCAGCTGACCTGCCATTAACAGCAAAAGCTTTCTCCCACCACTGCTGCTGTGCCTGAGGTGCTCACTGATCTGATCACTTTATTAGCATCTCCAGGTGCCCTAGGAGTGCAATGTAGAATTCCACCCCATGTATTTATAGCTGGCTAATCACAGCTTAATTACCAAGGCTCAGCAGGCTCCTGTAGGAACACGGGGGCTGAGGCAGTTCCACCAGGAAACTTTTTATGAGATAAGCAGAAGCATCGAATTATTCAAGATGTGTGAGAAAAACCTATTTAGTGTTAATTGGGACAATTACCTTTTCCCCTCATTTGCATGTGTCATGAATATTAAAACCGTGATAAAAAGAAACCCCTGTCACTGGCTAACTGCTGCCCAAAGACATGGGCTGTGGGGAGGAGGGGACAGTGCCAGGCTAAGGGGAGGGCAGAGGGGCAGCCTGGCCTTACTGCAGCTGCCAGCAGCCTGCAGCAGCCTCAGGGCATCACTGCAGGGCAGGTGAAAGGAAAAACTCATGAGAACAAAAAGTCCAGGGAGAAACTGCAGCACTCACAACACACTGGGGATGTTGTTGGGACCAGAAGGTCTCTACTGGAGCAACTGGTCTAGTGGAAGGGGGTTAGAACAAGATGGACTTTCAGGTCCCTTCCAACCGAAACCAGAGAGAATTCTATGATTCTCTCCTGTGCATCTTCCAACCCAACCCACCCTTCCAACCCAACCCAAACCAGAGAGAATTCTATGATTCTCTCCTGTGCATCTTCTGTGCCAGATGGAGCTCCATGAGCCCCAGCAGCTCACACAGCAAGGGACAGATGCTTTGAGAAGCTGCTGCTCCTTGAGCTGCAGCCCTGCCTGGTGACTGCCCCGTGTACCAGTGACAGGTTCATCCCCTGAAATTCAGCTCCTTGTTCCCTGCACAGCCCCAGTGACCCAACAGCCCTGTCTGTTGGGGTGCAGAGGAGCAGGAGCCACTCCCAGCCCTCACCTGCGAGCAGAGCTGGGCTGCTTCCCCACCACTCCTCAGCCAGGAACCCCCTCCCCACAGAAGAGGCAGCTCCTGCACTTGCAAGAACTTGGCTGACATTCGGCAGATATTAAGTTCTGTTAAGCCAAACATCAAGCTGTATTGACCCAGAGTTAAATATTGACAGAGGTGATGCCTGCACAATCCCACTGGCTGCGGCAGGACTTCAGGGAAAACTCTTTATCAGCTTCTGTGAGCCCTCAGATGCTGGAGTTTGCACATGTGATTGGACTGAGCAATGCCTGCCTGACCTTCAAGGAGCGGTGCAGAGCAGGATTTCCTAATTCCTTCTGACTTTCAAGCAAAGAACCCTGCAATATTAGTTTCTTCTCACTGATAGTGATTACTGTTGCTGCTGGAAACACAGCTGAGTTACTCCAGTAACCCCAACCTCAGGCCTTTCCAGAAAGGGTGGAAAATACCAGTGTTTTCCAAATTACCTGAATACATTCTAGAAAGAACTTCACCTGCAGATAATTGCATTCAATGACATGGAAACCAACCATAAATAGGACAGGTATTTAAACAGTTTAAAAAGACTCATTTATAAGCCTCAGTGATGTTTCTAAAAACAGCTCTTACAAAAAGAGAAGGGGAGAGGACACATGTGAAACACTGCCACAGGTTGTCCAGAAAAGTTATGGATGTCACACCCCTTGGGCATCCCTGCTCCCCATCCCTGTTCCAGGCCAGGTTGGATGGGGCTTGGAACAGCCTGGTCTAGTGGAAAGTGTCCCTGCATGTGGCATCTGTGATTCTACTCAATTCACTCCCATGAACCCATGAACTAAGAGATCACAGAATCACAGATTGGCTTGGGTTGGAAGACACCTTAGAGCTTGTCTTGTTCCATCTTGTTCCATCCCCTGCCATGGCAGGGACACCTTCCACTGTCCCAGGTTGCTCCAAGCCCTGTCCAACCTGGCCTTGGGCACTTCCAGGGATCCAGGGGCAGCCACAGCTGTTCTGGGCACCCTGTGCCAGGGCCTGCCCACCCTCACAGGAACAATTCCTTTCCAATATCCCATCTAACCCTGCTCTCTGGCTATGGGAAGCCGTTCCCCCTGTTCTGTCAGCTCCCCCAGGGCCAGGTGGGGCTCGTGGGGCTCTGGGCTGCAGACCAGCCCACCCCACTGCCCCCCACCCCCTGCCATAACTCACTGCTACTAAAGAATCATAACAGACCTATTTACAGCGGCCATTAAATAAGACAATATTTCAGCATTGATTTTGTGTCCTTCTCACTAGTGCACACATCTTTTGATAACTCAAACCTTATGGATTTTTCTATAAACAAAAAATTATCCCCTGCAGCAGGCAGGAGCATTGGCTGGTTACAGCAGGGACAGGCCCTGGCCCCGGGGCTCGATGGGGCAGCACGGACACAACTCCTGCACTTGTGGCTTCTCTGTCTGGCCGTTAACAAGAAGACAGAAAAGGAAGTTTGAGAATCAGCAATGATACAGTGCGACCTCCACCGACCTTTCAGCTGCCCACGAAACACTCTTTGTTTACTTTATTTATTTATATCTTTTTTTTTTTTTAACAAGAGAATGCAGTGATAGGACAAGGGGGCATGGCTTCACACTGACAGAGGGCAGGGTTAGGTGGGATATTAGGAAGAAATTCTTCCCTGTGAGGGTAGGGAGGCCCTGGCACAGGTTACCCAGAGAAGCTGTGGCTGCCTCATCCCTGGAAATGTTCCAGGCCAGGTTCACAGGGCTTGGAGCAACCTGGGCTAGTGGAAGGTGTCCTGCCATGAACAAAACGAGCTGTAAGGTCCTTCCAACCCAAGCCATTCCATGATTCTGCGGTTCTGTGACGTTCTAACTCTACACAGGAGACAGCAGCTCAGTGTCCATGGGCCCAGGCATTCCAAGGGGCTCTGTTTGGGCAGGAGGAGCCCGTGGATGAAGAGGGAAGCAAAATTTCCTTTAATGGGAAATGTCCTACCTCCCTCCATCCCTCCCCTGCTGTGAGCCCAACACCTATTTCCACAATGTGCAAGGGTTGCAGGAGCCTTGCTCTGACTTCCTAAACAAAACACCCCGGGAGTCCCCACAAATACACAACCAGAGCATGAAAAAGGGGTTGCAAAATCAAAAACTCAAGTACGGCCAAGGTGGGGGGGAGGAGGCTGTGGTTTGTAGGGGGTCTCTGGGGCTCAGCTTTGCCGTGACTCCATGTGGTGACAGACCAAAAGAATGGTGGCATCTGAAAGCGCCCTCTGCACCACCCCACAACCCCTCAGCTTTTTGCTGCATTACACCAAGAACACACATGAGAAAATGCCCTTTTCTGTGCCTAGCTGGAGTCTACCTGTTTTAATCACCTGAGCTCCTGAACAGCATCATTCACTTCAGGGGGGGCAGAAAGCAGCTCCCAGTCCATGGGCACTGGTGCAGGAAATTAAGACGAATTCAGTGGCTGCACACAGGGAGTGGGAAGAAAATTATACAGCTTGGTCTCATCTCATGTGTCTGAGGAATATTAAATAAATAAAGAAATCTGAACACACACACCCTCCAGCCAAAAGTGTTAGAGAAACCCTCGATGCACAGAGCGAGGGGAGGATTGGCAGGAGGGGCAGCAATTTTGTTATGCTGGCAGTTATCCTTCCCTCTCTCCCCAAAGGCAGCATTTCCTAACCTCATGGGACCTTTTATGTCTCACTCACAGTAAATCAGAGGCTCTGAGGGGTGACTGAAGCGTGTCCAGCCCTGCAGGCCCCTCAGAATCCAAGGATGTCCCCCCACCATGGGGCTGGCAGCAGAGTTGAGACACCAACAATGCACGTACAGCACTGAGCTCTGGCCTGTTAATGTTCCTGTTTGAGTGTTTGCAAACTGGTTTGGGTTTTTGGCTGGCTGGCTTGGATCACAAATCCCTGACTGTGACAGGAATGATTGCTGAAAGAACAGTGAGATAAAATTAATAAAACAATAGTAAATTATAAAGCAGCCTTGCTGGGTGATTTTATAAAGACAAAGGGGTCGGGGAATTGATTGTGCTGGTCATAGTAAATATTTTTCTGGGTGATTACATTTGTGTACTGAATTTATTCCAAAACAAAAATGATGGGTGTTTTTAGCAAAGAAACCAGCTCATGAATCAGTCACTGAACAAACAAACATTTAAACCCACTCAGACTTCCCGTTCCTTAACAAGGCCAAGTACAGGCAATACAGGCTTCTACAGCCCCCTAAATTCAGTGTCAGTTTGTCTGGTTCTTTGTCATTTTGTGTTAGTCCAATGCCATCAGAAGGAGCTCCAGGAGAAGCAGGACTCAGCTGCAGCAGCTCCCTATTTCAGGCAGCTGGGAAGGAAGGTTTCACACCAGCTCACTCCCAAGAAACCTCTCCAGAGAAGCAAAAGTCACCCCCAATTTCAGCTGCACTCTTGATAGAAATAATACAAATTTCCTTTTCAACATGGAGAGGAATCTGGGAAGCTGCTCAGAGATCTGCAAGACCTGTGCAGCACTTGGATTAGTAGCTCATACCTTTGTGAAAGGATTAGCAGGATTGCACTGAGCTAAGGGTTAAGATGAAAATAAATCTGCATTTCTAAGATGCATGATGCAAACCCCCAGCTTCCCAGCTCCTTCCATCAGACCTGTGCTTCAAGCACTGCAAAACATCAGGGATTACCTCCATCAGGGCCTTGTTCCAACAATACAGAGCTCTCAAAGTTACAGATTTCAATCTTCACAGCACTGTGGGCTTCAGGAAACAAAGGGATCCAGCCCAGACAGCATCAGATGGAAAAGCTCTTCTCTGATCTCTCTCTGTGGAGCCCAGCCCTTGCCTGCTGTGACCATACACAGTGAAAACCTCCCAAAACTCGCCCTGACCAAAGCCCCTTGCAGCAGCAGTGGCACATGTGACACGACGCTGTTCCTCCTGCTCACACCCATATGCAAACCCAGCAAAGTGTATAAATAAATAGCTGGTGTCACACGATTTATCTCCATTTGTCAGGAGTGACAGGATAACTCACTCGTGACTCCCCTGCTCCATCCTCTCCTCATTCACGAAGATTGATGCTCCTACAGATATTCCCCATCATGGATTTTTATAGCCTGCAGGATGCAGGAGTTCCGTGTTGGCTGGGGCTGTGGCAGCTGCTGGGGACTCAGGGCAGCCCCAGGAGCCCGTGCACCTCTCAGGGCTTGCTTTATTTTCCCTCTGCATTACAGTGGTTTTTGTCCTACAGATCAGCACGTGTTCTCCATCCTGCTGTCCAGTCTGCCTGATCAGGGGCTGGGATAGAACTGTCAGGGTGCTGAGGGGAGCACAGAACTCCCAGGGATGCCAAAAGTAGGGCAGAAGTGGCAGGGATTGTTCAGGGCAGGGCAGGCAGGTTCCACACAGAGCTCCCTTCCTCCTGTCCCAGCCAGGGGCACAAACTCTGTCCCAGACCCCATTTAACACACACAACTTCACTGGATCAAGGCCAGAAGAGCCAGCATTCCCAATGTGTTCCCAATGTGTTCCTCAGCTGTCCTGGCTCTGCAGGCTGCAGGGTCTCACCCTGTGCCTTCTTGGTCCAGTGGCTTTGGAAATTACTCACAAAAGCTCCTCATTTCAAACACAGCCAGTGGTGAGGAAGCACATTTATGGCCTGACCATATCCCCGGGGCTTTCTGTGCCCAGAGCCGTGATTGTCAGGAATGGAATTAACAACCTAACACACACCTGCGCAACAACACGAGGTGGCACAAGGGGCACAGCACCTTCTCCAGCCCCACAGGGGCTCCAGGGGCTCTGAACGACACCAGGCACCCCTGATTTCCCCCAGGGCTCAGTGCCAGCTGGGAACAGGGTGTTCCAGCACCTCTACCTGGCAAGAAACATTTGAAACTCCCTGGAGAACAGAATGATCTTAAGGCTGGCATAAAGGATAATGACAAGATTACAGTTCACGTAGTGAAAATAATAATGAATTAAGGTGATGGTATTTCCCAATCTTATTTCCAGCCTGAATAAATTGAATTGGTGCCAATTTCTTTTCCTGCTGTTGGGCTGGTAGATGGGATTCTGCTAGGGATGGAGAGTGCTGCCTGCAGCTCTGAAAGGGGACAAGGTGGCAATATTTATATTACTAAGTTGGATACAGGATCCTTGGAAATATAAATAAACCAAGAGTTCAAATGTCAGTGTTGTAAATACCACCAGGAAACTCACCTAAATATTGATTTATTCATTACATTTAAAAAAACTAACAAACAGTTCTTTCTTTCTCTCTCTCCCCCCTGTAAATTTTCTCTGAGCTTTAAAACATGGCATCATCTCTTATTGTGTTGGGTTTTTTTTAAGGGGATAAATATATTTAATGCCACGTAATTAGAGTTTGGCACAACCATCTGGCTCTTGCCAGGCCTGGTTCATGAGCTGCTCCCACTGCTGAATCTGGAATTTTACCCAGTCTCTGTTTCACCTTCACCCTTTTTCTCAATATTTTAGATTCAGATTTTCTCTATTGATAGATCTGTACATACAGCACCCTCACTCTTTTTTGGAAATGATGGATTTGGATGACAGTGATGGGTACAAAGTCAGGACAATCCCCTCCATGGGAAAACCAGGATTGGGAAAATTCACATTTCCAACAAGATTGCTGGAACCTAGGTAACAAACATCCCAACTGCAAATGTTGGGTGTTAATTTGGCAGTGAGGATTGATGGACATTAACCCAGCCTGAAGAAGTGCTGTGAGCAGCTGGAGCTGCTACCCTGAGCTGGCTCACCCAGGCCTGGCTTCACACTCCTCTAACAAAATGTCCTACAGCTAGTTTTATTAAAGACCACGGTGGATAATTCAGAATCAATCTTAAACCCATGTAAACTGAACAGATGATAATTATTGATTTATCTTTACTGTAAACTTGGAGACACACATTTCCACCCAAAAAATAACATCCCAGTGATGCCTTTTTTAGGCTTACCTAATAGAGAAGCCAGACAAAATTAAGGCAATAAAAGCAGTTCTATTTATTGAAGGGCCTTCAGAGACATTTTGGGTGGACAAAGATCCCCAGGGGCTACACCCAAAATGGACAATGGACCATGAGTTTTCACACTTTTATAAGTTTGGTCCATTTGCATATTGGAGGTTCATCTTCCAGTTACAGCTTCAGCTAATGAAGTCATTTACCCCAAGTTTGCTGCCCCCAACTCACTTTTGTTTCCATCTCTCAGGGCCTGAGGCAGTGAGGTGTCCTTGATTGCCAGGCCTGGAGAGGAATTGTTGTGTCTGCCCAAAATGGGGAAGCAGCAGCTCACACTGCATATGGAGTTTGGAGTTACGCACTAAAGAACTGCAGGATTACAACTAGATGGAAAATAGAAAAGCTCAAATCCTAAGGCATCACCAGGACACGGGATCATGTGTGGTTAAATTTCAGTGTGAACCCTCAAGAACTGTGGGTAGATCTCTCTCAGTGCCACAGACAACAGTCTCAAATTGTGTATTTTCCCCAGTCCTGGGCCAAGGATTCAACCCAAGCCTCCACACCCATGATGTCCAGGAGGATACGCTGCTCCCGCGAGCCCCCACACAGCTCCCCTCACACGGTCTGAGCTGTGATTCTTTTACAAATGACATAATTCTCTGAACAACGGTATAATAACATTGTTCTTTATTGCCAACAGCCACCCACAAATGGAAAAGACCTTGAGCTGTGAGAGGTGGGAGGCAGCGAGAGCTCCCTCCTAAAGAAAATAAGGCATTTAGCTTATAAATATAAAATGATCAAATAAAGCAATTAGTGCAGAATTGCACATATAGAGAGTGATTCACCTCTAATTGGGTTGTTCTCAAAGCAAATTAACTTTGAAATGAGGAATGTTAAAAAGATTTTTAAAAAAATATGGAATCCTAATTACTGCAGGGGAAGGAGCTGGGGGAAGTTGAGCCCCAGAGCAGCAAAAAAGAGCATGGAAACAGCGCCACAAGGCCCACACCTTCACTGCTTTCTGGTTAAACACAAGGTGATCAGAGGGCTGGAGCATCTTCGCCAGGTGGAAAGGCTGAGGGAGTTGGGATTGCTCAGCCTGGAGAGGAGAAGCTTTGGAGTGACCTGATTGTGGCCTCGTGGCTGAAGGGAGCCGCAGGAAAGATGGAGAGAGTGTTTGCAAGGCCTGGAGCGCCAGGACAAGGGGCAATGGCTTCCCACGGCCAGAGGGCAGGGTTAGGTGGGATATTGGGAAGGAATTGTTCCTGTGAGGGTGGGCAGGCCCTGGCACAGGGTGCCCAGAGCAGCTGTGGCTGCCCCTGGATCCCTGGAAGTGCCCAAGGCCAGGTTGGACAGGGCTTGGAGCAACCTGGGATGGTGGAAGGTGTCCCTGCCATGGCAGGGATGGCACTGGATGATTTTTAAGGTGCCTTTCAACCCAAACCATTCCATGGTTCCGCAGTTCTGTGAAGGACGCAAAAGCAGCAGCTACTTCTTCCTCCACGTGCCTCGCTCCCAGCCCTGGTCTAAAGCAATTTCTGGAGCACAGTTTTCAGTTTTAAGCTGGACACCCCTGGTGCCCTGTGGGGTCCCTGTGATGTGCCAACCCCAGCAGTACCCCCACAGCAGCCCCTGGCCCCGGGTGAGCCAGGACAGCCCCTCAGTGGGCACCAAGAGGTGGGCACAGCTGAGATCCACCACAGAACAGGGCTGAGGCCCCAAATCCCAGCTCACCCCCATCCCCACATCCATGCACCTTCCCCAGCACCAGCGCCAGGTATTGGATGTGATCCAATCCATACCTGCAGCAATTCTGCTCCTTGACTGCTCCGATTGCAGTCTGTACCTCTGCTCGCTGCTGAAATTACGTTGCCTACGGCCCTCTATTGATGGACTGGTGAGGTAATTAAAAAGGAGGCTTTTCAGAAAAATCCTGTCTAAACATTGGGAGAAAAAAATCCATATGAATACTCTTTCAGCTCGGAGAAGGACAGAGGAGAACATCCTCACAGTTACAATGATGTTCTAAAAAAAATCTATTAAACTGGGTAGTGCCACATATCTGATGTATTATGAATGTATTAATATGGAATTGGTTTTTTATAAATATTAATAAGAGCTAACATCTAAAGAAGGAGCCTGGGACTTACATTCTTAATTAATCCAAAATTCACATCACCTCTAAAAATACATATGCATTTCATTATGTTAGACCAATGCCTAGGAGCAGACAGTTGTAAAAACACCCACCAGAAATGAAGACACAGAGACTCCCCCCTGATTCCTTCAGGCCCTGCCTTAGTTTTTGCCATGGTCCAAAGGAGCATCATTGCTCCAAGCAGAGAGACAGGCATGTTTGGCTCTGGGGGAAAATGATTCTCAGGCGAGAAGAGGACAATTACTCTGCTTTTGTTTTAATCATTGTCCCAATTCCTGTTTCCTTCCTTCCACTGAAGATTTCTTCAGGTAGCTCATACCCTAATGAAGCCTGGGGAAGTTTCAAATCTCTCTTTTCAAATATTTTCCAGACATAAAACATTTTCCTGCCAGTTGAATGCTGGCCATCGTCTAGAATTTGTGCTCATTTCTCAAGGATGCTTTTAAATACCTCGTGAGGATGAGTTGCTCTGGATAATGCAGAAGCCCAAGCACAATGGCAAAAATTCCACCTTTAGTCACCAGCTGCAATTTAGAATTCTGCAGCTCAGAAGAGCTGCTCCCATTAAATCGGGGCACGGCTTCACGTGGATATTTTATACTCTCTTTAAAATGGGATGATGTGGGCTTAACTCGGCTCAGTTGGGACCAAAAAATAAAAAGGCATTTGGTGTGTGACCAAAAGCAGAGCATCCTGCCTTCAGTGTTTTGGAGCAGCTCACCCTGACAAAGGGCTCTGGGAATTCTCCAGGACCTTCCCTTAGACCCTCTGCTAACCAGCAAATACAGCAATTAAAAATAACACTATCGAAAAAATTTTGCTCTGCACAGACTTTATGGGCATGAAACAGGTTATTTTTTCCACTAACACAAAATTGTAGCAGATGAAAGAAGACAGAAGGGCTAAATATTATAGATTAGTGGTTTATCAGCATTTATTAAACTCTCTGAGCCTTGGCTGCACACAGCTCAGCTGCTCAGGTCTAGGACTCCAAAACTGCAGCCTCTGACCACACTGACCCACAAGGAATTTCCCTCTCATTAACATAAATCCAAAGTGGACGCCTGAGAAGAAATAATAACTTCTTTGTGTCATTATTAAAGGGATTACAGAGACACTATTATTGCACAGTGTTTTACTGCTAAATGATTTTAAGACTGGCCTTATAGATCTTTCTCCATTAATCAATAAGATAAAATACTAATTACAACAGGAAGGGGTTTGAGTGAATGTGGAGCTGCTCTTGGAGGAAAAGCAACGTGTTAAATTATGGGCTGTTCATGGAGAGCAAATAGGGTGGGAAAGCCTTAATCAGAATTATGTCACTTTACTCACACTTTATACAGCCCCGGAGTTACATAAAGGATACTCTAACAGCAGCTGCTTTCTCAAAGGTTTGGTACCTCATGCTTTTCGTATCTGCACATAGATTTTTATATTATTTCTGTGAACAGACAGCACACAAAGAACTTGAATTTATTAACTTCCCATAGCAATACGTGCAAGTATTGCACAGCTTTATCCCTGCACCACCCCAACAACCACCATCGTTCAGCAGCTCCTGGTTCATGGGAATCCTGAGCAGCAACACAAAGGAGTCACATCTAATCAAGACTTAAATGTTAAAAGTTATTAAACCACTATATAAGTAAATTTAATACAAACCGAACACAGCAGAATGAAACCTTTTTTTGTTTTTTTTCCTTATTTGGCCAGCTGCTAAATTTCTAGATACATTTTATTTCAGGCAAATGCAGGATTTGGTGTTTAAAAATTAAATTCTCCCTCTGCGTGAGTCAGTGCCTCGTTAACGGGTGACCTACTTCGCCGGCAGCCCCGCATTGTTTCGCTCTCCGCTCCCCATTGATCACATTTTTGCTGCAAGCACAATCTTCAAGACCTTCCTCCTGGGTTCACATTTAACTCATCTCCTGCATTTTTCACGGGTTATTCTAAAAGGCACTTTCACGCTCTCACCCCACACAGAAACTGATGCCTTTTAGATGCCAATTGAAACGTTCTCCCCGTGCTGTCCCTGTCCTATTATGCCTAATCCAGTCCCTTGTTAGAAGTGCATTCAAAGCCATTTATGAGGCAGGAATACATAAAGATCAGTTCATCAAACAGGATGCTTGGAATTTACAGACACTTAAACATTGTACTTTCTATCAAAACCTGTCACATAATTAAACATGCACATCTGAGGGGGAACGAGCTCCGTGGCAGCGTTTTAATTCATTATCTCCACAGATCCTGGCACTTCCTGAGCACTTGAAGGTGCATTTGCCTTCATATCAGATTGCCCATATCGAACAAGGCAACAAGGAGAGCTGGAGGAACTGGGGAAAAATTCTCTTAACAAGCTTTCCTCCCAGCCAGTCAGAGCATCAGCACCAGGGAATAATCCTGTATGGGAATATTCCCCCCTGGATAGAGAGCCTGGACTCGGTATGGGGTGGGAGATGTTCATACTAAAACACTAATTATAAAAAAAAAAACAGACAAAAACCCAACTAAATTCCTTTTAATACCTGTTTGGCTTCTTTACAAAAAGTTCGACAGTGAGATTATTCTGAAAGCAAATAAACACAAACCAGGAACCACCAAATCTTCATTCTTCCAGGAACTGCCCCATCCCTCGGAGGGTTCAAGGCCAGGTTGGAGGGGGCTGTAGCAACCTGTTCTAGTGGAAGCTGTCCCTGCCCACATCAGGGGGGTGGAATGACATGATCTTTAATCTCCTTCCATCCCAGACCATCCCACAATTCAGTGATTCCGCTGGATGTCCAGCTTTTCACTCTTTCAGGAGGTCAGGGACAGGGTAGGACTCCACATCCCCACTGATGCTGCCTGAGATTGAGCTGGGAGATAAAACCTGTCGGTGTTTGCAATTCCTACTGTAACTTCAAAGAGATCACTTCACTCCAGTGATCCTGCAGTGAAGAGGGAATGTTGCTTTCTGTTTTACCCCACCAACAGTCTCTTAGTAAAGTCTCTTGACAAATGAGACTTGGAACATTTCTGAGATTCCTCTGAAAACCGTTCCTGGTGATCTTTCTGAGCCACAATTAGGGTGAAGGCTGGCACTGCAGCCATCACGGGGCCATTCCATCTGCTAAATGCCACTTTCTTAAATTTTTCTAATGACCTTTTTATGTCTTTCTACCTTTCTCTCCTTGGTATTTCAACAAGATGCCCAGAGTCTCTTAGGAGAAAAGAGAACTGAATACTTACTCTGCAGCACTTCAGAGAAGTGGTCTCCAGAACCTCTCACCTCTACACCTCTGGAGACAGAGCTAAATGTCACTAAGGAATCTCTCATCTCTTGAGGCAAATTAAACAGAGGTTGCACATTTGACAGCTGCCATTCAAACTTCCAAGGAATCTTTTCTCCCCAACTTCATCTGACAGTTTTTACTCTGCTGAGCTCCCCACAGGTCAATGCCACCCACTGCTGTGGCACCAACAGGCTTGGAGAGGAAAGGTCCCAAATCCTAAAGGAATGTCACAGTCATGCCAGAGGCAGGACTGAGGGAAGGACACCCTGGACCTGCTGCTGCCCAGTTCATCAGGTCACAGGTGCCGATTCTTGTAGAGAATTCCATTTCCACTACCACACAATAACTTTTGCTTCTCTTAAATGTTCATTTCCAAAAAAATCACTTTCCAAAGCCACTGTAAAACCCATCCTTTTAATTGCTATTTACAATTTCCTAACGTTGCAGGCGTTAAGACCATTGTTTAACTCTTACTGAGCTCTTTTTCCTTCTTTTTTTGCACGGAGTGATTGCAAGGCAGAACAAGAAACACCCTGTCCCCCACTGAATGCGTCCTGTTCACTCTGAACTGTGCCTGCTCTTACCAAAGGAAGTTACTTCACACTTAAAGCCCTTGAAATTCAGGAAGCTCAGCCCTGAGAGGTGACACAGTGGGTTTTTTCCTGCTTGACTTTTGTACAAGACAGCACCAAGAACATGCAGCTCCTCCAGCAAAACCAAGGAGGCAGCTTCATCTCCTGCCCACATTTACTCTGGAACAGAAGTTACACTTAGCACCTGATTGGCACTAATTGATAGGGCCTTGCTCTCCTGCCTTCTGTCATTAGGAATTATCCGTGTCCTGAATAAAGTGATTGAATTTGCCATGCTCTGTCCCACTTCTGCAATGCATCTTCATCTTTTTTGCATTCATTTCCAAAATTTAATTTAAAGAAAAATGATGAAACAGAGCTCATACCACATTCCTCGTTTCCTTTCTGTATGTCCTTACAGATCTGTTGAAATAATACCAGCAGAGGTTTTTAACCAGCTGGTTGGAAGCACCTCTGAAAAGTTAATGCCCACTGAAGATGTTAAGTGATGTGACTGAGGCTGGAAGCTGCAGGAGGATTTTCTTTGGGCTCTGTGCTCGTCCTTGAAAACAATTTCTGTTAGGGACATTCTGTGCCTGCTAGTATACAAACCAAATTCATATATTTGCAAATGATGCAAAGGTTTCTTCTGGTGATTACTCCATCCTAGGAGTGTCCTTGGCAATCTCCCCTTGCAGAATATATAGCTCAGCCTGCAAGTGCCAGGGTGACAAAGCTGGAGCTCACACTAATGTGGCAGATCAATCACTTGACTGAAAGATACAGACACAGAAAAGGTGGTTTATATCTGTCATATTCAAGGGTAAACTTGCAGCACTTGAGAAGACTGCTCAGATAACTCTGCACAGCAGACAGTGTTGCTGGCCTCGGTGTCTAATCAAAAGAAAAATATGTTGTCTTTTTAACAATACCAACAGTTTTGAGACTCCTCAGAGCAGTTAACCCATGGGCAGTGATCAAAGGCATTTGAGAACTAACTCAGATGATTGAAACCCCACGATGTAAATTTTAGTCATTGAAAAGTCAAGCTGAGCCATCAAACAAAAAATAGTGTCTCTATCCTGACATATCAGGGAATAGACATTGTACTTTCCAGGTGATAAACTACGGGAGAGCACAAGCTTCTGAGCAGGAGAAACCTTCAGGCTTTATCCTACAGCCTGCATACATCAATGGGAAAGTTCAGACAAACTTTATTTTAGGGTGTTCGGAGTTGAAGGTCATGCTGCATATCACCAGCATGAAAAACTCATATTTTTCCTGGAAAGTTCCCAAATAACATCTTGTGAGTGATGCTGCAATTGTCTACCCTGAAATAAAGACACAACACAGGGTGTGAAATGGCTGATATAACCCCCCTCTACCAGCAAGGACTGAGAACCTGTTGAACAGAAACCAAAGGAAATGGCTCCATCAGCATCTGTCTTTCAAACAAAAGATATTTGGAATGGTAGCATTAACAGAAATTCTCTTTGTAGGGATATTTCTATATATATTTTTTTTTTTTTTTAAACTTCATTTGCAGTGTCAGCAGCAGAGACAAGGGAGCCAGGGCTGGGTGGCTCCTGGCAGGGCTCTCTGTACTATTTTTTTCTGCTAAGAGAAAAAGGGAACAAGGCAACACTGCCTCACGGGAGTCTGTTTTCATTCCCTCTTCCTGCAGTAACCCCTTCATTTCCTGGCCTGTTTCTGCCACATCTGGCAGAGTGCAGATGTCAAAATCTTGTTGCAACCAATTCCTTGAGAAGAGTCAGGAGAGAGAGAAGAGAGAGCAGCAGTACTACAGGGTGGAAGCCTTCAGCTTGTGCTCTGAGCTTGCAGCAAACACCAGAGAACCTCCAGGGGACAGGAGGGATGGGGGACAAGGTAAGGAGGGATGGGGGATGGAGTAAGGAGGGAATGTGGGTGGCTCCTACTCCTCTGTCCTTTAAGCTCTTTTTGACCACTCTGCAGTTTAGAGAAGCATTAGGGAAACAGAATACTGAGAGTATTGGGTCCTTTCTTGGTTTAGTGCATATCACAAAAAAAAAAAAAAAAAAAAGACAATTAGCAGCTGTTAAATTCCACTGCAGTTTGCCACCTTTATTATTCATTATTTAATAAAGATTTTTGCTTTATTAAGAAGGACCAGCTGATACCCCAGTGGTGGAACATGACCTACAGGACATGGGATTGGTGCTACTTGAGTTAATTTGCCTTAAAACTATTCCCATTTAAAGCTATGTCTCTTAAGAACCTCATGTTGTAGTTCTGGCATCAGTGTAAAAACCATTAAATTACATCAAACCCTCCTCACACCTCAGGGAAAGCCCAGAGTTTTGGGGGGCCCACAGGATGTGGAGTGCCAGGTTAGATCTTCCAGTTCTGACCAGTGGGAAAGTCTTCATACTGGGAAGGCACAGCGGGCAATGACTGCTGTAGGTAACGAGGATGGACAGATGAATAAAAATCTTGCAGGATCAAGAACTTTCCACAGAGAAATTAATTAAAACACCCACATTAATTGATCAGGTTTCACACATGCACATGCTGTAACACAAAAAATAAATTTGAGAGCAAATAGTCAAATAAAAACCTTAAAAACCTCTTCCAGTATCTGCATTTTTCTTTGTTATAGTGACCTCCAGAGGTACCAGGTAACAACTGAACTTCCCAAGTCGGAAACGAGAGTTCACTCCCCCAATTTCATCACTGCAGCTCTGGGCTGTAGGAGATAATGGGTTTTATATGGGAAGTGCAAGATGGAAATTCCTTTGGGGAGCGGGCAGAGAGAACCATCTGCTGCCTGCAATTCGTGCAGTTCGTGCTGGCTTTAATCAATACCTGAGGGTTTCTCCCTGCGGGCTCGCGGAGCATCGCTCATCCCGCCCACGGCTGGTGACCCTGCTCCCCACGCTGGATCGGTGCCTTGTGAGCCATTTTCTCTGCTCCTCACATAAATCTGGGTAATCCCATCATCCCAGTCCTATCATTCAATTTTGGAAGCCTTCTCCATGGCCTCAGGTCAAATGTAGCATTCTCTTGAGGGTCTGTGCCGAAAAACACAGAAAGTCTATAATTCTCAGCTGAAAAACACAGAAAGTCTAAAATTCTCAGGGTTCCAAGATCTGGGCTGTGTCATTACCTTTCCCTCCAGCCTGGATCCTCACCACTTCACAGGCAGGTTCTAAGCAGGCTGCCAGCCCATCTTCTGAGTGTGATGGACAGACTTGTACGAGACAACAACAGCAGACTGGGCTCTATCTCTGCCTCCCCCTCCCAGCCAAGACCCTTTTCTGACAGCTCTGCACAAAACATTGTGGTGTTTTAGGACAAACCTCCCAGACCCCACAAGGGATGAAGTTATCTGTGAGGTTTTCCTCCTGTCAAGGAGCTGGCCTGATCCCATCAGTGCCTTCACCACTGTCACTTCCAGGCAGGGCAGCGATGCTCCTGTGGATGCACAGACAGGAGAACAGCACCAGGGAGCCTCACTCCAGCTCCTCCCACAGCCACACAATTCCATCCATGTTAGCTGAATGGCATTAACAGCCTCCATGGGCAGGAGAATATGGCAGGCTGGATTTGGGTCCACTTACTAGCACAGTTTTATTTCCCAATCTAATTCCCCATCCACGATGGTGTTTACGCAACAACTCATTAAATCCTCCATAACTGCATTACTTTATTCCAGTTTAAATTGCAGACATAGCCTGGTTTTATGCAAACAAATACTTTCTGAGTTACTTTGAGCTCCCAAGTACACTAATTAAATCTGTCACATGCACAGTGGAACTTTAAATTATATTTGCTTGATCCTTTAGCAGTAAATGGTGCCTTGAACTGAGTATACAATGAATGAAATCACATTCCTTGGTCTCTTCAGGGGAAAGGAAGTGGGAATTCTGAATCATCTTCAATTCAATTCTCTGCTGTGTTTTTTTGAATCAAAGTCAACGTGCTGGATGAGCACCACCCAGACTGAGTGTTTGCAGAGAATGTTCTACTTCATGTGTGGGCATTCCAGAGCATGTTGGGAACATGTTGAGGCTGGAAAGGACAGAAATTGTGCAGGACATTCTTCTCCTGCTCAAGGCGGGCAGAGGGCTCAGCAGGAGCCTTCAGCAATCCCACCAATCCTATTTCCAAGGTGCCACTTCTCCAAAATCCTTGCAGACCTGTTCCACATGCTTCAGCTGACTGAAAAGCTACATCGTGGTGGATTTTGTCTCAGAGGCTACAAAATCAGGGAATCACAGAACCATTTAGGTTGGAAAAGACCTCCAAGATCACCAAGTCCAAATTTCATTGGACTTTGACATGGAGAGAAACGAGAGGTGGAACAGAGGCAGACAGGGGTGATGAAGCCCCTGAGCTCACCCCATCAGGCTGTGGCACCTGCCCCTGCAGCACCAGCACCTGGGACACTCACAGATCCTCCTCTGGGACTGACCCCACTCCCTGCCAGCCTGGCTGGGCATGGGGGACGCGGGGGGACAAGGGAGTTCCTTGGTTGCAGGGTTAATTCACTCTGTGAGTGTACCCTCAGGGGAGGAGCTCACCAGGGAGCCCCACCAGGTACCTGTACTGCCTCCAAACCCTGCAGCCACAGGAAGAACCATCCCACAGTGTGATCCAGCAGCCTTTCCTCTGCGTGCAGAAGCCCTCACTCACTCTAAACACTTTATTAGTGTTTGGGGAATAGCAGAGTGTGGCAAGCATATTTCTCTCTCTCTCTCAGGATTTTTCATAGAGGTACACAGAGAGAAAGAAAGAGAAAACAATTTTTATTTCTGCTCCTTGTTTTTCCTATGTAGAATGTGTTTAGAGAATTGTTTACCTGAAGTGATTACTTAATTAGATTCTAGTGAAAATTGTTTGAGCCTGATGGCCAATCAAATCCACCTGTGTGTAGACTCTCGAGAGAAAGTCCCAAGTTGTGAGTTAGTTATAGTAGTTAGAAAAAATAAGTATGTAATTTTAGTATCTTCCTTTATATAGTATATTAATGCATTATAACATAGTTATAATTTTAAAAAATCATTCAACTTTCTAAGTTAGAGTTAGAAATCATCATTTCTTCCCACTAAGTTCGCCTACATTTTACAATAGCAGAGCACTGGAGTTAAAGTGGTGGCTGAGTGGGAAAGCAGTGCACATTTCTTAGCTTTAATAGTAAGAGTGGCTGGGAATGGTCTTTAGCTCTATTACAGCAACATGCATTGTGTTTACCACGGGCACGGTGTATTCCTGATTACCCCGTGTTTCTGGGAGGCCAGCATGCATAATTCATGGGGGAGACTGACTCAGGAAAGAAATATCCCTTCGGTTTATCACTGAGCTGCAAAAGACTTTTCCCTCCTGGTGCTTTTGCTGCTCTTTAAACCAAACCCCTCGCACGCTTCACTGTGTGCTCCCTCCAAAGCACTTGGCACGGCTTGCTCAAAATAAATAATAAATATCAGTACTCATGTTGGACACGACCTCACTCCCTCCTCTTTTGTCTTCCCCACCGTGTGTTATCTCCTCCTGGCAGGGAGCAGCCGAGGCCACGCTCAGACTTTCACCCTTCCTCCTCCTTCCCAGCCTGAGCACAAGGGCCATCCCCACCCTGGAGATGGGCGAGCAGGAGAGATGTGAAAAAGCAACACTGAGTTTGCTTCAAGGTCCTTAAAGAGGGTGCAACAGGCACAACCAGGCCTTAACTTCTAATTTTTTGGTATTTCCTCCCTCAGAATCCCATTCCTGCACTCAGTGGAACCTCAGCAAGGCAGAGCTGGGTCGGGTGTGAACTGCTTGGTTCTTCCTGCACCAGCAGGGTTCCAGTGAAGCCTTGTGAAGGCTGCCCTAGAACAGAGACCAGACAGAGTTAAAGAATCAAGTGAGGATTTTTTAAAAGGCCTCAATGGATCCACCTTAGGCAGCACAAGAGCCCAGCCAGGCCTGCACCCAAAATGAACCAAAATGGTCAGAAAATGGATGACTGGTCACGAGGTCTCTCACTTTTCTAAGTTCTGCTCCATTTGCACATTGGAGCTCATTGTCCAATTAGCTTTAGGTTATGAAGTCCCATCCTTCTTGCTTTTGTCTCTTCAGCCCACGTTGTTTGTGCTCTTGGGCCTGAGGTTTGGATCATTTGTCCTTGGTCCCCAGCTGGAGAAGGAATTGTTTTGTCTCCCTGCTCTGTGCAGAGAGCTCACCATCCCATAATGTGAAGCTCAGAACTGCACACTAAAGCAGCACAGAATGTGAAAAATATAAAAACTAAAACTTAAGGCATCACCAGGGCACCCACAGCTCCTGATTCTTCTCCAGGTGAACAGGGGGAAAACCTGTCTCCTTGCTGAGGAGCCAATCCATCTCTGCTAGTACTGGTTTCCTTTGATGCATTTCCAAAGGAGCTGAAGGATCACAGAATCCCAGAATGGTTTGGGTTTAAAGGACCTTAAAGCCCATCCCATTCCACCCCTGCCATGGGCAGGGACACCTTCCACTGTGCCAGGCCCTGTCCAGCCTGGCCTGGAACATTTCCAGGGATCCCGGAGCTTCTCTGGGAACTTGTGCCAGGACCTCCCCACCCTCCAGGGAAGGATTTCTCGCACAGCCCAGCTCTCCACACAGCCCTGGGCTCTCCCAGACCCCATTCCTGCTGGAGAGGGCACAGCCAGAGCTGCCTCAGCACACAGCAATCCCAAGGAACTGGTGATGCTCAAACACAGCTTTCCCCTCTAGGCCTTAGAACTCCGCAATCCCGTATCCAAATAATCCTTTCAGCTCATAACATATTTTTAGACATCCCATTAATATTTAACGAGACAGCCCACAGCAAGTTAGATAGCACAGCAATTAATTTTTAAATGCTGACATTTATTACAGCATGTAAGCGCTACCTAACTTGCTGTGGGCTATCTGGATAAATGTCAGTTAAATATCTAATAATTCCTTACAATTTAATATGAACATAAAAAAAAGAAAAAAAGCCCTGTAATTATCCATTATTTTTAAAGTTTGATTGAGGTTTTAATTTGGGCATTTAGGTTTCTCTCTCACCCATCCTTGCTTCAGCCTCTGAGGTGAACTCATTTTTGGTAATTAATTTATACATTGATTAATTTAGTTTCATCTAATGTTTAAATCCATGCTTGGAAGGCCCGAGTTACAGCAGAAAAAAACCTGATTAATGTTGCAACAGGCTGGGGGGACACCCAGCAACCTGAGAGATGGACGTGGCATTCCCAAAGGGAAGAGACAGGGAGGATTAATTAAGAATATGCAGGAATTAGCTTTGGAAACCACCCAAGCCTGCCCCACATCCCACCAGCTGCCATTCCAGGTAAATTCCTCACACATGGATCACAACACAGGCATTGAGAATTCATTAACAGCTTTGGCAACCAAAGGAATTCTGAACAAAAGATTTTTGCTTTGACAGAATAATTTAAAGTTATTTTAAACAGAAGGAAGAAAAACTTCAAATTTGTAACTCTGAAAACCCCCCTTCACAGTAGTTCAAGGCAGCCTCTTGCAGCCCTGTACAAAGGGGTTTCCCTGTCACAACATGGGAGCAGAAAAGATCATTTCTGCCCAGAAACTGCAGCTCAGAAGCAGCATCCTTTCCTCCCTGAGTGGTTCTCTGATTCCATGAGCAGCAGGTGCAGCCACTTGCCCCATCCCACTGCTCCCAGAGCCTGATCCTGCGCAGCACCTTGTGACACCACAGCCCAGGGTGTAAGGAGCCACTGAGGCTCCGTGGGAAGCACACTGCTCTAGAAACAGTTCTGCTTGTACCTCATACATTTTCCTGTCATTTCTATTCCCTGGGTATTTTATTACTGAGGGATATTTGCATGAAAATAGAATCTTTGTTTCATAAGAATTCATCTGCTCCTGTAATGCGGTCCTGGAGGAACTGACAGTGAATGAACAAGCTGCATTTCTCATGTTCTCACATACACACAAAAAATTGCCAATTATTTAAATTATTGTATCTTTTGGAGGCTTAATTTTCCTCCATGAATTTCCTGTTCAATCAATGCCACAGTAATACTGAGCCCTGAGTGAGAGGAAGGTGCCAAGCAGTGGCTGCATGAACCTGACAGGAGATTTTCCAGGGGGCTCTGGGGTTGGGAAATCTCTGTGTTTACATCCTGCACAGCAGCTGTGACAGGACAGGGGTGACAGGAACAGCAGGACCCTCAGGATGGGACATAAAGAAGAGAAATTCAAGGGGTTGAGTTTTCTCTCTGTATCAAAACCTCTGGAAACACCCTTCCCCTCTCCCAAGGGTGGTCTGTGCCCTCAGGGCAATTGGTGTAAATGAGCACATTCCAGTTTTTCATAAAAATAGATTACTTTGGGGAGGCTGCCTGTAACAACACACTTCTCACATGCTTCAGTTCGCAGGATTTTAATCAAAATTTTCGTTGAGATGCTTCCCAAAACCTTCACAGAAATATTGTGTTTTCCAAAGGCTGCAGGAAGAACACTTGTAATTGGAAAAAAAAGCAATACCAGCTTAGGAAATGAACCTGGTAAAATTCCCAATTAAAATTTGTTTTAAAAACCAAACAAAACTTTACAGAGAATAAACCAATCCTCATAGAAAAGGGGAAGGTTCAGATTCTCTAAAAACCACTTAGCAGAAGGGGTTTCCATGTCACCTTGGTTTGCCATCCCTTCCCTTCTCAAGGATGGGTGAGGGAGGCTTCAACCAGCACCATGGGGCTTTCCAGCCACAGGAGCATTCCCATGAACTGTTTTTCCAGGAACCAGAGTAAATAAGATGAAAACCTCAGTCTGTGATGCTTCTGAACAGGCATTCTGTTCCCTTACCTTTATTTAATTGGAACAAATGTACCCATTTAGATCTACATATCTTCCAAATTCCCAGTGTCTCCTGCAATTCACACCAATCTTTTATCACCTAATAAACAATCAGGTTCTTTACCTGCCTAATTCTGCCTTGCTTGCTCCCAGGCTCTCCAGCTCCTGAGCCATCCAGCTTGTGCACATGTTCATTAGCTCCATCCATTTCAGCTGTACGACCTAATGGACCAAAAAAGCTGCAGGAATGTTCCCTCCCAGGGCAGGCTGTGAGGAGGGAACCTGCAGAATTCCCTTCTGCAGACACAGCTCACCAGGCACAGGGGGCGGTGACAGAGCCCAGCTCACCTCCCTGGATGAGGCTGCAAATTCTGGTCTTTCCTTGTTCAGGTTTCCCCTTCTCCCTGTGTTGGCTGCTGGGAGGTTTCAGTTCTCCTCATTTGAAAGAAAAACCAAGTACATGGGAACAGGAACAAACAGAATTAATCCAAAAACACAGACTAAAACTAGCTTTGCAATTGTGGTATAATGGAGGTGCTTGGGGGCAGCAATAAAGGAGATATTAAGTATACAATGCTGTAGTATAACATTTCAATAGCTAAATATCACCTCCTGTTCTCATTCCTTCCATTTGCCCAAAATATATCTGTGCCCTGTTTCACTTCCACATGCAGAATTATGCATCTCCAGGAAGAATTTCTCCATGGAAAGGGTGGTGAGACAGTGGAATGGGATGCTCAGGGTGGAGTCACCACCCCTGCAGGTGTCCAAGGAAGGACTGAACTTGGCCCTCAGTGCTCTGGGCTGGGGACAAGGTGGGAATTGGCCACAGGTTGGACTCAATGACCTTGGAAGCCTTTTCCAACCTCAACGATTTTGTGATTTTCTGCATTAAAAAAAATACCATGAAAGCAAGCACAGCCACTGGCATGGACAGAGCATTTGGCTGTTGGTTACCAACAGGGCAGAGCCGAAATCAGCAGCACCCCACTGGAGCTGGGGGGGCTGGAGAAGCTCCTGCCACAATGGACACTACTGAGGAGCTGAAAAGCAGCAATGGCAGGGTTCATCTGATCCTCTCCATCCTGATGCCTTTTCTGGGGCTACCTAAAACAGAGGGCAGACAAAATTAAAAGGATAAAAAGCAGTTCTGTTTACTGAAGGGCCTTCAGGGTAATTTAGGGCAGACAAAGCCCCCCATGGGCTGCACCCAAAATGGACAATGGGTCATGTTTTCATAAGTTTGGGCCATTTGCATATTGGGGTTCATCTTCCAATTACAGCTTCAGCTAATGAAGTCATTTACCCCAAGTTTGCTGCCCACAACTCACTTTTGTTTCCATCTCTCAGGGCCTGAGGCAGTGAGGTGTCCTTGATTGCCAAGCCTGGAGAGGAATTGTTGTGTCTGCCCAAAATGGGGAAGCAGCAGCTCACACTGCATATGGAGTTTGGAGTTATGCACTAAAGAACTGCAGGATTACAAATAGATGGAAAATAGAAAAGCTGAAATCCTGAGGCATCAGTCCAAATTCCACCCTGCACCCCCATGGCTGGGCTCACTCCCGGCTGCCTCCCTCTGATTTCCCTGATTTCCCACCAGCCTCCCCCTGCTCGCAGGGCCGTGATAAACCAGCAGCAGGCTTAACCTTTTCCAAAGGGCATCCCCCTCATCATGCACCATTTCCAGCACTTCACAGAGCACGTCCCAGAGGACTGGGAGACGAGGCTGTGTGAGCAATAACCTTTGAAAGCCTCTGAGTCTGTCGGGCCCACAAATTACTAAATTAATGG
The DNA here is from genome assembly GCF_031753505.1 of Anomalospiza imberbis. Lineage (NCBI taxonomy): Eukaryota > Metazoa > Chordata > Aves > Passeriformes > Viduidae > Anomalospiza > Anomalospiza imberbis. The sequence goes on from NC_089705.1 coordinate 3,652,515, forward strand.
TCGGCCTTGCCTTTGGAAAAGGCAAACAGAGGGAACAAGGAATGTGAGCAGTCAGCTTAAAGGGAATGAGAGCCATTTCATGCATCTCTCCTGTCACTGGACTGTTTAATTTCAGCAAAGGATTCACTGAACTCTGATGAAGAGCAGCAGCTGCCCTGGGATTCGTTAAGATGGATCTGACAGAGGAAAACATGCTTCCTGCCGTAATCCAGATTAATCACCCTGTCCATGTCTCAGGTCCCCTCTGCCACTTGCTGACAAAGACTCCACAGCTCTGCAGCTGCTGCTGCCTCCTCCTGGGAGAGCCTCCCTCTTACTCCAGAGGGGACCAGTAACAATGGGTAGATGTTGGTATGCACTGAAAGCCTTAATAATGAAACTCCAGCCTAAGAGAAATCACTGCATGTGCTGCCACATCCTGCACGTGCTCACCCACTGCCTTTGGGAAACATGGAACACGTGGAATAGGAAGAGGAAACTGTCTGGAGTGTCTGTATCTTACTTGTTTCAAGGTCCTTAAAGAGGGTGCAACAGGCACAACCAGGCCTTATCTTCTAATTTTTTTGGTATTTCCTCCCTCAGAATCCCATTCCTGCACTCAGTGGAACCACAGCAAGGCAGAGCTGGGTCAGGTGTGAACTGATCCTTGGAGCAGGCAGAGCATGACCAGGATAAACCTCCTCCCACCTCAGCCACCCAGAGAGGAAAACTCCTGGTTAGGTATCAAGGAATCCCAGGGGACAGTCACCCCCAGCCAGCAATGCTTCAGCAGAGCGTGGGCTGCAGGTATAAGAGGAAATGGCCCCAAGCTGTGCCAGGAGAGGTTTAGATGAGATATTACAAAACATTTTTTTCAGAGAAAGGGTCGTAAAAGATTGGCACAGGCTGCCCAGGGCAGTGGTAGAGTCTCTGTCCCTGGGAGTGTTCAAGAAAACATGTGGATGTGGCACTTGAGGACATGGTTTTGAGGTGAATATGGGTTGATAGTTAGATTTGATGCCTTTAAGATCTTTTCCAGGATTCTATGATTCCACCTCTGGATGTTCACTGACAGACCCCTCTGCTGCCAGCCCAGCTTTGGGAACATGTTAAAAAGCTTCATGGTGGCACAGGGTAAGAGAATAAGCACAGATCAAGGCATTTCTCGTTGTTTTCAAGTTGTTCTGTTATTTTCAGTGATTCTGAAGGCTGCCCAAATGAAACCTGTCCCTCTCCACTGCCTGTGATGGTAATTCATCAGCACGTCTCTCCAAAGGAAACACAGCACCATGGAAATGGATAAATACATGAACATCTGAAAAATGTATGTTGTAATTCACCAACAGATTCAAATCATCGCTGGAAGCCTCTTGGTTCTGACAGTGGTTCCCTAAGGCTGTTCCATTGTACACCGTGAGCTACAACCTTAAAATCCTGAGCCTGAGTCTCTGTAGGGCACAGAAAGGGGCCAGAGCTTCAATTTAAACACTGCACATGCACCCTGTGGCTCCAGGATGAATTCTGAAGGTGAGGACAGGACAGGAGCTGTGGCACTGATGGCAGAGCTACGTGGGAGGGACTGTCACATCACCTGGCACCGCAGTGACGGGTACAACCGGCTCCTTCAGGGCTCCTCCGAGCAGCTGCTGGCAACTGAGCCACATGAAATATTCACTAGCGTGTTAGAGTCTTGCAGTCAAAGAGCAGCCAGTGGAAAGCCAATATAAACAGCAAAAAAGAGGAAAAGTATCTTTAAAGAATATATTTTTAGGAAGTATTTTGGGACTTGTGGAAGTTTCTGAGTTTTTCTGGGTACGTGCAAACACGGATACTTGTGAGCAGCTCACGTGAATCACTCAGGCATCCCAGATTCCCTGAGTGATGGACCTGGTGCCATATTTGGGGTATTTTTTTTTTCACAGATGCACTTTATTCTATCTTTGTCCCCAGTCTGGGGGACAACTGAGTGCCAAGGGTCTTCTCACACCAGACACAGGAAACTCTTTGGTTTCAAATGAAACTTTCCCTGCCCAAATCCAATGCCAGCCCTTTCCTGCACCTGATTAATTGTGCTGATCACTTCACCTGGTGCTAATCAGAGCAGTGAAATGTTCCTCATTGTTAAACAGAGTGATTAATTACCAGGATTGCCAGGGAAGTCTGCCACCAGCAGCATAAATTCACAGAGCGTGTTTGGAAGCGTTTGCCAGTGGCAGAGCCTGAAGAGTAAAATATTGCCTCGTTATTTGTCTTCCCCCATCACATGGCAAGAACAGCAGCCACTGGAGAGGGAGCTCAGGCCTTTGTTGCTTTAAATTATTGTGAAAGCAGCAGTATAACCCAAGGATTTATTTTTATAGATTTGATGCAATGAGAACATGCCAAAAGCTGTCCCCGAGGCCACTGTGAGCTGTGGTGACTCCTCAGGCCCAGCACTGTGTGATCGGCCCTTCCAGCATACTCAGGCTCCAGCACTCCCACTCGGAGCACCCAAATGTGCAAAAAAATTTGAAACTCAAGTAAGGCTCAAAGTCCAACTCAGAAGGCAGCTACAACACAGTCCCCAGTGAGGAAAACCACTGTAAAAGCTGATGTTTAAGCCCATTTTTTTTACCCTGGTCTGGGAATCAAGTAAAAAAATTACTGAAGAAATTATTTTTCCAAATCTCTACCTAACAGAAACATTCCCTTAAATTTGAATTGTGTTGTTTCATTTGAAGTGGCAGATTTGCCTTTGCTCATCCTTGGTTGCTTTTTGCATATATATATATATGCACACAACAGGGTAAAATCCTTGTTCCAAGAGCAGACACCCTAAGAGGAGGAGGAGGAGGAGGAGGTGTCTGCTGGCAGCTGTTGGAGCATCTGGTCCTTTTTAACCAATGGGTACCTTCTCATTCCAGGAGATGGTGGAGGCAATAACACGTGTCTCTGGCTGCTTCCTCTGAACTTCTGCATAAAACCATCAAAGCAATTTTCTCATCTACACCTGGAACAGTGCAGAGATCTTGGCTGGTGAGATCTTCCAGCCGTGCTCCCATCCTGACTCGACCTACAGCATCCCCAGAGGTGACTTTGTCCTTCACAATCCCTCAGGCCTGAGCAGACTGACAGACAGAGAATCCCAGAATGTTTGGGTTGGAAAGGACATTAAAGCCCAACCATTCCACCCCCTACCATGGGCAGGGACACCTTCCACTATCCCAGGTTGCTCCAAGCCCCAATGTCCAACCTGGCGTTGGACACTTCCAGGGATCCAGGGGCAGCCACAGCTTCTCTGGGCAACCTGTGCCAGGACCTCTCCACCCTGACAGGGAAGAATTTCTTCCCAATATTAAATTTGAATATTCAGTTTGAAATTCGTTCCTTTCCCTGGAGCCCAAAAAGCTGCCACCAGCAGTGCCCACCATGGCAATCCTTGGGCACAGCAGTGCAGCTGAGCCCTCACAGTGACAGTGTCAGAAGCACCAGATGGTATTTCCACAAGGACACTAAAAACCAGTGTCAGGAAAGACTAGCCCTGCCTGTAGGAGCAGGCTCACAGTTCCTTAAGAAAAGCTCAATTCCAGCATTCTCCCCGGGGGAACAGTGTCCAGCAAACACGTTTCTGAGCCTGAGTGTGCTCTGAGCAAACAGGCTCTGCCTCATGCCCAGCTGCCTCTGCCTGCCGAGATGATGCACTGCTGCTTGCACACTTGAGGGAACACTGCTCATCCATCACCTGCCTGTCCCCACCAGAGCTGTGGTTGGCTAAAAAAAAAAAAGCCAGCAGGCTCTAAGAGCCTTCTTGGGGGAATGACAGGTCCCACAGGCTGGGAGAAACCAGCCAAGGTTGTTTTGCTGCCTGTGTCAGAAAAATTATGGAAGGTGTTGCAGTCTGAGCAGCTGGAGCCCAGCAGAGCTGCCAAGCATCCAGCTAGGCAGCAGTAACGGGTTTATTAAAACCCAGGCAGAAAAGCTGAAGTCCAGAAACCCAGTAAAGATCTTCAGAAACTTCCTGGGACACTGCCAGAAAGGCATCTTCAGGAGCAGCTGGAAACCGAAGATGACATGTGGTGTGAGATGAGCCCTTTGGGAAGCCCTGCGTGCCCAAGGAGGCCGTGCCTGCTGTGCAGAGCTGGTGTGGCTGCTGGACAACTGCCCCAAGCCCCCAGAGCCCTCCGAGCCAGATCAGCCTGGAGCAGCCCAGGATCCAGCCCTGCGTCTGAAAGGGCTGGAATATGAATTCCACTGTGAAGATTTAGGAAGGAGCTGTCTTGCAGACAACTCGTTTGAGGATTTCAAGAATTCACAGATTAAATGGTTGAACAGAAAATATTGCTTCGTTATGCAGTTAGATGGGAATTTGCTTGTACAGCAGTGCCAGGAGACTGTGATAATTAAGTGGTTGTTTGGGCTGGAGCTCACCCAAGCCATGAGCAGGGTTTTTGGAGAGAACCTGCCCATTTTCCCAAAGCACCATCAGGATGTGAATAGGCCTTGATTACAGCCTGAGCCATAGAGGAAACCCCAGATTCTTCACAGGCTCCAGAACTGCCTCACTGGGCTGGGTCCAAGAGGCAGCAGGAACAGATGACACTGATGGCCTTGGTCACATCCCCACATCACAGGTGGATCTGGATTATTCAAATGCAGGATGGCAGGACTCCTACTCGTGACAGAGTGAGACCCATTTAAATGTTGCCAAGCTTCAACAGTACAATGCATAGTTCAAGCCATCTAAGTATTTTCCAGAACGTCCATTTTTATCTCATCTCAGAAAGCTGAGGAGCAGGGACATGCTACAGGGGCAGGCACAGCAGGACGGATATCCCCAACCAGACTTTTAATGGGAAAGCACATCCCTCATGCTAGCTCCTCCTGACTGTTCTCCAGAAGCTGAGCTCACCATTTGCACAACACAATTCACGGCTGGACTCGATGATCCTCAAGGTCTTTGGTTCCATGAGGACTTCAGGGTGGGCACTTAGAGTGGGGCTATGCCCTGAACAAGTGTCACAGTAAAAAGGATGGTGGTTTCATAGATTACCAAGCAGCAGTTAATTCAGGTTTGTCCAAATCAGGCTTGTCAAATCTCCTGGGGTCAGAAAAATCAGGATATGTTTCCTGCATCCCTAACCACCAGGAATTGTGTTCTGCTTGAGCCATGTCTGTTTCAGCAGACTGGGACACCCCTCGTTCATCCCAGGATCCACCAAGTCCCATGTGAGAAGGATCAAAGCTTTCAGAGGCGGTCAGTCCCTCCCGGGGGGTGTGACACAGACGGAACAAGTTTTAAATGACATTTGCATCTTTCTTTCTTTTGCTTGTGACAGCAAAAGGACTTCCTGCTGTCAAAAAGAATTTCAAGTCATTTAAATCCAAAGAAGAATTGAGGATTAAAAGGCAGAAGTTGTCAGCCTGGTGTTTTAAGCTCATCCTGCCTCCCCCCTCCAGAACCTCCCGTGCAGTGCCTGAAATGCCTCCAGTGATTATGTTTGTAAGCACGGAAGACACAGCAAAAAAAAATTGATTACACAGTGATAATAGGAATATGCTAGATGTTTAAGTGTCAAATGAAACATAATTCTGAAGAATATTTTTGCCTTTAGAATAATACATCATCTTCCCAAACCGCCACAAGCTCCCCTGTTATTAATACTCTTCTGAACGACTACAATTGAAATGATAATGCGTTTCTAAATTAATATTGCATCTTCCCATTTCAGTATCTGATGAGCTGTATCAAAACTTCATTAAATCACTCCCTGTTTTGCCAGCTCCAGCTCATACTCGGGCCTGTGAAGCACATCTGCCTCCACACCAGCCCGTGCTCCGATGCACGCACCACCAATGCCAATGTGCGATCAACTGCACTAATGGGACAAATAACAGAGCTAATGAGGTGGCTTCCAGGACATGCCAAAAACATTTTAGGCTGCTAAATAAATATCAGATGCAAAATTAGGAGGTGTATCAACAAATGATTTCATGATTAGCTAAGAGTTCTCTTTGGGAAGCTTGGTAGTGTTCCCCCAACAATATCACACTAGGAGTAAAGAAATTGTTGTTGTAGCTTTGGCATTAGGGGGATAATCTTCCCCTTCTTTTAGGGGTACAGTACATTTTAAAACATTTCCAGTATTCCAATGCACTTATTTTTATGCTGACTCCCACTATCCCAGTCACTCCACCCTGCCCCATCACAGAGACAGCCATTCCCAGATCCCACCCAGCCATCCTGCTCAAGGCTGCTGCCATCCCAAGCCTCCTGTCACCTGTCCCTGGGGGAAATGCCAACCCTTACATCCCAAAAACAGCACCAGGACAGCCTCCCCCACAGCAGAGAGTTCTGCAGCCTCTCAGAATCAGCCACGTTGGAAAAGACCTCCAAATATTTGAGTCCAACCTGTGACTGAACCCCACCTCACCAACCAGACCAGAAGGAGCTCCCTCAGCTCTGCCCTGATGGCTCAGGTTTGAGTGGCAAATGAGAACTCAGCTGTGGGATCAAGTGAACATCCTTCAACAGGCAAACCATTAGGTCAGGGTTAATTAATTAGAGAGCAATTTCAATAGTTGTAAAAAACTTCAAACCCCAGCACTGCCTCAGCCAGGCTCTGCTCTCGCCTTGTTTTTGTTTGTTGTTAGAAGTGGCTGCAGTTAAGCTCTGTGTGCCAAGCCAGGACTATACCTGGAGTTTAAATTAAACCAGTGCCTGCCAAGAGATGCAGCTAGTTCATTTAAATTCTCATTTCAAGGAAGGCATTTCATTTCAAGTTTGAAACGTAATTACTTGGTCAGAGCCCTGGAGGCCACACCACTTTCAAGTGAAGTGATTGTGATTTCCAACCTCCAGTTCAGGATTCTTGTCACCAAGATAACCACGAGGCATCAGGGATGCAACCAAACAAGTCACTAATCTGAACATTTTTACTCTAACACTTCAAGGAAAGGACTGCAGGGTACTCAAACATGACCACCACAAATCCTTACCTTCTTTTTGTACATCTGGATATTTGGAAACTTTTCTTCATCCAAAGGGCTGCCCAGGGCAGTGGTGGAGTCCCCATCCCTGGGGGGAATTAAAATCCATGTGGATGTAGCACTTGGGAACATGGGTCAGTTGTGACCTTGGCAATGCTGGGGGAACAGTTGGACTCGATGGCCTTAGAGGGCTTTTCCAACCCTGTGTTTCTGTAAGATTTTACATACCCTTTCAGAAAGAACTCTCAAGGCTTATTTTTCATTTAGAGACCCTTCCCCCATGTCAGTGTTTCCCCTCTGCCCCATGAGGGCATGCAGGGGAACATGCAGCCTGGTTGATCAGGGCTCAGTCCCAGCAGCTCCAAGCAGAAAAAGCCATAAATCAATTTGTAGTAAGGACTAAAAATTGATTTTGCTAAAGTTGCTGTGTAGTGCAAGTTCAAGTGATGGGACTGAGACTCTGCAAAAATAGATCATCTGGTAATTTGCATTAATGAGGCTTAAGAGTGTTTGTCAGAGAGTGATTAAGAAACTGTGCACCAGTCCCCCCGTCCCCACCTCCAGCAGCAGCACAGACGTGTTATTGGGGTGCTCAAAGGCAGCAGAGCACCCACACAGCAGCCACTCCCCCTCCAGCCTTTTGGGAGGCAGCACACAGTAATTCCAGGCTGGTGCAATTGTGCCTTTCAAAATCCCACCCAAACAGCCCCAGCCATCAGTTTTCCATCCAAAATCCCTGCTAAGCAGACACGGCCTTCGATTTCCCATTCAAAATCTCTGGTCCCAAAGAGCCGTGGCCACCACTTTCCCATGCAACAGTGCGAAGCTAAAGCCATTCCTTTCAATAAACAGGCTGTAGCAACTTTCATAGGCTTGCTGGAGAATGCTGTGCTGAATGTTTTCCTTTTGACAGTTTTCTTATTGCTCAGCTTTTCAGGGCTGGCAACAAACACTGCTTTTTATTTTCTGGGCTGGAGTTGCACTGCTAAAACCTGAAACACCAGAATTTGCCTTCAAAAGAAATGAGACATTTCACTTGCCCCTTATTAAGCTGTTGAACTGTGATTTTCCCTTTTTTAAATTGGAAGGACAAAAAGAATTATTAAAATACGTGAAACCATCGAGCGAAATGCACAATGAGGAAATCTTCAGCAATGTGTGGCTGCAGCGATGTTACATAAAGAGGTTTAATGGGCTCTGTGGGAACAACATCAGAACATCAGCAATTCCACTCTAGTGTATTTCAGCTCAGTTCCTCATTAAATGGGTTGTTCTGGGACTGTAACTTATTTTGGAAGTTATTATGAATTGTAGCCCTACATTCTCTGGGTTTTTTCCTCTCCATTTCATACACAGTCCATGACTGCAGGGTCAGGGATTGTGGTGGGTGATGAGACCCATCAGTGCAGATGTCAGACAGTGTCAGAGCATCATCCCAAGAAGTTCCAGGATGGCTGGTTTTTAAGCATTTTTAAGTGTTGTTCACATTTCGGCTGAAGCACCCCAGAGAGCTCCAGCATTTTTTACACTGAGCAATCTCATGTTCAGCAACTGATACAAGTTCAGAACCACTGGATGCTCTGGAGAGTGGAGATAAACAACTTGGAAAACAACTGGAAAGATATTAAGCAGAACTGTATTTTTTTTAAACATTAATTTTTAAATGCCACTAAAATTTAAAGGGAAAATTCAGTACTATCACAATATACACATTTCTGAAATGAGAAATTTTGTTATAAAATTGCTAAAATTCCACATTAAAAATAATTTGTATTATTTTTAACAAAAATGAAATAAAAACAAAGCAAAAGAGTTCGACATTTAAGGCAGTCCACACTTTCAAGGTCAAATTTTAGCAAAATTCAACTTGGTTTTGCTTTTGCCTGGAAAGTTAGCCTGATATTAACTGAAGACAAAGTATATTGCTGAGCTCTGAACAGAGATTAGAAGATCCATTTTCCTCTTCTCTCCTATGAATAACAGCGATTTTACTGCTTTGGAGCACATCACATCTGCTGAGATGACAAAGTTTTCACTTGGATAAAAACCTACATTTAATCCTCGCCCTGAGCATTTCCCTTCAGCTCTGTGGGGCACGTGTGGGGGAAGCAGAACCAGCACAGCTCCTGGCAGCACCAGTGCCCAGCCTGTCCTGGTGTGGCATTCCCATTCTCTGGACAGAGGGACATAATTCTGTCTCTCGGGAGAAGCACAGAGAGAAGAAGAGAAAACAATCTTTATCTCTGCTCCTTTGTTTTGCCCATGTGGAATGTGGTGTGGAGATTGTTCACCTGGGGTGACTGCTGGGTTGGATCCTGGTGAAGGTTGTTTGGGGTCAGTGACCAATGGGACCCAGCTGTGTTGGGCTCTCAGCAGAGTCACGAGTTTGAGTTAGTTAGACAGGTAAGTAAGAAGTAAGTATGTAGAATAGTACAGTATCCCTTTAAATAGTATATTAATGTAATATAGTATAGTTTTAATAAAGCTATCCTTCAGCCTTCTGATCTGGAGCCAGACATCAGCATTTCTTCCCTGGATCCGGGGTTCGCTGTATTTTACTATCCTGGAGCACCGTTCCACAGTTCTTTGCTCACACAGACCGGCTGCAAGTGAGCAAAGGAATTCTGAGCACAAATATTAACCATTCCAGGGCTGTCGGGAGCACAACCAAGGACAAGGGACAGAGGAACGTTAAGCCAGAAAATGCATAAACCCCCTGAGGTTCAGCTGTCAGCAGCCCCACCGAGGCTGGGATTGGAGGACAGGTGGGTGGCAGTCTTTCCCCCAAGGTATTATAGTTTTATATTATAGTTTTTACACATCCAGAATAATCCTCCCCAGCTGTGTGGAGCCTGGATGGGGGGCTAGCCTGCATTTGCATGGAAATGTGCCTGGGTTGAGCTGCTGCTGTGCTCTGCAAAGCCCAGCACTGCCCAGCTCTGCTCCTGCTTGTCCCAGGGCTGCTCCTCAGGGACCCCCTCGCTGCCTGCCCAGGGACACCGTGGTTTAGAGGCAGGGGAGGAGCAGGGGACCCTGCAGCAGGGGCTGGCTGCCCTCCTTATCCATCTTGTGGCACCTCTGAGCCCCCAGAAGATTCATGGTGAAGTTCCATGCAGGGCCACGCCTGACACCAGAGCGGGCGTGTGGGCAGGAATTCCAAATTAAGTTCATGAGCAGTAGAACTACAGGAATCTAAAAAGATCACAAGAATGGCAATACTTACATAGAGTAGAATATTCTGAAAACATGGGCAGAGCTTGAGGGGCTCATCCTGGAGAAAAGGAGGCTCAGGGGGGACCTTCTGGCTCTGCACAGCTCCCTGACTGGAGGGGACAGCCAGGGGGATGTTGGGCTCTGCTGGCAGGGGAAAAGGGACAGGACATGAGCAAATGGCCTCAAGCTGCACCATTGGAAGTTCAGGTTGGATACTGAGGACAATTTCTTCACCTAAAGGATTGTTAAACCCTGGTACAGATTGCCCAGGGCGGGGGTGGAGTCCCCGTCCCTGGAGAGATTTATGACGTGTAGATGTGGCAATAGGGGACCTGTGTTAGTGGGGGCCTTGGCAGTGCAGAGGGAATGGTTGGACTCAATCTTGGATGGTTTTTCCAACCAAACAACCTTCTAGCAGATCTACATGGCAGAGAGGAGCAGCCTGAGCCAGAGCTGCTCCTCTGAGCTTTCCTGGGCAGCCAGCTGGAAGGTGCTGCTCTAGCAGCCACGAGCAATGGCCCAGAAGATGGCAATCCCAGTTCTTCCCTGGAATCACAGCTCCGGCAGAGTCACACCCTGAGCTGCAGCACTCCCACCCAGGAGCACTGGCCAGCATTGCTGCACCAGGCAGCCGAGGCCTGTGGAGCTGCACAGCCAGGCTTTGTTCAGTGATTCATTATTCCAAAGTGCTGAATAATTCAGCGCACAGGATTAACGGCATATGCCACTGAAACATTCCATATGGAGCACGGCTCCCTCGGGAGCTGCTCTCTCCAAAGGCAGCAGCACATGTCCCCATGCACTCAGCCTGTGCTCCTCTGTCACAGCCCAGAGACCCTGGGCTCTCTGGGGTCCTTTGACATCCCAGGGTGTGCTGGAATCCAAAATGCAGGGAACTCCCAGAACTTTGGGCCTGTAAGCCAAAGCTTAGAATTAAACACAGGATTTGATCTGAGACCTTGGAAGAGGCTTCCAAACTTAGGTGCCAGAAGCGAGAATGTGGATTTATAGTTTAAGGCAGAGACACGTTAAGCTTACTAAAGTTTAGAGTTTTAGAGTTTAAGATATGGAAAAAATAACAGTAGTTACAGAGGTAAACAAGGAGTTTAGAATGCAGCACTGCAGGTTTGTGTGTCATACCATGATTGGCTAAGAAAGCTCACACTGTAGCATGGATCCATGAGACAGAATATTTAAGGATTGGGTCAAAATCATAAATATCACAGAATCACAAGGTTGGAAGAGACCTTCAAGATCATCGAGTCCAAACCCTTCCCTAACAGCTCAACTAAACCTTGGCACCCAGTGCCACATCCAGGCTTGTTTTAAACACACCCAGGGATGGTGACTCCACCACCTCCCCGGGCACAGCATTCCAGTACTTTATCACTCTTTCAGTGAAAAATCCTTGTTATCCTTGTTAGCAGTGTTTTATTGGTCAATAACTCCTTAAAAAGTCATGTAACTAAGGGTCTTGTGGCATTCTGAACCATGCAGTAACAATGTGAGCTGAACTCACCCTTCCTGCTTAAGTAGAAGATAAGAAAATAAACCACACCATCAAAACCAATACAGAGGTCTCGAATTCCTTCCACAATTCCCCACAAGTGAATTATCGCAGGATGGAGCAACAGAGCAGGCTCTAGAAACATGGGAATGCAAAGGGCTGGAGGGAAAGAAGTCTCCTCTCCCACCCCTCCTGCCCAAAACACCAGAGGGACACGTGTCAGCCAGCAAAGCTCCAGCCTCACCACCCTGGAACTCTGGCCAGCAGAGCAGCACCCACAGCCTTGCACAAGACACACTCAGACAAATTCGTCTCCTCATGACTTAAGTTTCCTGCAGCCTTTTTGTGGAGGCGGCTTTATTCTCTTCAGTCCCTTCTACAGACAGATTCCTGCCCACCAGCCAGAAAACTTGTATGAGCAGAGGCAGCTCTGGCCACGCTGTTCTCACAGCTGTCCAAAGGCAGCCGCACATCAGTGACACACTCACAAACCACAGCCCAAAAACGTCTGCGTGGGCAGCTCCTGTGAGAATCTGAACGTTGCATCAGCCCTTCCGTGTCCTGGAGGAATTTTTGCCATCAGTGGAGAGAAAAAGGCTGGCTCCTGGAACACACAGCCTGTGCTCCTAGACACGCTGAGCAGCCAGGGCTGCAGTGACCTATCAGCTCAGACAGAACCAGTCCTGGCATCTTCCCATATTTCAATCAATAACAGAACAGAAGGTGATACCCAATCCAGAAGATAAAAATCTCACTAAATTAAATTAACTTGTACAGTGTAATCAACATTCATTAAGCCAATTTAGTCAAGAAATGACCTCACCAGCTTTCACTTAATCATATCCTTAAATGTCAAATCCACATGCAGATCTTGTAGAAGTCCTTTCCAATTACATCTTATTAAAAACTTGGAATAAATGAATGCAGCTGGAGTGGCCTGTGTGCAGTGAGCACAAAGCTGTGAGGGGCAGTGCCACACACCCACCTGCACAGGGTAATTACAGGTACCCTTGTACCCAGCTCACAGACACACAACAAGGCTCATATCTCCCTCTGGAATCACACAGACGTGGTTGCAAGGATTCTCCATGACCTGCTGCCTGGTTGCCTCCATAGCTTTTCCATGGTCACACGCCTGCCAGCTCTCTCCAGTGACACTTCTCACTGTGGTCAATATTGCACCATCCTGTTTCCTTCTGCATTACTGCCACCCCACCTGTGAATCTCACCCAGAGGGCTGTGAAAACCCCCCATAGAAGTAGATTTTCTATCTATGTTATTGTCTGTGTGAGAAACATGCTTTTCAGCTGCATGAAGCCCAGTGAAGCTGAGGATTCCTGCTGGGTTCCCTCTGCACTGAGCAATCCCACACCAAAGCTCTGCCAGTGTCTCAGGACAGCCACCCTCCTGCAAGGCACAGAGAGCACAAAACAGCCACTTTATTCTTCCTGACCCTTTATTTCAGGTGGTTGCATGGCCAAACAGGCTGACAGGTAAACACTGGAGGTGTCTCAGTGGTGTCACACCAGAGAGCAGCTGCACCACAGCTGAGATGGGCTTGGCCTGACCGGCTGTTGGACACTGAAGCCCCCTGACCCCCATCTGTACCACACCTGGAGAAACCTGGAAAAGGGCACAAGGGCCCAGGAAGGCTGAGAGAGAGAGAAAATTTGTAAGAAAGAAGAAAATTTGTAATAACAGCAAGGGAAAGAAGAAAACCAAAATGGTGGGAATCCAGAAAGCCCAGTGGTTTTTAGGAAGATGAGCAGAAATTCACCGATGTCAGTAGCCCTTTGCACTCTCTTATGCCCCATTGTGCCAGTCCTGGTGCCAAGTCTATCTGGCTGTGAAGCCTTAGGATTTCAGCTTTTATATTTTTCATCTATTTGTAATCCTGCAGTTCTTTAGTGCATAACTCCAAACTCCATGTGCAGTGGGAGCTGCTGCTTCCCCATTTTGGGCAGACACAGCCTCTCCAGGCTCCACAATTCCTCTCCAGGCCTGGCAGTCAAGGACACCTCACTGCCTCAGGCCCTGAGAGATGGAAACAAAAGTGAGTTGGGGGCAGCAAACTTGGGGTAAATGACTTCATTAGCTGAAGCTGTAATTGGAAGATGAAGCCCCAATATGCAAATGGACCAAACTTATAAAGTGTGAAAATCTGTGACCATTTTGGGTGTAGCCCCTGGGGGGCTTTGTCTGCCTGAAATGTACCTGAAGGCCATTCAATAAATAGAACTGCTTTTTATTCCCTTAATTTTGTCTGGCCTGTGTTTTTTAGGTAGCCAGAAAAGGCATCAGCTGTCCCCACTGCAGCAGCAGGACAGGGCTGGCAGTGGGGACACACCCACACATGGGCTGGCACTGCACCAGGACACCCAGGGTAGCATCAGGGCAGTGTCACACCTTCTCCTTGCACCACAGCTCACAGTCCTGGCACACCTGGCATCTTTCCTGCCTCCTGAGAAGCAGGGGCAGGGCTGTGGAAGCACCAGGGATCCAGAATGAATTGCTCTACCAGTGCCAAGCAGCCTCAGCAGATGTTCCTGGTGTCAGCAGCATGCTCCAGACCCCCATTTTTATTCCTGGAATGAACACTGGGAACACATCCTTGCAGTTTCACCTTCTTACAACCTCACACATCTTCAAGAATAAATTCCCTGGCCTTGCCAGTGCAGAAAAGTATCAGTAATGTTATGGCTAATTTTATTTGTGGAGCACTCCCTCAAACACAGCAAGCAGATGAAAAAGCCAAACGAGGACAGTGGGTCAGCAGGCGAGCTGTGCTCTGTACCAGAAATCTCTGTGCTTAATTTATCAGATTTCTCATAAAAATCTCCCTCACCTGGGGAGTAAATCTGCTTTAATGTATCACACCTATTGCTAACTCACAGAATTGAAAATCTCATTTCATGGGCCCCAGGTTTACCCGATTACAATTCCACTGTGGAGAGTTTCTTAAAGCAATACAAGCTGATAATGAAATACTTGCTGGTAGAGCAGCATTTTTATACCTGCCCCTAGCCATGGGAAAAGGATAACCCCCACAGGCTTGCCTGGCTGGCACTGCAGAGCCCAGGGAAGGGGCACACAGGCAGACACAGCCACCCTCCTGCAGCTCAGGCTGGGGAGATTTCCACTGGCGTGCTTATCTAAAGGGAAAAGCATTTCCTTCAACGATAGCTCTGAATTTATGATCAAGTCGAGATGTCAAGATTGCTGAGACACCCTTTTAAGGCAGCTGTAAATTGTTTAGACAATAAGAAATGACAGCTTCTGCTCGAGCTTACAGGGGGAATCCAGGCTGGAGTGCAGATTTATGACTTTGCAGGTAGGAGACCACTGAATGCATATTCTTCACGGGGAAGTGAGCATCTCCAAGCCACACATTTGGTTGTTCTTTGTACTCATACTTCAATTTGCTTAAAAGCAGGAATTTAGGTCTCTTCTGCAGCAGGAATTTAGTTTTTTTCTGCAGCAGGAATTTAGGTTTTTTCTGTAGCAGGAATTTAGGTTTTTTCTGTAGCAGGAATTTAGGCTTTTTCTGTAGCAGGAATTAATTTAGGTTTTTTCTGTACCAGGAATTGAGGTCTTTTCTGTATTGCTCATGCTTCAGGGCTGCTCAGAGGCACTGATGGCCAAGTTACTGTTGGAGAGGGACCCGGCACATCCATGGAATTCACAGCCCCTCCCTCATGCTCACCTCTCTGCCTGCACCCACCTGTTCCCAATGCTCTCCTTCTCTGCACGAGGCTTGTGCAGCCTGAGGCACCTCTGGGCATTGGCACAAAGGCAGAAATTCTGCCCAGTAGTAGCTCTGGATGAGAGCCCTGATCCCCCCCTGTGGGACCGAACGGGGGCTCAGGTGTATTTTACAATGTGTGGGTGTTGTCTAGAGCAGGGAAGCTTTACCCACTTGGAAATACAGGATCTGACCTTTCACACATAAATGCACCCAAACTGACCTGGAAGAAGTGGAGCAAACACAATCACAGAATAGTTGGGGGTAGGAAGGAACCCCTGGAGATGATCCAATCCAATCCAATCCCCTGCCAAGACACGACCACAGGAGCCCAGAGCAGGTGTCCAGGTGGGGTTGGAATGTCTCTGGAAAGGGAGACTCCATGTCTTCCCTGGACACCTGCTCCAGTGCTCAGCCACACTCCATGCAAGGTTTTTCCTCATGTTGAGATGAAACGTTGTATTTTTGTTTATGGCCATTTCTCCTCATCCTGTCACTAGCACCACTGAAAAGAGTCTGGCACCATCCTCTTGGCACCCCGTGGAGATATTTGTGTGGATTGATGGGATTTCCTCTCTCCAGCATCAGCTCAGCATTTCTGAAAACACAACCCTGAGCGCACTTTCTGAAATCCAACCGGGTTGTCTGAAAACCTCCCTGTGGAATGTTGCTCACAGCCCAAATTTTCAATTTCTACTCACACAAAAAACCTGAAGCCTCTGGCTTGCCCGTACCCAAACTCACTTTATTTAGAGCCAGGCAACCAAAACATAATCAAATTTATCAACCAGATCTCATCATGTGGAAAGCAGAGTGATAAAGCCTCAATTGCAATCGACTGAATTTTGAATTAAGCAATCAACTGATTAATTACTTGACTTTTGTCTAATAAAGCAAAATGTAAATGATGTTGGCACAAGAGTTACATTCCATCACTGTAGCTCCTGCTTTCCTGTGTTGCATGATATGGGAATTCACTGGAATTACAGATGACGGAAGAGATGTGTGAGTCTGTCAGAAAATGCCCAGTTATTCCAGACTGCCATTAGTTTTTCTTGCTGTGCAACGTGTTGCAAAAGAGGGAAGAGATGTTTATGTACACAGGCAAGTATTCTGCATCCCTATGCAATAAATAGCAAGTGCCAGGTTATTCTGTCAGTTCTGGCATCCTCTATCAACACTTAAGTAGATACAATCCATTGTACCTTTCAGATTGATTTCACACTGATGAATGTGAGATTGTCAGGTTGATCAGTCCTCCCAAATACATTAATCCACTCTGAGGTCATCCTGAGCTCATTTAAAATATTCTTTCTCTGTCCTGTGATACTTCTGATAAATGGCCAGTGGAAGACAGAGTCTCCTCTGCAGGATGTCAGGGCCAAACGTGAAGGCTGTCAAAAAATCAGCATTAAAACCTGCTCAATGTGCTGTTTTCCAAAAATCCTTTAAATGGCACAGCGTGTTTGCTGACATTAATCACGGGTGACATTCTAGGGAGGGCTGAGTGTGCATGTCAAGAGAAACTTCTCCAGATCCCAAAGACATGAATCACCTGGAAAGCAACTGTGTTTCTATCTTCTAGCTGCTAAAAACCCATCACTTCTGTGCCTTTTACTGCCTCACAGCCCTTCAATCCTTCACTTCCCCACAGTGACCTGGGAGGGTGAGCACCAGCAGCACATTTCCAAGGATCCAGTAATTCCCACTGCCAGGAAATGCCCCAAGAGCAGCCCCTCAGCTACAGCCAGAGGGGAAACAAAACCCAACAATCCCATAAGAAAAAGGAGTTCTAATTTTAGAAATCAGAAAAATAAATGGCTGCAGGCCTCTATAATCTCCACATCAGCACAACAAGATGCTTAGTCAATAAAATAGTTCAGCTAAGTGATCTCAGCATGTAATTCCGTACGGATTTTTTTTCAGGGGGAAATGCTATCATTTTCCATTTCAGTTTAATGAATCATGTGAATTATAGTAACATTACAAATGGTTCTCTCTGCAGCCTATTAGTTTGTTTCTGTATGATTCTAATGGAAGACATGCTTCATTTCCATCCTAGCTTGCCCTCAAGCCATTACGAATAAATTGTATTATCATAAGCAGTTACCTTTTAAAATGATCTTATCAAAAGAAAGTATTTTGCATTGTTGAGGAGTGTTTATTACCATTTTGGGCAAAGTGCTGCAGGCACTTCACTCTTTTTATAAATACAAATAATTGTAGCAAAGAGACCAAGGGGCTGGAACTGCCTGGGCACAGGGATGAACATCTCCAGAGCACTGGTGCTCCCATCAGCAGCAAATTGAATCCTTCACAGGTTCACAGAGTTTAAGGCCATGAGACAGTTCAGTTATTCACTCTGAACTCCTGCACACCCCAGGCTGCTGCAGCTCACCCACCTGCCCCTCCAGTGAAACCAGTCAGCAGTGCCCCAGCAGGGCTCCCTGAGGATCATCCTGCCTGGGCTCAGACACACCAGGAGAAACAGGACTGACCCTTCCAGATGGTGCTCACCCAAGTGAGGGATCACACTCGTGGTTTCCCAGACTTCTTTCTTGACGCAGCCCTGAAGCATCACAAGTTTTTTCTATTTTTACTGACTCCTGTCACAATTTCACAGGAGGACAGACATTTTGACTATAAATAACTACACAGCTATATATATCCATGTAGGAAAGAGTAACTACCCTCACAGGGAAGAATTTCAAGCAAATCCCTGCTCAACCTTATTAAAGAACCCCCAGTGTCAGGCACCCTGTGCTCCCCAGCCATGACAAGCCCATGTTTCACTTGGTTCATCAGGGAAAGCTTTTGCAGAATATTAATTAAACCTCTATTCCTTGCTATTTGATACCATTTCTTCTAGCCCAGTCTAGAACACACAGGAGAATTTCCCCCCTCTACAGTTTGAGGAGTTTTTTAGGTTTGTTTAGGGGTTTTTTTTGCACATTTGAAGAACATTCCAGTCAATCTTTTTGAGACTGGGCAACAGCAATATCCTTGACCTTTCTATATAAACCAGCATTATGTCCCTCAGTCGGAAGGGGGTCAGAGGGCATCAGATACCTTAGTAATTTTTAATGTAAGCTAAATCTAAAAAGGAAAAGTAAAATCCCTGAGTTTTCTGAAGCTTACCAGGACACTTGGCTGGAGAATGCCAGAAAATCACAAGAATCTTGGTGGTTTTCGATGCAGCATCTTTGATTTCAATAACCCACGTCAAACACAGCCTAAACACTGCTCCAAATCAGCAAATAATGGTCTGGGCAAGAATGTCAACAACAGAAGAATCACTTCTAGGTAAAAATGAATGCCTTGATGGAGTGTTCCACTTGAGAACACTTCATTTTGCCCTCTGCTCTCCAGGTCACTAACTGCAGGAAGCCTCCATCTATTCAGCATCCTGTACCAAAAGTTTGTCATATGAATAAATGATACATATTCATAGTCCAGCTGCTACTTGGATGGTCAGAGCCTGACTAGATGAGCAGCACTGACAAAACCACCAGGTAGCTCAGTCACCGTGCTTCTCAGTAATAAAAATGCAAATAAAATGGGAAGTAAGGATTCTTGCTACTACCATGAAAAATTAAAGTGCTGTCAATTTAATGCAGTTTTGCTTTTCCAGTAAAATAGCATCTGTTCTCCCACACTGAACAGTAATAACACCCTGCAAGGCACAAGGTCTAAAGCTTCTAATGACACGTTATAAGCCCACTTTTGCTGTGCCCACCTTGGGAACGACATTCTTTTATAAAAACGGAAAGAAAAGAAATACGTCTGGGAAAGAAATACGTTAATTACAGAGCTCTCGCTCATAAGCTCTGACACTGGATAGGGATGACAGAATTTACACTGTTATTTCTCTCCAAGGTGCAGAAAATCACGGAATCATTAAGGTTGGAAAAGCCCTCCAAGAGCATCGAGTCCAAGCTGTGCCTGATCTCCAGCCCAGAGCACTGAGTGCCAGGTCCAGGTGTTCCGTGGGCACCTCTAGGGATGGGGACCCCAAACCTCCAATCTCTGGCCACCCTTTCCATAGGAAGATTCCTGCTGATGTCCAGCCTAAGCCGCCCCTTGCACAGCTCGAGG
Organism: Anomalospiza imberbis; assembly: GCF_031753505.1. NCBI lineage: Eukaryota > Metazoa > Chordata > Aves > Passeriformes > Viduidae > Anomalospiza > Anomalospiza imberbis. Next base: position 3,672,017 of record NC_089705.1, read on the forward strand.
CCATTTCCTCTTCTCCTGTCCCTGTTCCCTGGTGATGCCTTTTTTAGGCTACCTAAAAACAGAGGCCAGACAAAATTAAGGCAATAAAAAGCAGTTCTATTTATTGAAGGGTCTTCAGGTACATTTCAGGCAGAAAAAGCTCCACAGGGGCTACACCCAAAATGGACAATGGGTCACAGGTTTGCACACTTTTATAATTTTGGGCCATTTGCATATTGGGGCTTCATCTTCCGATTACAGCTTCAGCTAATGAAGTCATTTACCCCAAGTTTGCTCCCCACAACTCATTTTTGTTTCCATCTCTCAGGGCCTGAGGCAGTGAGGTGTCCTTGATGGCCAGGCCTGGAGAGGAATTGTTGTGTCTGCCCAAAATGGGGAAGCAGCAGCTCACACTGCATACGGAGTTTGGAGTTATGCACTAAAGAACTGCAGGATTGCAAACAGATGAAAAATAGAAAAGCTGAAATCCTGAGGCATCAGCTGGAGCAGAGCCCGACCCCCCCGGCTGTCCCCTCCTGTCAGGAGCTGTGCAGAGCCAGAAGATCCCCCCTGAGCCTCCTTTTCTCCAGGCTGAGCCCCTTTCCCAGCTCCCTCAGCCGCTCCCCATGGCACAGACTTTTGATATTGATGATGTATAAATGTGTCCCTGATCAGACACTAACTGTAATTATTTGCAGCTTAAAGGTTTAACAATTGTGTCAACCTGAAGTTGTCAGAGGGTGGGAACAGACACTGGGGTGCTGCAAATTAAACCATGCTGGCAACCACTTAAAAGTGCTCCTAATAGGTTTGGCTGTAGGAGCTTATTAACTGACAGGAGAAGTCCTGCCATGGGGAAAGGAGCTTCCTTTTATGAGCTACAGAAAATAAATTAGATTTTTCTTTCCTCTACCCTATGTAGGAAGAAAAAGCTCTTTGATACCAAGAAACATGAAACAATGAATTGTCATAAGACCCAGACAATAATTTAATTTTGAAAATGGAACCTGTTCCGTTTTTTCAAGTTTTTGGCTCCCATCAGCAAGGTGAGGTCAAATATACATGTATATATGTGTGTATATATATATATATATAGAGAGAGAGAGAGAGAGAGAGAGAGAATGGCAGGACACAGGGAATGGCTTCACAGAGCCAGAGGGCAGGGTTAGAGGGGAACAAGTTGTTCCCTGTGAGGGTGGAGAGGCCCTGGCACAGATTGCTCAGAGGAGCTGTGGCTGCTCCATCCCTGGCAGTGTCCAAGGCCAGGTTGGACGGGGCTTGGAGCACCTGGGATAATGGAAGGTGTCCCTGCCCATGGCAGGGGGTGGAACAGGGTGGGCTTTAAGGTCCCTTCCAACCCAAACCATTCTGGGATTCTATATACACAAATATTCTGGGCGGTTTTGGGTTGGTGTTTTTTTGGTTTTTTTGTTCGTTTGTTGGGTTGGGGGTTTTTTGGGGGTTTGTTTTGTTTTGTTGTGGGGTTGGTTTTGGTTTTTTTGGTTTTTTTTTTGATGGGTTTTTGGTTTTGGTGGTTTTTGGGGTTGGTTTGTTGGTTTTTGTTTTTTTTTTTTTTGGGTTTTTATTGGGGTTTTTTTTGTTTGTTTGTTTTTGTGGTGCTGTTCAAGCTTTGCTTCTTTTAAATAGTAGTTGGAGAGAGACAAGAACTCCAAGTGTACCCTTCAGGCACTCACAGCCTGACTCTCCTACCCTACACTGCAAGGCCAAAGGTCCAAAGTTCAGCCTTTGGGCTGGGGTTCTGCTGGGCCAGTGCACATCTGGGACTGCACCTGCAGCTCAGGGGAGCAGCTCACCCTCCCTGGGCTCTTAAGGGCAAGAGCTTTCAGATTTGGGCTGTAATTTCTCTGCAGATAAAAGCCAAGATTAACCATCAGCCTTGTCCACTGCAGAGCACACCTGGTCAGAGAGGACCTGTCCCAGTCCTCACTCCCCTGGCCAAAAGCCATTCCAGGATGTGCAAAACAGACAAAAAGATAAATTAAGTGATACCAAATAAACAAACAGCAACTCCAAGTTTGCATTCAGACCACAACCAAGAAAAAAATATTCCTGTGCTTATCTCTGCACACAGCTCCCATCCACTAATGCTGGAGGCACAAGTCTTTCCAGGACCAAACCACGATCAGTTCATAATTGCAAAAATCTCCCAAGCACCAGGCTTTTAATTGTTTCTCTAAGATTTGCCTAAGAGCTATTTTAATTCCAAGCAGCTGTCTTAAAGAACAACAAGAAAACAACTTAATATGTAGGGCTTGACTGGGATAGCTCATTATTGATTGAGTAGAGAAGAAATAATTAAGTTCCTGAAAAATACATTTTGAGACTAGTTTGAGTAGAGTTTCAGAGACCAAATGAAGGACTCAGGGGGGAGTTTGTGTATTTTGGCATAGCAAGAGAACTGCACAAGCCCTGCTAGAGCTGTAGGGAGCTGAGGTTGGTTCTGTGGTGGTCCGTGGCACTGGGTGGTGACTGTGCAGACCATGGGACAGACTTGCTGCTCCTGTTTGTTATTTACCCTTTTCAGCTGTGCCCAGCCCTCCACCACCCTGGAGAGGAACCTTGACCACGGGCACAGCCTGGGACAAGCCAGCCTCAGTGCCCACCTGGCCTGTGGGGCTGGCTAGGTGTGGTCAGTGCCTCCCTGGACCAGGTCTGACTCTCAGGGCTACACAGATATCTGCTGTCCTTAAAAAAAAAATATAAAAAAAACAACATTTCCCCCTCCCTCCCTGTAAGTTATGTAGAACCTCTCCTACTTAGAGGCACTTGTCATCAATTATCTCAACCCATCTGGCTTTGTCTCCAAGTGGCATTGATTATGAGCATCCTGTGCCCTAGAGATAAACACACCAGCCCCATTTCCCCCCTGTGCCTTCTCCATATTGGCTCCTAACGTGATCAGACTGGCGATGATCAGCCTGCTGGGAAATCAATAAGAGCACAGACATGTCACAGCCCCAAGATTAATGGAACTGACTTGGCACAGAAAACTTCCCTGCGTTCGCACAGCCAGCCCACAGTGCTTGTCAGTTCAAGTTTCCTTAACCACAGGCATGGATCCAACTTCGTGGCCATCCTCAGAGCTGGAGCTCACCCACTCCCACGGCTCTGGCTGCAGAGCCACCACTGAAACAGCCCACGCCAAGATCCATCAGGAGAGAATGTAAAGACTGAAAAAAAGTACCTTCATCCCAAGTAGTCATGAGCAGAATAAAAACCAGCCTAACAAAAAGCCCCTAACCCTGTCTTCACAGATTGGTTCTGGCAGGTTAGCAGCTGCATTTTGTTAATGATAATCATTCTGGGGAAGGCAAATTAACTTTTCTATTAATCCATCAAATCTGCCCCTTGTCTTGCTTTGGTTTTACATTCAGTATAGCTCAGAATCACTCCTCTCCAGTGGGACTGCTGGATCACCTCTTCCACACCCCTCAGTTTGCACAGCCCTGGCACACGGGTCTCCCACTGCAGAAATCCCTCTGCAGTCTGTACTGGAAATGTGGGAATGGACTTCCCCATGGTACTCGTGGGTGAACCCAGGAGCAGGTGCTGCAGAGATCAAGAAAAGAAGCAGGAAGGCAGAGACAAGAGGGTACTACACATTTTACAACTTATAGAATCTATAATATGCACCCAAGAGGTGGATAATTTAAAGTGCTTTGATGAGCTATTAGTAGTAAGTAATAGCTGCCATTAACTCCAGCAGAGCAAGGTCATGCAAGCTCCCAGAATCTGTTCTGCTCAGGATTTTCAGCTCAGCATTTTCTCCCCACATGCCACGAAGCAGTGCAGGCTGAGATTGCATCCCCATTCCCATTTACTGACAGCCAAGTCAAACCCACCACACATCAATTCCCCACAGCTGGATCCCTCACCCACAGCTCAGGAAAGGACCTCTGGAGACATTTCAGGACAAACAACCCTTTGCAGGCAGAGCTTCACTCTTAAGGCTACCAATTACAAAGTACGGGAATTAAGTAATTTAATTTTCAACCTGGATCTATAGGGCTGAGGATGAAAGGATACAAAGCTGTCCCATTGTTTGCAAACTAACAGCAGCTCTAAGAGCCAGCCTGGATCCTGGAACAGAGGGAGAGAGAGGGAAATGAAAGAGCATGTGTGTAAAATATAGATAAGAAAGCAAATCCCAGCTGTCGTCCCTATCAGCCCTTCCTATTTCTCTGGCAAGAACATGTAATTTTGTGCCGTAATAGCAAAGGTTGGAGTGACTGCTGTCACATTTGAATGATACTGCTATAGCTCCCCTCTTTATATGTATCTGAAATGGGAATCTTGGAATCTGGTTGCTGGGTACTGGTGGTTTTTTCCAACACTTGTCTCAGTCCCTACTTTTCTATATAAAATGCCCCGTTCTGAAGCACAGATCAGAGATAAACAACAATATGTGCCTTGCATGTTCAGAGACTTTCTGAAACATCCTACCATTTCTCCTTTCAGGGAGCTGTAATTTGTGCTCCCACAAACCTATGAAGAATCAAATTTACCCATGCCCAAAGCAAATCCCATTTGAAAGGAATGTTTAATTCCAGCCTTGAGGACAGGACCAAAGAATTAGCTCCCTTAGAACAAAGGGAACAACCCAATTTTAGAACATCAATGGAAGAAGCACAAATGACTTCAAGAAGCAGCTCCAGGTGTAAATGGGTGGGTGAGTGGGAGTAGGAACATTCAGGGAGGCACCAGATTCTGGGGACGCTGCCTAAAACACAAGCTGAGAGCCAGCACCTCACGTATGCAGCCTGTCACAGCTCCAGCCCACAAGTTTCCTCTCAAAACTTTGAGAAGAATCTGTTCAACACTTCCAGCCTCAAAACACACACTTCGTTCCCATTCAGCTCAAGAGTTTTACTTCTCTGATCATAAGTGTTAGTGCTATATATAGAATGTATTACACATGGTCAAATTCACATGAGCAAGAAACATGAGTTTCTAGATAATCAACAATTTTGCAATGGAACTGTAAGCAAGAGTTGAATTAATCTTATATTTAAAACCTTAAATCTTTACTTAATGTGTACCTAAGGACAGAGCTTAAGTTCCGCACATGCACACTTGTCAGTTTTTTGCTAAATTAATGTGGTAAATAGCTGTAGAAAAAAAGATTAGGTGAAATAAATTCAGAGAGTCATGAAATTAGAGGTGCTTGGTTTTTCCCTCCCCAGAATTATGGAATGAAACAATAGCTTCCCATTCCAAGCCCCTGGAGCAGACTTTAAAATTCAGATCCACTTCCCTTGTTCTGCAGGGAGAAACATTACAGGGGAGAAACATTACAGAGATTTTTTTTTTTTTTTTTTTAATGCACTGATATTTCATTAAAAGTGGACCCAAGCCACGGGCCCCTCTCACCTGCCCTGGCAGCGCTTCCTCCTCTCTGCACGCTCCATTTCCCACCTGAAAAACACCCCCAGCCCCCCTTCTCAAGCGCTGCCACTTCTGACTGATAGCACAAAATTGAACTGCACTAAGCACACATCCGAAAATCTGATAAATATTGTTTGGAAATATAATTGAGGTTTAACTGGAGCATGAATTTTTCACTTTGAAGCAAAGATTTCTGCACTTATTTATGAGGAAGATTTAGTGTTGCAAATAGCGATGACAGTTGAGATAAATGTTAACCCGAGTTATGCTTTTCCTCATAACCTGCAGAGGCTCTCTCGGCAGTGCTGCGTGTCAGCAGGACACACATCACCGGGCAGAGCTGCAGAAAGCCCCAGACACTCCCAGCCCTGCTCTTCCCAAGGCTGCACCGGCTGCAAAATTGATCAGAAGCATCCAACACATTTGGGGTGCAAAACCCGAGCTAAACATCGAGTCTGAGCCTTGGCTTACCCTTGGATCAGGTTTTGTGTCAACAGGGCTCTTGACACACCAGTTGATGGCTTGGTCATGAATATTTAAGAGCAAAGTGCTCCCCAAAGTTGTTTTACAACACCAGAACTCATCTCCCACAGCAGTTATTCTGCTTTCAGTCCCACAGTATCTGTACCAATTTGTACCCAATAGTTTGGCCATTACCGAGGCACTCGGAGATAACAGGAAGGGGCTATCAGGTTTTAATCTAAAGTTCTTTAATATCCTAGGAAATCTCTTACCCCGATGCTGAGACCTGCAGGAGCTGTTGTTTGTCAGAGCCCTCAGCCACATCCTGCATGTCGTGCCAACACCCGAAACAAACCTTACACCCCCAAAACCTTGCAACGCTGCTATGTTAAACAGAACACCTTCTGATAGAAGGTGCAAAATTATAATTCCATTTTAATATTGTCAGAGTAGCTGATATTAAACTATATTCCTCCACGCTCATCTGTGTTTTCATAGGTTTATCTCTGAATTTGAATGCAGCAAGTGCTCAAACTGCAGGAACGTGCTGCTCTAATCAGAGCTTCACTAACAAGGAGCCACTGGTATCAAACAATGTTATATTAAATCAAGGATGAGCATTTAAAATTCCTGCATAGCACCAGGTCAGAGCCGGCGCTGGACTCGAATTTTAAAGCTCCATCCTCCCATTAACACTCGTTTTCAACTGTGCAAACAAGATAGTAACAACACTCTAAACGCAGCAAACGCTAAATTCAGATCCCGGCTCCGTGCCTCATAAATTTTCATCCTGGCATCACTTCTTGTTCTTTTTACAGCATTTTAAAAATGTAGGTTAGCCTTTGCATTTTAAGCAGCCGCGATTGTATCAAATGCCTGGATTTTACAGCAGCCAAGATGTTCCCAAGTTTGATGAACTGATCTCAAGTGAGATAAATTATGTCAGTTGTCGGCTTTGTCAGTAAATCACGAGTTGACATTTCCCTGATTTGTAAAGGTATAATGTAGCAGTGGAAAGAAGCGAGCTCTTGAAAACCTGCACGGAAGGTGAGATTAATAAGCAGTTCAAAGAAAATGTCCCAATGTAATGGGCTTGGAACATCCATACTCAATTCCAGTTCATTTGCTATTTCTCAGGTTTTCTCTTTTAGGAATTCAAAAAATGCTGTATAAAACATTTTATGGAATATTCCATCTATGTGCTTCTTTGCTTTACAATAATTGACAACATTTACATATATTTCCATGTTATATTATGCCATAAATTTGCATAGATCCAGGTAAAATTGTTCAGCTTTGAGCCTGCTGCTTCAATGAATTTCAGGAGCTGAATCACAGCTCCAATCTGAATTACATTGCTCCCAGAATTCCCTTTCCTGTGCAGCTCTGGAGAATATATCCCTGGTTAATAACCCTGGTGGTGTCTGTGCTGTGGAGCTGCACTGCTGTCTGTCTGTCTGTCCCACACCAGCGCAGCTCCCAGGGGAGACACTGCTAAGGTGAAACCACCCAGTGTGGCTCAGTCCCACCTGCCTTTCTCCTCCCTCCGTGCTCACCTGAAGGGAGCAGGGTTTGGATGGCCCAGCGCTGCACAAGGTGGCAACACATTTCTCTTTCAGGCAGCACTGAAGAGAGGAATTCGACCAGTTTTTATACTGAAGCTAATTTAACCCGATTTAGCCCACTTTGTATGTTCACTCTGCTTTCTGGAGTTATTTTTATTGCACTGGAGCTGTGCTTGCAGGCACAGATGGTTCCCGAAATGAACAAAAGCAAACCCCACTCGAGCCGGCCTGGGAGCAGTTACATGAAAGTGTTACAATTTGGTTAAGAAGTAATTTGGGGCTGTGTTTTGATTTACACTAACTGAAATGTACTGGTTCACCACAGAGATGCCATGAATTTATATGTGGCATTTGGCACACTCACCAACCATCTGGCCCCTGTAAAGAGCACACGGGACATCACAGCCTCGGGGGCAATGTCTGAGCTGGGCTTTGATCACCATCAGGATTTTTTTTTATAGGACCAGTCCATCAGCAAATCTCATTGAGCAGAGGCTTTTGCATTGGTGGATAAAGCATAAAGTAAAAAACACGGGTAGTAAAGCAACGGGAGGCTACACATATTATTGCTAATATCCCCTCGAACACAGCCAAGAGGCTGATGAACCATAACTTGCATGTTTTAGACAAGATATTCTTTCCATATATGCACTTTTTGACCTCATTTAGGTGCTGCTTTTAAGGCAGAATTCTTCTGAAAGCAGAACTCCACAGTGGGGAGAAAGAGGATGGAAATAATTGCATGAATAGAAGAAGTCAAAGATTAAAAACAAGAATTTAAGGATGCTAAAGGCCAACCCCTCACAGTAATACTGCATAAAAAAAGAAATTGAGGAATAGTGACAGAGTATCACAGCCCTGCAGGATTATCTGGTGGAAACAAAATGCATCCGAGCTTGCCAGCTGGTGCCAACAGCTCTTTACCTTCTCGTTCCCTCGTGTTATTTGTATTTGCATGACAATAGCACTGAGACCGCACAGCAGCCAGCACGGCTCAGCATCCAGCCAGCAGCAGAGACAGGATTCCTGCCCTGAAAGCCTGGGAGTTCACACTCACAAAAAGAGGGAAGATAATTAACTGTTCGCTAGAGAAAGGCTGAAGTGTGTTAGGGGAGTGAATCGAGCCCGCAGCACCCAGCTCAGTGCTTGGCACCAGGTTTCCTCTCCAGGCTGGGTGTTCTCCCCAGGCTCCTGCAGCTGGGAGTAAAGGCTGGGCTCTCTGCATCCCAGTGGAAGGCAGGGCTGGCCCCAAACCAGGCTCAGTGTCAGTGGTGTGGCTGCAAACTTTCGCTTCCATTTCAAGAACCCAAACTCGATTTCATCCCACGGCCTTGCTGGATGCCACGGGCCAGGGCCAAGCAGCAGCAGGACACTGTCCCCTCCAGCCCAGGGGCTGTCCCAAAGCTCACCTTGCTCACAAGGAGCAGCCAGCACTCACCTGACACTTTTACTCTCCCATCCCAGAACCAAGACCCCTCTGCAGAGCAGCAAAGCTGCCACCAAACCCTCCTCGCTCAGGGATGTGGCCAAGAGGAGCCTTGAGAAGGCTGGCCTGGAACAGAGAGCAGACAGAGCTAAAGAATGAAGTAGGGATTTATTAGAATGCCTCGATGGATCAACCTCAGGCAGCACAAGAGCCCAGCCAGGGCTACACCCAAGATGAACCAAAATGGTCACAAAAATGCACAACCGATCGCAAGGTCTCTCACTTTTATAAGTTCTGCTCCATTTGCATATTGGAGTAAATTGTTCATTTATAGCTTTAGGTTATGAAGTTCAATCCTCCTTGTTTCTCCCTCTTCAATTCACCATTTATTTATTATATGTTTATACTTTTTGGGCCTGGAGCTTGCAATGGTTGTCCTTGGTCACGCTGGAAAAGGATTATTTTGTCTACCCACCCTGTGAAGAGAATTTGCTAACACTTAACGTGAAGCTCAGAACTACACACTAAAGCAGCACAGAATCTGAAAAATATGAAAGCCAAAACTTAAGGCATCACCTTGGGCACCAGAGCAGTGAGAGGCTGGAGGGGTGAGTGACACCAAAGACCCAACAGTCCCAACGTGTCAGCACTCAGGACAGCAGGACAGGCAGCTTCATTGAACAGCTCTTGGACACCTGTGCATCCCATTTTCTGGCCAGGAGAACCGGGAACACAGAGCCAGGGAATGAGGGAGTGGGGATCCCTTTTGGATCAGCTGCTCCCAAAGTAACAGGCAATGTCACTGCTCGTCTTTTGGACTGGATTGGAGACCAAGCTGAACTCTGCTGTCTTAATTATCTAACCATAAATAAACATCATTTACAAGACCTAAACATTTTAAAACACCCTGTTAAGCATCTGAAACATAAATGCTTTAATTATAGACTAGCTCAAGACTGAAGTAACACTGGGATAAATGCTATAGAGCAGCTGTCTATGAATATTTTACAATGAGATTGCTCTCCCTTCTCCAGGTCCACAGGGACTATCGGGTTGGGAAGAACACATTCATTCTCTAAAATGCCTGTTCTTCTTTCCCTGGTGGTGCCACAGCCCCCCAGTCACCCCCAGCTCTGCCAGTTTGCCAAAAGTTTTGTCCTCAGCTATGTGCCCACAGTGAGCCCAGACATTTGGGGGTTCTCTGCTGCTGTGCCAATTTTTGTTCTTCTGTGGCTCTACTTCACTGCCCAGCTCAATCACTTGCAGGACTCCCTTGACTGCAGCATGCTCTGGACCAGACCCCAAAATCCACATGAACATCTTTGAAACCTACAGAGAAATTCTGGGTTTTCTTTTCTCTCTGAAACCCAGTTTCATTAACAGTTGTATAAAGGGATCAACATCTTTGAAAATAGGGCCACAAATGCCCAAGGGAGACAAATTAGAAAAGACAACCCCCCAGTCACTGGTATAAATCATTTATCCATGTGCCCCAGCTCCAACCCAGTATCACTCTGGTGGCTAAATTTCACTCCAGCTGGGGCCATTTCTTATGAGCAAATACAGCCCCAAGGCAGGGGAGGATCAGCAGTTTCCTGGCTTTGTCCAGCTGATTCCAAGATTTGCAGCCTGGATTCTTTTGAGCTGTGTGCTGGTGTAGGAGCAGCTCAGGAAAGCCCAGCCAGGAGTGCTCCTGCAGCTCCTGCTGTACCAAAGCAATATAAAAAATAGAACTTACTCCAAAAGAGATGCAACAGAACAGCCATTGGTGCTTTGTGCATCTCCTGAGCTCCAACCTGGTGCTGGATGTCAGGCTTTGATATAGAGAAAATGGCAAAAGAGATTGACATATTCCTTCTGTTGACATTCCTATTTCTTCAGGAAAATTCCTATTTCATCAGGAAAATGTCTCTTAATTCGAGTCAGTATAATTTACTCTAAAGATAAAAGCACTCAAAGGCTTTTGTTCTAAGTATGAATATGATGGTCACAGGTCTCTAATTTACTGTAAAATATGAGCAAACAGACAAACTGAATCAGCCCCCAGGGAGCAGAAGGCAGGCAGCCAACTCCAGCTTCAGACAAGGAGCGCTCCATCCCCGGGATCTGTTGAACACCTGCAATACATTGATTGCACTTAAGCAGCCACCATTAGAATGTTAATGCCATCCCTGCCTCCAAAACACAGGATTTTTCACTCACAAAGCACGAGCTCTTCAGCGTTCTGGGGTTGGGGTTTTTTTCCTATATGAAGTAAATGGAGCAAGTGATTTTTTTTTTTTCTTTAACTACAGGCTGGAAACTCCGTTCCTGTTACACTGACAGCAATCTATTAGTTAAGGAAATCAAGTTTTTACTCACTACAGGAGGGGAGAGAGATACTTAAGCTTTTATGTCAGTTCATTCTCTATTAATGACAAACATTGGAAGCCTGGCTAGGATAGATCATCTTGCACTCATTGCTGTGAGTATATTAAGAATTAACAGCAGCAGAGCAGTAATTAAACACCAAATGCCTGTGCCCACTCTGCTGCCAGAGCACTTCACTGCACACCTGGGCTGGGCAGAGGGGGACCCAGTGCTCCCAGAAGATGCCAACAGACAGTCTGGGAACCCCTCAGCCTCCCCTAATCCTGGTGGGAAGATCACCAGCATTCCAGGGGATCAGCCTCCATGGAAAACAATCGCTGTCCTAGCTCTGCTTCTAGTGCTGGAATTAAATTTTAACTTTTCCATTCTGCCATTATCGTGTGTTTTTTTCCTACTGGTTTCTTTTACCAGTTGTTGCCTCAAATTCAGGCTCCAACATTCCAAACATTTATTTATGCTGCCACAATAAATGTTAAGTATATTCTGTTTGCATCATGTTTTCCTTTTCCTCCTTTATTGAATGCTTCCAGATTTATTTAATACAAGAGCCCTAAAGCCTACCAGGCTTGTTATGCCTTTGGAAGACTTCAGGACATATTTGGTTTATTAACCATCTTAGATTAGAGCAGTTAATTTATATTAGTGTAAATAAAATACACAAATTACCTTAATGAAAATCTAAAATATAATTTGGTTTTGTGTAATACATCATCTGAAAACACCTAAGTTCAGCCTGGATTTTCTACTCAGGTTCAACCATACCTGTTAATTCCCTTATCATCAAAAATACTTAGAAAACCACAAAGAATTTTTTAAAATAAAATGCATATTTCCACTCTGTCTTTTAAGATTACTCTTCCTCCCAAAAGAGCTTTTCTAAGCAACTTTCCACAGCTTAAAGTTCTGTTCAGTTTAAATAAGTGTCCACACATTCTGATGATTATCTGAAGTTCCTCCAAACTGCTGTGGGGAAAAAAAAATCAGATTGAGCCCAGTGTGCATTGTGTCTCTTAAAAGATCCAGCTCCAGGCCCTGGGAGAAAAGCTTAAAAAGAGATTTTCAAAACCCCAATTCTTTTTCCAAAATGCAGCCAACACACTGGGCTTTGATCCCTTTTAGCACCCACCACCCACCTCTGGAGCTCCAGCCTGGTTGTTCACATCACTCCAAAACCTCCAGAGTCCCAGCCAAAAATTCTACTTAGTGTGATGCCAAAGCCAGTTTAGAATTTCATCATGTCACACATTCACTCAAGGAGCACTTAAATGCTTTTTTTCTGCTTTGCTTACGGAGCACTTAAATGTTTTTTTTCTGCTTTGCTTACAGAAATCAGTCGTTTCCAGAAGATTTTTGTTTGGGAGCCTCTCCAGCGGTTGGGCCCTGGGGCTCCTCCCAGAGAGGTGACAGCAGCACCTGGGGGAAGGTGCCACGTGCTGACACACACGGGGACAACCTGATAAAACAGAAGTGGGAACCTCTGTGACGAAAGATGAGGCTGCTGCAGCAGCCAGGTAGCCCAGCCCCAGCCCTGCGTGTCGGGTTTGCTCTAGTGGATGTGCCACAAACGCATCCTTGTGAAGCGATACGCGGAATAAATAAATAAGACTCCAGAACCTGGGGTAGTTATGAAGTGGGTATGTATGTCAGTGCCCGGCACAAGTGAGATAGCTCTCCTGTGGAGGCTGTTGTTGTGTTGTCGGGCCTCACTCCCTGGTTGGGGTGGCCCGGAAAGGTGGAAAAGTCTCTCCTCCAACCCGAGCTTCCAAAGAAAGACTCAGTAGTCTTCAGTCGTCCGGTGTCAGGGTAGTTTATTGTGTGTTATCTAAAAGATTTCTCCCTGAGCTGCTGCGGTCCGTTCAGCAGTCAGGCAAAGGCACACACTGACTCCCAGGGGGCTGGTGCCCTCTTTTATATCATACATTATGTGTTAAATGTTTATGGTTTTTCCCCAGTGCCCATCACCTATATTGAACAGTGACTTTCTACTCTAAACCAATCTGTGAGTGCCAACATCACCAAGAACACGGAGGTTAGGGAGAAGAAAGGAGGACAGGGCACGCCCAAATCCCTCCATCTTAGAACTTCTGACCCCCATGTACAAAACTCAGACCCCTCTGTACAAGGCCTAAAACCTCCCTGTACAGCACTCAAAAACTCTTCCTCTCACTTTGTGACTACTTCTACTACAATATCTAAATGTTTGTGATTTCTTGTTCTTCCTGCAAGGTTGGTAAATTGTTCCATGGATCAGGTTCAAAGCCACAGGGGTCTGTGGCTGCATTCCAGGGTCTCAAATGCTTTTGACCTGGGCCCGGAACATCCAAGAGAGTCCAAGGGACATTCCTGGGTTCCGACACTCTCCAAAAAGTTGTGCCCCGAGCCTTGGTCTGACCCACACCTTTATTCCCAAAGACGTTGCATATGCAATTCATTATACAACTTTTTCCATGCATATTCAACCCCTGGCCCCGCCTGGCCTCGCCTCTCATGCTAAAGAGGTCCACGCCCTTCTGGACATGCAAGGTTTGCTGTGGTGGTCTCACGGGGGTCTCTGAGGCTGAAGATTGTGGTCTTGCTCATGATTGAACTTTTGAACTTTTCTCCTTTGCGCGTGTGCTTTTGGTCCTTGGGTGCTTAGCTGAGTGCGTCTGTCAGTCTTGGTGGGCTTGGAGACAGAGGAGCCTCTTTATCTGGGTTCTTTGCCTCCTCTGGTATTGCTCTTTATCTGAGAAGCTTCAGAAATTTGCATTTTCCTATTCCCTTTGTACCATGGCAGAGGTTTCTTAAGTAAAAGGTTAAAATTCAACACATAATTCTACAAGCTAAAATTTAAATGCTTAATTCATTTTGTAAACTCAAGTGAGCTCCAAAAATCTCTCTTTTACCTGCTCCCGCCCTCCTGGGGAACACTGCCAGCTCAGCTCGGCGGCTGCAGGGCTTCTCCCCACTGCTGCTCACTCTGGCAGTGAGCACATTGATGCTTTGTTTGTTCCCTCTTTCTTTGGACAAAGGTGATGTGGATTTTCTCTAAGCAAAGAGAACTCCAAGAATTCCAGCTCTCCTGGGTGCACCCTGCAGGAGACACCCCAGTAACCAGCCCTTGGAGGAGCAGCATCTGCCAAATTATGGTGATTTCAAGAACCAAACTGTCCTAAGAAAAGATAATCACGTTATTTATGCTCTTGCAGGACTCCAGCCTGCAGCAGTTTTACCTGTCTCTTATGAGATCTGGATGCAGAGCATGTCTGGGGGTGAACAGAAGCAGAGGAATGTTCATCTGGTTCCCACTCTCAGGCAGGTATTCTTGAAAACTCCAGCCTAATCTTCACATTATTTGCTTTATGAAACACTCTGAAAGAAATCAACTTTGCAAGGACTTCTATCAAATGTACATATTAGCAGTTTTCGTTGTGACCTATTTCTCAGGCATTCTCATGTCAGAGTATTTATAGCAGTTCTGCAGAAAGGACTGAAATTAGAAAAACTCCCTGAATAGAGCAGCAGGCACATTGTGGTTCGTTTTGTTATTTAAATGCGTTCCTTTCACTCCAAACAGCAAAATTAAATAAGGAGGGAAAAGAAATATTCTAGCAGTCAGAACATTCCGAGGGACTTGCATTCCTATCAATGTCCACATCTCTATATTCATGCACAGAGGCAATGGCAATGCAGCAATTCTATCTGGCAAACCCAGTTAACTCTCATCCATAAAATGTGCCATTTAAATTCCAGAAGGGCTAATGAACAGCACAGGAGAAGAGACCACAAGAAAGAAAAACACAATAAGCGATTGGAAGCAGCTTTCAATGACTACAATGTACTTCTCTTCCCAAACCTGCTCTGTGGGTTTTCATTTGCTGGAGGTGTGGACACCTGCCAGTTTGCTGGAGCAGGTAAGCCAGTGGAACCCATCAGCCATCTGTTCTCATCCCACACACGGCCCAAAAAGCATCATAAATATTGAAAGAACCACAGACCCCCCCGAGCGAGCGGCTGGATAACAATAGCTTTAATTTTTCATTTGTTTATTTGATTTGCTGTAACGAAGGAGCTACTGGAGCAACATCTGAACCAAGTGAAATGCAGCAAATGAAACTTTAGGGCGAAATACATCTCTTAGAAGGAAATCTGCTTCTGTTTGATTTGCTGCTGGTTTGGGTTGTTCAAGTTCACACTCTTTGCTCAGTCATCAGCACCCCTGTGTCATGGACATGGCTCTGGCTTTGTTGAACTCCTCGAGTTAAGGGACTCAGTTAACCTGCAAGGAGACATTTCCATGGCTCTGTCACTCACCATCAAAACATCTGATTTAATGCTCAGAGCGAGCTGGAGGAGCCACTGCCCCAGCCCACCTGAGTGATGGATCACATTTTGCTATCAAAGATGTTGAAAGCATTTCCCCCAGATCTTTGCAATTCAGTGGCATCAAAAAGCATAATTACAACTGGAGGGCAGGGATGGATGGATTGATTGATGCAAAATCACTCAAACAAAACCATCATAATTATTATAAATGACAGGAAGCCCGGGGTAGCCAGCACTGCCACAGAGAAGAGGAGCAACTACATAAAAAGGCCTTCAGAACAACTTCAAAAACTCAATTTTTTCATAGAAACAAGGGACAGAAAAGAGCCCCCAGACCCCTCACCCACCTCCTGGAGCTCCTCATTGTTACAACCAACTAGCAAACATTTACTACAGGTATTTGCCCAGAAATGACCCTCAAGGTGATCTTCTTGGACAATTGATGCAGGACACTGAAGCTGATGGGACTATTTTAGTGTTGCCTGGATTTTGCAGGAATAAAATTTTTGCAGCTTTTGGGCAAGCTGCCTTTGAGGAGAGCAGTGACAGGATCCCCCTGCTGGGAGGGGACTCTGAGCAGCTCTCGGGGTCTGGGTGTCAAGGTGACCCCAAGATTGTAAAAGTCCTCGTTTCCCAGCCCGTGCAGCCAAAGGAGGAGTCTGAATGCGCAGGGTCGGCTTCTCAGGGTTGTTTATTTCTCCTAATCTATCACATTCTCTCTCTGCCCTGCTGAGCTCTGTCCAGCAGGTCGGCCATGGCATTCTGTCTGCCCTCAGGGTGGTGTTCACATTTTATACCAAAAACTCCGTGTGCCATGTTTACAGTAACGTGCCAATATCTGTCATTTATGTTGGACACTGTGTGTCCCTACCTTAAACCAACAGAAAATTGTCACCATCACACCAAGACATGGAGGACAAGGAGAAGGAGAAGTTCAGGACAAGCCCAATTCCCTGCATCTTGACCCCCTGAATCCTAGTCTAAAAACCTCAAAATTGTACTTTTTTCACCCTGTGTTAATTCAACTACCACACTACTCAAACCCTTGTGGCTTGTAATTCCTCATACAGAGTTGGCAGATTTTTCCACAGGCTAAAATGGAAGCCACAGGTGTTTTTGACTTTGTGCCAGGGTCTCCGAGCACCCTGCCAGGGTCTGGAGACCGCCAGGGCAGCCAGAGGGGTGTCCTGGACACCCACAGGCAATAAGACAAAAGCTCCCTCTGAGCTCCAGCTCCTCCCAGCACTCCCAATGCTTCCAAAGAGCTTTAATGCATCTTACTTCAAGCAGCAATTCTGAAGAGGAAATAGCAATCTTCATTAAGGATTAGGCAAACAATTAACTTATTATGTTCAATCTTTTTAATGTGTGTCTGGGTACACAGGAACAAAAACAAACACAGTTTAAGCACACTACAAGGGGAAAACCTATTTTTGTTCCCTCATTCCAAATGAGCTCCTCGTTTTTCCTTTGTCTCCAACTTAAAACTCTGAAATCAACTCAGCTGAACCAGGCTGATTAATTGGGAAATTAGAGAAGACACAAGACTTCCCTGTAAGTTTAAGGGGGCCAGGATTTAGCCCTGCATCACTATCCTTTGGTCTACACATGCTCAGAGTACTCAGCACCCTCACCCTGAGGCCAGATGGGCCTGACCAGGCTGTAACAGCTGTTTTAATTGTGCTTAGGTCATTAACATGTTTATCTATTCATATATCTGGTTTCCAAGGAGCAGGTACCACACTGCAGTGCTGATTATGAGGCATCAACTTCAGCATAAAACACAGGAGCCACCTTCAATCACCCCCCTCCTCCTCATTCCTTGCTTCTCTGTGTAAAAAAAGGCACTAAAGCAGCAGCAAATGCCTGATGTTTTCAACAAAACTTTGTCACGTTCTAAGATTCTGCTCTAAGCTTTTTTGTCTGTTTTATTTTATGGCACTTTTAATGAGAGGTTTCAACAACCCCATCATTAAATGAAAAGGAAAGAAATAGGAAAAAGAAAAAGAATAATTAAATTTTTTAAGATTCTTTCTGAAGGAAAATGGCACTATATCATTTTAAATGTTTAAAATCCAGCTGACTCCAGCATTTCTGCTGATGACTTCAGCAACTCACAGAGCAATTTAAAGAAATTAAGGCAGCTGGGAAATACAGTCTATAGCAAAACTACATAGATTATCCTGTTTCAGGGGAGAAACAGCACAACAGATGTTTTTAACTTGTGAGGATCTTCCATAAGTCACTCATTTGTATGGAGTTTGACACCACTCCCCACCATTGTGGGTCCCACAGGACAGAGACACCAACACCTGGGACTCGTTCACCTGTGGAAACCAGGCACAAAGTGGGGGAAGGAGTCTCACTGCAGCAAATGCCTCCAAGGAAGGTGCAGCTCATACTGAAAAGTGCAGCTGCTGCAAACATCAAAGCCCCTAAGTGCTTTATAATTACCTTGCTGCCAGAACCAGAGAACCACTCCCCTCTCCAGGTGCTGAGCCAGGACAGAGAGGATGCCCTCAGCCACTGGAAATACACATTTATGAGGCCTGGGGGTCTTGCTGTCTGCCTGTCTCTCTCTGGAGAGCATGAGAAGCACCAACCCCACGTGAAGTCAAGCCATGGATCCGTGCCTCTGACTCCAAGGCACTCAACAGAGGACACAGCCTTAAGCTGCACCGAGAGAAGTTTAGGTGAGATGTTAGGAAGAAATTCTTCACTGAAAGAGTGATTGGGAAATGGAATGGTCTGCCCAGGGAGGGGGTGGAGTCACCATCCCTGGAGGTGTTTAAAAAGAGATTGGAGGTGGCACTCAGTGCCATGGTTTAGCTGATGAGAGGGCGTTAGGTTGTGGATATTCTCAGTTCAGTCAGAGAGAAAAAGAGAAGGTTTTCTAACCAGGCGAGAGCCTGGGAGACAGTTGGGAAAGAATGTAAATAATTCTCTAATCTCTCTTGTTGTTCACATTGTTCATAGATATGTTCTGCCTCCATTCGTCATTCACTGCACACCAATGGTGTGAGTGTTTTTACTCTAAGACCAATGAAATCAGTCCGCACGATGTTCCCTATAAATAGAGCGGTGCATTTGAAATAAATCGGATTTTATTCTCTTTGCCTTTGACTTGGAGGATTCTCGTTACCGTCCTGCTCTATGGTGACATTAGGTCATGGGTTGGACTTGATGATCTTAAAGGTCTTTTCCAACCTAGTTGATTCTGTGTAATGAGGGCTGCACCTGGGAGCCCAGAATGACCAGTTCACAGCTCCCAGGCTTATCCTGCCTGTGCCAGTCCTTTGTGGCTTTTTTAAATTCCCATTCTGAAGTTGTCCGAGTCTGGAGAGGAGCCCCAGGACCAAGAAGATGATGCAGCAGACCTGTTTTAGCAGCTAACAACACTAGGTGTGGCTGCCAAACAAAACTGGCATGCTAAACTGTGAGCTCCTGGAAAGTGCTGAAGTACATCACTGCCCAAGGAATGCTCCCTATCCTAAACCTCCCCCTCCATTCTGGAAGGATTTCCTGCAGAAAGGCGTCTGCAGAGTTGTCCAAGAGTAAATTACGAATGTGATGCCTTACCAAGGAGGGTGATAAAAACTTCTGGTGTTATCCCAAAGGGAATTCTGGGAAGAAGCACAGGGCTGAAGGGATCCAGGCACTCACTCGTGCTCCAGAGTGAGCATTTAGTTTATTTCTCTCCCACTGAATACCCCAGTACTGCTGCTGTCCAAGGAGGAAAGCCCAATAAGAACTTGTAGGATTTTGGGGCAGGTGCTCATCTGTGGACAGGGTGAGCTCACACAAACTGCTGCTGCTCCCTGAGAGCTTTGTCCAATTCTCCCCACTACAACTGAGATTTGTAACTTGTAAGCATTGCTAATGCAGCTTTGGAACTCGCTGGGGAAGGTGGAAGGGAGCTCCCAGACCCCAGATCACATGGAAGCTACAGGCAGGATCAAGTGCAGAAGGTGGCATTGTATCTGTTTGGGTTTCTCCCACCTGGTTGGGTTGGAGGGTGCCCTGATGCTGCTGGGATTCTGCTGACATTTATTCCCCTTAACCCTGCAGAAATGTTGTGGAAAGTTCTGGCAAACTTTAATAACACAAAGCACTTTTCCCTTTTCTTCCCTCTGAGATTTTTAGGCACTCTTCCACACTTTATTTATGGTTCTGGGGGTAATAAAGTAGAAATATTGCCAGTTGCTGGTGATGGAAGTGGAGATCCTCACACAACAAGATTCCCTGGTGTTTTGAGCAAACACAAAACACAAGTAAAGGGTCTGATGATAAAGCTGAGTGTTGGTACAGGGCAGCCCCGGTTCCACCTGCCAGGAGGGAGGGGAGGGGGAAGAGGGGCAGCTTGCTTAGCACAGGAGATTAAGCAATTAAATCATGCTAGGCTGAAGCTATGAGAGCTGAAGCAAGGTGCTCAGTCTTGATGCTTTTTGGGCTTTGATGCTTTTAAGTCAAGAAAGAAGTCTGAGCTGGGGGAGAGAGGAGGGAGGAGCAAAGAGAAGGGAAAATAAAAGAAATGTGGAAGCTAATCCCAAGCACTGTGAAAAGGTCATGTGCTTCGATATGAGTAATTAATTTTCTTAGAGCAATGTTGAAAAGGTTAACCTGATTTATGGAATGCAATTTAATTTAAAATGTGTTGTGTACCTTGTTAAAAGGGTCCAATTATGGCTGCTAATTCTGTGGACTGACACAAGCGACGTGGTCTGATAACACCCCGGTGTGAGGGGGAACACGTGTCAGTCAATAATTAGACATGGTCTATCGAAATTTGAGGGGGAAGGAAAACTGGTGGAAATGCTGAGAGAACAACTGTTCTCTCTGCCCAGGGCCCACAGTGTCCCCTTGCAATTTCCTGCTCTGTGGAGCACTTGGTGATTCATTTCGAGGCAGGTTTGTGTTCAGAGTGGTTTATCATGGTGCTTGGAGACAGGAGTAAAAATGCCAGATTTGTACAGGTCAGCCCACACTGCTCCTTGACCTTCATTCTGTTAATTCTTCTTGCAAAAACCAAACTAAACACCACCCTCCTTCCTTGGTGAATTGGTACAGCAAGAGGCTGAAAAAACTCCCAGTGGTGCTTGTACACAGAACTTAGTAATAATCCAAATAACACAGGCTGCAGGGATCCTCAGTGAGAAGGGCTTGTGATCAAAATTTCCAGCCTGAAAACTTTTGTCCTAATCCACTCCTTGCTCAGCTGCTCGTCTTCCCTGGGCTCTGTGGTGACCCTGTTCCTGCCAGTCCTGGCGACTGTGTGCCCAGCATCCCCCTCCACAGCAGGAAAGCATCCCATGGGTTTGCAGCCCTGGAGCCACTGTCTGCCCGGGCTGCAGTGAAATATTTCATTTCATTTTCATTTTCTCACAGTCTCCAAGGCCAGCAGCCAGAGTTACTCCCTGCATGTTTTGTAGCCACTCCTTTAGCAAGCAATTAATGGTGTGTGAATGCAGTCAGTAACAGCTGCGGGGTAATCCTCAGTGCCATATTCCCTAAAATGTGTGTGCAAAGCTCCCCCAGTGTTCCTTCCCCTGCTCAGTTTGGTACACTGCAGATTACCAGAGGAACTATTACAACCCTTAAACTGGTTGATAGGATAAATATTCCTACAAGGAGCAGAATAAATCAATTAATGCAGCTCCAAGGTATCTCTGGCTCCTAAATTGAGTTGGTAAATGCCAAAATTGTGTGGCTACAAAGAGTGGCTTTGGTGGCTCCAGCTGCATGAAACCAGGACCTGGACCATGGGACCAGGACCTGTGTTGTTGGGAGGGCTCACCTGGGGCCAGGTGAGCAGGAGGCAGGAGATCTGCTGCTGAAACGTGGTTGTGTTTTCACCAAGAAGTCAGAAACACACCCTGTGTTCAGTATGGAGTTTGCCATCAACACCAACAGTGTTCCACTGTCAAACACAGCGAGCTGGGTGCAGCTGGATTGCCAAGTTCTTGTAGACTGTCACTGCTCAGCAACTGCTGCATGACAGGCTCTGTGCCTGCATCCTTCCAGGACCTCTCATGCATCACTGTGCCTGCATCCTCCCAGGACCTCCTGTGCATCACTGTGCCTGCATCCTTCCAGGACCTCCTGTGCATCACTGTGCCTGCATCCTTCCAGGACCTCCTGTGCATCACTGTGCCTGCATCCTTCCAGGACCTCTCATGCATCACTGTGCCTGCATCCTTCCAGGACCTCCTGTGCATCACTGTGCCTGCATCCTTCCAGGACCTCCTGTGCATCACTGTGCCTGCATCCTTCCAGGACCTCCTGTGCATCACTGTGCCTGCATCCTTCCAGGACCTCTCATGTGGATGCCAGCCTGGTCAGGGAGAGAGAAACGGCAATCGTTTCTCACAGTGGCTGGTGAGAACTTTTAGGGAGCTGTAGGAATGTGATAACTTGTTGGTATAAACAATCTGCAGGTGGTGTTTTTCCACTTTGTCTTTCTGTTCCTCTCAAGGACGGCGTGTGAGAAAGATGTTTTTATTAACTAGCCAATCAAGCAGAATGTATCACATCGGTCTATACAAGCTGGAGAATCCTTTGTATTAAAGCTTCTTTTTCTCCTCTTGCAATTCAGTCTCTCGTCTGTTCTTGTGTCATTCTTGGTGCAAGGGTGACACTGTCATGCATCATTTGTCTGCAGAGTTGTAGGAGAATCAGCTGAGCTGTAGCTCAGAGGGGTTATTGGATGATGAGCACAGCGTTCAGCCCTGGTCTGGTGGAAGGTGTCCCTGCCCATGGAAGGGGGCTTGGAAGGAGATGAGCTTTAAGGTCCTTTCCAAACCAAACCATCCTGTGATTCTTGTCCTTTTGGTGTTACTTCTGCTGAGGAAAAGAACATGTGTGTATTGGGCTTTCCTGCAAGACCTCATGGAAGTTCCTGGAGAAAGGGAACAAGCTTTTGTTTAACACTTTGAATGAGCAGAGGTAAGAGCAGCTTGTAGTTGCATTGATCTTTCAGGCTCCTATTGCTGTGACACTGAGTACTAAAACTTTTCTGGCATTTTATGAAAAAGTCTTGTCTGAAAGGGAGGATGGAAGAAACTCCTATCTGTCCTCTATAACCCCAAATATTCTCATGTTCCCTTCTGCAAACAAAGCTCTTCCCCACCTTTACCCAGAGCTGGTTTATATTGCCATCACCAAATTAGCTCAGGAAGCTGCATCTTGTGATAACTTCATTATGTTCTATTGCCTTCTTGGGGAGCTGAAAGGAATATAATGGCAATTTCCCACAATGGATAACTGGCTGGGGAAGCCAGGCCGGGGAAATGGCCCTTCCCTCCTCTACCCTTATGCAGTCAAATCACTGTCAGACATTTCATTTTCTGGTGTGCATGTTGGCCTCTTATCAAGCTTTTTTCACCCAAAGAGGATTCCTCCTCAGAGGAACATGAGGATTAGCATCAGATGGGAAAAATGCAGTTAGAATTACCAGAATATTAAAGGGGCAATTGTAATTTCTCAGCTGCAAGGGACACCTCAAGCAAATTACCTCAATTAAGAAAATAAGAATCAGGGAACTGCTTTAAATTGAAAAAACATTCAGATAGGATGTCTGTGTCTGTTTGTCATCAGGGGCTTAATATTTACTTCTCCTGATGAGACTTTGTCATGCTCTATTACAATTCATGGACTCGAGTTCCCAAATTATATGCACCAAAATACTTTGATTTATAGGGTATAAGTCCCTTCTCTCTGTGAATTCCTTTAATATTGTCATAAATGTGGTCAGCGATGCTTATCTTACGGTATTAATGTGCCTCATTTAATTATATTGTCTTGCTCAAAAAGTGCACTTAGTTTGAAGGAAACTACAAATTGTTAACTTTTGGTAAATGCACATTTCTCACTGGAGAATGGTGAGAACTGCTGCCTTCTGCAGCCAGCAGTCGGATGGGTGTTTGGGGAGGGTCAGAAATACACAGAAGGCTCTTGGGTCAGTAATAATTCAGGTCCTTCCAGCTTCTGCTTCTTGTAGGAGCCCCAGTTTCTGGTCTGGCCATCAGTTCTGTGCTGTGTCCCACATTCCCTGCTCTGAGGCTGCTCCTGGGTTCTCATCCCCCTATTTTAGGCTCAGGAAGGTGTGATTCTCTATTGATTACTTGATCTGTGTAATTACAATCAAAACCACAGGGATTTCAAGCCTGATTGACTGCAAAATAGAAATCTATTGGCTTGGTTGGACTCCTAATGACCAGGATTAGGAGAGAACATGGTTTGGGGCTGCTCTTTCTCTGCAGGATTGGTTTTGGGCAACTGGAGATTGACAAGGTTTGTGAAGGAAGGCACTGATCCCATCAGAGCAGGCTGGGGGAGTTATCTCCTTCATTTCTGCCTGTGGCTGTGCTTGTGGCATCCTGATGTTGTGACCCTTCTGCAGTAGCCTGCTGCCTACAGGAGTCAGGAGCAGAGCCTGGGGGCAACTGCAGGGCAAGCCAAGGAGCTGCAGCAGGGAGAAATCCAGCTGAAAGCCTCTCTCCCAGATGTTCTTGGCATCCTTCTCCAGCTGGGGGTCCCCTTGGCCAGCGTGTGAGCTCCTAAAATAAGTCTAGGGCCTGGAGTTTTGTCTGCCCCCACCCTCAGAAGCTGAAGGAAGGTGCACCAGCAGGCAGCGAAAGGACCTTTTTCTTTTTTTAAATAGGTTTTCATTTAAAAGATGCCAGAGCCAGCAGATTAGTGTCTTGACTATATAGGTTTCCTACAGATAAGGCAGAGAAATTGATTTCAATTACCAAAGTGGATAGACAGGCTGCTCTGCTCTCCCGAGGACTGTTAACCCTCGAGAGGCAAGAAGTGAAAACCAGGAGGGGGTTTGGAACCTCAAGCCATTTCCTGAGGAGCAGCTGTGCCTCTCGCAGCATAAATCCTCACAAAGGGAGAGAGCTAAAGAAAGGAGGTTTATTTAAGGATGTACAATGATCCCTGTGATACTCTGGGATTTCAGCAAGCTTTCAGATCCTCCAGCGAGGCTCTGGAGGCCAAGGGTTAAAGTGGCTGCAGGGATTAAAGGATTCGATGCCTTTCAAGCACCAGGTTCACCTTTTCCAAGAGCAGTCTGGCTGCTGGGAAGTTTTCCTGGGAGGTTCCAGGGCTGGGGTGGTGCAGGGCTGTGCAGTGCTGGATCCCAGCTGGGCAGGGAGCAGAATCCCATGCCCACCTCCAGCGCTTGGGGCACAGCCCCAGGTGACCTTTGGCAGCACTAGGGAACGGAGGGGATGGAGCTGCCAGGGTGTGGACGGAGGCAAAGGGAGGAGCTGCAGGGACTGGGCAGCGTGGAGGGACAGGAGCAGGGGCTGGACATTTCCTTGGCACATGTGGGGAGAGGGCTTCCAGTGCATCCTCAGACCTCTCCCATCTGCTGCTCCTGCATTTGCTCACCCTGCAATTCCTGAGCTGGCTCTGTAATTGTGTCCATAGGGTGCCTGCTTCCCTTCCCTCCTCAAATCCAATTTGCTACTTTTTGCAGCTCAGCTGCTGTCTGATAATGGGCACCTTGCGATGGATTTTTCTGCTATTCACTTGCTGGGTCTCTTTTGTCCTACCACAGGGAATTTTGCCCCTGTGGGTCTCACAGTTGGCTTCTCAGCTGGGTTTCACACAGGCTTTTATTGCCAGCAGCATCTGCTCTCCCCTCCAATTACTCCAGCACATTTCTTTGGTTCTTTGCTTTGCTGGGTTCACCAGCAGCTCCTGCCCTGGCTGAACTCCCTGGCAGACTCCCCCCACTGCCTCCAGGTATTTGGGGGGTCTGGCTGTGGTTAGAAATCAGATGCTGCAGATTGTCACGTCGGAACAGAAGGAATTCAGTGGCCTTGCAAGGCAGCAAGACCAGTGTGATAAGCATATTTAAGCAATCACAGGAAAACACAGCATATAAATAAGATTTTTTTTTCAGGCCACGGAATACATATGTTGCTGGAAGCAGCTCAGCAACTGCAGCTTTTGTGTCCTTTCAAACACAATTACATTTTTCAGAGAAACACCCTGTGGATTGTACTTTGCATTCGTGTTAATGTGGACAGGACTGTCCTGTGTGCACACAGCATCCTCTTTCCTTCCCTTTAGCTTTCGCCAGAGTTTGGCATGCTCCCAGGGTGGGGGATGCTCCTGCCACGCCCCTGTGGCACAGCTACACCCAGGTGTGGCCTCAGGCAGGCTCCCAGGGAGGCTGCAGCACAGCAAACAACATTTCTGGAGATGTCTGGGTAGGTTTTTTTCCCCCCCACAATGAAAAATTATTTCTGACATACTGGAAATGTGAATATACATCTAGATAGAGAAATGTTTAGTTTATATCATGTCTTAAGTTCAAAATAAATGTTTTCCATTCCCAGCAGTGTTTTCTGCTAGGAAAACCCAATCATTCTCTTCACAGCAGTTCAGTTATTTTCCATCTCACTCTGTGGACAGCTCCTGGATTTCAGATAAGGATCTCCTGTTTGAATGCTGAGGGAGGAGGTGGCAAAGAATATGTCAGTGGCAAATACCCTCAGCTTCCTCCCCTGCTCTTTGGTAGGGAACATGATGGGACCTCAGTGATATTGGGACGAACTTTCTGGAAGAGCAAGAGGTAAATTTTACCAAGGCTGAGATGCTTTGAGAGGACAGTTGGTTAAAACTGGGTTTAATGCGCAACCCAGGATTTCCAATGCACTTGCAGATTTTTCCCCCCTTTCCTCTTGGCTGCTGGCATCATTAATGCCAGGATTTAAGATGACAGAACTTTAATTGTACAGGACAAAGGCGTCTCGTTCACTGCTTCACTGATCAATTCCAGTTCATAAATTGTAGCAGGAACAAAACCCTTTACCAATGCTGACAATTAAGTAACATCCTGATAAACATCCCCTTTTGTTTTATTTAAATGAAAATGCCTTTATTTCCACAGAGTGGTATCTTGTAACAATAAGATTCACTGTCCCTGAAGCTTGGTTAATTAAACACAGTATTTGCAATCTACCAAAACAAGCTGTTTTATGCAAGCTGATAACAGGGTTTCTGTTTCATAATGTGAACAATTGGGTTATGCAAATGCCAGGATTTTAAGCCCCTGTGATCTGTTTTTGTTGCCTTATTATCTGTTTCTGTCTACAAACACCAAATATAGACATCCCAATTAAAGCAGCTAAATGCCATTAAGTCCAACTAAAGATGTTTTTATCAGTTAAAAACTTCCCCCAATTTAATTAAAAATAAGGTTTGAGATTGGCCTTTCTTAACCTAAACTCCACTCCCACACTTCCATCTAATTGATTGATTCTCCTGTGGGTTTTATTCCATGGTGAACCCCTCAGAGACCTGGTGGGAGGCAGATACTGAGCCCAGGTGTTGCTCACCTGTTGGCAGGTGCATTGACTCCTCCAGCAGGTCTGGTGGGCCTTGATGGGGGCTTGGTGAAGGACCAGGAGCTGGATGTGAACGTTAAACCTGCCCAGGCATTGTCACTCGTGGGAGCTCATCCTGCAGAGCTGCTCTGATGCATTTCACATGCCTGCTGTGTGGAGCCCATCCCACAGCCCCAGGTAAGAAGCAGGAAGATAATATCACCGTGGAATAGAAGGGAATAAGCAGAGCAGAGGCATCCTGGGGCACGTGTTGGCTCCTGGTGAGCCCTCAGATATTTGTGCTCAGACCCCCCAGCCCAGCTCGCTCAGTTTGCACATCCTGCAGCTCACTGGGAAGGTTCACATCCCTGGGAGCTCAGCTGGGCTGTGCCGTGCCATAATATCACCATGGAATAGAAGGGAATAAACAGAGCAGAGGCATCCTGGGGCAGGTGTTGGCTCCTGGTGAGCCCTCAGATGTTTGTGCTCCAACCCCCCCAGCCCAGCTCGCTCAGTTTGCACATCCTGCAGCTCACTGGGAAGGTTCACATCCCTGTTTTGAAAGATGAAAGTTTGACAAGAAGGTTTCACAGATATGTGTGCTTGGCAGAATGATCTCTGAATGTAGAACCTGAGAACAGAATAGAGATGGAAGTTCTGATACAGAAGAATAAGAGATGTGTAAATTAAGGATTGCTGAGCCAGTCTTTACTGGACAACAAAGAAAGTAAAGGTTAAGTCCAGTTGGAAGGGGGTTTTATGACTAGAGCAAAGGATTTGTTGGCCACAAACAAAAATATGTTTTTTCCAAGCAGAAATAGGTCTTAGGAAAAGCAGAAAGATACCACTGGCAAACAAACATGCCAATGTGGCAAGTAGAAAAAAGGTCTAAGAATTTTCCACTGCGAGAAAACTGGAAAAACAACTTTAGGCTTAAAGTGTACCATACTAACTCATGTGATTGGCTAGTGTTGGCCATAATATGGTCATGACAGGTAAGGCTATAGGTAATACTAAAGGTATTGATTGCTGTAATGTATTAAGATGCTCAGCAAAGAAGAATATGTAATGCAATGTGACCAGAACTAAAGGGTCTCCAGGCTTGCCGATAGCTGGAGCTGACAGCTGTAGGGTGGCTCTGTCACCCACGACCCGAGACTGCTGTAAAACCTTCTGTACAATAAACAGCACTTGGAAGAGTCGCCTGGAGTCCCACCTCTCTGTCTCTGTCTCTTACTCATGGGAGTTGTTTTGTTCCCCCCTGGGCCAGCTGCTGCTAACAGAGACCTTCCCTTCCCTTCCCCTCTGGCTGTGCAGCCCCCACAGCAGGGCTGGAGGAGCCCCTCACTCCCTGCCCTGGGGCTCGGGGCTGCTCAGCCCAGGGGATGAGATGAGATTAGATGAGATGAGATGGCTCTGACTGGAGACAGGCTTTTTGTGATGGCACTGGGGGGAAGGCTCTCGGCTCACAGCTTTCCCCAGGAGGATGTAACAGACCCCCCAGCGGTGTTGGAAGCTTTGTGCTGCTTCCAAAGTGCAGTAATTTAACTTTATATCAGCCATGTTTGCAGCAGCTGTCAGTCACCATGACAACAATATTAGCACTCGTGATGGCTTTGTTGTGAGCGCCAGAGAATGTAATATTCTGGAGGGAAGAAGCAGCAATTGCTTGAGCAGTTGCTCACAGCCCAAGTGACTCTATTGAACTGGGAGAGGTTCAAACTGTATTTTAAACATACAAAAAAAAGGCTTGCTTTTGGAGTATAAAATGACTTGAATTAACTTCAGTCTGACAAGAGGAAGCAAAGGGAATCACTGGAATAAATATGTGTGAGACTGGAAGATTAGAAACACACATTCCAAAATCTCACAGAAATGCAAACTCCCTCTTTTTGAAGGCACTGCCTCTGGAATGGCAATTTACATTTCTTTAAACTTGGGGAGGGGGAAGGAGGGTGATCTAAGGGGGGTTTGCCAGCCTTGTGGTTCTTGTCTGATACATGAAACAGTTACTCATAGAATACTAGGAGTAGCTCTTAGGCTATATATTCTCTAAGAATTAAAACAGGGGGAAAGTGTCCTGAGTTTCAAACACTGGAGTTTGTCTCTTAATCGATTTTCTTTTATGGGGAAAAGCAAATCATTGTCTCTCTCAATATTTAGTATCTCTACTGTTTCTAACCTCCCTCCTTCCCCTCCAGAGATACCCAGCATTACGATAAGGCATTGATTGTCTACACTGGGAAATGCATTCTATTTAATTAGTTCATTATTCCTTTTTTAACATAAGATTGATGACTTATTAAGCTGTGGTTAATTACAGAGTTTATTACTTTGAAAATAAGGACAACTCCACAGCTGCAGCCGATTCTGCTCTTGGCTGACCTGGATTTCTGGCACTGCTGTGTCCTGGAGATCTGTGGCTTCCCTTTTGCACCCTGTTCATTGAAATCCAGTTGTGGGGTCTGCAGCTTCACACCTCTGGGGCCTGGTTGAGAAATCGTGCCAGTGACCTTGCAGCTGCTGGTTTTCCCTGCAGGTCCAGAGCTGGGATCCCCCAAAACTTTAGCAGTGTGTTTTAGAAGCCTCTGTAGCTCCAGGGCCCCAGTGAGGACCAGAACTGGAGCATCACCACAGGCCAGCAGCACTGGGAAGCTCCACGAGAAGCCCCAGCCTGATCCATCAGACAAAGGAGAGAGCACCAAGCACCAGCTAAGTGAGGAAGGAGTTGTGTGTGTCCTCAGTGCACACCCTCTGTCCAGCTCCCAAAAATGTTACTCCTGCCAGCAGAGTGTCCTGGTGACAGCCAGGGCAGAGATGGGCGATGGAGACTCAGGGAGTGCCTGCAGGCTCATCCAGCACGCAAAAGCTGACATTGCCAGGGGCAGAAATACCCTAAATTTTGTCTAATAATCCAGCCAGACTAGCAGAGAGTGGAGGGCCAAGGTGCCCATGGCTTCAGCAGCACCTGCTACGATTTTGGGAGGTGCTGTGAGACAAACCTGGCAGTACAGCAGCAACACTCGCAGGGATGCTGCTGCCTCCTGCCGAGGGAGGGCACAGCAACAGTTGGAAACCACGTTATCAGCCGCGTTTTCAGCTCCAAAATAGGAGCTTTTCAATCTAGAATTAACACCAGGCAGGCTGAAATGCAGAGAAGTGCACTGTGGATCTCGTAAGTCTGGGTTGTGGGGACATGGACAGTGTTGGTGCTGCTGGGCTGTCAGCTCACACCACTCCTGCTGCTCTGTGGGGTGTCTGTGTGAGAGCAGCACCAGTTTAAAGGAAAATTAAAATATAATCGAGCACCTGTAACACAAAATGTTGCATGGGAGAGTCTGCAGAGCAGCAGGGCTATCATCAGAGGAGAGAGGCAGAGGGACAAGCGGGGAGTGAGGGCGGATTTTTCTCCTGGCACATTTCTGGAGCAGTGGTGCTCCCTCCAGGCTGTGTGTTGGCTGAGGCAAGGGACAGGCTGCAAAGCCATCGCTTTCTGAGCAATGTGTGAAAGAAGCCAAGAGGACAAAGTTGTAGTGAGCCCGTATTTTCTCACTGTCAGTACTCCAGGTGGTGGAGGAGCTATGAAGGAGATGCTGCAGCCTCCAAATCTTTCCTTTGGATCTTCTGCTGTTTCACTATCAGGACCACATTTAGCCATGAACCCCACTCCTGCCTTGTGAAAATGTCAGCTTCCCAACATCCCTGAGAGAACAGATTTTCAAGAAAAACACAGATGTTAAATCAATGCCTCCATCTTTCTGCCCTCCCATTTTTTTTCAGGCTGCTAACATTGTCCTTTTGGGAATGTACTCATGAACTATAAACATCTGCTGGTTTGCTGCAAACAATTCCCAGTCTTTAGCTGAACAGGCTCCTCTCTCTCTTTACTCGCTCCCAGCAGCCAGGCTGGCCACCCTGGCATGGTGTGAGATGAGGGACAGGCAGAGGCTGACTGACATTTTGCCTTTAGACATGAAATAAGTGCTTGTGGCTTGTTTTCCCCCTCCAGAGGCAGCAGTTTAGAGAGAAAGAAATCAAAGGAGTTGGGATACAAGCAGAAATAGCTCCAATGGCAGCTCATGAGAGTGGATTACAGGATGCATAAGTTATGGAAATGTCAGTAAGTGAGCAATGGGGTAACAGTCTTAGTGTCCCCTGCCTGTGTCCTGCTCAGCACCAAGGGCTTGTGGCCATTGCCACCACATGTCCCATGTCACTGCACGAGAAGATTCCACCCCTGGCCTGTGCCAGCCACCAGCAGAGATGCAGAGACAGTGACACCACTAAAAGAGGCACAGGTTTTGTGGTGCCAGCCCAGCTGAGTGGGCACCATGCTTCAAGAACCTCCTGGACACCTTGCAACACCCCAGTGACCTTCGATCTTCATGCTTAAATAAACAGAATTTGAAATTTTCACCCCCAAGCTCTAAAACCTATTTCAATTTTCATCTTTTGGGGCTAGGAACCACCATTTCTACATCACAGATCTTGGTGCATCCTTCAGACAGGCAGCAGGAAGAGCAGGGAGAGAGCTTCCCTCCAGCTTGGGAATTCAAAGGCGTGTGCGCAAGCAGGGGGTATCAGGTCTTGGTTTCCAGCTGTAAAACCAGAAGCCTCTTGGGGTTTCTGGATGTTTTCCAGCTGCCACCTGCTTTCCTCTATTGTGCATCCTTTGTCCCTGCTGAAAAATAACTCAGCTGCGTGGCTTTTCTTAGTTTTATGAAGAGTATTGTTGTTGGTTTATTTTCTGTTATTTTCCAGAAACATTCACGTTCGAGGATAAACTGCCATTCACGTAGGAAGATTTAGTCCCTCTTCATAAAGTTATATATTACAAGTGAAAGGGAAACAAGCATGGGCTGGCAGCAGAAAATTGAATTAGCTCAGCAGTACACTACACAAAATAAGACAAATTTTGTACAGAAATATAATTGAAGCTGCATTATTTATCCTCCCTTTTTGGGTTATTTGTCAAAGTGAGCTGCAAGTTGCAAATTAAAAGAGCTATTGATTCTAAAGTTGTTTTTAAAGTATTTTCTGCATTCAGATCCTTGGAAACAATTATCTCAAAGTGGTGCCAAACAGCCAAATCCTTACTGGTCTTGGGTTCAGGGAGATAACATTCCAGCTTCTCTCCATCATTTGTGGGCATTCAAATTACTCTTTTTGGTAGAATCATAGAAAAACAAATCATTAAAGTTAGAAAATACTTCCAAGAGCATTGAGTCCAAGCTGTGCCCAATCCCCACCTTGTCCCCAGCCCAGAGCACTGAGTGCCACCTCCAGGAATTCCTTGGGCACCTCCAGGGATGGGCACTCCAAACCTCCCTGGGCAGTTCCAAGGCCTGAGCACCCTTTCCATGGGGAAATTCCTCCTGGTGTCCAAGCTGAGCCTCCCCTGGTGCAATTTGAAGCCATTCCCTCTCCTCCTGTCCCTGTTCCCTGGGAGCAGAGCCCAACCCTCCCCCAGCTGTCCCCTCCTGTCAGGAGTTGTGCAGAGCCCCCTTTTCTCCAGGCTGAACAACAAAGATTCCTTTGTCTGGGAAGAAATGGGTGGAAGGTGGGATCAGAAGGGTTTGTGCCATTGTGTTGTTGAGCACAGCAGCAGCACATGCAGGAAGAGCTCTGGCCATCCTGGAATACCACCTGGAGAGAGCATCTGCTCCTGCCACGGCACCAACTGGCACAGCCCTGGCAGAGCTCATCCCAGGGTCAAGGTTTTACCACTTATACATTCTTGTTAAACTTTCCTGCTGCACTGAGAGGGGCAAATGTCCCATCAAATAAAATCAATCATTCTTTTCACAAATCCCTGCTGAGGACAAGGACCAGGAAATGTAGCCCAGCTGTTTTCCCATCCCAGTCTGGATGGATGACAAGGTGCTGGCACACAGTTCCTGCCTTGCCTGCGCTTGTGGCATGAGAGATTGGGGGACAGTTTGGGGAGGGGGCATTGCTTTTGCTTTGCAAAATGACCACAAAACAGCCCTTGTGACTACAAAAGAAAAAAACAAAACGCATTAAAAAATCCATCCAAAGCAGTATTTGAGCCATTCTCCATAGGCCCTAGGAGCCTCTTACTGTTTGAGTTAAGGCTCCTTATATAAAGTTTATGGGTCCCACCGGGGTGTTTTGAGTAGATTACATTCACACCAGCTCATGCAACGCGGGCGTGAGCAGTCAGTAAATCAGCCAGCTTAGCTTGTGAGCTCCTGCTCGTGCTGGCTATGGGTCTCAGGGCTGGGATAACACCTCCTGTTATTAGCTGACAGCTGGTAAACAAAGATCCTGCTCTGATACACATTGTCAGGGCTTTTACAGCCTCGGCACACGCACAGAGCTGGGGAAAACTGCTGCTTCCATAAGGACATGTGTCCCTGCAATGGGCAAAGTGTGCCTGATGCTGGGAAAGCTGGGCTGGTTTCACCAGTTTAACCCTAACGCTAACCGGGACACCAGGATCCTTCTGTCCTCTGAGGTTCAGAGAGGTCAAACTGGCAGGGAGGTGGGCCAGGAGAGCTCAGATCTACTGCAGTTCTTGCAACCACATGGCAGCGATCCTGGTCAGTGAAATTGATGCTTCCAGATTCAGCTTTTTAGTGCTGTGTATTGCACCAACTTAGAGCCCGTGGTTCAGAGGGATGACAGGCTGGTGTAAATCCCAAAAACTCCAGACTGGGACAGCTGATGTGTGCCACAGGCCCCTCAGGAGGATCTGGTCCTGCTGGCCAGAAATCAGGCAGAGGCTTCACTTCCTGGGTTTATTCTGGAGACCTCTCTCTCTGCCAGTCACTTAGACACCAATATCTTGCTTTCAAATCAATGCCCCCACTCTGAATTTCTGTATTTATGGCTCTCAGGTGTGAACACCAGGGCTCTGAGCATCTCCTGTCTTACACCTCCCTCCAACACTGTTCCTGTCCTGTCCAGGAGCAGGAAAGGATGGGAGCGTGCCAGCTGGAAGAAATGCCTTTTATATGAAGAAACAAAAACAATTTATTTGATATGTGGCAACAGTAGGGATGTGATTGGCCAGGGAAGTCATCAGCAAGCAATTCTTCCAGTGGCGGATTGTTTAAGTCAACTGCACGCTGATTTATTTGCTGTGTTCTAATTACTGAGGGAAAATGAGGGGAAGTCTGGTATTAGCACAATCCCTCAGCTTGTAATTACCCCATTCACGGGGTCTGGGTTTCACCACAACACAATCCCACCACTACACACGAGCACTTCAGCATTTAATTAAGGGCAGATAAAACTGGAGTCGTTGCCGTTTTCCATTCCAGCTCTCGCACAAAGCTGGCTTAGGAGAGGCAGGGGAGGCTGAACGCTGAGTGTCTCCTCTGAAAAGCCAAGGAAACCCAACACAAAGCAGTTCTCTATCTATTTCACCCACTTTTTATGGCCAGAACTCTACTGGCTTGGTAAATCTGGTGTGTCAGATGAAGACAGCAGCATGTCAGGGCTGGTAGCAGGTCTCAGAGGCAGCAGCAGGAGCATCCCTGGGGCAGGGGTACCCACGGGGCTCCTGCCCTGCAGCACCCTGAGGAAAACAAAATATTCTTTGCTGTTCTGGAGCCTAAAACATCTTTACTTTTTAAGAAGTTGGGAATTTGAAAGACACAGCCTAGGCCTCCAGAAGAGAAAAAAACCAAACCGAATATTTCTACATTTAAAAATGGTTTTGAAGTTCTGAATTTTTAGAAGCAAACCCTGAAATGATCAGTGAAAAGCCTTTTCTGTGGGGAAAATCTGTCAGAACAGGCAGCTCTGAGCAACCCTGTAATTGCCATGAAATAAATAAACAGGTCTTGCTTATCAGTATCTGAAATAAATTTTGAGAAAAATAACATTTTATGATACAGAAGCATATCTCTGCTTTGATAAACACCTCTACAAGTGGCACATTCCTCCTCCCTCAGGGTCTGTCCTTCCCCACTCATTGTGTTCCGCATTCATCACCTGAGAGTGAATCTCCTCACAATTTAGATCCCACAGCCAATAGTTTATGTGCAGCAGCGTCGCAAATGGAAGCTCCACTTTGATTTCCATTATGCATTACCTTGTCTGACTCCCTTTTATTGTACAGTGGAGTAAATGACCTCCCAGATATTCAGGTTCAGATGTGGATGTGATGGTAAATTTGAGTCCTGAAATTTCCATCCAGTGATAAAATTGTATAATAAAAAAAATCACTTACTTCTGCTAATATCTGCTTTTGGCTGTCACATCAGCATTAAGGCTAGATTGTATTTTGTAATATATCAGCATGGAATCCATTTGTTGTGTGCTGGTCTCTCTTTTGAAAATAATACAGCACAGGCTGAAAAATCAGTATATGAGTCCTTCTGCTTTTATTTCTATCAGCTTTACATGAACTTGACAGATGATTGTTGGCATCAAATTTGTCGGGTAAAACATTTAATTAAATATCTTTCATCTCAGTACTGAATATTACCTTGAATAAAATCACCCACCTCTGATTCTGGCTTGGGAAGGTGTTTTGGAAAAGGAAAAGGCCCTTGGTTGTATAGTCACTGTTCTGGTTTGAAAACAAAACCAGTGAGAGACTCCAAGTCAGAAATACAATTTATTAGGAAAAGTGAAAAAGAAAACAAAATACATGCAATAATACAAAAGGAAAAAACACTGACAGAGTCAGAATACAACATGACACCCTTTTTGGTCAGGGTGTTGGTAGCAGTCCAAATGGAGTGGCTGCAGTCCTCCTGGAAATCCAGTGGAAATGCCTGAGTGTGGTGTCCCAAAACCCAGATTATATCCAGGTAGGAATGCTTGGCTCCTCCCTCTGGGCGGAGCATCTCCCAATGGGATGTTATAGTTCTTATCAGTCACACAGTGACATTCAATAGCCCATTATCAGCTGATGTCTCCCCTGAGAGAGGATTGGCTGTGGAAGAGATAAGGAAAACTGCCCACTTAACAGAAGACAGCTGCCATGCAGATGGCAAATGGAATTCATCTTGCCCTGCAATCTGGGACAGTCACACATCCCTGGAGGTGTCCAAGGAACAGCTGGATGTGGCACTCAGTGCTCTGGGCTGGCTGATTGCAGGTTGGACTCCAAGGAGTTCTTTTCCAGCCTAAATGATTCTGGGATTCTGATCCAGACCCACTGGTGCCAGGGCTGCTCCTGCTCCCACTCCAAGCCCGAGCAGTGCCCTGAGCCCACGGTTGGTGTTACCACTCACAGAACACTGCCAGTGTGTTTGTTAGAACACACACACACCTGTGCAGCATTTCTCAGTGGCTTCAGAGGGTTAATTAATGAATGGCCCTCGTTGCTGAGCTTTGTATTCCTGTACAAACAGCATGGGAGCTGCTCAGTGGGAGCTTAGAGAGCCCAGAGCTCTGTTATTACATGGATAAATGTTATCATGTTCATCTCGTGTAGAAATTTATCCAGTTTAAGCTGCAACCCAGAAACATTAGGCCTGTAAACTCAAGTAATCTTTTTTCAGAGAACAACTACCCAATTACTAACATTACTTATTGAATTGGTTGCTTTCTCTATTAAACGGGACACACTGCCAATCAAATCAGATAATTCAGCCACAAAATCAATGGCACACATTTACTCAATCAAATACATTTCTCAGTATCTTATATCCATATGAAATTAAAGAGATGGATGTGCCAGCTGCACACTAGAATTGAGCTTCAGGAGTTTGGCACATGCAGGTTAAAAATAAGGAAATCGATGAGCAAGAGAGAATGTATTTGACATCAGTCACTGCTTTTAATACATTAATTTCTTCACTAGATTAATCAACTATTGATCATCCTTCAGCTTTCCGAGAAGCCAAGCATGTGATCTCTGCTGAGCAATCGCTGTCCAAGACCTCTGGACACAGGGATGGAGCATCCTGCCCAGGATCTCAGCGTGCTGTGGATTACAGATGTGGCTCTGGAGCAGCATAGTTAGATCCCAGCTGTCCCATGTTTTGAGCTGGGTCTGGCTTGAGCCTGGTTTATTGGACCAAGAATTTTCTTGGGCCCTTCAGTGGCCCTGGCAGCCTGTGCAGAGCTCTCTGAAGCTGAGTGTGGGTTTCCCTGTCCTGGGGGTTTTGCCATCTCTAGATTTGGCC
This sequence comes from Anomalospiza imberbis, assembly GCF_031753505.1. Lineage (NCBI taxonomy): Eukaryota > Metazoa > Chordata > Aves > Passeriformes > Viduidae > Anomalospiza > Anomalospiza imberbis. Next base: position 3,708,981 of record NC_089705.1, read on the forward strand.
CAGCACCCACCTGGAGACTTTTGGTGGCCACCATTGTGTGAGGGCCAGGTTTGCTGCTTCATTCTTGCTTTAGTGATGGCATCAAGGCAGGGTTTGTCTGTGTGCTGTGTCTGCACTGAGAACAGAACTGGGCTCTGTCCTTCTGCAGAAGAGTGGAGACTTGATCCTTGCCTTTCCCACTCCAAAATGAAGTGTTCAGAAACCATCTGAATGGGAAATCAAAGTGCCTGCACATACGGGGAGGGCAAGAAATCATCACTTATTTGTAGGCAAGCGACAATTTTTAATCTCAGCTTTGTGAAGGATCTGATTTACACCAGAACTGCTTATCTCCGTGCCCTTGCTGCCCCCCTGCTTCCCTTTCTCAGCACTGTGCCAACAACACAGCTGCTGTTTGTCTCTGAGAAAAGAAAAGAGACGGGAGGGGAAGGAAAAGACATTATAAAAATACATTGTAAGTTACCAGAATAGAAACAGTCCGAGCACTGTGTCCTACTTTAGAACATGCTGATGCAAATAACAGGGAGCAAGTGCTTGGGATTTGTAACTGGAGTGGCTTTGTTAAGATACAAATATCCCTCCTTTGCCCTGAAATCAATTTTACAAAGCTGAGGATTGCCTGGGTTTGAGTAGGAGATAAAATTAATTAGCAAAGCAAGAGGCAGAGCTCGAGCTGGTTTGACCGGGCCAGTGTTTCACATCAACAGGAGCTTCAGCAGCCCCAGGGGCCCTGGGGGGTTCTCAAAGGGGATGTGACAGCCACAATTGCTGCCATGTGGAGACTCTGCACCACAGGACCAGGCAGGTTGTTGAAACTGTGATTTTTGCATGGAACACCTGCTGCCAGCCGAGGGAATTAGGAAATGCCAGGCTCTGGTCACACCCTGGACTTGTACTGAAACCACAGGTGAAGTAGAGCAGCCTCCTTGCGCTCTCCCCTGGCTCCTCATCCATCCTGGGGCAAAAAATTGTGTCCAGGAAGAAGTTACCCATCTCCAGCTCAGCCACTCCGAGGCAGCCTAAAACCAGTTCAGGGAAGTTACCTGGCAGAGGGGACAGTGCCTGACCTTCACACAGACCTCACCATGGTCACACCCCAGCTGTACAGCCCTGCTCTGCCTTGGAGGGCACCACCAAGCGCCTGCTGGCAAAGACTCCCCTCCTCTGGCCTTTTGCAAAGGTTTGGGCTCAGTGGGGATTCTGCAGGTGCTGGGCCCTGCCCGTTCATTAATGTCAGAGCTCTGAGCCCGCACCGGATCGATCTCTCTGAGCACTCATCGACAGCAGCACCAGCACACCAGGCCCTGTGAGGAGAGCAGGAAAATGAACACAGACAGATCTCTAATAATCACAGCTCCTCTTGGAGGAAACAAAGCTTTTTTCTTCTTATTTTTTTCTTTTTTTTTTTTCTTTTTTTCCCAAAAGCGGACACAATAAACCCAAAAAATCAGTTTCCTGATTTCAGTTTTCCTATAGATGGGTTTGACTGGGAGAAAAGGTTCCCTTGGAGAGCTCCAGGATGGGGGTGGTTCTGAGTAAGTAAGCCCTTTTCTTGGACCTCCAGCTGGGATTTTGGGAGGTGAGGTGACTCTGTAAACTAATATTTCACCATGAAAAAGTGAGGCTGCAAATCCACACTGGAGACAAACTGAGATACATGTCTAGTGGGAACTTCTCAACAAAATATAATCCTCACTTGACGGGGTAAATCACCTTTTGTTCTCTCTATGTGTGTAAATATCACCAGAAATACTCGGATGGGAGGTCAGAGCACAGAGCTGGGACAGACCCGGCTTTGGGAGCAGGAGGGGGTGGGCACAGGGATTAGCATGGACATCCCCTCTCATCCAATCTCATTTGTAAATAGAAATGGAGCTTAAAGATTGTAATTCTGCAGGGAGAACTTCTCTGCTAATTGCCACAGTTTTGTTCAATTGACTGTTTGGCAAAGTGCCCTGTGCTTATCAAAACAATTAAATCCCAAATATCCGCTGCTGATATGTGGATTTTTTACAGGAATTGGGGTAACAGTGGCACCAGGCAGCTCTGGTGACTTTCACTGAGTGTCCCCTCTATTTTCCCTGGACTAAAACAGGGTTGTAAGACAACCTGTGGAGCAACTTGCAACATCATTGTTGGAAATTTGGAAAAAAAACAACATGCTTATATGGAATGCTCCTGAAGGGACACAGACACAGGTGACTGAGTAGTTTAACCATCCCTGCTGCCAATGTGCAAGTTCTGCTTTGGGTAACACTTCCCAAACTATTCAAGTTCAATTATTCAAAATAAAACATCTTCCTGCAATTTCAGTGACTCAGTGGAAATGTCTTGGTTTGCAGAGTTGAGGATCACACCAGCTCCCAAGAGAATTGAGCTGTTTGAATTACATCAGTTAAGCAAGGACCCATCTCTGGATTCAAACTCTGTCCTCAGGCAGTGCTTAAAAATGGGAGCTTTATCTTTTGGTCAAATTTAACTACTCACTAGAAATTGCAAGTACTGGCAGAAGACAAGAGGAAGAGTGTAAGGACAGATCCAGGATAGCTGGAAGGGATAAGAGCTTCTTACATGCAGAACAGAGATTGTTCTCTTAAATTGCAACTCCAATCTCATGCTGATATTGGGCTGCTATTACGCAGGATTTGGTAAAAAACATCTCTTTTACTTCTGCTGCTTTTATTTGTGCTATGCAGGGCACATTGCTTCCTTCTGCTTCTCTGGTTATCCAAGTGTCAGGCTTTAAAATAAGGAATATGCAAGTGATGCCTCAGGATTTCAGCTTTTCTATTTTCCATCTATTTGTAATCCTGCAGTTCTTTAGTGCCTAACTCCAAACTCCATATGCAGTGTGAGCTGCTGCTTCCCCATTTTGGGCAGACACAACAATTCCTCTCCAGGCCTGGCAATCAAGGACACCTCACTGCCTCAGGCCCTGAGAGATGGAAAAAAATGTGAGTTGGGGGCAGCAAACTTGGGATAAATGACTTCATTAGCTGAAGCTGTAATTGGAAGATGAACCCCCAATATGCAAATGGCCCAAACTTATAAAAGTGTGCAAACCTGTGACCTGTCATCCATTCTGGGGGGCTTTGTCTGCCCAAAATGTACCTGGAGGCCATTCAATAAATAGAACTGCTTTTTACTGCCTTAATTTTGTCTGGCCTCTGTTTTTAGGTAGCCAGAAAAGGCATCACCTCTCTGGCCCTTGGGCTGATGCTCAAGGGCTCAGCAGAGGAGCTGCAGCCCTGACCCCACACCCGCTGGTGGCCGGGGCAGGTGCCAGGGGCTGCAGGTGCCACACGTGGATTCGGTGCTGACCCCGGTGCTGTCATCCCCTCGTTCGGGGCTGCACCAAGCCCTGGGTCCCCCAGGAGCCTCCTGCTCTGCAGAGCCACGGCAGCAGCAGCAATAAGGGTGATAGATAACCTCCAAGGTGCTTCCCGACAGCTTCTACAATGCTTAATGAGGTAAACTGATTGTAAATTGTGGCAAAATGGGAGACTTAACGACACTTCAGCTCTTGAAAGGAGTTTAAATGCTGAGGAATTGGACAATACTTGTAGGTGATGGGAAGTAGTGGGGAAGCCCCAGAACTCACCCAGACAGGATCCCAGTCTCCCGTGAGCCCCACTCTCATCACCTCACACGGATTCGGTTCCTGCTGCAAAACAGGTGCAAAAATATTTGCTTTTCATTTTGGGGATTCCAAAATCTCTGTGGCTGCAGAGCAAGAGGAGTGAAGAGATGCCTGTGCTGGAGCCAGCAGCACTTGCCCAGCCCTGCCTGTAGCCCCTCCTGCCTGAGGGTTTGGAATCTCCCTGTCCTGGCACTCGATCCTGACCTGGGACCAGAAGTGCCACCAAAATGGAAAGCATCTTCTTCTCTGACTGATCCCAAGGAATAGGAGCCTTTTGTCACTTTCTCTCTTCTGTTGAAATTTAACTGGCTGCCTGTCAAATCACTGAATGAGAATAAAATCACAGCTAAGAATCCAGAAATCTGGAGCAAATTCATGTCATATGTTCCTGCTGAACCAGTGCTACCCCTCGGTTACACATCACCACCCGGCCCCGTCTGGGAGACATGAGCAAACTTTTGGTATTGTGTGATATGAAATATTCACACTGGCTTTGCAGCAGATGTCAATGGCTGCAGCAGTTCCTCTGCTCTGGGTTCATTCTTCTGCTTCAGTGAAATTTGCTTCTTTTCCCACAAAATCTGTGAAAGCTGCAGCTGCTGTGATCCTGCAAACAAGGAATAACATTCCCTGGCATTGCAATTCAGAGCTGAGTTTGCTTTCCAGCTTTGCTTTCCATATCTGCAGTTTGGTAGAGGAAGCTCTGAGATGTCACCTGCCCAGTACAAGTGGTCAGCACTGGCAAAGTGTCCCCAGCCTGGACAGACTGGGAATGCTCCTCCCTATCCACTGGGAATGTCCCAGTTCTGCAGCAGCTCACATCAGCTCCTGGTAGGAACTTGCCTTGTAGAGCAACAGGCTCTGAGAGAAGGAATCTCAGGGGTTTTGGGCACACTGGGGCAGACTCTGTTCCTCCTGTCCTGTTCTGCAGTGTGTCGAGACCTTGTTGTGCCAGCAGAGAACGGGAATTCGTGGAGCTGCTGGTGCACAGCTGACCGCAGCCAGCTCCAATGGAGCCACGCAGAGTTTTTCCAGCTGCTGTCCTACTTGAGTGGAAATTTAGGCTGATTTTCAGTGAGCTGATGCAGAATCTCTCCCCGTGCTCTGATAGACTTAGTAAGTTTTGCACATTCAAATATTGACCTTTCATAAATCCTTCTCAGCCTCCCACCGGGGCTGCTGTGAGGGGAAGCAGGAGCTGGCAGGGCCTGAGCAAGCTGAATATCATTCTCCTTAAACAGCTCTGAGGTGTTCAGGGGCATAAAACCTTTAAGAGCTGCAAATGGCATTTTTCAACACGCTGCCTCCTTCTCGAAAGGTCAGGTGGGAGTTAAACCTGAGGCTCCTCTTCTCTCCATCTTAATCAGCCATCGCAGGCGCTTATCAAATTTCCCTCCTGTCTCCCGACTCCGATGGAATTGATAACCTGATCTGAATTCTCCCAGAGCTTCGCTGATGGAAGATCAGCTGCGACGGAGCGCGGCAGTGCCGCTCGCTGCAAGAGCCACGTGGAATTTGGATGCCTCAGCTGCTTCAGCACCCAGGAGCTTTGTTTTGCATCCTGTACCTGCTGTGATCCTGTCCCGTTCCATCCAGGAGTTTTCCAAGTGTGCCACAGTGACCCCGCTGCCCTTCCCTGAACTGTCACAGGGGCTGGGACAGGGCACAGAGGTGACCAGGCAAGTCACCGTGATCTGCCATGCCGAGAGCTTCGTTAGCATCCAGCTAATGAGTCACTTCCCAAGCTCCTTCCTTGTCTCCCTCCTCCTTTCCCCTCATTACTCACAGACTGCATCACCAGTGACAATGATGAACCAGATATTTAGATCATCTTCCCAGGAGGGACTTTTCCTGCCACCACTTCCCTAAGTGAACTGAAGAAAGACTATTCTAGAGGTGGTAAACTGACTGAAATTTTATGTTTTCTTTCTTTACATTATCATTGGGAAAGAAAAGGTTGTAGGGGGAGAAGTGTCCTGAAGGTTTTGTTCTGATTCTTATTACTCTTCCTTTTAGCTATTGTTAATAATTTTTTCTTAATACCCTTTTAAAGTTTTGAGCCTGCTTTGCCTTTCTCCTAATCCTGTATCACAACAGAAACTGAGTAAGTACATTCTAGTGAGTGCACTGGTAATTAGCCAGCACTGAACCCACCACACTCGTTGGCTGATAAATCTCAAATTGGCCGAGAAATCTCAAGTTGGCGAACCTAAACCACTACACTGCCTGACTCAAAAACACGAGTGAGTGTGAGAGGAGACCCCGGCAGCTCCCGGCAGCTCCAGGGCCGGGCACAGGCTCCTGCAGGTAGCCAGAGGGGACATTTGGCAGCTCCTGGCAGCTCCAGGGCTGGGCACAGGCTCCCGCAGGTACCCAGCAAGCAGCCCAGGAGCGCAGCCACCCGGTTCTGCCTCAGCTGTGATCTCAGCAGCCTCCTCAGGTATCACCTGGGGAGGCTGCTGAGATCACAAAAAGTGTTTTAAAATCATGGGGATTTGGGGAGTTAGAAGGAAAGTTAGGCTTAGTAGGCCCTGGAAAATACCCTGGGAAAGTACAGGCCTTGTGCTTGCTAGAACTGCACCTGTGTAGCCAGGATATGATAAATGATATAATTGTTAGATGCGATGATTGTTTAGTAATTAAATATAATTACTGTTTAATCATAAGAATAATCATGAGAAACTGTGGTCAGGGGCTTGAGAAAGATTACAAGAAATTAATGCTTGAATAAGGTCAATGTATAAAACAGAACAATATAAGTTTAATAATTAATATGTAAGTTATATAACGATAGAATATAAAACACATTCAGCTCGATAGCCATGTGGGAGTCAGATTTGGGTCTGTACCCCTGATTCCCAGAGCTCTTCAATAAAGCACCTGCATTAAATCATATCCTGTGATTATGTGTGCTCCTGAACGCTGACACAGGGAGCCAGCATCCATTCCCTGAGCCGCTCCGCCGCTGCTGCCGCGGGTCCTGGCAGGAAGGGTGAGCCCGAGGCTGCCTAAAGGCATCCCTGGGGATGTCTTAGAGGCATCCCCAGAGAAATCCTTGGGGATCTCCCAGAGGAGGCCTCCTGGGGCTCGTAGGAGGAAGGAGGCAATGACAACACGACGTGGATCTTCCCTCTGTGCTGTCTGGAAGAGGCTGGCTTGAGGGAAAAACAGATTCTTCCCAAGAGGAGAACCACTGCCTTCCCCTCTGCTGAGCTTTCATGAGTTGAACTCATGTGTCCCATTGCAGGTCCTCATCACCAGGGCCACAAACCCTCCGTGGCTCCTGTCCCCACCACCAGGACAGTCCTGGCATGGCCAGAGCTGCCAACGGAGACTGAAACCCCCCCAAACCCAGGTCACTACTGACCAGCTGTGCTGTCCCCATCCTTGCAGATGGAGATGCCAAGGCTCAGAAGCTTTGGGCAAAGCTGGGCAGGCTTCTGAGAAACACTGCCCTGATTTTTAAAGGGATTTTTAAAACTATCCCTTTTGAGGTCAAAATCTGGCAAAGACATTTCGCGTAACTGGTTCACCAGCCACAAATATCCTGAACTACGGAATTTATTTCATAGCAGCAAGTATTTGCTGGGAAAGTGTCTTTTAAACCAAACAACTAATATTCCAGTCACAGAAATGTTTTATCCAGCCCAAACCCCCAGCTTCTGCAGAGGACAGTGGGAGAGCAGCAGCTGGGAACAGGCTGGGTGACCCTGCCTGGCCATATGTGCACCATCATCAAGGACATGGCACCAAGGACAGATTCCCCTGGTTATCCACGTGTCCCTGCCCTTGCCAGGTGGGGAAAGCATTTGTTATGCCTCCTGAAGCTCCCACCTTTGCAGAAAAGTCTTTCCAATTCGTGGACATCCTGGCTGTGCTCCTGGGGCAGGATCTGTCGTGCTGCTCCCCCCAGTCGGTGCCAACTGCTCTGTTCCTGGGATGCAGCTCCACTTGCTGAAAGCAGATGCCATGCCCAGATTTCTTCTGCTGCTGAATCTCAGCTGTAGTTTGGCAGTTCCACGGTGATGTAGTGTTTTCCTCTCTCTCCCTGTCATGCCATCCCTCCTCCGAGGTGAGCTGGCCGCGTTTTCCATCAGCTGCTAATTCACCCTGATGTTTGCATTCCTCTCTCCTTCCAAAGCATCACAAATCACGCTGCTTCTCCCTCCTGCACACACCCGAGGGGAGAGGGAGGCTGCAGGAAAACATCCTGGGAAAAGAGCTTTGGTTCTCCGCCTGCTCCAAACGGAAATCATTTTAAAATGGGAAAATCTCACATGATGTTAATCACTTCTTTCAATATTTGCTGTGCTTGAAGCACTGACTTGCTTTTCAGATTTTACAGGGCAGAAAATACCACACGGATTTTGAATGAGGAAATTACACACACACACCATCACATGCCCCAGACTCCCCACACCCCTCATACCCCCCAGCTACTGGGGTGTCCCTGTGGTGTCCCTGTGCTGCTGCTGGCAGTGCCCTGAGCATCCTGCACCCAGGGTGTGCATCCTTCCAGAGGAATCCTTACCCTGGCACATGGCTGCAATATTTTAAAAGTCAGGGAGTAACATTATGTGTCAGAAATGGTCAAATTAAGTTAATTTGACCTTTAAACCCCATTTTTAATCCCTTTCTTTGGCATCCAGCACGATTTGCATTCCACTATACTGACACTCGGCCTAACAAATGACTTTCTTTCCAAACTGCCTTTGAAGTATCTGAACTTAATGGACTATAACATTTATGAACATCTGAGTTCTTCTCTCAGCAGCTGCACTGGGTTATTGATGATCTAATTGAAATGCTGGCAAATATATCCCAGCAGTATATGGGGAGCAGCAGCAGACTCGGCACGACCCCAGAGCCTTGGAAGCGTATGGTTTCCATGCTATTCATTAGCAGCAGACAGGATATTTTCAGCTATGTTAAAACAACAACAAAGAGTAAAGACACCAGAAGAGGCCCCCCAAAAAATTAAAAATAAATAAAAATGAAAATAAAAAATCCACATGCAGGGAAAAGGCTGATTTGTTTCTCCTCTGTGGCTCCCCAGACAGCTCCACTGCAGGGATCACTGGGGGCAGCTGCTGCAAATTGGGCACCTCTTCGAACCTGGGATTTATTTAAAGAAATAGCCACGGGCAAGGCAGGTTATCCAGGGCATGCTGCCCTTCCTGTCTGAACAGGTAAAAATACACGGACCAGCTGAAAACTGGACAGCTGAGTACCAAAATATGGGGGTTCGTTATTGGATTCAAAAATCATCACGCTCTTTTCTAAGCCCTGTGGGGGGTGATCCAAGTCGGAAATCTCCAAATTGTCCATGGCAGACCATGAGCTGCTCGCAGCGCTCCCCAGAAACACAGCTGGCACACACTTCCACTAGGATTTCACTGATGTGAGGTTTGGAAATGCCCAGTTCTGCAGTAATGGCTGGAATCACGTTGCACTCAATATTTATCCAGCAACCAGCTGAGAGCACGCTCTGCTCTCCACTGATTGGCACGTAATTAAGCAAAGAAAAGAAAGTCATAATGTTTAGCAGCAGCACCACTTGAGTATTCAACAGTAACAGGAAAGATAGGGATGGTATGCTGCTAAAAATAAATAGGGAATGGGTTATTAGGAGGTGTAGTGAGTTCCTGTGCCTTGACTAGCTTCAGGCAGTCCATTCCCTTCCATTTCATTTCATTTGATAGTCAGGATTTACACCAGGGATAAAAGAGGAAGTAAAAGGATATTGAAAAAGTGCAGAAAATTTTTTGACATGAAAATAAAGATGAGAGGGAAATCAAATTTGTATCTTTGAGCAGATGGAGGCTAAGCCGTTTCTGGCATCCTCCACACAGCTGGATTCACTCTCCTGGTCCAGGCTGGCTAAAAGACGCCGATAAAAATGAAAAATGCAAATGAATTCTCTACACCTTACTGGACACACCGGAATGGAGGGTGCCACTCAAAAGGCAATCTCTCCAAAACATTTAAAAACATTGTGCAATTTATATCTTGTGCTTGACAGAGCATCCAAAAGTAATTTCAGCGGCGTGTCCCGGTGCCACCGCGCTCCGCCGAGGGTGCCAGTCACCGTGCCGTGCCTGAGGCCCCGCTGGATCATTTCCCTTACCTCTCCAAGCTGCAGAGCTTTAAAATGCAATACGAGTTGGCTGCTGGCCTCTCATTTCTGCTGGAAAATCTGGCTGTGCCAGCATGTGTAAGGTCAACAGCACAAAGCCTGCTTATTAACTGGAAATTTGGGGGATCTGGTGCCAGGAAATAGCTTTCAGCCTTTGTGAGAAGGAATAAAGAGGTTTCAGGGCAGTGGTTTGCTACAGAGGAAAATCAGGTTTGAGCATATTTCATGGTCCAGATTTGCCTCTGTTCCAGGGCACCAGGAGCTGTGTCTTATCCTACCAGGACACTCAATTAGGCCTTTTTAATCCAAGCAGAAAGCTTTTCCGAATCACATTACACCACACCAGAGCACAGGGGACAGCATCCCACGACCCCCTGGCACACTGGGGGTGCAGCATCCCCCTCTCTGCCTCGCTCCTGACTGTCCTAACTCCAGATGTCTTGTTATTGAGGGATAAAAAACCACTTTGGGCTGAGCTGCACAGGAGACATTCCCAGCTGCCTTCATGAAAAATCCTGTTTCCAGCTGTGCTGGATGGAATCTCAGGTTTTCCCACTGGCACTTCCTGCTCCTGCTTGGCCAAGCAGGGATTTACTGTTGAGAAGAAGCAGTCTAAGCAGGGAGTAGTGGGGGTCTTTTCCTATTTTTTTCCATCAAGTGGGAATTCACAATGAGATTTTTGAGCATGAGAAATCTTAGCCCTGGGCTGCAATGCAGGAAGGGATTTTGGGTTATCTAGGAGCTCTTTTCCAACCCCAATGATTCCTTGGTTCCAAGGGCATCCCAAACACAGGAACATTCTTAGCTCCACTGAATTCCATGCTGACACTCAGATTTACGTGTGGCTCGTGGTGGTTTTGCTTTTGGGCCAACAGAGTTAAAAGCACCGAGGTTTGTAATAAGAGAAATGGGAGAAAAATCTTTCATTTACCATTTAACTTTGTTCCAGAACAGGCTCTGCAGGTGCTCAGGACCTGATGGATTCTGATCAACCAAACCCACCTTGGTTTGTCCATCCCCTGCCCTGTTTCCAGGGAGAAACAGAGCCAGTGTCAAGCCTCAGGTTTCTCTGCCCTCACGTTCCAGATCCAGATGGAGCAGCAGCAGGACAGAACAACGGTTGTTTCTCTGGCACTCGCTGTGTGAGCAGTTCTTAAGGGCTAAAAATGCCTCCTTTTTTTTTTTTTTTTGCAACTTTCATCATTTTTAACCTTGAAGCCTCTGCTGCTGTTGCAGTGTGATTTGGGGAATGGACAGTAGTTCACAAATTTAATTTCTCTGGTTCCCACAAAGAGGGGAAGATTTACACTGTTGGTGACAAGAAAAAGGCATTAAAGCAACAGTATTCCACTAATTTTGCAAGCAGATTTTGGATAGAAAGAATCCTACTCCTGGCTAATGTAACATGCAAATTCTGCTGATAACACAGCTCCCCTCTCACTGGAGCTGGTAAATGATTTCCTGAGGCTCCTCACAGAATATCTGCTTCATTTAAATCCCCTCTCTTCTCTCTTGCAAACAATGAATAACAGATTCATCCCATGGATTTGTCACTTATAATTTCTATTAAGAAAGGGAATTCTGATTTAAAAGCAGAGTTTGGGACCAGTTAGCACAAGCTGTGACAGAGCTCCAGTGGTTCTGTTGTCACACTAAACAGATACGGAGACTCCGGGCATAATGAGCTTTCCTTTGTAGGAGCAGACAGAGCCTGGAAACAATGGAACCTCTGATCTGGGATTTGGATGCATTTGGGCTGGGAAATGAGCACGCTGGAGAGATAAGGCAGATGAATCATCCAGAAGGGATTGCTGCAGACCAGGCTGTCAGTCTTTGCATGGTTTTGTGGACTCAAATTTTATTCTGATTTGAAATTACGCAAAAAAACACACACATTATACATCGAGGGATAAATCAAGGCTGGAGCAGTGTCCGGGTCAAAGGCAGAGGGAATCTGGGAGCCTGGTCCCTTTCCAAACATATAAATCATCCTAAAGTGATTCCAAACTCGCTGGAATGCCTCATGAACCTTGGGACTGTTTCCAGAAGACCTGGCGTTAGTCCCAGTGTAGAATAAAAGCGCCTTGAAAATTAGATGAATTTCACCTGAAATTGTACCCATTTTCAAGGGTTTAACTTCAAACTTCTTGGCCATTTTTCAGTCTGATGCAGTGTTCCCACAGGAAAGGCAGAAATACTCAAGTTTTCCAGGATCCTGTTTAGGAGAATGTGTCCTAGTGCCACTGGTTCATACTGGGATGCCAACAGACCTCCATCCAACAGGAGCTCAGGGGAATGTTCAACAGCAGTCAGACATGCTAAAAACAATGTTAAATTCTACTGATTTGGACAGCTGGTGATCCAAGGGCTTCTGAAGGCCTGGCCAAAGGGGGCTCTGCATCAGTCATACAGAATTTTTTACAGATTTTTTTTTTACTTTTTTGCATGAATCCTAGAGGAGTGGATAAAGTTCAGAGGCTCGGAGTGAGGTGGATGCCACATCTGAGCTGGAAAAGGGAAGGTGTGGGAATAGAGCTGTGGAATGTCTATTAATGCATCATCCAAGCAGTGCCAGGAGTGGAAAGGTCTTGATTAGCGAAAAACTGAGAAGTGATGACATGATTTTGAGGAGTTTGGGGGTGAGCTGGAGCAGCCTCTCCCTACAGCTACCTGTTGCTCTCACCATGGGGATGCGAGGTGCTGGTGCTGCTGGGGATGGGTGCACAGGGGATGGATCACCCGAGGGCACTGCCCTAAGGGCCATCCCTCACCCTCACATCCCCACCAAGAAGCTTTATCCAAACACCAGCAGCATCTCCAAACCCAACAGCAGCTCCTCCCTCGCTGCTGGGGGCCTGGTAGAGTCTCATGTACCGGAATATCAGACAATTTTTTATTTTTTACACCATTTCTCGTTCCTAAGCAAACACAGCGTGTTTTCTGATCTGCATTTCCCTGCTTTGATCATCCGTTCTGCAGATCAGTTTTCCTGTTTAGAGGTACAGCAGGACACGTAATGAATGCAAATACGATGCGGTCGGAGATAAATGTCTAGACTTCAGAGCCTAATCCTCCCAAATCTTACACCCTGATACAATGTTTTCATATTTAATACATACTGAGGGATTTTGCTTTTATAAATAATGAACTAATCTCAACTTCAAGGCATCACTTTGCAGTTTAGGTGTTTAAAAAAAAAAAAAAAGCAATATTCTGTCCTCAGAAAAAGCTGTTTTAACCAATATTAACTGAGACCTCCCCTCAGATAAAGGCTTTGACAGGTTTGTTGGGTGATGACTTTAGGAAGAAAAACACTGGAAAATGACATTGTGTGAGGCAGGGCAAAACTTTGGATGAGGAGACATGGAAGGGAATTGTTTGTCCAAAATTCCAGGTGTCCCACTCCACAGGTGGGGCTCTGTGGAGCAGCGTGTGTTGGTGTCAGGACAGGGGGGAAGCAGAGAAGGGCACAGATTCCCGAGTGAATCCATATTCCCACAGCTGCCCTGTGCTGTGTGTCCTGCCAGCTGAGCAAATGGGAGCAACTCTCCTGAATGATTACAAACTAATGTGCTGCCTGCCCTGCGCAGGATGGACGAGCAGCAGCAGCTCCCAGCTCCAGAGCTGGAATCACCCTGCAGGCTGGAAAGGAAATGAGGCACAAAGTGGCCTGGAATGCTGGAATCCACATGAATCCACATGCTCCAGCCTCACAGAGCAAGGAGAAGGTGCAAAAGCAGGATGGATGTGGGGGGAATCCACCTGCAGCTCCCTGAGGGTTGCAAGCAGGCTGCTTGGGGCCCCCCGGGGTCCTAGGAAGGGGCCCCGCGGCGTCTCTCATCCCTATCCCTCCAAGGGTCTCCGGTCTCTCCTTCCGAGAGGGTTCAGCAGATCCTCTTGTGTTCAATCTCGGCTGTGGACCTAATCAGACCCATCCAGGTCCTGGTTCTTCAGCTGATGTCAGGGTCACCACTTATAGTAAAATGTGGTCAGCCCTGGATCCAGGGAAGAAATGCTGATGTCTGGCTCCAGATCAGAAGCCTGAAGGACAGCTTTATTAAAACTATACTATATTACATTAATATACTATTTAAAGAGAGACTGTACTATTCTACATACTTACTTCTTACTTACCTGTCTAACTAACTCAAACTCGTGACTCTGCTGAGAGCCCAACACAGCTGGGTCCCATTGGTCCCTGACCCCAAACAACCTTCACCAGGATCCAACCCAGCAGTCACCCCAGGTGAACAATCTCCACACCACATTCCACATGGGCAAAACAAAGGAGCAGAGATAAAGATTGTTCTCTCTTCTTCTCTCTGTGCTTCTCCTGAGAGACAGAATTGTGTCTCTCTGTCCAGAGAATGGGGATGTCACACCTGAGCTCCTGAGATATAGGAAACAACACTGAAATAACGACAGGAGTAATGGCACAGAGTCTACGTGGGAGCACTGCTCCAAAAAAGTTTTAGTACTTCTTATTTACCCAGGAAAGAACAACATCAATATTGTTTAGAAACTTCTTTGCATCACGAATATTTTAAATGTATGAATATCTTATCATTAGCTTTGGCAAGGGGCTGGAATGCCAGGGCTGAGGTTTTGTTCCCAGCAAAAGCAGGTAGCAGAGATAATTGCCTCTGAGCACATTATTGGTGTAATTCTGTTTCTCTGGCACCAACAGAGGAGTTTACATTTCTTCCCCGATTAATGGCATTTCAAAACAAATGGAACTGAGCCAGCATGAAAAGGGTTGGAACAGACTGCCCAGGGAGATGGGGGAGTCCCCATCCCTGGAGGTGTCCAAGGAATACCTGGATGTGGCACTCAGTGCTCTGGGCTGGGTGACAAGGTGGGGATCAATCACAGGTTGGACTCGGCGGTCTTGGAGGGCTTTTCCAACCTCAGTGACTCTGATTCTGTGAGAATTCCTGGGATTTTGAGATGCGGGTGCTCAAGGCTGGGTAAGGGCACGGCAGAGCCTGGATGTGATGCAGGGAGATGTGGCTCAGGCATCTTTTGGAACAGAAATGTCACTTTTGGTATTTGTCATTTAAGTGGCACAATTAAAGCCTCCCTTTAGCACAGCGAGCCCCAAAATCCACCCAGAGAGGTGGAGAGGAGCATGGCTGTGGAGAAAACTGCTGACAGCAGAGCTGCTGCTTTCCCATCCCACACACAAATCCCACCTAATGGCATCCCCAGAGAGGAGCCAGAGCCTGTCCCTCTCTGTTTCCCTATGCAGACACACACACAGCTCCTGCTCCTGCAGCTCCTTGAGCACAGCACAGTTCAGGGAGAGAATTTTAAATGATTGACCATAGCAAGAGAATAGTTTTAAATTGGGAGCAGAAGCAAAGCTGGAGCCTTTCCAGGTCAGAGAGAAAAATAAGTTTCTCCTAAGAATGAGTCTGACTGTCTGGCAAGATTTTCTCTTCAACATCCCACTTCAACATCACTCCTGCAGGGTGATGGGATTGGGGTCTGCATCTCAGAGGAAAAGGCACCTCGCCCTGACCTTGCTGCAAAGTTCTTGGACAGCAAAGCAGCAGAAGACACCAAGCTCCACAAAAACGTGTGTCTCTTGCAGGGAACTTTTGGCGACCAGCCACAACCTCCTGGAGAGGGAACCCCCCAGCATCCACCTGTCCTCAGAAATCCCCTAATTCCCTTTTCTGGGCTTCAAGATGCTCTCAACCAGCATTCAATAAATTGAGTTCAAAGAGACCAAGGCTCCTATTTAAGCGCTTTTCCTGGGTGGAAGTGTTTTAACTCATACTTTACTCCTGTGAGTAGCCCCTGCACACTGCCAGGCTGCTCCCAGGAGTCCCTGTTTGCACAGTTTAGCCATAATTACTTTCTCCTCTTTCTCCAGCCAGCCTCCAAGCACTTCTTTGCAAGGGGAATTGCTATTCCCTTGTCAGGAGATGGGATGCTGGAGTAATTGAGAGAGAACACCAGCCTGGTTTTGACTGAGGCTCTTTTCTCCCTCCCTCCCACTCACTGCTTATTGTATGGGAAGGAGAAGCCCTCAAGACATGCTGGACAGACTCTTGGAAATAACCTTTTTCATCTCAAAGATCCTGCTGAATTTTAGATTAAAAAGGAAGCTTTTCTTTCAATAATGTATTTCCCCCTTGGCTCTGTGGCTATCAAGTAACTTTCCCTGAACAGAAAGCTCAAAAGATGAAGCTTCCCCAAATTCAGATTCATGAACTGAATCTCTTCCCTCCCAGAAGCCTGGATGGAGAGAGGAAAGGCAATCAGGGCATGAATTTCATATTAAGAAGAATAAATAAAGCAGAACCTCTTTTATTTCATTCCTTCTGGCTGGGCAGGTGAGCAGGGGTTATTAACCACTGCTTAAATTAGCACATCTGGAAGGAGAGGGTCCCCCAACCCACGGACCCCGAGCAGCTGCAGCCACCAACAAAGGGAGAGCTGAGCCCCTGGAATGGGGTTGTTGGGCCCTGGGGGGAGCTTAAACACAGCACTGCAGCGTGGGGCCAAAGAACACAAAATAAGCTGTGCAATCCTCCCCTGTGGCTCTGCCCTCTCCAGATCTTTAAATCTCTGCAGAGCACCAGCAGGAGGGATGGCCTGGCCAAAGGAACCTGTGCGAGATCTGTCTCTGAGCTGACACCTCCGCAGTCACACGGGCGTGGAGGGGACACAACACTGGCAGCACACAGAGGACAGGGCACAGGCTGGCCCTCAGAACCCCTCAGAATCTCAGGAAACACAAAACCACAGTTTCCCCAAGGCTGCTCTTCACGGGTGCAGTTTTAGCGAAGAAATTGCAGGGGAAATCTTTTAGCGAAGAAATTTTTGGCGAACCCCAGGTATTGACCCCCATTGTGTGAGCTGAGCTGAGCTCCCAGGAAAGGCAGGACTGGA
The DNA here is from genome assembly GCF_031753505.1 of Anomalospiza imberbis. NCBI lineage: Eukaryota > Metazoa > Chordata > Aves > Passeriformes > Viduidae > Anomalospiza > Anomalospiza imberbis. Next base: position 3,725,657 of record NC_089705.1, read on the forward strand.
ACGATCCTTCGGGTCACCTTGGCAATGGCAAAAATCCCACCCGGAGGTGCTGGGGCCCTGTGTGAGCACTGCAGGTCTGTGTGCAACCCCAGTATCCCAGATTGAAAGGCAAGATGAATTCCATTTGCAATCGGCATGGCAGCTGTCTTCTGTTAACTGGGCAGTTTTCCTTATCTCTTCCACAACCAATCCTCTCTCTCAGGGGAGACATCAGCTGATAATGGGCTACTGAATGTCACTGTGTGACTGATAAGAACTATAACATCCCATTGGGTGATGCTCCGCCCAGAGGGAGGAGCCAAGCATTCCTACCTGGATATAATCCGGGTTTTGGGACACCAGCACGGGTTTTTCTGCACTGGATTTCCCAGAGGAACAGCTGCCTCTTCCACTGCAGGAAGACTACACCCTTTTTTAGAGGATCCCTGCTCCAACAGAACCACACCTGACACTCCAGGAGGACTGCAGCCACAATTCCAGTTGGACTGCTGCCAACACCCTGTCCAACAGGGTGTCAGGTTGTATTCTGACTCTGGCAGTGTTGTTTTGATTCACTGCATTGTTTATTTTATCTTTTTACTTTCTTCCCTAATAAAGAACTGCTATTCCTGCTCCCATATTTTTGCCTGAGAGCTCCCCTTAATTTCAAATTTATAACAATTCAGAGGGAGGTAGTTTACATTTTCTATTTCAGGGGAGGCTCCTGCCTTTCTTAGCAGACACCTGTCTTTCCAAACCAAGATACCCTGCCAGGAGGAGCACTGCAGGAACACATCCCCACAGCCCTGCAGCTCCTGCACCACTGCAGCCACATCCCAAAGGCTGTGTCCCAACAGGAGCTGCAGGTTTGGGGCTGGGCTCTGCCAGGGCTGCACTAGGTGCTCCGGAGGAGGAGGAAGGCAGAGGCTGGCCCAGCTCATGGCTGCCAGATGAGTTCCACCTGGGATTGGCTCACCTGCTGTTGATTTTGATGTTCCTGGAAAGCCCATCCAGCCTGAAGCCTCAGCCCAGCTGCACATCAGTGAGCCTTGTCAGGGTTAATGATGCCAATACTTGGCTGAACTGATTCCTGCTGCAATTCCCCCCAGACCAATTGTTTTCCTGCCACTGGAGCTGTATAATAATCACCTGGGAAGCCCAGGTAACCCCACAGCCTCTCATTTTCCTGTTAGCAGCACACAGGTAGCAGTGGCTGTGTCACGCAGTGTTCTCTCCTCTTGGGCTGAGAAATAATGGGAAACTCCTCGGGAGGTGATCTGACCTGCAATAAGGAGCCCAGCAGCAGGTACACCTGGGGGGAATATTGATGGCTGGATCTCATTTCAGGGCCTGCATTCCCACATGTGGGCACAGATAACACAGAGCTGTGATCAATAGATGGATGGGGTTGGTTTTCAGGGCACCAGCAGAGGATTCATTCCGCAGCTGCCGACCCTGTTACCATGCAAACATGCTGATTGCTTTGCTTCTACAAGCAGCACAAGAAAACAGGCACCAATCTCTGCCCTCTGTGACAGGGACAGGTCCCAAGGGAATGGCTGTGTCGGTGGGGAGATTATCTTAAATATTAGGAAAAGGTTCTTCCCCCCAGAGTGTGTTTGGGCACTGCCCAGGCTCCCCAGGGAATGGTCATTACACCAAGGCTGCCAGAGCTCCAGAAATGTTTGGACAACACTCTCAAGGACAGGGTGGGATTGTTGGGGTGTCTGTGCAGGGCCAGGGGTTGAAATGCATGATCCTTGTGGGTCCCTTCCCACTCAGGACATTCCATGATTCTGTGTTATTCTATGAAATTAAACAGAGGGCTCAAATTCCTTTTGCCTTTCATTCTGCCTAACCCTAAACTGCTGAGGGCAAGCAGTCCAGCCATGATTCATTCCTGGCACAGCCTATTTATGACACAACAGCAGCAGCCAACAATTTGCATCTCCATAAACCGGATGCATAATTCTAATTTATGTGTGAGCTAATGGATCGTTGCTCCTGTAATAAACTGCTCAGAGTGGGCTGGATTTATCAGCAAGTGGATTGCCCTTTACACATTTTTATTTAATTTTGCTTTATTTCGTGAGGTGCCAAGTCAACAAATGTTTAAATATGAGCAAATATTTTTCCACTGGAGTTTTATCAAGGTACCAAATCCAGTTAAGAGATGGAATGTAATTGATTCTGGAAGCAAAGCTTGTTTTCCATCAGGGTTCTCAATTAAAACAAATAAGTGAGGGGGGTTTCCCTTCTGAGTAAGACAGGAGGTTACAGAGTGTGTTGTGCCTGGAAAATAAATAGGGAATTTGTTGAGATAACAGAGGCTTTGGATGGGATTTTGCACAGCCCTGTTCTCACAGTCAGTGCCCTCAGGAGACATTGGCTTCCCTTACCCATTTTGGGAAGCTGTCCCTGCCTGTTAATGCTCAGCAGCCTTCCCCTGTGGGGCACAAATCAGAGTCCCTGCTCCCCAAAGAGTCACTGGTCTCTCTCTGCCCCCTTTTCCCTTCCAAGGCAAGGGAGCTGGGCACATCCCAGCTCCCAGGGCCACAGCCAGGGAAGTGCCACTTCAGGAGCTCATCCACTTCCTAGCTGCTCTTCCTGCCCAACAGAAGGGCAGTAATTGCAGGAGAAGGCTTTAGGCAGCTCGGGGAAGGGGCAGGGGACGTGCAGAGCAGGGACACAGAGCATTAAGGAGGCTGCTGGCAGCCCAGGCAGTTCATTAAACGCTCCCGGGAGTCGCAGCCGGCCGCTGTTTATGGTGGCGAGGGCAGAGGTTAGAGTGCTTCACTTGGCAGATCCGGGGGATTTAGGGCTTCAGGTCCATCAGGTCAAACCACAAACTGTGCTGGAGTTACTGTCAGTTACTACAAACACTGGAGTTACGAGGGCTTGGGAAAACCTCGCTTTCCATCCTCCCTGCAGCATTCCCAAAGTGCCTGTGCCTGCATCCCTTCACCCAGGGAAGGATTTGGGGTGAGAAAACCTCCCTGCAGCATTCCCAAAGTGCCTGTGCCTGCATCCCTTCACCCAGGGAAGGATTTGGGGTGAGAAAACCTCCCTGCAGCATTCCCAAAGTGCCTGTGCCTGCATCCCTTCACCCAGGGAAGGATTTGGGGTGAGAAAACCTCAAACCTCCCTGCAGAAGGTGACAGTGACCCAAAGCTCAGAGGAGCAGAGGAGCTGGAGGCTCCCAGGAGCCTGACCGGTGCATCCCTTTTCAGCTGCTCCTGACAGAAAGCCCAGCCTTGGAGAGCAGCTCTGCCCGGGGAGTGCAGCTCAGCGAGGGAAGGGTTTGTGCTCGGCATTACCTGAGTCACATTTGCTGCTGTTCTGTGCCTGAATTATCCCTCTGGCTCGCCAATGCTGCCACCTATAGTGATTGTGCAGCAGCGATCAGCTCCGGGGCTGGCCCGGAGCCGCACCTGGGTTCGGCACTTGGGCTGGAGCCTCTGGAGAGGATGTCCAGAGAGCACACAACAGGCTTTGCTGCTCTCCCCTGCCAGATCTGGGCGCAGAGCCCGCCTGTGCCCACCCCTGCAGCACACACAGAAACAAGGGAATTGTGGCATTCCCATTCTCTGGACAGAGGGACATAATTCTGTCTCTCAGGAGAAGCACAGAGAGAAGAAGAGAAAACAATCTTTATCTCTGCTCCTTTGTTTTCCCCATGTGGAATGTGGTGTGGAGATTGTTCACCTGGGGTGACTGCTGGGTTGGATTCTGGTGAAGGTTGTTTGGGGTCAGTGACCAATGGGACCCAGCTGTTTTGGGCTCTCAGCAGAGTCACGAGTTTGAGTTAGTTAGACAGGTAAGGAAGAAGTAAGTATGTAGAATAGTGCAGTATCTCTTTAAATAGTATATTAATGTAATATAGTATAGTTTTAATAAAGCTATCCTTCAGCCTTCTGGTCTGGAGCAGACATCAGCATTTCTTCCCTGAGTTGGGGCACCACATTTTCTTACTACAAAAAATGTTTCCTTTTTCTAAGTGGCTGCAATGTGTTCCCTCTTCCATGTCCTGGCCTGGGCCACTGGTGTGTCCCCTCCAGTAGCCTGGCAGGGGCCCCCCACTCCTGAGCCCCCCACAAGTACTGACTCAGGACTGTTACAAGAGCAGAACCTTCCCTTGCCTTTTGTTTACTCAAAGAAATGAAATACAACAGGAGTAGCTCAGAAATAGCAACGGGTTAACTCACTCTGAGTCAGGACAGACCTTCAGAAGGGAAATACCTGAAATACCAGAGTCCTGTAGGGAGCCTTGGAATTCTGTCAGAGCTCAGAGAGTGTAGAGGATAGAACAGGAAAATTAATCCAAGGAAGGAGAGGGCAAATCTGCAGGCAGCAGATTAAAAGGTAAGCACAAGGAAGAGGAGCAGGTGGGGGTGAGGAGGGCTGAGGTACAAAAGGGCAGCATCTGCTGTTTCCCTGAGGCTTGGATTGATTCGGTGGTAGAGGGAAGGGCAGATGGGGGCTGTCTGTGCTGCTGCCCCTTCCTCAGTGCCAGTCTGGGCTCTGGTCAGGTTGGGGATGTGCTGGTGCACGCTCCAGGAATGCTGGCTGAGGGAAGGTGCAGGGCATGGGCAGCCACCTCTGTGTCTGTGCCGCCAAGGAGAAAAACAAAGACAAATCTCTGAAAATCTGGCTCTCTGGGCAGCCCCAGCTCTGCCACCCTGGCAGGGCCAGGCCAGGACTGCTGTGGATGCAGACAAAGCTGCTGATCACTGTAGAGATAAATCAGAGAAAATCACAGAACCACAGAATGATTTGGGTTGAAGCTCATCCAGTTCCACCCCCTGCTATGGCAGGGACACCTTCCACTGTCCCAGGTTGCTCCAAGTCCCATCCAACCTGGCCTTGGACACTCCCAGGGATCCAGGGGCAGCCACAGCTGCTCTGGGAAGCCGGTACCAGGGCCTCTCCACCCTCACAGGGAATTGTGTAAATTACTGTAAATATTGAAGAAATGCTAAGTCAGCCATCCCTGCACCAGCCTCCACTGCTGCTGCTCTGCCTTTGAAGCCAAACTCTGGATGTTTTCAGGCACCTTTCTGGTTGTACCTTTACTACCAGATACAGTGTGTTCCTCTAAGGAATTCCAGCACATGCAGAGCAGCCCATAAATATTGCATCTTTTTTTGTTTTAATTTGAATCTGTCTTGCACACTGAGCTGTCTAATCCATGGAACATCTGCTCCGAGCAGGCAGCAATCTCTTAAATGCCACTGTGCACTTAAGGCAGCTCTGCAGGAGCCCCTGGAAGAATTTAACTGATATAAGGCACCTCCCACAGCTCGAGCTAATGATCACAATACAAACGACATTTGCATGCTATGATATTCCTTTTGTGCAGGAGGCAACCTGCACCCCAGCATCCATTCACCGCTGGCAGCTTGTTTGCACTCTGGCTGAACATTTTATCCCAGCCCAGGTGATGTTGCCCGCTGCCCCAGCAGGTGCCCTGGGCTCCTGCTGCCCCTCAGGATTTTATTCTGGATGTTGTGGCCCCTTCCATGCTTGGGGAAGACTGGGGGAGTTTGGGGACCCCTGGAAAGGAGTTGTTGCACAATGCCACAGCCCCCATGGTGGGGAGGTGTTGCTCTCTGCTGCCTGGTTTTGTGCTGTGGTGTGGCAGGGCTGCTTCCCATGGGATGCTTTTGGGCTGCCCAGAATCCATCCTGACCCTTAAGGCAGCTGCTAATCTGCCCTGGCAGGGCTGAGGCATCAGCACCAAAATCTGGGGAAAGGGAGAAGTTCTGGTGCTGCTCCGGAGCTTCCCGCCGCGACCCTCGGCAGCACCAGCAAATCCCTTCAGTTTGTGTCTTTCTGCCTAATATTTTTCCACTCTTAATTTGCTTTATTTTAATTGACTGGGGTCTCATGTGGTGTAGCAGCTTATTGGAAAGGAAGGCAGTAAGGTACAAAAAGAAAAACCAGCCCTAATATTTACTCCCTTGCCTCAGGGATTTGCACAGCTCCCCTGCCCCAGTCCTTAATGACACAAACTTATAATGGTTCAACTCCTGCAGCCCAAGGGACTCAAAATCAATGGCATGATGTTGAAATTACAGAAGATTTGTTGAAAAATGTTGTTTCCTATTGTTTGCTCACTGCAAATCCCGGCAGTCTCACCAGAGCCAGTTCATGCACTGAAAGCTCCCAGCTGGCAGCAGTTTAACAGTGGCATCAGTGCTGTAAAATGCACTTTTAGGTCAGTGTCTGGCAGCAGCATGAGCCGTGGGGAGGGCTAGAAAGGCAGGAACTGGGGCTCCTGCTTAGAACCAGGTTTAGGGGGAATGTTTCCTTTTCCTAAGTGGCTGCATTGTGTTCCCTCTTCCATGTCCTGGCCTGATGTCCATAATTCACACAATTTCTAAGTGCATTGTGTTCCCTCTTCCATGTCCTGGCTTGATGTGTCCTCTCAGCAGCCTGGCAGGGGCCCCCCACTCCTGAGCCCCCCACAAGTACTGACTCAGGACTGTCACAAGAGCAGAACCTTCCTTTGCCTTTTGTTTACTCAAAGAAATGCAACAAGGAACTCAAGGAAATACAACAGGAGTAGCTCAGAAATAGCAATGGGTTAACTCACTCTGAGTCAGGACAGACCTTCAGAAGAGAAATACCTGAAATCCCTCTCCCCTGCCTGCCATCACCGGGCTCCACAAAGCAGCCAACAAGACAGATTTTAATGGGACGTACATCCAGGAAGACAAAAAGAGGGGAAAATGGAGAAACTGAATTTAAAATGCTTCCAGAGCTGAGATGCCAGACAAGATAAATAGGGATCATCATTCCTCCACTCGGGGAGGTGCTGCCACAGCGCTGCTCACCTGGGCAAGGCAGAGGTAAAATTAATGCCACCACAGGCACATTAATGCCACTCACCCCTGGCCCATTTGTCTCCTGCTGCTGGGTTCCAGGCCAGCCCTGACACCTTCCCTGTGCTGCAGGCAGCCAAGCCAGGCAGGAGTTTGGTTTTTCACTCCTCAGTCTGCTGCTGAATCCACAGGGTGAATGCTGGGAGGGGCATGGTGAGGTCTGACCACCACCAGCTGCCCCCAGATGTGGGGCTGGAGCTGGAGAAGCTCTGTCCTGGAGCCCAAAGGCAGCACAGGAGGGGAAAGAGCAGCAGAGTGGTAGCAGTGGGATGCACATCCATCTAGGAAGTGGACATGGGGACCTGGGGGACGTGTCCAACCAGGCAGTGGAGGTGGGGACCGAAATTGGCTGCCCTGTGTTGGCCCACGAGTGGTGCTGGAGAGGAGCCGAGCTCCCCATGCGAGCCCCAGGCTGTGTCTTGGGAACAAGCCCCCATCTCTCCCTTGCAGTGCCAGAGCTGGGGGCTGTCCCCACTGTCAGAGCTCACCAAAGGCCAAAGGGGCTCTCTTCTGTCCCCTTGTCCTTCTGCAGAGTCCTCCAGGTGACATTTCAGGAGAACTGGAAGCTGTGAAATTTAAGCATCGGGAGCTCAATCCATTAGCGTCCTGACAAGCCTTTCAGAGATTTACAACGGGTTTTACCACCTGCTGAAGGTGCAGCAATGAATTTCCATCTCTAACTCATTCTTGGGCCAAGATTTACAGCTGCCATCAGCCCCGTGCTGTCACTCAGTCCCCTCTGACCAGGTGGGGAAAGGTCACTTTTTAGAGACACAAATGCTGAGGCTGTGACCAAGCCACCTGCCAGGCTCCACCTGCACTGAGCCTGTCCCCAAAGCAGGGACCAAGGGCCTCAGCAGGGGGAGAATTAACTTCCCTGTGACCCCTGAGAGACCCTCAGGAACTCAGGGGATTCGTGTCACTGCTCACCTCTTCCAGGGACTTCCTAAATCCATGGAGTTTGAAGCCAAGAGGAAAGGGGATGTGAAGGAGACAGGGCTCTGCTTGCTCCCAATATTTATTGCCAATGAAACCTCCTGCAATTTGGGATCCAAAATCCCTTCCAGCTTCCCACACTCCACAATATTTTCCCAAATATTGCCATCCCAGCATGGCAGCCCTTGTCTTTGGAAGCTCTTCTGTGCCTGAGGGCTCTCCCTGCTCACACATTTCCCTGCTGTTTAGTGTAAATCCCATCTCTTAATTTCACTCCCTTCCTCTTTCAGATAAATCTCTCCCCATCCTTATGCCCAGGATCTGCCAGGAGGAATTTTATCCTCGCTTTACACACACTGCTTTTTTTTCTTTTTTTTTTTTTTTGGGTGCTACAACAGAACATGCTTACTGAAAAATAAACCTTTTCATAACTCATGAGAACAGCAATAGAACACAAGTAAGAGCTCATAAAGGGAGGGAAATAAAAGATGAATCTCCTCCTATTTTACACTGCAGCATTTAATACATGGCAGTGGCTGTTCCTGTTGCCTCTGGAGTTTATCAGCAGCTGTAAAGAGCCCTCCACGTACACAACACAGCGACCTGCCCTGTACAGGGAGATGGAGCAGTTGGTAAACTCAGAGGCCAGTGAAACTATCTCTAAACAAACCTAAAATCACAGCCCTTGGGAAGAGAAGGAGAGAGACAAGACAGGCACAGACAGCTTTCCCTCGGCTTGCACCAAGCGGAGTTGCCGTGTGAACGACAGCAGGAGAAATTTCAGCATAAAAATAAAATTTAAAAGCCCGAATTAGTGACCTCTGGGAGCTCCCCCTCCGAAAACCCAGGCTGGGATGTCCCCCCCTCGCTGTGCGCTGGCTGCCGCACATTTCCAAGGGGAAGGCAGGAGCCGCACAGCTGGATATTAAATGGATATATTCATGTCTGCGGGTGGGCAGGCATTAGCGTGTAGCCTTTGTGTTACAGCCATTCCCAGGTGCGGGCAGCCGAGGGATGAGGGAGAGGAGGCAGCCGGGCGGGTCCTCCCCACGGCTGGAGCGTCCTGTGCGCGGCCAGGAGCCCCGCGGGATCACCGCAGCTCCGAGAGGAATCCTGCAGGCACCCGGGAGCCCCTGCAGCCTCCAGGTGCGCTCACAGGAACGGGCACTCCCACCCCAGGTAACTGTCAGGAAAATTAACCCACAAACACCTGCGGGTTATGTCCAAAAAGCAGACAGAGGAGTCCTGGAACTTTACTCCAATAAAGGGAGAGCCTATGGGGTCTCTCAAATTTTTGGAGGGCGCAGCCTCCTTTCTATCCCAATTTCCCAGCCGCATTTCCCTCTCTCTTTCCCCACTGCCTGAGGTACTTAGAGCTACAGACTTCCCAAAACCCCTAATACAGACCCCCTTGTAATGTATAACCCCCTATTTTTCTTTTCCTTGTGCCAATCAGTGGAATTCCTATGGAATTTATGTTCTTCCCGTTGTTTCCTTCATCTCTCAGTATCCAATTTTATTTCTCAGCAGACCTACAGTTTGTCTGTAAAGACAAACCTCTCTTATTCCGTTCATCAATCAGTGGAATCCTTCCCATTGTTTCTTTTCTCTCTCAGCGCTGGTTTTATCTGCCCACGGTTTGTTTGTAAAGACAAATCCCTCCTTCCTTTCATCCTGAACCACCTCACAAGGAGGTGGCAGCCCCTGCCTGTCCCACGCCCCCTGTGCCCTTTGACAGATTTCTCTGTACTTTTGATTTTCATCTCCAAACCCCTCCTTGAAAGCACACAGCCCTGGTGCCAGCGCAGTGTCCCCGCAGCAGTGGCACAGAGCTGTGACAGCTCCTGGACACGGGCAGGACATGACCCTGCCTCTGGGCAGAGTCCCCAGCACAGGATCTGCCTAAATGCCCCAAGCTGGCTGGATAAAGCCCCAGCCTGGCTGGATCTCCCTACTCTCCCCTCATTTCTCTCACTGCCCTTGGGTTTTTTTTTTCCTGCTGCTCTTTTGCCAGATCCTTTACAACACATATTTGGCCCTGGATTGCTACGGGAGCTTCTCTCCCTTCCCCGGTGCTCTGGCTGCACCTTGGGGACACACAGAGTAGGACAGGCACCGTGAGGTTCAAGCCTGCTTGGTGTCACAACATCTTCCCGTGGCATTTTGGGCTCCTTTCTCTCTAACCCCAACCACCCTAGAGTTACCTGCAGCAACGGGAGGTGAAAAACGCTGGGGGAAGGGGGATTTGTTCCTTGGCACCGTCCTCATAATGCACACGGGGAAATTAACTTAAAGCCTGGGTTATGAAGAGAGCTAATTAGTTAATCCATGTAAAGTGCTTTAAGACTCTGGAATGAGGGGGAAGAATAGCTAATGGGGGAGCTCAGACAGGGCTCTCCTGATGCAAAGTGAATTTCTGACAAGAAATCCTTACTGTACAGAACGGAATTAAATTCAAGGGCTTGTCTAAAAGAAAAACCTCAGAATTGATCACATCCCAGTGAATAAAGACAGTCCATCAGTTCAAGGGCATCTTACATGGATATCCATGCCCACTAATTATTCTGCTTGAAACCAGCCTTCCTGGCAGATTCCCAGAGTCGATGCATCGAGGACCTCTGTGTCAACATTAGCTTTACACCAGACGGATAATTGGTGGTAAGTACCCAGAGCTGGACTGTGCTGGACAACATAATGGCAAAAAATTAAATTCTTCCAACAAAATAGCTCTTTGCAAGCATGTTCAAGCAAACCAGGCTCGGGAGAGAGCTCCTCTGCGAGGCAGCACAATTACAGAGCAATTAGAGGGGCGAACTTCAGCAGCTCACCTGCACAACACCTATTTTCTCCTCTACAATCGTCTGTCAAGGCTTCAAACATTTCCTTTGTTCCAAACAACAGTCACTGGCTGAATTACCATCAGCAAGAACACTGTGCAGCCATACAGCCAGCAGGAATCTGGGAATGGTGTCTCACAGCATTTGCCAAAGGCAAATACTCATTTCTGGCCAAATCCTGTGCTTTTTAGAAAAATTTTTCTCCCCATGGGCTCTTCCAGGTGAAATGATTTGCACCTCTGAGCACTGTTGGTACCCAGGAGATGATACTCGTGTCTCCACTGGGCTCTGCAAACACCAGTGTGCCCAGTGGGGAGAGCATCCAAACTGGGCAGTGCCCGATGAGGAGTGGGGCTGGATGTCACCTGCTGGAGCAGCCCCTGTCCCCACCCTCGGTGCCACCAGTGTGTGGCAACAGGAACAGGAAATCTTTGTTCCACTCCATGGGTGCTCAGGGCCCTGCAGCCCCGAGATAAACCCTCTGCACGTTTGTTTTAACTCCTTCCTTCCCTCCTGTTGGCTCTCATGTGAGCAGACTCTGGGTGCTGGTATCCAGCAAGGAATGGCTGAGTTGTCCCTCCCTGGGGAGTTCCATGTCAGGGGAAGTTCAGGCCAGACATTAGGAAAAGGTTCTTCACCCACAGGGTGAACAGGCTCCCAGGAAAGTGGTCAAGGAGCATCGGGACAACACTCTCAGGGATTGTTGGGGTGTCCTGTTCAGGCCAGGAGATGGCTGTGATGATCCTCACGTGTCCCTTCCAGCGGGGATTTTCCATGATTCTGTGATTCTAAGATGCTATGGCTGTGGCCAGGGAAGCCTGACACTATTCCCATTCTCCCTCCTGCCCTGCACTGTGGCTGGACTGATCCTTGGGGTGCTGGGACATGGGCACCCATCCCTGGAGGTGTCCAAGGAACACCTGGATGTGACACTCAGTGCTCTGAGCTGTGTGACAAGGTGGAGATCGGTCACAGGTTGGACTCAACCATCTCAGAGATTTCTTCCCACCTAAATGATTCTGTGCTTCTGTGCCCCCAGGATGCTGGAATTTGGAGGCCCTCGGGATTCTGGGGTGTGGGGAGCAGCCAGACCCACCACCCTGGGGTTCACTTGCTGTCAGCAGCCAGTTGGCCCTACGGAAAGGCCGAGCTGCACCAAGCTGTGCGGAGCTGCACTGAGCTCCCACTCACCCTGAGTGGCACGAGAGGGAAGCAGAGGTGACAGTGATGCAGAAGACTTGAATCACTCCGGCTGCTCTGTCTAGTGAACGGCACAAATTGGATTATGTTGTGAAGTTTCCAATGAGGACAGCTCTGCTGTTTGAGTGACATTTCCATATTCTGTCAAGCAACCCACATGCCCATAAAATCTGATAAGTTTTCTCGGTCATCACTTTGTGTATTTTTATGAGTCTATTAAAATGTGATTTACATTTTTCCAATTTCTCCCCCCCTCTTTTCCCTTCAATATGCCCAAGGGATGGGTGAATTAGATTGGAGGGAGCCCAGGACCATATGGCCAATTGGATTAGGCGCTCCTAAGTGCTCAGCAGAAAGTAATAGGGGTTTTAAACCTGGATCCCAACTTCTGGATGCCTGTCTTGTCTGAATTGCCAAACAGCTCTGTTTTATGAGGCTCTTGTGGAGTGCTGGGGCCAGTGGTGTGGTGACAAGGATGCCCAGGGTGTGTCCTGGCAGCTGACCGGTGACAAAGACCTCAGGGCTAGTGCTGGGGTGGCACTTGAGGCACCCGGCCACCTCCACCCCCTTCCTCACACTCTGGAATTAATCACCAGTTAATCGTTGTTCAAAGCCAGTATTTTTAGTCGGAGCGACACTTTCTGTTTGAGTCGACAGAAGCGTGAGTTGTGCTTCCTGTGTTTCTGCTTGCTCAGGGCAAACGCTCCAGTGTTCCCGGGACAAGACCACAAAGGAGATGCTTGTGCTGCTGGATGGAAATTTCCTTTCAAATTTGAGAGAATATTTGTAGGAATTCCTTTCTCTGCTATTTGCTCAGCTCTGCTAACAACGGGCTGCCAGCCGGGTTCAAGGACAGACGAGCAATGGGCTCTGAGCAGCCGCTGTAATTCTCTTTGCTCTGAAGAGACAGAGGGAGATTAATAGAAAAAGCAGCAGCAGGAGGATTTGTCAAGAAAAATAATCATTTTCAGGCCAAGAAGGCTTTGCTATCTTGATAGTGAGCAAATGGCAGGAGCAAAAGGACTCCTGAGCCTGCCCCTTGTTACTGAAAGAAGAAAATTAAGGCAATTGCAGTTGAGCAGAAAACCAACATTTGGCTTTTTGCCCCCTCAGCTGCTCTCCTTGTCCCTGAGACCCTCCCAGCACCCTGTCCAGGGCCAGGAGCCATTTTCAGCCCATGTTTTCATCCGCGGGGCGATGGGCAGCTTTTGTTCCCAGTGTCCCCAAGCAGCGCTGAGGCACCGCAGGCAGCTCCTGCCATCTACAGCGAGAGTCCGGGCACCGGGCGGGGACAGCGGGGACCAGGGAGGAACAGTGGGGACCAAGGGAGGACAGCGGGGACCAGGGAGGGGCAGTGGGGACCAGGCAGGGACAGTGGGGACCAAGGGAGGACAGCGGGGACCAGGAAGGGGCAGTGGGGACCAAGAAAGGGATGGTGGGGTCAGGCAGGGCCAATAGTGACCAAGGGGAGACAGGAAACACAAAGGAGGGGCCAGAGGGGGACAGTAGGGACAACAGTGGGGACCAGAGGGGGCAGGAAACACAAGGGAGGGACAGGGGGGACAAAGGAGAGACACCAGGGAGCAGTTAGGGACAGAGGGGACCATAGGGAACAGGAGGTGCAGCAGGGGAGCAGGCAGGGACAGCAGGGACCAGGGAAGGGCAGTGGGGACCAGGGAGGGACAGCAGGGACCAGGCAGGGACAGTGAGGACAAGGGAGGGGCAGTGGGGACCAGGGAGGGACAGTGGGGACCAGGGAGGGACAGCAGGGACCAGGCAGGGACAGTGAGGACAAGGGAGGGGCAGTGGGGACCAGGGAGGGACAGTGGGGACCAGGGAGGGACAGCAGGGACCAGGGAGGGGCAGTGGGGATCAGGGAGGGACAGTGGGGACCAGGGAGGGACAGCAGGGACCAGGGAGGGGCAGTGGGGATCAGGAGGAATAGCGGGGACCAGGGAGGGACAGTGGGGACCAGGGAGGGACAGTGGTGGCCAGTGCTCTCCGGGCAGGGGGAATGGCAGGGAGCAGGCAGGGCAGTGGGTGGTGAGGGCAGGGGCGGTGTTTCAGCCCCAAGCCGACACCTTCCAGCCCCAGATGTTGGCTGGGGCATCCAGGAGCCCCTGGGCATCGTCCCCAGGGGCTGCAGGTGTGACGCGGCTCAGCGGGTGCCCCTGCAAAAGGGCAGCAAAGGGAGGAAGGCACAGTGGAGGTTTTGCTGTCCCATTCCCCTTCTCTCCATAGACAAGGGAGCAATTTACACTGATTAACAGCCAAAACCAATCCAGGTTCACTTCCCACCTCCACTGGCGGCACATGCGTTTTGTTTGTTTTCATTCTGCAACAGCCTCTGTGTCCCCTGACACTTTTCTGCTTGTAAACAGTCGAGTATCACATTCCCCCTGTGGAAACTGTGGAAACCAGGGTCGACAAAAACCTGAAATCCACCTTTTTTTTTTTCTTTTTTTTTTCCCCTTTTTGCAGCTGTGCTGCAATTTCAATTACCATATGCCTTGTTTTGCCCCCAGGGAATGGTGGTGAGACGAGGAATAGGGGAAGTGTGGCAGGTAATGAAAGACACGTTCTCATTTCTGCTCCAGCAGATAGTGCAAGTGCCCATTAAATGCTGAAATTAATTGTTTAAATTGTTCTGAGCAGCATTTACGGCGATCTCCTTGTCGGTGCAGCTGGGCATTGCCTTTCAAAAGCTTTCCCTGCGCTATCTGCAGCCAAACGTTCCAGCAGCGACTGTCTCACCACAAACTAATTTGTTCAACACGCATTTATTGCACAACACTTACAAAAATACGTGGCAAAAATGCAGATTTTTTTTCTTTTTCCCCTTCTTTTGTTCGTGCTGTTCCAGGGACAAAGTGCTGCAGCACCCAAAGGTGGCACTTTGTGACACGGTTTCGTGGGCACGGGGGTGTTTGGTTGAGGGTTAATTCTGATGGTCTTGGAGAGTTTTTCCACCATTAATGATTCCATGATTGGAGCATCCCAAGGTGCCTGCCTCGCACTGCTCCCACCGACAGCCAGAGCAGCTGTATCTGGAAAACCCAAAAACTCCACAGGGCACGGCCGGCACCTGCAGAGGGCACAGGGAGCCCTGAGAGCCGGGAGGGTGAGTGAGGATGGAAGTGCTCCCAGTGCCCCCAGGCTGCCCAGCCGAGCTCCTCTCCATCCCGCTCAGGCTGCAGCGGGAAACACCCGGGCTGCAAGTGGGATAAATCCCCTGCTCCAGCCCATTTCAGAGGCTGGGTAGTGAGACAAACCTTTGGCTGCGTGCTGGAAGATGAAATAGTCCCTGGCTGGGACTGCTGCTCCCAGGGGCTGCCCCCACCAGGGACCTGTCCCCTGGCTCTGGAGCCACTGTGACTGAGACTCCAGAGCCAGGGGCAGGCACTGGAACCTCCACAGGCAGCAAGAGGTCCTGGCAGGGCAAGGGACAGCTCCCTGCGAGTACCGAGGGAGGCAACAGCTGTCAAGTGATATAAAACTCCAGCATCCAATAATTCCTTCTGCTTTTCCAAAGCCTCGGTGCCTGGGTGCCAGCAGGGCTGACAGGGACTGTTATGGGCACCAGCCCAGGGCAGGGCACAACAGACATGGATGTGGCACTTGGGGACATGTGGATGTGGCACTTGGGGACATGTAGTGGGTGGGCAGTGCTGAAGGAATGGTTGGACTCGATGATTTTAATTTTTTTTTTTTTTTCCAATTTAAATGATTCTGGGATTTATCCTGTCAGGTGAAAGCTCCCATCCAGGAGGGGCTGTGCAGCCTTTCCCTCATCCAGGTGGGTTTCAGGAGCTGATTGCCCACGGTGCCACCACGGTCATCTCAGGGGTGAGACAAGGAATCACTTCTGTGCCTGTGAATATTGTATAGCTGCTTAGAAATTAAAATTAATTTTGAGTTGTGTAGCATTTATCTGCACTCCTAATTTATATTTGAACAGGAAAGGAACTATTTTCTGTCTTGAAATCCAAGCTTAATTTTTATTATCTTAAGAGCTTAGTGAATAATTAATTCTTTTTCTTGCAGATTTTTTTTTTTTTTTTAGATTTGAAGCAAAATTAATTCAACCAAGGCCCCAGCTTTGTTGTCATTGATTTTGCAGGAGGCTGTGGAGGTCCCAGAGTAGCTGAGGCCACTAAATCTATTTTGGGGATAAAGAGCCTCTTCCTCCAAGCAGAAGAGCCAGGAGAGCAGGGCTGGGATGGAAATTATGACAAGGAGTGGGATGGACAGAGACCAGGACAGAAGGGAAACGGGTGTCAGGGAGTGGGTTGGGCATGTGGCTTCTAGGACTTGGCACCCCTTCAAGGATGGATATTTGTTTCTGATGAGATTTTTATTACTTTTTGTCATTACAAAATTTGATTTATCTTTAATTAGAGATGAAAACCAGGTATAAACTATCCAGGAGCAAACGAGGACGTGGAAAACACCAACCCTGGGATGAACCAGGGGCTGAGCAGCCCCCACGCTGGGGATCCCCCACCCGGGGCACCACATCAAAAGGGGCAATAATTTCTTTTCACAGACAAAAAGTCGTCACAAGTGAGGGTCCCTCATCCTCAGAGAAAAGGCAGAGAGGCTTTGCCCTGGCTTTTCCCAGCACAAATTGCCCTCAGAGTCCCCACAGCCCCCTGGGCACTCCTGGCACAGCCAATTCCCATTTACAACCTGATTTTTGCTGACAGCTTAAGGTGCAAATTCCCAGAGATTCATTCCAAACTTCCTGAATATGGATTTTGTTATTAGTGGGAGGAAGAGCCTGTTATTCTGGCAGTGTCCCTTTACGTAGGAAAATTAATAAACTCAGTATAAATGCTCTGTTTCCATCAGCTCTGGGCTGTCAGTGCTGGCAGCAGGGAGCCACTGCTGGTTTGGTGTGAGTGGGTCCTTCACTCTCCACATTTAACCTTTTCTGGTCCTGTGCTGCCTCAATATCAATTCTCTTCTAATCAATTGCTGATTGTTCTCCAGAACAATACCTGCTGTTATCAGCACCCCGGGCCTGACTCTGGCCCCAGCCCATGGATTCCCCGAGCCCCCCAGTTCCTCTCAAGATCCCACCTGGCTGGAGGTGTATTGAGGGGCATTTAGGGAGAGGAGCTAAGGGAGCTCTTGGGGAGCTTCATCTTGCACAGCCATTGTCGTTGAAGGGGTTTCATTTGCACTGGCAGGAGCTGGTACCCTGCTGTGATTGGCATCTTAATCAATCAAAACACTCAGCTGATGGCTCACCCTCCTCCTGCAGAGCCTTATTTCACTCCAACCTGGATGTATTTATGAAGCAACGCCTGTGTTTTTATAAGATTATTGTTTCTATCCAGCTGATGTTTTTGCTCCTATGAAGCACAGGCCCAAATTGCCACCACCAGCACTGCCATCTCCCTTGGGTTTGCTCCAAGTGGTGAAGATTTTTGTGGGTTTTTGCATGTCTCAGAGCCTGGAGAGAAGGAAAGCCCTGGATTCTTCTGCATTTAGGATGAGCTTATACATAGGTCAGAAAAATGCCAGGGAGGAATCCCCATTGTTGGGTCAAAACTGCTCCAACAGGGAAATTTCAGCAGTATTACACTGTGTCGTTAATTTTCATCAGCATTACATGGTGTAGTTAATTTTCAGCACTATTGTGCTGTGTACTTGACCTCGCTGACCTTAAATAATTGCATCTTAAAACAGTCTTAGAGGAGCTAGTTAAGGGAGGGAGTACAGCTGGCCATATTTCAGCATTGATTTTCTGCCAGCTCACTGTACTTTGGATAACTTGAACTCCACAGATCCCTCACTGAGCTCTCCTCCTTGGATGGGGCTGCCCCCAGTGTGGCAGGACAGAGGGACAGGATGGGATGGGCAGTTTTTGTTTCACCTGCACCTCTCAGGGCTGAGACCCACCCCCATATGATGTTTAACCCCAGGAGAAGGGTTATGTGTAAACAGGAAGAATTTCCAAGTTCTTCTAAGAGCTCCGTAACGTTTTGAACCAACTTAATCTCTTAATTCAAAAAGTCTGTGTGAATAACCCAAAATTACATCAGTATGGAAGGGCTGGAAGATCATCTAACAAAGAGCAGCAATTCCTTCCCATTCAACTCAATTATCCCTGGCTCAGTCTTGGGGAAACAGCCCGATTGCTTTCCTGCCAGCTCCTGGCTGCCGAGTTAATAACATCGCACACTGCGTGTGATGCACCAGAGCATTTTGCAATTACTCCTGAAGAATTTCCCTGGAAGGGGCTGGGAGGGCTGCAGGGGCTGGAGGCGCGTCAGGAGGTGCCTCGTGCCCTTGAATGTCACCCTGTCCTTGCTGTGGTTGTGTCCTGTCCTGGCTCTGGCTGTGTCACCCTGTCCTGACTCTGGCTGTGTCACCCTGTCCTGGCTCTGGCTGAGTGTCACCCTGTCCTGGCTCTGGCTGTGTCCCCCTGTCCTGGCTCTGGCTGTGTCACCCTGTCCTGACTCTGGCTGTGTCACCCTGTCCTGGCTCTGGCTGTGTCACCCTGTCCTGGCTCCTGTTGAGTGTCCCCCTGTCCTGGCTCTGGCTGTGTCCCCCTGTCCTGGCTCCTGCTGAGTGTCACCCTGTCCTGACTCTGGCTGTGTCACCCTGTCCTGGCTCTGGCTGTGTCCCCCTGTCCTGGCTCTGGCTGTGTCCCCCTGTCCTGGCTCCTGCTGAGTGTCCCCCTGTCCTGGCTCTGGCTGTGTCACCCTGTCCTGACTTCTGTTGAGTGTCCCCCTGTCCTGGCTCTGGCTGAGTGTCCCCCTGTCCTGGCTCTGGCTGTGTCACTCTGTCCTGGCTCCTGTTGAGTGTCCCCCTATCTTGGCTCCTGTTGAGTGTCCCCCTGTCCTGGCTCCAGCTGGGTGTCCCCCTGTCCTGACTCCTGTTGAGTGTCACCCTGTCCTGGCTCCAGCTGAGTGTCCCCCTGTCCTGGCTCTGGCTGTGTCCCCCTGTCCTGGCTCCTGCTGAGTGTCACCCTGTCCTGACTCCTGTTGAGTGTCACCCTGTCCTGGCTCTGGCTGTGTCACCCTGTCCTGACTCCTGTTGAGTGTCCCCCTGTCCTGGCTCCGGCTGTGTCCTTTCCTGGCTCTGGCTGTGTCCCCCTGTCCTGGCTCCTGTTGAGTGTCACCCTGTCCTGAATCTGGCTGTGTCCCCCTGTCCTGGCTCCGGCTGTGTCCTTTCCTGGCTCCGGCTGTGTCACCCTGTCCTGGCTCCAGCTGTGTCCTGTCCTGGCTCCGGCTGTGTCCTGTCCTGGCTCCAGCTGAGTGTCCCCCTGTCCTGGCTCTGGCTGTGTCACCCTGTCCTGACTTCTGTTGAGTGTCACCCTGTCCTGGCTCTGGCTGTGTCCCCCTGTCCTGGCTCTGGCTGTGTCACCCTGTCCTGACTCCTGTTGAGTGTCCTGGCTCCTCCTTTCAGAGCGCTCCAGCACTGACAGACCCCGCTGGCCCCGGGCAGTGCCGGCCGGGATGAGGCACACCGGAGCGCTCCCCGGTGCTCCTCCGGGATGAGGCACACCGGAGCGCTCCCCGGTGCTCCTCCGGGATGAGGCACACCGGAGCGCTCCCCGGTGCTCCTCCGGGATGAGGCACACCGGAGCGCTCCCCGGTGCTCCTCCGGGGTGAGGCACACCGGAGCGCTCCCCGGTGCTCCTCCGGGATGAGGCACACCGGAGCGCTCCCCGGTGCTCCTCCGGGATGAGGCACACCGGAGCGCTCCCCGGTGCTCCTCCGGGATGAGGCACACCGGAGCGCTCCCCGGTGCTCCTCTAGGATGAGGCACACCGGAGCGCTCCCCGGTGCTCCTCCGGGATGAGGCACACCGGAGCGCTCCCCGGTGCTCCTCCGGGATGAGGCACACCGGAGCGCTCCCCGGTGCTCCTCTAGGATGAGGCACACCGGAGCGCTCCCCGGTGCTCCTCCGGGATGAGGCACACCGGAGCGCTCCCCGGTGCTCCTCCGGGATGAGGCACACCGGAGCGCTCCCCGGTGTTCCTCCGGGGTGAGGCACATCGGAGCGCTCCCCGGTGCTCCTCCGGGATGAGGCACACCGGAGCCCTCCACGGTGCTCCATCCCCGCTGGAGCCGGGCCGTGAGCAGCAGCACGCGGCAATTGTGCTCCCTGGCTGCCGCACCGAGCCCTGCAGCTGCCGGGGCTCCCGAGCTCGGGCTGGCACCCGCCGCAGCACACAGGGACTGCGAGGGGCTGAGAGGGGCTAAGAAGGGCTGGGGCTGCCCATCTGGGCTTTGCAGAGCGTGGACCAGTCCAGAAGCACCACTGGAGCTGGACGCTGTGGGGGCTGAGGATGCTACCGACGGGCATCCCGACAGGGGGATGGAGGAGGGCTCATGCCCAGCTCCCCTCGGGGAGGACGCAAGCTGTGACGGCCCAAGCAGGAGCTGTGTGTCCTGGGGGACACGGGCAGAGCGGTGCCGCACAGCTGCTCTGAGCCCTGGGCGGTCCCCGATGCGAGAGCCCCGCACAGCGAGCGGCAGAGGTGTGGCGGTCCCTCCTCCCGGAGGTGATGCTCGAGGCTTGGCTGTCACCGCCCGGCCGTCCCAGGCCTCTGGCACCGCTGCCGTGGCACCGCGGCTTCCCTGGAGATCCTGACCTCGGCTCCTTTATTTCCTGTTTGTAACGAGCGCGGGTCTCCAGGACGCTTTGGATGGATGAGAGATCTCTGAAGTCAGGTCTTAGAAGATGTGGTTTATTAAAAGGGGGAAAGGCCCTGCTTGGAGTTGCCAGGCGCAACTCGTGGCAGGCCCAGGGAGAGAGGGAGAGGGAGAGGGAGCGAGGGTTCCAGGTGAGGGTCCCAGGGGAAGGTCCAAGAGAGCGTCTGGTCCCTCGGGCACACCTTATCAGGGGGCTTCAAGGTGGGCTGGAGCAGGACTGGGGCCAATGGGGTCACAGATACCTGATGCTTCAGGGGAGGGTCACAGGTGTGGGATGAACCAGACATTGGGGGTGAGACAGAGCATTCCATTTGACCCTTGGACCTATCTGCAGGTGAAGGGCATTGTTTAATCAGAAGGGGGGATTGCTTTCAGCCTGGCTATATTATTGTTTTCTAGTTATTCAGTAGTCAAGGTTTGTTATTTCAAATCTAGTTCTCATCTCAATGTCTGTATTTTCCAAATCTTTTGCCAGGCAATCATATTTATAAGGTTTTCCTATTTCATCTTCCCCAACACAGTTCCAGGCTGTGACCGTTCCATGGGACAGGCTGCACCATTCCCTTCTCCACTGCCCGGTCACATCAGCCAGACCCATGGACATGTCCCCTCTCAAAACCAGGCAGGAATTGGGATTTCAGCAAGAAGGTTGAATAAATAAACTGATAAACTCAAATAAAGTAAATAAAGGTAAAGGGAAAAGCAAAAAAAACAGGCAAAAAAAAAATACAAACCAGAGAATGCAAATGAACCATTAAATGAACACAAACTGTACATTTCCAGTTACAGAGTGTTTCCAGCCCTGCTGGCTGCTAGGGAAGGGGCATCCCAAGCCCAGTGCCCCTCACAGGCTCCCAGTCCCTAAGGGAAGGGACGGTGAATCAGAGAGATGTCAAAGATTCTGTCAGTTCAGCTGCCGACCTGAAAAACCTGGTGGTTGCAGGTGGTTTGAAACCCACTTTTCAAGCAGTATTAATTTCAGATCAACCTGTGCCTGTTTCTCTGCCCTCAGACATGCCTCGAGCAGAAGCCAGCTCAGGGGTGACAAAGTGTCCGTGCTCCCTGTGCTCTGCTGTCCCCACCCCGGGACTCCCCAGGCCCAGCCTAAGGGGAGGAGATGGGTCAGGCTTTAATTCCTCACTACACTGAATAAAGGCTTTTACCATCCCTGGTCCGTTCTGATTCCACCTCTCACCCAAAACCTTCCCTGGCTCGCCTGACAACGGCGTTTTACAAGATGGATCAGTCCCGTCTCCTGCTGTAAAAGCCAGCACGGCAGCGAGAATGATCGAGGGCAGCACACGGTGTCGGCAGCCAGACCCGGGGAGCCCCTCCCTGTGACAACGGGACTCCCTGGCCGCTGCCACACCGACAGGAACCACAAACCCAACGCTGTAATCCCCCCTTAAGCACCTCGGCAATGAGAAGATTAACCAGGGATCTGCCATGGCCGTGTGCCATGGCTGAGCCTGAGAAATCCCCACGGGAATTCCCGTGCCCTCCCCATCTCCTTCCCGTCCTCCTCTCCCACACAAGGATGCTCCCGTGTGGCAATTAATATAGCTTGAAATGAATATTGTGGAAATTAATATTGCTTAGAGAATGGGTTTCAAACCACCTGCAACCACCAGGTTTTTCAGGTTGGCAGCTGAACTGACAGAATCCTTGACATGTCTGTAATTTACCGTCCCTTTCTTTAGAGGGAAACCTAAGGGAGGCTTTTGTCCCGTGCCCTCCCAGTCTCCCTCCCATCCTCTTCTCCCACACAAGGATGCTCCTCCAGTCCCTGCTGTGGTCCAGGAGAGTAAAATGCGGCAAACCCCAGCTCAGGGAAGAAATGCTGATGTGTGGCTCCAGATCAGAAGGCTGAAGGATAGCTTTATTAAAACTATACTATATTACATTAATATACTATTTAAAGAGATACTGCACTATTCTACATACTTACTTCTTACTTACCTGTCTAACTAACTCAAACTCGTGACTCTGCTGAGAGCCCAACACAGCTGGGTCCCATTGGTCACTGACCCCAAACAACCTTCACCAGGATCCAACCCAGCAGTCACCCCAGGTGAACAATCTCCACACCACATTCCACATGGGCAAAACAAAGGAGCAGAGATAAAGATTGTTTTCTCTTCTTCTCTCTGTGCTTCTCCAAGAAATCCTGAGAGACAGAATTATGCCTCTCTGTCCAGAGAATGTGAATGTCACACTCCAGCCCCAGGCCGTGCAAAGCCCAAGCTGCTGTTGATGAGCAGCACCCCGTTCTCCAGCCCTCACCGACACTCGTGGGGCGGGGATGGATGGGGCAGCACCTGTGGGCAGCACACCTGTGCTCAGCAGTTCTGCAGGACACCTGCCAACACCCGGAGGCTCCAAAGTCTAAAGCCAAACTAACCCTTCCTGCTACAATCTATCACCCCCCAGGTGCACCCCAGGTCCTCCTGGTCCCCAGCGGGATGTCCCTGGGGGCTCCCTCAGGGACCCAGCCATGGTCACGCTGCTTCCAGATCCCTGTTCTCCCTCTCTCTGCTCCATCTCCCCGGCCCTGTAGGGGCTCAGCATCCTCTCACAGCCCCAGCTGTGCCCCCAGCTCCCCACACCCAGCACAGACATTACTTTTAATGATGCGCAGATTGGCTTAGGGCTCAACATGTCGGTGAGGGGACCTGGTGGCTCTTTGTTCGAGGGCAGCAGCTGAGGAGGAGGGAGGGAAGGCTGCTCTGGCTGGCGCTCCAGACACGCAGGAATTGATTTGGGATTGTTTCTGAGCAGCAGGCGATCCAACAATCAGATATATTTCTCTTGCAGGTCTGAGTGCAGAGCTCTATTATTCATACTCTGGCTTTAAGTTATGGCCAGTGTCGTGTCAAATGTACCAATTCCAGCAGCTTTAATGGAGTTGGCCTCTGCACCCCTTGCCAAGTGGCAGCTGATATTTTCTGCCCACATCCATTGGATCTACAAGGGAAAAACACTGAATGCTCCCTGTGGCTCTTGTTCCAGTGCGTGTGAAGGGGAGGGGAGGTTTCCTGGCCCTGGTGACACCACGTGTGCCAGCGTGCACATGGCCAGGCACGTGTGGCGCCTGGCACAGCCACAGCCTGGCACTGCCACACCAGGGCACCCCAGGGCCACCTTGCGTGTCGTGACCATCTGGGCTTTGCTCCTCCGGTGGCACCCAGGGGAGAAGAGCCCAGCTCCATGTGCCCACAGCTTTGCTGGCCCCTTGGCCACCACTTTGCCAGCCAATGGCCAGTGCAAGCTGCCATGTTTGTGCTGGGCAAGCAGGAGGAGCCCACTGGGAGCCTGGGCACAGCAGGGTGCAGGATGCCCACTTCAAGCCAGCCCTCACTCATCAGCCTCTCTCACTGTGCAGGGTGCTGCAGCTCACACCAGTGAAATACCTGAATGGGTGGGGGGAAAAAAACTTTAAATCCTGCCACTGAGAGGTTCAAGGTTTCCCCTGAGCTGCTCTTGCTGCCTTCTCCTCCTCCTGCCCCAGCCGTGGGGAGGCTGCAGCACCAGGGAGTGTTGTGTGCTGGGCATGGGGATGTGGGGAGGAAATGCCTCCTGCAGGTGGGAACGTGCTCCAGAGAGGCAGTGGAGCAGGGCAGTCCCTTGGGATGAGGGCAGGAGGGTGGGTGGTGCCTGGGGTGCTGTGGGAGGCGCTCACTGTGCCACCACATCTTCCCTCCTGCACACCCCTTCCTGACCTCAGTGTCTGGGAATGCTCCAGTGTCACAGCTCCAGCACTGGGAGGGCTCAGGGCATGTTCCCATATTCCCTGGTGGCTACACAGCCTATCCATGCTCCAACACTCCCACTGCAGCTGGGCAGAGACCCTGCACACGTTGGTTCATATTCTGCTACCACGCAGAGCTCAGCCTTTGGTCCATAATTGAACCAAATGTTTTAAAACATCCCTTGGAAAAGGCAATTCTCCTGGCTGCCCCCATCACCATGGTACCTGTAAACAACTGGCAACCTGCCCACCTCCTAATTTTAGTAACTAATTACCTCTCGTTATCTTGCATCAGGCCAGTAGCCAGCATGTCACCAAGTGATTAATACAGTTCACACAGCGACGTGAAGCTGCATCCCTCACTCACCAGCAGAGTTATCCTGTTTGCCCTCTCATTGTTTACCTTCATAAAGCAGTGAGGAAGGCAGGAAATACAAGGAATCAGTATTTACTGCTGGATGAGCAGCTGGGAAGGCAAAGGAGCAATAGGGCTGGGCCAGGATCTTCTGGAGGCAGAAGTGGCTTTGAGGAATTTGTAATTAAGATTTAATCCAGGAGCCTCTAATGGGCTTGTAAATCCTCTGCCCCTCTGCATTACCAGTGCAGCCTGTGGGCTGCTGACACCCTGCAGAAGGATTTTAAACGTAAAGGTCTTGAACCACGACAAGACAGGAGGAGGATGCCTCTTAAATTGCTTTCCACTGGTTTCCGCCCCCCCCATAGGTTCTCCCACGAGACTGGGAAGGACCCACTTCCATCCCATCCCGTCCCGTCCCATCCCATCCCATCCCATCCCATCCCATCCCATCCCATCCCATCCCATCCCATCCCATCCCTCAGCCCCTGCACGTGGCCGGTCACAGGATTGTGCACTCAGCCAATACATTCAATTGTGGTGGCTTCATCAATATCAATTTTGATGATACTAAAAAGAGCCTGCCCAGAGGCACCAACCCTGCTCTCAAAATTAAAACAGACTGTTTTTTCACCCCTGAAATTGTCCCATTCCATCAGCCCATGACAGGAGCATTGCTCAGTCACCAATGGGTGTGTGGGTGCTTGGGAGCTGGGTGGGTTTGGTAGGAGGAAACAGTGGGTGAGTGGTCTGGGGCAGGAGGGCAGCTGAGGGGGGCAGGAGAGCAGGTTTGGGGTGTTTGGGGCTCAAGCCTGCCGAGGGCTCCGTCCCATCCTCACCCAGGCTCCTCCAGCAGCAAGGGCAGGCAAGCACTTACAATAATGAGGTATTCAGCACTGACACCTTTTAATTCCCCAAATGATTAACTTGCAGCAGATTAGAGCTGGGATGGCTATTTAATTAACAGACACGTCAAGCTTGCTTGTGAGTCATTAAAAAACCCACCCTAATGATTGACTTGTTAATACGGAAGAAATCAATTAGATTTTTTTTTTCATTCCTCCTCTGAAGTTTTTGGATCCAGCTGAAAGGAGGGAGGAAGAAAGGATGCTGGGATTCAGCAGAGCTTTATTCTTTACAGAGGAGGTTGCAGGAGCAGCTGGAGGCAGGCGTTTGGAGGGTTCTTGGGAGGCAGGGACTGAGCCCTGTCCCAAGATGCAGAGGAGGATGCGAGCAATCCCTCAGCACCAGGTTGGTTGTGTGGCAGAAAAGCTGCCCTGCCCTCCCTCAATCCCCTCATTCTCTCCTCCAGGACCAAGTTCCAGGTGTTCCACCACCCTTTCCCAAAGCCCTTTACCCTGAACTGCCTGGCTTCACCTGTGGCTTTCCCAGAGAGCCTGGAAGAGTGGGTGGGAATGGCTGGAGTGGGAAGGGGGATGCAGGGTGGCTGCCTTGGGGCTGGGGCAGCTCCTCAGCTCAAAGCTGGGGGTGAGTCTGGTGCTGCTGGGGGAGGTGGGTTATTGCAGGGGTTCCAGATGGGTCCTGCAGGTGCTGAGTTCATGATGCATCCAGGGAAAACGCAGAGTGGCTTGGGCAGGAAAGGCTGGGCCTGAGCAGGGGTTGTCTGCTCAGGGAACAGCTGGTTCAAGGGCATAGAGGATTTGGCAGGATTTGGGAGCTGCAGCCAGTGTGGCCCAGAGAGCCCTGAGCTCAGGAGGGTCAGGGCCAGGGAGATCTAAATTTCTTCCGAGCACCACATCAGTGTCAGGACAGGGGAGAGCCGGCCCGACCTTCCTGCTCCCTGGGGAAAGCCCACGAGGGGTTAAATGCCTTTCTCACACACAATTATGTATTGCTGTCTTCGGAGTCTGACTTAATGCACAGAAACTCTGATTGCTCAAGTCGTAGATTGCCTCTTGACATTAATTACTATGTAAATCCGGCAGATTAACATTGTCAGATGATGAGTGGCAAGTCTCACTCGCAGTCAGTCTCCCAGGAGCGCCGCGGTTGCAGAAGTTGCCATAGAGATTTTTCCCTCTTGGAAAAGAAAATCAGATAATAGAATAAACTCCAAACAAGCCAGCACATCCCGGTGCTCCCACCAGGCGCTGCTGCTCTCCCTGCTGATCCCACGGCCTCAGCCGGACCCTGCTGGGGCAGGAGCTCAAGTTGCATTTTGACCCATCAGTGGGTTTAATGCTCTTCGAGTGCCTGTCTGGCTCCTCTTAGCGCTTCATGCCTAAGTGGCCGTGGTGGGGAGGCTCATCCCCACTCCACAGGAGCTGCCTGGCTCCTGCTCCCCCGGCTTTTGTCACTCTGTGCCCCCATGGGGGGCTCATCCCCACTCCGCAGGAGCTGCCTGGCTCCTGCTCCCCCGGCTTTTGTCACTCTGTGCCCCCATGGGGGGCTCATCCCCACTCCACAGGAGCTGCCTGGCTCCTGCTCCCCCGGCTTTTGTCACTCTGTGCCCCCATGGGGGGCTCATCCCCACTCCACAGGAGCTGCCTGGCTCCTGCTCCCCCGGCTTTTGTCACTCTGTGCCCCCATGGGGGGCTCATCCCCACTCCACAGGAGCTGCCTGGCTCCTGCTCCCCCGGCTTTTGTCACTCTGTGCCCCCATGGGGGGCTCATCCCCACTCCACAGGAGCTGCCTGGCTCCTGCTCCCCCGGCTTTTGTCACTCTGTGCCCCCATGGGGGGCTCATCCCCACTCCACAGGAGCTGCCTGGCTCCTGCTCCCCCGGCTTTTGTCACTCTGTGCCCCCATGGGGGGCTCATCCCCACTCCGCAGGAGCTGCCTGGCTCCTGCCTGGCTTTGCTCATTCTGTGCCCCCCTCGTGCTGCTGGGCACAGTCCCGGTGGGCAATGTGGTGCTTTTTAGGGAACAGAAAGCCCCTCTGGGTCTGCTTGAGGAGGAGATTTGATGTTGTTATCCCAGTCTCTGAAGCCAAACAGTGAAAAGAAAAGGGGAAAAAAAAAACCTCGTTTTTCACTCAAGATTAAAGATGCATGAGCAGGGCTGCTCACCAAGGAGTCAGGGGCTTTGAAGGTGAGCTGAAAGCTCCCTACATAAATTGATAAACTGCCTCAGATCTGTGGTCAGGAGAGCACAGGCAGCCGGCTGCAAACCCCGCTGTGCCTGGGGGCGCTTTGGCCGGGCCCCCAGCCCTGTGCCCTGGCTCATTTCAGCCCTGCACTGCCAGGTGGGTGCCTGAGATGTCCCTGGAACTGCTCTGGTCCAAGATGTCCTTGCCAGTGTCCTCCCGCAGGTCACCCAGCTCCCAGGGACTGCAACAGGGGTCCCCCAGGGCCCCCAGAGCTCCCCAAATCCCAGTCGTCCCCCAGCGCTGAGCCTGGGATCAGCCCCTGCTCCCCAGGGACACACCGCGGGTCTGGGTGGGCTCTGCAGCACCACCACCTCTGCGTGCCCTGAGGGAAGCTGCTCGACAGAGGCTGTTTATTGCCTTTGAAAGGCAAGAATATGCTTCTCATCCATGTCATACTTCTAAAAATACCAGACGTGTTGCCCCGACTCTCCTCTCGTGCGCTAATGACAGCTGAGGAGCGACGTCTGTATCATAATGGATGAGAAACAAGTGCCTCTGTACCCGGGAGAAGGCTGATTATTTTACTGGCAAGATACATTAAAAAATGCCTTGTGACACAAAGTAACATTAATGTCAGCAAGCGGCAGCGCGGCGCCTCCGGGGAGCCCCGCTCCTGTCACCCTGATTAAATTAGCGCGTTCCCCGCATCCAGCCGGCCATCAATATTCATGTCGGGGTGTGCCCGAGCCAGGCTGCCGCTGCCTGACGGCCCCGAGGAGGAGAAACAGCCTCAGCCGCGGCATGCAGGAGCGGATCCGGGGCTGTTTGCCCTCCAGGCAGTGCCCGAGCATCCCCCTCTCCATCCCCCTCTCCATCCCCCTCTCCATCCCCCTCTCCATCCCCCTCTCCATCCCCCTCTCCATCCCCAGGCCTGAAGAGGGGCAAGGATCACGCCAGACCTGCGCCCTGGAGTGATGCTCCACAGGGAATTCCTGCTTGGCCCATGGGATCTTCCCTCAGCAAGGAGAATTTTCAGAATTAAATGAATTTTGGCATGAAAACGTGCCAGACCCCTGGGTTTGGCTCGGTGTTTCTCACTTTCAGAAGCCCCAGCCCGTGGGAATTCGCAGGGGCTCCTGGCTGGAATGCCCGTGCCTGGAGCTGCTGCCCGGACCTCCTGCCTCTCCTCAGAAGGTAATTAGGCTCTAGCGGGCACCGTAAAATTCATGGCTATAAATGTCTCCACGCGAGGAAGGTGCTGTAACTCACGAAGAATCAAATGCCAAAATGCCGCTGACCTTTAATTGCCCCAATGAATCAGTGTCATCCCAGGCTTCCAAGGCATCACCACTGCAGCCGCTGCACATCAGCCCTGTCGGCAGCCTGGGCTGGGGCTGTGTTTGCAGAAGTGCTGCCAAGCAGGCAGCCGTGGATCCTCCTGCCAGCTCCCACCTCTGCGAGTGCAGTCTCAGTCCTGTGCAGGTCCTGGATCCCCAGCATGCCCCCATGGCCTCTCCTGGACCCAAGAGCAGGATCTCCTCCTCATCCCCAGGAAGGAAAGCAGAGGATGAGCAGGACCTGGGGAGCTGCAGGGACACCCCAGTCCTGCCGGCTGCCAACGTGGGATAACTATTCCATAACTTTGCTGCTGCTGCTGCTGCTGCTGCAGAGGGGTGGTAACAGTGAGAACAGGCTCAGGGCAGTTTAAGGAGCTGTGCAGGGGCTGCCCTGAGCTGAGCTCTCTGAAAGGTGCCAGTCTGTGGGTGAGGGAGCCTGGACTCACTCCGTCCGCATGGGAGCTGCCACCCACCTGAAGCATGGCCTGTAGGACCTCAGACTGCTTCGGGTTGGAAGGGGCCTTAAAACCAATCTCATTCCACCCCCTGCCATGGGCAGGAACACCTCCCACGGTCCCAGGGTGCTCCAAGCTCTATCCAGCTTGGCCTTGAGCAATGGGGCAGCCACAACTTCTCTGGGCAACCTGTGCCAGGGCTACACCACCCTTCCAGGAAATAGTTTTTTCCCAGTATCGAGTCTAAACCTATTGTCCTTCAATTTAAAACCATATTTCTGGTGATCCCAGCTCCATCCTCAGTTCAGGGCTGACTTGCCAAGGGATCCAAGCACAGCAGCTGGCACTGGCACTGCTCCTGCTGCCAATCCCACATCAGGTCCTGTGGGCTCCCAGAGCCCAGCGGTCAGTGGAGCTAACAACCTTTTTAAAATTGAACTCCCTGAGAACTTGTTATTCCAGGATTCCAGCCATTAAGGGCTTGTTAATATTTATGAAATAATTAATAGATGCACCTCTGTACTTTAATAACTCGTGTAAAGTTGTGCTGGGGAAGGCGGTGCTGGGTGTTCTGCTCAGAGCAGCTCAGAGCAGGAGGAGCCTTAATTATGCATTAAACACACAGAGATTTATTGCACAAAGTTATGAAAAACAAAGGCATTTAATTTAAGAAATAATGAGGCAAGTTCTGCTACCTGGAGAGCCGTGTTAACGAGGCAACTGGCTGTGGAGCTCTGCTCCAAAGAAAAACATTTACAGGGGGCCTGGCCCCGTTGTGGTGAGCTCTTTCTTTAGGTGGGAGATTCAGTGCTCAGCAGGGCAGAGTTGGGAAGGGCAGGCAGGGCCACCCCAGTGCACATGCACGATGGTTTCTGGGAGTTTTCCCAGCGCCAGCTCCTCTCCATGAGCACAAGATGTTCCTTTGCTCCAGGGACCCCCGTGCAGGTGCCCCCCACGCAGGCTGAGGGTCTCTGGAGTGGCACTGGAGGCCCTGATGGCAGCACGTGCACAGACTGCTGGCCAAACCACGATCTGTATTTTCAATTTTCCAAAAGATTATGTTTTCATCTTAAAAGATGTTGTCTGCTGCTTTTTGACCTGAATAAAGTGAAAGACAATAGAATCCAGATGAAATATATATCCACATTAATCTTACACAGCCTGGCGCTGCTTCCAGGTGCTGTGGCAGGAGCAGATCCAGTTGCAATCAGGTGCCCACCTGGGTCTGAGTGATTCCCACTCTGATTTAACAGGATTAAATGCTGCTGTGAAATGCAGCTGGTCCCAGCGCAGGGAGCACAGCTTCCCCCTGGGAGGGGCTAGAAAAGCTCAGGGGGATGTTTTCCCCAAGAAACTCCATGGCAGGGGAGGTGTGTGACCCTGTCACCCCCAGACACCAGAAGGTGACAGTGGGGTTGTCATGGCAGCTCTGCCCCAGGCTGGGCCACGCAGCTGCTGCCAGCTGGGCAGAATGGTGCTGTGCCCTGGGAGATGTTGCTGTGCCCAGCAGGATTCTGTTCTGCCCAGTGGGGACACAGTCCCCAGCTGCACCAAGGGAAATACAGGCTGGATATCAGGAAAAAGACTTTTACAGAAAGGGTGATAAAGTACTGGAATGGTCTGCCCGGGGAGGTGGTGGAGTCACCATCCCTGGGTGTGTTTGAAACAAGCCTGGATGTGGCACTGGGTGCCAGGGTTTAGTCGAGGTTTTGGGGCTGGGCTGGACTCGGTGATCTTGAAGGTCTCTCCCAACCCAGGGATTCTGTGAGTTCTGTGAATGATGCTGCGATGAGGGGATGGTGCTGCACTGAGCAGGATGGTGCTGTGCCCAGCGGCACGTCGCTGTGCTGAGCAGGATTCTGCCACCTCAGCATTTGGAAAGGCACTTTGCCTGATTTTGGCAGCAGGGCCAACTTGGGTTGGCCGTGAGCTGCCACCTCGGCCAGCAGAGAGCATTCACTTCGCTTTGTATCTCCTCAGGTTCCTCCTGCGATTTGCATTTCAAAGCCTCTCCTGTGCTGCCTGTGTCCCCAGACAAGCCTTGTGCAGCCACAGGAGCTCGAGGCCAAGGTGAGGGGCACTCACAGCCCTCACAGACACAAATCCCTGCCAGGGACAGGCTGCATCCCCCAAGCCAGATCCCAGAGCCAGGCATGGTGGGGCTCCAGCTGTAGCAGGAGAGTAGTGGGGAAGGAGAGGGAGAAATTGGATTCAGAGGCAGCAAATGCAGCTCCCCAGAATGGATGTACATTTTCATTATACACTGAGTAATTGGTGGTAATACAAGAGATATGGGCAGTATCATTATAGACCAGGCTGTGCTGGAGATGGATTATCATCATCTGTCATTATCTGGGCTTCCTTGTGGCTGCTAAAATTGTAGAACATGATTTTAATAACCCTGGAAGGCAAGAATCATTTTTCTTTTGTCACTTAACAACTTGGCCTCATTCACTGATACCTTTAAATAAGAAGGGGGGATTAATTTCTAGAGGGATAAATGCAGACCTGGTTGTTTCCTCCTCTCTTCATTTGCAAAGGGGCCCCCATTTCTGCCTGACAGCTTTCAAGGAAATTGCAGATAATGGGGACAGGATGTCAGCGTGGAGCAGGGGGCACAGGATCACCCGGAGACAGGTGGTGGTGCTGACACAGTGCCAGCCCTGGGGCCCCCAGGAAGGGCACTGATGGCACTGGGAACCACAGCCTGAGGCTCAGGGAGTCTTGCCCAGGAGATCTGAGCAGTACCAGAGCCATCAGGGTGGTGCAGGCACCCCAGCCTTCAGTGCCACCTAGCAGGGCACAGACACGGCCATTTCCCATGAGCCAGGGGAGCTGTGTCACTCCTGACCCCTCCCGGACACTGTCAGGCTCATTTGGGGATGTTTCATCTGTCACTCCTCTTGGCCATGGAAAAAACCAGCAGCAGGAGAGGGACAAATCAAATTACAAGGCAGCTAATGAAAATAATGGGGAATAAAGCACTTTTGGAGGCTGCTTGGTTGGATTCCTATTTCCCTGTGTCACTGGGTTCAAACAGGGATGTTTATAACCTCATGAGGACATTTCATTGCCTTTGTGATTAGCTCAATTGACCGTGGATTTTTTGCTCTCCCACATCTCAGCCCTTGGAAGAGGAGAAGTGCCAGCTCCAAGTCACATTCCTGCCCCACAGCTCCAGCACCCAGAGCCCCCTCTGTGCCTTCCAGGGACCTGGCACTGGCAGCGTGTCCCCGAGTGACATGGATGGGGAATGAAGGGGGTCTCCACAGCCCAGATGGGGGGTTCATACAGCAGGAGCAAGGGGGGAGCGCTTGGGAGAGCTTTGCCCCTTTTCCATGCAATGCTCCAGCCACGAGCAGCTGTCAGTGCCTGCCTGGGCTGGCAGCCCCTACCTGCAACTATTGACTGAGTAAATAATCCCCAGTTATCCTTTTCTCCTGATAAAAGCTGGGTTTTTTCTATTATTGTCAGAGGTGTTTATTAGAGCAGAAAAAGAATAGTGTTTTTCTTGCAGCCTGATTGCTGGGAAGTGACGGGAGTGGCCACGCAGCCCCGACAGCTGGGATCGGAGTCAGACCTGCTGCCTGGCACCACGGGCACAGCCAGGTGAGGGGCTGTGCTGGGGGGGTGAACAGCCCCTGCCCAGGTGGTTTGATGGGAGGCAGCATCAAAGGGAAATTTCTTTTCAGCAATGGCAGAAGGAGGAGATGCTTCACAAGGCTGAGCTCTGGAGTGACTCAGCAGAAAAGAGCAGGAATTTCCAGGAATATGAGGGGTGAGAGGCTGGTACAGGGCTTGGCCAGAGCTCATGGGGAGGCTCCTCTGCCACAGACACCTGTGCAACAGAGACAGGAATTTAAGGACAGGCAATTTTAGGTGTCCGATGGAGGATCTCTCCCTCTTGCCCATCCACCCTGTCAAACCACTCTACCGAGCTGGAGCTGTGGCCCCTTGGCACCACTTTGGCATCTCGCAGAGCAGAGATGAATAATGGCAGCACATCCCAGCCCTCCTCCCCTCCCCATGCCCATCAGGGCCTCCCCGGATCTGCCACGCTGAAATTAATCCTCCTGCCTCATTAATTGCAGGAATGTGTCGAGAGCTGTTCAAGGTCAGCCTCGAGGATCCCTGCCATCAATCCTCCCCAGTTTGCAGCTGCCTCGCTGGGGAGGAGCTGGCAGTGGCACAGCAGGGACAAGCACCGGGGACATCTCTGGTGTTTGGGTGACCAGAGCCTGCAGACAAGGGAGGGTCCTGCATGGGCAGGAGTGGCTCCGTGCTGGCAGGCTGCCCATGTCCCCCTGTCCCCTGGTGATGCCATCCGGAGCCAAGGGTCCTCTCTTGACCACCTCTGCCCACCCACAGAGCCACTTGATGGGGAGCCCTCTGCTCCCTCCTCATTGCTGATGGCTGAGCAAGGGGGTAGTCTGAACTAATTGCACTGGGCACCAATTAAGCAGCTCTCCTCACCCATTAGAGACTGCAGAGCCTTTTGCACTTAGATCTTGCATCTTACGTGACTGGCAATATTCTGTTTTTTCGGGAATGAAAAGAAAATCCCTTTAGGGGAGCTGGGCTTTGCTGCCTGTGGAGCTGCTACACACCAGGAATGTACTTTATTCTGTTTAAGAGCAATGATCCACCCAGCAGGGATGGAATCAGAGGCACTGGGAATAGAGAAGTGGCTGAGAGCTCCCAAGCACCAAATGTAGGGCTGCTGCCTGTTGACTGTAACCAGAGCTGCCCACAGGGTCTGGCCATGCCCAAGAGCTGCTGCCCAATGCCGTCAGCCCCCATCCTACACACTGCAACCAGGAAAAACCCCACAGCTGCTTCTCCTTCCCACCTTCCCTCTTGCCTGATGGCCTCAGGCTTGGGAGGCTCTCTTATGTCATGAACCGGAGCCACTGCCCCACCACTCACCCCAAAACCTACGTTGTGAGCATCCACCCTCCCTCCAAACTGTGCTGCCCTTGCTGCCCTGCACCATGGCCTATGTCACCACCTGCCTCTGCACTGTGGGACCCTCTGGCACCTAGCTGGTTCTCACCCCCCTCCCCATGCATCCTCCTGCCCCAGCCCCTCTGCCAGGACCCACGGCTCAGGATCTCTGCAGGGGTGGCACCCTGCACCCTGCCTCGTATTCCTGTCTCATCCCAGGGACGGGATCTGTGAGCTTGTGAGCGTGACTCAGAGCCAAAGGGGAACTGAGAGCGCTGACAGGGGGCACGTCTGCTCCATCCCCGCTCTCGGGCGGCTCTCCCAGCAGACTGGCATGCTCGGAGCCTCCTTGGACGAGCCTTTCCCTGCGGAGCAGGGCGAGGCGAGCCCGAGGATAGGGGTGCAAGGTCCCCTCCCCACCCTGAATCCCAGCCTGTGGCAGGGCCCCACCGGCGGCGGGCGCTTGTCGGTGTCCAGCTGGGTGTTTGCAGCGCTACGCCCTCGGTTCCCACGGAGATGCCCACGTCGCTATGGCTACCCACGGATATTCCTGCTCGGCTGGTAAACAGCCCGCACTGCACCGGCTTCCGTCCCGAAGTGCTGGGGGTTGCTACACCCCAGGGAAATGTTGCGACGGCGGCTCCCCCGGCCCGGGCAGGCAGTGGGGATCCAACCTGTGCCCCAGCCCAGGGTGCTGAGCCCTCACCCCACCAGCAGCCTGACCCATTAAAAGCAGGGCAGATTTAGGGGAAAGTGCCTTTGCTTGGACTGTCGGGTTTGTGAGGTCGGTGGTGAGAGCCCTAGGCCATCCCCTCCGGCCAGCACCCAGCTCTGCAGGAGGCAAAGGCAGATCTCCCCAGGCTGGTCTCCCACCACACCGACATACCCTGCTCCCAGGGGCTGCTCTGGCCCCCAGATTTGGCAGCACGGGGCTATGTGAGCCCAGTAGCGTGGAGACAAACACCACCCCAATGCAGAGTAAACAGCTCTTTGCACAACAGCCGCTGTGGTTGCGAAGGCTGTGAGTGTGTGAGGGTTGAGCAAACCTCTGTTTACACCCATGCCAGCCCCATCCCACCAGACACGGGATTCCCCGCCGGGGCCGTGCTCCAGCCTGGCACGTGTGGGCACAGCACCTCGGCACAGCCCCAGGCAAGGAGCTGCGAAATAACACGGGTTAATGGTCAGTACTGGGAAATACTGGTGGGAACATCATGTCACGGGTTGCCCTCGGGCATCCTGTGGGCTGCACACCCTGGGATGTGGGCATGGACACGGACGTGGGGATGTGAGCTGCTCCCAGGTGGCATCACACAGCTGGGTTTGCTCCTGCCCCTTGAGTTGCTCATTCCTCGGCCCATGGCCTGCTGCCACTTTCCCCAGCGTCCCTCTGCCGTGTCCCCCAGCCCAGCCCGGTGGTCCCGGGGCAGCTGCAGTGAGGAACTGTCTGTGCCCCATCCCGGCTGTGCCAAGCCCAGCCCAGGAGTGGGCAGGGTGGAGGCCGGGCGCTGCTCAGGGTTCCCGCGCCCCCCTGGGCTTTCCTGCCTGCGGCGAGCGAGGGGGTCGCAGACTTCAGGGAAGTGTTTTGCAATCACCTTCTTCAGAGCGTCACAGCAACTAACGGCCCTGGTTTTGAGGAACTAACGGGGAAAGCAGCATGTTAGCAAACACACTGAGCACGGCCAGCCGCCTGCTGCCGGAGCCCCGCGCTCGGAGCGGGCGGTGAGCGGCTGCCGGGCGCACCGGACACAGAGGAGAGGCAGGGACGGAGGCGAGGTAGGGATGGAGGTGAGGTAGGGGTGGGTGCGTGGTGTTCAGGTCCCACTGAGCAGCATCTGGTCCGTGGCTGCTCTGGCCGTCCCCCGCCTGGGACAGCCACACGCGCCGAGTGCCCAGGGGTGGCCGCTGTCCCACTCCCACACTCGAGTGCTTTGCCTCCCTCTGGATGTCGGCTTAGGGGGCGAGGAGCTGTGGGCACCCCGAGATGTGCGCAGTGTGGGCAGCTCCTCCTGGGCCCCGAACGTGTCGGGGACCCATCCGGGGCAGAGGATCCGGGCAGGGGCAGAGGCAGCCACCGCTCCCAGGGCCGTTCCCAGCAGCAGGCAGGGGACAGGCGGGAGGGGCGTGGGCAGGACCCCGCAGCCCCGGCCAGTCCCGCTCTGCTGCTGTCGGTCATTCGCTTCCCTCTCCCAGCTTATCGCCCTCCGCCGCTCTCACCCGCCCTCAAACCGCAAATCTCTGCCCGGCAGCGGCTGGAGATAGTGGAGATAAAATCAGCCCGTGCCTGCGGCCGGGCACAGGGTGCTGTGCCCGGGATGGGGTGCGGGCCCGGGACGGTGACGGCGGTGTGGAGGGACCCGCGTTCCGGGGTCTCTCCGCTGCGCTTCCCACGCCGGCGGCTGTGGCGGCGCGGGCGGCGAGCCGGGGGCGGAGGTGTCAGAAGGGCTGCGGGAAGGGCTGACGCTGACAGCGAAAGGACATTCTGCTCCAGGAAGAGCCGGTGACAATGGAGCCCGGCTCCTTCAGCCCACCTCGTCCCCAGCCCTTGCCGACCCCCAGGACAAGCCGCTTTCTCCGTTCCAGGTGATGCCAAAGCCACGGAGGAGACCATGGCCAGGCGCGGTGCTGGGACACCCTTCCTGCGGCGGCTCTCCCTGCTCCTGCTCCTCCACCTGGGCGGTGAGTGCGGTCCATCCTGTCCTGTCCCACAGCCACACCACCCCCAGCACCCTGTGCCCAGCCGGGCTGGCCGGGGCCCCGGGGCAGGCAGGAACGGCGGCAGCACGGGCAGGATGGGGCCTGGCACGTGCTGGTGCCTTGCCCAACGCTTGGCTCTTCCTCTCCAGAGAGGGGGGCCCGTCTAAGGGAAGAGGCTCGTCCGTATGTCCTGCCTGGGCGCTGAGGAGCTGAGATGGCTTTGTCACAGCTTTGTGCCCAGGATGTGGCATGTTTTTCCTGCCCACAGGGACACTGGGCTGCGCCTCAGTGACTGTGAGCCCCCGCATTGTGCCCCTGGGCTCGGCTGTCACAGCATCCTGCACCATCCAGAGAGAGCTCTGCCACGGCTTGGAGCAGGGGCAGGTCCGGATCAGCTGGATGCTGGACAACAAGCTTGTGGCTGGGAGCCAGCGCCAGGGTCCAGGAGGCACAGAGGTGTCCAACCTCACCCTGCCCCGGTTCAACCACACGCAGGCCAGGCTGTTCTGCTGTGTGGAGTGGAATGGGACCAAGCAGCGCGTTGGCATGGCCGAGATCAGGGCGGGCTGTAAGTCTGCTGCCACTACAAGTCACCCTCCTCCTGGCAGGGATGTGCACTTGCTCATGCTCTTTCCCGTTCTCCCCCAGACCCTCCTGCAAAGCCCCTTAACCTCAGCTGCGTCCTGAACCTCGGTGACTACGGGCTGACGTGCCGATGGGAGCAGGGAACCAACAGCCACCTCCCCACCAGCGTCGTGCTGAAATGCAGCGGGTAAGTCCCGGGACCATGGTCCCCTGCCAAACCCCACAGCAAGGACCGCGAGCCCACTGCCCTGTCTGCCACAGGAGCGGGGCGCAGGCAGTGACGGGCTGCACCCCGCGAGGGGGGCACAGCCACTGCACCGTGCCACGCCGGCTGCTCCAGCTGTACCGGCAAATGGAGATCTGGGTGTCTGCCACCAACGCCCTGGGCACGGCCGAGTCCGAGCATCTCTGCATCGACCCCATGGATGTGGGTGAGTGACGGCGCAGAGGTCGGGGACCAGGGAAGCTCGTCAGCGGTGACAGGAGTATTAAAGTGACATTAAAGCACCTTGGGCCTTGAGGTCCCATGTTACGGGCAGCTCTGTGATGGATGTCCTGCCGGGATGAATCGGTGCCAGCGCCGCGTTGCAGAGCGAGCAGCGCGCACGGCGGGTTATGAGCTGCCAGTTGACCTGCTGCACTCCACAGCTCCTGCAGCAATTGATTACCCATTTATTCAGCAGCTCTATTAATAATGGATCCAGTGCCTATAAACTATTTATAAAAGGAGCCTTCCCAGATGGAGAGACTTATCCTCCCTGATCTGGGGCTGGGAAAGGGCTGCCCAGGAACCAGCTAAGCTCTCCCATGCCTGTGCCACACTCTCACCCCCAAGCCTACCCAAATGTGGGGTGTTCCAGGCACCAGGCCCCATGGAATCTGTTTTCTCTGCATAGGCATTAATGCAGAGCTGTGCCAGTGTTGCACCCACGGGCATTACTCCATCCCAAGCGGGGGCACACACTGGCTCCTGTCCCTTGCCCCCCAGCCATTCTCGTACATGTTTTGGGGTGATTTCCCCTATTTCCTGCTGCAGCACCCTGGCTGCAGTTCCTGGCATTAATAACAGGCACACATTGGGTCATGGTTCTGGGCACTACCCACCACACACCTCTCCAACTATCCCCTGCCCTTCCTACAGCCAAACTGGACCCCCCAACCCTGCAAAGCATCCAGTCCATCCCCTTCCAGACCGACTGCATTGCCCTGGCCTGGGATGTGGCGTGGGGCACAGAGCACATGGAGCTGCAGTGTGAGCTGCGCTACCGGGCACCCGAGGACCCTGCCTGGGCCCTGGTGAGTGCTGCTGGGGCAGGGGGGCCGGGCAGGAGCTGGGACCCTCCCTCTGCTCCAAGCAGTGGGAGCAGAAGGGTCCCCATGTGAGTGGGACGGCAAGGTGTCCCCCGAGCCCACAGCAGGGCCAGCCCCTGCCCAAAGCAGGAGCCAGCACAGCCCTCGTTCCGGCTGCCACTAGGTCACCGGCATCATCGGCCAGGCCGGCTCCACGCAGCGCTGTGGCTTCCTCTTCGGCACGCAGTACCACTTCCAGATGCGGTGCCGGCGGAACTCAGCATCAGCATTGGCCTCCTGGAGCGAGTGGAGCCCGGGCAGGAACTACACCACCCACGAGAAAGGTGAGCGTGAGTCACCTGGGGGGTCCCCTCCGCCCGAGCAGATGGCACAGCGCTGGGGACACAGGGCAGAGCACTGGGGACAGAGGGCAGAGCCCTGGGCACATACGGCACAGCACTGGGGACAGAAGGCACAGTGCTGGGGACACGGCACAGAGCTGGGGATACACAGCAGAGCACTGGGGACACACGGCACAGCAGTGGGGACACATGGCAGAGCACTGGGGACAGAGGGCAGAGCCCTGGGGACATACGGCACAGCACTGGGGACAGAGGGCACAGCGCTGGGGACACACAGCACAGCGCTGGGGACACACGGCACAGTGCTGGGGATACACAGCACAGTGCTGGGGACACAGGGCACAGAGCTGGGAATACACAGCACAGCGCTGGGGACACACGGCACAGTGCTGGGGACACAGGGCAGAGCACTGGGGACACAGGGCAGAGCACTGGGGACACACGGCACAGCGCTGGGGACACACAGCACAGAGCTGGGGATACACGGCACAGTGCTGGGGACACAGGGCAGAGCACTGGGGACACAGGGCAGAGCACTGGGGACACAGGGCAGAGCACTGGGGACACAGGGCAGAACACTGGGGAAAGAGGGCACAGCGCTGGGGAAAGAGGGCACAGCACTGGGGACACACAGCACAGCGCTGGGGACACACAGCACAGCACTGGGGACACACGGCACAGTGCTGGGGACACAGGGCAGAGCACTGGGGACACACAGCAGAGCACTGGGGACACACAGCACAGCGCTGGGGACACACGGCACAGCACTGGGGACACACAGCACAGCGCTGGGGACACACGGCACAGTGCTGGGGACACATGGCACAGCACTGGGGACACACGGCACAGCGCTGGGGACACACGGCACAGCACTGGGGACACACGGCACAGTGCTGGGGACACACGGCACAGTGCTGGGGACACAGGGCAGAGCACTGGGGACACACAGCAGAGCACTGGGGACACACGGCACAGCGCTGGGGACACACGGCACAGCGCTGGGGACACAGGGCAGAGCACTGGGGACACAGGGCAGAGCACTGGGGACACACAGCAGAGCACTGGGGACAGAGGGCACAGCGCTGGGGACACAGGGCAGAACACTGGGGGAAGAGGGCACAGCGCTGGGGAAAGAGGGCACAGCACTGGGGACACACAGCACAGCGCTGGGGACACACGGCACAGCACTGGGGACACACAGCACAGCACTGGGGACACACGGCACAGCGCTGGGGACACACGGCACAGCGCTGGGGACACACAGCACAGCACTGGGGACACACGGCACAGCGCTGGGGACACACGGCACAGCGCTGGGGACACACGGCACAGCGCTGGGGACACATGGCACAGCGCTGGGGACACAGGCACACGGGCCCCTCTCAGCTTCTCCCACCCCCCTCCCGTTGCAGCCCCCACAGGGAAGCTGGACGCGTGGTGGGGGGCTCAGCCGGCCGGGCCCGGGGGGCGGCTGGAGGTGCAGCTGCGCTGGAAGGTGAGCAGGGGCGGGCGGGGGCATTCCTGAGACCCCCGCAGGGACTGCCACCCACACGCCCTGCCCGCACCCAGGCCCCACGGCAGCGGGAGGCCAACGGGCGAGTGCTGGGCTACCGCGTCACCCTGAGCCCCCGGAGGAGAGGCAGGGACCCCCCCACCATCTGCAACACCACCCACACCCAGTGCAACTTCTCGGTGCCCGCGGCGACCAGGAGGGTCTATCTGTCAGCCTACAACGCCGCCGGCGAGTCGGCACCGACCGAGGTCATCCTCCTGGAGAGGAAAGGTGAGGGCAGTGCCCGAAACCTCCGCGTGTCCCCCGGGGCTCTGCTCGCCCCCAGCCGGCTGCACAGCCAGGGCAAGGAGAGGGCAGACTCCAAAGCCGGGCGCACAGGGGGAGATGGGGGAGAGGTGCTCCCCTCTCCCGCCATCCCGGCTGCTTGTCCCATGCAGGTCAGCCCATGGCCGGGCTCCGGGCTGTGCCCGGGGGCGAGCGCAGCCTCTGGGTGCACTGGGAGGCACCGCCGGCCCCAGTGATCGCCTACGTCCTGGAGTGGCAGCGGGTGACAGCAGAGCCTGGGCACTGCAGCGCCTGCTGGCAGATGGAGCGTGACGGGACAGCCAGCACAGCCCTTATCCAGGGTAAGTGGGGGCTGCCAGGGAGCCCTGACCCCCTGGTCGGCTGTCCCAGGGGGCTGGCACCCATCCTGGCCAAACCAGGACCAAGCCGTGCCCCCAGCCCACTTCCCACCCTCCCTCCTCCCTCTGGATCCACCCCCAGCGTGGGTGGGCTGGTGCCGTGGTGCTGGGGGGTCTCAGCAGCCAGGGCCTGAGCTCCCGGCCCCCTCTGCTTCCCATTGCAGACAGCATCGAGCCTTTCCAGCGCTACAACATCTCACTGTACCCCCTCTACGAGGGCACTGTCGGGGTGCCCGTGCACACCACAGCCTACTCCCAGCAGAAGGGTACGTGGGAAGGGTGCCCCACCACCAGGACTTTGCCCTTCCAAAAGGAGGAACAACCTCTTCCCCATGTACCCCAAATCCAGGGGCTGTACCAAAGAGCTCAGCTTGGGGGGCCGGATTTGTCTCATCTCTGAGTGTGCTCTCAGCCCCTCTACAGCATGGGCGGGTCCTGATGCCCACACCTTGGGAGTGGGACCCCCCATCAGTTCCCAGCCGAGGCAGTGGCTCTGCTCAGTACTTGGTCCCCACCTTGTCCTGCTCTTTCCAGCACCATCCCATGCCCCCAAGCTTCACCTGAAGAGGATTAGCAAGTCAGAGGCCGAGCTGTGCTGGGAGCCGCTGCCAGTGGAGATGCAGAACGGTTTCATCACCAGCTACACCATCTTCTGGGCCAGCAGCATCACCAACACGGCCAGTGAGTCCTGCCCACAGCACCACTGACCTTGCCCTCTGTCCCACCTCGATATTCTGGGTGGAGATATCAGGAGTCCCTGTGTCCTTCTCAGAGAGGGTCAGGGAGTTCTGTGG
Organism: Anomalospiza imberbis; assembly: GCF_031753505.1. Lineage (NCBI taxonomy): Eukaryota > Metazoa > Chordata > Aves > Passeriformes > Viduidae > Anomalospiza > Anomalospiza imberbis. The sequence goes on from NC_089705.1 coordinate 3,767,977, forward strand.
GCCCTCACAGGGCTCCCTGCCAGCAGAGACCTGAGGGCTGTGCAGGTGGGGGCATTCTGCCACACCAGCAGCCCCGTGTGTCCCCAGGTGCCACCGTGAATCCTTCCCTCAGCTCCTTTACCATCCGGGGGATGAAGCCATCGACCCTGTACAAGGTGCACATCATGGCATCCACGGCTGCTGGCAGCACCAACGGCACCAGCCTGACCCTGGTGACCACAGTGCTGGGTGAGGGCTGCGGCCACCCGGGGCGAGGGGACGAGGGAGGGGACGTGCGGCCCCTGGTCCTGCCCAGCCTCATGGCACAGCACAGCTGGCGGTGCCCACTGCAGCTCCCTGGGACCCTGTCCCTCTTCCCAGATGACACCGAGATCCAGTTCCTCTTCCTGAGCCTGGGGCTGGTCTTTGTCGGGCTCATGGTGTTGCTCATCTGCTTCCAGAAGAACGAGCGGTGAGTAGCAGAGCCCTGCCCCGGGCTGGGCTGCCGGTGGGACAGGGTGGCCTTGGAGCGCTGACATCCCGCCGGGAGCCAGTCCAGCACTGAGGCCACCCATTCCAGCCCGCCTCGCTGAGTCCCCTCATCCCCGCGCTCCCCAGGATGAAGGAGCAGCTCTGGCCCAGCGTCCCCGACCCCGCCAACAGCAGCCTGGGCAAGTGGGTGCCGGCAGCGGTGCCGCAGGTGAGACCGGGCGGCTGCTCCCGCAGTGCCCACCCAGCACACGGCCCCCGGGAGGGACAGCGGGGACAGCTGGCACCGCCTGTGACCTCCCGCTGCTCGCCAGGAGCCGCTCCATGTCCTCGCCGCGAGGGAGCCCGGCCCGGCCGCCATCTCCACGGTGACTGTGCTGGAAGGGGAAGCGGGGAAGCAGCCGGGGAAGGACCACGCCGCCCTGGCCGCCGCCCCCCCGGCGCTGCCGCGGCCCTATGTGCGGCAGGAGGGTCCCGGGGAGCCCGTGCAGTACGCGCGGGTGGGGGGCGCGGGGTACCGGGGGCAGCGGCTGCTCCCCGAGCCCGCTCCCCGCTTCTACGAGAACCTGCGAGGCCGCGGGGACGGCGGCGGCGGCGGCGGCGGGGGGGACTGGGGGTTCCTGGAGGAGCCCCCCGCCACCTTCCCGCTGCTGCAGGGGCTCCGCATCGGCGGGGCCGAGGAGCTGCACGAGTGCCGGGCGGACTAGCGCGGGATGGAGCCGGGCAGCGACACCGGCTCCGCCAGCGGGAGCCCCGGGATGCGGGGGCCCCCCGCGGGGCTCCAGCCGCACCCCGGGGCGCTGGCCGGCTCCAGCCCGCTCTGTGTGCGTGTCTCCTCCCGAACGTCTCCCTCCGAAATAAACGGGGACGTGCTGAGAACAACCCGGGCGTCTCTGCGGGAAGGGAATGGGGACAGAGACGGGGATGGGGATGGGGATGGGGATGGGGACGGGGGTCAGGACCGGGGCGAGGACGGGGACAAGTAGGAGACGAAACCGAGACGGTGACGGAGATGGAGATGGGACCTGGATGGCGACGGGGACAGTTAGGGGACCGGTACGAGGATGGGGACGGGAAGGGGTCCGGGAGCGGGATAGGGATGAAGGCGGGGAGGGGAGGGGAGCAGGATCCTGGACGGCCATCGACGCGCTCGGCGTTCGCTCTCTCCGCCCTGTCTCGGCGCTCGGCAGTCGCGCCTGGGCAAGATGGCGGCGCCCATGGCGGCGTGTCGGTGAGCGCGGGCCATGCTGGCGCTGCTGGGCCGCGGCCTGGCCGGGCCGGCCCGCGCCCGGGCCGCCGTGCTGGGCAGGGCAGAGCCCGGTGAGGGGCACGGGGGGCTCGGGAGGCCGCTGGGAGGGAGGGTGGAAATTCCCGCCGGAGGAATTGGGAGCGGCCGGGGCCGCGGTGGGAGCTGAGGGTGCGGGGAAAGGGCGGTCTCGGGGTGGCCGGGGGTCCCTCGGAACAGCGGGGGCGAGCGGGGGTGGCCGAGCCGGGCACAGGCGAGTGGCCTGAAGCAGGTCCTGATCCCAGCAGCAGGGCCCTGAAAGAGCAGCTGGAAGAGTTTGTTCTTGAAAGGTCAAAGAATGACGAAGTCGCGGCTGGTGATGAATATTCGCGTCTGTGTCAGACAAAGGTTGTCCCCGCCTTGTCCCCAGGTGTCACTGCCCCTGAGCCCTGACACTGCGGTGGGCCAGAGCAGCCCGTCCACGTCGCTAATGAGGTTAATTAATCAGTTAATTCAGCCGTTTAAACCCTCGAAATGAACGCGTTTGCCCGCGGGAGCCCTCGCTGTGCTCAGTCAGTCCCGCTGCTCCAGCCCTGTCATCTGCCCGCTCTCGGGCAGCACAGCTTGGTTTGTGTCAGCACCGTGTGAGAGCCACCCCGAGCTACCCCACACACCTCCGGGACTGAGCATCTGCCTGGTCACTGGTCACCCAGCGTCTCGGTGCTCTGACCCCACACACACCTAGCGGTATTTGGCTGTGCAGAGCTGGAGCAGTGCGCACAAGTCTGAATCCTTTCTGTTTCTCCCACCCAGCCTGCAGGCCTGTGCTCCAGGCAGCCAGGGGCTATGCCAGACCTGTGACGAAGAAGAGAAAAGGTATGTCAGGATCCACAGGACCCAATGTTTTGCTGTTGGCATGCTCAGAGCTGTACCCTCACGGCACAGAAATCGTTCCAGAAACAGTTCCTGGCAAGCTCAGGAATTACTCATAAAATTCCCCTCCTCCTCAATGTGGGGAAATGAACAATTGTCAGTAGCAGGAGATCTGTGAGGGTGGGCAGGCACTGGCACAGCGTGCCCAGAGCAGCTGTGGCTGCTCCTGGATCCCTGGAGGTGTCCAAGGCCAGGTTGGACAGGGCTTGGAGCACCTTGGGACAGTGGAAGGTGTCCCTGCCATGGCAGGGGGTGGCACTGGATGGGCTTTAAGGTCCCTTCCAGCACAAACTCTTGTATTCTGTGATCTCTGGGCTCAGTGGATTGTTGTAAATTCATGTACACCATATTGTAAATCCAGAGTGCTGAAGGGAAGAGACTGAACCTGTTTTTTTCACTCAGTTCCTGCCCTCTTGGCTGGATCTGCTCAGTTTTTGTTGTGTGGAGCGCACAGCCAGTTTCCTTCAGAACATGCCAGAGCTCTGACTTTGTCCTGCTCTTCCTCAAATGTTTATCTCTCTGTAGACATCCCCAGCCATCTGGATGACCTTCCTCCCACCATGCTGAAGAAGGATTATGCCAATCTCCCAGTAATGAACAGGTATGGAGAGGGAGAGGGAATGGCTGCTCTCTCCAGGGGTTTGTACCTTACATGTAACCATGGTGTGTGGAGGCTGTCACCTGCTCACTAATTAGTTATTAATGCTCTGTGGGCACAGAAATGGCAGTTTGAAAGTCAAATTTACAGACACAGACAGTGGTCAGGGCTTGATTGTTCACTCCATGTGCGATCAAGTGCTGTTTGCCCACACCCTCTGTGGGCTTTGTGGTCCATAAGAAAAAAAAAAAAGGAAATAATCTTGAAATACTAGAAACAGTCATCTTGCAAATTATTTGTGCCTGTCCTGAACTCAGGTGATGGAGAGTGTCGTTAAACAAATCCCCATGAATTCAGCTGCTGCCAAATTTGGGCTCTGGGGCTCAGCACTGCTGTGCTCTGATGCAGAGCTGCTCGTGTGTGGTGCAGGGAGGGCCCCCAGTGGCCCGACTGTGACTTTCACTGCTCTCTGAAGGAACCAGCCTTAAAATTAAATAATTTTGCAGCAAAACTACTCTATACTCCTGTAATCCAAGCCATGATTTTGCTTAGGAAAGTGAGCACCAGTTTATGGCTGCCAGGTTTGGGAGGGGAGAAGAGTCCCTGTAAATTTGTAGAGTAAATTAAAGCTGAGAAAAGTGAGTACGTTCTGAGAACCTGAGTTGATTTCTGTTGTTAAATAGATTTGTTTATAAGCTAATTTGCCATCTCCTTGCAGCGTGGATGATGTGGTGAAACGGCTGCTGTCCCTGGAAATGGCAAGTCAGGTCAGTGTCATTCCACTTGCTTGAAAAGAAAATAGATTTAATGAGCACCTTCATGTGAGACTTGTCTGTGTTGTTAAATATCTTTCACTTACTGGATTTTTAAGTGGCTGTAAATATGGGGTGATGAAATACAGTGCTAAGTCTGGTTTGCTCTTAAAATTTATCCCACTAAAGTGGTAACAATTGCATATTAAAATGAGAGAAGAAAGTATTCAGGGGTGACAGGGCAGTGAGCTCTTCTGTTGCTGCTCGTGGCTGACCCCCCTGTGTTCTAGAAACCATTGCACTGGACAGCAGATGTTCTTCAAGCTATTTTTACTTTCCATATGCCCAGAAAACAAACAGGTAGGAAAGTGGCACAAAGATCTCTATGCCATTCCTCTATGCTTGCCACTTCAGCTTAAAAAGATTAAAAAGCACTGAGTAAAGGTCTGAATTGCAAAGCTTTACCTGGGTGTTTGGGAAGAGAGCTGAGTGTCTCTGACCTCTGGTGTTCTGGGACAGTGACAACCTCTTTTCTGTGCCCCACAGAAGGAGAAGTTGAAGGTAAAGACACAGCAGCTGGTGGAGAAGGTCAGGAGGTCTCCCAGTGACAATGGCTCCTTTGAGGTGCAAGGCAAGTTAAAAAAGGGAAGGGTATTGTTGGCAGATGAAACATCTCTGCTTCTGTTCAGCTGTTCCCACCCCAGCACTTCCAGTTTGCTGTATAATTCAGGAGAATCTCCTCCAGGAGAGCTGCTGAGAGGCAGGTAGCCTGCAGGATGCCCTGCAGGACTGCTCCAGGTCTGGAAGTGTTGCAGAGGCTGCTGGGGTGCTTCCAAATTCCTGCTCCACATCCACCCTCCAAAGGCAGTGTGTGCATCATTCTGCTTGGAGTGCTTCTGTGACTTGAGGCACTGAGCTGCAGCTGTTACCAAAACGAACCAAATTCAGCCACAGAACCCAAATTTTTCTCTACATCAGAGAGCTGAGGCTGGGGCACAGTGGGGACAGTGCAGGGACAAAGGTCATGTTGCACTGACCAACAATGACATCTCCTTTGTCATCAGTAAAGCCCTTCAAGTTCCTCAGGATGCCACCAGCCCCTCCCTCCAGAGCCTGAAATCCTAGAGACCTGGCTGCTGCCCTTGGGGAAAAAAATAAAACCTTTATTGCTGTCTGCTTCCCCAGAGCTTAAATCCCATGAGGTGAAATAAATATCAAATCACTGGGAATCGAATGAGTGCAAGAGGAATAAATGTACATATAAATTCACATGATGTGTTGCTAAAACCTTACCCTCTAATTAAGCAGCCTCATAACAGTCACAGCCCTGCAGGTTGTGTGTTCTTGTTTGTTGTGCTCTGTGCAGTGGGCTGTGGGCAGGGGCTGCTTTGGACAGTGTTTTGCTGTGGGCAGTGTTTTGCTGTGAGCACTGCTTGTTGTGGACACTGTTTTTTGTGCTGCTGTGGGCAGTGTTTTGCTGTGGAGACTGTTTCCTCTGGGCAGTGTTTTGCTGTGGGCAGTGTTTGCTGTGGACACTTTGCTGTGGACAGTGTTTTGCTGTGGACACTGCTTCCTCTGGGCATTGTTTTGCTGTGGACAGTGTTTTCCTCTGGGCATTGTTTTGCTGTGGGCAGTGTGTCCTGTGGACACTGTTTGCTGTGGGCAGTGTGTCCTGTGGACACTGTTTGCTGTGGACAGTGTTTTCCTCTGGGCATTGTTTTGCTGTGGGCAGTGTGTCCTGTGGACACTGTTTGCTGTGGACAGTGTTTTCCTCTGGGCATTGTTTTGCTGTGGGCAGTGTGTCCTGTGGACACTGTTTGCTGTGGACAGTGTTTTGCCATGGGCAGTCCCTGCTGTGCTGCTGTAGGCACCTGCAGGGGCAGCAGTGCTCAGCTGGCAGCTTGAGGCAAGGCAGATGATCCTGGATCACCTGGGAAAGCTGCTGCTCTCACACAGCTTCTCTCTCTGTCCTTTACAGTTGCTGTTTTGACTGCCAAGATACGCACGCTCGAGGAGCACCTCCAGAGGCACCCCAAGGTAACTCAGGGATCTGAGCCTGCAGCTTCTCAGGTGGTTTTCTCAGTTTATAACAAAAGGATTTTAATCCTGGGGATTATGGCTTTCCTAAGGAGGATTATGAAATAGTTACAGCTGCTCCCTGGTGCCAGTGTGGGGAGCTGCTGGCTCAGGCACAGCTGGATTCTCGCCCACTCTGGTCTGTGTTCTGGTTGGTTACTGTAGTGGAGGAAACAGCTGAGCAGATTCCTTTGGGCAGAGTTGAGCTCCGTTTCTCCTCGCTGCAGATGCAGCTTCGCCACTTAGTTTTCACTAATTAATGAAAGCAGATGCAGTAATACACAAAGAGTCAAGTCTGTGCTTGTTCTGCTCGTGGAAATGTTTGGTGGACAGCACTGTGTGAATGTCCCACACCCCTGCCTGCAGCTACCTGGGTTCAGGCCCAAATTTGAGACATCTTGCCTGAATTTATGTTCATAAAACAGATATCAAAGATTCTTTATGCAGGGCAGAAGGTGGGAAATGGATTGATAACTGCATTTGAAAGAAGTGCATAATTGTTACTCATGAAAACTTGAAGGGTATAAGAGAACAGAATTGAGCTTTTTACTACAAGCCACCAGAAGTTGTACCAAGTGTTGAAGTTGGACCTTTTTGAATTCCTTGGCTGATTTTTTTACACAAATCACTTGTATAGTTCAGGGAGATGTCTCCTGTGAGGGATTGCCCTGACTGGTGTGGCTCAGGCTACGCTTGTGCCCTCCCAAAGAACAGCCAGACAGTCAGAGCCAAGTCACTGATTATTTTCATATTTAATTTCTGGCAAAACAAAGTTAAATGCTTCTGTTATTCTGAAGTGGCACACTTCAAGAAAAGCACGTTTTAGCCAGAAGACCTTCTCTGCAGCTTTGGCACAGCCTGAATCTGTACACAAACTGAAAACAGTCTTCAGGGAAGGTGAAGGTGCAACCATGGAAGGGAGAAAGCAAAGTAAATTACATCTCCTTGGATCAGCTTGTGCTGACCTGATGTGCTCACAGCATCTGCCAACAGAAGTTGTTCTAAGACTCTGTCCTTAACCATTCAGCCAAAATCTGCTCTATTCTCGTCAATTTATTGGACAGGCAGGACAATCTGCCTGCAGTGGAGTGAACCTTGGGTGCTTTGCAGGACAAAAAGAACCGCAGGTTCATGCTGATGGGTCTGGACCGGCGGAGGAAGATGCTGGGGTACCTGCGCCGGGTCAACTACAGCACCTTTGAGAACACCTGCAGACAGCTGGACATCCAGTACAGCCCCCCCCAGCCCTACGCCCGCCACGTCACCAAGCGCTGGCTGGTCAAGAAGGCTTTGTGCATCAAGGTATGGAGCAGGCTGGACAGGGAAAAAAAAACCCTCTCTAAAAGTGTGGGAAATGAATTTGTAGAGAAATGTGGCAGGCACATTCTTCTCTCTGTCAGGATTTTTTCATAGAGGAGCACAGAGAGAAGAATGTGCCTGCCACAGAGAATTCTTAAAGTTTGGTAGAAGTTGTGTCAGCCCAGCTCCTGGACTCTTTGGGGCAGACCAGTTGCTTTGCAATGGGAAGGAGTTTCCAGGAATAAATTTGTAAATCTTGTGCAGATGCAGCACATGCAATTGTGTGAAATTCAAATAGGATGTATTTGTATGTAAACTTTGAGATAAGAAATATTTTTACAATTGGATGGTGTTAGGTTTTAAGAGTTAAATATATCTTTTACTGCATTGTTAAAATATGGGGAGTTTAAGTCACTGCTTTTAATAGCTTTTTTAAACTTTTTAATATTATAATGTGAGATGTCAGAAAAGGGCCTAATCTGACATAAAAGTTAGAAATAGATAGAAAAGTTGGACTGATAGCCGAGTCCTTTTAAGCCAGGCTTTGACTTTGATCTTGTCTGTAGAGAACTGCCTAAGCTCAGCCAGGAGCTGCATGGGGGACATTTATGTCACGAGCACTGACACATGCTGGACTCAGGCACTTCAGGCTGGGCCACTGGTTTGCTCAAAAATGTGTTATTCAAGCCAGCTTTTCTCTCAGATCCTGGTATGGGAACCAATACGTGAGATAATTTGATGGCAGTTTGGAACAGAAACGTGGGTGCACCCATTGTCTGCCCTGATTTGCTCAGAATATATGAATGTAACTGCTGCATGCAGTAGATCTTGGTATAACTGAGCAGAACCAAAACCTGGACACACCTCAGGTTTTTAAATGCTAAATTTTTGTCCAATTAAATTATAACCAAAGGACTGGACCAAAGGTGTCCAAGGAATGACTAGACATGGCAGTCAGTGCTCTGGCCTGGTTGACAAGGTGGGGATGGGTCACAGGTTGGACTCTGTGCTCTCAGAAGTTTTTTCCAACCTGAATGATTCAGTGATTGACTGGGTGGCTGTGACAGAATAATCTCAGGTGGTTCCCTGGAGCAAGAAAGGCACAGAGGGAGGATTTGATCTGGCTCCTGCTGGAACTGCTCTGCCTACAGCAGACAGCCTGGGCAGCAGCTCTGCAGGCAGCTTTATCTCTCTCCCTTCTGCTTCCACAGGTGTTCCAGGAGAAGCAGAAGCTGAAAGCAGCTGGGAGACTGAAGCAGAGGAGAGAGTGGCAGGCGAGAGCAAGGGCTGCTGAGGAACAGCAGGAGAAACAGGTGCAGGAGAAGGAGGCACAGGAGGGGACACCTGTGTAGTGGCACAGCCAGGCTGGCACTGACATGCTGACAATAAACACCTGCCTAAAGACTTGAAGCCTCTTTGCTCATATTGTGTGCTCTGTGCCGTGCTGAGCACCTGGGAAGGGTGGTTTGAGTGGTTTAGAAGTTTAATTTCAGGCCGAGTGCGGGGCAGGTCGGGCTGTGAGAGGACCTGGGGGCTCCAGTATCACCCTGCAGGTCTGTCAGTGGGAGCAGCTCAAGGCCTGCCTGTGTCCTGTCAGCCCAGCCAGTCCAGAGGTTTGCACTGCCACATTTTCTTAGATATTTATAAACTGAAACTTAAGACATTTAGATTGGACCTTATGAATAAATCCTTCCCTGTGAAGGTGGGGAGGCCCAGGCACAGGTTGCCCAGAGAAGCCATTGCTGCCCTTGGATCCCTGGAAGTGTCCAAGGCCAGGTTGGATGGGGCTTGGAGCAACCAGGGACAGTGGAAGGTGTCCCCGCCATGGCAGGGGGTGGCACTGGATGGGCTTTAAGGTTCCTTCCAACACAAACCACTCTTCACATGCACTGGGGCCGTGCTTGTGCGCCGGGATGCTCCACACAGGGACTGGGGCAACGTGCACATGGATCAGAATGCTCCACACAGGGACTGGGGCAAAGTGCACACGGATCAGGATGCTCCACACAGGGACTGGGGCAACGTGCACATGGATCGGGATGCTCCACACAGGGACTGGGGCAACGTGCACATGGATCAGGATGCTCCACACAGGGACTGGGATGATGGCACACGGACAGGGACCGTGCATACATGGACTGGGATGATGCACACGTGGATCGGGACGATGTGCATATGGATCAGGATGATGCGCACACTCACACTGGGACGACGCACACACGCACCGGGGATGATGCACGCTCACACCGGGACGATGCACACTCACACCGGGAGGATGCACACTCACACCGGGAGGATGCACACTCACACCGGGGACAATGCACACTCACACCGGGGATGATGCACACTCACACCGGGACGATGCACACTCACACCGGGGATGATGCACACTCACGCCGGGGATGATGCACACTCATACCGGGAGGATGCGCACATGGAACGGGACGATGCACACTCACACCGGGAGGATGCACACTCACACCGGGAGGATGCGCACATGGAACCGGACGATGCACACACACACCGGGAGGATGCGCACATGGAACGGGACGATGCACACACACACACCGGGAGGATGCGCACATGGAACGGGACGATGCACACACACACACCGGGAGGATGCGCACATGGAACGGGACGATGCACACTCACACCGGGAGGATGCACACTCACACCGGGAGGATGCGCACATGGAACCGGACGATGCACACACACACCGGGAGGATGCGCACATGGAACGGGACGATGCACACACACACACCGGGAGGATGCGCACATGGAACGGGACGATGCACACTCACACCGGGAGAATGCACACTCACACCGGGAGGATGCACACTCACACCGGGAGGATGCGCACATGGAACCGGACGATGCACACTCACACCGGGAGGATGCGCACATGGAACCGGACGATGCACACTCACACCGGGAGGATGCACACTCACACCGGGAGGATGCGCACATGGATCACGATGATGCGCGCACCACACCGGGACGATGCGCAGGCGCGCCCCGGCCGGCCAAGACGGCGCTCCGCGATTGGCCTCGCGGCTGCCCGGCAACGGCGGCGGCGGAGCGGGCAGCGGGGCCGTGCCGGGCAGCGGGGCCGTGCCGGGCAGCGGGGTCGTGCCGGGCAGCGGGGCCGTGCCGGGAGCGGGGCCGTGCCGGGCAGCGGGGCCGTGCCGGGCAGCGGGGCCGTGCCCGGGAGCGGGGCCGTGCCGGGCAGCGGGGCCGTGCCGGGCAGCGGGGCCGTGCCGGGGCCATGTCGGCGCGGACGCTGCCGCTGCTGTTCCTGAACCTGGGAGGGGAGATGCTCTACATCCTGGACCAGCGGCTGCGCGCCCAGAGCATCCCCGGAGAGAAGGCGCGCAAAGGTGAGCGGCGCGCGGGCCCCTCCGCTCCCGGTGTCGCGGTGCCAGCGGAGCGCCGGGAGCCGCTGCCGGTGTCCCCGGGCAGGGCTCTGCCCCCGCTCCCGCCTCCCCGAGAGCGGCTCCGCCCGGCGGTGCCGGCTCCAGGGATGCCACAGAATCACAGAACGAACTAGGCTGGGAAAGACCTTTAGTATCACCTAGCCCAACCCATGACCTGGCACCTCCTCATCAGCTAAACCACGGCACTGAGTGCCACCTCCAGTCCAGGGATGGTGACTCCACCACCTCCCTGGGCAGGCCATTCCATTTCCCAATCACTCTTTCGGTGAAGAATTTTTTTTTTTTCTGCCGTCTAAGCTAAACTTCCCTTGGCGCAGCTTAAGGCTGTGTCCTCTCCTTCTGTCAGCTGCTGCACCGGGACACACGGGGACACGCTGTGCTGTCACCGGAGGATGCTGCGAACTCACGGCTTCAGTGCCGCTCCGGGGCAGGAGTTTCCCTGCCCCGATTTCAGTAATTACCGCAGTAATTATCACGGAAATCAGCCCTCGGTGTCCCGTGCTCTCCACCGGGCAGCGCAGCCCGTTGGGTTGATCGGCTCGGTGAAGTTCCAGTGGTGAGAACAGCCCGAGGGTGTTGCTGGGGTTGGTCTGGGAGGTTCTCACACAGAAGGAGAAAGCGGAGTCCGTGTCGGTGTTTCTGTGCTCGATTCGGGGGTTATAGCTTCAGAAACGCGCTTTTGGACTCAAAATAGCTCAGGATTTGGTTGTGTCAGCCCAGCTCCTGGACTGTTTTGTTGCTTTGCAATGGGAAGGAGTTTCCAGGAATAAATTTATAAATCTCATGCAAACACAGCACGTGCAATTATGTGAAATCCAAATACCAGTACAGCTCCTGAAACCCTGGCTTTTATACAATCTCATTTGGCCAAAATCCTTATACAAACAGAGCCTCGTGTCTTCACTGGGGCATGAAACTCCAGCTCACAGCCAAGCACCTCTGCATTTACCACTTCAATTTAAAGCTTTGCTTTACAAGTCCTTGCACCTCTCTGTCAGGGGATGGGGAATGTGCCTTGGGAAGCTCTGTGACGTTTTATTAAAAAATTAACTTGGTATGAGCTTGGTATTGTAATCCCTTGTGCCTGTCCTTTATGAAGTGCTAAACAACAAAGGGTTCACTGTGTAATTGTTGTATTGTTTGTGAGGGGGAAATTTGTAATTATTCATTTGTGTCCTGATGTGGGAATGATCTTACAGAAGTTTACTGCTGTTCATTCAGGGACAAGTTTAGGACTTTAGCTAAATTAAATCTTGGTGGAGTATCTCAGCAGGAGAATTGGCCTGTTTTAGTTTGTCCACACATGGATTTATTTTTTTTTTGTCCAAAAAATTGTGTGTTAATTTCACTGAGGTGTGGTTCATCCACACTGAGGTGTTTGTTGATGCTTTAAGCTGTTCACTCAAATGTTGGTTACCTCTAAGTGCAAAATGCAGCTGAAAACTACCCAAGCTCATGCAAAGGGTACAATTTGATGTGCACTGAAGCAGCAGGATTTTATCCAAGGGGAGGGTGATGTTCTCTTTCAGTGCTGAATGCTGATGAGACGAGACAACATCCATTAGTTAGCTTTTTATTTTTTTAAGTTTATTTCTTTCTATTTTCTTTTCTTCTCCTTGCAACTCTTGTTCTTACATCTTGAACTGCTGTTTTGTTTTATATGCTTCGTGTAGATGAATGGACAGATGTGGACAGGAAACGAGGTACAGTAACTGCTGGCTGCATGCACCAGTCCAACCCCACGTGCACACCTGGGGCTCATCGTGCCTGAACACCTGAGGCTGTTCCCGCAGCCCTCAGGCAGTGTCACAAATGAACAATAATGCCCACCTGGTCCTTAAATGCCCTTTGGACTGTAAATCAGTGAAAAAGCAGACCATATCTTAAAGTCATATGGCCTCAAAAATCAGCTGTTAATTTAACCAAGAATATAAATGGATCCAAACTTTTTACCTTCGTGGTCTTGCCTGCAAAAATGGTATTTGTGTTTCTTTACCACTGTTTTCATGCAAGCATGTAATTGTGTGAGCATTGTGCAGGTTGTTTTTCTGCCTAAATGCAGGAATATTGGGTATATTCCATTTTTCTAAGGTTTTATCTCATGCATTGCTCAGGGTTTGGACAGGTGAACTCCAGGGATGATCGAAGGCATTCCCATCCCAGCTGCTTTACCCACCTGTGCTGGTGGTCACACCTGGCAGAGTCATCCCAAAGGAGCAGGTGCCACAGCTCAGCCAAGCTCATCCTGACTGGAGGGATGCTGAGGGTGGGATTGAGCCCTCGGGTGTGCCCCTCTGGAATCTGCCCTGGAACAGGAGCCTGCAGCAAAGGCTGTGCTAAGGAATGAGGAAATGGATCTCAGGTTTTTGCTCGGTGAGCATGAGCAGAACTTACAGAACTTCTGAGCAGCCCTTTTTCAAGAGGGGTCGAGGTTATGATTTGTGTTGTGTAAAATAAGCATCCTTTTAGTAGGCTTTACTATTTATTGAAGGTAAATGCTGATGTCCTGGAGTTTGCCCTAGCTTTTTCCTTACCATTATGTTTCCAAGCACACCCTTTAACTCAGAAGTCCAGGGACAGATTCCATCCCATCCCAACCGAGGAGGAGCTGCCCAGAGCTGTGAGGCAGGGAGACAGGGCTGGCTCAGGGGCAGGTCCCAGGCTGACCCTTCACTTCTCCTGTGAGCGAGAACACTTTGCCTGTGCTCAGTGCTCCAGGGGATCCCAGCAAGGTTCTGATGTCACCCCCTGGGGCTGTCACTGATGGAGCCATGACGAGGTTCCCTGAGGAACCACGAGCCTGTGGCACGCAGGGTGACAGTCCAGAACTCAGAATGTTCCTTCTGCTGCCCAAACATCCTCCAGGAAGCACCAGCATCACCCAGGCCTAGCTCCAGCCTCATGTCATGCATCCCAGCCATGCCAGTGACACGTGCTGTCTGTCACCAGAGACTTGGCGTGGGGAGGCCAAAGCCACCATCACCCCCAGCTCCAGTCCTGCCCATAGCACTGGCTATACTGGTTTCCCTCCTCTCATCCCAGTTTAGACCTCCCCTCTCTGCTCAGTTGCTTTTTCTGTGTTGCTTGTGCCATGTCCCTGGGCCAATGCTCCTGTGTCACCTGCCATGGCCACTCCAGGGCCACCCTGAGACTTCTGCTGTGTCATTATCAAACATGTGAGAGACTTATTATCAATTTGCCCTTTACCATGATGTTTTTTAATGTCTTTCTCAGTTCTTTTTATAGCCCACACAAGAGGTTTTAATTTCAGAAGATAATTTATGTCTGTGGTTCACACAGACCTTCGATTCTGTTGAAAAATCAGTGTACTGGGAGGTGTCTGTGTCCTGCTGGTTTGGATTGTTTGTGACTCTCCAAGGACAGAAGTCTTTCTGTGGGCAGCACACACAAGCACCTTAAAAATATTTTCCTTAATAGCAGTATAAAGCAGAAGTTCTTATTTTTGTCATAATTGATTCCCTGCAAAATTAATTAGATACTAATATCTAATAGTGCTAATATATTTTATTTTCTCCACAAAAAAAATAGGGGATTTCTGCCTGAATTTGCAAAGTAGGGGTTGTTTTATGGCCAGTTTATTTGAAAGGAAGGGAGGAAAGAGGGACTTTTTTCCCGTTTGTAATTAGGTGTATTCTTAGTCCAGACTGCTGAGGAGCTGAGATCTGCCTGTGGTTTTGGGGTGTTTGTTTAAACCAGGACTAGGGAGCCCTGTCAGGTTCAGCACAGGGGCTGCTGAGCTCTGTGTGAGCAGTGTGTGAGGAACCAGCAGGTTTAGAGAGGAGAGAGAATCACTTCAGGGGGCCTCTGCCCTTGGGAACACAGCTCTCCTGCCCAGGCTCCCAGCAGTCCCCAGGGAGTTTATCCTCTAGGAAGAGATGAAGTGACAGAGAAATTATCTTTATTTTGTCTGTTGGGGTAGGGCAGGTGTGAAAAGCCAGGTGTCTGACCCCCCAGGTAATCATTAGGGCAATAATTCAAAGCATTAGTCACTACCACTTTCTTTTTCTTCACTTTTTCTTATTTTCCTTTTTTTATTATTATTATTTATTCTGAGATTTTTCTAATCCTCAAGAATTGTCTGGCATTATGAGCTTTGTAACAGTCATCTGCTTAGGAAAATCCACACTTGTACAGTAATCTGTGACCTGATGTATTCATTTACCTTTTTTTTTTTTGATAGAGGAATAAATATTTATTGATGATAACTCTTTAGAGTGCATCAGGGAGATAATGAAAGTGGCAGATCCAGCACAAAAGCTCAGGTGCTGCATCTGCTTGAAGCACTGCACAATGTTTTCCATCTTGTTTGCATTGAAAGCTCAGTAACCAGAGCACAGCCCTCACACTCAGCACTCCTGAGCTGTAAGAACTCCTCAGTAATAAAACAGTTCCATGGCTAAATTTACACATAAAAAATGAACCACAAGAAAGGAAGTTTGGAGTTCTGCATTTGAAACTCTAGGGCCTGCAGATGTTTCAGCTGTGAGAGCCCTGAATGGGTTGATATAGATCCCAGGGATATAAATGCTTTGTTAAATACCTGCCAGTGTTAATCTGGTTGGAATAAAGATTACAGAGAGCCCTGCAGGAGCTTCTGTTGAGAAGTTAAAAAATAGACTGATGGTGTCAGAGGGTGTCGAGGAACAGGCCCAGCAAAGATCTACCACAGTGCAAAACCCTCTCCTTAGGAAGCAGAACTGCAGCTTTTTAAGATAATAACACACCAGAGCAGCCTACAAGCAACATTAGTTAAAAATGAAAACTGCCAACCATAGCTGTAAAACCAGGGCAACAAAGCCAGCCTTGTTCCCACTGGGAAACAGGGACTGCATCTGTGGCATCTGTGCCCTGGGGACATCAGGTGGCTCAGCCCAGGTGGGGCTGAGGCAGTGCTGGATCCAGAGGTGCTGTTCCCCCTCTCCTGTTGTACTCTGTCCCTGCTCTGCACAGGTAACCCCAGTGTGACCCTGGGATGGACCAGGAACACGCTGTTCTGGATGTCTTGGTTTGGAAAGACAGGTGTCTGCTAAGAAAGGCAGGAGCCTCCCCTGAAATGGAAAAAAAAAAAAAAATGTAGACCCCCTCCCTCTGAATTGTTATAAATTTGAAATTAAGGGGGGCTCTCAGGCAAAAATATGGGAGCAGGAATAGCAGTTCTTTATTAGGGAAGAAAGTAAAATGATAAAATAAACAATGCAGTGAACCAAAACAACACTGCCAGAGTCAGAATACAACCCAACACCCTGTTGGACAGGGTGTTGGCAGCAGTCCAACTGGAATTGTGGCTGCAGTCCTCCTGGAGTGTCAGGTGTGGTTCTGTTGGAGCAGGGATCCTGTAGAAAAGGGTGCAGTCTTCCTGCAGTGGAAGAGGCAGCTGTTCCTCTGGGAAATCCAGTGCAGAAAAACCCGTGCTGGTGTCCCAAAACCCGGATTATATCCAGGTAGGAATGCTTGGCTCCTCCCTCTGGGCGGAGCATCTCCCAATGGGATGTTATAGTTCTTATCAGTCACACAGTGACATTCAATAGCCCATTATCAGCTGATGTCTCCCCTGAGAGAGAGGATTGGTTGTGGAAGAGAGAAGGAAAACTGCCCCTTAACAGAAGACAGCTGCCATGCAGATGGCAAATGGAATTCATCTTGCTTTTTTCAATCTGGGACACTGGAGCAAACCACAGAGCCTAACTTTGTCTTTGCAGTTATGAACGACATCATCAGCACCATGTTCAACAAAAAATTCATGGAGGAGCTGTTCAAACCCCAGGATCTGTATTCCAAGAAAGCCCTGCGCACCGTGTACGACCGGCTGGCTCACGCCTCCATCATGAGACTCAACCAGGCCAGCATGGACAAGGTAACAGTCCTGCTGCCCAGCCTGCCTCTGCTGCACTCCCCAGCTGCCCTTCACCAGTTTTTGTTGCAATAATTAACCCGTGGCTTTACCATTTTGAAGTATTTTGGAACAGCTTTCCATGTGAAAATGGTTCTTGGCCAAGGAAATCCATGGTGCTATCAGCTGCTTCAGAACTATTTCTGCTTGAACAGCTAAATGTTTGATTTGAACGAGTTCACTGAGCATTCCTTAAGTTTATCAGGTGTTTGCATATGTATTAAAAATATACACACGTATGGTATATGGATGTGGATAAATGTCTGTATTTCTGTACTGACACCCACTGCCTTGCAGCTGCAGGTGCAGTTATTGCAGTTATTGCCTGCAAACAGTGTATCCACAGCCACTTTAGGAAAAAGTGGTAGGAATGGGATTACCAGAGAGCCCTCCACCCTGGTGTCAGGGCTGCTGAAATTCATAGAATCACTGAGGCTGGAAAAGCTCTCCAAGAACATCAAGTCCAAGCTGTGCCCAATCCCCACCTTGTCACCCAGCCCAGAGCACTGAGTGTCCTTGGACACCTTCAGGGATGGGGACTTCAGCACCTCCCTGGACAGTCCCTTCCAATGTTTAATCAACATTTCCATGCAGAAATTCCTGCTGATGTCCAACCTCACTCTCCCCTGGCCCAGCCTGAGGCCATTCCCTCTCTTCCTGTCCATGTTCCATGTGAGCAGATCCCAACCCACCCTGGCTGTCCCCGCCTGTCAGGGAGTTGTGCAGAGCCAGAAGTTCCCCCCTGAGCCTCCTTTTCTTCAGGCTGAGCCTCCTCAGCTGCTTCAGGTGCTCCAGCCCCTTCCCCAGCTCTGTTCACTTCTCTGGACACGCTCCAGCCCCTCATGTCCCCTCTTGCACTGAGGGGCTGAGAACTGGACCCAGCACTCGAGGTGTGACCTCCCTGAGCACTGGTGGCATTGGAGACCCAGCTGGAAGGCTGGGGGTGGCACTGCAGAGGTCTTGTTTTTTAGGAAAGGAAGCTAAAATGGTTCCTTGTGCCACAGGCAGGCGTTGGCCTGACTGAATCCGTCTCTCCGTGCCCGGGAGGTTTCCTCTGTGACAGGACCAACGCTCCTGTGTTCCTTTGCAGCTCTACGACCTCATGACTATGGCCTTCAAATACCAAGTGCTGCTGTGCCCTCGGCCCAGGGACATTCTGCTGGTCACGTTCAACCACCTGGATGCCATCAAGGATTTCATCTCCGACTCCCCTGGCATTCTGAACCAGGTGGATGAGACCTTCCGGCGGCTGATTGAAGTAAGAATCCTCACAAAAAAGGTGGTATGCACTGTGGTTTGATTTTATGGGTTTTTTACCTCTTAAGAGATTAATTACTACATTGGAGAGGCCTGTGAGTCAAGTGGTATTTTTCTACTGGCCCACTTTAAATCAATGTATTGCTTATTCAGCCTGATTTAAGTCTCCACTGATTTCACCAGAAATTTAATCAGACTTTTAATGGCAGACAATAATTATTGATAATAACCAGCAGCCCCCTTAGAGCATCTCTGCTCCCCCTGGATCAGAATATTCAGCTGTACTTGCTTGTTCCTCTTTCCCTGGGTGGGACATGGCACACCTGTAAACTCTTGCATGATGATTTTCTTTTTCCAGACCTACAACTGTCTCTCTGATGGTGAATTCCAGCTCATCAGGCAAACACTTCTCATTTTCTTCCAGGACATGCACATCAGGGTAAGAGCCCAATCCAACTAGGCAGAGAGAATGACAGGGAGTTTGGGGCTGGAATATAAAGAGATCTGCTTATAAACACTGCAGGTCTGGGTTTGTTGCTAGTGCTTTTCAGTCATCTTGATGTGCTTGTAATTGCACTCAGATTTCACAAATTGAGCACATATACTGCAATAATGTGGAATAATTCTACAATATTATGAAAAAAGGAATCTCTACTAGTGTGATTTGCTGATTGATAAATCCATTTTTCCTTTTAGAAGAAACTTGATAGGAAACCCGAGCGTGAAGTCTTGGTGTTCTCTAAACAAATTGGTGACACTCACATGCATGAACAGCAGTTTTTAATATAATATTTTTTATGTTAGGTCAGCGTGCCCATCCTCTGGCCCACAATTCCACATCTCTGGCTTTGTAAATAGATCCCTACACACATCAAGAGCTCTGGGAAACCTCCCCCAGCTCAGGCAGAGCTGCTCAAGCTCAAATTTCAGGGAATTTGGATGGCAAGGTCTCTACAGGATTTCCTCAAGGGTGTGATGTTTGTGATGTCCTTTTGCAGGTCTCCATCTTCCTGAAGGACAAAGTGCAAAACTCCAACGGTCGCTTCGTGCTGCCGATCTCGGGGCCTGTCCCATGGGGCACAGAGGTGCCAGGGCTCATCAGGTGAGCTGGTGCCATGAGTGGGGCTGCCCAGGGAGGAGCATCTCATGCCAGAGGGCTCAGGAATCCAGCTCAAACTGCCATTCCTGTTGAATGGATAGCTGAACCTCCAGTAAATTCTATTTAAGGGGCCTTTTAAAAAATTATTATCTATTATTATTGCTATTTAATGCTATTTAAAGGGCAGGATCTGGGACTAAGTCACCCAGCAATGAAATGCTGAGCTGCTTTTGGGAGTTTTCTATCCCAATAAATTAGCTATTAGTAATTTATCCCATAACAGAGGTATTTAGCAATGTACAGAATTATTATTATTATACAGAATACTATTATAATACATAATAAAAATGTTATTATATAGAATTATTATTGTTATTATTGTTATTATTCAGAATAGAGTTTTATTCCCCTCATGCAGAAAGCAGAGGAATTAGGTACTAAAATCAGGACTGAAACTACTAAATGTTTCAATAATGCCTCGTTTTTAAGGATATTCAATCACAAAGGAGTGGAAGTTAAAAGGGCTGAGTTCACCACTGCTGGGAATTATGTTACTCCACAAAGGGAAGGATCTTTTGAGCTTTATGGAGACAGAGTCCTCAAACTTGGAACAAATATGTAAGTAATTTTTGTTCTGTGTAGAAACCTGAACCAAATGCTGATGGATTGTTTGGAAGTACATCTTCAGCCTGGTGTGATTTTGGCCTCTTTTGCTATTAATTATCAGATTTACTTTGTTACAAGGTGCTGTCCTGCACCAGGACATGTGTGGACAGTGTATAAAGAGCTGCAGAAAACAGCAAAACTTTGATTTACGTCCACAGGGGAGCAGAGGAGCGTTCTCACCTGGTGCTGCATCTCATGTGAAATGTGATTTAATGTCACATTTAATGCCACAGTCAAGAAATCCTCTCTGTTCTCCATGCTGGCCTTAATGTACGTTTTCCATCCAAAGAGATCTGTGTTCCTTCTCACAGCTTTGTCCCTCTCACACCTTACTGCCTCAGTATTGCACCACACTGAGCTGTAACTTCCCATTGCAATTGTTCAGTCTTCAGGAAAATATCCTGAAATTCTGCATCCTGTGCTGCTCCCTCTGGTTGCTGCACCTGGTCCCAGAACAAGCCATTCTTCCCCAGGTGTGTTTTCCCTCCAGGTACAGCGTGACCCGGCCAGTGGAGACACACATGTCAGGATCATCCAAAAACCTGGCATCCCAGGCAAAGGTCAGTGTTGTCCTCTTCCTGTCACAGCTTAAACTGGCCATGTTCTTAGTCTACAGATAGGGGATAAGTTCAGGGAAGCTTTCCTGTTGTTCTCAGAGCCCCATCCAATCCTCCCCAGTCCTTTGAAGCCTGGGCACATTTTCCCAAAGAATTCACATGCTCCTGCAAGGATGTGCTTGCTTCTCTTTTAATCTCCTCAGAAAACAGAAAGTTGGCTTTACAGATTTCTCATCTGTCCAGTTTAGCTGGAAAAGTATTTTGTGCTGAGTCTATAAATTGAAGCAACCATTTCCAGTACTGAGCTGGTGATTACTGTGGTTATCTGCACAGTCTGTCCCAGGAATACCAGGGAAATAAATGTGTTTCTATCCCTCTGAAGGACATGTGTGGAATATCAGGAATATATGAAAAATATATGGAATATCAAAGGTCCTTGCAGCCCCAGTCTCCCAGGTAATTGCCCAACGAGCCTATTGCTGTTTCCTGCAGGAGAACACAGCCCCCAACCCTCTTGCTAAAGAAGAGCTGAACTTTTTGGCCCGGCTGCTGGGAGGTTTGGACATCCAGAAACCCGCTGGTGGCGAGTCAGGATTTCGGCTGAACTTGTTCACAACCGATGAGGAGGAAGAGTACGCTGGAGTCCTTCTGGGTTTGGGTTTGGGTTTGGGTTTGGGTTTGGGTTTGGGTTTGGGTCTGGGTTTGGGGTGCCCTGTGGGGAGCCCTGGAGACCAAAGCTGGCCCTCAAGAGCTTTAGGGTCAGAGCAGCACGTTGTTGTCCTGCTCCAGGATGATTCCCTGTGATGCAGCTTTTCTCCCAGTGCCACTGGACAGAAACATCCCCTCAGCCGTTTTAGCAGGATGTTTCTATCTGCTTGTTTCTGCTGCAGAAATATTCCTGCTCTTCTACACTTAACAAAAATATCTAGGACAGGGAGAAGCCTCCAGACTGGTGTGAATATGTTAATTTGCCAAGTAGGAACAGAGGCATTGCCAAACTTCATGGAATTCCAGAATGGTTTGGGTTGGAAGGGTCCTTAAGGGTCCTCTAATTCTACTCTGCCATGGAAAGGGACACCTTCCAGTAGGCCAGGCTGCTTCAAGCCCCATCCAGTCTGGCCCTGTGAGCATCCTCTGAACATCATTTGTGCCTACAGGAGCCTCACAAAGTCCAATCTTTATAATTTCTTTATAAATCTTCATGGGATTAACCACTTTTTCATGTTTTTAATCAAGACACGCTGCACAGACCAGACCAGAGGAGTTGTCCTACAAGGTTATCAACATTGAAGCCACACAGGTACGTAACACGTTTCACATCACTGGTTCTCACCATCCCTGCCTTGCTAAGGACCGTGTTTCACCCAGAGTAGGGACTTAAAAATACATTTTTTACTCATTTCACTTAAGCTCTTAACTAAGCAATTGCCAATTTTCTGCCAAGACAGTGGAACTGGTGAATATTTACTAAGAAACCTTGAATCCTGACAAACACCAGAGCAAGTTTTCAGCCGACTTGGGTGTAGCAGGGGCACATCCCAGTCCAGCCCAGTCCCAGCCGCGGTAGCAGCGCGGGGGCACCGGCGGGGGCTGAGCGCCGTGTCTGTCCCGCAGGAGCCGGGGCGGCGGGCAGAGCTGTCCCGCATCCTGGGCGAGCTGGACGTGGCGGAGCCGCGCCCGGGCAGCGCCGAGAAGGGCGAGGACCTGCTGGCACTGATGGACGGGCTCTGAGCCGGACATGGGGACACCGGGACATGGGAACACTGGGACAAGCAGACACCGGGACAAGCGGACACCGGGACATTGGGACAAGCGGACACCGGGACATTGGGACAAGTGGGCACCGGGACAAGTGGACACTGGGACATTGGGACAAGCGGACACCAGGACAAGCAGACACCGGGACATTGGGACAAGCGGGCATCGGGACAAGCAGACACCAGAACATTGGGACAAGTGGGCACCAGGACAAGTGGACACAGGGACATTGGGACAAGCGGACACCGGGACAAGTGGACACCGGGACATTGGGACAAGCGGACACTGGGACAAGTGGACACAGGGACATTGGGACAAGCAGACACCGGGACATTGGGACAAGCGGACACCGGGACAAGTGGACACCGGGACATTGGGACAAGCGGACACTGGGACAAGTGGACACCGGGACATTGGGACAAGTGGGCACCGGGACATTGGGACAAGCGGACACCAGGACAAGCGGACACCGGGACATTGGGACAAGCAGACACCGGGACAAGTGGACACCGGGACATTGGGACAAGCGGACACTGGGACAAGTGGACACCGGGACATTGGGACAAGCGGGCACCGGGACATTGGGACAAGCGGACACCCGGACAAGCGGACATCGGGACACGCAGACAGCACAACACGCAGACATTGGGACACGCAGATACTGAGACACACAGACAGCGGGACACAGGGACAGCGCGACACAGGGACACCGGGACTTGGGGACACCGGGACACAGGGACAGCGCGACACAGGGACACGGGGACATCAGGACACGGGGGCACCGGGACACGCGGACAGCGGGACACAGGGACAGCGGGGCTTGAGGACACCGGGACATGGGGACAGCGGGACACAGGGACAGCGGGGCTTGAGGACACCGGGACATGGGGACAGCGGGACACAGGGACAGCGGGGCTTGAGGACACCGGGACATGGGGACAGCGGGACACAGGGACAGCGGGGCTTGAGGACACCGGGACATGGGGACAGCGGGACACAGGGACAGCGGGGCTTGAGGACACCGGGACATGGGGACAGCGGGACACAGGGATAGCGGGGCTTGAGGACACCGGGACACGCGTACAACGGGACATGGGGAGACCGGGACACAGGGACAGCGGGACACATGGATATCGGGATACGCGGACACCGGGCCATCGGGGACGCGGAACCGCCCCGCCCCTTCCAGGCGGGGCGGGGCGGGGCGAGGGGCGGGGCCGCGCGTGCGCGAGGGGCGGGGCGGCGCGGGCGAGCGCGCGGGAAGGCGGCGGCGCGTGAGTGCGCGGGGGTGGGGGGGGGAATGGGGACAGCGGCGGGACCCGGGACCGGGACCGCGAGAGTGGAGGGGGGTGGGGGCAGGCAGAGTGCGAGGGGACACGGAACACCCCAGCGTGAGTGGGGGAGCGGGGGGCGAGGAGAATGGGAGTGAGTGGGGAGGGGGGCGGCGTGCGGGGAGTGAGCGAGGAATGGTGTGAGAGCAGGTGAGTGTGCAGGTGGGTGTGCAAGGGGCGATGTGCGTGCGTGCAGGGCAGCACACGGTGTGCCTGCGTGCAGGTGAGCGTTTCAGGGTTGGTACGGTGTGCAGGTGTGCGTGGAGGGGGCGGTCCGTGGGCAGGTGAACGTGCGGGGGCTGGTCTGTGTTCAGGTGTGTGTGTGCAGGGGATGGTCCATGGGCAGGGTTTGGTGCATGTGCAGGGGATGGTCTGTGTTCAGGTGTGTGTGCGGGAGATGGTCTGTGTTCAGGTGTGTGTGCAGGGGATGGTCTGTGTTCAGGTGTATGTGCAGGGGTTGGTCCATGTTCAGGTGTGTGTGTGCAGGGATGGCCCATGGGCAGGGTTTGGTCCATGTGCAGGGGATGGTCTGTGTTCAGGTGTGTGTGCAGGAGATGGTCTGTGTTCAGGTGTGTGTGTGCAGGGGATGGTCTGTGTTCAGGTGTGTGTGTGCAGGAGATGGTCTGTGTTCAGGTGTGTGTGCAGGAGATGGTCTGTGTTCAGGTGTGTGTGTGCAAGGGTTAGTCCATGGGCAGGTGTGTGTGCAGGGGCTGGTCTGTGTTTAGGTGTGTGTGTGCAAGGGTTAGTCCATGGGCAGGTGTGTGTGCAGGGGATGGTCTGTGTTCAGGTGTGTGTGCAGGATTTGGTCCATGTGCAGGTGTGTGTGCAGGGGATGGCCCATGTGCAGGTGTGTGTGTGCAGGAGATGGTCTGTGTTCAGGTGTATGTGCAGGGGTTGGTCCATGTGCAGGGGTTGGTCCATGTTCAGGTGTGTGTGTGCAGGGGATGGCCCATGGGCAGGGTTTGGTCCATGTGCAGGGGATGGTCTGTGTTCAGGTGTGTGTGTGCAGGGGATGGCCCATGGGCAGGGTTTCATCCATGTGCAGGGGATGGTCTGTGTTCAGGTGTGTGTGCAGGGGATGGTCTGTGTTCAGGTGTGTGTGTGCAAGGGTTAGTCCATGGGCAGGTGTGTGTGCAGGGGCTGGTCTGTGTTCAGGTGTGTGTGCAGGGGTTAGTCCATGTGCAGGTGTGTGTTCAGGGGATGGCCCATGGGCAGGATTTGGTCCATGTACAGTCGTGTGTGCAGGAGATGGTCTGTGTTCAGGTGTGTGTGCAGGGGATGGTCTGTGTTCAGGTGTGTGTGCAGGGTATGGTCTGTGTTCAGGTGTGTGTGCAGGATTTGGTCCATGTGCAGGTGTGTGTGTGCAGGAGATGGTCTGTGTTCAGGTGTGTGTGCAGGAGATGGTCTGTGTTCAGGTGTGTGTGCAGGGGCTGGTCCATTGTCACCAGAGGACACAAGGAAAAACGACGCACCACAGCTTTGGTCACCATGAAGAGACTAATTTATTTCCTCTGACTCCAATCATTTATAGTTCTCAAAAGGTGCCAGTGGATTGGAGGGTGAACGTCCCACCTTTCCAGCTACACTGGACAAACCACCAGTCTATCAAATTTCTCCGCCTCTATGAAAGAATGCAAAACAATAGGTTGTTTACAGAAAGTTGCGTGAGAAAGTTCTCTACAAGAATGTAAATTCAGAAGGCTTTAGAAAAGCCTAAGAAATCAGGGCGACAGTCCATGTTCAGTTGTGTGTGCAGGGGTTGGTCCATGGGCAGGAGTTGGTCCATGGGCAGGTGTGTGTTCAGGGGCTGGTCCGTGTGCAGGTGTGTATGCAGAGGTTGGTCCATGTTCAGGTGTGTGTGCAGGTGTGTGTGCAGAGGTTGGTCCATGTGCAGGTGTGTGTGCAGGGGTTGGTTCATGTTCAGGTGCGTGTGCAGGTGTGTGTTCAGGGGCTGGTCCATGTGCAGGTGTGTGTGCAGAGGTTGGTCCATGTTCAGGTGTGTGTGCAGAGGTTGGTCCATGTTCAGGTGTGTGTGCAGGTGTGTGTGCAGAGGTTGGTCCGTGTGCAGGTGTGTGTGCAGAGGTTGGTCCATGTTCAGTTGTGTGTGCAGAGGTTGGTCCATGTTCAGGTGTGTGTGCAGGTGTGTGTGCAGAGGTTGGTCCATGTTCAGTTGTGTGTGCAGAGGTTGGTCCATGTTCAGGTGTATGTGCAGGTGTGTGTGCAGAGGTTGGTCCATGTTCAGTTGTGTGTGCAGAGGTTGGTCCATGTTCAGGTGTGTGTGCAGGTGTGTGTGCAGAGGTTGGTCCGTGTGCAGGTGTGTGTGCAGGTGTGTGTTCAGGGGCTGGTCCATGGGCAGGTGCGTGTGCAGAGGTTGGTCCATGTTCAGGTGTGTGTGCAGAGGTTGGTCCATGTTCAGGTGCGTGTGCAGGTGTGTGTTCAGTGGCTGGTCCATGTTCAGGTGTGTGTGCAGAGGTTGGTCCATGTTCAGGTGTGTGTGCAGAGGTTGGTCCACGGGCAGGGCTTGGCCCATGGGAAGGGACTGCTCGGTGTGAGGCACAGCAGGTGGGTGTCCCCAGCCCTTGTCCCCAGCCCCTGTCCCGCCGCAGCCGCCATGGAGGTGAGCCACTCCCTGAAGGAGCGCACCATCGCCGAGAACAGCCTGGTGATCCTGCTGCAGGGCCTGCGCGGCCGCGTCACCACCGTGGAGCTGCGCGATGAGAGCGCGGCCGCGGGGCGCGTCACCAGCGTGGACGCCTTCATGAACGTGCGCCTGGCCGAGGTGACCTTCACGGACAGGCAGGGCGCCGTGTCCCAGCTGGACGAGCTCTTCGTGACCGGCAGGAACATCCGCTACGTGCACATCCCCGACGAGGTGGACATCCGGGCCACCATCGAGGAGCAGCTGCAGGCCATCCACAGGGTGCGGTACTTCGGGGGCCGCGACAAGGGCCGCAGGGAGTTCCCTCATGCCAAGCACAAGTGAGGACCTGGTGCTGCCCACAGCAGCCAGCATGGAGCCGGGATGGGCCTGGGATGGACGTGCCCCTTTGATGGACTGCCAGCTCCCTCCGTCCCACACAACAACATCTCCCAAGGAACATTTTCCCCCAGAGACTTGAGGGTGTTGCTGTTCCCCCCGCCTGCAGATGAGCAGGACTGTTTTTTGTAGTGAATAACACCACTTAAAGGCTCTGTAGTCTCTCTGCTCATTTCCTGTTCCATTGGCAGCTACTCATGTCCCTCCTCCCATGGCCAAAGGACCAGAGATGCCATCCCACTGCCCCTGGCTCGGGCTTTCCTTGCCTCCTGAGCAAAGGACTTGCTGTCACCAGCATAGCTACCCTGGGAGCTGGAGCCGCTGGTGCTGAGCTGGGCAGGGGCAGGTTCTGGTCTGTGCTCAGAAGAGAGTGAGATGAAGGGGAGCATGCAGGGGAAGGGGCAGCTCCGTCTGCCTCAAAAAGCAGGAACGTGCTTCACCAGGACACAGGATGCTGGCACTGCCAGCTCCTCTGCTTCCTGCCCCTCCATCACCAAACCCTGCAGTGCTACCAAAGTCTGCAGCCCACCGTAGCCTGTTCCCACAGGGACCCCGCGGGACACGGAGCCGTGTGGCCTCTGCGAGCGGAGCTGGTGGCTGTGCCCTGGGAGTGCGTGTTTGCACGGCCCTGTGGTTGGGCAGCAGCACAGGGCAGAGCGGGGGGCCCAGCCCGGAGGGTTCCAACCCTGCCGGTGCCAGCCCGGGGCTCAGAGCGCAGGGGCTCTGTGGTCCCAGCCCGGAGGGTTCCAACCCTGCCGGTGCCAGCCCGGGGCTCAGAGCGCAGGGGCTCTGTGGTCCCAGCCCGGAGGGTTCCAACCCTGCCGGTGCCAGCCCGGGGCTCAGAGCGCAGGGGCTCTGTGGTCCCAGTCCGGGCTGTCCCAGTTGGGGGGACCCAACGCAGGGTGTCCCAGTTTGGGGGTCCAAATTCAGGGTGTCCCAACCCAGGGTGTCCCAGTCCGGGTATCCCAACCCAGGCTGTCCCAGTCCGGGTGTCCCAGCCCAGGCTTTCCCAGTTCGGGGGTCCCAACCCAGGCTGTCCCAGTTTGGGGGATCCCAGTCCGGGTATCCCAACCCAGGCTGTCCCAATCCGGGTGTCCCAGTTTGGGGGATCCCAGTCCGGGTGTCCCAACCCAGGCTGTCCCATTTCGGGTATCCCAACCCAGGCTGTCCCAGTTTGGGTGTCCCAGTTTGGGGGATCCCAGTCCAGGTATCCCAACCCAGGCTGTCCCAGTCCGGGTGTCCCAGTTTGGGGGATCCCAGTCCGGGTATCCCAACCCAGGCTGTCCCAGTCCGGGTGTCCCAGTTTGGGGGATCCCAGTCCGGGTGTCCCAGCCCAGGCTGTCCCAGTCCGGGTGTCCCGGTTTGGGGGATCCCAGTCCGGGTGTCCCAGCCCAGGCTGTCCCAGTCCGGGTGTCCCGGTTTGGGGGATCCCAGTCCGGGTGTCCCAGCCCAGGCTGTCCCAGTCCGGGTGTCCCAGTTTGGGGGATCCCAGTCCGGGTGTCCCAGCCCAGGCTGTCCCAGTTCGGGTGTCCCAGTTTGGGGGATCCCAGTCCGGGTGTCCCAGCCCAGGGTGTCCCAGTTTGGGGGATCCCAGTCCGGGTGTCCCAGCCCAGGCTGTCCCAGTCCGGGTGTCCCAGCCCAGGCTGTCCCAGTTCGGGGGTCCCGGTTCCGCCGGGCGGGGCTCTGTGGGCGGGGCCCATGTGCTCTGTGGGCGGGGCCATCTGGACACGCCCCGCCCCATGGCCAATCACGGCGCGTTCGACTCTCCCGCGTGCTCACCAACCTTGCGGGCTCCTGGCCGCAGTCTGAGCCAATCAGCGACGGGTTCATCGCACCACAGCCAATCAGCGTCCGCTGCTTTCTTCCCTCTCAGCCGCACGTCCCAACCAATCAGAGCCCGCCGCAAAACCCGGTCCGGCCCCCGGGCTCTCCTCCAATCACCGCCCGCGCTGTCGCCGTCGCCCAATCAGCGCCGCCGTTTCCCCGTTCCGGCGGCGGCCTGCAGGGGGCGGGCTGGCGGCGGGGGGCGGGGGCGGCGGCGGCGCGTCACTTCCGGTGCCAGGCGGCCGCCGGAGCGGAGCGAGGCCGGGCCGGGCCGGGCCCGGGGCCATGGGTGAGTGAGGGGTGAAGAGAGCGGGGGAACCGGGCCGGGCCATGGGTGAGTGAGGGGTGAAGAGAGCGGGGGAACCGGGCCCGGGGCCATGGGTGAGTGAGGGGTGAAGAGAGCGGGGGAACCGGGCCGGGCCATGGGTGAGTGAGGGGTGAAGAGAGCGGGGGAACCGGGCCCGGGGCCATGGGTGAGTGAGGGGTGAAGAGAGCGGGGGAACGGGGCCATGGGTGAGTGAGGGGTGAAGAGAGCGGGGGAACGGGGGGGCCATGGGTGAGTGAGGGGTGAAGAGAGCGGGGGAACCGGGCCCGGGGCCATGGGTGAGTGAGGGGTGAAGAGAGCGGGGGAACCGGGCCCGGGCCATGGGTGAGTGAGGGGTGAAGAGAGCGGGGGAACCGGGACCGCGGGGGGAATGAGGCGGGATGAGGGGGGAAGCGGGGATCAGGAGGACATGGCCCCGGGACCCGTCCCCATCCCGGTCCCCCTGTGCGTTGGGCCGGGCCGGGCGCTGCGGGGAGACGCGCCGGTGGTACCGTTCGTTCACCGGGGCTGGACCGGGCCGGGGCAGCCCCCCAGGTGCCGGCGGCTCTGGGGGCTTGGCCGCCCGGCTCGGCCCGGTGCTCTCCGGGCTGGGGGCTGGGTTTGAGCCCCGCAGCAGCTCGGGGGGCTGGGGCGGTGCTGCCAGCACGGGGGCAGGTCCGTCCGGGGGGCCGAAGGAGGCACAGCCCGTGACTGGGGCTGGCTTTGCCTCCAGTCTGGCCAGGAGCCTTTGAATTTAGACTTTTGGGACCTCTGTGCCGAGGAGGAGCCTCGTGTGCCTCAGCAGTGAGTAGGTGAGGGCTGTGCCTCTGAGTGAGGGTGAGTAACATCAGCAGGTGTCAGAGCAGGGTCGGACCCTGCCCTGCCCTCCGTGGGAGCTCACCTGAGGGGGCTGGGGGGCTTCCCACCCCCAGAGCCGGGTGCTGTCCCTCTCTGGTCGTGGCCTTTGGGAGCCCTGCTGCCTGTGCAGGACTGAGGGTGTGTGAAAGGTCTCACTGCTGGGGGGACCTCGTGGGACATCATCTCCACCCCCTGCACCGGGAGGTTTAGGGTTGTGCCCGTCCAGCTGCTCCCTCCTGCCCAGGCTGTGCTGAAATGTGCTGCACCAGAGTTGGGGATTCAGTTCTTTGCTAGTTTAGAGCCTTAATGTATGGGCTTAACATCTGCTGGTATGAACAGGTGTGCTGGGGGTCTCGGGCTGCAATCCCATGTCCAGAGGGAGCTGGAGAAGCCAGAGCAGAGCACATTGCCTGATGTGGTGGGGCTGAGCCACCACCCCTCTGCCATGTGCTGTGGGACAGCTGGCTGCTCTGAGACAGCAGTGACACAATGGGGCACAGGTGAGGAGGTGCCTGGCACCCAGGTGAGGCGTGGCCCGAGGGACAGCAGGGGAGCACTCACCTGCTGGCACGGAGCCCTGGGCTGGCAGCACTCAGGATTTAGGACATATTTCCCCGTTGCTGGAGGGCTCATGCTGCATCCTTTGTTTCTCTGTGGTATCCATGCTGAGGGTTTGATCTCATAAGTGTGCTCCTTAGAAGCAAAGTTCAGCTGGGCTGTGACCCTCAGGCTGTTTCAGAGCTTGGGAGAGGCAAGGGAAGCCTCATAGGTACCAAGCTGTGCTGTGATTCAGCACAGAAGGGACATCAACCTGTTGGAGCGAGTCCAGAGGAGGCATCAACCTGATCAGAGAGGTGGAGCGCTTCTGCTGTGAGAGAATTGGGGTTGTTCAGCCTGGAGAAGAGAGCCTTCAGGGTGACATAACTGCCCCTTTCTGAATGGGCTACAAGAAAGATGGACAGAGACTATTTACAGGAGCCTCAAGTGACAGGACAAGGGGGCATGGCTTTACACTGACAGAGGGCAGGGTTAGGTGGGATATTAGGGAGAAATTTTTGCCTGTGAGGGGTGGGGGGGGGGCTGGCACAGTTTACCTAGAGAAGCTGTGGCTGCCTCATCCCTGCAAATGATCCAGGCCAAGTTGGACAGGGCTTGGAACAACCTGGGGTAGTGAAAAGTCTCTTAACCATGGCAGGAAGGTGGAAGGGTCTTTAAGGTCCCTCCCAACCCAAACTATTCTGTGACTAGGAATAGGAACAGCCCTGGGGATTGTGCCTGAGCTGCCCACTGAGCTCAGGGGATGTTACCTGTGCAGAGGCTCCAGGTGCTCCAGGCGGATACAGCCTGTGTCTCCTTCCTGCCTGGGAGCTCTTGCTGGACAGAGTAGGCTCTGTGTGGCCATTTTCTGTGTGAAACAGGCTGTTTTGGTTAATATTTTTTCATGAGTGTGCAGTTCCTGTCAGTGTGTTGTCACACTGCAAATCCCAGTAGCGTAGGCCTGGCAGTGTGTGCAGGTAACTTCAACACGTTTGTCTCCAGGTAGGGCCAGGTGAGTCACTGCTGAAAGAAGCTGCAGCCACACCTCTCTGGGAAGTGGCAGCACGTGTGTGGGTCACACTCTGTGCACACAGAGGTCCTGCTGCAGGGGCTTATGGTATAGTGATAGTGTCAGAAGCAATCAGTGAGAAATGAAACCTTGTCATAAAACCCACCGCTCACCCCTGGTGGGGTTTGGAAGGTGAGCACAGCCTGACTGCAGCCACAGACCAGGTCAGGGACTCATGTGCTGGGGCAGCAGTGCAGCCTCAAGTGCTGCAGCTGCATTTCCAGGCTGCTGCTGTGAGGGTGTTGTGCTGGAATGGGGATTTTTCCTGGTGGATGTGGCCTGTGCTGCAGCACGAACGGGTTAAGCTGAGGTTGGTGTTTATGTAACCAAAGAGGGAACTCCCAGAGATGAGTCCTTGGCTATCTCATGTGTTGATGCATCAGAAGGGCTTGAAGAAAGCCTGGCTTGTTGCTTGCGCCGTAATTACGCGCTGGAACCCTGTGCTTCAGAGTTTCCCTGGCTGCCGGGGGGGCAGCCAGGATGGAATTTGCTTTCCCTGATGTGTGACTTGGCCTGTGGAAGCCTTTTTTGTCCCTGAGGAGCTGGAGACTGACCACAGCTGGATGTGGGTGGAGGTAAGGTGTGCTGGGCTCCTGCAGGGGCTCCCAGGTGCTGGCTGTGCCTTGTGTCTGGGATTCAGCTGATCCACAGGTTGGGCTGAGGAAGGAGGATCTCCAGTGGGGCGGTTCAGAGGTGTTCCTGTCTCCCAGCTCGTAGAGCTCAGCGAGTCCAGACTCCCCTGGGTGCCTTCCAGCAGCACAGGGCTGTCCCAGCGCCCCAGGATTCTTCCTACTCCTGTGGGCTGAGAAACTCTGTGCCTGGTTTTGAGCGAACTTCTCGCTCAGGGAAGAAGTTGAATGAGCCTCCTCTCGGTTCCAAGAACCCTGTGAGTCAGGGCTCTGTTTCGGGAGCAGGCTTCCCTTCCCGGAAGGGCAGCGCAGCGGAACACAGGCTGGACTGAGTCATCCAATGGGCTTTTTATATATATATATATTTATATATATATATATATATTATTACTTCTCTTGGAGAGTGGTTCAACTCCTAGAGCCTTCAGTAACTTAACATTCCTGCATTAGGAATCTCCCCCATGCTGTGCAGAGGGAGAGGAGTGGAGCCCACCCTGATGCCCCCACTCCTCCTCCCCACATGCCCATGTGAGATGATGAGCAAGGAGCCAGGGAAGGGCTGAGTCTTCCCCTGTGCATTCCACTTTATCTTTAGGGATGAAATTGTTCCTGGCTGATGTCGGGAAGGCTGAGCTGGCTGCAGGAGGAGGGACAGCGCAGACAGGATGGGCCTGGTTTGGTGCTGAAGAATAAAACAGAAGTCCTGTGACTGAAAATTTGAAGGGCACTATGTCCAGAAAGTAACTTTCACCTGATTAAGGGTCATTTAAATATTAAAATGCACATCAGCTTAATGAAATACATGCTAGCACACATGACTCTCTTGCTCAGTTTCCCCCCTAGATCATTCTGTGTGTGGCGTGGGAGGAGGAGGATACGGGTGGGCTGTGGATGACGGGGGCAGAAATTTCACCTTTTGAGAAGGAAGAAAAGCTAGAAAGCCTTTGGATACGCTCGGTGGGTGACTCTCCTCTCCCTGCTCCCAGGGTGGACCTTGGTCTTCAAGGTCTCTGGATGTGCTCCTGGTCTCTGAGGACCAGCTGGGACACTAGGGGTGTGTTTTTGACCAAATTTCATACACTTAATGCAACAGCCTGCTTTCCTTGGGATCTGCCCCGCAAACATTCCCTTTAATCCCCCAGCCAGTGACTCCTCCGCAGGCCTGCCTGATCCAAACTCCGCCTGTTCTCAGGGAAGCTTTTCCAATGAGAGCCGAGGCTCTGTCCCTGGGCGTGCTGATGACTCGGGTCTGAGCTGTTCCTGGCTGGGTTTGCCCGGGAAGGAGTGAGGCAACACTGGGATGGTTGCTCCTTGCAGTGACACCGACCTGCTGCTGTTCCATGTGGGAAGCTGGGCCATGCTCCAGCTTTTAGCCATTTAATGTTTTGTTCGTGGAGGTTTTTAGGTCACGTGCAACACAGCTTCCCATGAGCCAGGCTTAAGTGTGACCTTGGATTAACCATCACTGATAAATACTGCCCACTGTGGTATTTGGGTGGGAAAAGGTGCAGCCCGGTGCTGCTCATGTAATTCTATTTTTTAGCTGTATTTTTGCAAACATGAAGGCTGCACAGAGAGGGACAAAAACCTGTGGAGCAGCTCTCCAGCTTCATCCCAAATGCTGCAGCTTTTGGCTTCAGGAGGGAACGCTGGGCAGGAATGCTGCTGCAGTGGGTGGCAGAATGTCTCCATCTGTGGGCTCCAGAGGCAGGTCGCAGGGATGGTGTGAGCTCCTCAAAGGAGCTTCTTCTCAGCAGTCCTGAACTTCCAGCAGGTGCTCTTGGGCTCTGTCACCTGCTGCTGGTTCCCAGCCCATCCACTGCCTTGTTCACCATGATGAGCTCATCACAGCAGCAGGGTCGAGCACTCTGGGGTTCCCAGTCCTCACACAAGAAGTGTAACCACCACTGAGCTCGTTTTGTGCCCTTGGTGCAAGACAAGCCCCCCAAAAGTGCAGTGAGGGCTGGATCAACCGCTCTAGAGCCATGAGTGGTTTCTGTGCTGTTGAGTAATTCTGCTCATGCCCCAAAGGTACCTTTTCCAGCTCCAGCTTTGAGCTGTGGCTGCTGGACTGCAGGACCGGCTTGTTCCTTATTCTGGGATGAAAAGGGCTTTCCTCATCTCATGTTTTCCATTGTTGTTACAGCAGGCACTGGGACATGCAGTAATTCAGGAATTAAGCAGTTTCCTTAAGCTACATAATTAAAAGGCATTACATTTAGGTCCCCAAATTAATTGATTCATAATTCTATTAAAGCCGTAGCTAGCACACTGAGAGGCTTTGGACTGGCTTCTCGAGTGAGATGTTTGATACATCCCATAAGTCACATCAAAATTAAGTATAAATTTCTGTGCTGGATTGTAACCTTGTCTGTGTGAGAGACCAGTTTTGTTCCAATGGCGGGACAAGAGAGGAGGGTAGTTTGATTTAGCTTGGAATTGGGGGGAAGGGATGCATCTCTCTACAAACAGGTGGGACTTTCCAGTTCTTAAGACTGAAAAGAAAAAATCATTTTAATGTCAGCAGGATCAGTCTTGAGAGAGAGCCTCTTACATTGCTGCAAGGAACCAGGACAAACCCATGTTTAAACACTCCATCCCAGGGACAGTGATATCAGATACTGATGTGACCCGAACTCCGTTAACTCCTAGCGTGATAAAAAGCTGCTGGTGGTGGCAAGGAGTCTCTTGATGCTCAGTCAGGTGTGTTTGAGATGCTGTTGAGCCCAGGCAGGTGCTGCATGGCAGGGTTTGAAGTGGAGCCCATGTTTGCCCCTGCTCCAAAGGCCTGCCCTCCATCACTTTGGAGATGGGTGACATGGGACTTGGTCCAGCAGTGCAGGAACTGAACTTCCAGAGCCCATTTATTCTCTCACCAGGAGCTTCAATCCTTTTCCAAGCCCAAAAAACAGAGATGTTTGGGGCCATAAAGGTTCAATGCATCCTGTGTTATCATAATCAGAATAATCCAGAACCACAGCATCAAGTGTATCTCATTTCACATTACAGAGTCCTCGACCTTTTGCCCATCCAGCCTTCTCCAAGGTGACGACTCCTGCCTCCTGAGACGTTGGAAAACCTAGTTTGGAAGAAGAGTAACGATACAGTTGATGCTGAACTACGTGAGTCCTCAGGTTGTTTTGATTACAGCAGCACCATTTGCACCAGCAAGCCAAATTCCACAATGAAATGATCTCATAGCTCCTGTGCAGGGAGTTTCTCCAGGGGAAGTGTTACTCACATGTTTCCAGCAGAGGTGCTGATGTGCAAGGAGAGGAGGAGTTCATAAGGATGCTGGGTCAGGAATGCAGAATGAACAGCAGGGAGCACATGGGGGTCAGAAGTGTGTCCTGTTCAGCTGACTGGGATGGTGACACTGCTCTGTGCAAGTGTGAAGGTGCTGGAGTCAGGAGTGCAGAGATGCAAAGTCTGCTGCAAGGCTCCTCCCTTTATCTCCTGGCTGTTGCTGGTCCTGGACAGGTGCTGCTGGATGAATCAATGCAGTGAGATCAGCCTGTGTCCACAGAAAGGGCGGGACTGCCAGAGGGTGAACTTCACTCACAGGGAGGTGATTTATCAATCTCTTACGTGGTGAAACACCTGGGATCTTCTAAAGCAAATATGTACAACTCAAAAGATGTTTTCCCCTGTCTGTTATAGTAACCTCTTAGGGAAGAACTCCTGAGATTGGGTTTGAGTAAGGAAATGGAGCTGTGCTTGGTTCCTCCTCTCACCTACCCCCCAAAGGATCTTTAAAAATTGAGAGCAGACATTGAATGTGTAGATGTTTGCAAAAGTCTTTGAAGCCATTTTCTAAAATCTAGAGATGAAAAGGAGCTGTACTGGAAGCAGAGTTTCCATTGGCTGGAGCTGATGGATGTGGAGAGCTCACACCACACCCAGCAGCTCACCTGAGAGATGCTTTTCCAGCTAAACTGAAACAAGACTTTTCTTTAGTTTTAGTCATAAACCTTGAATTTATTTGGTCCTTTAAGTCTTGACTGTGCAAATTCTCTTTAGAATTCTGAGCAGCAGAAAATGGACATTGGAAATCAGATTTCTGCACTACCTGAATAAGGAGGAGGTAGTTGAGTTTTTAGTTGTTGGTGCTAAATAGTGGTGATGTGTGGACCTTGAATAAATTCCTAGATGCAAACCATGATATTCACATCTAATGGTTCGAATGGGGTTTTGCCCATAGTGGTTGTGCAGGAAAACACACATGTTGTCACCAGTGTTACATTTCACTGGAATGTCCATTGGAGCATTTAATACTGTGTTAGTTCTAAACACAGCATTGATTCCTGCACGTGGAGGCTGAGGTGACAGGGTTTTATGTGCTGGAGTCCAAATTCCAGCTGCACTGGATGTAGGTAGATGGAGATGTAATAAGGTCAGAGTCTAACGAGGTACAGAGAGAGAGGGGACTTTTTTCAAGGCTAAAAATACATTTTTGAAAAAACATTGTGAATTGAACTGAATCTCACAATAACTATTGTGCTCGTTTTCTATGCCCTTGTTGGGAAAGGTGAAAGACACTGATTTTTGTGGTCAGTTTTGTGCATTCTTGGCTATTTGAGGAACAGTCTTGATCCTCAGAGGGACTCAGTGGGTGGCTGTGATGCCTCATGTGGATCCTCTGTGGAGGAACCCCCAAAAGGCTGCAGCAGCAGCAGACACCCATGCACAGAGCTGACTTGGACATCTTCTTTCAGAGCTTTTAGAATATGTTAATTTGCAAACTTGTTTTTGCTGTAAAACAAGCTTTAATTATCTTGACTTGTTCCCACTATGTCTGTCAAACAACTGTTGTAGGAAATGTTGCCCTGAATAACGAGCTGATTTATGCCTCAAGAACTGCTCTGAGCCTGCAGCCCACCCCTGGTCTGTCAGCAGGGAGCCAGGGCTCTGTGTAGACACACAAGTAGGCAGAGCCACCAGTGCGTCTGTAGGTGAGAGCCTTCCAGCAGAAATCAGGGATAACAGGAGAAAATAACTCAGTGGCTCATCAGATGTGATCTCTCTCCTCTTTCAAGAGCCAAGGATGAAGCGGCGAGCATCGGACAGAGGAGCTGGGGAAACATCCGCGAAGGCAAAGGCTCTGTGTGCGGGGATTTCCGGGAATAACGCCAAGAGAGCAGGTCCTTTCATCCTGGGTAAGCAGGGAGGGGGCTCTGCACTTGGCAGGGTGGCTGCTGGTGGCAAAACTGAAAACAAAACTAGGGAATGAGGGGAAGCAGGTGTGTAACTCAGTGTCTTACCTGAGAGTGCAGGTCACTGGATGTGCAGAGCAGCAGCCTGGGAGCTCCTGCAGCTGCCAAAGCTGAGGAGATGTGGGATGCCAGTGCAGCAAGGCAGGCAGGGCTTGGGAGAGAAATATGAGATCTTGATTTTATCCCCATGGGGGGTTTGGTTTCTTTGAACTCTGTTCTTAAGCTTTGTAAAGTACCAAATTCATTGGGTTTTTTTTTTTTTTTTGTTTTGTTTTGTTTTTTTTTGATTAGAGCTGTGGGGCAGTGTTTGACTCTGCTGACCTGGAATGTGTTGTCACATCAGCATGGGGGCAACTTAACAATTCACTAGTGGTCACTCAAAGTGGTGTGTACCAAGGCAAGGCCACTCTGCCAGCTCTGGAGAGTTGCTAGAATAGTTGTTGATTCAGAATTGGTTATATAAACTGTCAAAAATCAAACCAATGACATTGAAAACCAGTGGAAGATCGATTGGAGTTGACTGATTTAAAGTGAGGAGAGGAGACTGTATGTGAACTTGAAATCTGATCTAATTTGGACATCCCTGAGCCATCCCTGCAGAGGTGGCAGCTGTGTTCCCAGGTGTGGCAGCAACAGTTGCCATGGGTGTAGCTGTGAATGTAAGAGCTGTGTGGTTCAGGCATGCAGAAATTAGGATTTCTGCAAACAGCTGGGCCATGTGTGGGCTTTGATAAATGTTTCTCCAGAGAAATAGGAAATATTATCCCAAAAGGTTTCAGAGTTCAAGACTTTTTTTTTTTTTTGCTTTAGATTTGTGAAAATGCACTCAAGCTCCTGCAAAAAAGGGAACTTGGTGCAAGCAAACATAACTGGGGACAGCTGATGTAACCTGGGTTAGTCACTGCTGCTGGAGGGAAAACAAGTCTGTTTCTGCTTTGTGCTGTAGGTCCACGTTTAGGTAACTCCCCTGTGCCAAGTATTGTTCAGTGTTTGGCAAGAAAGGACGGGACAGATGACTTTTATCAGCTGAAGGTAAGCAAACTGCAGGCTCCCAGACCTTCAGGGCTCTCCAGCTCCTGTGCAGAAGCACTTGGGCAGTGAGTGAGTGAGTGGTGTGGGCTGAACCAGTGCTGTGGGACATGGCTGCTGCAGCTCCCCCTTGGCAGGGCCAGATCCATGTCCAGATCAGCCCTGGGGTGAGGCCTCTGCTGCTGCTGCTCTCCCAGAGCCCTTGGATCTGTACCTGAATGGGGCAGCTCCAGGAGGGAAAAAGCACCCGGGATATTTGCAAACTGCCACCTTTCCATGTTAATGAAGCTGCTGCTGTGGATGGTGCTGATTTCAGACAGGCCTGTGGCAAGGACACAACCATCAGAGCACTTCCACCAGCTGTAAACACATGGGAATGCCAAAAATGAGAGGGGGCTGGGGGTATTTGTGTGCCTCTGGGAACTGTAAAGGCATTTTCCCTTTTCCTGAAGATTCTCACCTTAGAAGAAAGAGGTGATAAAGGAATAGAAACCCAGGAGGAGCGACAGGGCAAGATGCTGCTGCACACGGAGTATTCTCTTCTTTCCCTGCTCCACAACCAGGAAGGAGTGGTCCATCATCACGGGCTCTTCCAGGTACACTTGGTCACCATCCAGGCTGGGGCAATGCCAGGGATTGCTGATGGATTGAGCTGCCTTTGTTTAGTGTACAGTTCGTGCTGACCCTGCTCTTGTGTGTCCAAGTTGCAGCACTCTGAGGTTAACCACTGCTGCTTCAAACAGGAGCTTTGGAGAGTACAGTAGGATTTTGGGAAATGTGAGAACATTCACTGATGGGACAGGCGCTCAGCACCCCCCCTTCAGAGAGAACAACAGCTGTTTCATTGACAAATTAATTAGCAACTTGTAGAATTAAGTTTGTGCTTTCATTCTCTGTACTGTTTATAACTTGTCAAAGGGGACAAATAGCCAAGAAACTGTTCAGCAAGTTAAACCAGTCACTGTGCTGGTCAGTTTTTGTGTGAGTGGATTGTGTTGCTGTTGGTGCCTTTAGGGCTGTTCACTGATGTGAGGGGCTGATAGCAATTACTGCTTTGGGTGTTGGTATTGCCTGACTTGCTGGTTACATTTTGCCAACACACTTTTCACTTGAGGCCATCTGTACTAAATCTTAAACAAGCCAAATGTCCAGCTCAGCTGGGTCATGTTTACTGTCATGGAAGAACTGCTAATTGTGCCTTGAGATTTCTGTTCTTCTTATGAGCGGTGTGTTGGATCCCTCTGCTCCCAGAGGCTGCTCCACTGCAGAGCTGCCCTGGGTTCAGCTCAAGGTGTCTGTGTGCATAAGTGCTGATGTGCACACAGAGCTATACAGCAGAGACTTCCTCTGCCTTCTGCACTCCTCCTCCTCCTAGGAAAAGTTCTTTCTAGTGAGGGTGGCAGCACAGGCTGCCCAGAGAAGTTGTTGCTGCCCCATCCCCAGAAGTGTTCAAGGCCAGGCTGGACAGAGCTTGGAGCAACCTGGAATAGTGAAAGGTGTCCCTGCCCTTGGCAGGGGATGGAATGAGATGAAACTTAAGGTTCCCTCCAACCCAAACCAGCCTTGGATTCTGTGATTCATTAAGTAGAGCTCCTGTATCTTTCTGAAATCCTGCCTCGGGTCAAAGACCAAGCACTGTGACTGCATTTGCTTATTTTGAGATCACCCCCCAGTTATTGAGTTCTTTATTCTGCCAGGCTTTGTGCAAGTGCCCTGGAGCTTCCCTGAGGGGTTGCTGCTGTGTTTGCCTCCCCACAGGACCGAGCCTGTGAAATCATAGAAGATCTTGAAGCCAACAGGATGGTCAGAAAGATGAAGAAGCGCATTTGCCTGGTGTTGGACTGTCTCTGTGCTCACGATTTCAGTGACAAAACAGCAGATCTGATCAATCTGCAGCATTATGTCATTAAAGAGAAGAGACTCAGCGAGAGGGAGACCGTGGTGATATTTTATGACGTGGTACGAGTGGTAGAAGCATTACACAAGGTGAGAGCTTGGAAAGAGAGCTCCCTTCTAATGCTGGGAGGCAGAGTTTTCCCACATTACAATAGTAGATGCTACAAAACTTCCTGGGGCAGGCAGTGGCCAGGTTACAGGGCATGGATGTTAACAGTGTTGTGCATAAGACCTCGTGTCCCAAGCCCTAAAGTGCATTCCCTTCCCTCCCTGCTCCTCATGTTTCTGGATGATAATGTGGTGTTTGTGGGCTGTGGAGAGGGGCCAGCTGGGCTGAGGGCAGGTCAGGTGAACCACAGTGTGGTAACCTCAGACGGGGCAGTCAAAGAGGAGAGCAGAGCCTGATCAAACACAGGAAACAGAAACTGTTCCCTTGAGAAGCAAAATAAATCTAAGTGTAAAAATTGATTGAAGATCAGAACCTCAAGCTACAAATTTTGAGATCAATGAACTAGAAAGTGTTGTACTAAAAATGGATTCTGCTGATGTTTGACTCGTTCCTGTGACACAGGACAGTGCAGTGTGTAAAGGAATGCTCATCAGATTGCTCTAACCAAGCCTGGACACTTCAGTTTCAGGTCTCTTGGATACACTAAGTCTTTGTGTTCAAAGTAGCAAATTTGCTTGTTCTGTCCTGATCACAATCAAAAGTGAAGGGCACAAAGTACTCAGGGTGAAACCTGACCTGGAAACTTGACCTGGGTTATTTCAGAGAGTGCAGATGCCATGATTTCTTTTTAGTGCTCTTGTGCAAGTATGAAATTTATACTTCTACAACAAATAGGCTTTGCTCATGTAATACTCCTATATTTTTTTACAGAAAAATATTGTGCACAGAGACTTGAAACTAGGAAACATGGTGCTAAACAAAAGGTAAGTGTGCTGGAGAGCTGCTGGCCTGACAGTAGTCTTGTTTCTTCCTTGGAGCAGATTGCTAATACAAACACAGCCAGAGTTGACAACACACTTGTTGAATGCTCTTGTGCAGGAGGGTGAGGGAAAGGGAAAGCAGGCTGTGCAAAACCACAAATCCAGCTCAAAGTTATATAAATTAATCCCCAGAACTGAGTAGTGGGTAGTTCACTTTTCCCACCCAGCTTAGTGTCCCCTTGTCAGGACTTCTTTTTGGATTCTAACTGCTGAAAACTCAATTTTATAGTAATTTAGTAACCTGCAAGATAAGTACTGATTTTATTTATATTAAAAAGAACCAAAAAAACCATGGTGGTTGATTCTGTTGCCATCATTCACCCTCCATCATGCTAAAGGCATTCCCAGCCCTGCTGGCTGTTCTACAATCACAGCAGTGTTAGATCTGACTGCTGCACTGCTGTGTTTTTGCTAGCAGTGAAATATTGACTTACCTAAACAAAAGCACTTCTGTCCAGTGTGCATTTGTGTATGAAATGGCTCCCTTGTTCCATTGCTGGTTTGACAGGAGCCTCTGGAGCCTGGCAGGTGCTGGATGCTGGTGCAGACCCAGAGGGACCAGCCCAGAGAGGGGCAGGAGCTCAGCAGGATTTCAGGGCAGGGGGTGGTGGCCTGGCTGTGCGTGGTGGCTCTTTGGAGCTGCTCAGTGCCTTGGGGTCTGTGTTCTTTAGCTGGCAGCCTAGTTCAGCTCAGATCCTCTGCTCTCTCCTCCAGGATTACATTACTGACTAAATATTTTGCATTTACTTGAAGAATGAGTGGAATTCATCCTTTTCACACTGTCTGGGTTTCTGTGGAATGAATAAAAAGCAGGAAGGCTGGAGTTCTGCAGGCTTTGAGTCTACAAAGCTTGCAGGTTTGCTGGGCTCACAGCTTGCTGCTTTCTCCTCCCTAACACTGAGAGGAAACGGGTTTTATCTACAGAGCTTGAACTTCTTGGTTCCCCACACACAC
This sequence comes from Anomalospiza imberbis, assembly GCF_031753505.1. Lineage (NCBI taxonomy): Eukaryota > Metazoa > Chordata > Aves > Passeriformes > Viduidae > Anomalospiza > Anomalospiza imberbis. The sequence goes on from NC_089705.1 coordinate 3,809,681, forward strand.
ACGCAGCTGCTGCTGCTTCTCAGGGCCACCTCTAAGTTGTTTCAAGTTGTTTCTGTAGAGCTGCTTTAAGATAAATCTCTTCTGCTCGCTGCTTTGATTCTCCTCCTTGCTGGAAGAGGCAGACAAAGGCTGGTGCTTCAAAGGATCCATGCAGAACTTCCCTTCTTTTCTGGGCACTGAGTGCAGGGGAGCACCCCACCGATGGTGCTACAGGGCCCCACGAGCAGGGGGAGGTATTTGAAGCTTTGAACACACTTGCCAGAATCACTCTGTGTGTTACATCTCTGCTTTTGCTTTTTACTCAGCGTTGGTGAGGGAGAGCTGCAGCCTGTGCAGCAGTGAGTCACGGGGAAGGGTGGGAGAGGCGTAAGAGCCATCTCCATGGAGAGGAGCAGAACCATTTGTTCTGCTCCAGCCCTGCTCACAAAGACCCAGGGCCCTTCTCAGGGCAGGGAAGGAGGGTAACAACATGGCACTGCAAGGGCCTGGCAGGCACATCCCACCTGGAGGTCCCTCAGACCTCCTTCCCCACAGACATTAAAGCCTCTCAGGTTTCCTCATAAGCCAGTGGAGGAGGAGTTCAGTGATTACAGATTAGATCAAATTTCAGGGACTAAATAGAACCAAGCAACCCTGAACATTTTAGTGTCCTATAGAACACTTAAGTCTTTTAAATCCTTAACAAATCCTGCAGCTTGTTATTCAGCCAGGGAAGTCTCCTGACAGTTGAAGCTAACACTTCTTAAACACAAGTCTGTCTGTTTTAATAACCAGCTCTCCGTAGCCAACCCACACTTGGTTCTATTTCATTTGTCTGTGAGACTGGCTGGAAATGTTTCTTGGTTGTTGTGACTGACTTAATCCATTCTCTCAGGTTCTAGTTGTGAAATACTTCTCAAGAAATCTTCCAGACAGTGTTTTTGTACTCACACCTTTACATTGTAAGTTAAAATCCAAATTATCTGAATGACAGGGAAGATTAATGGAACAATAGTTTTGTAATTAGCTCACTTGCACTGGAAAAAATCGTTAATGGGAGCTGGCAGTGCCATAGGGAAGTAGGGGTGAACTAAAAAAGGAATTTTGTGTACCTGCAGCACTCCCTTTTCTGTGTGAGGTTGTTGGGTGTCGATCAGGCTTTGTGTTGTGCACACCTGTGTATGCAGAGCAGTCCTGTGGATCAGATGGAGCTGCCACCGGGCTCCTGTGTGGGACTCTTGAGTGACACAGGCGTGGTTGTGCTGAGTCTGATCACAACTCCTGCAGCCCCTCTGGTGACTGTAACACACAGTGCTCAGGGGCCAGGCTCGGGGCAACTTCCACAGGGTGTTTTCCCTTAGCTCCCTGAAAATGCTGTGTGGAGAAGATGGCAGCTGGGAAGTGCAGGGCACAATCAGCAACTGAAATAAACCTCAGGTTTGTTGACACTCAGGCCCTCCAGTGGTCAGGCAGCACCTGGGGCAGATCCTGCAGCTCTGGTGCTGCAGGCTGGGATGCTCCTGGGAGATTGGCCAAGGCTGCAAGATAAGCCAGGTACAGCCTGTGCTTACAGCCATGCTGACACAGGCCACCCAGACATCGTCAGAGAGCCTTTTACTGCCCCTGAGAGTGCTTTGCAAGCCTTGCTGGCAGGCATGGAATCCCTCCCCTTTGGGATAGAGTTCATTTTACAGCTCTGTTTGTCTTCTGCCAGCACTTCAAGCCCCCAAGAAAGCCCTACTGGCACAGTTCCTGTTCTGAAGTCAACTTGCTGTCTGTGCAGGATGGCCCGTGTTCCCTGACCCCCTGTGCTTCTCCCCAGGACTCACCGGATCACCATCACCAACTTCTGCCTGGGGAAGCACCTGGTGAGTGAGGATGACCTGCTGAAGGACCAGCGTGGGAGCCCTGCCTACATCAGCCCAGACGTGCTCAGTGGTAGGAATTCCCCTCAGCACTCAAAACCACCTGTTGTGTTCCCATATGCACCTTCATGAGAGCCTCTTAATTAAGGTCCAGTTAGGAGACTTGGTCTGCTTTTCCAGCTGGGAAAGTTGGAGGGAAGGAGCGTGCTTGACTTTTTTTCTTAAGATTTGTCTGAACTTCAAAGCTAATTCAAATCTGCCTGTTCCCAAATGAGTCTGACTGCAGACAACATGTTCTGTTTGCAGTGTCAGGATTCGGTTCCTGAGGCTTTCCTTAAGCTGCAGGTAAAACCCTGGGCCTGAGGGGCAGCCAGTCCAGATCCCACCAGGATGTCAGTGTGTTCCAGCTGTGCACTGAGAGCGCCAGTTCCCCCAGCTGCTGCTCACTTCCAGGAGGGAGCTAGTGACTCTCTGGGCAGCTTCTGGACCCACTGAGAGGAGTTACTTAAAATTAAAGGAATGATGACAGCAGGCCAGAGCAGTTTGGGCTGGATCCCCCCTCCAGCAGCCTGGCCTGTGCCTTGTCTCCATCAGAGGCTTTGAGCAGAGTCTGGCTCTAGCACAGAGCAGCTTTCCCTGGTGTCCTCCTGCCTTTAACTGTTCCCAGTGCATGAGACCATCAGGAACAGCTGTGCTTTCTGTCCAGTTGCTTCAGGAGGTTTCTCTCCTTGAGCTCTCATCTCTGCTCTGTTCATAAATCTTTGGGACCAGATGGGATTTACCCCAGGGTGATGAGAGAGCTGGCAGATGAACTTGCCAAGCCGCTCTCCATCATTTACCAGCAGTCCTGGCTCACTGGGGAGGTTCCAGATGACTGGAAGCTGGCCAATGTGACACCCATTCACAAAAAGGGTGGAAAGGAAGATCCTGGTAATTATAGGTCAGTTAACCTGACCTCAGTACCTGATAAGGTAATGGAACAGTTTATATTGATTTCATCACACAGCACTTACAGGATGGCCAGGGTATCAGACCCAGCCAGCAGGGCTTTAGGAGGGGTAAGTCATGTTTGAGCAACCTGATTTCATTTTATGACCAGGCTGGATATCAGGAAAAGGTTTTTACAGAAAGAGTGATTAAAGTACTGGAATGGTCTGCCCGGGGAGGTGGTGGAGTCACCATCCCTGGGTGTGTTTGAAACAAGCCTGGATGTGGCACTGGGTGCCAGGGTATAGTTGAGGTGTTGGGGCTGGGTTGGACTCGATGATCTTGAAGGTCTCTTCCAACCCAGGGATTCTGTGCTCCTGTACCAGCCTTTGAGCAGGCAGGGGTGGTTCTGTTGTCAGTGTAGTGACCCAGGCATCATTTGGGGTTTTTTTCCTCTCATGCAGGTGAGCCAGATTAGTGTTGAAGGCTGCACATACAGGTGGGACTGTGCATACAAAGCCTCTCCCTCCTGTAGATCCAGATATGAGGCATTAACGCATGAGTTACTTGTTCCTGGTATCCCAAGCAACTGTACTGCAGAAATACCCTCACAGGGAGCCACTCCTGGAAGATCCAGCCCCAGTGGACTCCCCTCAGGAGGTTTTTTGTCAGGTTTGCAGGCAGCAGCAGTAAATGTAGCTGAGTTCTTCCATCCTGATCTGCCAGGCAGGTTTGAGGCGCTTCCCTCCCAGCAAGGAAGGGAGCAAAGGCAGGCAAGGAGGTGGATCCTGGGGCTTTTGCAAGCCTTTCCTGTTCTGCAGGATATCCTGAGGCCCTTGTGACCAGATGGATGATAGAAGCCAACTGCTCTGCAGGAGCTTGGAGCAGTTGTGCCTCAGGTGGCTGAAGGAGGCTACAAGGAGCTGCTCCTTTCTGCTCCGGGGTGCTGATCTATTTAGGCCTCCAGCTACCTTCTCATGTTTCTTCTCGGGGCACTCTTGTGGTGTAACTGGCCACGGAGCACTGAACAGGCTGTCTTGGCTGATCTCTGACAGTTGAGGCTGCTTGAGACCCTGCAAGGTGCAGTCCTAGCTCAGGACTCATCCTGCTCTGCCCAGCCTGGCTCTCACTGCCATTGTGCTGCACCCCAGCTTCGGTGTGTGCCAACACACCTTTCCATGGGGCCCATCCTGTGCTCTCCCAAAATTGCTCAGCCTACAGTTCCCCTCCAAGTTTCAAGGGGGAAGTTACTTGAGGACATTCCAGGCGTCACCAGCACCTTCAGGCTTGGCGCATCCCTCTGTATTGCCGGTGCTCCTGTGCAGGGGGAAGCTGGAACGCCTGAGGAATTAATCATTGTTGTGGGTCTCCAGGAGAAGCTGTCTCTGCTGAGGGATGGCTGCTGAAATGTCACAGCAGGAAAAGTTGGAAGGAGGAGGGAGAGGCGCTTTTTTCTGAGCATATAAAGCAAAGAATAATTAGTACAAATACGAAATGCTGCAGCAGTGACTCACTATGTGAGTCAGAGGAAGTCTCTCCCCGAGTCCTGTGCTCTGCTGTAGCACTGGGGTTTGATTTTGTGAGCCTATCCATGCTGCTGTGTGCTGATTATTGTGACCAAAGGGGCTTAGAAGCAGCATTTCCATCAGGTGCATCCTGGGGCTGCAGCAGGGTTAGGGTTTGTCTGTTATCTTTGTCTAAATGTCTTTGTGTAGAAAAGCACCTTCTGCACACTCTGTGCCTTTACATCTGGCTTCAGTGGCTGTGTGCTAGATTCATCCCACAGTCAGAGTCCCTTCTCCATGGGCTCACCTTTATCCTTCCTGGTCTTCTTTCCTGTATCCTCCTTCCCTGTGATCCCTGGTCCTTAAATTCCCTCCACCTTGCAAGCTGGGTGGCTCTGTGTGAGGGACACTGACCTGGGAACCCCAGCACAGCATTCCAACTAGCCCTTGGTTCACCGCAGGGATATTCCTGCTCCATGGGGAATAGGAGGACACTTGTGGGGAGATGGAGATGGACAATTTGCTCATTCACAGAGGATGCGCCTTGGAAAGAGTTTTGGTGTCATGTCATGGGAAGCCTTAAGTGTTTTGGTTAATGTTTGGAAAAAAGGTCCCATGTGGGAGTTACTCAGCACTTCTGCTGTGGGAGGTGAGGGGGGTTGCCAAGGCTGTGCTGTCCAGGATTTTCAGGCTGTGTGTGCCCTCTCCCCGCAGGCCGGCCATACCGTGGGAAGCCCAGCGACATGTGGGCATTGGGGGTGGTGCTCTTCACCATGCTCTACGGCCAGTTCCCCTTCTACGACAGCATACCTCAGGAGCTCTTCCGCAAAATCAAGGCTGCCGAGTACACCATCCCCGAGTGAGTACAGCCTGCCCCTCCTGCCTGGCCATGGGGGGCTTACTGGGCCAGCTGGAGCTGGAGGAGATCCCCTCAGCACGCCAGGGGTCACAGCAGTACTGACAACAGGCTGTGTGCATTAGACAGCAGGAGCAGGGGGACAGTTTGTGGGAAGGAGAGGCAGGCTCAGAGCAGTGGTGGCTCCTGTAGCTCCTGGCTCCTGCAGCTCCTGGCCTGTGCTCCCAGCACGTCCATCCTGCCACACTCTGCTCACCCTGTGTCGTCTGTCCCAGGGATGGCCGGGTCTCAGAAAACACTGTGTGCTTGATCCGGAAACTGCTGGTCCTGGACCCGCAGCAGCGGCTGACGGCTTCTGAAGTGCTGGATTCCCTCAGCTCCATCATAGCGTCCTGGTATGTGCAAGGGGAGAGACAGGATGCGCTGTCTCTGGCCACAGGCTGTGTTGTTCCAGCTGTGGCTGGCTCACCTCACCAGAGGAGAGTCTGGGAACTGCAGTAAGCCTTTAAATCCCATGTGTCCTCCGCTGTGTGCTGATGGATACAGCTGGAGAGGCCTGTGCCAATGCTTATGGCAGCCATGGCCATCCCAGTGGGATCACCCTGGGGCTGGGTGAGGGTGGCTGAGCCAGTGCTATGCTCTGGATCCCAATGCTGTGCTCTCCTCCAGGCAGTCCATGTCCTCGCTGAGTGGCCCTTTGCAAGTGGTGCCGGACATAGATGACCAAGTGGCTAATCCCGAAAACCCCCAGGAGGTAGGTTTCCCTGCTTTCCACAGAACTGCTCCTCTGTGCTGCTGTGCCAATCTTGTCTGTGATGGCACCCACCCCCAGCTTGGAAGGGGAGGGCGGGGAGGACACAGCCAAGTCCCTCACGTTGTGCAGCGGAAGGAAAGGCCGATGCTGCTGGGAGCAGGAGGCACATCCAGCTGGCTGAGCTGCCAGGAAGTGAGCTCGGCCCCGGAGCTGATGAGAGCAGCTCGCTCCGCTCCCAGCAGCGCTCACTCCCTCTCACACAGCTGGGAATGCTGGGAGGAGGCAGCGGTGTTGGCTCTGGCTCCCAGTGAGCTCTGCCATGGGAGCAAACATCCTGTTTTCCTGCCGGTATGTTTCATGCTAGAAGTGTCGGCCATGGCCTGGCTGCCCAGGGACAGCCGTGCAGGATCTGTGACAGTGCCGCAGGGACAGGGGTCAAGCAGCTGCAGCCTCAGTGCTGCCAGGGCTGGGATGAGCCATGTCAGGACAGAGCTGCTGTGGTGGCCAGAGCTGTGTCCTGGTGGCACTGCTAGCTCACGAGAAATCCTGCCTGCGTCCCCAGCAGCAGGTCCCTTTCCTGCATTAGGACCCCAGTTATCCCGTGGTAGCTCAGGCCCATCAGAGGAGCCGGGGGGCTGCCAGGTGTGGCTCTGACAGGTCAGTCTCTGCAGGTGAAGGTGACAGAGGAGTGCTCCCAGTACGAGTTCGAGAACTACATGAGGCAGCAGCTGCTCTTGGCTGAGGAGAAGAACACCTTGCATGAGGCCAAGAGCTTCCTGCAGAAGCGGCAGTTCGGGAACATCCCTCCGGTGCGGCGCCTGGGCCACGACGCGCAGCCCATGAACCCTTTGGACGCGGCCATCCTGGCCCAGAGGTACCTCCGGAAGTAGCTTCCCATGCCCCAAGAGCACGAGCACCACCCTGCAGTCTGCCCTCACCTCACCTGCTCCAGCCTACAGCAATACCGGTGTCCCACGACGGGGAATAATGTAGCAATCCCAAGCTCTGTCCAGGGACACGCACCCACACCCGCTCCGGACGGAGAAGACTTTTGGAAAAGCTAGTTTTGGAAGCAGCAACCTCTTGGCATCTTCTGGAATCTGTTTTTTAAAATCGAAGCCTAGATGACTAATCTGCTTTTGATCATGACTGTAATCTACCTCTCTTGTCTTTTTAACCATGCTGTTTTCTGGATCGAGCAAAGCCCGTGGGAAAGGAGGAGACTTCCAAGGGTGAAGCTGCTGGCACAGAGCCGTGGCTGTGCAGCGCGGAGCCAGCCCGTGGCGCCCGCTCCGTGTGGTTTGAATAAGCTTGGATTTATCAGGGTTTCTTGAAAGGCAGAATTTCTTGAAACCTCCCACTTCCCTTCATCTGCATCAAATCTGTTTCTGTCCTCACGTGCCACCTGGTCTGGCCACGCTGGCCAGTCCTGGGTGGCCACCGCTGTGACCGGAGAGCCCGGCCACCGCCTCAGGCAGGAGTTGAGGAGTCATCCGGGCAGCGCCGCCTGCAGGGATCAGATCCTGTCCCCAGTTCAAAGGTTTTGCAGGACTTGGCCCGCCAGGGCCCCTGCCCCCTCTCCCACCTCTCACTGATTCCTTTAGTTTATAAGGATCTATGATTTAATCTTATTTTTCAGTAGCATATCCCAGGTGCAGTTGCAGTTGCATTAATTCTGATTTAGCGTTTCCCCCTCAGTTGTGGTACAGATGTAATATATGAGTTATAATGTGAAAAGCTTCCCAAAATAATTTGTCTAGAGATAGGAGGGGCTGGCTGAAGTCTCTACTGTATTTGTTCCCAGCTTTTCTTGCCATCCCAGCCCAAACCTGGGGCTGCCTCTGTCCTCATGCCAAGGCAGGGGAAGGACATCCTGGTTTGTCACCCGGTGCCACTGGAAGAGCTTTGGCCTGTGCTGAGAGCAGGAACGATTGTTTCTGAGCCTCATTTATGAACTGGATGCCTGTCTTGCCAGATGAACTGTTCTCACACAGAGCTCCCAGGGCTCCCAGTGCCCTGGCCAGGGCTCCTGCTCAAGGCAGTACCTTCTTCAGCTGTCTCCTTCCCTGCTCCTGGCTGCTCCCAGCCCTGGCATCACCCTCCTGCCAGCCCTGTGAGCAGGGAGGGCTGGAGCTGGGGGGGCTGCCCTGCTTTTTGGGGCTGCCCTGCTCTCTGGGCCCAGCTCTTGCAGCACAGTGGGCGTGGGCAGGGAGCGAGTTGCAGATGTTTGTAGCGTGTTGTTGCCTTTTCTTGCCCCGGGCTGGGGAAGGAGACGGGGTCTAAGCTGGGCCACCCCAGCAGTGGCTTTGTGGGGACAGGGGGCTGGACCTGAACTTCCCTGGCCATGTCGGGCATTACGTCCTGCCTGCGCCTCGCCAAGGCCCTGTGGCCAGGCAGGGCCTCGTGAACACTAACACACACCAGCTCCCTGCACCACCCCAGCTGAGCCAGTAGCCCCAGCTCTTTCGCCTTATTTATTTTGAAGATGATGGGTTTGTCCCGTGGGCCCATCACCCCCTGTGCCACCAGCAGCAGGGCAGGGAGCTCCTGAGCACCCCAGCAGGGCCCTGCTCTCTCCTTCTGGTTCTCTCCTGCCTCATTCCCTGTTTATTTTTACTGTTTTTCCCCAATGTTAAAGCAAAAAGCAATATTCTGGGACTCCCTGAGGCTGTATCACACCAGGATCCTGCAGTGGCAGCACCGGTCAATCTACTTGTGCTAAGGCAAACTGGAAGGGGGTGGTGCAGGGGGCATGGGGGCCACAGGGCCACGGCGGGACAGAGCCTGTTGTAAGGAAAAAAAGAAAAAGAAAAAAAAAAGAGGAAAAAAATTTGTATAAAGACGTTATTTTTGTACTACATCGGAACTACTCCTGCATGTCGGCAATAAAACTTCATACGATAGCCCGGCGACCCCACAGGGAAGGGGTGGGAGGGATGGGTGGGGTGGGGGATTTTGGGGTACTGATGTGCTCTGGGACGCGTACAGGAGCGAGGGGGACGGGGTTTGGCTCACAGATCGGCAGCCCTGAGTGCCCCATGGGACCCGCAGCCCTGTCGTGCCCCAGGGCCCAATGTCCTGAGTCCCACTGAGCCTGTCCCTCCCAGGCCAGCCCGGAGTGGCCGCTGGGGCCAGCGGTGGGATGCGGGCCTCGTGTCCCCGAGATCCGGCCCCACCAGCCCTGGCATGTCCCACACGTCGGCCGGTGGGGCTGAGCCAGGGCCCCCCTGCGTGGCCCCCACCTCTGTGGGGCTGGCACCAGCTCTGGCAGCTCCTCAAACCCATGGCGACCGCTGGGGCTGGGCTGAGGCTGAGCCCCCCAGCCCGGAGGGCTTGCCTTGGCTCCGGCACTGCCAGCCCAGCCTAGGCTGGGCACAGCCAAGCCCGGCCTGGCCGGATGGGCGCTGGACAAGGCTGGGACGGGGCCTGGAGCCGCCTGTGGCCCCGCTCCGGGGCGGTTCCACTGCAGGGCCGAGCGTGGCGTCCCGGGGGAGCGGGACGAGCCCCGGCCCCGCGCCCCGCTCAGCACCGGCCGGGGCTGCCATTGGCTCCGGCGGGAGCGCTGACCGCCAGCCGCCTCCGAACTATTTCCTGTTGCTGCAGCGTTAATGCTAAACAGACCTTGCTCTCTCTTCCATCGCTCCAGCCAAAGTGCAGCGGCTCTGCCGCCGCCGCCTTCCCACCCGGTGAGTACCAGCCCCGGGGACCCCAGCACCCGCGGCCGCCCGGCCCGACGGCCACGGCGGGTGTCGAGGCTCGGTCCCGTCCCGGCTCAGGTGCTCTGGCGTTGGGGGGCGCGGGCGCAGTGCGGGGACACGGGGGCTGAGGGCACAGGGCTCGGTGACACACAGCTCGGGCTGCGGGGACGTAGCGGTTGATGCGGCTTGGGGACACGGTGTAATGCTCGGGGACGCAGCACTGAGCAACTCGGGGCTCGGCTCTTGGGGACCCGCAAGGCCCTACAGCCAGCCCGGCCCTCATCAGCACCCCGCCATCGGCAGGGGATCCCTGGGGTTCCATGGTGCGCTGTGTCCCTCCAGCCCCACCGCAGCCCCTTGCCGGGACAGGGGCTGGCCGTGCAGCTGCTCCAAGGGGAGATCACCCGCCCCTCCTAGGGACACTGCTGGCCTTGTTTTGGGGTGTCCCGCTAGAGGGGCTGCCCAGCCCCGGGATGTGCTGCGGCCCCTCAGCTCTGGACCGTACGGGATGGTTTTGCTGATGTGTCACATTTTCTGCATTTCTTTCCTCATTCCTCCCTCTCTGGAGCCGTTTCTGGGAATGAGCTCGTCCCCTGCCAGGGCCAAATTTTCTCCCGCCATGCCCTGCCCGTTGTCCTGCCTCCCATCCTTCCCACTGCCCTGCTGCCCATCCTTCCTGCTGTCCTGCCTCTCATCCTGACCGCTGTCCTGGTGGTGGCCTTTGCACTGTGCCTGGCCTTGTCCCTGCACTGCAGGGTCCCACGGCAAAGGGCCAAGGCTGGAGCTGGGCAGGAGCAGTGTGGGGGACAGGGACACTGCCCCAAGAGTGTGTGGAGCACACGTGTGTGCCCATGAGCACTGGCAGCCTGGTGCTGGGACCCTGCTCTGCCCCGTGACCCATCCCATGGCTGGGCATGGGACAGATAGCCTGGCCCGGTGCCACAGATCCGCCTGATGCCGTGGCCAGGAGGAGCCGTATCCGTCCCGGTCCCTCAGGAAGGACAGAGGGCGGCGGGAGTGGGATGGCTCCAGCTCAGCATCTGTGGGGTTCCAGCCCTGGATGGAGCAGCCCAGCCCGGGCATGAATCCCTGTTCAGCTGGAGCTCAGCAAGGAGTCCCTGGGCACACCCAGGCACGGCCTTGAAAGGGACAGGGCACTTGGGGGGATCCCAGCCCCCGCAGAGCGTTGCTCAGCCCGTGTCCCGCAGATGCCCAGCACGTGCCATCCCTGGAGCCGCTGAGAACTGCCAGGCACAGGATGGAGAGTCGTCGGAGGGACATGGAGCTGCTCAGCAACAGCATGGCCGCGTACGCCCACATCCGAGGTGAGCCAGGACGCGTCTGGGAGGCCACCGCGGGCCCCCGGCAGGCGCGGGCAGGTCCCTCACCCCCTCCGTTCCCCCCGCAGCCAACCCCGAGAGCTTCGGGCTCTACTTCGTGCTGGGCGTCTGCTTCGGGCTGGTGCTCACCCTGTGCCTGCTGGTGCTGCGCTTGTCCTGCCGGCCCTCCCCACGGCCCCCGGCGCGCCCCGGCGACCTCAGCGAGGATGATGAGGACGACGAGGATGAAGACGAAGAGGACACCGTCGACCGCGCGGCGTCTGAGTCGCTGCTGCCGGTGACCGAGATCCCGCTGGAGAGCCACGGCCCCGGGGACGGGGCGCTGGCCGTGAACGTGTTCGCGTCGGCCGAGGAGCTGGAGCGGGCGCAGCGGCTGGAGGAGCGGGAGCGCATCATCCGCGAAATCTGGCGCAACGGGCAGCCCGACATCCTGGGATCCGGCACCATCGGCACCCTGGGTCGCGTCCACTACTACTGAGCCCGGCAGCTGCCCTGGCACGGTGTCTGCTCCCCCACGGCTGATCCCACACCGTGCCAGGAGGGACCAGGGGGACAGGGGGGCTGCTCGCTGCCCCTGAGCTGGCGGAGCTGCCTTGGACTGTCCCAGCACCACGTAGAGCCAGACCCCGGGGTCACGGGCAGCCCCGGGGCTGGACTTGCCCGGGCCACTGTGGGACACGATGCACTTTGAGCCATTGGTACGACGGCTGGCACCAGCCGAGCAGCGCCGGGACGCGTGGGGACAGGGACAGGGACAGGGCAGCCCTTGCTGCCCGGCTCAGCCGGGATCTGGCAGAGGTTTCACCCCATGGGGCAGGGCTGGGCTGTGCCTCCGTGTGAGCCGTGGGCTCCTGCCCCTCAAACATGGTGCTGTTGTACACGAACTAGAGCCCAGCGTGGCGGGTCTGGCGTTTTGGGGGCCCTGGACACAGGGACGGTCTCGGCCCCCCCCGAGCCAATTCCCTTCCCGGCCCCACTAAAATTAGCCGGGTCTTTTCCGGCGCCGCCCGCCGTGACCCAACGCCCTGCGGCCGGACCAAGGCGGATGTTCCCGCTGGACTCTGGGCCGGCCGCTGCTCCCCAGGGATGCGGCAGCTCCCGCCGGGCTGAGCCGCATCCTGCCCCATCCCAGCCCAGCCCCGCGGGGTGCCGGGCCCCGCTGCCCCTTCCCCGGCAGTTTTATAAAAATAGCTCCTTCCCAGGCTGGTTCCCCACCGCCGCCAGCAGGATCCAGATGTTTTCCAGATGTTCTCCAGTGGCTGGAGGCCAGGATGTGCTGGGGCTGGGACTGGAGCTGGCCTGGGAAACTGTGCGGGGGTGGGGGAGGAGGGGGAGGAGGTGGAGAGGGAGGAGGAGGAGGCCCTGCCCCAACCCAGCCACGGGCCCTGGAGGGACCCCTTGCGCCATGGTGGGACCTTTTGTGCCTGGCAGGACCAGCCCAGCCTTTCAGGGGCATGGCAGCCAACAGCCCTGAGCAGTCCCCACACAGCACTCTGTACCCAAAATAGTTTATTTTTTTAAAATTTGTATAGGTCCAGGGGCTGTTATGCTTCAAGGCATTTGTATCGGACGGGTGCAGAACCAGGCTGGGGGGGCACACGGAACCATGTGCCACCCACCTGCCCGGTGCCATGGGTGGGCACCGCAGCCCCCCCATGCTAACAGGGCAGCCCCTTCCTCACTCGCTCGATCTCCACCTGTGGGAAGAGGCTGTGATGGTTGGGGGGCACAGGGGACCCCAGGACAAGGCAACCCCTGGCAGGGACTCACCTGCAGCGCCTGGCGTTGAGCCCGCTCCTGGCACAGCTCCTGCCTCAGGTCCTGCAGGTCCCGCCTGCAACAAGCCAGGGTGGCTCAGCTGGGACCAGGGCAAGCAGCAAACAGCCAGGAGCCACTGGGGACTCCCTGACACCCCCATCCCCACTCACAGGTGCTGGACTCGCATCAGGTCCACAAGGATGTGCAGGGTCCGGACCTCAGCCTTCAGGTCCTCCAGGGCCAGTGACCTCCCCTCCGACACCTCCAGCCCCTCTGCGCTCCATGGCGGGACAGGAGCCTGCCCCGTGCTGGGGACAGGGGCGCAGAGGGCAGCACGGGGCAGCCCCTGGGGCTGCTCCCCACCATGGGGACCCCCCGTGCTCCCCAGGGCCATGCTGGGTGGCCTCTGGCCAGGTACTCGTGGCCGTGTGGCTGTGGGGTGGCTCAGCCTGGCTGTGGTAACTGGCACCGTGTTGAAGCCATTGGCATCTGCCAAAGAAAGAACAGGAATCAGCCCCTGGTGCTGGGCAACCCCTGCAGGCCCCTGCATAGCCCCTGCATCCTACCTGGGTCACCGGCTCTGCCCCACTCCATGTCAGCTGAGGTGCTGGGCTGGGGGTCACTGGGCCTGGGGACAGCAGAGGTGAGAAGTGGCACAGCCAGGGAGGTGCCAGCCCCACACCAGGGCCAGCCATGAGCATGGCGCTGGCCCTGGACACCCCAGCACAGCCACATGTTTCTTACTTGGTGGCCAGCACGGGGGCTGGTTTGGTCTTGGCAGGAACGGGGGGAGCAGGAGCCATCCTCTTGGTGAGTGGAAGCTTGGTCAGCTCCATCCTCGCTGGTGCTGGGAGCGCTGGGGAGAGGAGGCAGAAGCAGGGCTGAGGCCGGGACCAGCACTGACAAGAGTGGGGCAGGAAGCGCTTCCTGCTCGTGACATGCCCTGGCCCAGGCACATCCCTGTCCTTCCCTGTCTCCAGCCCAGGACTCACCCGGCGGGCTCGCCGTCCTCGCCCTCCTTGTCCTTCTCTCTGGTTGCAGCTGCCGGGGAGCGAAGGGGCTCGTCGGGTGCTGGGGAGAGATCCTTGTTACAGCCTCTCCCAGCCCCACAGCAGCCCCACACCAGCCCCGCACCAGCCCCGCTGTGGTCGGCGCTTCCTCTGTGTGAGGCGGAGCAGGCAGCAGCAAAGCTCCCGTGAGCACTGCGGCACGGGCAGGGTGACATCCCGCCGCCATCCACGGCACAGCAACGTCCCCGAACGCTGCGGTCACACCAGGACGAGCCCACTGGCCTGGTGGGATACATCAGGCCACGGGCAAGTGCCCATGGACCACCCTGTTGTCACAGCAGACCCCCTGTCCCCATGGCAGGCCCCCCTGGCACCACGGTTGGCCATGAAGTCCCTGTGGTGGGCCACCATGTCCTTGTGGTGGGCAACGTTGACCCCACGGTGGGCCAGCAGCCCTGATGCTCCCTGCTGCTGCCGCCACCAGCACAGCCCTTGTCACAGAAGCCTCGCAGACACCAAAAATGGTGCTGGCATTGCCCACCCAGATACGGCTGAAGCACCACGGGCTGCGGGGATGAGGACACCCCTATGCAAGGCCCCAGTGCTCCTTGGCTCTGGGGGCACGGGGCGATGGTGCCCAGAATCCAGCCAGCCCCTCACCGGCCGCTCCCCCGGGCCCCCGGGCACGGCACAGCCCTGGAGCAGTGCGGCCACACGCGGCCTGGGGATGGTCCTGGGACCCTCGGAGCCGCGGCCGCTCCCTCCTGCCTGCCGCCGTGGGGCTGCCCCGGGCCCGAGCGGTGCCGTGCCGTGCCAGGCTGCCCCGGCCCCACGCCGTGCACGTCATGCCGGAGGAAATCGGCTCCGCACTGGGAGGGAAGTTGAAGCAGAGCGCACCTCAGCGCTGGTCCACGCCGCATCCCTGTGCCCCACCGCGGACTCCTGCTCCCCGGCCCGGCCGGCTCCTCGTGCCCTTCCCGGGGCTGCCCAGCCATCCCGGCGGGACACCAAGGCTGCGTGGACACCAGGGCCAGACTCCTGCCGGGACGGCAGCGCCGGTTTCGGCTGCGGGAGAGGCTTTGGCTGAGGATGGGACTGGAGCACGGGCAGGGAGTGCTGGCACAGCAGAGCCCCTCAGAGCCGTGCCTCCCCTGGCCACCTCAGCTTGGAGCCCCCACCCACCTTCTCCGGCCCGGGGCAGGGCTGGGCCGTCTGTGCCACCGCGGGGGCTCGGTGCTGGCATTGGGGTTCCTGCCCTGCGGGACAGAGCTGTGGCTGCCGGGGGAGCCGGGGCCAGCGCAGCGCGGGAGGCGCCGGGCCAGGACCGCAGCCGGCCCGGGGTGACGGCTCACGCTCACCCGGGACTCACAGCGGTTCTGTCACCCTCGGCTGGAGGGGAAGTGAAACCCAAACCACAGAGGGGCTGAGAGTGGCTATGCTGCAGCTGTCCCCGCGCAGGGCCCGAAGGGTCAGTGTGACACCAGGGATCCTCCTGGTCCTGGCCACTGCCTGGTCCAGGAGATAGTGCGGATATTCCTTTTGGCCAAACCCATCTGACCCAGCAATACCGACCTGGGAGCAGGGAGAGGGGCTGGGAATCAGCCACGGGGCAGAGAAGGATGGCAGAACAGAGGTTCCATTGCAGACCAGGAGGCTGCGCTCCCCAGGTGTGGCCACTCGGGAGCTGGGCACACTGGGCACCCATTTCCTCAGGCTGGCTCAAGGCTGAGTGTGAAGGGAAGCACCAGCCCTTAACCCAGCACAGTCCCAACAGCTCTTGGCCAACACCATGACCCGCAGCAGCCAGGAAAGCTGAACTCCTGCAAAAGCTGCACAGCCAGCAGCCCCCCAGCACCCTCCCTTGGGACGGCAGCGATGGAGAAGCAGCTGCTGCTGGGCACCAGCCAGGGCAGCGCACGGCGCTGCAGCTGCCCAGCACCGGGACCAGCCCGGTGAGCTCCTGGCAGGAGCTCGGGTGTGGGAAGGATGGAGCTGGTCCTGTGCACGGGTGACACAACCCCTGCTGGTGGCCGGTGGCTGTGTCACGGCTGTCCCCAGGCAATTACTGCCAAAACAGCAGCTGAGTGATCTATTAATGCATAAAACCCAACAGGAGTTGCCCCCCTGTTGCTTCAGGCACTTGGTCCTTTCAGGCTCCCCCCTGGCAACTCAGGACACAAACCAAGCGGAGTTACACCTACGACTTATTTTATTGTATTTTATTTGCATAAACAAACTTCGGGGCTTTGCTAAACAGGAACTGTTCAAGTCAAAACAAACCAAACTCTAGCTGGTGTGTGGGGAACAGCACAGCAATCCTGGGGAGAGGGACAGGGGGAGCATGGGCACGGCTGTGCCTCTCCGCCCAGGCCCACGACCTGGCCGGGAACCCTCCACAAACTGCTCCAGAATATCTTTAAAGTAGAAGATAAAAAGAAATGCATCCTAAGGGCCGTCCTCAACCAGCTCAGGAGGAATCTGCCTTTTGGTTTTATAAAAAGATTAATAAAAAATATTGAAAAATTCTCATCTCCATGTATATTTTTCCCCAAGAAGAATTCGGAAGTTCCTTAGAAAACTGTGTCACCTTGGAAAGGGCACTCGGGTCACAACCAGCCGCAGGGAGGAGACACAAATGCTACAAGCAGTTTGGGGTCCAGCACACACCAGGCCTAATAGTGAACACAAACAGTGGCCAGAAGTAGGGTGTATTTTTTTTTTCTCTTTTAAACCATGCTAATTTTATTAACTTCCAACATAAAAGGAAAATAGTAATTTTTAAAAGGCCCTAAACTCAACTGTTACATTAAAAAAAGTTAAAAAAAAAAAAAAAGTCATAGCAGTTTGGTCCCAACAAATGAACATTTAGATGTTTGCTCACATGCTTCATTATTTTCTTATTTATAAGAACCAAAAATAGTTTCCAAAATTATCTCTGAATTGATGCTACTACGTATGTAAAGGCCTAAAATAAGCAGAATTTAGAAAATTGAATACACAATAGGGGAGGAAAATTTGAGTGGGCGAGCGAACCCCGACTATCACTGGGTCAAATTATAAAAGAGAAACAAAATGTCAGAACAGGTGAGGTCAGGAGGGCACAAACTAAAACCATGTCGTCCTCAAAGCCTGTTACCAAAAGAATAACCGACCATCCATAAGGTCACAGAGAAGGGAAAATCTGGGGTCTCACCCAGCGCTTGACCGTATCCAGTCCAGAAGGGAAGTCTTTGGGAAGAGAAACTCCAGGAGCGGATCCGAGCGTAAATGACGGGTCAGTCCCAGTCCGTGCTTGGGGAGGCTGAACTCTGGAAATGCAGTTAAATAACGTCGGGATCGTTTCCGAGCTGCTCTCCAGGGCTCTGCTCAGCACGTGGGGATCACCCTGACACCCCAGCACCAGCCTGACCCCTCCCCTCCTGCCAGGGCTCCCAGCACCGCGCGGACCCCGCGGCTACTCGGCCGTCGTCTGCAGGGCGTCCTTTTCCTCCCGGTTTTCCGTTCCGCTTTCGTCGTCTTCGATCTCTCCCTCTTCCCCACTGAACTTGTCATGAGCCCACTTGGGGCTGGTGCTGGACTTGCGGAACATGAAGCGGCCTCTTCCCCGGGGGAAGGCGCCACGGCCGCGGCCCCTGTTCACCCACTTGTCCGTGCCCTCGCCCTCGCGGTCGTCGTGCTGCACGGGAAGCCAAGGACAGCAGGTGAGACAGGCTGGCACCGCCCTGCACCGCGCCTCTGCCACCGCCCTTGGGGATCCACTTAATGGGAACCACTCTACGGGGAGCAGCAACAAGCTGTCTCTAGGCACGAGCCAGCAGCCTGCCCTGAAGCGTCACCCGAAGCCTTACCTGGTGTGTCAGTGCCAGCGGGTGCTTTCGCCTCTAAAGCACCCGAGACCGGACACACCTGGAGCACACGGGTGTCTCAGCACCCAGGTACGTACCAAGTAGTATTTCTTGCTCTTAGGTGTGTACTCAGGGTCCCACTCCTCCTCTCTGCTGCGCTTCTGGAAGTCGTTGTTGCCGCCGCTGTTGCTGTTGTTGTTGCCGCCTGAAAAGTTGCCTCTGCCCCATCCTCTCCCACGAGCTCTGAACTGCTGCAACAGCAACACAGAGGAGAAAAATAGAACAGCTGCAGAGGCAGTCAGCTTCCAGGGCTCCCAAGATATCCAACATGCCCTTCTCTGACCATCCAAAGCACCTCTAAAACCCATCACTGAAGCAAGAGGACAGCTTTAGCGTGGCCACACCACCTCCTGCACTCATGGTTTTGGGGTTTTAGTTAATCTGATCTCACAGCACATCACAGTTCCTGTAAAGCTGATAAAGATCCCCTAGAGGCATTTCCAGGGCAACCCCAAGCAGGTGAGACCCCTGTGTACAGGGGCTGCACACATGAGCATGGCCAAACCCCAGTGGAAGCACAGCGTGTGCCCATCGGGCTGCCCAGCATCGCTAACGCACAGAAGCTTCCAGGCTTTGTTCTCCTCCTCCCATCTGGAGTTTGCTGCCCACAGCGTGCCCCCAGCAGCCTGGTTTACACCCCAGACCTGGAGTTATTCCCCTGGGGCTCAGCATCCTGGGGGCTTTTCCTCCAGGGCAGCTTTAACTGAGAGCAACACGCAACGGCCACTTCCTGCCCACTTTGGGAATCAACCCTCAGGGCAGAGCTGGAGAACATTTGGGGCAGGGGTGCAGAACACTTACAAAGGTTCCTCTCGCTCTTCCTCTCTCATTTGGACCAGAGAATTCCTTAGTCCCAAGCCGGGACTTGTCAAAGCCTGTGGAGCTCTCCTCCCTCTCCTCAGTCTCCTCGGGATACTCCTCTGCTTTGACCGAATGAGAGGACCACGACGACGATGAGCTGGACCTGGATCTCTCACGCACCCGTCGGTGTTTCCTGTTTCAATGGTGGCAACGGAGGGGAGTGGGACACAACAGCATTAGGCACTCAGCTGTGACCCATCAGATACAAAACCACTTCTTTATCACTCTCTTATCAATGCAATGCTCTCCTACTACAAGAGGAAAAGCCATAGTAAGAGCTCAGGCTTTAACACAGGGCTCAAGATCTCTCCAGAAGGAACTTGCTGCTCCTTCCTAAGGTGTTTACACCATCTGCTCTCAGCTTAGCATGCATCCATGGAGTTTTAGCAAATGGAAAATTAAGCTAATAGAAAAGGATTAAATTAACATCAAAGCCAAGTCATTTTAACATGGCTGTTTCTCTCTTGACACAACAGGAACAAGAAGGAAAAGTGACTCACCCATCCTGACACATGGAGCTTTCCCATCTACCTTTTACAATTATTTAGTGTTTCTGAGAGATACAATGATAGCGAGACGACACGCAGAGGGGTAGCTCAGGCCTCTGGAGGAGTTATGTCACAGGTGCACAGCTGTGTGCACAACTGCTGTACACGGTGTCGTCTCCAACCTGAGCAGCAGAGACACGAGAGGCACAAGGAAATGGCTACTGGGTTTCCTACATACTTTTTCTTTGAGCCTTTGTGACTTTTCTCCGTTTTCTCAGTTGATCTTTCCCTTGAGTGACTTGAATCTCTCGAGTCCACCGACTCCCTGGATTTATCGCGTTTAAGATCTCTTTCCTTATGTTTTTTACGGCGTTCAATATCAAGGCGCAGATCAACAGGGTCGTCCTTATATTTCCCTTCAGCCTACAAACGCAGGGGAGAGGGAGGGCAGAGTTGAACACAAGGTCTGCAGTGCCCCAGCTCAGCACCATTTACTTTGCTTTACTGACTGCACAGACTTCTGGAGAACTGGAGTTTAACTGAGCACTAATGAATATTCCACTTTAAGATGTCAAATAATGCACTATTAAAGTAAGTCTGCCTTTGTCAGAATTCAATTCTCCTACACTTAAAATCACTGATTTTTAAACTTTTAATCTCCTCTTTAAACAGCATTAAAATAAACAGGCTGGTAGAGGGTAGGGAGACATGGAAGCTGACACTTATTGTACACCACAGCCAGCAAGGATGTGAACAACTTGGGAATCCCATCCAGCTGATTACAGACCACAAGGACAGTGTGGCAGAGTTTTCTGACAGCCCATGGGTGCACCTGAGATCCTGCTGACAGTCTCACCTGGGCAGGGGCCAGAGGGATTTTAATCCCCAGGTCTAGAAGTGACACTCTGGCAGAAGCAACAGCTCTTTGCTGCTTGGAGCTACCCAAGATTAGTGACCCAAGGGGCAGGAGGAGGCCAGTGAAAGGCAGCATCCAAGGGGTCTGGGAGAAGGCCAAGATCCCATGGGTAGGGAGGCATTACTATGTCTGTCAGGAAGATTTACTTGCTACAGATGCCACCTACAGCTCCTTCCCCTGGGCTGGAGGGCACCGTGTGACAGGTGCCACACAGCCCCACAGACACACTGTGTGTGTCTCCCACAGTCCTGCCAAGTCTGCTAAAGCAAGCTGGTGTCTCACAGAGCAAAAACTCACCAGCTGCATGAAAAATTAAATTTACATTGCTAATTAAAAACAAACATAAAAGACACCTGGTAATGCTTGCTTTGAGCTGTATTTAAATTGGTACTTCAAGAAGGGATCAGGAGTTTCTTTGGGAAAGGAGCAGTTGTTTTCCCTGCACCTCCTTTGAGCCCTGTGGCACCTGGGTGAGATTCTGCTGCCTGCCCTAAGTGTCAGTGGCTGTGGTTTGACAAACAGGTATTTGGGCAGCAGGAAGCCTTACACCATGTTGGTACCAACACCCAGCCTCAGCCATTGCTACTGCATTTACACAACACTCATCTTGGGAACTGTACAACTTGATATGCAACATACATCAAATTAATCGCCTTCAATTAAATACAAAAGGATTAGTAATTCTCTAGCTGTTAAATTTTTACTTACATGAGTTTCTAACCACTTTTTTGTTTAAATAAATATGTCAAATAACGCAGGAGTGAAAGCAGGCATTTTGTTTTGGTATTTTGCTCTTCTACTTTCCCCAGGCAAAGAGCTTTAATTTCTACTCTGAGAATAAAACTGCTCCCAACACGATGGATGACAGATAAGTGACAAAATCAGCAGCAGCTCCCTTATGTGGCACAGCAAACACCTATTTGGGTTTGGGAGGGCACGTCTGTTTCACGGAAGGCTGGCGAGCTGTTTGGAAACCACGTTTATAACACACTCTGCCAAGCTGATGCTCAGAGTTCAGGCCCATCAAATCCATCTCACCATCGTCCATGTCAAGCCACAAGTGTGTTTGGAAAAAATCGAAAACAAATATGAAACAAGTAAGGTTTCAGCAGGACTGGTTAAAATCTCTTCAATGTAAATATGTATGAAGGTGAATAAACAAAGGTTAAAATCTCAAACATTTTACGTTAAGCCTTTTTTATGATTGTTTACAGTGAGTGCAACGGCTTAACATTCATCTACTCAGCAAAGCTACAACACTCAATCCCAAATGCTCTGGATCTAAGACAAGTGCTGAATGTTAAAGTAACAGCAATCAACAGAAATGGCACAGTCAGTTGTTAGAACAAAATTTATCAACTGCTTAATAGTGTATCTGCTTTAGCTCAGCATTTAGTTTTACTTTCCTCTTTTTGACATGCATGTCTTTGAAAACATGGTTGGCAAAATTGCACGTAACAATGGAGTTAATCATACTTACAAGCAGAAAAATATCACAAAAAGTCTCTTCTCTCATCATGGGCACTTGTTCCAAAAATCCTCTCTTTTTTCTCAAGCTCACCTCAATTGACTTTGGGGTCATTTACCATAGTCTAACCACTTCACAAAGGTTGTTGATACATTTTTAATAAAAATTAACCCTTTGTAGTTCATTTTTAGAATTATGCCCATCCTTAAAAGAAAAACACAAACTTAAGTAGAGAGTAATTTAAACAAAAACATCACTGTTAAGTTCATGCCCAATGCACTCATTTTGTTGAATTAAATTAATCAGAGTAACAGTTCACCTTGAAGCCAGGATCTCTGGAGCTTTTCGATTCCTCTTGAGAGAATCCATGTTTTCTAAATGTACTGGGAGATATATCTATCCTCCTAAAGAAAAAAAAATAACATAGCTATAACCTTGCTTATCAGAAGAACCTGAAGATTTTAGATCAAATGTCCTTTAAAGCAGACCAGTATTTCCAAAGGTATTTAAAACTCCCCATATTTTTCCTTTTTGTGTTTTTCTTTTTTTTTTTTTGGCTGAAGCTAGTTATATACATTAATTATTCTGGAATTATTCCAGAGTTTAAGAAATGAAATCTGGAATACTTCTGCAATGTTAAGACAGTGTCTAATGGCACCAACCTGTGGATTTCAGGGCTCTTTTTGTTTTTAGCTGCATCTTGCTCCATTCCTTTCTTTAGATATTTGGTAAAGCGTTCATTCAGCGTCATAGCTGAAGACCCAAAGTGATGCTCTGTCAGGGGTTTGAACAAATAATACCAAAGTATTAGTGACAGTTTTGCAAAAAGACAAAGCCCACCCATCCCACAGCCTGTTAAAACCCAGGTGCAGGTCAGTGAAGCACTGTGGGGATGAGCTCGGATGCTGCTGACAAACTGCAGTTTCAATTTTTGGTGTTTCAGTGAAATGAACACAATTTCTTCGAGCGAGTCACAAATTCATCAGAACACAAAATTCTAAGTCTCAGACTCTGAATATTTCTCAGGTTAAAACAAAAAAGCCTTCTGCCTGCGCAGAACAGTATTTATGTAAATAAAGATGATTGTGATCCTGCTGCTTCTCTCATCTCTGGAATATCTGCTGGAAAACAACCCCAGGCATTTTGAGCGCACAAACCCCACTCATCTGGGCAAGAGAGGAGTGAACCTTCCCCGAGGACACAGGGACTCCTGACCCACCTCTTACATGATGGACTATAGTCACTATGTGCTGAGCAAACAGTTCAGAAGGACTTCGCTGCGACTGAGCCGACTGGATATGATGGAAAATGGAGCGGAATTCCTGCTCTTTCTTGTTGCTGTGCACGAGATCCCGGCAGAGCTTGCGCTCCTGAGCCAATATGCCACTGGGACTGGAAAAAGAAAAGACCATGAAACAGAAGAATGGGGTGAAGAGGAGCAATTTAAAGTGTTTAATTCTGCAGGAGCTGGGAGCTCACTGATGGTTTATGTTGTTACTAGGAAGGCACCCATGAATACTCAAAAGCAAGAGCAAGGAGCTCCTTTAAACATCCCTAAACACACTGCTCCAGGTTACTGTGATAATTCAGGTCACTATTCTAATGCCACATGGAGAGTAAGAGTAGTAAAACACATAGCAGAGAGTCAAATGGATTTAAGCAGCACAGTAACTCCCCGGTATAAGTCAGCTCCCCACAGCCAGGAGCCACTGAGTACCTGACTCCATCTGGGGCTCCTCCCAGAGCCTGCTGCATCCTAAACTAATCTTACATAGCAAAGGTTAGGAAAAAGTTAATCTCTAGCTCCCAAAACCACAAATTGTGTTGCAATATTGTTTAGCCTTCCTCACACTTGGCAAGCACATGGGGATCTCAGGAAGAGAAACAGGAAAAAACATCACTACTGAGACTGCTCAAAAGCTGGCAGATCCTTACCGTGCAAGATCCTCATCGAAGGAATCCATTCGAATATTGACCTGGGCCTCACGAGTAATGGAAAAGGAGGATTTGCCAGGAGTTAGCCCCTCTACTTTGGTGCCTGGCTTCTCCTTCACCTCAGAAGCCTTCCTTGGTGGAGGGGAAGAGCTTTTTTCCTGGCTTGACTTGTAAGTGGTCACTCTAAAATTCTTTTCAGGTACAAAACCCCTGTGACCAGGTTCAGCTCTCTTGGATCCTGATCTCTCTTCTTTTTTGGATCTTTCAGAATAGCTTTCCTCCTCCATTTCATCAGGCTTCCTTTGCTTCTCTTTTCCAGGTGGCAGGAACACCACACCTTCCCATTTTCCTGACCTATCCTCTTCTTGACTTTTACTTGAAGTCGCTACGACTTTAGACATAAATTTGGGCTCATCATCAAATTCCGAATCTTTCCGGCCCTTTGCCTTGTCTTTCTTGTCCTGCTCATCTGTTTCATCTTTCCCATAATGACCTTCCTTGTGGAACTCTGGGACCTTGAGCTTGTCAAAGTCATCCCTGAACTTGTAGCGCTTGGGCGACTGGCTGCCGCGGTATCCCTTCTCCGAGTCAGCTTTCGATCCATACGAGTCAGATTTTGCCTTTCCATCTGTTGATCCCAACTCAGAGAAATTCCCTTTTTCTTTGCTTTTTTCTTTCTCAGCATTTGTTACTTTCTGGTCTTTGTCTTTCCCGTTCTCAGTCTTCTGCTCTTCCAGATACCTGATCAAACAGACATTACAGGAGGTTTCTTATTAGAGCTCAACAAGGTCAATTCTTCAGTTCAAAGAGTCAAACTTCAGAGAACACCAAGCTATGCATGTACTGAAAGCTGCCTCTAGGCCCTAAAATAATTAAAATGTCAAGCAGATTACTCAGCCTGAATTCAGACTTCTGCTCTCACTAAATTCAGCTTATGTACAAGGAGATGGATATGCAGAACTGATGGAATGAGGCTCAAGGACAAATCAAACCCAGCTGACCCACAGATGTATTGGAAGGAAAAGAGGAACATCTTACCCACTCCGTTTATTTACTTACAAACCTGGTTCAGGAGAACAACACATCAAACCTTTCAAATTGGACTGTTCTGCTTTAAACAACAGACTGGAAATAAAAGCCTCAAAAGCTACTTCAAATTTGGGATGCAAGTTTCATAGGTAAGCTAAATATTTCATGACAGACTGCAAACACAAATAAAAGCAAACAGGTTAACAGAGAAGAATATGCTGCTGGGAGAGATAAAATACTTCTGTTGAGAACAATTCAGCTGGTTTATAGCATCTGCACAATTTTCAAGCATTCACAAATCAAAACCCTGGCTCTGTGGGACAGCAGAAAGCCCACGGACACCAGCTCCATGCTTTGGAAAGCCCAAACAAAGAGTCACAGCAGTTTTTTCCCTTTTAAAATTTCACACATCCTTAATATAGAATCAGATCAAACCATCTTTAAAAACAATAAAGACTTGAAAGCATTTGTGAATGGTGCTGTATCTTTTAAAATTAAGTGTCACCTTTGGGCACAATTTGCAGTGGACTAATCAAGAGAATGATGGAAGCAGATGCCTTCTGCATGGAAGGCTGTCTTCATCTTTGAGATGTATTTGGTGCTTTAGTTTCTCATCCTACCCACACACACAGGCACAAGCACTGCAGCTGCACCTGCCTCAGGCTGCTTGCAGGATATGAGGTAGGATTTAATTAATTTCTTCTAATTTACAGTACCTAACAATTCCAGAAGGCAACACTAAAAATGTCTATAACCAACACATATGTAACTGGGAAATGTGAGCTTCCAGCTGCCAAGAAACCTCCTTGGGCAATCTTCAAGTGTTCATGGGCTATGAACATTTTTGCAGGGAATATATACAATCTTTAGAACTATCCAAGTTGGAAAACCAATTCCAACTTCCTACAACCGTGGGCTGCTGTGTTTTTTCCATAATTCAGAAAGGACCAGGCCCAGAGCTGGCAGTACGCTGGCACAGCTTCCTAGCTGGAGCCTGCCCCAGCCCCTCTCCCTGCTCATGGGGAGCACCCACATGTGCAGCTGGCTCCTCAAAAGTAACCCCAAAAAACAACCCAGCACCACAAAACACATCACTTGCCTCTTGGAGAAGGCTCCTCCCCCGGGAGCTGTGCCCTCCTCCTTCGGAGCGGCACCATACAGCGAACTGACGGGTGTGGGGCTTTTGCACACCGGGCTCTTTCTGGTGGGGCTCATTCCTGCCGAGCTGTGCTCAAAGGGGCTCTGGTGGGAGCCCCCCTGGAAGGAGGTGGAGCCGCTCT
Source organism: Anomalospiza imberbis (assembly GCF_031753505.1). Taxonomy (NCBI): domain Eukaryota; kingdom Metazoa; phylum Chordata; class Aves; order Passeriformes; family Viduidae; genus Anomalospiza; species Anomalospiza imberbis. The sequence goes on from NC_089705.1 coordinate 3,835,255, forward strand.
GGGCGGCAGAGCCCATCGGGGACGGGCTGGAGCGCGGCGGGCTCTGCTTCTGCACGGGGCTGGGCCGGGGCGAGCGCCGCCGCACCACGACCGACTGCAGCGGGCTCTTGAGGGCAGGGCTGCGCTCCCGGGGGCTCAGCTCCGACACCGACCCTCTGGACGTGGAGCCCGTGCCATAGCTGCTCACATCTTGCCACGGTTTTGATCCCTCGGATGCCTTGGCATCTTGAGCCCCCGCTGCTGAAAACTGCTGCTCCTTAGACTCCTCTCCTTGGTTATCTCCCGCAGCCTGGGATGCCCGGGCATCCTTGGAGGATGATTTCTTCTCCTTTCCAGATTTACGCTTGGAAGACTCAACCCGACTATGATTCGAGGAGGAGCGGGAAGAGGAAGACCTTCTTGAGCGGTCGGAAGATGACTTATCAGAATTCCTGGAATGACTTCTGGACCGTGGGGAAGGAGACCTCCTCTTGGGCGAGCGGGAGCGCGACCTCCCCCTGCGAGGGCTGTAGGCCTGGCGGTAGTTTTGCCAGTTGGACCTGTAATTCCCATATCCTCCTCGGTTGTACTGGCCCCAGGGATAAAACCCTCGGTTTCGGCCACGGAAATAATACGGTCTCCGGTACCCTCTGTTATGGCCTCTGAAATCACGGTTCTGATAGACTCGTGGATGGTTCCTTTCTCTGTTGTGAGACGGAGAATAGGATCTTGAACGAGACCTAGAACTAAATAAAAAAAAAAAAATTACACATATATTTTTTGTTATAATTTCTTTTCATAATTTAGAGTTTATTCTTCTGTCACAACTTTTTATTTGAAGACATATTTTAAAAAGACTTTGAAAAACTAATTTCTCAGCTTTTAAAAAAAATATCCTTTGGTTTACTGTTATCTGATTGAGGTATTACACTTTGCCGTGAGCAAATTGCAGTGGAAATAACTTGCAGCTGTGATACTGTCAAATATTTGATTTCAGGATCATTGCAGAGACCATGATAAGCACACACTGCTCTTTATTTTGCTGGGATGAAAAAGGCTGCTATCCAGCTTCAGAAGAAGTGATGAAAAAGGCTGCTATCCTTCAAGCATCCAGCCCTTAACAGCTTGAGGTCATGGTTACACCTCACCCACAAAGAAGTATTTTTTATGCAAATCATGCTACTGTTATTGCAACAGACCCCAAATCTCCATCTCTTGTCCCAGCTTCAGAGGCACTTTAAAATTCTGTTAATCCAGATGAAACCTCACTTCTTTCTCAGGCACGTTCAATAAATAGCTACACCCCAACAGCAGCAGGGCAGCAGTGGGCAAAGGGCATGCTGCCCTATGGGTTTAAGCTCCCAAAGGTGCATCCCGTGGCTCCATCCCCCACCATCCCGTGCCTCCATCCCGTGGCTCCATCCCCCACCATCCCGTGCCTCCATCCCGTGCCTCCATCCCGTGGCTCCATCCTCCACCATCCTGTGCCTCCATCCTGTGCCTCCATCCCCCACCATCCTGTGCCTCCATCCCGTGGCTCCATCCCACGGCACCATCCCACAGCTCCATCCCGTGACACCATCCCACAGCTCCATCCCGTGACACCATCCCACGGCTCCATCCCACGGCTCCCTCCTACGGCTCCATCCCGTGGCACCATCCCACGGCTCCATCCCACGGCTCCATCCCACGGCTCCATCCCATGGCTCCATCCCACGGCTCCATCCCACGGCTCCATCCCACGGCTCCATCCCACGGCTCCATCCCACGGCTCCATCCCGTGGCACCATCCCACGGCTCCATCCCACGGCTCCCTCCCGTGGAGTTCCCGGGCAGGGACAGTGCTGGGACACCTCTGCCAGGCACCGCCAGGTGCCGCTGTGGACGCCCCTGCCCGCATCCACAAAACCGGAATCCAGGAATGCACAAACCCTGGAAAAACTCAAGATTCCAGTGACTAACTGTCCCAACAGCCTCTCCCATTAAATCACTGCAGTTGTGTAACTGTTTAAAGGTCCCGCTGTAGCTCAGATGCCAGAGCTACAGGAAGGACTGGCCAAAATTGGAAACTGAAATAGAAAAGGGATTTTTCCGAATGGAATTTTAGTAAATAACATTCACTGGAATGTTTCCACAGCCCTTTCTTGCATTCTGAGCTCTGGCTCTGACACACATGTTGGCTGTACTCCAATGGACATGAACTACCTCACACAGATCTCAGTGCTGCTCCTCACCTCTCACATCCCAAACCCACAGAACCAAGGGAGAACAACCTGCTGCTGGAATTCCTACACGGTTAGCACACATGTGCAGTCAGAGATGAACTTTAGCTCTATTTTAATTTCTTCCTCCTACCAAACAGGTCACAGTTTAGCAGGAAACTCTTATTCATACTCTAGTCATTGCTAACAAACAGCTTAATTGCTATTTTAACAGATCTTTCAATCCTTCAACCAATGAAAAAACTTATCTGAGACACTTCTTCATTCAAACAACAGCGACCAGAAGGAAAAGCAGAGAAGCAGGAGGCAAGGACCAGTTATAAGAAGCTCTAGTCCAAGGCATGAGGAACACAGATGCTCAGTTTTCAGACAACTGCTGCATCTGTGATCAGTTATCTACAAGGACCTGTTGTATGACGCTTCCAAAATCTGTTCTAGTGCTTTAGAGGCTGCAGCAGGAAGATTTCACTCCAAAAGTTGCAGACTATTTACCAGAAATCTTTTTAGAAAAATACAGTAGAAGTTATGCAGTAAAAGAAACACCAAAAGTGCTAATTCCCCCAACTCTGCCAGCCCCCAGAACTATAGGCACTGTACTGCTCCAGGGCTAAATCCCCAGCATTTACAAGTGAGAAATAAAGTCATAACGAAAGCAGAAGATATTAGGCAGAGTCCAGCAAAGCAGTGTAACTTAGAAGAAACAGCAAACCTACCAAAAGAAGAATAAAACCATTTGTGGTGCATCCTGAAGTACACAGCAATGGCCTTTTATGCTGAGATCCCACCAGACCTACCTTGGAGCACATCGCAAGGCCAGGCAGAGGGGTTGGGCTGGGCTGACCCCCTCCATTCAGACTCCTTTTTTTTAAAAAAGGAATTATTTATAAAGCAGAAGTAGCTTCAGCAGCAGCACAGAAGAAACAATCATGTCTGCACAGGGTGCCTTTTTCTCAACTGCCAAAGCTCCTTCACAGCTAGGAGATATTCTCAAATGAGCACGGATCTGCCAGCATTCCAGCTTCCTTCTGCAAAGGGCTCAGTTGGACTCAAGTCTCCGCCTCTAATTTAGTTTTGTCATGTCCTTCTTTCTCCAACTGTACATTCATTTGAGTTTCTGTACTTTTAAAATCTCTAGCTGGTAACACTTGCATGTGTTCACAGCCCCGTGGTTTTCAGAATACGTGTTATTCATACAAGTGAAAAGGCAGGAGAACACCAATACATCCCATCCAACTGGAATGGCTTTGCCATATGTAGAATGCTTAGCCAAGAGAAAATGAAAAAAATGACATCCAGGGAAGACACAAGCCTGTAACTGGCCTGCTCAGAAGCAATTCAGGGAGACAGGAACAACTATTACACGTTAATCATTTCTTAAAATTAACTGCAGCAAAATTATCTTTTATCCACTTTATCCCTCCAGGAGGATCTTCCCTGTTACCTGGCTCCTGCATGCCAAGGGGAGAGGCAAGGGAATATCAAGAATTGTCCCCACCTTTCACAGTAGTGTCTGAAATTTATATTAAGATTTGCTTGAATTCACTTCTCAAGAGGGGAAAAGCACACGACGCCTACAAAGAGCCTCAGAGTCTGGGATCCATTCATTACATTAAAGCCTCCTTAAAAAAGCCAAAGTCTCAAAAGAAAGATCTTGACTGTGCTGACAAACATCTTACTCTCCTAATCTATTTATTTATTAACAATTTATTCTCCTAAGTGACTGAAAACACCCAAACAGCGCGGGTTGGCGGGAAGCAGCCTGACACACAGGATGTTATCTGTCCTGGGATCTAATCAAAGTCATTCCCTGGAAAGGAGCTAAGTGACAAACCACCTGCAAGGGAGGAACTGCCCTGTTCCACCCTTTGGCTGCACACACTCACCTCAGTCTGCGTTTCCTCGACCGTGAGATAGAGCGGGAACGGGAGCGGGATTTGGAGAAGGAACGGGAGCGGGACCTCGATCCAGACCTCGAGCGGGAGGAACGGGACCCAGACTTGGATTTGTTAGTTTTAGACATCTCTGCAAGCACCTGTCAGTGTACCTGAGGGAAACGGAGAAATAGAAGTATTTGAGAAATGAAGCATGTGGTTGATAGGAGAGGACAGGCAGCACCTGGCAGGCTGACAGACTCCAGGGACGTGGAGCTTGATAAGGCTGGAAATAGGAATGTTTGAAGTGCCTGCTAGGAACAGATGAATGGTGCTGGGCTCAGAATAGAAGGTTTATTTCAGTCTAAAGAGGAAAACTGCAAAAAGAATAAAAGGCTCTAAACCCAGAGTAATCACAAATGAGAGTGTGACAGCTGAAAGCACCAAGTTAATGCAAACCTGGGAAGAGGCAGGGCCACGGTGCTGGCTGAGGCAAGGACACCCCTAGAGGCAAACTAGCCCATGGAAGTGAAAATTCCATGTAATTCCAGCCACATCCCAGTCTGTGCAGCCAGCTGCCATTGTTTTAAAGGACAGGGAAGAAATAAAAAAGCTTACCATCAAAAAACCCACCCCATAAACTTTTATCTAAACTTTCAGAGGAAATCAAAAAAGAGTTGATACTCCAAGGCACAGGAATGTGACCCTATTTTCACAGCTCTGCTCAGGTTCAATCCTGTCCTCTCTGCTTGTGCAGCTCCTGCAGTTGCTGTGATCAGTCATCAGTGCAGATCACCCAGCCAGGAGCTCTGTTGCAGCCAAAATAAATCAGATGTCCTTCCAAATATTCAGAGACAGAAGAGATTACACTGTAGCACTAAATGACTCAAAATAGCTGTAATTGTGAATTACCTGGGCTATTTTCAGGCATGTATCCAGGTAAAGGTTAGAAAGTCCCTTAGAAGATGATTCAGGGAATAGTCTGACCACACAAATCTTTCAGTTACACCCTCCCTGATCTGTTCTCCTTTACCAACAAGCAAAATTTGCATTCATTGCATATTCGATAAGTTATCAACAAACTTCCCACCTAAAATGACTAATGAAAAAGAGCCAGAAATAAAAAGGAACTATGTTAGCACAAAATTCATCTTTTTTTTTTACCCACTGTTTAAAAATAGAGACATTCAGGTACATAAACACAACTGATCAAGTGTGGCTGCTTCTGTTATACCCATTTTAAGGAAATTCCAGAGGACTGACTTGCAATGCCTTCACTTCCAGTGGCTCTCCAAAATTACATATATGGTTACTCAAGGCTTCAGCTTCTGCCAAGATACTTCCAGGAAAAACACAATGCCCTGCACAGGAGCAGCTGCTGGGAGAATGGATGGTGGTTCATCACCAGAGCTGGGACTTTCTAGAAATGGGAAGTTGGCTTTTATTTTAAAAAATCATGTTACATGCTCCTGTTCTTCCCTTTAACTATACTGAAGATGTTAGATCAATTCAACTGAAGTATTAGAATATATTCCACATCAGAAAGCATGCAGAAAAAATAGTAAAATTGATCTTCCTGTTCTATTAGGAAACAATAGATGTTGTTTTATTTCGTGTCGTCCCAGGGATGAAAACCAAAAGATACTGCCACTGAGAACCAAAGTTTCTTCTTGTGCTTGGTCATTTTTCATGGAAATAATGTGTGGAAGGATAATTTTTAAGTATTTCTCTTTAATTCACTGAATATGTCTGTTGAACCACTTCCTGCAACACTTCCTACTCTGTTGCCCACAACAATCCAACGCTGAGCACTGGAAACCAAAACATGGAAGAGGAGAAGAAAGAAATGCTAACAGGAACTACTGCAAGATACAGAAGATGTGGCACCAACTCTCAGGAAATCCCAAGAAGACCCCAAAATAGATTTTTAAATTACCACTTTGGTCTGCTTAATAGTTTTTGCCTTTCACTTTGATCTACAGCACTTCCCAGCCAAACCACCCTGGTGCGTGCAACGTGTGCCAAACGCTCACGTCTTGGATTCCTTATCTCTGCCAACATTTTAAAGTTGATTCATTCCTAACATATGAAGTAACTCCTGCCAGGATAGAAACAGAGTTGCTATGCTCCATCAGCACTTAAAAGGTTAAACAAACTGCACACTGGAGTCACGTCAGCTCCCCTGAGTTAACTGCAGTTGTAAACTTACTGTGATACACATTTAGTTTTAAGAATGACTGACTCAGATAAAATATGTTCAGCAAAATACTCTGAAAGCAACTGTTCTTGTAAAAAGGATTTTATATTTTTTAAATAAAGAGGTGCTCGTAAGTGAAGCAAAGGCAATCTCAGAACAGCAGTGCCTGCTGACCTCCCATTCCCATTTTCCCCCTGCCATTCCCATTTTCCCCCTGCTCACAGAGCTGTGCCCAGGGCACACAGCTCCTGGAGATGCTGTGTCTGGCCCTGAACAGGGACTGCAAGCAGAAGCATTTGCTATTTGCTATACCAGAAGCAACAGTGCTATGGGGACTCATCCTTAATCTGCCCTGTCAGAGTCCCCCTTCCATCCTACAGCTACAGAATCCCCCAACACCAGCTCCTCCTGCACCTGGGAAGGGACAAGGCTGATGCTGCTTGCCTGATCCAGATCTCCTCTCCCAGCAGGCAAGCATGACTACACTCATCTGGAGGGCATGTCCTGCTGGAAGCACTGCCAGGGATTTTCAACTTTTGTTTTTTTGGTTTGTTTCTTCTGCAGGCCCAGTTCTAAGCTGTCCAGCAGATCTTCCCAAGGAGTGTAGTCTCCCATCCAAAAACATCCTGGTTTTGGATGTGATCAGTGTGCTGAATTTAGAAGCTCTGGTAAGGCACCATCCCCTGGGAAACAGACACCTGACAGCTCGTTCATCTGTCATAAAACCACACTGTATAGAGCAAACTTTGCTTTCTCCATTCCCAAACTGCTGGATTGCCCCCTCAGGGTAATCCAGCAGACCACTGATGGAAACAATAGAGGAACAAATGCTCCCACTAAAGCACCACGATGGACTTTGTCCAGAAGGCAAACTATTGTCAGGAAACAGTGGCAGGAAAGTTAATGTTTTACCTCCTAACAGAGCTCAAAAGAGAGGCACAACTCTGCTCCACTCCACAGCAATGAAAAAAGGTCACCACTGAGAGTCTCTCACAGCTGTGCCCTTCCATGAGCTTCCACAGCTTTGGAATTTAAATGTTCACAATAGTTAAGGAAAACTTTTAAGGCCACTGCCTGAAATCACTGCAATGTTCAAGCAAAGAACAAAGCTGGAGGAGGGCACATGGCACAATATGGGATTTAACACTTAGATTAGTGTGACATTTAATAATCTGGCCAGTTGTGGTATATATGGGGGAAGCAGTGTTCTCCCAAAAATCACCAAGGCATAAATCCAAAGATTAGTCAATACAGCATTGAAAAAACAAAAATAGGTACTACTTCTTCCAGGACATCCAGGATTTTTTCACTGAATTATTCTACTTTACCCTATTTTGCAGTTACTTGGGAAGATAAGTCCAAACATTCCAAGACACAGGTCTGATGTTTTTCTTCTAAACCTGCTCCATATTTTTTGCACAACAACAAGGAAAGCAGAATTTTACCATCAGTCTAACTTGTAGCATGCCCAGAAGAGAAGAGATATAAGAAGGTCTATTACAAATCCCAAGCCAGGCAGTTTTACCTCTTGTGAATATTTTATTTGCTGTGCCTACCTGCTTGAGCAGGCTCACACCTTGCACCCTTCTGTCAGATTTCACCGTCTCAGCTTTGTCAATTATGAAATCAGGAAGAAAACCTGAAATGAGAAGAAAACACACCTTTGTACATGCATTGCTGTACTGCCATCAGAGGTGAACTGGCTGCCCTAAGCTCCTGCTGCACCCAAAAGGTTCATCAGATCCCCAGTGTTTCAGGGAACACACACACCACAGCTGACCAGGATTTTTTTTCATTGACTTTTATGGAAAATGCAGGTCTCAAAATGATCGTTCATGCTTTCAAATTTTTAAGTCTTCTTCCTTCCTTGCTCAACCTCCCCTGCCCCATCCCACCTGCTGTGACACACATCTGTCAGTGCACCTGTACAGCCGTGCTGGAGTCATTTCTCTCAGCCCATATCAATGGTCTTACTGGGCTCAGGACTAAGGATTTTCCCATATTGTTAAAGGAATCCACAAGCCAACAGAAACAATTCTTTTCCTGACAATTCATCCATCAGCATATCGCCGTCATCCAAGGGAGCCACCAGTCCACTGGGAGCTTTTCTGACAGGTCTACAGTTACATTTCAGAATCCTTCCATGCACTGCTGGAGGGGTGGAGGTTTTAGAAGAGAAAACAACAGTAAACACAACCTCAGAAATTACTCCATGTTATTAAACCTCTGAGCTAACAGCAAGAATGTCACTTACTCTGTGTTCAGCCATAAAATAGACTTGTTTAAAGCTATTAATTTCTTGTCCTTACCTCACTGAAAAAGCACAGTTTTCAAGTAGCCTTGAAACCTTTCTCTGACCTGGTGATTAAGTCCTGTTCTCAACCAAGGGGAAAAGTGATGTTGCAAAGTCTAGTGATTCTTAAATCCTGCTTACCAATCATGGGAAAAAGCCACAAAGAACAACAAGCCACAGACCATTTTTAAAATTATTTTCACTGTTGTCTTGTTCATCAATCTAAATGTCTCAAAAAGAAATCTCAGCTTGTATCTTACAAACACCTTTGACTTTCAGCCTTTCACAGTGGCAGAAAACGGGTTGTCATACCCATTATTTCTTGCTTTGTGACACTTGGGCTTTGAGGGTTTTTTGCCTATTTCCCAAACACCGCTGTTACCACCAAGTTTTGCTACAATCCCACACACAGAGGTGTCATCCAGAGCAAAATCTGGATTCGCCTTTGGAGAAAAATACTATTCTTGTGTTTAGAGCACTACTGCAGAAAAAAATAACCAAGACACAAGAGGCAGGAGTAGCAAACCTTTCTTCCAGACAGTGAAAGGAAATTGGGAAATGTGCTCAACACTCTCTGCTGAAGTGGAAATCATAGTCTAGGAGTTTCTTATTCCAGAACACTGTAAAGAACATTTCCATGTGCCAAGTCATGGGTCAAATTAAAAACATTGCTGGTTGTCAAAAAGCCTTTTTCCAGGAATCTGTTCCCTGCTTCCAACTGGCCTGTGTTACTTTGTGACTCTTTCCATCTTGCACTCCTTTGTTCGAGGTCTTTCAGGCAGCAGGCACTGGGATTTCAGCCCTTCCCCAGCTGCTGCAGAACAGCCCTGGCCAGAGCAGCCAGCTGGCACAGGTTCCAGCTGAGCCCACTCCATCCCCAGGTGTCAGCGAGGATCCTGCACACGGAGCACCACAGCTGGCCAGCTTGGCAGGGAAATGCAGCATGCACCTCTCTGCCAAGGCAGCTGTTTGTGTTCATATCTGAGCATAAACCCCAAAACACCTGGAAACAAGTGACATGGCTTGTGGACATGCCTCAGACACAAGCATGTTGTGGTGAAATTCATTACAGTGGTTTCCGTTTATCACAGGGTGTTTGCAAACACTCAGCTCATAAATATTAAATGCTTTGTAAAAGCATTTGTAGAAACCTCTCTGGAAGTGCGGTAGGAAAACAAAAATTTGCTTTTTACTGGCCAGCATTTGAGTGAAGCTGTTGTGGTTTATTTTGCTGTGAGGCCCAAAGCAAATGAGGTGGCACCTCATTAGAGAGCAAATTTCTGCCCGACCTCTTGGCATCCATTTGGTGTCACCAGCAGAGACATGCAGCTCGGGAGGAACAGCTGAACTGCTCCTTCATTTGCACAACACCCCTCATTATCAGGAAAGAAAAAAAAATTAATTCTCCTTCTGCCAGCTCTACAATTCCTAATCCCAAGCCCCAAAACCCAAACAAGATTAGTTCATTCTGAAAAAGGAATAATCCTACAAAATACCTTACAAAGTGTGCTCTATATAATGAGGCAGCAACAATCACTGCAAAAATAAGCTTATAAAGAGTCGCAGCTCTCTCCATGTCCCTGAAGTGCAGCAGCAAGTGCAGAAAGCAGACTCATCTTTGTTAGCTCAAAACCCAACTCTTAACACCTCACTTTCTACTGGATTCTTCCTTTCCAAGCTAATTTTTGGTGCAAGATGCCTTAAGTATGTTCTTGATATCAGTGGAACACTTGAGGGGAAGAGCCACCTGCACAGGTCCTACAGCCAGCCAGGGAGAAGCGAATTAAAATGTTAATTATAATCAAATTTCATTGGGGGAACAAAAAGCAGAATGATTTCTCTTCTCAAATCCAGTATCAGTGTGTTTTCAGAAGATTTATGACACACACTAACTAAAGCTACAACTACACCTACCAACCTCCTCAGCAAAATATGTCCCAGACAACACTGCCCAAAAAATATTACCAAAAACCTAACCACAAAACAGAGTGTTCTACTCTAACATGTGCTAAACATGCTTGGGGGAAAACATCCAAAATTATCCTGCCACAGCAAGAGAAGCACAAATTTGTCAGCAGCAGTTTCAATTTATTTCTAGTCTATGTGCTTTCAAAATTAAGATTTTCCTTCAAGCACATTTGGGTTTTCACACCATTAAACTAATCCCTAAAGAAGTTTAACCCTGAGTTCCAGCCCTGGGTTCAAATAATAAGAAGCAGGTTCTATGAAATGGCTGGAAGAGTATTTACAGGTTCTTTTGGAAAGGACTGATTCTGCAGATTGTAGTGCTGAACAATCCCTTTCCAATTAATTTGACCAGCTACAAACCCCAATCAGTGACTTTTCTGAAACCGGCTACTTGAGAGACACTATTTTACAAATGTTTGAGCTTAAAAAGTCATATGTTGTTATTCAGACAGTCTAGTGACAGACAGCTCAAGGAAACAATCCAAGAAAAAGCTGATTAGAAATCTGGGTGGTTTTGTTACAGAAGTTGGGCAGCTGGAATTTCTGCTAAACACAGAAGAAAACATCCATAATTTAAAAAAAAAGGAAAAAACCTATTTCATCAGCTTTTTCCCTCCAAATTTGCACAGCTTGGGAAAAGCAGAAAGATCATGTCCTTCCCCAAATTGCTGGCTTCCTCACAGCACAGCCCTGCTGTTTTGAGCAGCTTTGGATGCTGGGGGGCTGGAATCTGGAGTTCTGCAACGCCCACAAGAAGCAAGAAAAGGTCCAATTTACTCCCCTTAAGAAAACTATTCACAAATTAGTTAACTCAAAGAATTCAAACTTGCATGTAAGTGAAGTTCTCAGCAAAGGGAGGATGAACTGCACCCTCGAGGACATTTCCATCCTCTCAAGTGTCTGCCAGCTGGAGCCCAGCAGGCGCCACGCACGCTTAAAAACGTGGAAGTTCTGCTTCTAAATAAACAGCAAGTAACACAAAAACTGTTTGACTGGGGGGTCTTTGGAATTTCTTCTGCAACACACAGTATAGTTACAGCCAAAAAAAAATCTCCTGAGGGATTACAATTCTCCACACATTTAACCTGTGAAAATACAAACTCCAACAAATTTCATTTTTAAGCTGAGAAAAGCCAAACTACTCACATATTCTCAAGCCAGCACTTCATTTATCTCTACCTTAATGGGAATCCCACTACCTCAGGGGAAAACAAGGAAAAGGATTTCCATGACCTGGTATAACACATAAAGTTCTTTTTAAAATTTTTTTGAATTGTGGCATTATTGTAAGGACTAGGCACTAGATCAGGCCATCCCTACACTCTGCCAGACTTCAGAACAGAGAGAAATGCCTGTCCACAGGAATCCTGTACATACTAAATAACCTTATTTGAACAAGTTTTCATGCTGTGTTCACATACCTTGTACAAGTGTCCCATCAAATCCGGTTCTAAACACTGCCTCTTTAGAAGCGATTGACCTAAGTAAAAAAGAGAAAATCAAATTTAAACCAAACCAGACACTGGCAAATCCTCTATTTTAGCAGCACAGGAAAGGATTCTGATTACAGCCATTCATCTCAGCACCATTTCCCAGTTAAAAAAGGCCACCAAAATAACCTCATCTAATCAGCCAGTGCATACAGGTCTTAAGTGGGGAAACCAACCTCACCCACAGCCCCACAGGAGCAGTGACTGTAATTATTTCAGGTGTAAATGACGATGTACACGATGCCACCTGGTATCACATGTCCAGCTCTGCGTTAAGGCACAGGTTAGTTAACATCATTAATGCTGAGCCTCAGTCCCTGGAGGACTGAATTCCAGCCTGACACCCCACAGCCCCATCACCTTTAGTGCTCCCAGAGCAGACACTCCCGGGGGGCTCCTTGCCCCGCTTTCCTCTGCTGCTTTCACTCAGCCAAAGGAAGGAGTGACCCCAGGCAGCAGCAGGAGCAGGGCCAGGCTGAGCCAGCTCCTCACCCTGCAGTCCCCGTGGGGGCTCTCTGGGGTTTGCACACCCACCTTACCCTGTAAATCATGGCAGGCTAAAAACGGCCGGGTGACGACTGTGGGGGTGAAACTGTGAGCAGGGCACTCGCTCTGGGATCGCTGGAGCCGCGAGCAGGGCTGTGCTCTCAGACACCAGACAGGCACAAGCTGTGCTCACGTGTGACAGGAGCAAGGCCATGGACACAAAACCCCTCCTTGGGTGGGAAACAACCCCCAGAGCAGCCGGCTGCCATCTCTGTGTGCCATTAGCTTCACTTTTTTTTATAAGGCCCGGCAGCTTCCGGTTACCATGGAGTAAGGCAGCGCAAACACCATTCCCAGCTGGCATGAAATGTGATCCCGTGATTTCACTATTCATAGCTCTGACATGGTAAAGCTAAATTAAGCAGGAACTCTTCACTTCTCCAAGCTCCCAGCAGTGACTCCCTCAATGCTCAGGCTCTCCTAACACAGTTTCTCTGTGAGGAGGGGAAGGATGTTTCCTTTAGGGTAGGAGACTCCAGACCCACACACCCAGCCTGTCATCCGGAAACAAAATGGCACCGGCTCCTTCCCAGGAGCCCATCTGCCCTGGCACCAGCAGGAACAAAGACCTGATGAGCTGCTAGGGCCAAGTTTAACAACTTCCTCATATTGGGACCCACTACAGAATCCCACACAGCAGTTTAAGCCTTGTTCCCAGGCCTGTCCAGCACGGGCATCACCGTGTCCAGGAACGGGGGCAGCTCAAGGGGCACTGGCACAGCCCCACTGCCACCAGTAGCTGTCACACAGCCTGGCACCATCATCTGGCACAAGCTCCCCAGGGAGCCAGAACAGCTTCTGTAACAGTCACCGCCACTCCTCTCTCTTCCGACGTCCGTGGCCTGAACTATGTGGCTAAATATCCTGAAATTCCTGCCTCACCAAAGAACTCCCTGTACCGCCATAATTCTGAGGAAAACACACGACCCAAACCCCACATCCCTGCCCTGGCACATGCAGCCATTAAACACAGCTCAGGATACTGTAAACTTTTCCAGAAATGGAGAAAAAGTTCAAGGGCTCCATGGCTGCTTAAACAATTAAAAAGTTCCAACACGACAAACTGTCATTTCACAAAGACAAAGCCAAGTGAGCTGAAAAATACTCAAACTTCTGGCAAAACCACTCTATTCCTTCAGGGATACAACTAGGGAACATCATGGCCTTACAATGAAAAGCATCTCAGGCTTATCCAGTCCAGCTCAGCTCCCCCTAGGCCTCACAAATCAACATTTCTTTGTCAATGGAGAAAGTGGGAACAGGTAAACTAAATTTAGATCTGCTGATGTGCATGGATTTTCACTTACTCTATGTGCTGGTGTTTTATAACCGTAGCATTTTTGTTTTCTAATAGCAACACACATGTCAGAAAGTGTTCACCAGCTTTCCTGCAGCCTCAAACACATCACTGTGAGCCCACATGCCTGGCCTGACCCAAATGAGTATTTCCTTTAATACTTTACACACTTTCTGACTTAAATGAGCAGGAGAAAGCAGCAGACAGCTGAATTATATTATCATAATCCCATCAGCAGAATATCCTTTTTTTTTTTTCACAATACACATGACAAAGCCTTACTTCCACGATAAAGAACTGGAAGTGAAGGTCTGGGCATGTGGCTAGTCCAAAACCCCAGTGTCCAGGGAAGCCTCCTCCCAGACAGCACTTGCTGAAGCACTGACAGCAGAACTGTCTTCCAGAGACACACAACTCACAGAGAGGCAGGGAATTAGGAAGGATGGAAAACAGCAGGAAGTCAGCAGGGTATAGAGACGCGAGCAGGACTCCTGCAGACAAAGAACAGGGGCAGGGATCCATGGCTGCTCCACCTGCTGCTGCCAACACAGTCTGGGTGAACACGTGGCTGCAGCCAGAGGCACCTCGGGAAGGCACCTCCTTCCCAGGGCCAGGTCGTCTCTTCACAGATTCATTTAGGCTGGAAAAGACCTCCAATATCATCAAGTCCAGCCTGTGACTTGTCACCCAGCCCAGAGCACTGAGTGCCACATCCAGGTGTTCCTTGGACATTTCCAGGGATGGGGACTCCAAACCTCCCTGGGCAGCCCCTCCCTTCCAATGCCTGACCTCCTCTTGCAACAACCTGACAGGTAAAAGGTTTCCTCTTTGGATCTCTGGACAAAAAGCATGTGAAAATGAGATAACAGGCAGCCCTACACTGCCCTCATCCCACGGACAGGACCCCCAGCTGGAGGGGAAGGGTTTAAACCCCAGAACTCTGCAACCCCCTGTGACCAGACTGTAGCATTTCCAAATCACACTCATGAGGAACAGACACCAAGGCCCATCCACTGGAGCACTGCCTCAGGAGCAGCATTCCCAATCTTCAGCTGCCTAAGGACATTGGAGGAAACTGCTCAAATCAAGTTCTTACTTGCCCTCCCTGTTCCTGCTGAAGTAGGGACAATAATTCCTAGATGGAAAGATGCAATTCAAAAATATGTAGCAGCACCCAAAGAAATGTTAGACAAAAATCACAAGGCCCTAGACCCTTCGGAGGATCCTATGACACAAAAATGTACATTTGCAAAAGCTCTCTACACTAACTGTCTTGTTTTGTCCTTTCATCTGCTGTGAGATTGTGCAACCCGTAAGAGAGGTCACAAAGCCAGCCATTTCCTCACTCCATGCTGGGCACCTGTGAAGTTCCAGAGCAGGACACAGAGCAACAACAGAAGACTCCAGAAGGCAATGCTGTATGCTAGCACTTGCCTTCCTGTGCCTACAGCTGACTCCCTTTGAGGGAACCTGAGAGGCAAAGCTTTGAAACACCTTTTGAGTGAGTGGAGCCAAGGCTGTGACACCCAATCCCTGCGAGCAGCTCTCCCAGCCCAGCACCCACCAAGGGCACAGTAAAGCCCACCCGAAATGTCACACACCATCAGCACTGACACAGCATCTGCCCTCGCTCCCCGCCACAGGGAATTTTCAGGAGTCCTTCCAGAGAGTAATTGGATGATTTAATTGTGCTTTAATTTGTGGAAAAGCAGCCTGAAAATGTCCATTTGCTGATGTGACCCTGCTGCTGCAGCAATAAAGGCTCTTCTCTTCCACCACCAGCTACAAGACAACCCAGACCATCTTCCAAACTGTTTCAAATTGCTCATTTCAAGCACCAAATCTGTTCTTGTGCCACAGCACCCGGCACATCACTGTACACATAAAAATCACGGAGTCCCCCACCTCTGACAGGTCCTGACAGGCACCTGCTCCTCCCAAGGCAGAGCACAGGGAATGGCTTCACATTGAAAGTGGGTTTGGATCGAAGATTAGGGAGAAATTCCTCCCTGTGAGCGTGGTGAGGCCCTGGCACAGGGTGCCCAGAGGAGCTGTGGCTGCCCCTGGATCCCTGGAAGTGCCCAAGCTGGGATAGGGGAAGGTGTCCCTGCATGTGGCAGGGGGTGGGATGGGATGAGCTTTGTGGTCCATTCCAATCCAAATCATCCCATGACTCTGTGATTCCATGGAGCACTGCTTACCCCAGACTTACCACACCACTTTCCACACAAACACCCAGAACCCCATGCAGCAGGAAATACAGCGACAATCACCTTGGGCAGGCTTTAAAACGCATTTGTAGAAACCTCAAACACGTTCCTTTCCCCAGAACAACACGAACTAGCGGAAAAATCCTTTTATCAGCCCACGGAAAACGAAGAGTCAGGCTTCACACGTGTCTGAGCCACTGCAACGCCTGTCCTGCCACATCGCCTGAAGTTCAGCCACACTTCACGTGTAAGCAAGACGCAAAGCAGGCGCTGAGCGAGCACCGGTCCTTCCCGCTGCACCGGCAAACGGGCGGTGCTGAGCGCCGCGGCGGGAGCCGCACACCCGCGGGGGTTGGGACGCGGGGCGATGGCTGCGGCTCCCCCGAGGTGCCGGGCCCCGCCCGCCTCCGCGGCGGCCCCGGCAGCGCCTCCCGCGCCGCAGCGGCACGCGGAGCCCCGGACACCGGGATGGCACCTCCGGGACAGACCGACAGAGCGGGGGGAACCTAAGGGGCGCGGCCCAGAGGCGCGGCGGAGGAACGGGATCTCCGGGAACGGGACAGCGGAACAGCCTGCGAAGAACACAGCGGACCACGGGCGGCTCCGGGAAAGGGCCGGGCAGGCCCAACCGGCCCCGGGCCGCGAGGAGGAGCCAAGGCCTGGCCGGGCCCAAGCCTACCACGAGGCGCCGCTGGGGCCGAGCCAGAGCGGTCCCGAGAGCCGCGAACGAGCCTCGCCCGGGGACACGCGGGGCCGGGACACCGGGAAAAGGGGGGGAGCAGCGCCGCGGTGAGGCCCAGGAGGGGCGGGAGGGGGGCGTGGGCAGAGCCGGGGCGAGGCGGCTGCGGAGGGCCCGGGGAGGAGGGAGGGGTAAGGGGAGCTCCCGGTGGCGGCGGGCGGGGCGGGGCGGAGCCGGGACCCCGCGGACCCCCCGGTACCCCTGCACTCACCGGCGCCGCTTCGCCGCGGCCCCTCCGCACCAAGCGCCCCCCTCCGCCTCCTCCTCACGCACTTCCGGCCCGCGCGCGCGCTCTGCCCGCCCGCGGGGGCCGCCGGGAGCCGTAGTCCGGCCCGCGCAGCGCGCCCCCAGCCCGGCGGCCCCGCCGCACTACAGCTCCCGGCGGGCGTCGCGCGCGCCATTTCGTCACTTCCTCCTCCGGCCGTGGCGCGGCAGTACGCGCAGCCCTTCCGGCGGGGAGCGGGAGCGCGGGCGGGAAATGGCGGCGGGGGCGGTGACGGTGACGGGGCGCGTCCAGCCAGCCGGGCCCGGCGCGGCCTCCTCCGCCGTGCGGGCGGCCAGGGCGCGGCGCGGCCCTCGCCGAAGGGGCCTTGCTTGCGGGCCCAGTCCCATCTAGCCCTAATGTAACCCTCCCGGTTTGTCCCACGTGCGGCTCCTGAGGGCCCGGGAGAGAAGGGGCAGCCCTGGGACTGGGCCCTGCTTGCGGGTGGGGCCGCCGGGATGAGGTTTCCCCCCATCGCCGGGACGGAGATGATGGAGCGGGCAGCGCTGGGGACTCCGGGGGCAAATCCGGGCACGGGGGCGAACCTGCCCCGCTGCTGTGGGGGCCAGGAGAGTGCCCAGCCCGGTTCTGCCCAGCCCGGTTCTGCCCAGCCCGGTCCTGTCCTGCCCGGCCCGGTCCTGCCCTGCCCGGCCCGGTCCTGCCCTGCCCAGCCCGGTCCTGCCCAGCCCGGCCCTGCCCAGCCCGGTCCTGCCCTGCCCTGCCCAGCCCGGCCCTGCCCAGCCCGGTCCTGCCCAGCCCGGCCCGGTCCTGCCCTGCCCAGCCCGGTCCTGCCCAGCCCGGTCCTGCCCTGTCCCGCCCGGTCCTGCCCTGCCCTGCCCAGCCCGGTCCTGCCCTGCCCAGCGGAGCACCGAAGCACGGGCACGGACCCACCGAGTCCCCTCCCCGGACACAGAGAGGCACGCCGCGGGCATTGTCCACTTTTAATTGTTGTCAAAGGTTGTCTGGATGCATAACACTGTCACAAGGGCACAGAGCAGCGTGGCGCCGGCCGGGCCCGGGGACACTGGACACACGGACATGCGGGGGATCGTGGGGACCGGGAGCTGTGACACGGCCCCCCCGTGCCCCCCAGAGCATCCCCACGCCCGGCCGGCTCTATTTACAGTATTCACAGACGTTGTACCCAGCGAGTTAAATAACTACATCATTACACCACACGTCTGAGGCGGCTCCGGCGGGCTGCGAGGGTGGGCTGTCAGTCTGATAAGGTGCATATTTAAAATTAAAAAAAAACCCAACAAAACGAAATAAAAACGAGAACAAAGAGAGAAGCCAGGCGTCCTCGCCGGGGCCCTGCAGCCCCCGGGCGCCCGGGAGGAGCAGCGAGGGTCGTGTTCTGACGACAGCTACAGGTCTGCGTGGGCCGCCGGGGTCAGGGCGTGGGCAGTGGCCCCTGGGAACATCGGCCAGGCCCTCACAGCACCTCTGCGGGCGGGGAGAGCGCTGTGAGCCTGGGGTGCTCGCAGCGCCGTCCCCCCACACCCCTCCGGCTGCTCACCTGTCACCTGCGGGGGCTTCACCACGGCCTGCTTGAGGAAGGGCTCCTTGTCGCCGAAGGGAATGATGCTGCCGGGGCTACCACCGTGGTGGGAGAGATCCCGCAGCTCCTTGGAGCCCTCGGTGCCCGAGAAGCCGTTCTCGTGCTTGCCGGGCTGCACGCCGTTCACCAGGGCTGCCGCCTCCTTGGAGCTGCGGGATGGGAGGGCCGGGTTCAGCCCCGGCCACGCCACCCCCGGCTTCCCCCCGGTGTCCCCGGGCTCACCTTGGCTGCAGCCCCTCGCCCACCAAGCCCTTTGTTCCCCCCGGCGTCCCTGCGCTTGGGGTCTCCGTCTCTGGGAGCTCCTCTGCCTTCGGGATTGGCCCCAGGTGCTTCTCGCGGCCTGAGGACATGGCAGAACCTGGCTCAGCCATGGCTGGGGCCAGAGCGTGGCTGGGGGAAGCTGGCCCGGGGTGCCCACACACCTGGGACATCTTCCTGCTCGGCTGCTTTCCCGTTCACCACCTTCTTGTCGTCCTTCTTCTGCAGGGACAGGAGAGCTGTGAGGGTCTGCAGGCAGGGGCAGGAGGGCTCTGTCGAGTGCCCAAGTCCCCAGTGCCCCAGGACAGAGGACAGGTTCCCACCTTGGTGTCTGCCGTGTCCGACTTGCGCGTCCTCTTCATGATCTCCTCCAGGCGCTGCAGTCACACAGGGACTCACACACGGCCCCAGCCACCCGGACCTGCCCTGGTGCCAGGCAGGATCCTTTCCAGGGAAAAACCTGCCGTGCCCCATGCCTGGAGATGCCCCCCACCCTCACCTTCTTCCTCTCCAGCCGCTCCTGCTCCTCACGCTGGAAGTGCTTCTCCCGCTCCAGGCGCTGCCGCTCAGCCTCTTCGCGCGCCCTCGCCTCAGCCTCTTCCTTCTGTGCCACAGCAGGGCAGGAGGGGATGAGATGTGACAGGGGCGAAAGGGACGGGGCAGGGACCAGGGCAGGGGTTGTGGGGATGTGCTGTCTGGACAGCTCAGCACAGCCCTGGCACGTTCCCTCCTGCCACCCTGGTCCTGGAGGGGCTGGGCTGGTTCTCACCCCTTCCCCCCAATGGAGAGTGAATCACAGGAGAACATCCGCGCCTTCCTCCTCCATCCCCGCCTTTGTCCCCCACCTCCTGCAGCCCCTTTCCCCCACACTCTTGTCACCCCAACCTGTCTCTGCAGCCGCTCCACCTCCTCTCGCTCAGCCCGGGCTCTCTCCTGGGCCTCTCGTTCCTCCTGCAGCCGCCGCTCCTCCTCCCGCTGCCGTGCCAGGGCCTCCCGCCGGCTCTGCTCCTCGGCCGCCCGCTGCGCCCGCTCCTCCTGCGCCCGCCTGCGGGGAGGGGGCTCTTAGCACGGCAGGAGGCCGGGGCTGGGGGCCAAGGGGACAACACCCACCTCTCCTGCTCCTCCTGCTCCCGGCGCTCCCGCTCCTCCCGCTCCCGCTGCTCCCGGGCCTGGCGTCGCTTCTCCGCCAACAGCCGGGCAGCCTCCTCCCGGTCCGTGGTGCCGGCGGGGGGTCTGGCTGGGGGACTGGCCGGCACAGGGCCAGGGGCTGCAGGGACTGGGGGACCTGGGGGAGGCAGGCAGCGTCAGGGCTGCTCTGGCTTCTCCCAGCCCTGCAGCTTCCCCGCCGACACTGTACCCACCTGCTGTCGGCTCTGCAGGCACCTTGGGGGGCTCGGGAAGGGCTGGGGGTGCCGGACCCCGCTCCTCCTCCTTCCTCTCCCGTGCCTTCGCCTGGCCCTCCTGCTCCCCCCGCTCCTCCCGAGCCCTGGCCCGCACCTTGGGGGAGGAATGGGTGCTTCGAGGCAGGGGCGGCTTGTGGGGAGAGCTGAGGGCCGGGCTGGGGGACGCCGGGCGGGCCTTGGGGGTGGCAGGGGACGAGGGACGGTTCTTGGGAGTGGCAGGGGATGAGGGACGGTTCTTGGGGGTGGCAGGGGATGAAGGACGGTTCTTGGGGGCAGCAGGGGATGAGGGACGGTTCCTGGGGCCAGGACTGCAAACAGAGCAAGAGACCATGTTAGTGGGGCTGGGGCAGCCCGCGGTGGGGTCAGGGGCTGGGAAGCCTCAGGGTGGGGGTCCCGACCTGCTGTCAGCCGCAGGCAGGAGCCGGGGCTGTGCCGCCGGCAGCGACTGCCGCTTCCTGAGGCTGCGCTCACGGGACAGGGCGCTGCGCTCCTTGGCATTCTCCCGATCCTTCTCCTTCTTCTCCTTCTTCTTCTGCTCCGGCCAAGGACAGACAGGGATGGTGTCAGCGTTGGGTGCTGGGCATGGCTGGAAGCCACACCGTGCCCCACAGCTGCCCTGGCACCCGGGGTCCCTGTGGGAGGTGGCACTCACGGGCGAGGGCTCGGTCCTGCGGCGCGGCGTCACATCAGGGCTGGCGGCGGCCGCCTTCCGGCGCTCCCAGCAGCGGTGCGGCAGGCGGTGGTTGTGGCAGGGGCTGAGGGGGCTGGCAGAGGCTGAGCGGGGACACACGGGCACTGGGGGAGGAGTGACTACGGTCAGGATGGAGCCAACACCAGCTGCCCACTGACTCCAGGCTCTCTTATCCTGGTTCCCTGCCTGTGCCAGGACCCATGTGTCCCTGACCCCCTGGGGGCTCACCCTGCTCCTTGCCATTCCCAGCCAGGGTCACGGCGCTCCGGCTGCGTGCAAGGAAGGACAGGGTGGGTGTCATCAGCCGGTCCACGATGCTGCTCTCCCATGGGCTCAGCTGCAAGCTCCGGTCTGGGGAGGAAGAGGGGCCATTAGTGCAGCACAAACCTCCAGACTCCAGTCCTGCCCTCACATCCGCCGCTGCGAGGGAGCAGCCGTGTGTCTGCAGCAATACCACGGCGCATGCACAGTTCCAGGAGTGCCCAGAGCTTGGCCGTGCTGGGGAGGGGTCCCCACGGCCCCACACAGCTGAGCAGGATGAAGGGCCATGCCCATGGGTGGGCGGCTGGGTGCCTGTGGACGGCGCTGTGGCATGACGACAATGGTGCCCGCCCTCGTGTCCTGTGGACACCGCAGTCACCATGTACCAGTGGCACCGGGTGCCATCCTGGTGACAGCAGCCCCCCAACTCTGACCTCTCCTTGTGCCCAGCAATGGCACCCTTCTGTGCCCCTGCCCTGTCTGACCAAGGCCCTGGCACGTGCCAGCTGCCTGGGGGACACCACAGTGTGCCCTCATCCCATGGGAGCTGTGCTGAATCACCAAGCGTGCCCCAGGAGCCAGGCCAGGATTACAGCACTCACAGAACGGCAATGCCTGACCACACCGCTGGCTCAGCTGGGCACCAAGCTGCCACTGGCTGCCCTGCAGCACATGTCACCACACACCCCGCGGCGCATGGGAACCACCCGTGGAGACAGGGCCCCTCTGCCCCTCTCCACTGGGCGTCAGGCCAGGGGCAGCACCGGCTGCCGGGAGGGGAGAGACAGAGCCATGGGTGCTGCAGGGGGACAGGGTGGCAGGTCTGGCACGGGCCCAGGGAGATGCTGCTCTCACCCGGGCAGTGCTGACAGCCCCCAGGAGCCCATCCCTGGGCTGAGCCCCAGCACAGGGTGCTGGGAGCTGCCTGCGTCACCACAGCCACCAGCGTCAGCTGCTCTGGCTATTTATACCCATCCGGGAAGGAGCCCATCGCCAGGCAACCCCGAAACACAACAGCAGCCCCGGCACTGGACACATCCCTGTGTTGGACACATCCCTCTGGCATGACTGCAGCCCTGGGCAGCACTCCCAGGGCCAGAATGACCTTGCAGCACCACGGCCACAGAGCTCTGTGGCACCCAGCCCCAGGAGCCTGCGGGGGCACTGGCACTGTGCCCAGCCCCAGGAGGGCCGGCAACAGGCAGCCCCTCTGTGGCTGCACCAGCACCCACCGGAGCTGCCCTGGGGCAGGGAGCCAGGCTCCCATCCCTGTACCAGCGTCCCATGGGGCTGCCGCCACACAGCCATTCCTCCTCCTCCTCCTCTTCCTTCTCCTCCCAGCCCACACAGCCTCGAGGAGCCACCGGCCGGTTCCAGCCTCCTCCCCCAAACAGCAAACGGCTTCTCCTCTCTCCGCGGGCACCTGGGGATGGGGGACCCTGGCATTGGGGGTCCCCAGCACTGGGCAGGGGCCTGGCTGTGCCCCCTGCGCTGGGGCAAACGCAAAGGGCTCTTACTTCTACTGGGAGAGTTCCAGAGGGTGGCGGAGGATTTGGAGAGCCGCTTGTTGATTATAGAGTCGACGTGTTTGGGGAGGTTTACAGCGGACACCGAGCACCGGCTCGCACCTGGAGGAGGGAAAAGACACAAGGGCATTAAGGTCCCGGGGCCGGGGCCAGGCCCCCCACATGCAGCATGCACGGCTGTGCCAGGGCACTGGGGCAGAAGTGGAACGACCAGGGGAGATGCTGGAGTCCAGGGACACAGCACAGAATGGAGGAGGAGATGCTAGAATCCAGGGACATGGTACAGAGTGGGGCAGGAGATGCTGGAATCCAGGGACACAACACAGAATGCAACAGGAGATGCTGGAGTCTGGGGACACGACACAGAGTGGGACAGGAGATGCTGGAATCCAGTGACACGGCACAGAGTGGGGCCAGAGGAGATACTGGTGTCTGGGGACACGATACACAGCACTGGCATTCAGTGTGACAGTGTCTGAACCCTGCAGGGTCATGCTGGGATCATGCAGGGATCTCATCCTCAGAGAGCCAGGGCAGCTCCCAGGCCCCGCTACAACAATTTTCCCAAACACAGTCCTGGGAATCAGGAGCAGGTGGCCGGGGACCTCGGCAGCACCAGGCGAGCATCCACCCTGGGGGAGCACAGTGAGGGCAGCAGGTCCAGACAGACACAAGACAACATCACACCGTTGCTGGGTCACTACGGCACTGCCAGGACAGTGCTGGTGGCTGGCAGCACCTCCACAGGTAGCTGGGATCTCCTCACTCCTCACCCTGCCTGGGCTCCTCTGGACAAAACCGCCAGGGAAGCTCAGGGCCGGTGGAGGCAGGAGATTGGTGAGAGACAGCTGGCAGCAGCTCCAGCAGCACATCCCGATGGGAAGTGGCAGGGGAAGGTGTCCCCTTGCCAGACCCTGCCAGGTGCTGCACCACAGACACCCCGAGTGTGCCATGAGCCACAGTGGCACACACGGCACCGAGACAGGCGTACCCAGAACGTGGAGCCTGTACACACAGCCCAGCCAGGTAGAGCTGGGCACGCAACACCTGAGCACACACGGCACTGGGCACACGGTGCCAGTACGCACAACCTGGCACACTACACCTGTACACAGCCTGGCCAGGTACGGCCAGGAACACAACACCTGTACACAGCCTGGCCCGGTACAGCCAGGGCCACCACAGCTGCCCCATGGCACGTGAAGGCCAGAGAGTTCCCAGGGACACTGTACTCTCCTCTACGTCACCATCCATGCCACACAGTGCTGGCACCTGCCAGCACAGCACAGCAGTCAGGGGACAGTGGAGACCTCCACATGTCCAAGTGTTGAATTGTGCAGGGTGTTCTCAAGAAGCCCCCATGGAGCAGGATTAGCTCCTGCAGCCACACATACAGCCACGGTCACCTCCATACTGGACCTGGAGGGGCCAGCACTGCCCCCACCCAGCTGGGGGACAAGGGGACACGCCGCAGCACAGACCCCAACCAGAGCTCACAGAGGCCTCGTGCAGCCCCACAGCCCCTGGGGCCAGGGGCTCTTCACAGTTGCTGGAGACCTGGCAGTGAGGTCATGGCATGCTGAGGCAGCCAGGGCTGTGAGTGGAACAGGGACTGTGACACACAGCCTCCAGCTTACACCCAGCCCCACAGGAGCAGAGAACAGCCACCGGACCCCATCAGTCCCCAGCACAGCCCAGAGTGATGGCAGCCTGACCCACCAAGTGGGGCTGAGCTGGATTTGAGGGCTGGCAGAGAGATGCCCAGCTGCCCCCACCGCTGTCAGAGCCACAGGGTCCCAAGACACCTGTGCCCAGCCCGGCACTCACCATCCTTGTGTGCCGGGGAGCCGTGGTGCAGGGCTCCAGCCCAGGACCACCGCTGCTGCCGGATCTCTGCCCACGTCTTCTTGACCGACCGCTGGATTGCTGCCTCATAGCGCTCCTGCCCGAGGGAGAGGGACAGGCTGAGCCCAGCGGCTGAGAGAGTGGGGCTGGGGCCAGCCAGATCCTCCCAGCGATGGAGGTGCTTGGAGGGAGACAGGACAGTGATGCCTGCCCTGGCCAGGGCACACGTGCCAAGAAGCTGGGCACAGCGCAGGCTCTGCACCAGGAAGGAGGGGCAGCAGAGGATGGGTACAGTGGGCAGCTCCCAAAAGGCTCATGAAACATCTGCTGAAGGGCTGCTGGAGCCATGAGAACTCCTCAGGGATTGCATCCCACGTGTCACCCCAGCCCCCTGTCCACCGCACCCATGATACCCATCCCCATCCCCACCTTATTCTTCTCCAGCTTCTGTCTCTGCCGCTCCTCCAGGACCGCCCGGCGCTTCTCCGCCCGCAGCCGCTGCTCCTCCAGCCGCTTGCGCCGCTCCTCCAGCTGCTTCTCCCGCAGCAGCCGGGCCTTCTCCTCCTTCTCCAGCCACAGCACCCGCTTGGCAGCTGTGGGGGGCAGCGGGGTCGCACCGGCGGCACAGCCCCGGGCAGCCCCGTGGTGGGACCGCGTGCCCATGCCGGTGGCGTGGGGCAACGGGGCCGGGGCACGCGGCCGGGCTTGCGGGGCAGGCAGCATCGCGGCCGGCCGGCGAGGGAGGGGTTTGGGCCAGGACAAAAGGAAGGCCGGCAGCCCGCCGGGAGCCCGCCGAGCTGCGCGGCGAACAATGGGGGAATGAGGGTGGAAAGAGCGCGGGGACAAGGAGGCCCCATGATCAGCACAGGGGCCCTGCTCGCCCGCTGCCCCGAGCCACTGTGGGGCTGCCTGGGGCTGCACACGGTAGAGCTGGGTACCAGCGCTGGTGGCACCTGCACAGACCCGGGGAATATCCAAAGCAGGGAGCAAAAGTGTGTGCTGGGGGGTCAGCTGCGTGCCTGGGGGTCAGTGGTGTGCCCAGGGGTCAGTGGTGTGCTGGGGGGTCAGCTGCATGCCTGGGGGTCAGCAGTGTGCCCGGGGGTCAGCAGTGTGCCCAGGGGTCAGTGGTGTGCTGGGGGGTCAGCAGTGTGCCTGGGGGTCAGCAGTGTGCCTGGGGGTCAGCAGTGTGCCCAGGGGTCAGTGGTGTGCTGGGGGGTCAGCAGTGTGCCTGGGGGTCAGCAGTGTGCCCAGGGGTCAGTGGTGTGCCCAGGGGTCAGTGGTGTGCCCAGGGGTCAGCAGTGTGCCCAGGGGTCAGTGGTGTGCCCAGGGGTCAGTGGTGTGCCTGGGGGTCAGCAGTGTGCCCGGGGGTCAGTGGTGTGCCCGGGGGTCAGCAGTGTGCCCGGGGGTCAGCGGTGTGCCCAGGGGTCAGTGGTGTGCCTGGGAGTCAGCAGTGTGCCCAGGGGTCAGTGGTGTGCTGGGGGGTCAGCAGTGTGCCCGGGGGTCAGTGGTGTGCTGGGGGGTCAGCAGTGTGCCCAGGGGTCAGCAGTGTGCCCAGGGGTCAGTGGTGTGCCCAGGGGTCAGTGGTGTGCCCGGGGGTCAGCAGTGTGTTGGGAGTCAGCAGTGTGCCCAGGGGTCAGTGGTGTGCCTGGGGGTCAGCAGTGTGCCCGGGGGTCAGCAGTGTGCCTGGGGGTCAGCAGTGTGCCCAGGGGTCAGTGGTGTGCTGGGGGGTCAGCAGTGTGCCCAGAGGTCAGCAGTGTGCCCAGGGGTCAGTGGTGTGCCTGGGGGTCAGTGGTGTGCCTGGGGGTCAGTTGTGTGCTGAGGGGTCAGCAGTGTGTCCGGGGGTCAGCAGTGTGCCTGGGGGTCAGCAGTGTGCCTGGGGGTCAGCAGTGTGCCTGGGGGTCAGCGATGTGCCGGGGAATCAGTGGTGTGCCTGGCAGGCAGAGCTGCCAGCACTGCAGTTCCCACCCAAGCTCAGCTTACCAGAGCTAATGGGATTGCCCATGACCCAGCAAAGCTCCTTAGCCCCTGCCTCCCCACATCCACTTTCCCTCCCAGCCCCATACCCAGGTACTTGGCCCGTTCCTCGCGCCGTTCCTTCGCCTGCTTGTGCCTTGCCTGAGCCTTCTGGGCATCTGCAGAGGGAAAACACCGTCAGGGTGGTGCCCAGCCCCACCAGGCATCGATTGGTGCCCCCAGGGTGCAGCATCACTGGAGCACCGCAACCTCCTGGCACCCACCTTGCTTGGGCCGGGGGCTGGCAGCAGGAGAAGGTGAAGGGCGGCTGCTCCGGGGGCTCACGTCCTTTGAGGGCCCGGCTGTGGCACCCAGGGAGCTCTTGGCATCAGGAGGGGCCCCTTCAGTGGCAGCTGGGGCTGGGGGCTGGCTCCCGTGGGGCAGCATCTCCGTGGAGCAAGGAGCAGCAGCGTGGACGGGGACGGGCTGGCCAGCGGTGTGGGGCAATGCCTCTTCTTCGGGGTGCTCCATCCCTGGCAGCTTGGGGGGTCCGGGGGGGAACTGGTCGCCCCGGGGGGGAACACTCTGTGCTGAGGGGACCACAGTCGCAGGGCTGGGGGACACGGGCTGTCCTGGCACTGCCACGGCTGGAGGGCCGGGTCGGTCACGCTGCAGGGGGCTGCTCTCAGAGGGGGGCATCACGGCCGGGGGGCACACGGGCTGCTGAGAGGGGGGCATGGCTGCAGGGACGGGCGAGATGATCTTCTCAGAGGGGGTGATGGCTGCAGGGACGGGTGGGATAGTCTTTTCCGAGGGGATGATATCTGGAGGGCCGGGTCGGTCATGCTGGGGGAAGCTGCGCTCTCCCTGCAGGGCACCCCCAGGCGTAGGGGGTGGCACGGAGGGCGGGGGGATGCTGTCTCCCATCGGGGATGGTGGCTTCCCTGCAAGAGGGGCAGAGCAGAACACAACGTCACTCAGCTGGGGAAGCCTGTGGAAGACCAATTCTCCCCAAATACAGCTCTCGGGGGAGACAGCCCTGTCCCCCCAAACACAGCCCTCAGGAGCAAGGCCAGGGAGGGCAGTGAGACCCCACCTCAGCCCTGCTGCTGCTGCCCCAATCCTGGGGGACACCCACAGCGGGTGCCAGGCGCTGGGCGCACAATGCACAGAGGGACAGCCGGGCTCCACCAGGCACTGCCACCACAAAGCTGCCCTTCATCCCCTGGCAGCTGCCGCCTGGCCCTGCCGT
Source organism: Anomalospiza imberbis (assembly GCF_031753505.1). Taxonomy (NCBI): domain Eukaryota; kingdom Metazoa; phylum Chordata; class Aves; order Passeriformes; family Viduidae; genus Anomalospiza; species Anomalospiza imberbis. The sequence goes on from NC_089705.1 coordinate 3,863,079, forward strand.
GGGGGGACACGGGGCCAGAGACCCCCCACGGGCACCGGGACCCACACACTCCCCTGCCACTCTCCCCGAGGGGACGAGGACGTCGAGCGCTTCCGCGGCACAGCCGGCGCAGCCGGAGGCAGGATGGGCGCGGGCCGTGGCCTGACGTCACCACGACAGCCCGTGGCCCCCATCGCGCCACGGACCCGCAGCCATGAACTCATGGCCCAGGAATGCACGCGAGGCCGCCAGACAGAGCCCCCTCCCCGCGTGGGGCCGGCCGTGGGGCAGCCCGGGGGATCTCCCCCGTTCTGGACGGCTGCTGGGCACCCCGAGGGAGCGCTGAGCGCAGCCCGACACGGTGCCAGCGCCTGGCAATGCCATGGCACGTGCCCTCTGTAGAAGTGATGTCGGAAGTGTCCACAGTGCCAACAGTGGTGGTGACTCCCCCGGCCCCCATTATCAGCCCTAGGCAAACAAACCCTTCAGTACTTGCCAGGATCCCAACTCCAACCCCCACGCAGCAGCAGCACTGTCACTCCTGGCCAGAATGATGCCAGACCCACCCCAGGACACACGGCTCCAGTCCCACGGACACCACTGCAGAGTGAGCCCCTGGCTCCAGGGAGGATGGCAGAACCCCAGCGACCAGCACTCACCACCGGCTGATGTCACACGCCGGCTCAGCCGTGTTTGCAGAGCTCTCCACAACCCTCAGCGAGGGGCAAAGTGTGGGCTCTGCAAACACAGCCGGCGCCACTCCTCACCCACCCCACGGCTCCTCGTCCACCCCACGGCTCCTCCTCACGGCTCCTTGTCCACCCCACGGCTCCTCACCCATCCCACAGCTCCTCACCCGCCCCATGGCTCCTCACCCATCCTGCAGCTCCTCACCCATCCCACAGCTCCTCACCCACCCCACGGCTCCTCATCCACCCCACGGCTCCTCCTCACGGCTCCTCATCCACCCCACGGCTCCTCACCCATCCCACAGCTCCTCACCCGCCCCATGGCTCCTCACCCATCCCACAGCTCCTCACCCACCCCACGCTGGAGTGCTCCAAGCCAGGTCAGCCCAGGCTACCCAAAGAGGCATTGCCAGCCCCCTGCACTGACAGCATGGGCACACCCCAGGTCCCCTGGTCCCCAGAGAGGGGCCGGGGGTGCTGCTGCAGCTCCCCAGGCCAGGACTGTGCCAGCAGGGTTCCCCCACCCTGGACTCCGTGGGGACACAGGCAGCCCCGGCCCCCCCGCAGACTTTCCGGGTATTTTCTGCTGCAGGAAGCCAGCCCATCCCCTGGCCCCGATCCTGCACATCCCATGTCCCCAGCGCTGCACCCTGCGAGGCAGCCATCGCTCTGATGAGGGGCTGGGACGGGGGGGTCCCGTGCTCTGTCCCCCAGGGCTGCCTCCGATGGGCAACCACAGGCAGCAGGGCTTGGCAGCCCCCAGGTGCCAGATCCCGGGATGGCACCTGCAGTGTCACTATGTGTGTACCAGCTGGGAGGGGTGACCCTGGCACCACTGTGGTGACACAGCCAAGTGCTGCACACAGGGCCCAGTGAAAGCATCAAGGCCAGGCTGATCCCCTGAGCTGATGGAAATACCTCAGAGAGCCCTGGACGTGTGGGGACCACCGGCAGGGGACAGTGGGTGCCTCCTGCCTCCCCAAACAGCCAGGCACAGAGCCCTGGGCAGGATCTGCCGTGCCCCACTGGCCAGAGAGACAACAGCACCTGTGGCCAGGGCAGGGCTGTGGGCACGGCCAAGACCTCCAGGCCCAGCCAAGACCCCCAAGGTGGGGCAGGGCCAGCCCTGCCGCCATCTGTCCCTGTCGCTGCTCCAGCACGGCAGCTGCCCTGAAACCCAACGCTGCCTGCGCCCAGGCGGCGCGGGCGTCCCCTCTCCCCCGGCCAGGGCATTCCACACGGATTAGCTCCCGTCCCCCCAGACACGCAGGCACGGCTGCCCTGCAGCACCCAGCCCGGGCGAGCCCGCATGGCACCGGCCCCGCTGATGGCACCGGGACGGCGCCGTGCCCAGGGTGAGGTGCTGCCCTCGACGCCGCATCACCCAGCCCGTCCTGCCCCTCGCATGGGTCCCTTTGGCACTGGTGCCTGTGCCACCGAGCACCAGCGGCACCTCCAGCCCGGCAGTGCCCGGTGCAGCGCGGTTCCTTGGCCGGCACATGGCCAGGGATGCTCAGCCAGGCGCAGGCAGATCCCCGGTGCCGTGAAGCGAGAGCACATCGAGGCCCGCGGGCGCTGCTCGGACCAGCGGCCCTCGTTAACTGTCCCTGCAGGGCACTGCCCAAAAGAACGGGGGGGCACCCGCCCGATGTCACCTCAGCTCCCCTCAGCTCCGTACCCTTGTGTTCCCACTCCACAGCACAGCGCCCAGCGTGCAGCGCCCAGCGGGGCAGGGGGCATCAGCCAGAGAGCAGGGCTGATGGCGCAGTGGAGGTCATTGGTGAGCAGTGGAAAGCCACCCAGAGGTGCTGGTGTCACAGTGCCCAGCCACCCCGGCCATTGCAGCAGTCCCTGCTGTGCCAAGGACAAGACCCTGAGGCCAGCCCAAAGAGCCACTGGTGGCCCCTGCAGGGCTGCTCCCCACAGCCCATGGGGACATTCATGTGTGCAATACACCCTCAGGCCCTCCTGGGTGCAGCTGTTCCCAGCTGCCTCCCCTGCCTTGATCGCAGCTTCATGGGGATGGGTCACTGGGTCTCTCCCTGCCAGCAGGTCCTGGTGCAGAGCAGGAAGGCAGCATGGCCACAGAGCAGGGATGGCTCTGTGGGTGCTGGTGTCCACTCTGCCTGAGGCCACCAGAGCACTGTGGGATGCACCGGGATGCTCCAAGCCCTGGGGGTGCTCCAAGCCCCAGTGCTGCCCCTGACCCCACCCCTGCCTCAACACTCAGATGTGCCTTGGGGCTGAGCCCTGCCCTGTCCCACCCAGCTCCTGGGATTCCCCTGAGCTGCAGCAACCCTCACACCTGGATGACAGGGACAGTGAGCAAGTGCTCCTGACACATCCCTGGAACGTCCACAGCACATTCCCAACACGTCCCCATCACGTCCCGCCTGCAGGCACAGCACTGACACACACGCTCAGTGCTGGCTCACATGCTTGGGCAGGGAGATATGGGCAATGCCAGCAGCCCCCGCCTTAGGGGTGGCCAGTGCCACCTTGGCAACCACCATCAGCAATGATACCCTGTCCTCAATGGGGACAGCCACCTGCAGCCTGTCCCCAGGCACACGGGCACTGTCACCCATGGCTGGCTCCTCTCCCCGCCACCTTGGAGCCAGTGAAACACAGCTGGCAGCTGGCTGGGCTTCAGCCACAGTGCCCCACCGCTGCCCACAGCCCCGCTTCGGGGGTCAGGCCTCCGGGGACAGGACAGGCTGGAGCAGGGCAGGAGGGGACAGGCAGCAGGGCCCCTGAGAGGGCACAACCAGGTGCCAGGCATATCCAGCCTCCTTTCCCAGGGCTCGTGTCCTGCCAAGCCTCCGGGATAGGGCTATGGGGGGCAGCCATGGGGGAACTGCACCAGCCCCTGGGCCAGAGCAGAGGTCATTGAGCTCCCATGGCGCTGTCATGCCGAGCTGGAGAGCAACAAGGGGAACTTGGGATCTTGTGGTGAGAGCAAGGCCAGAGCCAGGGGGTTTCCAGGGTTTAAAACACACATGAAGGAAAGAGGTGGAGCTGCTGCTGGCCCCAGCACCCCCACAGCAAACTGTGGCTGTGGTCACAGTGCAACCCCAAACAGCCCGAGGGCAGGGGCAGGAACACCTGCCCACCATCCATCTGGCACGCTGGCAGCGGCGACAGGAGGTGCCCTCGTCCTTGGGGCGACCCATGTGGCGCCACCAGTGCCCAGGGCAGCCAGCCCAGGCGCGCTCCCGAAAACCTGTCTGCTAGCATCATGCTGGGAAACAGAAACCTGGCTGGAAGGCAGGGCATGGGGCTGTGCACCTGCCAGCATCCAGCCCCTTGGGGAGCAGGTCAGTACCCCCCAAAAAACAGGTCCTGTGCCTCACAACACGGATGTGGCACCTACCAGGGCTGGGGCCGTGCAGGATCCAGCTCCACTCCCAGTAGGCTGCCTATGGGGCTGCCTGACCCTGCAGAGAGCCCTCCAAGGAGCGAGAGCTGTGCTAACTATTTTGGACATGGCACCACGGGACTGTCACATCACCACTCTGCACGTCGCATCACGTTGTTCTGACGGTTTCACAGCAGCGGCTCCCGCGCCTGGAGAACTCCCGAGCTGCAGCTCCCAAACACAGGCACTGGCGGGCAACCAGCTCGCCCTCCCTCTCTGCTGTGCCAAGGGAGAAGGGCTGGAGAAGCTGGGGGAACCTGGCTAAGGACAAACCTCTGCCTGCTCCCTGCCTTGGTCCTCGTCCCTCTGTACACTGCATCCGTCTGCCCACCTGGGCAGCTCTGCAGGTCACACCCTGCCCTGGCTGCCCTTCACGAGTTTCTGGCCTCCAGTGCCACTGGCTGCCCCACACATGGTGGGTCCCGGCCCCTTGAGTGAAATCTCTTCCCTGATGGTGGCTCCGACCCACTCTAGGCAGCAAGACAGGAAGCAGCCCGGGCTGCCCCGACATGCAGGTCACCCACACCGGACAGGTCAGGGATGGTCCCTGAAGGAGGACACGGTGCAAAACCGCCCGTGCTCCTTCAGCACCATTCTGTGCTCACAGGAGAGCAGCCAATGACCCACAGGGTGTGCGGGGAGCCCAGGGTGGCCGGGAGCAGCCAGCCCTGGTCCCCGGGCCGCGACAGCATCGAGTGGGCAGGCCACGGCGGGCAGGAAGGCGGCGGAGGCAGAGAGCGGGACTCAGACAACATGTCTGGCGCAGGACGCGTCGTTCGGGCAGCGATGCCGGGACCCGCGGCCGGTTGGTGCAGGAGCCGCCGGTTTTCAGCATCGCCGGGAGCCGCAGCCATCCCTCCCTGTCCGCGGGCCCGGGCGATGGAGCACTGGGGCCGAGGGGGAGGGGAGCCGCCTCTCCTCTTCCTCCCGCGGTGGGAAGCGGCTCCGCGGAGCTCTGCTTAGTCACAGCGAGCGCTGCGCTGGAGCCCCGAGAGGCAGCGCCAACCCCGGCCCCGAGCGCGGCCCCGCCGCCGCCCTCCCCGGTTCATCCCGGGGCAGCGGGACCGGCCCTGCCGGGACGAGCCACGAGTCCACGCGGCGGGGAGGGGGCGGCCCCGGGCGGGCGGGGGGCAGCGGGTGCCTCCCACAGGGGGCATCGCCCGCCGGCCGGCGGGGACGAGCCGGGGCGGCGCCGGCGCCGCCACCCCCGGGGCTTCCCAAGGGCAGTCCCGCTGCACCCCCCACGGCGGCGGGGCCGGGGCCGCTCCGGCCCTCCCCAAGATGGAAGGGCCGTGCCCGGGCTTTGTCCCTCCCGGGAATCCGCCCCGGCCCCGGCAGTGCGTTCCCCCCCCTCGCCCCCCCCCGGCTCGTCCACCGCCTCCCCGGGCCGCCGCCCCGCTCTGCTCCCCGCATTCCGCGGACCCGGCCGCCGCATCTCCGCCGGCACGGCGGGCCGCATCCCGCACCCCCGGCAGACCCCGCACCCCCGGGCCGCATCCCGCAGCCCTCGGCCGCATCCCGCACCCCGACCCCCTGCGGCCCCGCGGTGCGGGAGGGGGCCCGGGCGCTCCCCGGAGCCGGTACCGGCGCCGCTGCCGCCGCGGATCCTTACCGAGGGGCTGGGGCTGGGGCCGGGGCTGCGGCTCCCGCCCGGCGCAGCTCCGCTCCATGGCGCGGCAGGCGCAGGGGCTGGCCCAGCCCCGCTCCCCCCGGCCCGCGGGGGAGGACGCTCAGCGCTCCCCGCCCCGGCCCCGCGGCCCCGGCCGGGGGGAGCGGCCGGGGGATGCTCCGCCTCGCCCGGCTCCAGACGCGGCCCCGCAGCTCCGACCCGGCGCCGCTCCTCCCGCAGCCGCGGCTGGGACCCCGCGCTCGTCACCCCCGCCTCGGGCCTGTCCCCGCAGCGCTCAGCATCCCCCAGCTTTGCTCGGCCACTCTCCCGCCTCCAGCCCCTGCTCTCCCAGATTTTGGGGCTCGCACACACATTTGACGATGCTCCGATTACGCGCGAAACGCTGGCTCCACAGCAAACACGCCCCGCCCCGAGCAGCACCGCGATGCGCAGCCAGCACCACCCGGACCAGCTGCCCCAGCCTCAGGCACCCCAAAAAGACACCGATTGCCCGTTTCCGAGCCCCACCTCAGCTGTTCGAGAGGCCTTGGAGCTGCTGCTCCCCCGCTCCCCGTCACACGTGAGCCTTAGTCACCGCCAGCAGCCGCCTCCGCTCGCGGGGCTCCCCCCGCCCGCATCCCCCCTGCCCCGGTAACCGGCAGACAACAGAGGCCTCTCCCGCTCCCCGGGCAGGAGCAGCGCGCCCCGCTCACGGCTGAAACCCCTTTGGGCCCTGCTCGGACGGGAATGTAGCGGCACAGCCAGGGTAGGGGACGAATGGGCAGCACCAGCAGTGGGAGGAACACGGCTCCAGGCTCTGCAGGGGCACCAGGAGGCTGGGACATGTCCTTGTCCACCACGTGGCCAGCCTGCTCCAGGCATCCCGCAGAGTGCCCGGCTCTGGGTGTGTGGATGAACAAAGTTAGTTTTCTGCGGGCAGCACCCATCAGAGATGCCTGTTTTGGGGATGATGTCACGCAGGCCAGGAGATCCCCTGCCATTCATTCTCCCTCACCTACCAGGCAAACAGGTTTACCGAAATCCCAGCCCTTTTCCTTGGAAGTACATTCCCCTGAGTCAGGGATGGGGAGCGCCTCAGCAGACGGGGCGGCCCCACTCTGTGATGCTGCAGGGGTAGCCCTACACCCCAAATCACCCTAAAGTCATCACCCTCCTACAGCCTCTAGCCCTGCACCCTCTCACCTGGCTCAGACAGAGCAGAGGCTTCCTGAAACTCCCAGAGCCTCGCCTGCCAGCTGACTTCCCACTAGGGAATGCTGCATGGCCAAGCCTCAGCTCTGGGAGCTGGGACACCCCAGGAGGATGACAGGGAGAGCAATGTCCCAACGAACTTACAAAGCCAGGATATGCCCTGGGACAGGAAAGGGGAACAGCCCCACTCACACTGTTGCATGGCTGAGCCTCCAAGGGGCTGCAGCAGCCCCAAAGCCCTGTAGTTCCCTGGCACACAAGGGATCTGGCAGAGCGGGACTGGAGCCACTCCATGGCATGCTCCAAGGGTGACTATGGGTGGCTTCCAAAGCCTCTTTGCCTCTGGGTCCCACAGCTTCACCAGGAGCAGATGAGCATCTCGGGAATCTGGGACAGCCTGGCACTGGATCCAGCCACGTCCATGATCCTTCTCCCCGCAGTGGGGTCAGTCTGGAGCAGGGGGCATGGTGAGGAAGGGGCAACCATGGGTGTACAGGGCCTGTGGACGTGCTCCAACAGATCAACATGAGAGGGCTTGTGAATGCCACACCAGCCCAAGTCGATTGGCTTATACAAGCAGGGATTGATCAATCACTGCTGCAGGCAGAGCCCCGCTGTGTTGGGGTTCCTCGGTCCAGCCCTGCCATTCCTGTGGTGCTGGGAACAGCTGCCCTCCCTGAGCTGATGGAAAATCCGATGAGCTCATGATGAGCACGGCACCCAGCCCTGAGTGGGCAGCCACCTCCAAAAAATCTGAACGGCAAAGGATGAGTCCCAGACCCAACCTGCCACCACCTGGAACTTGTGCTGCCCTGACAGCCCCAAGTGCATCCTGCAACCTGACATCAGGAACCTGTGGTGGCGAGTTTTGTTTCACAGGAAAAGGGCCGGTCTTTGTCTTCAGGGGTCTGTGGCTCTGAGTGGGTGGCCGCCTCCAAAAAATCCGAACAGCAAAGGATGTGTCCCAGACCCAACCTGCCCCCACCTCGAAACTGTGCTGCCCTGACAGCCCCAAGTGCATCCTACAAACTGACATAATGAACCTAGGGTGGTAATCTTGTTTCACAGCGAAAAGGGCTGGTGTTTGTGCTCAGGAGCCTCTGGCTCCGAGTGGGCGGCCGCCTCCAAAAAATCCAAATGGCGAAGGATGTGCCCCAGACCCAACCTGCCCCCACCTGGAACTTGTGCTGCCCTGACAGTCCCAAGCGCACCCTGCAAACTGACATCAGGAACCTGGGGTGATGAGTTTTGTTTCCCAGGGAAAAGGGCCGGTGTTTGTGCTCAGGGACCTGGCTGCTGCATGCTCCAACACCCCCTGTGCTCCTCAGCCCTGCAGCCTGGGGTGCAACACTACCATGGCTCCATCGGGCCAGTCTGGGCAGGGGGCTGCACCCTCAGGCCCAACACCTGGCCCTGACACTGACTGTAGGGACCCAAGGGGATCAGCACCCCAAAGTCAAAGGATAACTACAGCCACAGCTCAGCCCTGCCAGCGAGAGCTGATGCTGTTTGAGTCTGGGAGCAAACAGGGATAAGGATGGCAAACAAACCCTGCCAGCACCTCTGAGCAAAGTACTGTGTGGGACACCCCATCCCACTCATTTCCACCTGCTCCCTATCCCTCTGCTCCCACCTCTGTCCTCAGCCCCAGGACTTTGCCCTGGCCCCAGGCTGCTCCCACCCTGCTGCTCTGACACGGTGCCCACACGGGCTGATCTGAATCCCTGTCCCCAGCATACTCCAGCTGATTCCCACTAGCTGTGGGTAAGTGACCCTTGGGATGAGTGTCTGTCCCTGTGTCCTGTCCTGGGGTGGATGGCTGCAATAGGAACCCATCTCCAGCAGCATGTCAGGGCAACAACCAGACCCCCAGCATGTTGCCATGGGGCTACACCACAGCCCATGGCAAATCCCGGCTGCTGCAGGACAATCCCCTGTGGGTGTCAGTGACAAATGGGCCAGCAATGGGCTGAGCCACAGCGGGCTGCGCCATGCCCTGCCACAGCTCACGCCTGCTCTGTAATTATCCCAAGCCGCATCTGTAATTAGTGTCCTGATGTCATGGGGTCAGGCCTGGGCAGCCCCACGCGCTCCCTGCCACCCCCACCTTGGCCTCCGCCCTCGGGGCTGGAGGAGATCAGAGTCTTCCAACACCACCCAGAGGAGTTCCTGCCCAGCTCCGGCTCCCCGCCAGCATCGCCGCCGGAATCACATCCCAGCGCTGTGCCACAGCCCCCGAGTTGCCGCAGGGTTGGATCTGTCCCTCGGGCCAGCGCAGGGCTTGGTCGCTCCAACCACTGCTCCCTTCCCTGCAGCATCCCGCCCGCTCCCTGGATCCTGCCTGGGAAGGAGAAGGGCCAGCCCCTGCCCTCCCGAGCCTCCCAGGGCTGCCAGTCACCCGCTCCCTCGGCACAGGGAATGCGCTGGAGCAGCCCGGCGGCTATAAATAGAGCGGGAGGCGCAGGCACGTGTGGCCGCAGCACACGCGGGACCCGCGGCCGCCGTGGGGCACGGGCAGGGTGTGGGGCTGCAGCAGCGCCTCGGGGTGGGACAGCCACGGGAGGAGGGTGAAAGCACTGAGCAGGGCAAGAGCAGTGTGGTCCTGCTTCGGGGAGATACCAGCGCTGTGCCGGGAGGATGGAGGGGAGGCCCCACACAGCTGCCACGGAGCACCAGCACTTTATTGCAGGGCAGAGAACCACCACGCTGCCCACGGCACATGCCTCGCATCCCTTCCCTCTGCCAGCACCCCGTGCCCAACGCCGCCGCTAACACGCGCGCAAGGGCCGGGCCGTGCCGGTGACGCTGAACCGCGCGCTCAGCACCTCCGAGGGCGCCCGCGTCTTCTGGCCCGGCTGCTGCCCACCAGCGAAGAGGGTGAAGGTGCCAGGCTCCAGGCGCCAGTCCTGTGCCCAGACCACGCGCTGCTCAGCCAGCACCTGGAAGGACAGCTTGGCCTCCCGGCCGGCCAGCAAGGCCACACGGCGGAAAGCCACCAATTGCCAGCGGGGCACCGGCACGGATGACTGCTCCCAGCGCAGGTACAGCTGCACCACCTGCACGGAGGGATGGGAGTCAGCACAGTGGGACTCCACGGCAGTCCCCTTGCAGGGGGGAGCTCGGGCACATCCGTACCCCGCACAGCCAGATCAGGGCAGAGCAGCTGTGCCCACCTCCTCGCTGTCCCGCAGCCCTGTGTTCTCCAGCACCACAGACACAGAGAGGTTGGCACAGACGGGCAGCACCGGGGGGCTCAGCACCAGGTCCCGATAGTGGAAGGTGGTGTAGGACAGCCCATACCCAAAAGGGTAAAGCGGGGCCTCCTGCCCATAATACCGGTATGTCCGTCCCTCCATGGTGTAGTTCTCCATCGGTGGCACCTGCAGGACAAGGGCCAGTGGAACAGGTGCAGGGCTGGGCAGGCACAGGCAAGAACCACAGCCCTGCATCCTGCAGCTGCTCCAGCCACCAAGGCAGGGAAAGGCTACGGGTGCAACCAGCAGCCCTGGCCTTACCTGGTGCATGCCTGCAGGCCAAGTGGCCGGCAGCCGGCCAGCTGGGCTGGCCCCTGCCTCGCCCAGCAGGACCCTGGCAATGGCCAAGCCGGTGGCCTGGGCAGGGAAGAAACAGGCCAGGATGGCTCCCACGCCGTCATGTGCCTGCGCCCAGCTCACGTCCAGGGGCCCCGCGTTGAACAGCAGCAGAATGACAGGGCGCCCAGCGGCTGCAGGGAGGTGGCTGTCACTGAGAGGCCAGTAGTGGCACTGCTGGGATGGCCCTGGGGTGTCCCATGGATGGGAAACACCTGGGTGGGTTGAGGTCTCACAGAGCCCCTACCTGCCTGCACAGCATCCTGCAGCAGCTCCAGCTGGTGCCCCGGCAGGGACAGGTCACTCCGGTCTTTTGCCTCTGTCTCCACATCTACCCCTGGGTGGGGACAGCCAAGGGAAAGCCCCTTACACCCCTGTGGGCAGACAGGGCAGAGGGGCACTGACCGCCTCAGAGGTGGCTCATGGGCACCCCTCTCTCCCACACCACTCCCCTGCCCCTGGCAGTGCCCACCCAGTGCCCTCCCGCTCCCACCTACCTGTCCCCAGGCAGACCAGCACCACATCAGCTGCCCCCACCACCTTCACCAGCTCTGCCCGCGAGTACCGCTGGCACCGTGGCTCGCTGCAGCCCGCTGTGAAGGTGACATTGGCCCCCAACATCTCCAGGCCCCTCCTGCACCAGGGAAGAGCAGAGGACACAGGGGCAGCTGTGCCCTAGGGTCGGGGCACAATGGAGATAGCCCCCTTGCCTGGCCACCAGCCAAGGGCCAAGCAGCTCCGGCAGCGCCCCTGGACAGTGCCCAGAAGAGGGGAACAGTGACCAGGAGAGGGGGACATGAGGTGGGAGCACGCTGTCTCACCGGGGAGTGTAGATGTACTGAGGCTCTGGCACTGGTGCATAGTCCCCAAACAGTACCCGGGGATTGTCAGCAAAGGGACCCACAACCTGCAGAGGGCAGAGGGGTGAGGGTGGGCACCAGCAGCTCTGTGACACCTGTGTGCCATGGGTGCGGAACCAGCATATTCTCCTGCCCACCACCTTGCAGGGGCTCACCGCGAGGTGCTGGCTGGACAGGTCCTGGGCCCGCAGGGGCAATGTCCCCCGCACATTCTTCAGCAGCACAAAGCTCTTGACAGCAGCTTCCAGTGAGAGGTTGCGGTGCTCGGGGCTCTGCACCACACTCAAGTCCAGGGAACTGTAGGGGTTCATGGCTGGGGGGTCAAACTCCCCCAGACGCATCCGTGTGTAGAAGAGGGGCCGGACTCGGTCACGCAGCATCTGTGGAGACCCCGACCCAAACACCTCAGTTGTGCTTGGCAGGGACAGCCCAGGCTTTCTGCCCACATCCCTGGTCCCACTCCACTCGGCTCACCTGCAGCGTGATGTTGCCCGTGGCCAGAGCCTGAGGGATGTGCATGAAGACGTTGTTCCTCATGCCATAGGAGAGCTCCAGGTTGCAGCCAGCGTTCACCGAGGCTGCGGTGCCAGGGAGAAGGGAGAACTCCCGTCATGGCTGTGCGATGCCTGGGGACTGACCCCACGCCCAGCCCATGAGCTCACCAACTGCTGTCTCCAGGAAGCTGTGAGTATAGTGGTGCCCTAGCATGATGAGCTCCACAGCCCCCTCGTCGCTCACCACGTACCCATCAAACCCCCACTCGCCACGCAGGATGTCCGTCAGCAGCTTCTTGTTGGCACAAGCGGGAACGCCATTGATCCTGTTGGAGAGAGGATGGGGCAGCCGGGAGAGCGGGGCACTGGCCATGCCAGGGGCAGCCCAGCCCACATGGCCCCTGCTGTGCTCCACACCTGTTGTAGCTGCACATGAAGCTGTAGGAGCCAGCACGCACGCATGCCTGGAACTGGGGCAGGAAGGTCATGCGCCAGTCCCGCTCCAGCACCTGCAAGCACCACAGAGTGGGGTCAGCACCTGGAGCGTCCCCTGCCCTATTAACACCCCCTGCTCCGCTGTGCTCACCTTGGCATCGAAGCTTAGCCTGGACACGGGGATGTTCTCAGGGCCTCCGTGCACGCTGAAGTGCTTGCAGCCAGCGCTGGCCTTAACATAACGGGGGTGCTGGCCCTGCAGCCCCTGCACAAAGCTGTGGGCCAGCTCCCCACTCAGGAACGGGTCCTCCCCATAGGTCTCCTGTATGGGGCACAGGTGGGTCACCTCTGGGAGCCCCGTCCCCACATCCCCACAGCCTGGCAAGCCATGGCCATGTCCAGCTGGTCAGCCAGGGTCCTTTGTGGTCCAATCCTAGCCAGGGATCACCCGCCCAAGCTGGCACCTGGTTCCTCCCCCACAGTGGGTGTCTCATGATGTTCAGGACAGGGCTGAAGCAGCTGAGCCCGGTGTGGTCACTGTAGCGGCCAGCAGCAGCAAAGCTGTTGTGCTTGGCTCTCACTTCGGTGGCCGTGGCGTTGGCCACACGGTAGATGAGTTCCGGACTGGAGGGACAGCACAGAGGTGTCAGGGCGACGCAGGCAAGGGGGGAACCTGTCTCACAAGGTCCCATCCCACACCTCCGGTGCCCGATGCTGGTACCTGAAGGCGGCGGCAAGCCCCAACGCCTGCGGGAAAGCCGTGGCCCATCCAGGTGCCTCGCCGTCGCCCCGCAGACACTCCGTGTTCCAGTTGTAGGGCGCGATGCCCAACCGCGGGATGGGGGGCGCGGGGCCGTTCCCCATCGCTCCCCCCCTCGCCACCTGCAGGGCAGCGGCGCTGAGCGGGGAGTCCCGCGGGGACCCCCGGGGAATCTCGCCGCCCCCTCACCTGCAGCACCAGCTCGGCGGGGCTCAGCCGGCCCAGCAGGTCGTCGAGGCGGCGCTGCCAGGGCAGCGAGGGGTCCCAGAAAGGGAAGGGGGGCGGCTGAGCCGGGATCGCCCCCGCTCCCAGCGCCGTGCTTAGCACCAAGACCCGCAGGCCCAGCGCCGCTGCTGGGAGAGCCCCGCGCGGCGCGGCACGGCTCGGCCCCCGGGATTTGCACGGCATGGTACGGCTCGGCCCCCGGGATTTGCACGGCATGGCCCGGCTCGGCCCCCGGGATTTGCACGGCATGGCCCGGCTCGGCTCGGCCCGGCCCCGGCGCTCGGAAGCCCCCGCGATGGGCGCGGCGGGGCGGAGCGCGCTGCAGGCGGTCCTGCGCCCACAGGACGGGGCGGAGCGCGGTAGGACGGGACGGGTCGAGGGGAGACCGGGGCTTTGCCAGGTCCCGGCCGCCCCCCGGGCCGATTTGCGAGATTCACCCCGTGCATCGGGGTCTGTATGCGAGGGGCGGCGAGCCCCGAGCCCCGCGCAGCCCGGCCCCGCCGCGGGGTTTCGGTTCCGCCCGTCTCCCGGAGCATGTCCCGTGTGCGGGCGGGAACCGGCGGAGCCGCCCGGCGCCGTCAGACCGGCTCTCGGTGCCCTCGGCTGCAGCGGGGCCGGCTCGGCCCCTGCCCGGGGCCGGGGAGCAGTAACGGCTCCGCCTGGGGAGGATGTCCTGTGCTCACCGGGCGTTATGGCAGACGCGGACTGAGATGCCAGCGCGGGTGCCCTATGTGTCCCTCATGCCCCCCAGCTCACCAAGGGCTGTGTGTCCCTCATGCCCCCCAGCTCAGCACGGAGGGGCACTGCCAGGGACCTCTGCGGTGACCAGGGACACGGTGTCCTCTTACGTTAGATATTAGGAAAAGGTTCTTCCCCCAGAGGGTGCTGGGCACTGCCCCGGCTCCCCAGGGAATGGGCACGGCCCCAAGGCTGCCAGAGCTCCAGGAGCCTTTGGACAACGCTCTCAGGCACAGAGTGGGATCGTTGGGGTGTCCTCTGCAGGGCCAGGAGCTGGACTCCATGGTCCTTGTGGGTCTGTTCCAACTCAGGGTGTTCTAGGATTCAGTGATCTCCACCAGCACACTGGGGCCACTGTGGTGGGAGAGCACAAGGTGGCATTTGGGACTGGGAGCAGGAGGGGACCTGGCACTGCAGAGCTGGAGACAGGGAGCACAGACATGCCATCAGCTCACTGGCACAATGGAGGTGCTGCTGGCAGCCCCCCAGCCCGGGACAACCACACCAGGCTCCAGTGCCAGGCCCGGTGCCTCGCAGCTGGCCGTGTCCTGGGGATGCAGCCATGTAAGGCAATGCCAGCAGGTCACCGCAGCCCGGCCGGTCCCCACGCTCCTGCTCGGTGGTGACAGCGAGCCACAGCTCCCAGCTGCTGGATTCCTGAGCAGCCAGCAGGAGTGGGGGGGTCCCCCTGTGCCCAGAGCATGTCCTGCCCCCAGCACACCACCCCAGCCGGGTCAGGGCTCAGCACTCACTCAGTGACAGGCCCGGGATGGGGACACAATGGGATAAATAAATAAACAACAGGAGATTAAATAAAGAAGTACACAATGCCAGGCACAGTCTGTCTGGGAGCAGAACCTGGTGCACCGGGGGCCATGCTGGCTTGGGGAGGGTTTGGGGAAGCTGGGTTGTTCCAGGGAATATTCCCTGCAGTTCCTGCAGCCCCAAGCCAGGCTGGTTTCTGTGACACCCTGTCCTTTGCCCTGTTCTTGCGGGGCCATTTGCGGGCCTCACAGGGTGGAAACCCGCTTGTGTTCCACATTGAGCCGCAGCCTAGGGATCCGAGCTTGCCCAATCCTGCCAGCACAGGGCTTGCTTCATCCACCCATGGACACCAGCTGCCCTTTCCCCAGGAATCAGCCCCTGCCGAGCCCCTGGAGCCGGGCAAGGAAGGCACAGGAACAGGCTCTCCAGGGCCTGGCCCTGGCAGAGCTCAAGGAGCGTTCAAACAATGCTCTCAGGAACACGGTGGGGTTGTTGGGGTGTCCTGTGCAGGTCCCTTCCAGCTCGGGACATTCCACCACTCCATCCCAATTCCAAGGTGGCAGCGTGGGACCGAGGCGGGAGCAGGAGCGCAGCCCAGCTGCCCCGGCAAAGGCCCCTTTCCCATGGCGCTGGGGGGCGGCGGGGAGGCCTGCAGGAAGCCGGCAGCACCGGGACCGGCCGTAGCGAGAAGCACCGGCGCCACCATTCCGTCACCGGCCGGGCGGCGGGGCCGGGCCGGGAGCGGCGGGGCGAGACCGGGCCGGGAGCGGCGGGGCCGGGCCGGGCCGGGAGCGGCGGGGCCGGGCCGGGAGCGGCGGGGCCGGGCCGGGCCGGGAGCGGCGGGGCGAGACCGGGCCGGGAGCGGCGGGGCGAGACCGGGCCGGGAGCGGCGGGGCCGGGCCGGGAGCAGCGGGGCGAGGCCGGGCCGGGAGCGGTCGGGCCGGGCCGGGAGCGACGGGGCCGGGCCGGGCCCAGCGCGACCCCGGTGGCGGCGGCGCCACGGTTGCGGCGGGCGGTAGCGCCCCCTGGCGGCGACCGCGACCGTCACCTGACCCCCCCCCCACAGGCCGGGATTGGGCGGTGCCTGTCGATCACGTGACGCGGGGCAGCCCCACCCTGCTGGCGCGCGAGGCACTCTGGGATTTGTAGTCCGGGCGGGCGGGCGGGGCGCGGGCGGCGGCGCGGCGGGGACTGCGTGTCCCGTGGTGCCCCGCGGTGCCCCGGGGGTGCCTTGGTGCCCGCGGCGGACAGAGCGGCCGGGCCGGGCCGACAGACAGACAGACAGACAGACAGACAGACAGACACACACGATGTCGCGGCAGGGAGGGCGCGGCACCGAGAGCAAGAAAATGGTAACGGCGGGGCCGGCGTGGCGAGCGCGCTGGCGTGGGGCACCCGGGGAACCGGCGCGGGGCGGGGGTGGTCGGGCCCGGCCCGCAGCGCCCGGTGCGGCGGGGCCGGGCAGCCATCAGCGGCACCGGGCGCTCCCGTTTTTGGGAAGTTCGCCCCCAAAATGCTTCCCTGGCGTGTCTCGCTCCCCCTCTCCGGCTCATTCCGCCTTATGGGCCCGGCTGAATCAGGCACTGAGAGATGGAGCCCAGAGCTCCAGAGCTGAGCTCGAATTCTGGGTCAAAGCGGGTCGAATTGATTAATTTTTAATGCAAAATGAGTAATTAAAAAAAAAAAAAGCTGGGGTCTTCTCTCTCTTTGGCCTTGACGAGGGGTTGGGTCGGGCTTAGCTGCCCCCTCCTGCCTCTCCACATCCCAGGGGATTCTTTTCTAGGGATTCAGCTCCTTAAATACAACGATTATGTAAAGAATTGTGTTAATTCTGACACTTCCATGGCCATAGAACAGATGCATAGGGTGGAGACTGCACACTGCTCCGCAATGCCAAATAATAAAAGTACTTGGAAAGCTTTGGGCACATCAGTGACATCAAAAGGGCTGAAAACGAAAAAAAAAAATTGTCCAAATCTGAATTTCGGAGTTTGCCCTACTGTAATAGATTAAGTTGCCTTTAATAACAGCATCTCAGCAGTAAGTGAGATCAGCTCTGGCTGTGCTGGGGCTGGTGGTGGCAGGCGACACTGCCATGGCCTCACATGGTGACAGCACCTCGGGCTGGGGACAGCTGGATTCCCTCCATCCATCCCCATCCCCTCCCCAGCTCTGTCTTCACTGAAACGACTGAAACCCTTAAACCCAGCACTACCTGTTCTGCATGCCTGGTAAATTCTCTGCCAAGTCTCTGATTCCAGCTGAGCCAAAGGAACTTCCCCCTTGTCCTTCCAGTGATGTGAATTGCCCGACCTTTCGTTTTCCGAGAGGAAAGCCAAATTTTAAGTAAAACCCCCAAAGAACGTGTCAGTTCTTTAGATCCAAAGTGGGGCAGCAGCTCCAAGCAGCCCTTCTGGTTGTTTCCGTACCTGAAGCATTTTGTCCTTGTGAATGGCAATCCCAGAATCCCAGACTGGTTTGGATTGGAAGGGGCCTTAAAGCTCATCCCATTCCACCCCTGCCATGGGCAGGAACACCTTCCACTGTCCCAGGCTGCTCCAAGCCCTGTCCAGCCTGGCCTTGGACATTCCAGGGATCCAGGAGCAGCCACAGCTGCTCTGGGCACGCTGTGCCAGGGCCTGCTCACCCTCACAGGGAAGAATTTTTTTCCTAATCCAGGAAGAAGACAAGGTGGAATTCCCTGTGTCCTCTACAAACCCAATTTCTCTTTGTTTGGGGGTGTTTCCTCTGTGTGTTTGTTGTGGCTTTTGTGTGAACTTATGGTGATCTGTGTTGTCACTTAACTCTGATCTTGTCTCTTTTCCCTCCCTGCCTGCTGCTGCTTTCATTCTCTAGTATTGGTATTTGCCATTCATTTCACCTTCTGCCTCTCTGCAGCTCATGGTAGGTGACAGATCCCAGGTCAGCCCCTGTGATCCCTCTGCATGCCAAAACTGACAGCAGAAGCCAGTGCTGGGGGTTTGTTTGTTCCCCAAAACGCTTCCTTTCGCAGAGTTTTGTTCTGCAACCCATAATGACCTCATTAATCACTGGTCTGGCTTAATGGCTCCCAAAAAATGCTCTTTGACATCATTTAAGGGTGAGGATTGAAGGTGGTGGCTGGGAGAGGAGAATTTTTCCCTTTTTTTTCACAAATTTTCTGCAAATCTGACAATTGTGCAAAGA
Organism: Anomalospiza imberbis; assembly: GCF_031753505.1. Taxonomy (NCBI): domain Eukaryota; kingdom Metazoa; phylum Chordata; class Aves; order Passeriformes; family Viduidae; genus Anomalospiza; species Anomalospiza imberbis. Next base: position 3,881,039 of record NC_089705.1, read on the forward strand.
AAGCATGAGTGACTTTGGTCCTGGCCAGTCCCAGAGTGGACATGCACAGCACTTGAGTGCTGAGCTGGCCTGGGCTTGGCCTCCCAGAGCCTGTGCTGGGTCTGAGGAGCTGATTTCAATCTGTGAAGCAAATTCTGTGCCTGGACAACTTTCTAGGACCAGATGAGTCCTTTTTGTTGGTACAGAATTTCATAAATCCCTGAGTGGAGGAGCATTTTGGGCCTGTTGAAAGGACCAGAGCTGGAGCCTAATGGGCGCTGCCCACTTGTAACGTGTTCATGAAACAGAGGGAAGAGTTTGAGTCAGATCTCAGCTCTAGGCCAGTGCTTGAGGTAAATTCAGGGCCTTGGCATGGCACCTCCATCAATCCAGAAGGTGTTGGTGTCTTTCCCAAAATCCCAGAATAGTTTGGGTTGAAAAGGATCTTAAAACTCATCCAGTTCCACCCCCTTCCAAAGGCAGGGGCACCTTCTAGTAGACCAGGTTCCTCCAAGCCCTGTTCTGAGGAGAATGAAGTTGTTGCCAGAACTGGAGCTGGAATCTCTCCTTATTGAAGTGGAGCTGGGATCTCTCCTTATTAAAGTGGAGCTGGGATCTCTCCTTATTAAAGTGGAGCTGGGATCTCTCCTTATTGAAGTGGAGCTGGGATCTCTCCTTATTAAAGTGGAGCTGGGATCTCTCCTTATTAAAGTGGAGCTGGGATCTCTCCTTATTAAAGTGGAGCTGGGATCTCTCCTTATTGAAGTGGAGCTGGGATCTCTCCTTATTGAAGTGGAGCTGGGATCTCTCCTTATTGAAGTGGAGCTGGGATCTCTCCTTATTAAAGTGGAGCTGGGATCTCTCCTTATTAAAGTGGAGCTGGGATCTCTCCTTATTAAAGTGGAGCTGGGATCTCTCCTTATTAAAGTGGAGCTGGGATCTCTCCTTATTAAAGTGGAGCTGGGATCTCTCCTTATTAAGCACCAGATTCCTTTGAGACAGCAGGTCCCTGTTCCCCTCTCCGTGCCGAGGGTGGCGGCGCTGGACTCGGAGGCAGCGGAGCCCGGGCGGGTTCTGTTGGGTGAATCCCTTTTCCTGTGTGCAGAACTCGGAGCTGTTCACGCTGACCTACGGCGCCCTGGTGACCCAGCTCTGCAAGGACTACGAGAACGACGACGATGTCAACAAGCAGCTGGACAAAATGTGAGTGCAGGCACAAGTGGGAGTGGGTTTGCCGTGTGGGAGCAGGGATCACAGCAGGGATTGGTGCCTCAGGTTTGAGCTTTTATATTTTTAACATTCTGTGCTGCTTTAGTGTGTGGTTCTGAGCTTCATGTTAAGGGATGGTGAGCTCTCTTCACAGAGTAAGGAGACAAAACAATTCCTGTCCTAGCTTAGGACCAAGGACAGCCTATTGGAAATCAGGCAACCCCTGACGGGAAGAAATGCTGATGTCTGCTCCAGATCAGAAGGCTGAAGGATAGCTTTATTAAAACTATACTATATTACATTAATACACTATTTAAAGAGATACTGTACTATTCTACATACTTACTTCTTACTTACCTGTCTAACTAACTCAAACTCGTGACTCTGCTGAGAGCCCAACACAGCTGGGTCCCATTGGTCACTGACCCCAAACAACCTTCACCAGGATCCAACCCAGCAGTCACCCCAGGTGAACAATCTCCACACCACATTCCACATGGGCAAAACAAAGGAGCAGAGATAAAGATTGTTTTCTCTTCTTCTCTCTGTGCTTCTCCTGAGAGACAGAATTGTGTCTCTGTGTCCAGAGAATGGGAATGTCACAGACAACTGATCCAAATCTCAGGCCCAAGAGCAGAAACAATGTGGACTGAAGAGAGAAAAACAAGAAGGATGGGACTTCATAACCTAAAGCTGTAACTGGACAATTAACTCAAACATGCTAATAGACCAGAACTTATAAAAGGGAGAGACCTCGTGACCAGTCATCTGTTTTTTGTGACCATTTTGGTTCATCTTGGGTCTAGCCCTGGCTGGGCTCTTGTGCTGCCCAAGGTGGATCCATTGAGGACTTTTAATAAATCCCTACTTTATTATTTAACTCTGTCCAGCCTCTGTTCTAGGGCAGTCTTCTCAAGGCATCAGGATCACAGCAGGGATCACAGCCACATCCCTGTGTGCTGCTCCAGGAACAAAACCCTGGCAGGCTGAAGTTACTTAACACTGACATTTCTCAGATTAGACTTTGCTTCTTCACTCTCTTCTTTTATCAATATTTGTAGTCTTTCTAAAGCTGTTGCTCTGGTCCCTTCACAGGGGTTACAACATCGGTGTCCGACTCATCGAGGACTTCCTGGCCCGTTCCAATGTTGGGAGGTGCCACGATTTCCGTGAAACTGCAGATGTTATAGCAAAGGTAAATGTCTGAGCACAGCTTTATCAGGTTTTTTGGGGGGTTTTGCATGTGAGGATGGAATATTTGCTACTCACAGGACTGTTCTGGGAGTTTGATGAAGATTTTGGGGAGGGAAAAAAAAAAAGCTTTAGCCCAAGTACTGCTGGCTGGTGGGAACTGGAAGAGAGGAGAGATGTTTGCAAACCCCTTGAATAATTTTACAAAATCAAAGCTGTGCTGTTGCCTCACCTGTTCTTATTACTCCTGTTTGCCACAACAGATTGCATTTAAAATGTACCTGGGCATCACTCCGAGCATCACCAACTGGAGTCCTGGGGGTGACGAGTTCTCCCTGATCCTGGAAAACAACCCCTTGGTGGACTTTGTGGAGCTTCCTGACAACCACTCAACCCTCATCTACTCCAACCTGCTCTGTGGGGTGCTGCGAGGTGCCCTGGAAATGGTGAGCCACATTTCCCTTCCCTTGGGATGGGTGTATGGACAGCCAGGTGTCAGCAGATACTTGAATTCTGGTTTGTGTTCGTGACTTCTGGGTTTGCTTTGGACTTGAAACACATTCCCAGGAGAAGGGCAGAGCTGCAGGAGCACTTGGCTGCTGTCATGTGTGGCAGCTGAGGCCCAGAGGTGGTGCCTGAGCCCTTTGAGCTCACAACCCAGGTTCAAGCACATCTGAGTTTGTATGAAGCTCCAAAATCCTCACTCTGCAACTGCTGTGAGCCCTAACTGGGAATGGGCTGGGACAAGAGAACAGCTGTGTCTCAAATTTAGCACTATGTAGAGCCCTGTATGTCATGTCATGCTCTTAGAGCCCCTAAGCTGGTGCTCCAGGAGCATTCAGTCCCTGGAGAAGCTGCTGTGAAGAGGGAGTTACCAGCTGCTCTCCGCTCTTCCCTCACTTAGGTGCAGATGGCTGTCGATGTGAAGTTTGTCCAGGACACCCTGAAGGGCGACAGCGTCACAGAAATACGGATGAAGTTCCTCAGGAGGATTGAAGACAACCTTCCAGCTGGGGAAGAGTGAACCACAGCCCCATCTCCCTGGGGACTGGAGGGACCAGCTGGGTTTGGCCATTAGCTTTCCTCACAGATCCATAGGGATCTCCTGCCCCTGCACACTCAGACTGACTCACTGACTGTCTCAGATGTTGTTTTCTTCTACTCTCACTTCCATCCTCTGTAGAAGATGATTGGTTGCTGTTTATTTCCCAGGTTCATTCTGAAGCTTTTTCATCAGGTGATGTCCTTTTCCCTCCCCCTGTGGGCTTCCTACGCTCAGTTTCCAATTTTGACCTGGGCTGTGTGAGAACAACTGCTCACACTCCAGGAGAGCTCCGGTCTCTTTGCATCTGCATCGGTGTTGGAGGGCCAGAATTGGAGACCAAGCTACAAGAGCCCACTTGATTCCCTGCTAAACCCTGTCCTTCCTTAAATGAGGTGTTTTAAATCCATTTGGAGATGTGTGTAGTGTTTCTGTAGATCAAACTGGCTTCCTGCACTTGATTCTCAAGTCACTGGCAAATGCAGGCTTGATCCAAAGGGGTGGCTGGGTAGAGCTGTTGGAGTGCTGCCACCAGGGCAGGGGCTCAGGGGGCTTTGACACCACAGAAATCTGGGAATCCCATGGCCTTTCCATTGTCCCTCCCCTAGAAGCCTCACCTTGGGAGGGGAGGAGGTCAGACTCCAGTGGAGCAGTGGGAACTATTTTACATGGAGAAAGAGTGGCTTAAATGGCATGGGTGCTCCACAGTGGGCACAGCCCAGGGCTGCATGGGGAGTCATGGAGTGAGGACAAAAGTCAGGCTGGGAGGTGTTAAAGACATTTCAGGCTCTCTTCTGCTGTTGGGGGATGTAAAGGCTGCATGGTGTGAAGGCAGTGCCGGGGTTTGTTCTCACTGGTGTTCAGGCTACAGTAGAATTACTTGACCTGTGGCACTTTCTGATCTCAAAAATAAATGCATAAACAAGTATTAGATAACAAAAAGCAAGAGATTGGAACATCAGCTTCCTCTACCACCCAGAGCCAGAGAGCACAGTCAGGCATTGGGTTCCCAAATCACTTTACGTAGCATGAAGGCACAGCCCCTCGAGGTCTTTGTGAGCTCCAGAATTTGTGTGGGTTGATGCCCGAATGTGAGGTGAGAGGGAGCAACCCACTGCTTGTGCTGCTCTTTTTTGGCTTTTCTGGAGGAAATTGGGTCATCTGGCACTGGATGGCTCACCTTGTCCCTTTTTTGCCCCAGAGGGTCCCTTTGGATGCCCCGTGTGACGTGTGCCCTGTGAGGGGACAGTGAGTGGCTGTAAGAGCAGAGGCATGGCGGTGGCCCAGCGGTGGCAGGTGGGTGTTGGTGGCAGAGGTGCCACATGGTCACGTGGCAGAGCTCAAAACCATCCCTTATTTCTCATTGTTGACCATTCCAAGTCACTTTAAAGCTGCATTTTAGGAGCAACTGCATTAAAAGAATCGCGGTGTCAATTCTTTGCTCTCCTCTTGCCTGTGTTCTGGTGGTGGGTGCTGGCAGGGTGACAGGGTGCCCAGGGCTGGCAGGGTGACAGCAGCACTGCCCCAAGAATTCCTGGCTGCTGGCAGGTCTGGAGGAACCTGCCCAGCATTCCACACACGGAGGGACTGGGGGCAGACACTCAGTGTGGCTGGCTTGGGGGTCTGTGAATCCACTGTGTGCTCAGTGGCTGCGACTCTGCCACCAGCCCGAGGCAGCTGCTGCAGAGCCAAAACTCTCTGTGGGCATTTACAGTGGCAAAAAAAATCACCCGGAGGGGCATCTGATCCTCCTCTGCTGCCAGCCTGGTGCTGCTCCGTGCCTGGCATCAGCTGTGTAGTGCTGCTGCCAGGAGCGTGGAGACAAGGAACAGCAAGGGCTGCTCTCCAGGAGCAGTTCTGTGCTTCCCTTTCTTGTGTAAGTGCTCCCCAGGAGCCCTGCTCTGGTGGGACCTCTGCTCTGTGCTCGTGGGCATTCCCTTCTCTGGGGTCACCCTGCAGTCACACTCCATCCCGGGCACTGAGTGCCCAGGCCTGTGCTGTGACCTCTGCCAGCCCTGAGGATGGGGAAGTGGCAGCTTTTGCAATAAAGTGGTTTTTTTTCCTCTGGAGCTGGTGAGCACTACGTGCTGCCAGCCTGGCCAGGAGCAGGAGCCAGCCAGGGCAGCCCCAAACAGCCCCAACATGCACCCGGCTCCTGAGGCTGTGTCCCAGAGGGTCTGGGGGGGAGTGAGATCCCTTGTCCTCACCCCTGCAGAGAGTGGATCCCGGACTCCTGCTCCCAGCCCCTTGGGAATTCAAGTAATTTGCTGGGGCGACAGGGTCAAAACCAGCCCAGACCTTCTGGAAGAACAAAAAGCAGAAATTGCATTAAGTAAATTAAAACTGTCTACTACTGAGCAGCTCGCTGCAGACAAGGGAGAATATGCAAAAAGCTCTGTTTGAAACCTACTAAATATTACCATGTGCTGTTTATAGGAAACAAATGGGGAAAGGCATCTGCATCAATAAACCCCAACGTGGCTGGGCTTGGACTGAAGCCTTTCCACGGCTCTGGGTTATTGAATACCCGTTGCTTTCATGTGGTGCCAGCCCTGACCCCTGACACATACTGCGGAGGGGAAAGTTGACTTGTGGGAATAATAGACATTCCTAGGGAGCGATTTAACCTGGCAGGAAAAGAGGCGACTTCCAGCCTCTCACATCCCTGTGTGATATTGGAGATGACAATAGCAACAAGGCAAGGGGGGGGACAGGGGACATGGGTTGGGAGCGGTGCTGGAGAGCGATTCTGCAGGACCCAGTGCCAGGGGTGAGCCCCCATCCAGCCCCGTGTGCCCTCACCAGCCTGGGCACCCCACGGTGGCATCAGCCACAGCACCGTGTCCCAGCCACATCCCAGGCTCCCACAGCAGCAGGATGCAAGAGCTTTGGTTGCTGCAGTGCCTGTGGAGGTGGAAGGAGCTTTCCAGCCCTTGTCCCCCTCCTGCAGCAAAGTGGGACGTTGGCTGGTGCCCCGATGGTGCATGAAGGTCAATGTGTGACTCACAGGGTCCAAGGTGAGGGTTTAAACCAGTTCATGTCCCCAGCATGGGGACAATCTGGCCAGTGTTGGAAAACCTGGACAACCTGCCTGCTGCTCCTGGCTGGTGGCAAGCCCCAGCCACACTCCCCACTCTTGCACCAGCCACGAGCAGGTGGTTCTTTCTCTACTCTCCAGTGGGAAGCAGAGCTCCCAGCCCCGCTCCTGTCACCCAAAAATAAGGTGGGTGACATCCCTGGGCACTGTCCAGACCCCACAATCCAGAATTTGCTGAGGGGACAGGGATGGTGCTGGGAGAAGATCCTGGATGGGACAAGAGAATCTCTCTGGGAAAGAAGTGTTTCCGGGCTGGTGTCCTCATTGCCGGGGCAGCTCCCACAGCTTTCAGCCAGATGTGCTTGGCCAGGGTGCTGGGCACTCGCTGAGGCTGTGCAGAGGGTGTTTCACCCACAAGGGCTCGTGCACTGGGGACGGGGCTTGTTGGCCTGGCTGGCACGGTGCCAGTGGCCCCAGGCAGCCAAGGTGAGGGTGGAGACAGGAGGGACAGACAGGTACCAGCCCCTCAGGGGGCTCTGGCCCTGTGTCCTAAGCACCTGCCACATGCAGCTGTGCGACACTCGGGGTGTGGGTACCACTCGGGTGCAGATCCAGCTCCCCCCAGGTGCCCAGCTGTGGCTGACCTGGCTGAGCATCTCCCCGTGCTTGGCACCACACGGGCACCAAATCCATGAGAACATGTCCTCTGGCTGATAAGGATCTGGTGAGTCTGGGTACCTGGATGTTTCTGTAACCCTTCCTGGGCCCCTGGGCTAGCTGCAACGCGTGTTTGGCTACCCTGGAAGCGCAGGCAGCTGACAAAATCCTCTCTCAAGGCACGGCAACGCTGCATCCCCCTGCCCTGGCCCAAATGCAGTTTGCCAAAGCTGGGAATGCCTCTGGAGCAGCAGCTCCGGGTCAGGGCAGCCCTTTGGCGATGCTCCTTGGCTCCCGCCCTCCCGCAGCATCCCTTGCCAGGGCGAGGAAGAGGAGGAGGCGTCTGCAGTTCCTCCCTCGGGTCAGAGGACACAGGAGCAGCCCCGGCAGCGCTGCTCGGAGCTGAGCCACATTCTGGTGGCGTTTGGTATTTGGGGTGAAGGGAAGGAAGCTCCATTGTTCCTCTTTTATTGTTTTGTGTTTCCTAAGCGCGATCGGCACCCTCCTCCCACGCTCTGCCCGGCTGCGGAGCGGATCCAGCGCTGTGAAAGCAGCGCTGCGCCGGAGGCGGCTGCTGGCTCCCGGGCGAAGGGAAATGCAGGGACATCGTCCTTGCCACGGGCAGGGATGGCGAGCGGCTGCGGCAGGGACAGGACTCATGCCAGTGTCCTCCTGCCCTGCTCAGGCCCGTGCTCCCGGCTCTCCGTGGTGCTTTGGGGCAGCTCACACCAGCTGCAGGGAAGGGCTGGTCCGGTCGCAAGGAAGGAGGGTGACATTGGCCACGCCACCATTCCCAGCCCCATGGTGTGACATTCACATTCTCTAGACAGAGAGACATAATTCTGTCTCTCAAGAGAAACACAGAAAGAAAGAAGAGAAAACAATCTTTATGTCTACTCCTTTGTTTTCCCCATATAGAATTTAGTATAAAGATTATTTACCTAAAATAATTAAATTCTAGTAAAAGTTGTTTAAGTTCAATAGCCAATCAAATCCAACTGTATCTCAAACTCTCAACAAACAATCACAAGTTTACTAGTTAGCTAATAAATAAATAAAAAGTAAATATGTAAAATAAGATAATCTCTCTTTAAATAAAATATTAATATAATATAGTATAGTTTTAATAAAACTATCCTGCAAACCTCTAATCTAAAACCAACATGATCATTTCTTCCCAGCTGGGGGTGCCTTTTTTGCTGTACCATGGCATGACCCAGTGAGGACACCAGTGCAGTCCAGTCCCCCATACCTCCTTCCACCCCACACCCCCAAACCCCAATAACTCCAACCACGGCGCCACTGTCCCACCAGCAGCCCCTTCATTCCCTCTGGAAACCAGGATGTGCAGGATGTGGCACGGGGACACGGTGTCCCGTGGGGCCGGGATCCCCCCAAAACTGCTGGAGCGCCCGTGGGATGGCAACAGCTCAGCTTTGCACCGTGAACCCCGAAGCCACGAGCTCACTGGGCCCTAGGAACCCCAGGGCAGCAGGGCAGTGCCACTCCAGCCTTCCTGAATCTCCACAGATGGATTTCCATTTTGCCAGCTGCAGCCAGGGCTCTGCACCGTGGCTTTGCCCAGAGGCAGCTCGGGAAGCTGCTGGTGCTGAGCAGCCTTGGCCCACAACGAGAGCCAGAAACAGGCAGGAATTTCGATGAGAAATGTTTGTTTTCTTTTAAAATAGTTTTAATTGTGGCTTCCGAGTAAGGGAGCCTCTGGAATGGTCGCTCTTTCCCTGAGCCTGTGGTGAATGAGGGGTTTGGGGCTGAATCTCTGGCAAAAGCAGGTTTGATATAATTTTGTGACTGTATTTCTTCTGGTGTAGATAAATCATACCAAGAAAAATAGGATTAAAAACAGTCTACAATGAATTAGGTGGAAATGGGAAGAGGAAAAAGGAAGGCAGGAAAAAGCCAGGAATGCAAGGGGGTAAAGGACACTCCCAAGCTGAGTCACCAGGCACAGAGAGGATGCCCTTACTAAATTTAGCCTCGGATTGGATCACTGGATTAAGTCTAAAGGATTTACCAACACTTAATCATAACAATACCTCATTAACACAGCAATAGCAGCACTTGATCAGTTGAATAATTTTACTCATACAAAATGACTCAAATGGGATTTTCTATAACCATCACTCTAATTGAATTATAAATATAAAGTAGCAACATCCATAATGTGCACGCACATGGGTCTAAAGAGCCTGCACAAAGGAGCAGACCTGTGAGAAATTCCCCTCCAGTTCAGCAAAATACTCACACTGATGCATCTTCTCAAGGGTGGAAGGTAGAGCCCCGTGGGGTGCGGGGTATCAGCCCAGGCTCTGTCATCATCATTGGTCCTCTGGGGGTCGCAGGCAGGATGAGCTCCAAGAGGAATTCTGCTCTGAGGGAGACGCTGGCGCAGCTGCTGCAGCCCGGGAGAGCTCAAAGTGGTCACTCAGGACCACTGGCTGCAGGGCTGTGAGGTGGTGACTGATTTCAGGCATCAGTGGATTCCCATCCTAGGCACAATCCCAATTGGTAGCTATGGGAATTTTCCTCGAAGTGTCCAATAACTAAAATATGATTCCACTCAAGCTGTTTGTCAGCAGAAAAATAAAGTCTTGAGGCTGTTTGTGAGAGAAAACAGGAGCTCCTGAGAGATCAGGAATTCTGGGAGCAGAGCGGGTTTCTGATAAGCTCAAGGGGAGCCACCTGCCCAGAAAACATTAATTAAAATGGACACCTAATGAGCCAGGCTGTCCCTGATCTCATCCCAACCCCCAACCCCAATCCCATCCCCAACCCCATCCTGTCCTTGCCATGGCAAGTGGCTCACCACAAGCAGGACTGGGCCAGATGCCTGGATGACCGGGGATGGCTGCAGTCAAGACTTCCAAACAGTCCAGTTAATAGAGAAATGAGAAAACAATTTGAGAATTTAAAACCAATCCCCTCCCTGAATGAAGCGAAGCCCCAGACGTTCCTTGCAGCCCCAGGATCCCGCTGGCTTCTCCCTGCCCGTCACACAGACACAGGAGCTGACTCGGGGAAAGTGCTTGCCAGAACAATGTCTCTTTTTACAGCAAAAAAATATTGATTTTATTTTAATTAGTGCTAGCGCTGACATCCCAGAGCTCAGGGAGAAGTTGCCAGGCACTGGGCTGGCTCTGCCCTGGGCTGTGGCTCCTCGTCCCTGTCCCATGGCAGGCACAGAGCCCCCCAGAGCTGCCCGCGTGCCCCGGCTGGAGCCAGCGCCTGCCCGGGGCTGGGACCAGCACTGTGGCCTCTTGCCCAAGCTCTCGGCCAGGGCTGTCACTGCTCCCCAGGCCCGGCAGCGCCGAGCCATTGCTGGGAAGGCTCTTGAGCAAGATGCCACCGAGGAGCTGGAGGGAGTTCCCTGCCGAGGGGAGAAATCCAGCGGCTTCCTCGAGCATGGAACACTGGAATGACCTGGTGGGACCTCTGCTTGCCTCGTGCTGAGGAGCCTGGAGAGGACACAAAGGCAATGGGGCTGCTCCCCCCCAGCCTGCCCCACTCCTGCATCCTTTACTCCAGGGTTCAGCATCCCTCTGTCCCACACTCCTGCATCCCCCAGGCTGTGCATCCCGGCCGGGCAGGGCACAGAGCCCCTGCTGTGGGTGCTGGCTGCCCGGGAGCCGGGGAACCGAGCGTTAACCGGGACATTCCGGGGAGCAGAGCCCCAGGAATGAGGAAGTCGGAGCGGGTACCGTAGTGGAAAGGGCTTGGCACGGGCTGTGGAAAATGGAGGCCTAGAGAAATGTGACAGCAGGCTGGCCTGGCCGGCAGTACCACACAGGCGTAGTTAAGCCTTCAAGCCTGCCATTGTTCTCCCCTAATTATTCCCACTCCCTGAGTATTACACCCCATAATTCAGGAAAGCTGAGTAATGGAAGAAACAACAGCAATTTTAATCTCTCAGTACCGGTGGTCTCCACCAAAAAAATGCTTTCAAGAGCTCTGCGGTTGCGACTTCCTCGGTTTGGTGGGCAGTGCAGGGGAGGGGGAGCACGGCCACCGGCCTGAGGTGCTCGGCTGAGACCAGGAGCGAGGAGGCCAGCAGGGATGGCACCAGGACTTGCTCCAGGTGATGGGAGGTGATGGCAGAGGAACGTGCTGGATGCTGGGAGCATCCCCACCAGGTACCACATGAGCCCCATGCTGGCAGCTGGGGTGATTCCAGCTGGGGGGCAGCCCCTTGTCCCCTGCACGGGGGGACCTGGTGTCCTTGGTGAGGAGGACCAGAGCTGGGCAAGGCACTCTCACTGCCGACACTCTGTCTTTGGCTCTCTGCTGAACCACACAGAACTGGGCATCAGTTTCTGGTCAAAACATGTTTTCCTTCCTGGGAACTGGCATTCAGGAAAGGAAATTCTGAACTTCCTAGAAATGCTCTTGCTTTTTGACAAAAGCCACTGCGGGTTTGTTCCCTAAGGAGCAAGCTCCGGGTAAACACATTCCCACTCCTGCAAAGAATGAGACCAGGGTGCTCTGGAGGCCCCCACATGGGCAGGAGGGAACCCCAGCCCTGTCTGTGCCCACTCCAGCACCCCTGGCCGAGTCCAAGCACCTGCACTGTCTCGCCAGCCCTGTTCCCATTGTGACTCAGAGCATGAGTAATGTGACTGGTGGGTCAAAATGAGCCTTTTTCTGATTTAGCATCACCTGCTCATCAGTTCTTGGGGAGCAGGAAGAGGAGGATGGGCAGCAGTGCCCTCAGTGGGGCCAGAATCGATGCACTGAGCTGGGACCAGGCATCTCTGGGGAACAACTCGAGGCCAGGGTGTCTGCAAGCCTTCATCTATCCTTCCATCCTTCCTTCCCTCCCTCCTCAGCTCTGAGATGCAGTAAAAGCACCAAAATAAGCACAGATCTGCCCTGCCCCAGCTGCTGTAGGCACAGCACTCACCTGCTGTAAACTACCAAGGCCATTTTCCGTCCTCTTGGAAGCTTGGGCAATAGCAGTGCTCACTGAACTAGCGAAGTGACAGAGCCAGGCAGGGAGCTGGCACATCAGGGCCATGCAGGGATTGTGCTGGAGCTGAGGGGACAAAGCCAGTGGTTTTGAGACACAGTCCAGCATCACCTCCCAGCAGCTGCTCTGGACTTTGGCTGCAGGGTGCTCAGGCCTCCGTTAAATTTATCAAACAGTGGGAGGTCACATCCCTCACCCCAAATACAAGCTGGGGTGATGTCACTGCCACCCTGAGAGCCACATGAAAAGCCACCAGCCCTAGGGGACAGATCACCACTGCCACCCCTCAGGGCTGGCACTAATGACACGTGGCTCAACCTGCCGTGTCCGAGCGCTGGCCCTTGGCACATCCCACCAGCCCCTGAGGTGACCGAGCAGGGCAGGCGGGGTGGGGTGGGGTGGCCGAAGGTGACGGTGGCGGTGGGCGCTGCGTCTGTGTGGTCTGAGCCATCTGGATGCACTTACAGCAGCACTGCAGCAATTGCGGAGAGATCAAAACTCTTCAGGCCAACCTTGATTCCCGGTGCATTTTTTGCATTTTTGAGGACTCGACTCCATAACCTGACAGTGGGAGGGGTGTTGCCTGCACAGCCCTGCAGCTCTCCACACGGTGCTGCCACATTCTGGGAGTGATGCCTGGGGCCAGATTCTGGGAGTGATGCCTGGGCTGCCCCGGCACCGCTGCAAGATCTCTGGGAATGACCCTGACCAAATGGTGTGGGGTTCTCTGTCCACTCGCAGCACTCAGAGCAGGCACTGCTTCTGCTGGGGGGTCAAATCCCTGAGCAAGGGCCCTGCTGAGCCCCTGCTGCACCCCAGGGCTCCTGCTCACAGTGACAGGAGGCGCATCCAAGGTGTCCCCATCCCTGGGGGCAGAGGAGATGCCAAGAAGCAGATGCCACCCACCCCTGGCTTAGGGAACAGCACGGTCCCGTCCATCCCCACCTCCCTCCTGGGGCTTCCCGTCCCCTTTGAGCTCAGGTGGGGAAACTCGTCCCAACACCCAACATGGGGCATAAAGGGTTTGAGACTGTGACAGCTTTGGTTGGCTTATGCTGTGCTGCTGTCACCTCACTGCTGTGCCTGGGGACATCCTGGTGACAGCCGTGGGGAGTGGCTTGGGCACTGGTGCTGTCCTGGACACACTGGAGCTCCACCGTCACCTCTGAGACACAGGTGCCAGTGACGGCAGCCCGTGACGAAAGCCATGGTGAGACAGGCTGTGGCCCTGAGCAGCAGCTCCTCTGAGAGGTGGCAGCCCTGGTAATTAATCACTGGCTCAGCCCTTATGTCCTTCCAGGGCAATGGAGAGGGCACGGGGGTGTCACAGGGGGCACGGGGGTGTCAGAGGAGGCACGGGGGTGTCAGAGGAGGCACAGGGGTGTCAGAGGAGACATGGGGGTTCAGAGGGGACATAGGGGTGTCAGAGGGGACATAGGGGTGTCAGAGGAGGCACAGGGGTGTCAGAGGAGACATGGGGGTTCAGAGGGGACATAGGGGTGTCAGAGGGGACATGGGGGTGTCAGAGGAGATACAGGGGTGTCAGAGGGGGCACGGGGGTGTCACAGGGGGCACGGGGGTGTCAGAGGAGGCACGGGGGTGTCAGAGGAGGCACAGGAGTGTCAGAGGAGGCATAGGGGTGTCAGAGGGGACATAGGGGTGTCAGAGGGGACATAGGGGTGTCAGAGGAGGCACAGGGGTGTCAGAGGAGACATGGGGGTTCAGAGGGGACATAGGGGTGTCAGAGGAGATACAGGGGTGTCACAGGGGGCACGGGGGTGTCAGAGGAGATACAGGGGTGTCAGAGGGAGCACGGGGGTGTCAGAGGGGACATAGGGGTGTCAGAGGAGGCACAGGGGTGTCAGAGGAGACATGGGGGTTCAGAGGGGACATAGGGGTGTCAGAGGAGATACAGGGGTGTCACAGGGGGCACGGGGGTGTCAGAGGAGATACAGGGGTGTCAGAGGGAGCACGGGGGTGTCAGAGGGGGCACGGGGGTGTCAGAGGAGGCACAGGGGTGTCAGAGGAGACATGGGGGTTCAGAGGGGACATAGGGGTGTCAGAGGGGACATAGGGGTGTCAGAGGAGATACAGGGGTGTCACAGGGGGCACGGGGGTGTCAGAGGAGGCATAGGGGTGTCAGAGGGGACATGGGGGTTTCAGAGGGGGCACAGGTGTGTCAGAGGGGACATAGGGGTGTCAGAGGAGATACAGGGGTGTCAGAGGAGGTACAAGGGTGTCAGAGGAGATACAGGGGTGTCACAGGGGACATAGGGGTGTCAGAGGAGGCACGGGGGTGTCAGAGGGGGCACAGGAGTCTCAGAGGGGACACGGGGGTGTCAGAGGAGGTACAAGGGTGTCAGAGGGGGCACAGGGGTGTCAGAGGAGGCATAGGGGTGTCACAGGGGGCACGGGGGTGTCAGAGGGGGTACAAGGGTGTCAGAGGGGGCACAGGGGTGTCAGAGGAGGCATAGGGGTGTCAGAGGGGACACGGGGGTGTCAGAGGAGGCACAGGGATATCAGAGGAGGCACAGGAGTGTCAGAGGGGGCACGGGGGTTTCAGAGGGGGCACAGGGGAGGCAGGTCCTGCTCCCATGCCAGTCCTGCCCATGCTGACTGACTGGTTCAGTCATTAGCGGGAGTGGGGCCGTTTGGCTTTTCCCTTCTCCTCCTGGAAAGGGGCCACTTACTGTTTTACAACTAAAATAACAAATTATTTCATAGAGGCTGGAGCTGCCGGGAGCTCTTGGGCCACGGTGCTGCACCGGGGCAGGCACAGGCCCCCAGGCCCCTTCCTGGTGTTGGCACAAGCCCTGTCCCAGGGTCCCCAGAATGGGCCCGTGTGAAGCACACAGCTCACACCAGCACGGTCAAAGGGGGCACAAGGGATGGAGAATGAGAAAAGGGAGCAGCAGGGCAACATCTGGCATGTCCCCATGACTGTCTGTCGCAGGTGGTGCTCATCCCTCCATGGGACACCATCCCTGGAGGTGCCCAGGGACCCTCAGCCCTGCATTCAGCTCTCCAGGGGGAACAGGCTCCGTGCAGCCCTGGGGCTGCAGCAGCCCCAGCCCCCCCGGATGGCATCTGCATCCTGTGGCAGTGCCACATCCCGAGCACTTGGCTTCCTCTGGGAAAGGGACGCTGAGCTGTGCCCCAGCTTCCTCTCCCGGGGAAGGCGATGGGAACCAGCCCTGGTGCCCGCTCCCTGCCCTCCCCTCTGGCGCTGCTCACGCACTGCCTGGCCCTGCAGACGGATCTCAGGGTGCCACAGGATGCAGCACCCACCAAGCAGGGCCGCCCATGCCCCCTCCCCAGGGTTACCTGCTGACAGCCCCAACAATAGTGCAGCTGATGAAACCCTCCAGCCACACGTGCCCTTCCCTGTCCGTGCCCACTGTGGCCCCAGTGCCAGCCTGGTGCTGGGGGATGGATGGGGGCTGGAGGAGCTGAGCTGGGGGTGCCAGGAGCCTGGAGCCCACCAAGACCTGGGCTGATGTCTCTGCTCTGCCAGCCTGACCTCCTCAGAGAATGACCCCCATAAAATGAAGCAGCAGCTGTTTGGTGGATAATCAAATGTTTTGGGCTTTTTCCCATTTTACAACTGGTTTACTGCCTGGACGTTTCAGCAGCTCAGCAGAGCACCAGGGCAGCAAACTTCCTCTGTGTGCTCTGGGCAGCTCCCAGACAGGCTGCAGGACCCTGCCCTCATCCCATGGGATGGGATTCCAGTACTCAGGGGAGCACCCACCCCAGCCACCAGTGCAGGAATGGCACAGGGAGGGGGGATACAAACTGGCAGGGTGACAGCAGCTGACAGCCCCTTTCTTGAACCACCTCCTTTCAGAGACAGCTGTGTGCTGTGGGCTCACCCAGCTCTGGATTGGAGCAGCCCCCAGGACCCAGGGACCCCATTCATCCACCAGCTCTGGAGGCAGATTTACTAGCTCATAGCCAGGGGTGTTTATGGTGGGCTGGAATGTGCGTCCCCAGCACGTGATGAATTTACAACGTGCCAACGAGTGGATTTATTCCAACCCCACTGTCAGTGAATTAATCACAGCAGCCACCAGAAGGCTGGAGGTGCAGGTGGGGAGACATGCCCGCCGAGGGGGGTGGTGGGGGCACGTGGGGGCATCACAGGGACGGGCCTGCCTCTGGTTGTGTTGAGCTGCGATGAGCTCCGGGGCTGCCACATCCCTTCCAGGGCTGCCCTGGGGAGAGATTTAAACTTCAGCTTCCAATTCCACGTGCCATTTCCAAACAGAGGTCCGGGGGCCACCAGCTACCACCTGGGCTGGTGCTCTGCAGACAAGGGAGCCCTGGAAACCATAGGTGAGTGCAGTTTTTCCATGCATATGAATATAGGAGCAGAGTCAGCTGCCAAAGTAAATACAACCCTTCCCTTTCCAAAAATGTCCTCCAGGAATTGTAAAGGATCCTGGAGCAAGAATTCTGTCTCAGATCCTTTTTGCTTTCTATTGGGGGAAGTGTATAAACTCGCTCCGATTCGGGCCGAGCAAAGGCAACGCGAGAGTGTTTTTTTATGGCATGCACCAAAGGTGCTGGGAGCCGGAGCCACCATGTGTACCCCGGGCAGGGCTCACGCAGGAAAACAATCCCAGTAAAGAGCTTTACAGCCACCGAGGAATGTGGAACCTCCACCAGCCCGGCCGAGCCTTGCAAAGCTAATTGCTTTGGGATTTGCTCTTTGGGGGGGTTGAGTCTCCATGGTTGCTGCCTCAAAGGATCCCAGCTGCCCTTGCGGTTCATTAGGATGCTGAGCGGGGAACTGGAGATGCTTTTAGGAGGCTGCAGCGGTTGTGGGGTAAGGGAAGGAGCCCTGCGGTTCCCAGCTGCAGCCCTGCCTTCTCCCGTTACAGCCGGGGACCCTTCCTGCCCCGGAGGGGTCCGCGATGGGAGCCCGAGGTGGCAGTGGTGGCCCACAGCTGCTGAGCCGGCCGCTGTCCCTGTCCCCAGCGCGACCATTCCCTTCAATCTGACCCAGTGGGACCCACCCCGGGCTGATTCCTCAGGAAGAAACACAGGGATGTTTTCTGAGGCCATGCAGCCTCGTGTCTCCCAGGATGAGGGCTGCAGTGGCTGATCGTGGCGTGGTGCTGCACCCGCGGCCACCGCAGCCCGTCCCTCCAGGCCCCGTCTGCTCGCGTGTTTTCTTAACTGATCTTTTCTTGCTCATTTAAGTGACTTTGGAAAATGGGATTTTGGCTCTTAAATCGTTCAGGGGCTTTTGAAAATTTGACTCTAAATACTTTCCGAAGTGCATTTGTATGAAGTAATTCTCTCCAACCTCCCACAGTGGTAGTCAGATTGCATTTAATCCATCACTGAATGTTCCCGAAGGCTGGGATCTGGCACCATACTCCACACGGAGCCGTGGCTCGCCCCGCACTGTGCCGACACCGCTGCTCCCTACCCGGTGTCCTCCTGCCCAGGCCACCTCTCACCTGCACATCACTGCTGGCACAGCCAGGGCGATGCCCCCAGCCCCTTGTCTGCCCTTGTCACCCCGTGCCAGTACCCTGAGCAGGCACGGCAGCACGCCCCAGCTCTGCTTGGCACTGCCAGCCCAGCTCCTGGCCCCCTCCCACACCCATGGCACATTTTCCCACTGAGCACCGAGGGCTGGTTTTCTGAGCACAATTATCCATCTTTGTGGAAACATGGAAACGATATTCCAACACACAGGGCTGATTCGATTATGTCCGTGACCCATCGAAATTAAGGCATTTTTCAGCCCCAGATTGAATTATGTGTCCTCCCTCTCTCTTGTTCCTCCTGTGCGGAGCAGCTGGATGGCTGGGACGGGGATTTTGGGAAGCAGTGAGCAGGGATTTTGGGAGCAGTGAGAATCTCCTGGGATTTGGGACCTTGAGGTGCAGCAGTGCCCAGGGCTGCTGTGGCACCAGAGCTCTCAGTGTGGCCCTGGCAGGGCCAGCGCAATGCTGGGGACACTGTGGAGCCCTGGCACAGCAGAGGGTGCAGAGCTGCCCGGAGATGCAGGCAGCAGAGCCACTACATCCCACTCTAAGCCTGGCTTCCCTCTCCCGCTGGGAAGGAGAACCATCAGCAGTGGCTCAGCACAGTGCTGAGAGGTATCAGTTGTTTAGCTCACATAAATAAATTTTAAGTAGGATGAGTTACTCAGAGTTATGGCACTGGGTGAGTTGGGATGTTGTTCTCTTTCCTTGCTCAGCTTGGGATTGCTGCAGCCTCAGGCTGTGAGATGTGAGCTCACACCTGGAGATCTTTTGGGTTGGAATAGGGTTAATTTCATAGGGTTTTTTTCAACAGCTGGGGAAAAATTCTATGAAATGAAAAAAGAGGGAAAAGAAAGAAATCTCAGCACTGGTACAGAGCTGGGTTTTGCCTCTAGCATAAGAATATTGATGGGTCAGGTGTTGCTTGGTAATGTTTATTCAAGTCCTACATATTTTTCAGTTCCTTGTTCTCTGCCAGTGAGCAGGTGCACCAGCACCCAAACCAGAGGATCAGGGGACTGCAGTCAGAAGCAGCTGTAACTCCACAAGATATAAAAGAAAAGAAAAACCCCAGTGAGGGGTTAGAAGACTCCAGAGCAAAAATGACCCAAAAAAATTGCTGGGCAGCAGGAAGAAGCCTGTGCATGGCCAGGAGCAGCCAGAGTGGCATAGCACAGCCAAGGTGGCATAGGGACAGGCCTGGGGAGGAACGAGCCAGCACAGGAGCGATGACAGGCAGCAGAGGCCGGCACGGAGCGAGGCTGCAGCCGATGGTTTGCTCTGTGGGACAGAGGAATGTCTGTGCTGGCAAACGAGCCTCTGAGCAGAGGAAATGCTTTGCCAGTGAGAGCTCTGGTTAAACAAGGCTGGTTCATTTCTGCGGGAGCTGCTGTGCCAGTGGAGGCCCCTCCATGCTCTGCCCTGTGCCCGGGTGCTGCAGGTGGGACAAGGGCGTGGGCAGGAGAGCTGATACTGCCAGAGCACTGTGGTCGTGGTGCTGAGGTGGTGGCAGAGCAGTGGCTGCCAGCAGCCATCCTGCTGGCTCCCCGAGCAGTCACCATGTGCCGTGGTTCAGCCGGGCTCAGCCCTGGCTGCTCTGCTCTGCGCTGCTCGCCCTGCTCGGCGGTGGGGACTGTGGTAAAGGACCAGCTGCTGGTGGACCCCCAGCCCTGCCTGCTCAGGGCACGGAGGGGACCCCAGCCCCATCCGCCCGCGCAGGGCACAGCACATCAGCATTCCTGGGAGCAGGGTCCGGCCCCACGGCGGCTGCTCTCCGCGGGAAGGCATTGAGGGGGGATTAGCTGTCTGATGCCCCCCTTGCTCAGGCGCTTAATACAGAAAACAAACACCCTTGTGCACCCAGCGGCCTCCATCCCGACGGGCTTTCTCCGTGCCCGTTGCCTGAGCAACCCTAATCTGCCTCCCGGGGCACACCGGGGCCCTGCACCCCCGCGCCCACGCACCCCGGCAGCTGCGGCAGTGCCGGCGGTGTCCCGGCTGTGCCTGGCACGCGGCTGCCAGCGGGACGCCACGGCTCCTCCGCCCTGGGCATGGGCAGCACACGGTGCCCGGGAAAGGCAGGAGGTGCGGGCTGCCGGCACCCCGATCTCCTGGGATTAGGGCACCTCTGTCCTGGTGTGTGATTTAAAACTGTGCCAAGACACGAGGCAGCAGGACCCGGCTGCACTGGCACCACGTTTCCAAACTGTTCTGCCCAGGGCAGCAGGATTTTCAGGGTGGCAGAGCTGCCCCACCACAGAAGTGGGGATCATCTGCTGCGACCCTATGTCCACAAAGGACATTGGGTGAGCATGGGGGCAACGCTGCTCCAGCCCTGGGCTGCCGTACGGGCCAAGACGGGGAAAGAAGGTTGGACCCCGTTGCACCCCATCCCAGGGGCAGGCAGCACCCACTCCTGGGGGCTCTGCAGATGGAGGGGGCTCTTTTCCCAACCTGTGGCTGCTTTTGCTGGCGTCAGCATCCCCGGGGCACAGGGCATCCCTGCTCGGGGGAAGGCAGGCGGGTCTGGGGGGGCCGTGCCCACGGGCCCCCTGTCCCGCGTGGGGTGGCGAGGAGGGGCCGGGGGGGCGGGGGCAGGGGCCGCGCTCTCGGGGGGTGCGGTGCGCGCAGTCTCCCTCCTGCGCCGGAGGAACGAGCGGCGCGGCCGGGCCAAGGGGAGAGAGGAAAAAAAGAGGGAAAAGAGAGAAATCTCAGCACCCTCTCCGGCGCGGCCCCGCTCCGCACCCCCCGCACCTTTGGTCCCGCTCTGCGTCCCCCGCACCCCTGATCCCGCTCCGCATCCCTCTCTCCGCATCCCCCCGTCCCGCTTCGCGTCCCCCCGCGCCCCCGGCCCCGCTTCGCATCCCCCGCACCTCCCGCGCCCCCGGCCCCGCTCCGCCCTCCCGCCCGCCCCGCTCCGCCCCGCGGGGTGCCCGGCCCGGCCCGGCCCGGCCCGCCGCTCCCGCCAGCGGCCGCCCGTGCCCGCCGCTCCGCTCCGCTCCGCTCCGCTCCGCCGCGCCGACGGGAGGTGAGGTAAGGTCCGCGCCGCTCCGCCGGGATGGGGTCAGGGCTCCGCCGCTCCCGGTGCCGCTCCCGGTCCCGCTCGCCTGCGCGTCCCGCGGGTTGCGCCGGGCTCGGGCAGGAGTTGATCCCGTGGATTTCCCAGTCACGAGTCCCGCTGTTCTGGTGCCTTTTCCCCGAGGAACACCGCAGGACTCTCCAGTCATCCCTCTTCGGGCAGGTCTGAGCCCGCTTTCCTCTACTTTACCTCTTCTCATGCTTTCTCCCTCCTCTGACCCACCTCAGTCACGTCCCGTTCCCAGCGAATCCTCCCCAGAGCCTCTGCCGTCTCCCGGTGCCCAGCCCCTTCTTTCTGTTGTTAGGAAATGTTTGTGAGAACAAGAGTGTTTTGGGGAAAGTGCCGTGACCTTTGGGACAGCCACTGCTGGCACTCGCTGCTCCAGCCCTGCCTGGAGTCTTGTCTCCTCCTGCAGCTCCAACATCTCCACCCAGGTACCGGCACCATTCCCGGGTACTGGCACTGTGGTGCCTTCCACAAAAACCTTGGGAAACACCAGGTGCTTATTTTTTCAAGAGTGTTGCTGTTAAGTGGCTCCTGAGCTACCAGGTTCTCCAGCTTTGAACATTCCCAATAACCCAGGAAAGATCCCCCCTGTATGGTAGCCCCAGGCCAGGCAATAACCTACCGGAGATATTTCTCATCTATGGGCAGCTTTGCTATAAGGAACATGTTTAATAAATCATAAGGCCGGTGAATTCCTGGGATTTTTATTGCTTCTGTAAAAATGCAGTTTTGATCCGTCTGCGAGGGATATTGGGAAACAAAGCGGCTCCTTTCAGAGCCGGATCCTACGAATTTAGGACACAGATCTGGCAGCAGGGCTGGTGGCTGCAAGCCCCCTGGGCAGGAGCAGTGCCGTGGTGGGGCACAGGGGCTGTCCTGTCCCTGCTCTTTTAGGAAGCAATGTGACCCAGGTGCCTGAAGCCCCATCTTGGCTTTCCTCACTCCTCTGGGGCTCTGGACACAACCGCGTGTGTGGAGCCGAGGCAGCGATGCCAGGGGAAATATCACAGCTGGAAACACAGCGGGGCTGCACCAGGCTTCCAGTTGCATTTTTCCTCCTTGCCCTGTTGCCCAAAGGGAAAAGAAGCAGCAAAACCCAAAGTGCTAAAAAATGGGAGAGGCTCTTGCAGGAAGACTCGCCTGGTTTCCGTCAGCCCAGCTGACCCGATCTCCCAGCAGAGGGGATTGTCCCAGCTCCCAGACTGGGCAGAGGAATGGCAATAAAGCAATTTTCTTTGCCTGTTCCAATCTGAAAACTGGGGTTTAGAAGCAGGAGCGGAGCCAAAACGCGAACAGCACACAGAGATGTGAATCCAGCAGCTGTCAGGGGCTCATTGGGATTTCGGAAACCACGAGTGCTGTGGCCAGGGCAGTTGGTTGTGGATTGAAATAGGTGGTGGAGGCTCTGCCCCACTGCGCTGGGCCAAACCGAGAGGCCAGGCTGCCCTTGTCCAAGGAGGCAGCAGTTTGGTGATCGGGATTTGTCCCGTCTCCTGCCATGCCTTTGTTTTAGGCTGTGCAGAGCCCGGCCACAGAGGCGGGGAGGGAGCGTTTCTTTGTACAGGGAAGCATTTAAATTCTTTGCAGTGATTCATATATTCCATTCATATGAAACACAGTCCTGCCGAGTGTGAATGGGGACTGCGGGGGGATTTTTTTAAGGCAATAAGCCCTAGAAGTGTCAAAAGTTATTCACACCTTGGTGAAATCAAGGATATTTCTGTCCGTGGCTCTTGGCAGGGGCTCAGCACAGCTCGCCTTGCGTTGGGTTTTTGGTTTCCCACTTGGATACGGAGCAGGGGGAGCATAGGGGCAGCGCTCCCCTTCCCTGTGCCCAGTGCTGGGAGATTTCCTGGTGCCAGAGGGGCCCGGCATGGGCTGTGCTCGGGAGCTGTGGCTCAAACTCCCCAGGATCACATGCCCAGAAAGCCCCAGGGCTGGTGAGCGGCCACCTCTCGGTGAGCCCATGGCTGGGCGAGGTGCTGTCCCTCGAGTGATGGTCACCAAGGCTGTGGCCATAGCTACAGACCAGCTGTCCCTATCGAGGCAGAGCCTGCCCTGCTTGCCCTCAGCACAGGGCACAGGAACAGCCCAGAGAGGGGCCCTTTTGGGGGGTCCTGGGACCTTGGTGAGGGGCTCCTGGGGTCAGGCTTGACCCTGGGGTCACTGATCTGCTCTGGGGGGCTGCCAAGTCCCTGTTGAGGAGCGTTAGTTTGGAGGGAATCAAGTGGAGTGCCTGGGGGCCAAGATATGGGGGCATCACCCCGATGCCACAAGGTGCCCCAGGTGTGGGGGCAGCACCCGCGGGGAGCTCTCGCCTCTGCCGCCCACTCCAGGATGCTTTGAACCACTGTAAATCCTCTCCGAAGGAACTGGGAAGACAGTTTTATGGCAGATTAGCAGGGTGTTGTTTTCAGTGCTCATCCATCATGGGACACCGGCGCTGCGTGGTGCATCCAAGTGCTCGGCTGCTGGCGGGCGGTGCAGCCTCTCTCTCCCGGGAAGGTGGAGGTGAAACCGCCTGGATTTAACGTTCTGTCTGCTCTCTGGGTCTGTGATGTGAGGGACAAAACCTCCCCCACGGGCACTGGGCACCATGGCCGGCAGTAGCTGGGCTCCTCACACCCTGCTACAAGGGCGGATGAAGGGGATTTGGGCACTGGCACCTGCAAAAGGCATTAACCCGGTGGGGAGGGCGTGGGGCTGGTCCTGTCTGTCCCCACACACCCCTCTGTCATTGTCTCCTATTTCATCTTGTCCACAGCCCAGGAAGGAGCTGAATTTTCATTCCCCCGCACTATAGAAAATATCTGTGACAATAAAATCTCATCGTTCAGGAAAGGGAGGGATAAAAAGACACCAAATTGCATTTGTCTTCCCTCAGTTTCTCAATCCCATGTTTTTCCCTCTGGGAGAGGGTGCAGGCCATCGACTCTGTTGGGCACGTGCTAGACTCTGAGCATCCCCAGTCCCCCGTGTACTTTGTCACAGCTAATTAGAGAAGGTAATTAACTGGCTTAACACAGGCGGGGTGAGGGGGGAGCCATTGACACATGCCCGTTCCCTCTTTTGCACTCAGGGGCTCCCTGTGCTGGACATTTGGGGAGCAGGGCAGGGTGCTGCTGGAACCTGGCTGTGTCCTACAGTAATCCAGTGGGATTGGGACCCTCAGGGTGGCTGGTGAGGCAGGGGTGACACCCCACACCACCAGCCCCTCAGCTCTCCCCTTCTGCTCAGGGCTCAGCTGCACGTTGCTTCCCTGCGTTGGCGACTTGGACGCCGGCACAGACATAATAAACCGCTTTTCCTTTTCCCCCTGTCACCGGAGCCGTTCCTGAGTCACATCCCTGGCTGCCTGGCTCTTCCCCAGGGCTGTCTGCTCTGGCTGCATAACCCTGTGCATCGGCTGCAGACTTCAAAGCAATGGGATCCATCCCGGCCGGGAAGGGCTGGAGGGATGGCAGTGCTCCGGGAAACATCTGCACGGGGCCGGGGGGGCAGGGGCTGGCGTGGCTGGTGGGATGTGATGGTCTGCTCCCCAAAAGCCTGGCTCACCCCTGGGCATTGCTTGTCTGCCCCAAAGAGCTTCAGGAGCTGGACTCTTCACCAAAGCCACATCCTGCCTCATTGTCCCATGTTCTCACAGGAGCATCCCAGGAGCAGGGACTCCACAGCTCCTAATGGCTGCTGCCCCCCTGCAGTGCTCCCGAGCTTGGCTGGGGGATGCAGGTGGGAGATGGGTCCTAAAAAGGACCAAAGGTGGCAGTGTGAGGGTGTCTGCTGTCCCCTCAGCCCAGTGCTCCCATGTCCTCTGGCCCTAATGTCAGCCGAGTTCACGGAGCAAAGCTCCAGCTCACAGGCAGCAACTGCAGCCAAAATCTGCAGAGTCTGGTCTCTGTGACCTTCCCTGGGGCCGAGCCCATCCCGCTGGCCCATCTGGAGATTTTTGTCCTCAGAGGCTCTTCCAGGCACCTCCATCCAGGACAGGGCTTGGCAGGGAGCAGTCGAGGAGGAGGACAACGACTTCAGTGTCCACCTGCTGCGGATGCAGTGGCCGATGCAATGCCTTGCCCAGCTTGTCTGTTTTACCAAAAACCCGAGTCCTTATTTCTTGCAGCACTCCCAGCCCAAGTTCTGCCTTCCCCAGGCAGGATGTGGCCCCAGAAATTGCCCCAAACCAGCAGATTTCTGCAAACCTGCTGCACGCTGGAGCAGTCTGGCAATGCTGGACCCCTGGGACCTCGCAGTGCTCCTGTGCCTGCCCCACAGAGCTCTGGCTGTCGCTGAGAGCCTCTTTATTGTTCTGGTGGAGGGTTTTGTTTCATCGCTGCCTTCCAAGTTCCCAGGGATCTAAATTCTAAAGCAGGGTCTTGTAAAGAGCCCTGTCCAGATGGGCGAGATGATATTGCCGTATCAGATGAGAACTATCCCTGTCTTTATCCACAGACAATGCAGCAGTGGGAGCAAACAAGGATAGAGCCTTTCTTCAGAGGCACATTAGCCAAATAAGAGCCTTCACTTTGTTTTATGCCGAAACCTAAGGCCCTTGAGGCCAGACCACCTCAGAGAACTGCCCCCATCCCTGCAGCCACATGAGGATTTGCCCCTTTCCCTATGGCCCATTTTCCTGGCAGGGCAGGGCAGCAGGTCCTGCCCATCTCATTGCTGGGGTGTTCCCTGTCTTGTCCCCACTGTCAGGGTGGTGTCCATGCCCCCAGGGCTGGGAAGGTCTCAGCAGTGCTGCAGTGACTGGGCAGCACTCAGGCCTCTTCTGTCCTTGGATACCACAGAAGGTGGAAGATGCTTTGGTTGTGCCCCATCACTGTGGGATAGTTGAACCCACTCCGACAAGACTCGGGGCAGCCGAGGCTGCTCCGTGCACTCCCTTGTGGTGATGCACAAGCCCTGTGGCCAATTCACCTGCTTTCAGATTTCATTACAAGACCCAGAATTCAGCCCAGGTTTGTTTTAAGAAGTTACCGGAGGCTGAGAGAGCCTGGGACTGATTTATGGCTTCCCATCAAAATCATGTGGTTTCACCACGAAACTTGGAAGCTCTGGCTGCATTTTTCCTTTGGAGATTTTGGCTTCACTCCAGGGCCGGGAGTGTGAATCCAGGGTGTGCATCAGGGCTGGAGTGCTCGGGTGCTGCGACTGAAATGGAGGAGATATGGATCACCACAAGGAGAATATTTAATGTCAGGACAACACAGCCATCGTTCTCAGGGAAGCACCGATAAGGCGGCGGGAGGCTTGGCACGGCACAGAGCTGCAGCAGGTCCTTTGCTCTCACTGTAGCTTTCATTTCAACACTCAACACTTATCACCCTCACATCCTGCTCCATGTCAGCGCCCAGAGCAGCATCTCCTGAGCTGCTGTGCCCAGGCAGGCTGGGAAGTTCCACTGCCCTCCCTGAAGCTCTGCTCTGGACTCACAAGGTGAGCTGCTGGTGCCCACCGGGGTTAAATATGTGGGCTTTTGCCAGAGAAGCATATTTCCAGCCTCAAACGTGCATTGTCAACCACTGCAGAAAGGTATTTTTCACTGCTCCATGTACTGTAAGCCAGCAGACAAGAACAAGACTACTTTTATTGCTATTTCTTCATATTTCCTGATATTGCCAGTCTGGCACTCACAACCCACAGGCAGATCCTGACCTGGGCCTGGGTTTGGATTACAGCGGCGATACCTTTGTCTTTGCTTTGCCTTTAATTTCAGATGCTTTGGGCCCTGTAGGGCTGAGCTGATAACCCTGGAGGGCAGAGCTCACAGACCCAGGGAGGGCAGCTTGGGTCAAGGGCAGACCCCAAACCAAGGCTGTGCCCAGGCACACAGAATCATTAAGATTGGAAAAGCCCTTCAAGATCATCAAGTCCAACCTTCAACCAAATACCCCATGCCCACTAAGGCATGCTGTGAAGTGCCACGTCTGTTTTTTGAACACTTTCAGCATTCTGTCTCCATCACATCCTTGGGGAGCCTGTTCCACAGCTGGACCTGGGCCAACCCCCTGCCCCTCACAGCAGCTCAAGGACCCCAAAGCCCAGTGATTGCCCGGGGCCCACAGACCCCTGAGGGTCACATTGTGGGGGTCTCAGCCTCTGGCTCATGGCAGTGCATGAACAGAGGAAAAGAGCTTTGTGTTACATAAATAACAAGGTCAAACCCCGCGAGCTGCTCCTGCTGCTCGCGTCCTGCCGAGCATCCCCCGGCGCGGGGGCCAGCGGGACAGCGCAGTCGCTTCAGGGCTTGGGTGCCTTTATGGTTTCAATTTAATGGCTTTTTAAAGTCAAGATGAAAGGGAGAGCCGGGCAGGGCCGCAGCAGTTCCCCTGTCTGCATCCGAAGGAAGCTGGTGGGGCCGCGCCGAGCACCAGTGGCTCCGTGCCCGCTTCCCGATCCTCCGCTTGCTCCTTCCCACCGCCGGCGCAGACACGTCCGCACCACGAACAGACGCTGTCCCTGCCAACACTGCGCCGTGCTGGGAAGTGCCAGCTCATGTGGCAGTGTGAGATGACCCCTCAAGGCCTGGTGTGGGACACTCAGGTGTCTGGCACTGCTCCGACAGCATGGCACAGTTGGTGCTGATGGTCTCTTCCATTAGCCACTCATTAAAGACCACATGTGATGTGGTCATTGCCAGCCATCAGCTACGGGCCAGGGCAAGACCCCAGCGCTCCTCGAGCAGCCATAAATTGAGCTGTACGAGGAGTCTGTAATTATTTTATGCCAAGCCTGGTATTTTCCTCCCCCCAGGGAGGCACTAGAGCGAACAAGAGCAGGCCTGTGCCAAACCATGCCCGGGCAGTGCTTTTATGAAATCTTGGGTTCGTCAGAATTAATTTCATTTAAAACATTCTTCTCGTTTTTCATAAAGCACAGCAAATCCGTGGTACTTAGGGCAGGAATGCAGCCAGAGCGCTGCCGGGCAGGCGGCGAATTACCCGCGGCAGATGGGCCATGACGGCGGGGTCGCCCACGGTCCGGAGCTGCGCCGGCCTCGCTTCCTGGGGGCATCCAGCTGGGAAGAGATGCTGGAGAAACAGCCAGGCATGGAGCTCCAGCCGTCCCATCCCGTCCTGTGCTCCCAGGAGATGTGGGAGTCCAGGTGTTTTGTCCCCAGAGCTCCGTGAAGGGTGTGGCTGTGGCCGTGACCGTTCCCATCCCGGTGCTGTCCCTGCATGTGTGGGATGGGGGCATCACAGACCATCTGCTTGAGTCCCCTGGCTGGTAGCAGCTGGCCCAGGGGTGGAACCCAGTCCAAAACCAGAGCAAAACTGCTCAGATTGTCAATAATTCAAGTGATTTTTGGGGCTGGGGATACCTGACTGGGGCTGGGGGCAGAAGCAGTGTGGGAACAAGGGTTGGGAGCTGGTGCTTCTGCCTTTTATGAGAAGGTGTGAAGACCAGAGCCATGGGAGAAACAAACCTCTGTCCACTACTACTGGGACATGGCAGGGCACCTTCCCAGAGGCAGGATCTCTGCAGGGCTGCTGCTGGAGGGCTCTTGGCTTGGGAGGGAGCTTAGACCCTGGGATCCAATCCCAACAGGAGAAATAGCTCAAAAATCCCATAAACTTGGAGACCTGACCCACTGGGAAGGGCTGTAACTCCCCTCCCTTCAATCTTCCCCTGCTTGCAGCCTCCCAGGACAGGACCCAGGTGAGCACCTCAGCTACTGTGTCCTCCTAGGATGCAAACAGGAGCTCGTGACCTTGGGTGACCCTGGGGCAATGAGAGGAGACACGGGACATCCCTGTGCGAGTTGGAAACCAGAGGGAGCCAATGGGTTCATCCAACTGGTCCTGCTGCAGGCTGGGATCATCCCTGCCATGCTGGGAACCTTGTTTGCTCCGAACTTCCACCTCCTGCCTGGCCAGTGGGCTCCAGCCTGCCAGGAAGCTGGCAGGGGTGAGTAGGGGGATTCAAGGGTTTAGCAGGTGTCCACCCTCATCTTTCGTCCTGCTGCAGGGAAATCCATGGCTTCGTCTTCCCTGTTCCTGCACGAGCCCTGCCCTTTCCCTCCGTGTGTGCGCTGCTAACTGGGATGGACTGGGAGATGGAGCAGCACTGGGGTCTGCACCATGGCCAGAGCCCTCCGAGCACCAGCCAGCTCAGTTTTGGCTGGATGGCACTCCAGAGGAGTGGTCAGCAGCTCCAGCACCGCGTGGCACAGCCAGGTGCCTGGCTGATGGCGTTTGCCAACCTCAGGGTCGGGTTGATCCGCGTCGCTCCGCAGTTTGCCGCGGAGCGTGAGAGCACAGGGCTGGGCATGCTGTTTATTTTGGTTAAATGGAGTTTTCTCTGGGAGACTGGGGGGCACGGGGGGCCTCCAGACAAGGGGCTTTTGTGAGCTGAGCTGCAAGCCGATCCCCTTTTGTGGTTTTGCTTTTTTGGATGATACAATTTGTTATTCCAAGAACTACCCAGCAAATGGACCCCATTAGCCGAGTCCCCAGAGCAGCTGGAGCTGGAGCTGGCGCTTGCAGTGCCTTTGTCTGCATCCACCTTGGGCCCACTAGGAGCACTGGGGCCATGGCACTGCTTTGCCCCTGGATGGTGCTTGGGGGAGATGGTGGGGCAGGAGCTGCTGTCTCTCCTTGCTGGCTGTGCTGACAGGGCATCTTATGGGATTAGCCTGGGCTGGGACCAGCAGAAAGCACTGGGTTTGTTGAACTCCCTGTCACACTCATGTCCCTGGCACACACTGACAATAACCCAGTTGTTGCCACGCTGCTGGGGGCTGGAGCCAGTGCTGGGGCAATCCATCCAGGGACAGCCCTTTTAGCCCCTCACACAGGGCTGGACCTCACCCTCATGCTTGATGGGAGCTGTGGGAATTCACATCCCTCTTTACCTTTGGGCACGAGCAGCATCCCCTGCACTGGGGCAGCATTTGGAATCCCACTGGCATCCCCCCACCTGATCCAAAGGGCCCCTGCACAGCCAGCACACAAAGGGCAGCTGCGTGAATGCCATGGCAGCCTGTGCTGTTGGAGCCCGGCCCCGGGGCCGTGGTGCCGGGGCACGGCCACTTCTGGCCACCAGGGCCGGGCGTTCCAGCCGGAGCATCCTTGGCCCGCTCGGCGCTGCCTCCCGCTGTGCAGGGATGCTGCTGGCTCTGTTTGTCTTGGCTCCCACGGGCTTTTTCCTGCATGTGAGAAGCTGGAGCTGCGCAGGAGCCAGTGGGTTTGTAAATAAAAGCGTCGGACACATCTCTGGGTGGTGCTGAAAGCTCCTGAATTAGCCCCACCGCCCTGACACAGGGCATGTGGCTGCTGCGTTCGGCACCCGCTTCCCGGCCCCGTCCTGGCCGCTCTTGCACAACATCCCCTGTGTCCCCCTCCCCAGCCCCACTTGCACCCACCCCTCCTGAAGTGCTGGGACATCCAGCTGGGATGTATCCCTGCTCCCACCAACCTCCTCACGGGACATGTTCCCCAGACCTGGCTGCCCCACAGCGAGGAGGGCTGTCCAGAAGCGGGCAGCAGACACCAGCCATGCCCGGAGATGAGTTTGCCACAGGGGCTGGGTGCCGGAGCATCCCTAGGGCACGCAGAGGGCTCATTGGCTGCCGCCAAGTAGCCCCTTGGCCATCTCCGATTGCTGAGGAGCCGGGAGGAGAGGAAGCACTTCACCTCCCGCACTGCCCGGCCGCACACCGTGTTGGCGCTGGGCTGGTGCGGGCAGGAGCGGCCGGAGGCCGTGGGACACTGGCCTTGCACGGAATTTGCTTTCCATTGGCTCATCAGGGCCACGGTCCGGCCCTGGCAGAGCCCAGCGGGGGCCGTGGGAAGGGGCAGCCCTAAGTTCCCAACAAAAGGAGCCCGGCAGCGGGCAGGAGACAGTGCCGGGAGCCAAGTGCAGGGGCAGGAGCCCGGCCAGGGCTCCTCGAAGCAGCCGCCTCCGCTCGCCGCTGCCCGCAGTGCGCCGGGGGTGGAGGCGGCCGCAGCCCCCGGTGCCTCCCTCGGGGGCAAAGGCCAGCACCGATGGGGGGTTCCTGGCGCCCAGCCCCGAGCACAGCCCTCCTCGGACCGCGCCCCCGCCATTCCACCCAGGGCCTGACATCTCAACGTGCCGAGCCTTCGGAAAAGAGCATTTTAATGCTCTTGCTGTAAAAGCGGTGGAAAATGTCCGTGGGCTTGTGCAGGAAGGCTCCCGGGAGCTGGCCACGCCGTGGGCGTGCCGGGCGCTGGCTGAGCCCTGCCAGGGCAGCTGGGGTGGGGTGGGATCCTGTGGAGCCCCACGTCTCTCTGAGACACCCCTGCAATCGCAGCCAGCTCTGCTCATCCCGGTGATTTCTGCAGCAGGAGTGAGGCTGGTGCTGCCTCTGCCAGGTGGGTTCTGCAGCCACTCGAGGCACAGAGGGGACTGTCACCTCCCCATCCCCAGACATTACCTCCTGCCATCCCTGCCTCCAGAGCTTTTCCCTGTGTTCTTCCCCCACCAACTCCAGGCTGAAGGCTTCCTTGGGCATCTTTTCTGTTTTTTTGGGTTTTTTTAAATAATTGTCCTCTAGAAAAATGGGCTGAATAGGTCGATTTAATTTTATCCCCATATTTCATTGCTCAGAAATGCCAGGCTAGTGTGGCAGTGTGGCACCTGCAGCAGATGCCCAGTGCCTGCCCAAACTGGGGCTGCCATGTGCCTGCCACTTCCTAGAAGGCAACAACATGCCCCAGGTTTGGCCTGATCCCCGGATCAGGTCTGATCCCCAGGTTTGGGTCTATTCCCAGCTCTGGGTCTGTTCCCAGGATCGGGGCCTGCTGCTAACATGGGGAAATGATTGGCATAACACTTGGGGTCCCTTGGCCACCGTAACTGTGCCAGCCCCCTTCTGAGCACGCTGGCAGCCTCCTGGCACCTGTGCCCAAACAAGGGGGTGCCCCCTTGCCAAGGCAGGGGGTCCTGGCTGGGCTCAGCAGCGTGCTGCTGGCAGGAGGAGACCCTCTGGGCAGTGGGTTCCATGTGGAGACTGAGGGAGGTTCCCACATGACACAGCCTGGAGGAGAACTCGGAGTGAGTGGAGTGCTTTTCCAGCTCCAAGCCTAAACAAAAGGTTTTGTAATAAGTGTCTCCCTGTCCCCGGGTTCAGGGTCCGGCTTTGCGCCCCGGTGCTTCCGAATGGGAACATTTGAATGCACCAGATGGGAGCACAGGGGTGCAAAATCAGGGACTGACCCTGAGGGACCAGATTTCATCCCATTCTCAGTCCCCTGGGACACTGCAGGGACACGGAGACAGCCCTGAGTGCCACTGGCTGCGTGTCCATCCAGGGCCAGCATCTCTAACAGAAACAAATAAGTCCTACTGAGAAAATATTCCATATATTCTGCACTGCTTTCCACTGGTGCTGGAGCTCCAAGTCCCCAGTTTTGCTTGGCAAAGGGTCAATGGCAACAGCGACGCCCAAGGCAGATGCTCAGGAGCCATGAAGGTCACCAGCTCCTTTCTTAGCCAGTTCCCAGCACTGCACCAGCTTCTCCTTTCTCCACCCTGGGTCCAGAAGTGTTTTTTCCTCTGGGATGATCTGGAACACATTAAATCCATACCATTTCCCTCTGGGCTGCCCTGTCCAGGTCTGGTTGCTCTGCAGGTGCTGCGTGCCCTGGGCAGGGCAGAGCTGCCCCATGGTGTCGCACTGGGAGGAGAAGAGCAGTGGGAGATGAACACAATTTTGGATGAAGGGGTCCAGGTAAGGGGTGTGGTCTGGAACCCTTTGAGGCAAAATCAATGGGATGCTTGATTGAACGGGAAATTTGGAGCCTGGAAAGGAGAATGTGGCTTTGGGTCATGGCAAGTTGGAGCTAAGTGATGTTGAAAGAGGGTTAACGACAGAGATGGTGCACGTCGGGACACTGAGTGGCACCTCATGGTCCCCAGGACATATCACCCCCTGTCTGGGAGTAGTGCTGTCCTGTGGGATGCTGCTGCCTCTGCACGGGGTCCTGGGGCATGGGGGTTTGGCATAATCCTCAGGAAAGCAGGGCCACTGGAATTCCCTGTGAGGTTGTTGACGCCAAGACAAAAGAAATGTGGAAATTAAAAAAATAATAATAAAAAAAAGTAGAAATTTCAAATTGAAAAATCAAAGCAGCTGATTCAGCAATGGTGAAACATCTTGTGACAGCATCAGGCAAATTATTTCCAAACAAAATTCTGGGAAAAAATCAGCTTGATTTTGCACAACCCACAAGTGTCCCAATGGAAAGGCACTTGGGGGTTGTCCATTGGGATGGGGGCATGGAGCCCCACAGGGCTGTGGAGCCCCAAGAGCGCAGCCTGGCAGACAGGATGCCCCCTAAAATGAGGATTACAGGGCACAGGGGAAATCTGAAATCCATCCAGGAGCATGAGGCTGTGCCAGACGGGAGCATGGGATACGGGAGTGTCTTGTCAGAGTTTCCACTGAACACCTCGGGCTGGCTGGGGTCTCGCATCAGCTCACAGGAATTAAATTAAATTAAATAACATAAATACTGCCTGAAACGTGCACTCCATCCCCTTCCCTGGGTGTGGAAATGGGGAAGCAGCTGCGCATGGCTGCCGTGCCAGGAGTGCTCCTTTATGGTGCATGGCCTTGGGGGCAGCAGGGGATGGGGATGGGGATAGGGGTGAGGATGAGGAGGGGATGGGTATAGAAATGGTGGAGGGAGGGGGATGCAGACGTCGATGCTGCGATTTACCGAGGCGAAGGCAGGACCGAGGCACCGCCCCGGCAGGTAACCCCATCCCCCAGCGCCGCCCGCCAGGGAGGGACGCAGCCGAGGCTCCCGCTCCTGAAATTTATTTTAATGTAAACCTAGCTGTAAGGCAGCTTTTTCTCATTTTTAAACTATTTCATATCAATCCTTGGCCTGACATTTGTTTTCTTTGAGTGCGGTGGGGAGCGCGGTCGGCATTGCTGAGGATATCTCCTCTGGAATCTTGGCAGAGGCGGCTCCCTATCTTTGAAGAAACGGCAAATGCAAAACAGAAGGCCGATATTAGAGAAGCATAAACAATATTTTTTCCCCCCGTTAACCCCAGGAGCGGCGCAGGGGCCGGCTCGGGGGGACACTGACCCTCCCCAGCATCGCTGCGGGCAGGTCCCGTCACCCGCGGCCACGCCGTTGTCCCCAAGGGCTGTGACCGACCCGGCGGGACAGAGAGCGGTGGCAAGCGGGGAGTGGCCACGCCGGGAGGGTTTGCAGTGGTTGGGGAGGGGCTGGTGTAGCCAGGGGTGCCCCAACCAGGGTCTTGCCCTGTTGGGGGTCAGGAGCCGAGCTCTGGAGTCTCCCCCCGAGGAGATGCAGCTCCGAGGGTGAAGCGGGTCTCACCGGGTGATGTGTCAGAGGGGTTTTGGGGAGGATAAAGGGGGGAGGATGTGCGGGAACGGGGGCTACCCAGTCGGGCAGGGACAAGCAGCAGTGCTGGCACCAACCAGGCTCACCTGTGGAGTTGCTAAAAAGCTGGGAAAGGAGAGGAAAGGGCAGCTGGGGCAGGGATGGGGATGTTCCTGGTGTTTTAGACAGGAGGGGATGCTTTCACAGCAATTCACACATCTGCTGTCATACCTGGGCAGGTGCTGAGGGAGGAGTGGAGAGCTCAGGTGGGAAAATCACAGGGTGGGGACACGGTGGTGGGGATGCTGTGCCAGGGACTGAGCTGCTGACCAGTAGCCCCAGCTGTCCTGGGGCACTGGGAGCCAGCTCGGGAGCTGCTGGCTCCATGCTGTCCCACTGCTCTGGAGCTTGTATTTACCATGGTGCAAGGCCAGCACGTCTTTTCCTTGGGAGAACAGGTGCTGCTGCTGAGGCTCCTTGCTGCACCTGGGGCCACTGTGGGCTCCCCAAGTGCTGTTATGGGCTCCCACCACATCTCCCTTAGCAGGGGTCCCCTTCCCGTGGGATGGGTGGGCAGGGCTGGAACAGCCACAGCGTTCCCACATGTCCCAACCTGCAGCCCCCCAAAGGGAGCTGCCCTGAGCACCCTGCCCCAGAAGGCTCATTATAATGAAGCCAGTGACCCCAGCACGAGGCTGGGAGTTTAAATGTCTGCGGTTGATGGCCTCTTGCCTGCAAATTCCCTGAGATGGGAATCGCTCTCTGCGGGTCCCTCCAGGCTTAGCAGATTTCTTTGCAAAACACTTGTTGCCTTAGAAAACATTATTTCTGCACAGGAGCAAGGTGGGTCTGACCTGCAGACCTCGGGAAAACTCCAACTGCTTCCCACTGCTCCCACCAGGACTTACCTGTCCCTGGAGCCCAGCCAGCAGAGGGTCCTTGGAGAGTGGTGCCCAATGCTCCGGCAGCTCCCTGGGGCTCGCAGCCCCTGTCCTTCCCTGTGCTGTCTGGGCAAATGCTCCACATCCCACACCAGGATCCGGGCACAAGTGTCTGTGCTTGACCATGGCATGAGCCTGGGTTCACAGAGCAGTTTGGACCCTGCACAGCCCCTGTGCAGTCCCCTGGAAAGGGGTTCTGACTGAGGGGATGGAACCCCCTAACAGCCTCAGCACCCTCATCCCTACTGCAGCCCAGCTCTGGCACTTGGCTACTGCTCTGCTCCTCCAGCCCTCAGGGACAGCGTCACAGCGGCCTCCGGGCAGGCCACCATCCCACTGGGAAGAGGAGGAGGAGGAGGAGAGGGGAAGAAGAAGGGAAGAAAAAATTGAATCCCCACAAAAATGTCTTCATAACAGGAAACGTCTCATAAAATACCTGTGGTTTGGCATGTGTGATTTGACTGGTCAAACTATGCACCTGGCAGGGAACCCTGCTATTAATGCTGCAGCTCTGGTATTTCGGTGGAGTGGAGGCTGGCGGGGGGGTGGGAGCGGGGATTTGGGGTGCAGAAACCCCCCGCTGGGGCCAGAGCAAGGGGGGACATGTCCCTTGGGTCTCACTCACCTCCGTGGGCGACCTCCCAGCTGTATATCGGCGAGAGAACTGCAGCACCCCAGGGATGCCGTGAGCCAGGCTGAACCTTGCCCAGGCAGGAGCTTGGTGTTCCTGCAGCCCCGAGCCAGGGATTTCCATCCAGACCCGTGCCCCGGCCAGAACCGACCCGGGGGTGTCCGCCTGGCTCTTGGGTGCCCACCCTTTCTCAGGGACGGCCTCAGCCCCACGCCCACCCCGGGCAGCGACTGCCGGGGCTCTGCCGCGCTCCCGAGGAGTTTGGACAGCTGGAGGTGAGGGATTAAGCCCTGAGCCGTGACCTGCGGCTGCGCTCCCGGCACACACGCCCGGGGTCACTAATCCGCTTGAGCTGGGCCCTGACCCGGCGGCCGCGGGATCAAGTGGTGGCACCGCCCCTGGGGTTGGCATCGCTGCAGGACCCCTGGGTCCCCGGCTCCAGGCAGCGTGAGCCGTGGGCAGCTTGCACCACGGCCATGCCATGCCGTGCCATGCTGTGCCTTGCCATGTCATGCCATGTCATGCCGTGCCGTGCCGTGCCATGCCGTGCCATGCCGTGCCATGCCATGCCGTGCCATGCCGTGCCATGCCGTGCCGTGCCATGCCGTGCCATGCCATGCTGTGCCGTGCCATGCCGTGCCATGCCGTGCCATGCCATGCCGTGCCATGCCGTGCCGTGCCATGCCGTGCCGTGCCATGCCGTGCCATGCTGTGCCATGCTGTGCCGTGCCATGCCGTGCCGTGCCATGCCGTGCCATGCCATGCTGTGCCGTGCCATGCCGTGCCATGCCGTGCCATGCCATGCCGTGCCATGCCGTGCCGTGCCATGCCGTGCCGTGCCATGCCGTGCCATGCTGTGCCATGCTGTGCCGTGCCGTGCCATGCCGTGCCATGCCGTGCCATGCTGTGCCATGCTGTGCCGTGCCGTGCCGTGCCATGCCATGCCGTGCCATGCCATGCCGTGCCGTGCCATGCCGTGCCGTGCCATGCCGTGCCATGCCATGCCATGCTGTGCCGTGCCGTGCCATGCCATGCTGTGCCTATCCCGCTCCGTTCAGGGCCAGGCGCGGGCACTGTGAGGGGGAGCAGGTCCCTGCAGATGGGGTGGGGTGTTTTTTCTTCGTCAAGGAAAATGTTTTCTTGTTCCCTGGGCTGCTGGCGGGCGCGGCTCCGGCTCCGGCTCCGGGTCCGGCAGCGCGTACAGCAGCCTTGGATCGGATCAGGTGTCATGCAGTTAAGGACAGGCTGGTGCCAAGTCTCCCCCGCGCTCCGGCGCTGCTCAGCCGAGCTGCTCCCTGATGCCTTTGGCTTTCGCAGCCCGGCCTGCGGAAACAACGTGCTGTTCTCCCTCTTCATAGCTCACTTTTCGTTTTTGACTCGGTTTATTATTATTTTTAAAGCATGTGTAGCGCAAAGCAAATCATCGACCTCCCGCTGGACTGGGGCCAGCCCCGTGTTGGGCTTGGAAATCCTCCCTGCTTTATTTTTTATTGTAAATGACCGGAGGATGGAGCGGCTCGATGGGACACGGCGGCGGCCAAGCTCGCCTGCTCCAGCCCACCCACACGCGCGGCTGCTCCCGGTGCTTCCCTTTCCCTGCGTCCCCCCACCCCGGGCGAACGCGAGGTGCTTCCCACGGCTCCCCCCAGCCCGGGACCAGCTTCTGCCACGACTTCCAGAGGTGGTGGCTGTGCCCTGTGGTCCCAGAGCACAGGCTTGGGCATGGGGAAGAGGATGGGGAAAGCAATGGGCATGGGGATAGGGATCAGGATGGGATGAGGCTTCACCAGTGAGCCCGGGCATGCAGTTGAAGTGCATCAAATTCCCCATCCTGCCTCATCCTTGAGCCACTCCGTGGGGCTGGCGTAGCCCTGGGATGGATGTGGGGCCAGATGGGGTGAGTGCCAGAAAGCACATGCTGTGCCCCAAACTGACCACGCTTTGACTGCCGGGTTTAAACAAGCTCCCCGTTGTGCCGACCTTCAGTCACAATGGCAGATCCCCCGTGGATCACATATATTGACTTAAAAAATAATTAGCCTCAAAGGGAGCAGGCGCGGGGCCGGCCAGGCCCTTCATTAATATTTAAGTAACAGGGGCCATAAATCAGCTGCAGCTCAACCAACAGCCCTGGCCGTGTCCGTGGGGAAGCAGGGCCATGGTGTTCACAGGAACACTGCCCAGTCCACCGGCATGGGAGTGCTGACATGGGCTCTGTGGGGAGAGTGGGACAGGGAGGGGGGCAGCAGCCTTCTTCCACTGGGAATGGCCAGGAGCACACCAGGAACACGCTGGGAGCTCACCAGGCTGCCCAGCACAAGCCACGAGCGGTTCCGGAGCGACAGAGGCAGCACGGGCTGGTTGTTTTCCTGCAAGAACAAGGTGACATTTCTTGTCTCTTTTCTCATGGTTTAAGTGTGAGATTTTTTCCCTGTTCCCAGTGCTTTCATGGCGTGCCAAGGGTTTTTAACACGTCTGCTCGCCGCCTGCCAGGGGAGCCGACACTCGCACCGTCAGCGTGGCGGCGGCGGCTCTGAAGCCGTGCCAGGGGTCTCGGTGCTGGGTCGGGGCCCTGCTTCCCCCAAAGCAGAGCAGTGTGGGGTTGCTGGGCCCCATCCTGCTCCAGCATCCCCAGAGAACAGCATGGACCCCTCAAGTGCTGCCCCTGTATGAACCCTCCTGGCTGAGCAGCTCCTGCTGGGCTTGGCTTTGCGTCAAGGGATGGTTTTGGTCGTACTGGAGTGTGCCGGGGGGGCTGCAGCTGCAGCTGCAGCAGTGCCCAGCCTGGTGGCTGCAGTGCCCAGGCAGAGTGGAGTGAGCCAGGAGGGGCTACAATTGGGACCCCCAAAGCATCTCCCCTGCTCCAAGTGGGAAAAAAAATTAATCTCATGGGATTTCTGTTGGCCATACAAGAGCAGGTTCTTGATCCCAGGAGGACAGGCAGGTGACCCTCAGGAGGATGGGCAGGTGAGCCCTGTCTGTCTGTAGCCACCCCATACACATGATGGATCTGCCACCATTCACGACCTGCCAGGCGAGATGGGAGCGTTGTGTGGCTGCTCCGTGTGATTAATTATCACTTCATAACACAGGAGATTTCAAGCATGAAAGAGCCTCTCCACAAGCACGTTGTGCACACTTTATCCATCATATGAGACTCCAGATGTTTCCATTTTATTGTTATTAAATCACTGCCTGGAGAGCGCGGGTAGCAGGAGGCCTCCTGCCCCAGTGCTGGGCACGGCTGGGGGGGACAGCACAGCACCAGAGACCCCTTTGCTGAGGGAGCTGGGGGGCTCAGGCCAGGCTCCCTCTGCTGCTCTGCAGAGACTGGGGCAGCTGGAATTGACCCAGCTGGATCAAGGGGGTGACAGAGGACACAGAGAGGGAACTCAGTTTCACATCCAATACACAATGAAACTGCGGTCAGATTCCCTTGTCCTCCCTCTCCCTTCCCTCTGGCTCCGTTTTCCCTGCATCCCACGTCTCTCTGAGAGCTGAGGTCTCACAGAAGGAGGATGCAGTGCCCAGCAGCAAGGGGCTGAACCACCCCAGGGTGCTGCTCCCATGGCAGAATCCTGAGAAAACAACCCAGTGGATGGGAGGAGAAGAGGTGATTCCAGCCCAGGTGGGAGAGGAGAGAGCTATGAAGGGAGGGAGGTAGAGATGGAGGCACAGGGGTCATACCAGGTAAGGAAAACAAGTAAATAGCTGATTCAGGGGTTTGTTCTCCTCTTTTATTTAACAGAAACTGTATTTTTACAGCTGCAATCCCTTAAAATGGGATTCTTTCCCCCTTAAACAAATCCTTGTAAAATAATGCTTCATAAAAAGAAGAGTTCCTCTCCTCGACCCTGAAGACAGAAAAACAATAATGCCAGCGAGGCCCCGGCTGTGCTGCCAAGGAGGCCGGGGGTGGCTGTCACCCGTGTCCCTGGCAGTGCCACCCGACCCACAGCCTCGGCTCTGGGTGTCTTAGCGGGAATGGCACCGCTCCGGGCCCGTGGCTCCGGTGGGATGGGCAGAGCAGAGCTCCTCTTCCAGCATCTGCCACAGCCACCTGCATCCCCACAGGGTCCATCGTGCTGCTAATGGCAGGGCCATCCCTGTCCCCTCCAGCCCTCAGCTGACTCCCAGACCATTTTCCAGGCACAAGACCAGCTGTCAAGGCTGCCTTGTCCCTGGAGACTCCAAAAACCTGCCAAGCCCTTGTGGCATCAGGAACAATCCCATGCTAGGGCTCTCCACTCCCTTGACTTAATTTGCTTTAATTTTGTTTTAATTTGGGTTGTTTTTTCTCTAGGCTGCAGCTTTTTTTTTTTTCACTGCTGCTTCAGCAAAAGCAATTCAGGAAATTCCGATGAAATCCCGGCATGCAGCAGCCCTGCCCCTGCTCCCTGGCAGGACAGGCCAGGAGCTTAATTCTCATTAATAACCACCACAGGTCAATTATTGCGAGAAGGAGGAAAAACAGCAAAAAGCACTTTGGCGTCACGTGTTGTTTAAGCTTCCAAAAATAAATGTTCTTTGCAAATCAATCTGTTTGCAGCTCTGCACGTGGAGCTGACAGGGAGAATTACTGGAGGAAGAGAGTATTTATAAAGGGGGTTTATTTTAAATAAACAGGCACTTAAGGCTGAGGCTGCTGCTCTCGTCTCCCATCCCTCGTCCTCCGCGCGAGTTCCTGGCGCTGCCCGCGAAGCGCCGCAGTTGAGCCACAAACGCGGCAAGTTTGTGGCTCCCACATCATGGGTTTGGCCCAGCACCCACTCAGGAGGCTCAGCACCCCTTTGGGAGGCTCAGCACCCACTCAGGAGGCTCAGCACCCACTCAGGAGGCTCAGCACCCATTTGGGAGGCTCAACATGCACTCAGGAGGCTCAGCACCCATTTGGGAGGCTCAGCATGCACTCAGGAGGCTCAGCACGCACTCAGAAGGGTCAGCACCCACTCAGGAGCCTCAGTACCCATTTGGGAGGCTCAGCACCCACTCAGGAGGCTCAGCACCCATTTGGGAGGCTCAGCACGCACTCAGGAGGCTCAGCACCCACTCGGGAGGTTCAGTACCCCTTTGGGAGGCTCAGCACCCACTCGGAAGGGTCAGCACCCACTCGGGAGGCTCAGCACCCACTGGCTGCCCCCAGGGAAGGCAGGGCTTGGCAGAGGCAGCCTGTGCCTCCCACAGGCTCTTGTGAGAGGAGCCCCATCTCACTTGAGGGATGTGACAGCAGTGCTGGGCTCAGTGGGCTGCAGGTCTCATCTGCCTTTCCCCCCCCACTCTCATTGTTGTTTTAAAATGTATAAGGGATGTGAGAGTTACCACAGACACTCGGGGCAGCTTCTGTAAGACTCCGCTGGGCACCCCTGTGGCTGGTTACAGTGCAAGATGAGGGAAGAGCCTCGAGTTGTGTCAGGGGAGGTTCAGGTTGGACATCAGAAAGAATTTCTCTTTGGAAAGAGCTGTCAGGCATTGGAAGGGGCTGCCCAGGGAAGTGGTGGAGTCCCAGTCCCTGGAGGTGTCTGAGGAACAACTGGACGTGGCACTCAGTGCTCTGGCAAGGTGGGGATCAGTCACAGGTTGGGCTCAATGGTCTTGGAGGTCCTTTCCAACCTGAGTGATTGTGGGATTCTATTCTATAAACTGTATTTACCGTGCATCTCCCATCTGCCAGGAAGGGCAAGATGTTCAGGATATCTGCTCCACAAAAAGTCAACTTCCCGGGAGTCCCGCTCCCACGGGGATCATTCTCAGGCTCCCAGCTGGTCCCCGTGAGGTGGGGGTGTGTACCCAATGTCACTGTTGCTTTGTCTGCAGGAGCCGTGGGAGCAGGATGCTGCCGGACGTCGTGGCGCTGCTG
This sequence comes from Anomalospiza imberbis, assembly GCF_031753505.1. Lineage (NCBI taxonomy): Eukaryota > Metazoa > Chordata > Aves > Passeriformes > Viduidae > Anomalospiza > Anomalospiza imberbis. The sequence continues at coordinate 3,922,475 of NC_089705.1, forward strand.
GTGATGCTGGGCACGATGGTGATGGTGATGGGCCCTGGCTCGGCCGCGGGAGGCGGCGTGGGGGGCTACGCTCAAGTCAAGTACATGCAGCCCATGGTGAAGGGACCCCTGGGACCCCCGTTCCGTGAAGGCAAAGGGCAGTACCTGGGTAAGGGATGCACTCTGTGGGACTGTGCGAGGACATGGGGCAGTGGGAAGGGGACATGGCACCTCACAGCCATTGGGCACTTGTCACCTCTACCCTTCAGGGTCAGAGCTCCCAGAAGCCGCCTGGCACAGCCGAGGGTGCTGCTGTCCAAAACACTTTTGGCCAAGCACGGCCAGATCATTTGGGTGTTTAACCCAGTGCAAAAGGACAGGGAGGACACGGGTAGAGGCTCAGCAGGGAAGTGAAGCCCTGTGCTGGGGCTGGGAGGGCACCTTGGTCTGGGAGCCAGGGGACACAGGGGACTATCCAGCCTCTGGCTCCTACCCTCCTGCCCATCCCCAACAGCGGGAGGCACAAAAGCCCCAGCACTCTGCCTTTCCCTGCTGTTAAACCTGAGCTGTCCTGGCAAGGCTTTTTCCACTCCTCCACCTATTTCGTTTCCCTGTCTGCATTTTGCACCAGCCGGGAAAGGAAAGAGTGCCAAGGCTGGAGCTGAGACCCAGCCTGGCGAGAGAAGAGCAGGAGAGAGACATTTCCTCTCTCAGAGGGCAGTGACCAGAAACTCCACACATGTTAAATTGCTCCCCACTGAGTGATGTGCACCCAGAGGGGCAGAGGCACCAGGGTCATTGCTCTGCACAGCCAGTGCTCCAGCACCCCCAGCATTCTGTAATCCCTCGTCCCCAGCTGCCCTGCCTGCACCCATCCCAGTGCTGGCACCACCATGGGATGGGGTGCTGCTGGGCTTGGGTATCCAGACCTGCCAGGTCGGTGCTCTGCCCTTGGGAAGAGCCACTGGAGCCTCCCCACGGGTTGTCATGGACCTGGACCCTCCCAGGGGCTGAAGTCTTTGCTCTGGGAGGAGAAACTGGAGAAGGCTGGGCCACCGGTGGCTGATTTACTGGAGGGCTGAATGGCTTATCAGGAGTTCAGCTCAGCACATGTGTCAGAAAACACACAGAAAACCTGGAGCCGAAGTGTGCTTCAAGCCCCCCCTCCCTGCCCCCTTCCCAGCTGTTGTAAAGCTGCTCCCTGAATCCCAGCCAGAGCCAAAACCTTCCAGCGTAGCACAGGAACACTTCAGCTGCTGGTGGGACTGGATTCAAATCTCTCCCTGCTGTTCTCCCTTCTTTTTTCCCTTCTTCCTATGCATGGGAGCGGCTTGCTTTGCCTCTGAGCAATGCTGCCTATGGTGGGGAGAGCAGTGAGTGGGGCAAGGAGGGGTTTGGACAAGGTCTGCCAAGTTAGACCAGGCAGAGGGACGCTGAGGCAGGGCAGAGCACAGAAGTCCCTTGGATATTACTCCTCTAAAACCCTTGAGAAGGAGAGGACAGGTGGGGGACAGGAGAGAGGGACGCAGAGACAGCTGCAGCCCGAGCCACCGGCTGTGGGGCCACACAGAGCCAGCTGGGGAAGCCGGTGCCTCCTGGATCCCACCGAGCTCCCATCTCTGCTTAACCTCTAATTTGGCAAGGAAAATCCCTGCTGGCCTTCTGCCCTGCTCGGGGAGCTCAGCTGACTCGCCGCGACGGCGCAGGGCTGTGCCGTGCCCCTGCAGGTTACCCCGACCCGGTGAGAGCTGTGCGGGGCCCCCCTGGGCTGCCCCAGCCTGGCCGCGGGGCTGGGGGTTCCCTCCTGCCTCCAGGTGCCATCTGGTGAGTGACAGGTTTCCTCAGGGTGCCAGACACCTTTTCACACCCAAAAATATCTGCCTCAGAGCACAGTGGGAGCTCAGGGGAGGAGATGCTGCTAAATGCTGAAATGCTCAGAACATTGAAGCAGAGATTTGCACACTGGGGGTTTATTTTGGCTTAATTTAAACTATGTTGATGGCCCTGCAGCCAGGTAAACCCATGAGTGAGCGCTGTGCTGGGGCACCCACTGCTGGGAGACAGTATGAGAGGTGCTAAAACACTGATCCCACGCAACATCCCTGTGAGCCTGTGAAACTCTCTCACGAGACAGAGCTTGGCAGCAGCTCTGGAACAAGCTCGGCCAGGCTCCGCCACAGAGCAGCCAACCTCTCCTTCCTGCAGTGTCATCTGGCTGTGCTGGCCAGACCCGCTGCTGGCTGCTCATGGCTGGGAACCACTTCCCATCCTGCTGGATTATTCCTCTGCTGGCCAGTCTGCGCTGCTGGGTCCCTTCTCCAGGCAGGAGGGGTCCTTACCGGGATGAACACAGCTCCAGAGGGGCTGCAGCACCCATGTCCATGCTCCTCAGGAGGTGGAATGCTCTGTAGTGCCCAGGTGGGAGCTCCCAGGGCCATTCCTGCCCCGTCCCCTTCCTGCTGCCCCAGCTGGCTCTGTGTTAACATTCATGGCAGCTCAGTTCACGCATCGAGAGGAACACAGAACCCCACGCTGGTGTTGGGAAGCGCAGGGCTCCGAGACATGTGTCTGTGGTGAGACATGGGCTTTTGAAATCGGACACCAGTGGGGCTGCAGTGTCCCAGTTTCTCTCCGCTGACGGCCCCGGTTTGGTTTTCCCGTCTGCTTTTTTGGCCGCCTGCAAGCTGGCAGCTCCCGCCTGGCGTTTCTCTCCACTGCCTTGTGTGAGAGAGTGTGTGTGTGCTTTTTCCTTCCTTCGTGGGATCAGCTGTAGATCCTTGTTCTGATTCCATGCAAAATGACCTAGAAAACCAATTCATTTCAAACCATTGCAAGAAAATAAAAAATTAAAAAGTAGGGGGGAGAAAACACATTGAAATAATTTACTGGAGATTTTTTTTCCAGAATCCAAACCCCAGAAATAGTGCAGCACTGCACAGCTCCCTTGCCCTCTTTTCCACACCGTTTTCCGGGGTGAGAAGCAGAAGTTTGCAGAAATCCAGTGGCAGTGTCATGACAGACAAGTATTTCCTTCATCAAGAGAGCCAAGTGACCGCAGCTACAGCTGAGGACGTGGGCCAGGCTTTGATTTATAGATAAGCTCTAAAAATGTTTCCATTACCCAAGGAAAACACAGCAGCACTGGGCTGGGAAGAGCCAGAGCTAATTGCTGTGTTCAGGACAGGCAAAGCCACCTCTGATGCTCTGGGAGCCGTGCCTGCTGCTGCCACAGTTATTCTTTTCACGTGTCTCAAATCTCCCATAAGCTTTTCCCGTTGACTGAGGAAATCTCCGTGCTGGCGGATGCCAGCACCACGTGTGTCCATGCTCCCAAAGCCCAGCTTGGCTCACTGAGAGGCCAGACTGGCAGACCTTGTATCCTGCTCCCACCCCAGGCAGGACCCATCCCCATCCCAGGAACTTGTTCATATAGATCTCTTCCCAACTGGAATGATCTCCCTCGGGCAGATTTGATTTCAATTCACCCAAGATGTCATAGCCCTTTCCTCTGCCTTTTGCATTTCTCATCATTGTTGCGTGTACATGCGACTGTCGACTATTTCCTTCATTTCAAACTGCCCAAAAAAGAGCTTGTCAGACTTATTCTTTCTCACCCTTTCCTGGTGTCACGTGGGAGGTGACACTCTGCCTGGGCCAGCCTCGAGGAGTTATTTATGCTCACGTCTGTGCTTTCCATGCTGAGCTGTGGTGGGCATGTCATCTGCCTCTCCTTGCCTTTGGAGTCTCTCAGCCCATTAGTTTCTTTCTTATATCCGTTTGCAAAAGACCTCAATAAATTCTTGAAATGTCAAGTGGTTGCGGCCTATTCCCAGCTGGGCTGACTCATTTGGACGGAGCTGAGGCGGCATTTCCCTCCCAGCTCTTGGCTTCTCCTCCATCCCCAGAGCTTTTTTGCTTTTTGGTTTTTCTCTGCCTTGCTGGACTCAGGAGCTGTGCCAGCAAGCACTGTAGGCATGGCCTAACGCACACATCCATCGCCTCCTCAGGCTCTCGAGTACATGTCCAAGAGTTTTCTTTTTAATCCAAAAGGATTAAAGGTCTCCCAACGCCCTGGACTCGCGGGACAGAGTGAGGGATTATCCTCAGACTTGGCTCGTTCTGTCGCCATCCTCTCAGCTGAGCCCAGGCAGGGGCAACTGAATCCCACGGTGCTTTCGAGGCCGCTGGGAAATGAGGCAGCAGAAGGTTTGAATCCAGCTCCAAAACCACCCTGCAGTAACTCATCACAAAATAGTCCTGCCAGAGCTGACAGCAAGCACTGGCACCTTCCATGGTGTCACCTGACATCATGGAGGGATGTGAAGCTGGAATGAGAACTCTGGGCTTTGGCCTTGCCTCAGGACAGCCCTCTGATGTGGGGGCCCAGGAATGCTGTGGCCCTGTTTCAGTGGAAGGGTCCCCCTTCAAGCCCAGCCCAGGCCACTCAGAGACCCCGGCTCCAACATCCCAAGGACACTCCTTGCCCACGGCCAGCTCTAGTGACGCTCTGTGTCTCCTCTCTCCACAGACATGCCGCCTCTGCTGCCCATGGACCTCAAAGGGGAGCCAGGACCGCCAGGGAAGCCTGGCCCACGTGGACCTCCCGGGCCCCCCGGCTACCCGGGAAAACCGGGCACCGGGAAGCCGGGAATGCACGGCCAGCCTGGGCCAGCTGGGCCCCCTGGCTTCTCGGGCATTGGAAAACCCGGCATCCCAGGACTTCCCGGGAAGGCGGGTATGAAAGGGATGCCCGGAGCCAAGGGCGAGCCTGGCATGCGTGGGGAGCAAGGGCCGAGGGGACTTCCCGGCCCGCCAGGGTTGCCCGGGCCAGCCGGCCTCTCTGTCAATGGGAAGCCGGGTCCCCAGGGTGGCCCCGGCCTGCCCGGGTTTCGGGGAGAGCCTGGCCCGAAAGGCGAGCCGGGTCCCCGCGGAGAACGAGGGATGAAGGGTGAAAACGGCGTGGGGAAGCCAGGCTTACCGGGGCCCCGGGGGAACGGGGGCCCTCCCGGGCCCGCGGGGCCCCCGGGACCCGCTGGCGTTGGGAAGCCTGGCCTCGATGGGCTGCCGGGCGCGCCCGGGGACAAGGGCGACATGGGTCCCCCGGGCGGGCCGGGTGTCACCGGGGAGCCCGGCCCTGTGGGGCCACGGGGACCCCCCGGGATCGATGGCATCGGTGTCCCGGGAGTCGCGGGGGTGCCGGGGATACAGGGCCCCATGGGACCGAAGGGAGAGCCCGGGATCCGCGGCCTCCCTGGCATGCCAGGCCCCACGGGCTATGGGAAGCCAGGCATGCCCGGCCTGAAAGGAGACCGCGGGCAGCCCGGGGCACAGGGAGCCATCGGCGATAAGGGGGAGCCCGGCGTTGATGGGGAGCCGGGCGAGCCAGGCCCTGCCGGCATCATCGGCCCGCCGGGCCCGCCGGGGTCCATGGGGCTGCCGGGCAAGCATGGGCTGCCCGGCCCCAAGGGGGACGTGGGGCCGAGCGGGCCCCCGGGAATGCCGGGGATACGCGGCGACCAGGGCCCGAGCGGCTTCGCCGGGAAGCCGGGGGTGCCAGGAGAAAGAGGCCTGCCCGGGTCACTGGGACCTCCCGGCCCAACGGGCCCCAAAGGTGAACCAGGGTTCATCGGCCTTCCGGGGGTGCCTGGATTAACGGGCGGCCCCGGGCCCAAAGGGGACGGTGGGATCCCGGGGCAGCCGGGGCTGAGGGGCCCCTCCGGCATCCCGGGATTGCAAGGACCTGCTGGTCCCATGGGGCCTCAGGGGTTACCAGGCCTGAAAGGGGAGCCCGGGCTCCCTGGCATTCCCGGTGAGGGGAAGACTGGCGAGCCTGGCATGGCCGGACCCATCGGCCCACCTGGAATGCCAGGAACGCCGGGGCTGAACGGGCCACCAGGGCCACCGGGGCCACCTGGGCCACCAGGAGCGCCAGGAGTGCTGGACGAGACGGGCATTGCGGGGCTGCACCTGCCGGACGGTGGCGTGGAGGGCGCTGTGCTGGGCAACGGGAAGCCGGGCAAGCCACAGTATGGCCGAGGAGAGCTCGCTGCCCGCATCGCGCCGGCCTTCACTGCCATCCTCACCTCCCCCTTCCCCGCATCCGGCATGCCCGTCAAGTTTGACCGGACTTTGTATAACGGGCACAATGGCTACAACCCGGTCACTGGAATCTTCACCTGCCCCGTATCCGGAATTTACTACTTTGCCTACCATGTGCACGTCAAAGGGACCAACGTTTGGGTGGCCCTGTATAAGAACAACGTGCCGGCCACCTACACCTACGATGAGTACAAAAAGGGGTACCTGGACCAGGCCTCGGGCAGTGCCGTGCTTGAACTCAAGGAGAATGACCAGGTCTGGGTACAGATGCCCTCGGACCAGGCCAATGGGCTGTACTCCACGGAATACATCCACTCCTCCTTCTCTGGGTTCCTGCTCTGCCCCACATAACAGCTGTTGGGCACGTTTCCTTTTCACCCACTTTAGCCATAAACTTTTTTTTTTTTTTTATAAAAAAGTGTTTTAAAATTAATACAAAAAAGAAAAATCACTGGGAAGAACGCGCAAGACATTGTCATGGGACCTTGCTTCACACTGTTTGATCCATGAGTCAAGAGGGTAATCGGGAAGGAGACATCTATCCACCTATCTTTCTTTTTTTGGGGGAGGGAGAAGGGAGGGAGGGGAGTGACTTCCTCAACAAAGCATATTTGGAATAAGTACCCCAGTGACTGGACATCAAACACAGCAATATGCTTGGGATGGCAAGGATCTGGCTCTGTGATCCAGAGAGGAAGACCAGACCCCCGTGGTCTGCATCAAGTGCCCTCATTTCCCATTTGGAATGCTAGATAAATAAATCCAGCTGTGTCATGGCTGATGTGTTGGTAATCAATACAGCGTCCCAGGCACTTACACAAACCCGTACAGCAGCAGGGATCCACGCTGGATTGAGAAATTTCCTTCCAAACCATCAGATGCCCAAGTTCCAGGCTCGCTGACGCCTGTTTTTCCAGACTCTGCTTTGGGGCAGTCTCTCTGATTCACTCCAGATTCAGTGTGGTTGGATTTATAATCCTAAAGAGTGGAACACTTTGCATAAGCACCTTCTTCTAAGAAGTAAATATTATTTTTAACCCTCCTCCCCAGCACCTTTAGGAATAAAATCATCCAGGCACTGGTACCTGAGAGGATGCCATGACCGGTTCCGAAGGCAGTGAGGGAAGCTGGGACCCCTGTGATGAACAACGATCTGCTCTCCCCATTCACCTGCTGGGAAGTCCAAGGGCTGGTCCTGTCCCGTCTGTCTCTGCAGCCCAAAGACTTGCTTGGCCTCAGGAGCATCTCTGCCCACACAAGGATGGCAGTGCAAGCCCATCTCACAGTGCTGCCAGCTGGTGTGACATAAGGAAGTGCCACTGATGGACAACTTGCTTTTCCTGTCTCACTATTTTGGGATGTGTGAACTCTTGGATTGGTGTCCCCCCCTTTCTCTGGGGATCTCGGAATTAAGAAAAAATAGTGCTGGTTCTAACTTTCCACACAGCGATTTCACCACGGTGCTATGAGCCATTTAAGAACATCACTTACAAGTGTAGTGCAATACCTGTGACAGGGCACCAGCCCCGGGGCCACTCTGTGACTTAGGTTAAAGAAATCAACATTTACCTGTTGTTACCACTTTGTCTCTCAAATGCTTGGAGCATTACTGACCTGAGCATGAGCTGCAGGGCTCTGGGCCAGGCACGATGGCACTGCCCCACACAGATCCTGTGGTTCTGCAGGTTTTCTCACACTAGAACAGTCACTGCCACTTCCAGGACAGGGATGGTGCTCATCCCAGGCCAGGAGCATGCTGCTGAAGTCAATCCATGTGCATATCCCACTGCATGTCCTTCTGCAAAGGCACATCCCTGAGAAACAGCAACAATTTGGTCACCAGCTCTGACCTTTGCATTTTCCCAAAGCCTGTTTGATGGCCAAAGAAACGTAGCAAAACTGGGACTGGGCTTGTTTTCCAGATGGACTCTATGAGATATTTAAACAACTTTTCTTTTCCTACTTCTGTTTTGCTTGTTTGTTTTCTCCTCAAGCCTGTCCTGTGTTTCTGCCTCTTGCCATTCAGGCCTTCCTTTTAAAAACTCACCTATCCCTGAAATTAAGAAACACAAGAAGGAAATTTGCAGTTGGAAGGCCAGTACTCTGGGCACTGCCTCTTGGGGCTGTGTGTCCCCTCCCTGGGATCTTTTCCCTGTGAGTTTCTCTCCTTAAAGCTACAAGTTTCATGCAGAGATGAAGCTCCTCAAGCTGGAAGGTGTCTGATCCCACTGGACATTTTTAACTCCTGAGGGCGTGGTCAGGACCATTTGGGTTGTGATCCTAACAGGTTATTTCCCAGCAGGAACAGTCCCTTTAATTAAAAGCTCAGATGATTTTTCCAAGCCCAGGTTTGGTAGGACAGGATGCTGGGAGGGGACTTGTCTCCTTTCCTGTGGAGAATAGAGGGATTTGAGCTGGTCCAGCCTCGTGCAGGGCCAGGAGCTGCCACACCTGGTGGGAGCTTCATCCTGCTCCTCAAAGCAACTTATTTATACCGTGCCCAATCTACAGCCCATTTCTTCTTGTTCTGTTCTGCTTTATTCCAAACTTCTTGTTCGAGCTGGCAAAAAGCAACAACCAAACTCCTCACGGTAGCCACCCCCAGATAAAGTGTGTGCTGTAGATACTGTTTTGTAATTCCACTTTCCTATCACGTGCAGAGCAAACCCATAATCACCCCTTGCAGCTATGTAACCTCTTACATTTACACACTAATGGAAAGCAAAGATATTACATGCACATAGTTAGGCTAAAAAGAAAAACGATGCACAGGATGAGGGAGGCTGTTCACTCTCCAGAAGGATTTTTTTTTTCTGGAATACTGAGTACGTATTAGCCAGCAGAAAGGATTATTTTCTGTCGTGTGTGTGAGCGCGTGGGATTTTGGTTTCAATCACAAGAATAAAAAAGGTTGGGTTGGATGAGGTATGTCTATTTTTAATGCTGAAAACTGCATTACAATGTGCATTTTTATATACAAATTCTTACTATTTTTTTTAAATTTGCCTCTAGTATCTTCATTTCTAACCTAGTATATAGAGGTTTTTAGTTTTGTAAATACTTACTACATGCACTGTCCTAGTAAAAGTTGGTTTAAAATGCACTCTTTGTGACCCAAAACTGACCTGCTCTTCACAACTAAAACTGCAGTACTTGATTGTATTGACAAACATCAATAAAACTTATTGTATAGAGGTGGGCTCAGCTGTGCTTTGTCCTGAGTCTTGCTCTGCCTCATACAGTTCTCTTACACTCTTATTTCCACCTCAAATCATCTCGCTCATTCCCAGCAGATTCCCTAACTAATATCCCTATGCAAAAATTATTGCATGTTTCTTGTGATTAAGGAAAAGACTCCTGTCTCCAGAAATTCAGTTTTAGAAAAAGCTGAAACCCAGATCCTTCCAGCCTGGTGATTATTAATTTCAGGGACTCAAGTTGAAGTCTTAGGGATTCCCTTTCCCTTCCGTGTGTTTTTTCCCCATTATTTTTTTATCCTACATCACACACCTTGTGCACAGCCAGCCTCCATCCTGAGCGAGTCAGGAACACTCAGGACTGGTGAATCACTTGCAAAACACCTTCACAGGCTCACAGTCCAAAGAGAAGAAAATGTGTTTTCTCACCTGATCTCACCTGGCAGAGGTGAAACATTTCCAGGGAAGCTTGGCTAACACACAGGCACCTTCAAAAGCTCATTCCAAGGAGCAAGCCATCCTCCTGCTGCCATTCAAGAGGCTCCCAGTGAATTCCCTGGTCTCTGCACCATCATCACATGCTGGATTCCAGCACCTGAACTCCTTCCACAGGCTGAGAAGGAAAAGGGGCCTTTCCAAAGGCTCTCCCTGCAATGCTCAGTGTCAACTCACCCTTGTACCAAGAACCACTCCTGGTCCTCTTGGCACTGAGGATTCAAAACTTCATGACTTGAGTGAAAACACAGGAGCAGTGGCTACTTAACAAAGATAACTGAGGGATTTTACTTCTTTCCAAGGAAACTAAAGGGTATGGTGCACATCTAAATTCAGGCCCAAAGAGCTCCAGTCTTTAAACAAGAGCTCTTTGCTTGTCAGGAGTTCCAAACATTTAAAATTATAAAGTTGCTTTAAAAGAAAAATATCTTCTTTTAAATCATTACATGAATCTGGTTGTCCCTCTGGCAGAATATTGTGGAAAACTGATATTTTACAGCTTGAATCTGCAGCACAATACAAAAATATACAACAGACCAAAATTCCACATGTTCCCAGGACGAGAATCCATTTATACAAGGAAAACCCATTATAGCATCACACAAAAGACTGGCACTTGAAAGAAGCAGACAACAGGGAAAACTGGAAGGACCTGTGGCAGGCAGATTCCCACATGTGCATGCAGCCTGACAGAGCCACCACGTGCTGACACCCCTGGGGAGCACCACAGCCACTTCCCAGTGTCACAAGACATACTGGAGAAATAACAAGAGTTACACTGTCACATTTAAGTTTATAAACATTTCCATATGATGACTTTTTGTTTTCAATTATTAAAAAACTTCCAACCCTTTCTAGATGTGCCATTCCCAAGCTGTTTCTCCCTTTTTGACCAGCTCCACTAGGAAAAGGTTTTAAATGTAAAGTTCTGGAACACAGCTGTGCTAGAATGTTCTTGGCCACCAGCACCAGCTTCTTTGCAATATTGATGTCCCCAGTTAACCTACCTTTCCCTTTAATTCTGGAGCAATTTTTACCAAGTACAGAGGCTCAGACTGTGATAAACTAACTCCTGCATGCTGCTAAAGTCACTTTTGTGACTGACTGCAGTACAGGCATTCTATCCCTGTACTACTTCCACTCCCAGATCTGCACTCCACAGGAGCTGGACTCTCATGATCCTTGTGTGTCCCTTTCAGTTTGGGGTATTCTGTGACTTAAATATGAATCTCACCTGGTGCTCTGGGCATATACAGGATTTTAAATATACAGGATACATAGATTAGGAACACAGGAGCAGCCAGAGTGGCTGCAGCAGTGTGAAAGCAGATGTGCAAGGGGGCACAAAGTGTAGAAGGTGCCCGTTGGATCACAGGGCCAAGGACACAGGGGGAGCAGCAATTAGTGACACCCTCTCCCAGCAGGGACAATGAGCCAGCTGGGATTGTCTGCAGCCATCAAAGGTCTCTCACAGAGCCAGCAGCAATGCAAAGAAATCCCTTCTCCCTTCTCTGGTCCTTCTAACTCTGCCTTTAAGGCAACAAACCTCCCCAGAAATCTGCGCTCCATTATCCTAATTTGGCACAGGTGACAACTTGGGCCACCAGACCTCTCTGGTGACTCCCATGACATCCCTTATCTGGCCAGCTGAGAATGACCTGCTGCTGTACCAGGGAACAAGCCATTGACCACCAAAACACAGCCCATGGACACAGGAGCAGAGGAAAACAGGGAGAAAGTCCTCGGATTCAGACACCCGCCAGTGACTGCAATGACAAATGGAACAATGGTGGACAAAGCAAGCAGCAGAAATCCTATGGAAAATGAGACACTCGTGTACACTCGGGGAACTGCTCCCACTGTCCAAGTGCAGCCACTTCCCAGCTGATCCGTGACTGAAGGGGATATCCCCTCTTTTCCAGGCTGGCTCCAGCTCCCAGCTGACAGCAGCAGGCACCCCTCCCAGTGAGGCTCGCTGGCGTCGGCCGATGGCACGGATCCACCGCTGGGTCTGACCACAGAAGCAGAGCTGACCATCCCTTTGCCTTCAGGAAAGCCCTGGAGCTGCCCTGGAGCTCAGAGCCGCTGGCAGTAGAGTTCATAGAGGCTCTTGGCCATCCTCTGGGTCTCCTGGAAAGCCTCACAGCTCTGCTCCCAGCTCGGGGGCACCTGCTCCTCCCCGTAATAGGCGCCGGCGATGGCCCCCGCCATGGTGGCGATGGTGTCCGTGTCCCCCCCCAGGGAGATGCAGTAGATGATGGTTCTCTGCAGGGCGTTGTAGTGGTCAGGAATGTCAGGATCAGCATCCATGCAGCGCAGAAAGGAGTAAATGGCAGTGGGGACAGAGCGCAGCGCAGCGATGCCATTGCCTGGAACACACCCCGTCAGCACCCTCTGGGCTCCCTTCCTTCTCCTTTCCTACTGCACCTTGCTGTTGCCAGTGACTTTCCATAATGATATCACGGGGTTTTACCATGAAAAGGTGCAAAAGTTTGTCCCTCAGAAAGCCCCTAGTTCCCCAGTAGCACTCACATCCTGCAGAGCAATTCCCAGTTACCCCAGTATAGCCTGGCCATACACATCTACTCATTCCCACTCAACATGATGAGCCAATAGCCCTTAAGAGATCTTGGAATGTTAAGAAACATTATGCAAGGTAAATTTCCCTTAGCAAAATTTTTTTTTTTCCTATCAATACATATAGAAAATCACTGGGTTGGTACTCAGAATTCCTGACTGATGAGCACAGGCAGTTTTTCCAGCATATTCTGTGCCTGACAGGCAGCAGAGGCTGAAGAGAAATCTAGGGGGACACACAGCTACCAAGGCTTGCTGAGTTAGTCCTGCTTCCAGCTTTGCTAGGAAAGGTACTCACCCAACTCAAACAATACATCTGCTTTGGGAACACTGCTGAGCTCCAAAAATTCCTTGATTTTCTTTAGACGCCTGGAAAATGGTAAATCCTCAAATCCCAGCCTGCAAACAGAGAGTGCAGTGAAGAGGAGAGAACATGAAGAGCCAGAACAAACCACCACAGCAGGGTTGGGGCTTTCCCCAACCTACTCACGCTCGGGCATCACTGAGAGACTTGTCGTCCGCCTCCACATGCTCCATGTGGCTGATGAGTTGCTCCAGGAAGGTTTCCCTGCTGAGCCCTTCCTGCAGCGCCAGGTGCACAGCCAGGGCCTGCAGGATGGCCCCGTTGTAGCCCAGGGAGTTGGCGTGGGTCAGCTCTGCGCTCAGCTTTGCAAACTACCAGAGAAACCCTGCTGTCAGCAAAGCTTCCTGGGACACTCCCCTGGCAGCAGGGACACCCAGAGAAGCCCAGAATGTTCCGTTACCTTCTTGACATCCTGGATGTCGGAATAGACAAGGGGGATGCCGGCCACCCTCATGGCCCCGCCGTTCCCGTAGGAGCCCTTCCCGTTGAACTGGGCTCTCGCGGGCTCAAACACGTCGTTGCATTTGGGGCTCAGGAGCTTCTTGAAGACGTTGACCACGGCCATCCCATAGCCCCTGTTGGGCTCCTTCTTGTACTCCTCAGCAAACCTGGTGTGGGCAGGGGGGAAAACACCCGGGGGGTTTGGTCTGTTACTGGGGTTTGTGATTGGATGAAACCTCTTGCTAAAGTGAATTAATAACACACACGTAAATCAGTGGCTCAGTGATTCAGTTCTGCAGGGAAACATTCCCAAAGAACAGTGTGAAAGAAGGATGTATAAACATCACCTTCCATAACCCACTTGTTTCCCTCTCAACTCTGCCTCAAAATAGAAGCAAACTAGAAGCATTTCCGTGGGTCACAACCACAAGGAAAGTCTTTTGTTCAAGTTCAATGGAAGAGTTTTCTAAACAAAGAAATGCTTTCCCTTAAGTGGAACCAAATGCTCTCAGGGCTGGGGATTCAACAGGGAAACAGATTATAAACAGAGTCAAGCTGAGCTCACTCCTATTCCCTCACAAACTAAGGGCAGCGCAAACATAAATAGCAACAAATAAACATGAAACAAAATGTTTCTGGAACCTCCAAACATTCTCCTCCCCAAAGGTGAACACACACAAGGCTGGCACACACAAGGCTGGCACACAGCAGTGCTGCCCTGTCAAGGCAGCTTCAGACTCCACACTGCAGCTGACACTGCTGCACAGTCCAAGGCATGGCAAAGCAACAACAATCTAAAGGATTAGCCACCTCTTTCCTAACTTTTTCCCCTCCAAAAATTAGTAATTAGAATTGGTCTGCCTCAGCCCCTGTCCCCTTCCACGGACAGTCACAGTGATGGTTACACCTTCAGAAGCCTCATGCTCACCTCTTGGCCATGTCAACCTCATCGAACTCCTGCTTGGCCAGCAGTGACTGCACCACCGACCTGCTCATGGCCGTGTCGTCCGTGTACGGCAGCGACTCTGCAACGGGAGGGCAAAGAGTCACACCAGCAGCCAGGGACAAACTGCTCCTGCCCTCTGCCAGCACCACCCTCATCTCCAGGGCCTGGCTGCCACAGGTTGCCTGGAACAGCTGTGGCTGCCCCTGGATCCCTGGAAGTGCCCAAGGCCAGGTTGGACGGGGCTTGGAGCAACCTGGGACAGTGGAAGGTGTCCCTGCCCATGGCAGGGGGTGGCACTGGATGATTTCTAAGGTGCCTTCCAACCCAAAGCTGTCTGGAATTTAAGTTCCCTGGCACTCTGAGGTTGACGCTGCCATGGTTGTCAGAGTAAGGAGACACAGCCAGGGAGCTGCATCCACAGCTATAATGACACAGAACATACTTCAAGATTAGTAAGAGCCAGGAGATGTCTGACATCCAGAGGTATATATGGACAAGAGAGTCAGCCCAACACAGAATCACAGATTTCCAGGATGGTTTAGGTTGGAAGGGACCTTAAAGCCCACCCTGTTCCACCCCCTGCCATGGGCAGGGACACCTTCCATTATCCCAGGTGCTCCAAGCCCCATCCAACCTGGCCTTGGACACTGCCAGGGATGGAGCAGCCACAGCTCCTCTGAGCAATCTATGCCAGGGCCTCTCCACCCTCAGGGGGAACAATTCCTTCCCAATATCCCATCTAACCCTGCTCTCTGGCAGTGGGAAGCCATTGCCATGTCCTGTCATTCCAGGCCTTTGTCAACAGCCTCCATCTTTCCTGCAGACTCCCCTCAGGCACTGTAAGGCTGCAATCATTTCCTAAGAATCAAATAACAACTCTGTGCTTCTCTCACTCTTCTCCTCCTCAAGTTTTGGTACCTCTGCTCCCTGCTACACCCCGGCACTGCCACACCCATTCGCAGCACAATCCACCTCAGCTCCCTGGAGCAGGAGCAGCAGGAGGCAGAAGAGCAAACCACAGGTCCCTCTGCATCAGCAGTGTCCCTAAGGAATCCCTAGGGAATCAGGAAGGGGTGTAGAACCCCCACAGCACAGGGGCACAGGGCAGAGCAGGGCAGGGGACAGCCAGGGCAGTCACAGCAGAAATGCTCCACAACCTGGTGAGGGGTAAGGACTCAGGGCACCCACGTTTCGGGGGAGCAGAGGGGTTGGGGATTCTGCAGGTTGGGCACACCTCATAGCCCAGTCCTGGGGTGCTGAGGGACGCGGACACACGCACCCCGAAGCCCAGTCCTGGGGGTGCTGGGGGAGAGGGACACAAACAGCCCAGAGCCCAGTCCTGGGGAGTGCTGGGATCGAATCCGAATCTCTGGGGTGCCGAGTGCCGTGCACAGCGGTGTGTGTGAAGGGGGGAACCAGGGGATATCCCCCGCTCCCCGCCGCGCTCCCCCACCACGCACCTCCACGTGCACTCCCCGCCGCCTCCCCTCCCTCCTCAGGCGGCGCCGGTTCCAGCCCTTTGAGGAAACTCAGCAGCTCCGGCAGCTTCACGACGCTCCTGCCTTCGAAAACAGCTCCCAGACAATCCCCCAACAACGCCCCGGCCAAGCAGCCTCGGAACCGAGCGAGGCCGGGCCGTGGACGAGCCGGGAGCCGCCCGGGGGTAGAGGCCGGACCCGCCGCCGCCATTTTGCCGCGAGCGGCGCCTTCTTCCTCCGGGCCGCCGGGGGGCAGTGTGCGCGGCAGCGCCTTCGGCGGCCTTGGGCGCTGCCGCCACACTGCCCCCTGGCGGCCCGGAGGACCGAGGTGCCGACAGCCCCCCCGCCTGTTCCTTGAATCCCTCCTGGAATCCAGCTGGATTTCATCACCGCGGATGACAACTGGGGACAGGCCCTTTATTGTTTATAAATCTCCTCGGAGCGCGGGAGGCTGTAAGCATCATCCAAGGGCCAGACGGTTATAAAACAAACCGGGAGGAGAATTCCGTTCTCCCCAAACGCGACGCAGATGTCGCTTTTCCTCGCTACGGAAGTGAAGCACCGGGAGTTTTCCTCCCTCCCCGTTGCTTGCACAATTCCCGGCGCGCTAAGCCAGCTCCAGCTGACTGTTCCTCGGCAGGTTCCTGGTGCGGTTGACAGCGTCAACCTCTGGGTCAAACTTCTCCACGGGGATCACGAGTTTTCTCCGGGTGTCCATGCACTTGTTGTCCAGCTGCAGAGAATTGGTTTTGTAGCCAATATCGGTCTGGATGCGGTGAAGTTGTCTGTAAAGAGCATCCAAGGCATCCCTGGGAATGAGCAGAAGACACAGGAGCTGGGATCAAAAGCTGCATTGCTTCCCAGGAACAGGCTCCCCAGGGAATGGTCCCAGCCCCAATCCTGCCAGAGCTCAAAGAACACTTGGAAAATGTTCTCAAGCAGAGGGTGGGATTTTTGGGGTGCCCCATGCAGGGCCAGGAGTTGGTCTCAGTGAATTCTTGCGTGTCTCTCCCAACTCAGGATATTCCATGACTTTAAACTGGACAGGAAGCACCCAACTTCCCACTTTCTGGCAGCATTTGGCCCTGTACAAGAAGCAAACTCATCAGATACTCATTGTTTGGGCCACTGAATAGCCAGCCCACACACTGCTCTGGCAGGGCAGCAAGGGATGTGCACCCAGGGAGCTGCCAGCCCACAGCAGCACTTCTGTTCTTTCCTTGTCACTCTCTTTTCTGTCCCTTTTGGAAGAATTCAGAGTCAAGCAGGGGCTGTGGGAGCCCCATTCCCCTCGCAGCACAGACCCCTTGTACCCCACACCCACCAAGCCCAAACACTGCTGCCCCTCATGAGCCCAAGTACCACGAGCACCAAAAGGCAGGTGCTGGAGGTGTGCCCAGAGCAGGGACACCCAGAGCCACATCCCCTCAGGGCAGCGCTGGGCACTGCTGTTCCTGGACAGCAGGACACTCACTGTGACTCTGTCCGCTTCTGCTGGAGCGCACGGATTGTCCCCTCCAGCTGCTGGACCTCGTCTGTCAGTCCATAGTGAGCCTGCAGAGAGGGGACAGCACTTCACAGGCTTTAAAAAGGCCACAGTTCCCTCTTTCCCCTCTCCCCCAGCTCTGACATTATTCCCGTGCTTTGTTATGTCACTGATATGTGATATCTGTGCTGCTGATCCATTGCTCAGCTGCTCCAAAACTCATCCACGTTTCTCAGAGCCCCCTTTCCGGTCAGTTCCCTGCAGGGACCACGCCAGGTGAGGTACCTGATCCCGGCAGAGGTCAAGGTGGGGCCGGTACGTGCGCGTCTCCAGGCGGGTGTGAGCCACTTTCAGATCCAGTGTTCTCTTCCGGATATCTTCCTCCAGCTGCCGGATCTCCTCCTCCATTTCAGCAATTTCCTCCAAGGTCTGAGGATAGACATGTGTCATGAGGGTCAGCCTAGGATGCAGACTGGGAAACTGCCCCTGTGTCTCTGGGAATTTTGCTGTGCTGGGGATAGATTTTACTCAAGGGCTTCTGAGGGCTGAATGCTCTGCTTTCACATGGACCAGGATGGTGCTGCTGAGACAAGAGGTGAAATAAAGAGGCCGAAACCTGGCAGTGCTGCCAAACAGTGCCAGAGAAGCACTTGTGAGAGGTGGGATACTGCTGGGATTGTATATGTGCCACTGAACAGCAAACTTGTGGAAACTACACTCAGGCCGAGTCGCTTTCCATGTAAGAGTCTTTGAGATTCCATTCCCAGCCAGGGTTGTAGACGATGACCAAAGAAACAGCACTTACGTTCTGCTCCTGCCATCTCAGCTCACTAAGGGCCCCTTCCATGTCTCTCATCCTCTTCCTCAGTGCAAACTCTGTAGCTATACGCTGAGCATCCAGCTCATTGTTTGTCTGAGGAGAGAACAGCTCCAGTCACACATGGCTGCAAAGTGTCTGTGTACCCCCAAGCTGTGCCTAGAAGGCTGGGACAAGCCCAGGAGCAAAACCAGCTGGGTTTGGCTGCTGCCACATGTGCATGTCACACTTCTCCAGCAGCCAAAAAGGGGGGATTGATGGACAGGGACGTGTCCTCCAGCTTGCTGAGACTGCTGCCAGCTCTGCAGCATAACCAAGCTCCTGCTTAAACCAGGAGGGCAGCTGTTCCCAGACAGATCCAGAGACATGCCTGCCACTCTCTCACACCAGACCCAGAATGGCACCACAGATTCCAGGCCAAGGGAGCAGTTTACCTGGGCAATGCTAAGTGTGATTGCTCCTCGGAGATCAACTGAGGCTCTCATTTCTGC
Source organism: Anomalospiza imberbis (assembly GCF_031753505.1). NCBI lineage: Eukaryota > Metazoa > Chordata > Aves > Passeriformes > Viduidae > Anomalospiza > Anomalospiza imberbis. The sequence continues at coordinate 3,940,845 of NC_089705.1, forward strand.
CTCAGCACGCTCCTTGTTGCACTGGCTGTTCAGTTCCCACTCACGAAGTGCAGTTGTTCTGTGAACAAATCAGTTACAAAAATAAATTGAGTGTTTGCAAGATATTTTAAAGGAACCACCTGCTGCAGGCCAGCTCGGCAGCACAAAAGGATTCTGGAAAGCTGGAGGTCACCTCTTCCCTGATCTCCTTAGAGACTGAACCCCACCAGGCCCAACATCTGCTCCACCAGGGACATATCCAAAACAATGGAAAGGAATGCCAGGCAAGTGAAAATGCGCAGCAGGTCCACCTGAGCTGTGCCAGAGGTGACACCACACTGCTGAGCATCACTTACAGCTAGACAGGAGGGAGGCAGGGCACGTGGCCCCCATGGGGTTTGTGGTGACAATTTAGCTATCTCCCAAAAATCTGTAGCTCCCCCATGCCACAACCAACTTCTGTTTGTTCTGAGCTCTCTCCAAAACTGTACCCATCAAACCGGGACACAGCATGGAAGGAAAAAGCATCCCAGGGCTCCGGGCAGATTTGACCACAGAAGGGCAGATTCTTTCCTTACCCGTCTGGGATCCGTGTTGGGTTGACCTTGAAGGAGATGTTGCCAGAGGTGGGACTGAAGGACACGCACTGCCGATCAAGTTCCAGTGTTTCCACCTTGTGCCGGTGGTCACAGCTCAGCTGCTGACGAGCTTCCTTTAGGAGGCTGCAGAGAGCCAGGCTGGAGTCAGTGGGGAGCAGGCCCAGGGCAGGGGGAGCTCACAATTCCCAAAGCCTTCATCACCGTGTCAGTCATCTTAGTGAAATGAATGATGAGCTCTCACCCTCCCTGGGAACTGGGCCTGACCTGCCCAGCACTGCCTGCCTGGCTGCCCCACGCTGTGCGCTGGTGTCGCCCTGGAGAACGGAGCTGTGGAGGATTCCCACAGAGTACCAGGGCCTGGGAGCTTTAACACCTCATGGCCACTGATTCCTAAACCAAGGCAGGTGGCATGAGATCTGGGACAAAATTTCCAAATGGTTCTTGTGAAGTCGCCTTTGACACACCCATCCCTGCCAAATCCCGGACCTTGAAAATCATCCCGGGCTCCTGTGTGGTTCCCTTGCCTGCCTGCCCATCTCAGTGTGGCATTAGAGGCACATTAAGTATCTGGGGCCAAGCAAGGAGAGCAGAGTCATCAGCCAAAAGCTGTCACTCCTCACCAGAGCTGTTTGAAGGCATCGTCCACTCGCTGCTGCAGCTCTTTCTTGGTTTTCTCAATCACCTTCACCTCTCTGAGTAGCTCCTCTTCCACAGGATCCCTCACCACATCGATGTCACGACGGCTCTCACGGAATGTCAGACACTCAATGACAACATCCAAACACAAGTTCTTTGCCTGGAGGGCATTTTCTGCTGCTTCCTTCACCTGGAAGAAGCAATCAATCAGGTGTGAGGGGGATCTTTTAGGGATGGGAGAGAGAAAGGAAGGGGAACCCACCCATGCCATCATTAAGAGGGACTCACACTGTCTTTGCAGTTCTGAAACCTTTTATCAAGTCTGGAATAAAAATTGCTAGAGCCAAACACCTTAGTCTTCTACACCTGCCATTTGCATTGAGAATCACACCTTGCTGGGGGTTAACAACTCCAGAAGCAGCAGCAACCTCTGGGTTTAAAACTCACAGTATCAGAGATCTCCCACCACTATTCTCTATTTGAACCCAAACATTTTTGAAGGATGGTGTTAACATATTTCTTATTATCCTTCAGAGCTTTATAAAAAGTCCAAATAACAAAATCCACCCAGAAATCCAAACAGGAGCGTGCAATATACAGCTGCATGACATGGCTTGGCTCAGCCAAGTACACAGTGGTTTGTTTTCCATCAAGTATGGATCTCAGTATAAAATATACATACATATATATATATATATAAATTCATCTGGTGAGAAGCCCCCCTTGAACTCCAGATGGGCTTGCCCATTGCACAAGACAAGCCTCAATTATTTCACATCCCAAGACAAGCCTCAATTATTTCACATCCCATGTTGAGAGCGTAAGTTCATTTCCAGCCATCTGCCTTCCCAACATACTTTGGTTAAGGCATCAATTTCCAAATCTGTGTCTGTGAGGCATTTGGCCAGGGCCTCTCTCCATCTGTCCACGCTGGTGATACGATCTTTGAGGCGGGTTCGGCTGTTGTGCTCATCCCATCTTGCCTGGAATTAGAGAGAAATGCCATTACTCTTTTTAAAATTGTAATTGTGAATCTTGCTGAAGCGTTTCCCCATTTTCAGGACGGTCCGAGCCTCTCACAGGAATACAACACGTTGCCATTTGGAATCACAGTCATTTACACAAATGGAGAGCACAGAGAACAACGTCAGTGGTGGTGAATGTGAGAAACACACAAGGGGATTTAGTGACTGTACACATACAGCATTGCAGGTGGCTTTACAGGGAGTAAATGTCCATACTTAGCATGTTCTGTACAGGTAAAGCCCTTTATTCCCTCATCCATACACCCAAATCTAGACACTCTGCCCAGCTCCTCAGCCCACTATCCTGACAAAGCTGTGAGCAGCCCCTCTGGCAGAGGGCTCACCTGGTTGTCGGTTTCATTGCGGAGAGCTCGTCCTTCCTGCCGGATACGATGGGAATTATAACGCTGCTGTTCGGCGTTGGCCGAGACGAGGAGGGAGTTGTTCTGCCAGTCCGGCAAGGTGAAGCGCTGGCCCGGCTTTACACTCAGCGAGGCCATCTCGCTGAACAGGTGACTGAAAGGGAGCAGAAGATTTATGTGCTTATTCATGGAAATACACCTGAAATGGAGCTGCAGCTAAAAACTACAGAGCTCTTCGAGAGAAAAGCAGCAGCAAGCTGCAACCTGGCACCTGGCCTAATGCAGATACATATCCTTAAAATGGGGGAGCACAAGGGCAGGTGATGGGAGCCATCCTCTGCCCCAGGCCAGGGGGAAAAATGCTGTGCACCTGTCCCATCTGTCCCTCCCTAGGAATGTAAAGGTTTGCAGGGACAAGGAGCTGCTCACAGCACCAGCTTCCATATGGTATTTACTGAGCTTGGACAAAAACGGCTGAGGATGTCTGATTGATTCTGTTGTGCTACCACTGAAGGCTTAGCCCAAATCTGTGACCCTCGGGACTCCAAAGCTTTCAAGGAACAGCAGAGTTTTTAGGCTTCTCTTTTTTTACCCAGCACAGCCTGCACAACGGGCAGAAACTGCAGACCCCACTCCAGAAGGTCCGAGGAGCTCCCGAGGGGGCTGCAGGTGCCCAAACCCACGGTCGGGGGCAGTTCTGGGAGAGAATCCCTTGGCAGCGGGATATCCATCCCATGTCTGCCCCAGCCCCTCGAGCACAGCCACCGACACCGAGGGCTGACGGGGATGTGCAGCCCAGGAGTTCCTGAAGGGAAGGAAGCCCGGAGAGAGGGCACAAAGGGCCGCGGGGCACAGGGGCCCGACCATAGGTGGGGGGGAAAGAGAGAAAGAGGGAAAAGGCTCAGCCGCCGGCTCGGAAGCGGCCTCACCGCGGCTGGTATGAGGGCACTCGGCTCCTCCGGGCCGACCACGCTCCCGTCCCGCCTCAGGGCCGGGCCGGGCCAGGGCGGGGCCGCTCTCTCCCCTCACCGTTCCCGGCCGATTTCCCTTCTCTCCCCTCACCGTTCCCGGCCGATTTCCCTTCTCTCCCCTCACCGTTCCCAGCCGACCCCCACTCTCCCCGCACCTTTTCCTGTCGATTCCCCCCACCCACCCCATTCCCCCTTTCCGCTCACCGTTCCCGGCTGAACCCCGCTCTCCTTCCACCGTTCCCAGCCGAACCCCGCTCTCCTTCCACCGTTCCCGGCCGAACCCCGCTCTCCTTCCACCGTTCCCAGCCGAACCCCGCTCTCCCCTCACTATTCGTGGCCAATCCCTGCTGTCCCCTCGCTGTTCCCGCACGGTTCCCGGCCGATCCCCCCTCTCTCCCCTCACCGTTCCCGGCTGTCCTTCCACCGTTCCCGGCCGATCCCCCCTCTCTCCCCTCACCGTTCCCGGCTGTCCTTCCACCGTTCCCTGCCTCTCCCCTCACCGTTCCCGGCCGATCCCCCCTCTCTCCCCTCACCGTTCCCGGCTGTCCTTCCACCGTTCCCTGCCTCTCCCCTCACCGTTCCCCGCTCTCGCCCCGGGCTCGCGCGGGGCCGTTGCGGGGCGGCCCCGCTGGCGGCTCTTGGCCGGGTATCGGTGACAGGGACACCGCAAACCGCAGCAAAGCGGCGCCCAAATCAGCGACACTGAATATTGTTTAAAAAAAATCCCACTAAATGGCCCATAAAGCAGGAAGGAGCCAGGGCTGCCCACTTGCAGAGCCCTTTCCCATTTCCAAAGCAGCCATCCTGCCCCAGGATGGCTGTGGGCACTTCAAGAAACTCTCGCATTTTTTAAATTATTTTTAAAAAATTTAGTTAAACGGCATTAAAATACAAAAAGGACCAAAAGTAAATAGTTTTCTGTCCTTCGATATGCCTGGTGCTTCCCTCCACATCGCCCCACCCAGACCAACATCTCCTTGGTTTGGGAATAAATCAAAATGATGCAAGTATAAATAAAGCCTCACACACGTGCATTTCAAAAAAAATTTATTTTTCAAATGAATACAGTTCGTTTACAATACACTCAAGTTGATGGTATCTATAGCCAGCAGAGATCGATGACTGCTGTGTCCTATACACAGTCGTACAGAGGTTACAGATGCCTACGAGAGGGAAGGAACAGTGAAAGAAGTCGACATTTTACTGTGCTGGAAGGAAAGCAACTCTTGCAACAGGTAGAAAATTTTGGCAAGAACAATTTGTCCAGAAAGGGAGAAGGGGCAGAGGACACGGCTTCTGCTTAGCAAGTACATCTCAAACACCAACACGTTCCCTCCCACCCCCACGGCTGCAGCCCACGGTACAAAGAGGCACACATGGTCAAGATGGTTAAGTAAAAATAAAGGCTTTTAACCAGTTTGTTTGCCATCCATCAACAATCTATTTGTGCAACGTCTCAAGTCACAGCTCTACTTTACTCTTGAAACATTTCCCTTTTGCTTCGAAAGCCCCCAGGACCTTTATGGTGGGAACACATTCACGCTCCTGCCGAAGCAACGGGACACCAAAACAGAGGAGCAGTTACCAGCATGTGAGAAAGAGCAGACACATGGGACAGGATCAATCCACCAGACTGGTTTATTAGAATTTTATTCAGAAAAAGAATCCCAAACAGCATGACTTTTTCTTTTTTTTAACAATTTAAACCCATGGTATTAAATACGCTAAATTTCTATGTGTGACATTGCTTCCAGCAGTCTCCAAAACTAACACAGATCACTGTCCAGTGAGCACACACAGTGCCACCTGAGCCACCTTCTTCTGAAAATCCTTTAATATTAGCTCGTAACCAAATGCTACCAGTTACTGTGAAAGCTCTGAAGTAACACCTGCTGACAGACAATGTCCTTGTCCATGATCACACACCTCCAGCCAGGTGAACAGCCCACTTTTTCCCCACCAAGCACCATTTATCCACCACGAGGCTACCTGGGGATCTGAACTGCTTATACCAAGGGAAGAGACAAGAACAACAGGAAGGAGGGTCTGTCCCCTGTGAGCTCAAAGTGTCACTGCTCCCCTGGAACGCTGATCTGTACACCAGTGCCTGGAAAACCAACATTTCTGACCCAAAACTCGCTCTGCCCGCCCCACTGCTGTGCTGCAGCTCACTTTTCACACCTGCCTGCAAACAGACACCAAACACAATGAGCTAGAAGCAGGTTTTTCTACAGGAAAACAACGTGTAGCTGTCTCAAGGAGAGAATCAACACTGAAAACTGCAAAAATGAGAAGATTTCACTGAAAAACAGAAATCAAGTTCAAAAAAAAGTAAATACTACAGCCACAGGAGAGAAGTGATGCACAAAAGCGAGTACCCAGAAGAAGCCATTCTGCACTGCAAAGTTGCCAGAAGCCAAACTCCATCTCTGGCATTCTTCCTCTCACCAAGTTTTGTTGGTGTTCAATTATCCTCACTACTTCAGGAGCAATACTCAAGTTCTCACTTTGCTGGCACACTATCAGGTTCCAAAACCTCCAAAGGTTCTTTAAATTCAGCATTGCTCCAGTGGGCACCACTTTGCTATTACATCTGAGTGGACACTACCTACCAAGACATGTATTTTCTATCAAAGAAACTGGTTTTGAAGATATTTAAGAGATTTGCAAGTGTAAGCAAAAGGAAAGTTTATTAGTAACTATTGTGAAAGCTAAGTTTTGCACACCTGTACTGAAATGGGTTGTGGATCTATGATTTATGGGCAAGCACGGCCCTAAACTCAACATACAGCCATATTTTTGTGTTGCTAGATAGTGTTATAGCATTAATTTTCCAACTGCCAAATGCGTTTGAAAGACCTGTGTAATTCTCAGCAACGAAAAAAAAACCCTTCCATTTAAATAAACTCGCCCTCTGAGCATCTGTTTTACAACAAATGGGTTAGTTTAAAGAAAGCAAGATGGCAAACACAGGACTGACCCCAAGGGGCTTCAGCCTCAGGCAGAGCTGCAATGGGATGGGAGGGAAGAGCTCTGGCTCCCAGCAGGGATGGGCTCCAAACAACTGGATTCACTGGAAGATGCAAATGTGCAAGAATTGCACGAGTCTGTATCACAAGGTTACCACTGTCACGACACGGTTCACCCTCAGATCACCCAGTAACTCACTCTCATAAGGCGATGTGAATCATCACAAACATTTTCTAGATGAAAAATGAGGCAGAATCATTTCCCCCAGGTCAGAAAGGAATCCTGCTTCAGAGCCAGCTGGTTCCAAAGCTCCTGGCTGGACAGCTTGCCAATGTCTCAAAACGGCTTCAAATAGAACCTGTTGGAAAAGCTCTTCCATCTTGGTCTGAAAATCCACTTTTTTTAGCAGCCTAAAGCCCAAACTGGCATCTAAGCACACATGTGCTTACTTCTGCACAGTGCAGTGTCTACAACGGGGACACTGGTGCCAGAGGATGGGGGATTGCTCCTCTTTCCACACCCAAGTGACCACACGATTCTGTCCCCAGACATCGCCACCCCCCGCTGCTGGCAAACATCTTTTTGAACTCATCTGTGACGTTTAATCCTCACCTCCACATCCCCACTGAGTCAGAGCTTTGCACTGCTCCCTGACATTCACTGGACAACATTCCCCATGTCCCTGCAACTTCCAAATGGGTGGAGAGGGGAGAGGCAATGGAGTGTATGGAAACCTGCAGGAGCACAGTAAAGAGCGAGGACATCACTGGACAGGCAACATTCAAATAAAGGCAGAATTAATGATTCTCATTAGATAAACATATCAAGGTTAAATTTTATTTTAAAAAATTGCAAGTCTACCAGGAAGTAGGTTTATTTGATGACATTACTCTCCAGAAACCACTTATTTTAAAAGCTTCTCCTCTCTGGGTAGTTTTAATTCATAAATAATTCAGGGCTCGCTCTGATTAAGTAATTCAACACAAAACCAACTCTGACCAAGGATTTTGAGCTTTAAAAACAGTTCAAGAAAAATACTAACCATCCTACCAATGCAAATACTAGTTTTTCCAGCTCTGTTCCTGGTCAGAAAAAGGCACATACTTGCTCTCAGTGAGTTCAAGTCCAACACAAAAAGTTCAGGATACCCAAGCTCCTGTCTGATGTTCCTGAAAGGTGTGAGCTAATCACAGCTCACCTGACACCTACCCACCTCCTACCCAGTCCATTGTTTCTACAGGCTTTTGTCACCATCCTACCCCCACCCTCACATCCAGAGCTGATCTGTGCTCCACGCAGCCACAGCATCCTCAACATGGCTAATTCCATACAGGCAGTGGAGGGAGAGAGACCCTGGTCAGGGAATGGGGAGGTAGGTAAGAGCTGAGTAAGAGCAGAGCAACTGCAGTGCTACAGCAAATTGACCTCTACACCTGCCTGCTGCTCTTCTGGGAGCCAGGCACACCTCCAGGCAACCAGGAATCTCTCAGGGCATCTGTGTTGTACAGAAGGGCCACATATTGCTCACAAAACCCCGTGGGTCGGTGCTGTCTGAACCAGCAGATCCACTGGAAGCTGCATGCATTTCACCCAAATAAGGGATTCCAAGGTTTGGATAAAACCACAGTTTGATTTCAGGGGGCAGCTGTCACAGGCACTGCCACATGCTCGCAGCACAGTCCTGGAGAAGAACAGCCACCCCTAAAAATATACAGGAACATGCTTTTTCCCTCATATATTAGTTTTTGAATTAGCAGTCACAGAATAACAGAGTAGTCTGGGTTGGAAGGGATCTTTTAAAGCTCATCCAGACAAACCCCTCTGCTGTGACCTGGGACCTCTAGATCAGGTTTCTCCAAGCCCCATCCACAATCTGACACCTTGGATATTTTCAGGGATGGGGCAGCCACAGGTTCTTTGGGCAACCTGTGCCAGTGTTTCATCACACACTAAATCTAAATTGAACTGACCTCCCTCAGTTTAAAACCATCCCTCCAAATCCTGTGGCAACAAGCCCTCCTAAAAGTTCACCCCCATCATTCTTACAGGCCTTTTCAAGTACTGAAAGGTACTGAAAGGAAAACACCAGCTGTCAAGTTTTGCTTTTTTATTTACTACAGGAGGCAAACGAGGCTCTGCTGCTTCTTCATTAGCATCCATATTCTGTTTTGATGTTCCCACTTGATCATTTTTAAAGGAGTTTGAATAACTCCTACAGGGCTCTGTTACTTTGAGTCTGCCCTTTCTGCCTCTTCCACCTTTTTTCTTTCCCTTGTTGAGCTGTTCCAACAGCCACAGGATCTCAATGCCCCACAGGTTCTCCATCTCCTGGAGGAGGTCCTCCCTGTCCACCTGCAGCTGCTCCTTGTCGAGTTTTGGTTTGCTGTTTTTTTTTTTTTTTTTTTTTTTTTTTAAGTATTTTAATAATGTCTATTTTCAGTAGTTTGTTAGCTCTTAATATTTAATTTGGATATTTTAAACCATCATGCACCCCTCCAACGACTGCAACAGAAACATTTCTACTGGAATTAAACGTCGCATGTGGCAGCTCATGGACACCAAGGCAAGAGATTTGTGTCCAACAGAAAACTGCTTCATCAGGTGCAAGTTCATTCCTTTTGATAGAAAAAAGAGGCAGCAACTTCCTTCTAAATCTCAACAGGTTCAGTATCAGCTAAATATAGAGAGAAACAAAGCAGTTTGTTGACAGGCAGGGGAGGAGATGGAGGGTATTGCTGCAAACAAGCTGATGGTGCAAGATTTTTGGCCCTTTTTAGTCTAAAAGACAGAAACAGCTACTACTAAGGGTTAGGAGACACATTTTTGGCTCAGAATTTAGACTGAAAAATGCTTTCTAAACCCCAGCCTAGTTACATTGCAAAATTGGAAATATAAAATAATTGAACATCATGGCAAGCTTAATACCAACACAGTGGCATTGGGCACTGCAATAAGACAAGAAAGTTGGTACAAGCTACAAGAGACATTGGATCATGTCTCGAACTCGAATCAGAAGAAATTACAGAGCAAAGAGAGTCAACTTGTGCCTGGGGAGCTGCAGCATCCCCTCAACAACGAGATGTGGGCAACTCAGCAAGGGCACTGCCCAGTGCTGGGACTCTGAACCCCACGTATTTCGTTGATGATGTCCAGAAGCTCTGCTTACTCCTAGAAAAAGTCTGGACATGAACATATTCCTGCAAAGAGATCACTTGGAATTATTCAGTGAGTTCTGTGGTTAAGCTCCTGATATTCAAAAATATCCTGACAACAAGTTATTCCACATCTTGAATGCCCAACACTATAAACAGTAATAAAATGCACAAAATCATTTTAGTTATAGAGAAACAAGGTACTAACGAAGCACTTGTCTATGGCAAGCGGGTTAATTGTCTCCTCTCAAACACGACTGGTTAAGCCAACTTTCTTTGGAGAAGAAAACCAAAACATTCAGAAACTTCTCCTGCCTAAAAGTAAGTGTTAAAAGCAACACACAGAGCAGACACACAGACCTATGAGCTGCACACAGACCACCAATAAATATACAGAAACACCACAACAAAGGACAAGGCTCATCATAAAAGAAAACTCCCATAACTGCTACTCAGACCGATACCAAAGGAAAGGGAAGTGTTTTTTGCAGGCATGTGCAAGCACATTACAGTGTCAAAGCACAACTTTGCTATTATTATTACTTTATGCAGCATTACAAGGTTACTGAGGTGCAGTGTTTAATAGTCTAGTCTACAGCTTTTCCTGACTGCAGGAACGCTCACCAAACTCACCACGGACCCACCCCCCTCATGGCATCACCCAGCCACCAAGCTGCTCCCATGCAGAGCATCCAGCTCCCAGCTGGCAGTCAGAAGACCCACTGATCCATCCCAAACACACCCGAGCCATGTGAGGACCAAGCATCTCCCAGGCCACCCTCCTAAGACACCCTTCAGTTTGTCTCCATCTTTGGAGATGCTTCCCCTAAGAGAAGACATCCTTCGGGAGCTACGGATTCCTTTCAGCACCAGTCACGTCCCCATGGCTTCTCCCACACCCCAACCCCCAGTCGCCTCAATATGAAGAGGTAAATCACACTGATCAAACCCAACCTAACCCCAGCCTACCAGCTGAATTTGGTGATCGCTCCTCAATGCCTCTCCCTCCAAAGGAAAACACCTTCCTGGTTATTCTTGGTCCTGACTCAGAGAAGCTGATGCTTGAAAGTACCTAAAAGATACCATCAAACACTTGGCATTTTCAATAATTTATCTTAAATTTGCAGCCACGTACAACTGGAAAATAAAAATCTACAGCACCATCTTCTAAAAAGGCACTTTCTGAGGACTGTCTTGCTTAAAAAAAATAAAAGTCACTCCAAGTTTTAAACAGTGGAACTGCTTTGTTTGAAAAGGACCCTACGGTAACAACCCGTGTCAGGTGAGGGGGTACCTCAGACAGATGTGGAAGGCCAGGGCATGTGGGATGGAAAGTGGGTGGAGTCTCCCCAACACCCTCATTCCTGCCAAACCAACGCTTTGATATTTTCCCTCACACGCCTCTCTCTTACAACTCCTTCCCCACCATATGCACCTTTGTCTACTCAGGGGACAACAATTTGGGTTTTAGTGTCACGGAGATCTGGATTTTTGAGATTCTGCTTGGGAGGGAAGATGTAGGATCCTGTATCCATCTTGCTCATACCTCAACTACAGAAAGTACAAAATCTTCTACCAGCAGAAAGCATCAACGAGCTCAAGCTCTAACCACGATATTTTACAAAAACAAGGAGTGAATTGGCTAAGTGAAGTGTGATTTCAACATGTGCCAAACCAAAAATGATATTCCAAACATGCAGCATCAACCTAAAGTACCATCTTTGGGTAGAAAAGACAGACAGAAATCTTTCCCTTTGACACCCCTATGGAATTTTTCACTAGATCCAAACAACCTGCCAGTAGCAGCCATGAAACTGCACGGCACTGAAAGGGACAGGGCATCTGCCCGGCCTGACCAGAGACCACGATGGCCATTTAGAAACAACCACCTTTGAAAACTGAATTTACAGGTCCAACACACATAATCTGAGCTTTTGATTCCTTGGTTATAAAAGTGCTTTGAGTAAGGTTCTAAACCCTCAGTTCACAAAACAGGAAAAATACCAAAAGTGGACAAGATATGAAGAAAGTGTCAGAAAAAGGAAGGGGAAAAAAAAAGGCCTTAAGCTTGAGCTTGGAATTTCACCAGAGTGAACTTTAAGACTAGTAGAAAACCAGTATTTGTAGCTGGAATTTTTACAGCAGACTACATGGTATCTCATATTGAGCATTTTATAGGACAAGTATTTGTACATGAAGAAGTGAAAATCATTTAGGACCAAGAGCATCTTGAAATAATTTGACTGACAACTTCCAGAAACCCATTTTACTCCTGAAAACCATTTCTGTGGCCAAACTCCCAAAAGAACACCGGAATGAACACTATAAAAATAACTTTTGGACACGTGTAACCAGATGACACATGGAACAGTGACACAGCGATCCTGAGTCAAAGGGCCACGGCTCAAGTCCCTAGAAAGGGAGAAAGGCGACTTACAGCGGAGCCACTCCTCCTGTTGGCAAATGTCGCGAGTTTAACGCCTCAACCACAAACATTCCGTGATTCTCTCCAGCTCTGCATCTAGCAGTGGCCAGGTGGGAGGTTTGGGCAGGGCTGGCTGGGTGAGGAGGGGCTCGGCGATACCCTGAGCCCGTCCCCACCACGGGAGCACTTGGTGGCACTTGTTGAGTACAAGTGAGGTCTCGGTGCAGTGTCTGAGGAGATGGGAACTGCTTTTCTCCCCAGGCAGAAACCCGAGGCCGGTGTCTGCAAAGCAAGAAGAGCCATCAGCCTGTGCCCATATCCCTCTTTGGACTATCCACAGCCAGCTCTCGGCCAGAGAGGGGGATCTGCTGTGCCACTCAAGATTTCCTCAAACAGCACATAAAATTTCAGATTTTTTTTTTTTTCTTTTTCAAGGAGAGCAGGTACAAAAATAAAAGAAATCCATATACTCTGAAAATATACTGGAAACTGCCACCACAGATGAGGTACCATTTATCCCGACCCCCCACCCCCAAACTGCAAACATCAAAATATATATGTTTTTAAACAAAAGAAGAATATCTGGCTATTTAATCTCAGTTAAAATGACAGCACCCTTTGTTACACTTGATATTTCACACCATTAATTCTCTTTTGAAAAAAAACCAAGATATCTAACTAACCTTGATTCCTTGCTTTTCTCCTCATTCCTTAGTGCAGTAATTGTCCATCTCCATTTAAATAAATATAGCAGCTACAGCATCATAAATGTGTGGCCCTCACGACGTCAGTAACTTGATATCGTAATACAAAGAAGTATCGGCACTTGACGTAGATATTTGCAAAACCAAGAAGAGAGATTAAAACTTCCAAATACTCTTCACATGAAAACCAGGTACAATGTTACCTTGACAACTGAAGTCACTTTGCCAATGAAGTTTCTTTAGTTTTTGGTGAAAGTAGTGAGCAAAAAAGCTTCTCAAATCCGAGTCACCGAGCGTGGGCAGGGTGAGAAGCAGCTTTGAAAGGAGAGCTAGAAGGCTTTGTAAAAAGGAATTTTCAGCTAAATGCCAGAAGTCCACAAGAACTCTTCGTAAAATAGTTTTTTTTTTTAAAAAAAAAAAAAAGAAATTCTCTGTTTCAAAAGAAATTTCTGTATAAAGCTTAAGCTGAACCTTTTACAAACAGCATTGCTACTGAGAGAACTTTAGGAGAAAAGTATCAGGTCACAAGACTGGGAAAAACATCTGAGAGACTCACTGAGAAACCACCTCGCTCAAAGGACTCTGTCACTCCTCCCTCCCTGCACCAGGTGTGCCCGAAGGCACTCACAGGGACAGGGCACTCCCAGCTGGGACCCCCTGGCTCCGGGGGTCCCCAACCCTTCGGGGCCCGCTGAGCCCCCCAGCCACCCCCACCGAGCACCCTCAGCCATGCCCACCCCCACCACTGTTTCCAGTGCAATTTTAGCTTTGCCCAAGTTAGTCTTTTCCATTATTTTCCTTGTTTTTGAGAGATAAAGTAGGTATCTACACCAGCTGTTAGTAAAGCTCTTGCAGACAGTGTTGTGAGCAGCACTACGGACATTTCCATACAATATACAAACGCACAAAATACAGTACTTGGTTTTTCTGGCAGAAAAAAGGGGGGGTCATGCCTGGTAAAGCAAAATGGGCTCAGATTTTAGGCTCAAAATACAGTATATTGGCAAACAGCAGATTTGGTGAGAACGAGGAGAGAAGCGACTTAGACCAACCAGGTTTTCATGTGAGAGCAGGTGGAGGTCGGGAGGGCTGGGATCACAGCAATGCCCATACAAACAGCTGCAGTAAATATACTATGAACCAGTGCAAATAAAAACAGTCAAAAATGCAGTTCACGAGTTTACAAAGTGCAAAACTCCCCAGTCCCCTCGTTGAATAAATGCTCGTCTCTGACATCTTAAACATTGGTTTTAAAGTGGAATGAAAGAGTCCCATTGGTTTGTTTCACATTTCGGTGATTTAACATGTTAGAACTATCCCAGCCCTCTTTATTTGCAAAGTGAAATGAAGTTACCAATAACTTAATTTTAAAAGGAAAGTCACTATCAAAGAGGAAAAAATCCTAAAAACTTTTTTTAATTCCAGACATTTTACTGATGTCAAATAGGTTTAACTAAGCATGTAAAAACTGAGATCTTAATACAAAACCCTTTCCATTTAATTCAAATATGCTCCACATTTCAAAGCCAAAAATAAGGCCAATTCCTTTGTTAAATCAAAAGACTGCAGCAACAAGTAAAGCTTGCAGAAGTCTAGAAGCATTTTTTGTATTTTTTTTGATTTAAAAAAGGAAAATTCAAGATTCCTTCTGACTATAAAACTTTCCTTTCAAAATTAAGGCTTTTACTTTGTCCTTTTAAAATCCTGGAGGTGTCCATTCTCCCACGGTCCGTGGTACAGACACTGCTTCAGTACAGCTCAATGGACACAGTTTTTCTTTAGAATGCTTATTGCACTAAAAGATAGCAAAACAAGTTGTCAGTTTCTTTTTTTAAAAATAAACATGATTACATTTCTAAAAAATAAAAGTTGATGTTGACCATATGTTCTGTAATAATTAAATTAAAGCATTATTATTACTCTAATAAATATAAAAGAAACAAAAGGAAGCTAAACTTCAAACACACATACATATGAATCACATTAAGGTGTGAGAGGCAGCAAGTAAAGTAGCAGGTTTCTTTTTTTTCCAAAAAGACCTTAGCTCTAAAGTTTCAGTTCTGGTGATTACTGTATGCCATCCCAGAAAACCTGGGACATCGGATCTCACGTGAAGCTTCAACAGATTTGACTTGCCAGATAGGAAAAAATTGAAACTTTTGGACTAGGTAAAACAGCAGCTTTAGTAAATTCCCCCAGGGAGCAAGAAGAGTTGGGTCACTACTGCCTGTACATGAACCATGAGCTTCCTGGATTGCTTTTGAAAGGGAACTCTTGGAGCTGAGAACTCCAAAGCTGTGAGAAAAGACACAAAGGCAGCCGTTGGCTAAATTAGGTTCAAATTATTGGATTAGTGTGCAAAACATCTTCCCCCCCCTCACTGTCACCTAGCTAGTGCTGTACATTCCAATGCACTTGGATATGTTCACATTCGAATGCTCGATGGCAATACTGAAAGATTCCTCAATGCACGGGGGTTAAAAACTTATTTTCTTTTTTGCACACTTCCCTTCTCCAAACAATCACTGTGATTGTTTCTAAAAGGTGGTTTGTTTTTTGTTTTAAATTACACGATAGATTTTAGTTTATTATTACTATCTTTTTTTTTTTTTTGCAACAATAGTTGTGCTGCCGAGCAACTTGAGGTAAAGGCAGAAGAGGGTTAAACTACGAGAAATAATAATTAAAAAAAAATGATGGCGGTGCTTCCCACAGGAGCCCGCCCCAAAAAAGCAGTTGGCTGGTTTCATATTGCATAATAGTGCTGTGTTCCTGGATGAAGTAAACAATCTTCCTCGTGTCAATTTAAGGGTGAGCCTCTCGCCCCTGCACAGCGTCAGCTCCAGCACGATGGGAGGCACAGCCCCTAAACCAACCCCCTGGAAACATACATTGTATGTGGCTTAAGTTCTCAGTTCTCCTCTCCGTGAGTGTCTCCCGGGTCATTGACTTAAGCGAAGTACATCGTGCGTAAGGTGTCTTGGTGAATCTGTACAGCCTTCGCCAGGGCCTGCGGGTCTCGCCCGTTGCTCTGTCCTGACACGTGGCTCCCTTCAGCACTGCAGGGAACGAGGGAGAGACAGGCAGGGCTGTAAATTGTATGAATTTGGATCAAAAAGCTGCTTTCGCATCTCTTTCACAGAATCACTAAGGTTGGAAATGGCCTCGAAGGTCGAGTCCAACCTGTGATCGATCCCAACCTCATCACCCAGCCCAGAGCACTGAGTGCCATGTTCAGTTGTTTTTGAGCACCTGCAAGGATGGGGACTCCACCACCACCCTGGGCAGCCCCTTCCAATGCTTGACCACCCTTTCCATGGAGAAATTCCTCCTGACATCCAACCTGACCCTCCCCGGCACAGCATGAGGCTGCTTCCCCTGGACTTGTCCCTTGTTCCCTGGAAGCCAAACTAGCTCTGGTTGGACCCTCCGGTCAGGGAGTTGTAGAGACTGAGAAGGTCCCACTTTTCTCCAGGCTCATCCCCCGCAGCTGCTACCCACAGGACTGACTCTCCAGACCCTTCCCCAACACAGCATCAGTGACAGAACTGGACACTGAGAAATACCAACTCTCGTATTCACCCAGCAACCTTGAGGCTTTTGACAAATCTCTTCACCATGGCTGCTCAGCTTGTTCATCTAAAAATAAGCCTTTTATAAATACATTGATGGCTTGAAGGTTATAAAATATTTCTGATGTAGAGAGTTAGATAAGTGGAAGCACTTAACATTTGGTTCATTCACGACTACTCTGATCCTAAAGCAAAAAAATTAAATCAGTGGCTTGATTGCCTCAGACCACGTCAAAGTCATAACAAAATACTTCAGTAACTGAATTCTTTTAATCTGAGTGTTATTCAGTAGAATCCACCAACCCACTCTGGTCTGATGTAGAGCAGCACCTGCCAGGAGTGACAATCTTAACATCAGTCCTAGAAGGCAACAAAAACTAAGCGCAAGACCAGCAGGAATCCCCTGTACCTGTCGTGTTCCTTGTCCACGAGGTGGTAGCGTGCTCTGAATGCCACCAGGTGAGCGTAGTAGGCGGGCGCGGGGATGGAGACGGAGCGGGTGCAGCGCACGTACGTGTGGCACAGCTGGTACGTCAGCAGCTGCAGCTCGTCTGCTGTGAAGCAGTTGTCATCCCACAGGACGTGGTAGTGGGAGGGACGGCTGGTTCCCTGCAGAGATGGGGATGGAGGGTCACTTGTCTGGGTTTCCATAAACAAGGCAGGTTTTGATGGTCAGAAAGAGCCAGGCTCTCTAGTGTGAGTGCCTTCAGTTTTATGTCGGGCCTAAATGCATTTAAAGATGAATAAGTCTAACATATACATGATTATATTGCTCTAAATGTTCTTGCTTGCATAAAACCCCTTCTACATAACCCTCAGTGATCAACATCTGCTCCCAACATGACTAAACCACAATTACAGCTCCTTTTACCTACCTTCAATTAAAGGTTTCTCACAAAACATCCCAGAGAAACACTCAGTGCTTTTAAATCCTGAGCACCCTAACTGCAAGTATGAGCACTAGAAACTCAAGTTAAATCTTACAGTGCACCTGAATTGGGTAAATAGTTGTGCTTTAGCCAAGCTACAAGTCTCTCCTTTTAAAACAAATATATCTGGAGTATCAATTTAGTTGAGGCTCTTTATGCCTTGCTATATTAAACACAATGAGCTGCAACTACACCCAGCATTTCTGCCTCAACTTTGATACAAATCTTTTTCCACGGGGCCAGAAAACAGCTTGCTCAGACACAGTGTAAAGGTTGACAAAAAACCCATTGAAATGATTCGAAACTGGAAAAGAAGTCATGCCCAGCCAACCTAAACAAAACTGATGGCAATGTGGTCAGACTCACGTGACAAAAATTTAAAGAGTAATTTTTTTTTTTTACATTCTGTATTTTTTCAGAAATACTAATGTCACAAAATGAAGTGACCTCTTAAAAACAAACTTTAAAAAGCACCACTTACCATCAGTGCAAATTTAAATGAGCAGCAGAGACCACCTGTTAAGCAAATCATCCTCTAAGTCTCACCATAATGTTTTATCGCAGATAAAACCGAACTAAAAGAACATTTCCCTGCTAAGTAACTGTTTGCAAACAGGTGTCACAAGAAGAAGAAAAACAATTTGTTCTAAATTCACATTTACTTACACAAAGCAACCATACCTGTATTCCAGCATGGCTACAGAGGTAAAAATCAAACTCGTAGGGGTGTGTAATGTCTGTATCTACAGTTGTCCCAGCTGGAATATTGCCACTTCGTCCAACCTAGAGAAGAGGTTTGGTAAGTGCGGCCTCAGCTGTTTATACAGCTCAACTGTAATGAGAAATACAAGTTTCTGTTCACCACTGCAAGGTTTCGGCACATCAAGTGCCACAGAACTGTTTGGAATGTGCCACTACATCAGCCTTGGAGGTTTGACAAGGACACTGGATGGCTCTCCAGCACCTTACACAACACTGCACCTCCAGCACATCAGAACTTTCCAGCTCAGACTGAGAAGCTGCAGACATTTGTATTCAGAATTGTCAGCTGCTGTTTGGACTGACTAATGCAGAAAAAAGTTCCACCATTTTGTACTTTCTTCTATTACTGCTGGAGATTGGTCCTGAGTAGTGACGTGGATTTTAGACCCAACGTGATGTTGTGGGGGTTTTTAACAGACTTAAGGTCCGTGATTTTTCAATTTGGAGCCCCACTTTATCAAATCAACACTTCCCTGCATGCACATTCAACCAGATGGACAGAAGCCCATTCAAATATTTTCTCCAGCAGCCTAAGAGCTCCTCATGAAGCTTTCCCAAAAGGCTCCTCAGAGGGCAGTGATTACCCTTTCTGTCCTGTCAGCACAGAACAGCCGCGTATGATGTCGCTTCTGCACCACAATGTAGGTTATTCCAGGCTGGTAATCCTTCTCCAAACTGATGCAGGCTTCTCTAATGGCCAGCAGCTCATAATACAAAACCTACAAGCACAAGAACAGAGGAGTTTAGGTTTTCCTTTCATTGTATTCTACGCACAACACCTGCTAACTCAGTGCAGTTAACAGGTCCAATTTTGGCACACAGCTGGTAATCTGGGAAAGTACTTAGAGATATGTGATTTCCCAAATTTGAAGACTTCTCCTTCCCAGACAGGAAAACAGCTGCAACTGCTCTTACCCAACAAGATGAAGAAATTCTCTCCTTAATTATTTTGTGTAAATGTAAGCAACTCAAACAGTACAAAACAAGACCTGCAGCTACTATGAAGTAGGAGAATCTTTCAAGAAACCCACAACTGAACCAACCTGTCGGAACTGTCCCTCAGAGACCCCGTCCCTGTAGAAGATGATACGGGTGGGCTTGAACCGTGTTGATTTGTAGAACTGGATGAGCAGCTCCCTGACCATGGAGGCCAGGTCCTGGATGATCTCCTGCCGGGGCCGCTGGACCCTCACCGTGGCACAGTACCGGCTGGGATGAGCATCCATGCTGCCTACAACCTGTGGGGAGAGTGCAGCAGGGGAGGCTTCAAGCTCAAATCTATGCCAAAACAATTAAAAACAAAAAAGGCAGGAGAGGCAAGTACAAGATGTTTGTGCTCAACAACCACCACAGCAACACTTTCAACAGGAACTTGTACTTGCTACAAGGTTTCACACCTTTTGCCCACAAGCATCCTGAAATGCACCTACAGAATTTGGCTTCTCACTAAGGCGTATTTTTATAATCCAGACAGACATTTTTCTCTGACATTTTCTCACCTTTTACACTGAGAAAAGCCTCAGCTTCCCTTAGTTACTTTAAGCACAGATGCAGTTTCCATAGCCACAATCAATGACAACTAAAATACCAAGGGGGCGAAGTAGGAGAGGACTGACTAAGCCTCCAATCACCACCTTGAGTTCCTGGACTGTACCAACACAAAAGGTAAAAAATATCAAAAACGTTTCTGCCAAACCAGGCCTTTAATGACACTTTTCTCCTTTGAAAAACCAAAAAATGTTACTAGCTAACTGTTGCAGTAAGGTAGAAAAATAATAAAGAAAGGCCTCATAAAATCAGGCCTGCTCTGGCTGGCCTGTCATTTCTTCTAAGTCAAGCTAGCACTTTGCAGGTTCCCATGTGACAGCAATCCTGGTGTGAGCAGTTTGTTAACATAACAATCTATTCCTGGGTAAAAAACAACTAGCACCTGCATAAAATATTTTTACACCATTAGATAGAGAAATGAAAACTATCTCTCACCAACAACTTTCCCTGCAGGTACACATGGAGAGTTTGAGTGACCAATGAATACAGGGTAACAACTTGTTACTAGACAATAAAGTAATTGGCAAGAAAATTACTAACCCATTGGAGTCACACATGAGGTCTGTAAAACTGTTTAAAAAGGAGTTATGTGAATAAAGAATGGGCTTTTTCCACCACGAAGAAAATAGAGTCCCGTGTGATTTATTCGCATAGCTAATGTTACCAAGCTGTGTTATTTCCTTGAGAGTATTTCTGAAGAAATATATTATTTAACAATGCCATTTTACCTTGATTTAAAAATTAAAGAGCTAAGGAACCACCCTGAAGTATAAGGCAGCTTTTTCTTTTAAATACATTATTTTTAATATCATTGGGAATGTGTACAAAGAACTGGCATAAGCCCTGAAAGATATTTGATACAGACATCGTCAATGAGTTGCACTTACTATTCTAACATTTACCCACGATGAAAAAACACCATGTAAATTTAATAAAACTTACAGCAGCAATGGAAGGCTTCTTTCCATCTCCAGCTGGAGGGTGAGTGACATCAGCTCCCAAAAAGATCACTGGCTGCTGGAACACAGAAGGTCTTCAAAAAGAAAAAAGTGCTAAGTCACACTCGTAGCTGAAGAGCTGCCACAAGGTCATCGCTCACCGTGGGGGTTGTTTCTGTCTCAGCCTTATCAGGTACCCGGGCCAAGGCTCAACAATGGCATCTTTGTGCACAAGAGGTGAACTTGGAACCCTCCCCAGCAGAGCCCAAAACACACTGCAAACACACTGCCAGAACTGGGGCATGATTCGGGTGGGCAGCAGCCCCAGGGCTCCAGCGGAGCAGCGCAGCCGAGGGCTTCAGAGGCCCCACGTGAGCCTGGGGGTCCCCCGAGCACCACCGAGCTATAGCACCAGCATGCACATTATGCTGTGCTCCAGGACCTGAGCAGCAGGATGGTCTTATACTGCCTTTAAAATATTTTTCCTTACACAACTGTTCCTCGTTTCAACTTTGACACTGATCAAACATTTGACAAGAACCTTGGCTGAAGACCTAACGCACAGGCCAGCCACCATTCTAAGACTGTGCTGGAAGGAATTTAATTCTACTTCAAATACCACATACTATTATCAGAAGACTATTTTAATTTAAAACTTGGCCACATTTAAATTTTGGGTGCTAAGTAGCAAACATAACCACATCTGTTAAAAGAAAACCCAACGCAATCCCCAGAGTCTTACCGTTGATGAGGTACAAGGATGTTGTTGATTCCTCCTAGCTTAACATTAATCTTCAGGCACAGATTTGAGAGGGTCTGTGGAGATGTTTTAATGACGTTCTTGACCTGAACACACTGTGTGGCCATTCCCAACAGTGTATCTCCCACACGCTTCACCTCCGCTGGGAAGCAAATACAAGGAGACAACTTGAGTCCGGCTGAGGTTATTGCTGCATTTCAATCTTAGATAAGTCACAATAATTCCAGTGTACACACTGTGCAGTAACTTCTAACTTATCTGCATACTCAGACCTGCTTCCAATGTATCTTCAGACATAAAACAGTGCTGTCTAATACGTAAAGGATGGTTCAGAGTAATTTTTAACATATGCTGGGCAGCAGATTTCTCTGAATGATACCTGACAGAACAGGTAAAGACAGAGGTGTGCCCTTACCGTACACAGGTGTCTTCCCTGGCAGGATGACAATGATGAGCTGAAGCCCTGAATAGGTGTTCTTGAGGTGTCGGAACATGGGCTCCACGCTGTCTGCACCCTGGGCGTACTTGCAGAAGCAGGGCTGGCCTTGGATCGGCATCCCGGCGTCCTTGGAGATCTTGCGCAGCTGGTCCGTGAAACCCCTGCAGATGAGGAGATTTTTGGATTTTTGCAGTAGCAAGAGTACACAATAACCAAAGCACAAAGGGACAGAACTGTCAAAGGAGGATGATTCCAAATAGCTTTTAAAGCAGCATTTTAAAAATGTTTGTTATGTGAAGGCTGTACAGCTGTGAAACACCACAGGCCAGAAGGGGCTAAAAAATGGTCTAGACACCTTCAGTACTTTGTTCAAGATGTCAGAAGGGACTATATACAGTGATGTCACCAGACAAACACCCACCGTGTACCCAGTACAGTGTTTTGATTGTAGCTTCCAGCATGGAAGAAAACCAGCCCAGATTCTCACCCTAACATCTCACATTAAACCCAGGTAAAATGGTCATTGTAATCCTACATTCATGTTTCACTCCATTAAGAGAACAGTCCAAAGCCTGAACCACAACATGCCTTACTTCAGAATTTCTTCTCTGCACTGTCTCTGTGTTGCAAAGCAAGCTATGGCCCACATCTTGATCTCCACCCCAGTGTGGAACTGTTTCCCTCTCATGTCCCACACGCCATGGCTTGGTGTTGCCACGGTTCGATTCTGGGGAAACAAAAGCAACAGACACTCAAGTGACTAAAAAAGAAGCAGCCGGTGCTATTTGCAGTTTCAGGATAACAAAGAAAAGTGTATTATTCAAATCTCATCCCTGTAGAGTCAAGCTGCACAGGAAATCACTCCTTCAAATGGAAACCAGAGGACAAGCCAAAGCCTCACCCGTCCTCCGTACTGCAGCATCGGGGCTGGGAGCACACGTCCTGTCACATGGGCCATCTCATCCCGCACTTTGAACTGGAACTCTTGGACAAACGGATCGGCATCATAATTTGCACTTCTCACCTAGGAGAGATTTTTCCATGTTACAGAATATCTGATTATAATCCATATAACAAAACACAGGCTAACAGTGCAGGAGTGTTCTTACAACAATTTCAGACTTGACTGCTCAACATTATCAACCCATCCCCAAAGAAAACAATTACTACCATGAAATCTAATGGATGAGATGGTTTCTGTTCCCTTCATTACCCAAGTGCTCATTTTCAGTTTGTTCATTCAAAAGCATTTTCCAAGCATTTCCTCACAGTAAATTAAGTGCAGAGATGATAACGCAAAGCCTGTACTATGGACTCATGCTATCATTGCAGGCCATTTAAAATAAATCCTATTAAAAAACGTAGTTAAAATCTGTTAAGTTAAAGGATGAGGAGGAATGAAAAGACTAGAAAGTTTTGCATGGATATAATCCAGCCCAGTGTCACTCTGAGCAGTGTCCCATGGAGCTGGGATTGGGGCACTCACCAGTCTGCTGATCTCCTCCTGCCTGTCTGGGGCAGACCTGGCTGTAGCTTTTATCATGGTCGATGTCTGATTGTCTGTCAGCTTCTTGATGCACCTCTGGCCAGCCACGATGTTACACACCTGCAGGGGAAAAGAGAAGCATTAATTCCCACCAGAAGCACTCAGATCACACCACACGGTACACCCATGACACTATGCTGTCACTACAAATCACAACCCCAACATGTTTGAACAACTGCCTGTTCTTTCTCGTATTTCTACACTTCAAAGCACTGTAGGATGCAGAGAGTATTTAGTGAAATTAAAGAGTGATGAACATGTAAACCTGTAAACACACTTGTATTCCAAAGAGCATCGATTCCTAACATTTTGCAAACTGATAGAACCCACCAAACCCAGCTGATCTATCAGAGTAAGGCTCTTACTTCTAAAGGCAGGTAGGTGTGTTTTTGTTCCTGTCCCACTTGCAGACAAGGAAGGTGAGGGTATTTCAGCTGGAGGTTGTATTTCTCTCTGAAATACTGTGCTACTGTCCTCTCCACAGTCTGGCCATTTTCTAGCTGTAAAGGAAAGCTGAGAAGACAGACATTTTAGTAAAATATTATTTGTCAAATAATATTTGACAAATACATTGTCCCAAAATTAATGAAATATCAGGTCTTGTTACTCAGTGTGAATCTATCACACATTTCATGCTCTGACAAAAAGCCTCTTACGTTTGATGACTTGCAGGCCGCCTCGTGACGTTACAGACACGGTACTTTCTTCTCATTGTCCCACAGTGAGTCACTTCTACCTTTAGACCTGCAGAAAAGCATCAAAAAAACTGATGCCATGACTACACAAACATGTACACAGGAGACACAAGGTTTGAAATGATAGAACATAACAGCTTTGGGGTCAGAGTCAAATAGCACAAAGAAATTATTATATTATTTGCCAAACATTTTTACTTTCATTATAATTTGACTTCTGACTAATCCTGATTATTATCCTCACAAATAAATCATGATGTAAAATATTTAATGTTCAATGTCTTCTGAATTTCATTTCAAAAGCATTGACTGAACTCGGACAGCAGTTTTCACCATATCCTCGTGTTCTCATTCTCAGACTTGTACATCTCTCCAAACTATCAGTTCCAATGTAATTGAAATTAAAAGGACAAAACCAGGTTTGTACTTTATCATCTTTTCCCCCAACTTTGTGTCCACATTCATCCTGTAATTTTCTTTAATTTCACTGACCAAATTTAATTTTGCATTTTGAGAACCCCGTCTCAAAGCACCCAGCCTACACACCAGAGTCTCTCCAGACTTCTCTCTGCCCACAATAATCATGACAGTGGCAGCTCCAGGAGGCTCTGGGGGCTGTTGCTGTGACTGTGCACACACTGTGCTGCTCACACAGAGCAGCCTCAACATCTGCTGGGAGCGCTAAGCTTATCACACGAAGGCTGCACAGCACTCACACGCTGCTGTCCTTCCCCAGCTCCACAGGACAGAAAGCAGCTAAAAACAAACCCTGGGTATTCAAAGGATTCCCTTCCAGTAGTAAAGTCGAATACTAGTGAAGTCTAGTCCTAAGGGATTTGAGAGAGCATTGGATGGCTCATCCTGTTGAGGTTCATGTGGATTGTGGACCACTGACTGAACACCACCCAAAATCAGGTCCCCAGGTACCAGACATCAGACTGTGTTTAGTTTACTGGGGACACAGACATCACAAAGAAGCACTGACTGTACCTCCTTGCTGCCTGACAACACTAATTGCATCCAGAACATCAGTATTACTCAGAGGACGGCACAGTAAAAATAAACCACCGCTGCCCTGACACGGCATTAAGAGAAAATAGAGAAAAGAAACCATGGGTCACTGTGACCACAGACAAGGGCTGATGAACACAGATGTCTGGAACCCATTCCCTCTCTGTCATTGCTCTGCTGTGACACTACCAAGGCAGTGCCCTCCCCCAGTGCTGCTCACACACAGCCAGCTCTAATGCTGGGCTTGTTTTGCTGTACGTGGTCACGTCCTGGCTGGAGCTCTCAGACCCTACAGCAGCAAAGACGAGTCTGAGAGCAAAGGGATAACTTTCAATATTTTCTGACTATGGTAACAGAGTCTCTGAGGCATCCGAGATCAAGCAGAGGCAGTTTCTCAACCTCCATTACCTGCCCTACAGAATGAAGACTGACAGGCAGATGTAAAAGGGAGCATGTTAGGACTAGTGCAAAACAAATCCTGTGTTTTTTCAGTCATGACTCTTCTGTGAGCACATCCCTTTATGACTCCAGTTCAAATTTACTTCTTAGCTGCCCAGTATTTCAGTAGAGTCTAATCTTGCATCAAGTGTTTAAGAGCTGAGCTCCTCCAAGGCTTTTCTCTCTGCAAATTACACTGGAATGAAGGATATGGGAAAATTCAAACCCAAGCAGCATATATGGACTGAAACCACTCAAACCAGCAGCTTATGCAATTCCTTTGGAATGGAATTTGGCCTTCAGCTGCAAGTGGTACTTATTTTTCCACAAGGCAATCACTTATTAGAATGCACTATAACAACACTCTGTAAAAGAATCAATGTTAGCCTTGAAATCAATGTTCACTTTGCCACAGCACTGAAACAACAGGAGCTCACACACAAAATGCCAGGTGGCCTCAGGGACCCTGGGTTAGGAGAGGTTGGCACCAGCCACTTACCTCTGCCCAGGCAATGAACAACGTGCTCCCTCTTTCCCTCTAAGCCACTGGGAATGTTTTGCAGCTCCCATTTTTGCAGAGCTGCATTATTTCTCTCAGGATTAGAGCTGATACACATGGATACTATAATTCTCTTGGCAGCTCCCGCCCCTTCTGATCCATGTTAACCAGGCTTCCAGTTAAAACAATTCCCTTAGAATTAACTTTATTGTGTTACCTGGGACAAAATCAACCCATTTCTACTCACCCTTTATCTCTTTGGTGAATTTTACCCGATGAGAATCAGTCAGAGGTCTTGGTTGTTCATCAATATTATGAATGTCAAGGACTTCACACATGAACTGAATTACGGGTTGTGCTTTGTAGAAGGCAGTGGCAGAAACTACAAAGAGCAAAATATTAAGTGTAAGAAAACCCAGTCAAGGTATTGTGAAGCAGTTGATACATCAATATTTCTTAGAATTCCATGTAAACCTCGGGCACATTTAGAAACAGAACAGTGAGTTCTGCAAGAGGAAAATATCAAAAAGCCAGCAGCCAGTCTATAGTGACACATCTGTCTCCAGTACTCTCATCCTGCTACTACCTGGAATTTCAGGGGGTTGAAAAGGCTTTTCCCCCAGAGAACATTTATTTCTAGAAAGCTGTAACATCCCAGAGAGACATTCTCTTTCACCTCTGTATGAAGCTGCAGAGACAGGATTAATACCTCTCTACTGCAGACTTTTGAATATTAAAAGCCTACATAATTCAACATGCAATATAATTTTGTCAATTACACAATCTGCTCAATTACTGAAACAATATCTGGTGTAGACATGAGCACTATTTTGACTATGCACAAATTGTGTTGGTGTAGGGGGAATACAACCCTTGATCTACTCACATCTCTTACCCTCCCCACAGGCTAATGACACAATCACTTTAAGGGACAATATACTGGTTTCAAGCAGGACAGCTGACTTATTCCATGCAAGGAAGATCATAAATTGCCTTCTTGACAAAGTTATAAGCAACTGAAACAACACCTTTGGCAGGGAAGGCGAGGTGGGACTAGACAGAGCTCAGACACAAACTGTTCCACACATTTACAACTTTAAGTGTCAACAACAGAAAAGAAATACTCATCAAGCATTTGTCAGTTTTCCAGATCTCATGTACCAAACCTGCCACACATCTGTGCTCATACAACCCAACATTCTTCAGACATGTGTCACTTGAGCAGCCTACCAACCTCACATGAGGCATCAGCCAACACCTCCGGATGCCTGAGACTGCCCCAGATTCCTGAGTGACCCCAAATCCTCACTCTCCCCACCCTGGGAGTGTGTGGGCTGTCTCCCACAGCAACACTTTCATGGAGAACTCCATCCAACTCAACTGAAAAACCTCCAGTGATGGGGTTTGAAGACAATTTCACCACCTCAAATCAGGAAACAGAACAACAGCTCTGTGAATCACCACTTACAGAGGGCTTAAATTTTCTCATTCACAGGAAGGACTGAAAAACTTCTACTCCAAGAGTTACTACTACACTTGCTAATGCTGGTTAGAAAAACTTGCCTCACAAAGTAACAGCACAATACATCATCAATTGGTGTAAATTCATCCTCTTCTACCTGAACTGCAGCTCTCTCAGCACCTTGCATATAGATACCAGCACTGGTTCTTTTTGGGACAGGATGGGATTTTTACCTTCATTTTTTTAAACCACAGCTGCTGTTAGAAAGGCAACTTTACAAGAACAAACTGTGTGACTTCAGTCACACAAGAATCACCCACAATTTACAGAACACGTGGACTTGCAAATTTTCAGCAAGACAGCTCAACATCTGCAGTATTTTATTATGCTCCAAGCACAACCTGACTTGGAGTGCTCAATGTAGAGCAAGACGATTTACCTTGGGTTTACAAAGCATTTCAAAGACAGTGAGAACTGAATGCAAATCAGAGAAAACCTCAGGCAGCACCTGCACCTTCACCACTGACACTTTCCAATGCAAGTTTAACAACTAAATAGAGTTGAGTGCTCACAGGACGAGGGAGTCTGACACAGGCACCAGTTGATCTCAGATCCATTCATCTGGGACTCAATACAGAGCTGCAGAGCTTATGCTTTTGCATAAGAAAGCCTATCCCAATCAGCCCTATTCAGAGAAGTGTTTGGGGTATGTTTTACAGAGTTTTCTTGGAAGTACTGAGCACCACTCACTGTGTACAGCTGCACAGAGACACAGTGCAGGCAACCTGCCTCTGTCACTGGGGCTGCACCAATACTGAAATTAAGCAGGAAAACAAGCTCTGTGCAATTCCTTCTTATGCAGGGATACTGGTTTTTATATGGCAGTAAAATTTCTGCTCAAACATTGACATCATGACAAATGCAAGGAAAGCAGCCTAGAATTTCCAGGTGGCCTTTGCCATACATGTCTGGTCTGAATCTCAGCCCTGAGTCTCCACTTACCATCGATGTTGAGCATCATTTTCCACATGGCAGGTCGGACAGACTGATGGAACCCAAACCAGACCTCCCTGCCCCCTCCCAGGGGGTGGTCATAGCCTTCTGGAGCTGAGAAGAAGGAGCGGCCCACAGGGGTGTACCTGGTGAAACAGATGGCCACACATTGATGTTCTTGCTTTCCAAACATAAAATTCATGTAACCATGATTGTGACACACAGCATTATTATTTTTTGGCATTTTATGCACCAGCAATCAGTGCCAAGAAGCAAGTATAAACAAATATCCTGAATGCTTCTGTTCCTATTGCAGTGCTTTTAAATTTAGACAAAAACATTTACTATTCTTAGCAATGCACAAACCACTTTCAGTTTTTACAACAAATCAAGAACTAAGTTAACTTACCCCTCCTGATCTTCTGCTTCAAGAAAGTGGGATCTCCACCACAGCAGATTCTGTACAACAGCCTTGTCTACACTGGCCTGACCCTTAAATATCATTTTTCCTAATTCATAGGGAACTTTTGAATACAAGATACATTGAGAGAACCCAAAACTATGGGGGAAACAAAGAGCTAGATGAAATGATGTTTCTCTCACAGGTAGAAAACAGCTGCTCCTGAGCCTCCACACCTCCTGTTTTGTAATGCACAGGCATTAGTACAGAGGCTAACATCTTCAGATCTGGGGAAGCTGAGGAACACTGGATTCCACAAAACCACAGAGCACTCTTTTTAGGAGTCAGCTACACGCAGTGAAACCTATCAGAGCTACCAGTGAAACCAATCCGAAATCTGCTCAGAGCAAAGCCATTGTGCTGCCTTAAAGCCCAACTTCAAACGTAACTTTCATTGACCAGATCAAGCAAAATTAGCCTTCTCTAAATTTCAGGGTTCTGAGATAAAATAACAAATATGAGACTTTGTTAGGACAGGTACCTGGTCCCAGCCATGTATTTCAGACATGAGAAGCATGCACTGGTGACAGTGTATAAATGGATTACAGAGACTCGTGCTTTTCACAGGCACTGCCATCACTTGGCTCAAGCTGAGCAGAACCAGGACAGCAATGCACAAGCTCACTCAACCTCTCAGCATTTCTATGAAGGCCTGTTATAAATGCCTGATGTTTCTTGATCTTTTCCAACACACACATCACCCGCTCTGCCTACAGGAACATTTGTACAGGACTGACTATAAGCTCCCTGTTCAGCTCACCAGCTGTGCTGCAGAGGGGAAATGAACAGTTTCTCTTTTCACCTGTGAAGAAATGGGGATGAAGGTCTCCCAGTGGGGATACTTCAGGTAAAGACAGACTGCAGGAAGACAGTGAACCTACTTCATGGAGGGGAGGTGTCGTAGCACCACATCGACAGCATGAACAGGGTTAGTGCTGATAGGTTTGTCTAGTTCCAGAGGCTCAGGCAAGGTTCTTCCTGTCAAAACTTCATGCAGCAAGTGCCAGCTCACCCGAGAAACAAACTTTATTGACACTTTGAAGGGACGATCTTTTCCACCTTCTCCGGGTAGTGTCACATCCAAATCCACCTGGGCAGGGGAGAAAAGAAAGGAATAAAAAGCAGCTTTTTAATCTGGAGTCTGGTAGCCTTGAGATTCCACTCCTCCCCATAACTGGGCAAGAGACTCAAAAACTCAGATATTGAAGTCACAGCACATCTGATGAAAGTACATTATCAAATGCACAAAGTGAAGAGAACTGGGCCCTGACCAAGCAGAAGAGGATAGAATAACTTTTTGTCACCTCAAATCATAAAGCAATACATTCTAGAAAAACTCTGGCTTGTTTTTTCAATTTATCACAAGATCATGTGTTGCAGTCTGGAAAACGAAATGTTTTAATAGATTTTGCTGTAGAAAGCCGTTACTAAATTATCCAGGAAGTTTTGAATGCAACTATTACATGAACATTTACACACACTGGAAATTGCAGGAAATATATCAGAAGGACTCAGTTGCAGTACAGATACTGTAAGATACTTCCAGCTTTTCTGAAATCAGCAATATTTAAAGTTGGGTTTTTTCCTTTCCTATGAAGCTGCTACCAATACAACATCTTCCCAGTTATCTTACCCCAGTAGTGGCCACAGGAAGTGGATTGGCTGTATAGAGGCTTCTTTTCCCATCATAAACTGGTCTACGGTCCCCAAATATTGTCACTTTAAAATGCTGCACCATAGAGTCCACCACGTCCCTGGAAGAGGGGATATTTATATTGAAGATGTTTCTGAAGAAGGATCAGACCCGAGCTGGCTCCCAGTCCCAGGTGTTTTGCTGAAGTAGTTGCAATAAACAATACTGAAGTGAATTATAAACACCCACTGCTATTACAAAAGGTGCTTCACATACTTTAACTAAATAAATAAACACTACAGAATAAAATCAGAATCAAGGTAAATGCTCAAATACTGGAGAATATTGGTACTGAAATAATTTCAGAAACTCCTAGAAATGACCAAGGCCTTTGTGTCATCTTTATGATGGAAAACAAGGATACTGTTACCTTGGAAAAAACCCACCCCAAAGTGGTATTGTGAAAAAACAGCACAAACCCCCATCTGGAAGCCCTGCCAGTTCATTGTACTGTCTGCAGCAATGTTTATCTGCTCCTCGATGAGAGTTTTGAATTCTGCCTACACTGCTTATAAACATGAGAGGACCTAACAAAAAAAGCTTGGCTTTGAGTCCTTAATAACCTGAGTTTCTACAAAATCATGTAAAAGCCTAATCCAATTTGCACACAATTATAGATTTGCCTCCCTTGCTTTATTATAAATTGATGGCAATAAAGATTAATCTGACACAAGCACTGGAATTACACTTGAAAAACCATGATGAAATTTGCAGCTTATACAAAAATGCTTCTTGATGCAAGTTGTAGATAAAATTTTGGAAGACAGTAGATTTTTGGAACACCTCCAACTGTAACAGGCCTTTGGGATCTGAATTCTTTGGGCGGTCTGGGTGTTTCAGTGGCACAGAATGGAAACACTTTCCTTTCAGCACCTGCAAACCAGCCTTCCTGCACAGCAGCAGCTTCCAGGCACCATGTCCTGGCCAGGCAATATTAACCCAAAGTACTTCAGGAAGATGATAAATATTGACTTCCTCTTCAAACTGAATGAGCAGCAGCACTTTCACCTCCCAGCTGGGATGTGAGGAAAAGGAGAGAAAGTCTCCCTTTCACAGTTCTTGATATTACTCAACATTCCCAGTGGTAGAATTCACAAGACAAATGTATCTTCTCACCTGTTCACCCTCCGAGGACACTTATCTGGTTTGATGTCCACCTCATAGAGGTAGACATCAATCTTTGGGATTTCAACTTGGAAGCAGTTGGCCAGCAGTTTAATGGGCTTGCCCATGGTGCCATAGCCGGGACGTCTGGGCACCATGAGCAGGGGCTGTGCCCCCACGGGTCCTGCAAAGGAAAAATCCCACAGATTAGGAGAAAAGCACAACAGGCAATCCCCTGAACCAACTCCCAGGACAACCAGGTGGGCACCACAGCCAGCACACTCAAGGAAAGGAAATCAGCTGTCTCCAACAGCATGCTGCCCATGAAATTCCAAACAAATGCTTGCCCATTATTAATCCTTAATCCTCCACCTACATCTAGACTGTTCTCTTACTCATGAGCTTCAGCAATCAGCATGAATAAAATCAGGTTTTGTTTAGGAGATTTCCTAAAAAAAAAAATCCAACTAAAAATCCAAAACAAAAGCAAAAAAAAAAAAAAACAAAACACAAAATAATGCAGAAAGTTTTACAAGTTTTTTCTGAACACCCCGGTAATAACCAAGTGGCTGCAGAGTACAAAAATACAGAAGCAGTTCTGGACTGATGCACAGGATTTGAGATAAACTCTTCATTTCAGTGCCAATATCAGCTTAGTCTTGGAAGACAGATTATTCTTGAACTTTGCTGGCTGAAAATGGATGAAGAATAAGACCATTACCTCCCAGCTAACTGCCCCCATAAAGCCAATTTGCCAGAAGAGTAAAGACTCAGATTAAGACAGGATTGTAAAACCCTTGATCACTTGTAGGCTAGAGAAGAATATCCAGAACTGCTCAGAGAAACATCCAAATCTGCACTGAGATGGGTATTTTGAAAAGTATCTAAAACACCTGCCCAGATTTGTTCCATTCTCATCTGTTTCATTTGCTTTGCATCATTTAGGTGAGAACCCTCCACTCAAGATTTGCATTACTCATGCTTTACAAACCAAACACGGGAGTAAACAAAGCCCATTTCCCAGAATTTCTACTGGTAATTCCACGTAAAAATACCTCTTTCCAGTTAAGAAACAACAACAAACCCAAAATGCTTGGTCGCATGAGTTTTAAGAAGTTACTCGTGGTACAAATGTCCTGATTTTCATGGCATTTGAGCGAGGTAGTGCAAAGTTCTCCCCTCTCCTCCTACTCGGTGACGCAGGCAGTGACTCCAGCCCACTCGTTTTCATAGCAGAGTTAAAATGTCAAGTGCTGGGAAAAATGTTTTTTATTTGCCTTTTGATTAATCTCCACCATTTCTGTAAAAAACCCTGTATTATCTTGAAGGAAATCATGTCCTGAGAACAGGTGAACATCAAAGCCAAGTTCCTCTGTAACATTTGTCTGGCTCTACCCAGAAAACTACTGAAAAATTCTGAGTGGGGCTGGCTTGAAGCCACAAGATAAAACAAAACAGAAAGCAAGAAGCATCATTTAAAACCCGCTCACAGACTCTGCTTATGCAAAACTTGTTCCAAGCATCTGCTCTCTTCAACTTTTCCTTCATTTTAATACTCTCACGTGAGTAAAAGCAGCCCTAGAATTTACTCCAGCTACATTTGCAGAATATAAGCATAAGCAAAAAAGTTACTACTAAACATTTGAGTGGCATAAACAAGTCAACAGATTGTTTTAATATTCTGAAGACATACACACCACAGTTTATATTTAGTTCCTATCCATAGGAAAGACTAGCAAAATTGCTGAAAGAAAGATAATCTTAAAAAGGTTCTTTCAGTCTGGTCAGCCTTGTATGTGCTGCTCACCCTGGAAGAAGTTAGAACTCAGATTTTGGCAAACAGGAGTTAAGTGACCAATAAATGAATCAGAAGTGCAGGTCTACACACTGTTCAGGTGTATTTTTAAAAAATTCAGCTATTTTGCTATTATTGTGTGCATCATATGCTCCCTTGGACAAATGAACTTAAAAAAATGAGCACGCCAACACTGCCCGAACACAGGAGCACCCACTCAGAAGACCCTGCTTTGAAGAGCCTGACTTGCCAGATTTTGTTGTGAAAGTCTTGTGCCAGTGGCCTCAAAGCTGTGACTCAAACCCCAATAAAACACAAATAACCAGCGACGCTCTGGGGATGGTTCTGCCGCCGATCCATCGGTGACTCACCCAACCTCATGCCTAAGTCCTGTGTCAAACCCATGGAAATAAACACACAAACCAAAAATATTCAAAGTACTATTATTCTACAGAGCACAGGATGCCCAAGTGGCAGATCCTTTCCTTCAAGTCCTTTAACCATTGCAAAAACAAAGTGGGTCAAGGCTCAGAAACCTTTCTCAAAGCAGCAGCACCGTGAGGACTCCTCCACAGGGGATGGAGCAGCTCCTCAGTGCTTCCAGAGAGTTCTGCACTGCTCAGCTGCTCACAGATTTGATAGGAGAAACTTCTTTGTGTTAAAGAAACCAATATTCTGCCATTACAGCACCAGGTACGTACGTACAATAGAATCACTCAATGGTTTGGGTTGGAAGGCACCTTAAAGATCACCTCATTCCCACCCATGCCACGACAGGGACACCCTCCACTACCCCAGGTTGCTCCAAGCCCTGTCCAAGCTGGCCTTGGACACTTGCAGGGATGGGGCAGCCACAGCTTCTCTGGGCAACCTGTGCCAGGGCCCCTCCACCCTCACAGGGAGGAATTTTTACCCAATATCCCATCTAAGCCTGCCCTCTGGCAGTGGGAAACCATCCCCCCTGTCACTCCAGGCCTTGCAAATAGTCCCTCTCCATCTTTCTTGTAGGATCCATTCAGATATATGCCTAGGGTGTTCTTAAAAATCCAATAAAACCCCCTAAACCAAGTCTGTTCAGTGTGCTGGAGCAGAGCTCAATTCATAAAACCAGCTCAGTAAAGTCCCCAGCACTAAAACTCAACTGATTTATAACAGAAAACAATGAACACACAAACAGGAACTAAAAGTGGCGTCTCAGACAGATTCTTGGAAGGCTTTTGTGCAGCAAGGGAGCACATCTCAAGATCATGGAATGGTTTGACTTGGAAGGGATCTTAAAGCTCCCCCAGCTGCACCGTGGAAGTCCCTCTAACGGTTCCAAGGAGCTCTGAGTGAGAATCTTTTCTTCCATGGAAGTATCGATGCTCCAATCAAGCTCAAACACAGCCAAAAGGGACGGCGATTCCTCGGCAGCCCAGCCAACACACGGACAAGTCTGGCCTGCATCCAAACACTGGCTGCACCTACCTAGCAACCAGAGAAGCCCTGTCAGAATAAAGCCTGAACACAACGAGCAGGAGCTCAGAAACCTGCAAATGCTTCCAAGACACCATTGTACAAAAAACTGCAGCTTCTGGCACACGCGACGTTTTTACAGAATGAAGAAAAGCCCTGATCTCCAGCAGGATGCTAATAGGAAATGCAGATTTCCTTACAGAAAGGGCCATCCCCACCAAGCTTCCAGAAAAAAATTATCCTCTTTCCCACTGTGGCTTCAGAATTATAAAGCCACACTCTAATAACAGAAATAACTGAATAGTTTTATTTTTGTTTATACAACAGCTCTAAATCCAAGTGGATGGGGGCTGGAACAGCCCAAAACACATTATCAAAGCCAGAGCAGGTAAATACAACTTACTCTGGTTCAGGAACACGAGGCAGATTTGTGGAACCGATCCCAGATTTGTGGAACCCTCCCAGTTAGAGCTCTCCACGGAGGGGGAAAAAAATAAAAGACTCCCTTTCACAGGGCCCCTGGCCTCTACGCAGAGGCCCAGCCTGTGGAGCTCTAAGAAAATCTTATCACTAGCAAAATATAATCCGATTCTGGATTAAAAAAAATACATGGAGGAGATTCGATTCAAACGTTGGTTTCAATGATCGAGCTCTGTCCTCCAGAAATCATGAATTGCCTCATTTCTGTCACTCGGCCTTGCTGGGTGGCATTACATTATTTATGAGTAATGCAATCCATGTTTTCTAAACATTCCTCCTTGCAATTTAGGGTTTGGTTTTTTCCAAGGTTTCGGATATTAAGTCATGTTCAAACTCATCAATAGCCAACATTTTGATGCTGTGTTCCGTGACTGCCAACTGTACAAGCAAATACTGCTGTGGTAACTCATTCTGCCCTAATGAACTTAGAGAAAATGCACTGGAGTGTTTTGGGAGAATTTAAAAGACAATCAATGCTTCTGAACCATTAACAAAATCTAAATACATAAAGCTTTAAGCCCAAAAATGCAGCTTATGTGCACATAGTGAAGTTAATACCCAATTGCTCTGGGAGAAGAGAATTTTGTGTGCCAGCCCACACAAACCCTGCAAGAGTTTTCCTTGGAACGTATTTCCACAGACCAAAATCAGGAAGGTAAAAATTAGCTCAAGAAATACTCTTTGACACCTTCACCCCTGAGGAAGCAAAGCTCTGAGGATGAAACAATTTGTAAGGTTCATACTGTGAGTCAAACAACTTCCACAGCAACTCCAGAGGAAATCTGCCACTGTATCTCACAGTAGAATAACTCTGAAGGCAACTATGAATCACCCCCTTCCCTGCTCTACCACACCCACAAAAACGGGACTTTTAATGGGCCTCCCAAATCACTACTCTGAATCAGAGAGAGAAAAGCCGCTTCTTGGGATTTTCTCTGCCCAAAGTTTGTATGGAAAATAAACAGAACATTAAGGATGCCTGCAGTGCCTCATTAAAGACTGAAATTTAAAAAACCCAACCCAACGCAAGTTAACACTTCTAGCACAAAAAGCTGTGAGCTTTGAAAGAACAATGTAGGACATGGAAATGAAGACAATGGCACTGCCACAACTTGGTTACAACCACAGGTTGGTTGAACCTCCCTGCCTTTTGGAATTTTACTGAACATTCTCCTGGTGGAAGTACAATGTGCCAAGAACTTTTCCTTCACTTCACTTTCCCCACCGAACATTTTGTTGCTGTTGCTGTTTGGTTTCACCACAACCCACGGCCCAAGCAGCCTGCTCCGACTTTCAGTGATGTTCAAATTCCATGGACCAGGGGAGCCACACTACTTCCCAGATTCCTTAGCCTAAGCCTCTCACACAAACAGGACATCACCTGCAGCACTGCTTCACCCAAGATGTCCTGGCACACACTGTGACATCCACTTCACAGTGTGGATGTCTTCCACACTTTACTCCAGGGATACTCACACACCAATCTTTGTTCCCCTCTCTGCTTATTTTATCCCATGTTTTCCCTTCATGCACAGAAAACAAAGCACATCTCAGTGTCTTTCTCTCTTTCACGACAGAGCTTTAACCCTCATTTGCTCCACCAAGGATGGTTTGTATCCTCCTGCTCCAACATCCCAAGACTTGGGACCTGAACACTGCACTCACCAAAGAGCAGGAAGAACCATCCATTGTGCTGGATGCTGCCTGAGCCCACAATGAATTCTACAGCAGCTTTGCTAAAATCCATCAAACTGCAGCCTAACAACAGGTAAATCTACTCCAAAGGAAAACTAAACCATTTACGGGTTCCTCTTGCAAATCTGTTTATCAGGAGACAACTACAATTGCACCAGGTTATAATTAGAGTTTATTTAACACCGTATAAGAGAGCATCATATGAATTCCACCAGACTGTTAAAATCCTCCACCTTAAAATATTCTCCACCCATCACAACCTCAAGCCAGGCAACAGCTGAGGTAGGGAGCATTTCCAGCCAAATCCATCACTGACCTTAAATCTCCAAGTATGTTAGAAAAGGATCTCCATATGGAGATGGGAAGGCACGTTTTGTGTTGACACCTTCAGTCTCAGTCCTGTATTTTCACCACCTGTGGTACCTATTCGAGTGACAGGCACGGTGGCTTTGGACATTCCCTTTGCCATCGAGGTACAGCCAGGGAACTGCTGATTAAACACTGCCCAACCCTGAACCCTCCTCCACTGTTCTGCCAGATTTGGAATAAGTTACCTTGAAAAACTGAATCAGATCTTCTCCAACCCTCAAAATCCATTTAAACCACAAAGCTGATAAATACTGAGCACGTGCTTTCGCGGCAAAAGGCTCAAACGGCGAAAATGTGAAGACTTTCACAGAATCACAGAATGATTTGGGATGGAAAACACCTTAAAGCCCAGCCCATTCCATGGGCAGGGACACCTTCCACTAGCCCAGGTTGCTCCAAGCTCCATCCAAGCTGGCCTTGAACACTGCCCAGGGATGGAGCAGCCACAGCTTCTCCGGGCAATAACCACCTCGGAGTGATTACCGTGAAGCAGCACAGCCAAAGGCACAGGAATTAGCCCCAAAACTCAGCCTGCTGACACACAGGGGCCAAATACCCGGCGTGTGCCCGGCAGGAGCTGCTCGAGGGAGCGCTGCCCGGTCCCGCCGGGCTCTGCGGGTCCGTCCCTCGGGCACCGGCACGGCGCGGGTTACGCAAGCCGGGCACACCGGTTATGAAATACCGACAATTCCTCCTCCACCTCCGGCACGGCAAGCAGGGCACGGAGAGGCTCGGCCCCGGCTCTGCCCGGTACCGGGGCTCTGGCCGGTACCGGGGCCCTGCCCGCGGGGCTCGGCTCCTCCAGCCCGATCCCCCACGGGATGGGCTCGGCCCGGCCGCTGCCCCGCGGCACCGGGCCGGGCACCGGGAGCTGGGGGGGATGGCGCGGGGGCCCCGTTCCCCGACCCCGCCAGGCCCCGCCGGGCCCGCGCTCACCTGCGCTGCCGATTTCCATTCATGGAGCTGGGGCGCAGCCGCTCGGGGCTGCGGCGGCCGGCGCGGAGCTGCGCTAGGCGGCGGTTCCTCCGCCGCGCTCCCGGCTGGGCCGCTCCCGGCGCCGCTCCCGGAATTCCCGGCGCTCCCGGAGCCGCTGCCGGCGGTCGCGGGCCCTCACGCGGCGGCGGAGGCGGAAGTGGCGTGGCCGCCCCGCAGCCCCGGCTCGCGCGGCCGCTCCCGCCCCGCCGCGCGCGCGCGCGCCCCGCACGCCGGAAGTCCCGCCCCCGCGCGCGCGCGCGCCCCGTTCCGGTCCGGGGGGAAGGGGAAGCGGCGCCGGAAGCGGGCGGGGCGGGGCGCGAGCCGGCGCGGTTGCCGCGGCAACAGCGCGGGGTGGGGGAGGCGGGAATGGCGGCGGGAACCGGAGCGGCCCTCAGGGGCCGGGGCAGCGCGGGGGGAGCCCCGCAGGCACCGGCGGCTGCCCCGGAGCGGGAGTGGCGGGGCCGGGACGCCGGCACCGCGAAAGCACAACATGAGCCCGCCGGCAGTCAGAGCGGGGGTTTTTCCCGACCCCGCGGTGTGGTGGTGTTTATGCCTGCGGCGTTTTCTCCCTGCCGCGGCAGGGCTTCCAGCCCGGTCCCCAGGGAACTCGGCTGATGTGTTCTTAGTCCGCACTAAAGGCGGCAGAAGCAGCCCCGCGCCCCGGCCCCGGGGGCGGCCCGGTGTTCCCGTGCGGCGGCCCGCACGCCGTCCCCGCCCCGGCGGGACCTGCCGCGCACGGAACGAGTCCGGCTGCGGGAGGCAGAGGGTGGTCGGGCCCGGAACGGGCTCCCCAGGGGAAGGTCACGGCCCCGACCCTGCCGGAGCTGCCGCAGCGCTTGGACAACGCCCTCAGCGCTGGGTGGGATCGCTGGGGTGGCTGTGTAGGGCCAGGCACTGGACTGGATGATCCTCGTGGATCCCTTCCAACTGAAGGATATTCCATGATTCGATGATTCGCTGTATCAACATAAATTCAGAGCTTATGCTTGCCCTGTTTTCATTTTTTGAGACTTTTTAGCAATGTTCAGTACCACTGTGTTAGGGATATTTTACACAAACTGGCACCAAGCAAGCACAGAGATGAAAAGGGCAAATGGCATAAGGGCAAGAGATTCAAATGTGACAGATGCAATAGGCTCAGTGCTGGAGTGCTGGGTCAGGCAGTGACACCTTTATCTCTGTTTCCTCTGCCCTTAAAAGATCTTTTTGGGTTTTTTTTTTTGTTTTGTTTTTTTTTTGTTTTTTTGTTTTTTTTTTTTTTGGGGTTTTTTTTTTTTTGGTAAGAACAGTATATTGGGTCTTACCCAAGTGGGTTTGAACCTGCTACTCATTGTGAAGACACATTGTCACTTTTTCCGGTAGTGGTAGGGCCCTTCCCCTGGGAAACAACTGTAAAGGTACTGAAGAACTGGAATTTTGGGCCAACAGAAGTTAAAGATCCCTAATCCGAATGTCAGGAATGTCAGGGTCATTATTAAGAATTACCATCCTGAAGATTCCCAGCTGAATTAGTCTTTAAAAGCATAAATTTAGTTTTCAGGCAAGTGACACAGTAAGGATCTTAAACCCATGCAAATGAAAGGTAACCTGCTGGAATATTTCCTTAACTGAAATGGGGAGTGGGAAATGTGATCTCCAGGATGAAGCAGATACGTGGGAGAGAGGCATCTCTGCAAACACTCATCCCTCAGGGGCAGCACATCTGGTCCCACAGCTAGGGCATTGTAATCAGCACCAGGGCCGGGGCTCAAATGCTAATTTAACACTTGAAACCACTTTTCTGACCTGTTTTCCAGGACTCCAGACCCAGCTGCACAAGGCACGATTTGCTGTTGTACCTCACATAGAAAAAGCTCCTTTAAAACTGCTAAAGATTATTTTTTAAATAGGTGACAGACCCCACGAAGCAGCCAGATGTGTGCAGGATCTGCACAGGTGCCCAGCTCGGGACAGAACTTTCTGGTGCTGCAGTTAGGTAAATTAACTGACAAGTGCCTGCATGCCATTAGCAAGCACTTCCTTAAAATTCCTGGGCATTATTCAAAAACCTAGTTACAGCTCAACTGCTAAATCATTCATTGGCTCAAGGTCTGCCCCTGCACCTTTGTAAGGTAAAACAAAGAACTCCTCCAACAAAGAACTCAGAGAATGGCAAAAAACCTCCAGTTCTGGACTGTAGGCTGCTGGCATTGGAGAAGACTAGGCTGTTTGCAAAGCTGGGAAATGTAAAACGTGATGGGAAATGCAAAAGATGAGGCAGTGCAGAAACCCAGAGGATCAAGTCTAACCTCAATCCAAAAGGAGTCTGAAATCTGTCCTTAAAGCACCTCAGAGCCACGAGCCCCTGAAGCACTCAGTGAAGGAACAGCAGATTTTGATGGACATTTCTGTTATAACCCAGGAGCCCGAAATCAGTCAGTTCTCAGCTGACATTTTAATAAAAAGGGGAATTGTACTGTAATCCCAGAGGTTTTAAGCACGTATTTGTTTGCCTGTTTCTCTCACTGAACTGAGATCTGGACAGTGAGGGGTGTTGGATCCTCTGCAGTGTCTGATGCGATTCAGCTCCACTCAGCGTTTCCCTGTGTGTCCCCCAGCCTTTCCCGAGGGAATGGCTGGGATGCACATGTCCCTTCCCCACGAGATGTGACTCAGGAGTGTCACCCCGACATATTCACATTGCTTTTATTTAGGTCTTCTGCCAACAGTTACAGGGTAACAGACACTTGGGACTGCAAAGTCGAAGTTGCAAGCAAAAATCAGGACCAAGGCAAAAAAAAAAAATCCACAAAGGCAATTAAATCAAATCCAATATAAATACAATGTTCTGGAGCTCTTTAATCATACTGCTTTCTTTAATAAAGAGGTGGTTAGGATCTTACAGTATTTTCTTTTGGCCTAATCCAAGGATTTTGTTACTCTTCACCAGTCTCAATTCCACACATACAAAAAAAAATTGATATTCAACCTTTAAAATATAAGCCATATTTTCTTAATAAAATAAGTTTTGTGCTGCTGCTTGTTTAGTAAGTACTGTACATCAACTATTCACGGCTATTTAACAAATGGACCATACAGAGTTCAAGCTAGAGCAAAAAAACCCCACAAGAAAAATAACAACCCAAACGGAGCGTCCTGTAAACACCCTATGTACAGTCCCACACTTGCTCATAGAAAGGAGGTACGAAAGGGGCTGGAAATCGAACACAAAAGCACTGGAGTCCTGGAAATTTTCTTTCACAACTATTGAAGTGCAAATCACTCAGGCAAGATATGAATTTCACTTGTTTATTGCTCTCCTGCTGTCTGGCTTCCCTTCCTGAAACAATCACATTCTTTTATTTCACACTGATTTTCCAAGAAGAAAACCTTCCGCGAGGCAACGCTGGATGCTTGGGCTGCTTGAGACATCGCGTGCGATCCCAGAACACCCCGACTGCCCTGGAAGCTGCGGGGAGAGGGCAGAGCAGCCCTTCCGCCCCGTTCTGCTCAGATATGAGATAAGGGAAACAACAGCATTCTACAGGTAAACGAAAGCTACTCCTCTTCCCACAGAACTGCATGCACTCGGCAACGCTTCCAGGCGCAGGTGGAACTCGTGCGCGTTGGAGAAGGCAGAGACGCGGAGCTGATCGGGATGCCCGTGTGGGGTTTGTGGCTAACTACAGATCCTGATATGTACCTGGGGTAACACCTATCCGCTACAGGCAGCAAACGCACCTCAACATGCAGCTACTCGTTTGCATCTCAGACAAGAGAGGGGGAGAAATGCCGATGCCGGAGCGCGGAGAGGGTACAGTGCATAGTCCGGTTTAGAAAACATGCGGGTCACTCCAACTTCTCTAAACTTCTTCAAAGTGGAAACAGGGTTTAAAGGGCACAGCAGCTACTGAGTTTGGCTTTTTTGTTTATCCAAAACTATGAAAACCCAACGCAGAGGGTGAAATAAGGGCAGAACACGATCTGCAAGTCAACAGCTGAGAGTTTCAGAAGCTGTGAAGCTTTTGTGTAGTTAAAATTGCTGTTAAAAGTAGGTGCTACATCAGCAAGTCTTCATTCATAGTTTTCTATGAACAGCCACCTTACAAATGAGTGCAAATCTTAAAGGTCCATTTTACATTTCAAGTCTCAAGGTTAAAAAAAATTGTTACAGAGCAACAAGCTGTTTCTGTAAATGCCCACACTATCTCTTTTCAAATGGTTAAAAATGGCACGTGCTATGCCACAGCTACTAAAAGACATTTCAGAATTCTAGACCCAACTAAAACACTAAAATTAAAACGAGGAACCAAAATACCTTTGCCCCTCACTGCAGAGCAGCAGCCAGGTGCGTTCCGGTGTAATGCTGGTGAACAAACTGATTTGCAGAGAGAACCTTGACCTTGACCCCGATTTTATTCTTATTGAGGAGCTTTCTAACACCAGGTGAGCGGGAACAGCCCCTCTGAGATTGTTTTGCTTTCAATGAACATAAGTCAGACTTCGGAGGATGAGATGGAGGTGCTGATTGGTGTCACTATGCAGGCACTTGTGTAGAGGAATGTAGGCTTCTCATGTTGACACTTAGTGTTGATGTGTTCCCTACGCTCTAAAAGCCTTCCTAAGAGTTCCCTACCTACTGACCACGGATAGGTCCTGGTCTCCTCCCCGTCACCTTGAGGATATACAGCAGTGGAGGTTGACACAAGGTGCAAAGGAGGATATGAACCAAACAGTGTGGTCTTGAGGAAAACAGGACTGTGCTAAACGTAGGATCTTCACCAAACGTGACATCAGTGGGCTCAGCACTTAGTTTGCATAGCATAGTGATGTTGTCACTGTTCACAAACACGTTGCCCCAAAAGAAAACGGGAAGAACGAATTCCCGGGATTAGGACAGCTCAATGGGCCAACATGACCGGTGTGGTTTTCATGAAGGCAAGGCAAGTTTCAACGTCAGAAAGTAC
The DNA here is from genome assembly GCF_031753505.1 of Anomalospiza imberbis. Lineage (NCBI taxonomy): Eukaryota > Metazoa > Chordata > Aves > Passeriformes > Viduidae > Anomalospiza > Anomalospiza imberbis. The sequence goes on from NC_089705.1 coordinate 3,984,232, forward strand.
AAACCAAAGAGGTGTAGATGTGCTTCTGTCCGCGCGCGGGCCAGGGGCAGCGCTCGCGTGGGGCCGCCTGGGAAACGCGTTCGGCAGGAAAATGATACCAGAGCTCTTCCCCTCAGAACGTGGCAGGAGCGTGCGCCTCGTGTGTCTCTTGAAGGAAGCGCTGTGAACACTTTCATAGAAAAAAACCCAGATAATGTGCCCGGATGATATTGGTACTGAGCTGCCACCACGGTCCCGCCACCGTGCGTACGGTCACTGTGCAGCAAAACGGGTCTGAAAAGCAGTGACCAGGTTCCTGTGGGGAAAAAGGCTGTTTTCCTGGTACAAGCACAAATCAGGAATTTCCCCCTTGACAACAACAGGGATTTCATCATTCTAAGGAACAATCTGGTGTGCTTTCAGAATAAAAACCCTGGACATGAGAGCAGTGATACCATGACACAAAGAGCAGCAAAACCTAGCAGCAGAGAGGGTGAGAGCCTGGAGGTGCTGGAGGTGGGGATGTGGTAGGTGGGAAAGCAGCCGGCCCGGGCAGACATGTGCCAAATGCACACGGGCAATGGGCACTGTGGAGCACCCGGCACAGCACAGGCTGCAGTGGGCAGCACTCATTGGACAGAAATGTTGGAGAGCTGTGGCGTGAGCACACAGCCTCAGGAAGTGTGGGGATGTAAACTCTGAGAATGTTAATGACTTGTGGATTTTGGCAACAGACTCAATATCGTATAAAAATAATGTTTAGTAAAAAAATCCTGGTGTCCATCATAAAAATTTGGGGGAGGGGGAGAAAGAAAGAAAAACATGGATAGCGCTTTCTGTCCTAATGGGATGGAGATGCCCCCATTTGTCAGAAACAGTTTTAAATAACAAGTAGTACATTGGAAACAAAAATGGGTCAGCAGCCATTAAACGTGTCCTGTATGAAAGTGCACATCTTTCAATGGGGTTTAACCACCGTGAGGTCGTGATCTGACACAAACTGCAACTGAGGACCATAGAAATTAACTCCTTCTGATGGAAATATGGACCACCATCAAGACAAGATTACTAGTTTCCTTACAAGATTAAAAACATTGAAATTTTGCAGCATCATAGTAAGGCACTCACCCATGGAAAAGTCTGTGACTGTTGCTTTGAGCGGCAGCAGCTGACTAGCTTGTAACACGAGGAAGACAGTTTTCAGTTCTGAGCTAAGTGCTAGGGTGCCTTACATTATCCGGGGGGAATTACTCGGGGGCGGGGAACTGTTAGTGTTACAATTCTCCTATAAACTAGTTGTTTTGTTTTTTTGTTTTTTTTTTTTCCTCAACCCATTAAAGCATCTCATAATCTAAAATATTAGTTTTATAAATCTAGTTTTCTGTTTTAAGGCTCTAAAAATCCCCTCCCCCAACCCCCACAAAAAATACCTACCAGTGCCTGGTGGGCAACGGAGGACCAAAGCCGCCAGTTCACAGTCAGGAGTCTCTAGTATTGCATCTTAAAAATGAAAACCTGCTTCCGCCTCCCGGGAGTTTTATCCCTTCCCTTGAATGCCTTCATGTGTTTGGTCAGGTCAAAATTTTGCAAAGCCAGAAAAAATTAAAAAAATAATCATCATCGTCATCAGTCTCTTCCAATCCTACAAAGGTGTTGGATCGTTCTGTCCCATGGTGCTGGTCTCCTGCCTCAAGTCGACACTGCCTGCCCTGCAGTGATTTCTCATTGGAAAAAAAAAACAAGGTGTCCCAATGCTTCCTTTTTTGTATGGCTCCTACAAATCTGAAAGCTTTCTTGAGTGAGGTAACAAAAGTTAGGCTTTCAAGCAAAGTACATGGTACGTAAAGTGTCCTGATGAACCTGTACAGCCTTTGCCAAGGCCTGGGGGTCTCTGCCGTTGCTCTGTCCAGATATATGGCTGCCCTCGCCACTGAAAATCAAGGAAATCACTGTGTAATTATTTCATATTTCCCCCCCAGAAGACTAAGAAACTCCCCTGGAGATGGGGATCAGCTGAGTGCTGGCAGCACAGGAAGTCACCTCACTGCAGTGCACAGGGATGCTGTGCATGCTGGTGACCGTGCCTGTACTGCAGATTCCAGCACCTTGAGGCAGCTGGAAATGCTCAGACACCATAGGAATGCTCCCACAAGCCTGGGATGAGCTCAGGATAGGATTTAACTCTCCTTTATCCCCGTACCCCCTGTGCCAGGCCTTAAGAAGATGCAGCTACATGCAGGTCTTCCCCTAGAAAGGCTCTGCTGCAGCACTCTCAGACACAGGCACTTTCAAAGATCAAGGTCCCCTGCCCACACCTGGCTCTGCCCTCCCAGGGCCACGGGCTGTGCCCCTCACCTGTCGTGCTCCTTATCCACGAGGTGGTACCGTGCCCGGAACGCCACCAGCCGGGCGTAATAGGCTGGGGCCGGGATGGAGACGGAGCGGGTGCAGCGCACGTAGGTATGGCACAGCTGGTACGTGAGGATCTGCAGCTCGTCCGCCGTGAACCGGTTGTCGTCCCAGAGCACGTAGTAGTGGGATGGCCGGCTCGTGCCCTGGGAAGGAGGGGGTCGGTGTGAGAGATGCTGCTTGCACCCGAATGCAGCTGCCTCGAATTCCCATCAGCCCCTCCCTGATCTAAATGATCTGTCAGCCTGCCTAGGCAGGAGGGATGCCTGTGCTTCCCTGCTGTGAGAACCCTACATGGCAGCGAGGCAGGAAAGCCCTTAGCACCGAGGTGCAAAGCAGTACCAGTGCTGCTGCCTGATGCCTGTTCCCTCTGTGCCACACAGCCCACTGCATCCCCCACTGCATTCCCACCGAGCCAGGCCAGCTCCTGCTGTCTGCACAGGGGAGGGGAAACCGAGCAGCCTCCCTTCTGGAAGCAGCTGCAGATTACAAGAGTGCAGTTTTTCCAGTCCAGTTTCTGACTAATCTTGGCTGCCTGCAGCCAGGCAGCTGCAGAGCAGGCAGGGACGGCTGGCCTGGCTCTCCCGCCCACAGCCAGACAGCAGGTCCCTGCTGATGACCAGGCGCCCTGGCGAGCTCGGCACGCTCAGACACCAGCTGACAAGCTGCTGAATTGGCTGCTCTGAAGGAGGAAAATCTCTTAGGAGAGACCCTTGGCTCCAGGAGAGAAACTGAGTACGTGCCACACGATGCAGCAGCAGCACAGACCCCGCACCTGCTTGCCAAACCACCGCAGAGGCAGCTCAGATCCAGCTATCCCCAAATCCAACTGCCCACGTCTCCATGCTAAAGGGGGGCTGTGACAGGGCCAGGACAAATGCATGAGGACAATCTGCAAGAGCAGCCAAAAAACCCAGCAGCATCCCAAGAGCCAGTGCTGGAGCACAGTACCTGAATGCCTGCATGACTGCACAGGTAGAAGTCAAACTCAAAAGGGTGGGTGATGTTGGTATCCACTGTTGTTCCTGCTGGGATGTTCCCACTCTTTCCAATCTGCAGGGAATAGAAAGAGATCCAAGCACTGCAGAGTCTGGTTATTTCCAGTTGCCAAAAGCACTGTCCTTAACACAGGTGACCTGACCCAGGACCATGGTAGAGGGTCCCCATCTCCCTTTGAGATGTAGAGATGGTCTCCAAGTGCCCATTCAGGGGGCACGGAAGCAGCTCATCCTACTCTGCTCCCTGCCCAAATAGGCCTGCTGGCATTTTTTGCAGGCATCAACACCAGGCATGACATGGAGACATAACCAACAGCACGGGAAAGAGAGCAGCAGGGTAAGGGCTGGGCAGGGGCCCACACTACTTCAGAGATGAGGAAAACACCAGGGATCTCTGTAGAGCATGTGCTGGAGTCTGTGCCACAATATACTGGGGCTTTTATATCCTGATTAAAATCTGTCCTTAGGTCCCAAGATTAAATCTTCCTGCTTGTGTGGAGCAGTCTGGTTAGACTCAATCTGACCATTAAATTCAGATGAAATCTAGGAACAGTGACAGCAATCAGTGCTACTGCAGAGCACACATGAACAAGCTGTGAGCAAGCAAGGGTTTATTCAGACTGTCACATCAGCAACTCCAGCTATCACCAAAACAACAGATGTTTTCAAGCTGACAGAGGCTATTTCAAGAGTCATCAGGATCATCAGCACCCAGTAACTCATAATAACAGCAAACAGCTGGCTGGGCTTCTAGAAACAGACTAATCCATGTGGCTGTAGGAGTCCACTGAGCAGCACGTTTCATTCAGAATAATCTCTCCCTGCCAGTGGTGAGATTTCCTCTCAGAAAGCCAGGGCTGGCTCTTCCATCAGACAGGGATGAATCAGCCGCCTCCAGCCCTGGCACCCTGCAGCACTCACCCTCTCGTTCTTGTCTGCACAGAAGAGACGGGTGTGATGCCTCTTCTGGACGACGATGTAGGTGATGCCAGGCTGGTAATCCTTCTCCAGTTTGATGCAGGCGTCTCGGATTGCCAGGAGCTCATAGTGAAGGATCTGGAGAGACAAGGGCACACAGAATGAGGGGACACACCAGCACCCAGCTGTCCCTGAGCACCCTTAAGGAACCTCATGGGAGCTGGTGCAGCCCTGCTGGCCAACAGGGATCTGAGGGTTCCTCACCTGTGGGAGCTGCCCCTCAGGAACACCATCGCGGTAGAAGATGATCCTGGTGGGTTTGAAGCGTGTGGATTTGTAGAACTGGATGAGGAGCTCCCTCACCATGTAGGACAAGTCCTCAATGATCTCTTGGCGAGGACGCTGCACACGCACCGTGGCACAGTACCGGCTCGGGTGGGCGTCCATGCTGCCCACAACCTGCAGGGACACACAGGCCAGGCCATGTCTTACACCAGGAAGGACAGAGGGGATGTGGGACATTCCCAGCTTCCACCTGCTTCCCACATGAACAGCTGGCAATGGGCAGGGCACCTGAACTCACAGATCAGATGGGACAGCAAATACTGTACAGGCAATCAGTGTCCAAAAGGGACATCTCTGGTCATGGCCACATCCTGATGTCACACTCTGCCATGCCCTTTTAAACATTTGTGGGAATTTCCAGTGAGACAACTTTGGTGGGTGCCACTGAATGCTGTGGCTGTGGGGGACTGCTGCTGCTGCTGTGCCCTTGATTCACTTCTCCTGCCTGGCAGTGAGAGGGAGTGGGGCTGCCCAAGACAACCAAGGGCTGCCCCAGACAGCCACGGGCTGCCCAAGGACATGGTAGGTCGAGTCACTGTATGACAGCCACTGAGCAGGGAGTTCCCACTGCAGTGCAGGCAGACCTCAGACACGTCAGAGCAACAGCTCAGGGGCAGCTGGGCTTGGCTGTGACACAGGGCTGGGGGCACAGCGTGAATCAAGTGCTGGCCCGTGTTGGGGAGCAGACACCCAGCTGCCTCACTCCCTACACTCAGCAGTGACTGCGCTGTGTGCCCCACAGCCCCTGAGCAGAGGGGAAGCACCACAGACTCTAGGTCCTCAGCAGTGTGAACCTGCTGCCCCTGCCCTCCCCAACACTTTCACTTTGCAAGCAGAGCTCTGGGGTTGGGGCTCCCCCACTAGAGCCAATGTGTACAATAGAAACTGTTCCTTTAGTTTCAGCCACAGACCCACTACTATTGTCCCACCAGCAACACATCAAGGACATTGTCAAGTTACTTCAAAGGCTCTACCCTTCTCCTCCCCTGCAGCTTCAAAAAAGGTTTCACAAAAATTAAGAAAAAAGCCCCAGCGGTCCTGAACAAACCACAAAAGATATTTTCAGAGGGGAAGCTCTGCCGCCAGGAAACAGACTGTTCTGTCCCACCCACACCTACAGCAAACAGCCCAAAACCTTTCCCAACCCCTTCTAATTAAGAAAAAAACACTCCTCCAAAGACAAATTTGCATGCCAAGGAAAACCTGAGCTGGGAGTCCTGGAAAGTTAAGAACTTAATAGGAAAATGCTGACGTGCTTATCCTGCGTGGCAACGAGCATGGGCAGTGTCTCCCAGCCCTACGAAGGGCAGAAGCTGTCCCTGGCACTGCGCTCCATGGATGCTCATTTTTAATGTGAGAAAAAGGCAAATCCTCCTCCACAAAGGGCTCAGAAGCCCAGTCGCTCCAGTTTCCTCCATGTCCCAAACCCCAGCTCTCCAGCAGGGGGAAGGTCCCTGAAGGGCTGCAGCTGGACAGGGATGCCCCAGAATGACTCCATGCAGCACCGAGCTCCCGGCACTCTCAGGGCCACACTCGGGGCCAGCACACCACGAGCCCCATCTGGTGGCAGCTGTCAGTCTCCCCGCGGCTCCCAAAAACTGCAGCTTTCCTGTGCGGAGAGGCAGGAAGGGATCAGGACAAAATCTCCCAAGACTGGGATAAAAACATCCGACAGGGTACACGCCCACCCCGAGAAGTGTCATCATGGGGGACAGCAGTAACACATGGACACGTGAATCCCATTCCAGCTCCTGCATCCTGCAGGGTTTGTGGGCACCAAGCTGTGAACTTACAGCTGTTATGGAGGGTTTCTTCCCATCTCCTGCCGGCGGGTGAGTGACATCAGCTCCGAGGAAGATCACAGGCTGCTGAAAGACGGCAGAGCTGGTGGGAGAGGAAAGAAGAGAAAACAAGCAGTCAGCCTTTGGGGCAATCTCAGGGTGATGTACAACCCAATGGAGATGAGCAGATGATATCATGGATATCCCATGACCTCCAACTCTGGCCTGGACACATCAACACCTCGTTATCAACAAGGTGAAGCAAGTTACAAACCCCCATTTCAAAGAGCTACTTTATGAAGGCTCCCTCTTCACCACATAAAGCCAGGCAGGCAGCACCACGAGGGACTTGGGATACCACCCCAAAACTATGAGAGGCGGTGGCCGTACGAACCGTTGGTGAGGCACAAGGATGTTGTTGATCCCGCCAAGCTTGACGTTGATCTTGAGGCAGAGGTTGGAAAGGGTCTGTGGGGAGGTTTTCACCACATTCTTGACCTGGACACACTGTGTGGCCATTCCCAGGAGAGTGTCCCCAACACGCTTCACTTCGGCTGTGGGCAGAGGAAGCAGGTGAGCACAAGGCAATCAGCCCTGCACCACTTCCAGCAGCACCCTCGGGAATGGGGAGAGACAGCCCTGCAGGAGCCAGCCCTGCTGAGCCAGCCCAAAGCCCTTCTCTCTGTGCTCGCCCCAGACGCACCGTACACTGGTGTCTTCCCTGGCAGGATGACAATGATGAGCTGAAGCCCTGAATAGGTGTTCTTGAGGTGTCGGAACATGGGCTCCACGCTGTCTGCACCCTGGGCGTACTTGCAGAAGCAGGGCTGGCCTTGGATCGGCATCCCGGCGTCCTTGGAGATCTTGCGCAGCTGGTCCGTGAAGTTCCTGTGCCAGGAGGAGAAGCTGTGAGCCCTGAGCCCTCCTGCACGCCAGCTGTGCCACCGAGCACGGAGCCCCTCGGCCGAGTGCTGCAGCACAGCACAGAGACAGGGCCATCACATCACCTATTGGTGGCTCTATGGCACCCAGCACATGCATGGCACAGGAAACACAAGACCAGCACATGTCAGGGCTGAACTGTCCCCTCTCAGTGCCCTCTTACCCATGTACTGGCACTCCTAATGCAATGGAGCTGAGCCCTTCTCCCTTAGGAAGCTGGAGCAGCGGGGAACAAACTTGCTGCCTGCAACAGCTGATTTCCAGGTGACTGCAAAGTGCAGCCTGCACTTACCACAACTCAGCCACCCTCTGGATTTTTGGAATGCCAAGGATTGATCTGATGTGGTGAGAGCCAGAGGGAACACAAGGCTCACAGCTCTGCTGCAAAGGGATCATGGGAGGAGTGCAGTGTCACTCCCACCTGCACCCAGGTACTGCAGACATGGACACTCTGACTTCTTCCAAACCCCAAACACTGACCACGCCAAACACCCAGAAGAGACACACAAAGCGCTCACCTCGATGCATCCACTCTCAGTCAGGAGAAACCTAAGGCCCCAGAAGAATCCAAAAACAAAGTGACCATTTCCCTAAATCAAATAAACTGGTCCTGCTCTGTGTCACTTTGCTAGAGAAACATATTCTCTAAACTACAGAAGCTTTTCAGACAGCCCAAATCTTCTCTGTAATAACTCATGGGAAGTTAGGGTGCTTCCTACATGAATTACATAATTTCAGATTATTGGGGAAACTTTTAATCCTCAGAGCCCCTTCTCTTTGGGCAGATTCAGACTAGAAGAGTTCAATACAGCTTTAAAGCCAGCAGTTTCATCTCCCAATACTGCAGCTCCCTGATGCAAAGAGTAGATCGAGGAGAGCCTGACAACTCACAGGTACTCACTCCAACCTGGCAGCTTTGTGATGGCTTAGGGACCATTTGCACCTGGGACAAACAGTTAGGCTCTCTGGATAAACCAAAAGCAACAGGAACTGGACACCCCAGATCAGATTGGTACCACAGGCAGTGGAGCTCCCTGCTGCTCCAGCAGTGGCGATGCTGGACACGCAGTCCCCAGCTGCGAGCAGCATGTGGCTCTGGAGCCACAGCCCCTCTGGCTTCCCCCACCCACATGGGCTGCCCCTTTCCTTACTTCAGCACCTCCTCTCGACACTGCTTCTGCGGGGCAAAGCAGGCAATGGCCCAGACTTTGATCTCAATGCCGTTGTAGAACTGCTTCCCTCGCATGTCCCACACGCCCTGGTTGGGAGTTGCAATGGCCCGGTTCTGCAAGGCAAACAGAGGGTCAGAGCGCGGCCGCAGCCTGCCCGGCCCCGCAGCCCCAGAGCCCCTGCATGGGCTGGGGCTGTGCTCCCTGTCCCAATGCTGCAGCTGGAGCTGACTCCCTGGCAATGGGCAATCCACAGCCTCAGCTCCTCAGCAGTGACAGAAAATTCACCCGAGCTGCCCTATGCTGAGCACCCCTCTCTTCTTCATTTCATCACCAATGATTCTTGGCTACAACTTTCAGAAGCAGTTATATTGCAAAAAACTCAAAGCCAAGGCACTTTGATAAAACATTCCAGCTCTAACATGAAGATAACACAACTTTTGCTCAGAAACAGTGTTTCCAGGAGTTGACAGCATCTCCCTGCACAGTGCAGCCCATCCCAGGCAGCCCCACTTACCCGGCCTCCATACTGTAGGATGGGAGCCGGCAGGACCCGCCCTGTCACCTCCGTCATATCATCCTTCACCTTGATCCCAAACTCCTGAATGTACGGATCCAGGTTGTAGCTGGCATTCTTCATCTGCAGAGGGAAGGAAGGGCCATGGGAGTAAGACCAGCTGCTGCATCCCAGGCAGCTACAGCTGGCCAGGAAATATGGACACCTGAAGCCCTGTTCTCCACAGAGCTGCAGGTGGAGCACCTCTGACAGGGGAGGTCGAGCAGATCAACACTGAGGCCCAAACCCTCTCCTGCAAACTGACCCACGGAGACCTGATTTTGAAACACACTAACCAATGCAACTAACAGCACAGCCTGCTCCTGAGATTTAAGACTTCAACAGGATGGTTCAGACTGGCAAGAAACTTATCAAGAGTTCCAGAAAGAACACCAAATATCCCTGGCTTCAAAAGCCCAGATGTACGCATGTGGGGAACAACAGCCCTGTTAACCAATGGCCAGGCACAGAGATCCTGTACTGCAGCCCCACCTACAACACAGTCAGGGGCATGTCTCTAATCTGTTTCCCATTTTTAGTTCCAGCTCCCTTTGGATCAGGTTCCATCAGTGCAAGGGCCTGAATTTGCTGCATGTGCATTTGCGTGGTCTCTTTCAGCCGGGCTCACCTGTGCCACTGTCCATTACATACACACAGGCACCTCTGTGCAGGGATTCAGTGGGAAGAGGAGGATAAAACCCCACCATAAACCTCACCAACACCTTCTCAGCAGGTCACAGCTCTCCACCACAGAGCAGCTGAGGAGCAGGACCATGGCAAAATCCACCACGGACATGATGCCATAACCTGCCACTGGTGCCAAGCCCCAATCCTGTCTCCCAGGGACTTGTGTCACGTACCAGGCGACTGATCTCCTCCTGCCTGTCTGGGGCAGACCTGGCTGTTGCTTTTATCATGGTTGAGGTTTGATTGTCCGTGAGCTTCTTGATACACCGCTGGCCTGCCACGATGTTACACACCTGCACGGGGAGGGGACAGATAGCAGCCATGTGTTGGGGACAAGTAAGACATGAGGGGACCACAGCTGAGCACAGCCCCAGACCACAGGTACCAGCACTCACCTCCAAGGGAAGGTACGTGTGTTTCTGTTCCTGGCCAACCTGGAGACAGGGCAGGTGAGGGTATTTCAGCTGCAGGTTGTATTTCTGCTTGAAGTACTGAGCTACTGTGCACTCCACTGTTTGACCACTCTCCAGCTGCAGGGGGAACCTGGCAGAGGTGGGACACAAGGGATGCACCTACTCAGAACAGACACTTCCCGACCTCAGGCACTATGTACTGTGGCTGAGAAAAGGGAGCTGCCAGGCTCCCACCCTGAGCTGCCCTACAACAAAATAAAAAGCACAACAGTGATATTTTCAGAAATGGAGTCAGGAATACTGTTACCCCAGTGTGGTACTGAGGTCCCTAAATAAAGCTCTCCCGCACTAATCCAGTTAATCATGGCAGATGTTTATTGCAGGACCTGCCACACGTGCCATGGTTGGGCACAAAAGTACAACACTGGCACTCAGGAGGGCTTCTGTGCCTGGTGTCCTCTCTGGGAGCTGAAATGAACTCCAGGGAAAGGCTAACTGGCCTCTCCAGGTACAGGACAGCAGTTGCAGGGTGGGCAGAGGGAGGCAGGAGGGGAACATTTCCCTTCCGAAACAGGGGGGAAAAAAAAATATCAAACTTCCTGGCTGCAGGGCTGAGAGGTGCCACAACATCTACAGCTGGAGCACAATACCCATCCTCAGCCAGCACCAGCTGCTCCCAGCCCCATAAAGAGCTCCATGAAAATGGAGAATTGACCTGATATTGACCTGTAGAGGACCAAAATTACAGGAGAGGCAGGCTGCCTACATCAGTGAGGTGCCACGTTCCTCCTGCACTCGCCAAGCCCCAAGGCTGCGACCCATGGATGCTGATGCACAGGAGACACTGAGGGGTGCCCAGGCCCAGCCTGCTTCCAGGCACACACAAAAAATTCCAAGGCAGACACTTGATCTAGCCCCTGACAAAGTCTCTGCTCTGGCAGTGAGTATTTTAAGAATGAAGAAAATCAAACCCGGAGGTAAAAAGTAGGACAATTCCTGGCATGTCAGCTCCCGCCCGCTGCCGCGCTCTGCCTGCCAGACACAGCATCCTCTGCACTCCCATCTCCCTGCATCCCACTCCACACATGGCACAGGGCTGCAGAGCCCCAGACACGTCTCCTTTTGCCATCAAAAACTGGAGCTGAGCTTCCTGTTCAGCTCTCCCTTACGGCACCAGCAGCTGTTAACAAGGAGAACAGCGCGGATTTTTCCAAGGGCATCTGCCCACCCGCCTTACGTCTGGTGGCTGGCTGGCCGTCGGGTAACGTTACACACACGGTATTTCCTCTTCATCTGCCCACAGTGGGTCACCTCCACCTTCAGACCTGATGTGAGACAGGGAGACAAAGCACAGCCATGGTGAAGATGGGAGCAATTTCCCCTTACCCAACTTCTCCAGGACACTGCCAACAGCTTCTTTAACTAATTTCCTGCTTGCAGATACCCCAACAATAGCATGAGGGAGGCAGTGGTGCCCCAGAAGACATTTGAAACGTGCATATCCTGTAGCCCCACCTCGCTGCAGGGGCTGGGTGGGACACAAACCACAGCCAGTGTCAGGGGACAGGTTCCAGAGCTCCCTGGGGGCTCTACCTTTGATCTCCTTGGTGAAACGCACTCTCTGGGAGTCCGTCAGGGGCTTGGGCTGCTCGTCGATGTTCCGGATGTCCAGCACCTCACACATGAACTCGATGACAGGCTGGGCTTTGTAGAATGCAGTGGCCGACACTGTGGGACAGACATCAGAATGTGTCTCTGCTCTCAATCAGCCTTCCCAAATACACCCAGCCCTTCCAGTGTAGCTCCCCAGCATGAGAAATAACGTCACCATCGATGTTGAGCATCATCTTCCACATGGCAGGCCGGACTGACTGGTGGAAGCCGAACCAGACCTCCCTTCCCCCTCCCAGGGGGTGGTAGTAGCCTTCAGGAGGGGAGAAGAAGGAGCGGCCGACGGGAGTGTACCTGTGAACCAGGACACACCATGTCAATGGCACACACTGGGCCCACGGCAGCACCCCCAGGCCCCCGAGCTGGCACTCGCCCTGCCAGCTGCATCACCCTCTCTATTTCTTTTACAGGAGCACCCAAGGACACGGCTGGCACAGCTGCCTCCTCCAATGACTGTCAAGGCCAGTCCCAGCCACAGCAGCCTGCCAAGGGCAGCAGTCCCCTCCCCTCCCTGGCACAGCCCCGTTGTGGCTCAGCACAGGTACCTCATGGAAGCCAGGTGCCTCATGGCAACATCCAGCGCCTGGACGGACTCCAGTGGGACGGGGATCTGCCCGCTGACCAGGGCCTCGTGCAGCATGCGCCAGCTCACAATGGCCATCCATTTGATAGAGACTTTAAAGATTCTGTCTTTGCCTTCCCCTGGGATCGTCACCTCAAAGTCAACCTGGGTGCAGGAGGGAAGGGACAGTGACCATGGCATCCGTGCAGGGTCGTTTTCTGCTGGTCTTTCCCAGGCAGGAGGGAGGTCACAGTGCCCACATGGGGCTCGCTGCCCCCTCTTACCCGCTCGTTCCCAATGGGTAAGGCCGTGACAGTGTAGATGTTCTTCTTCCCATCATAGACTGGTTTTCGGTCACCAAAGATCTGCGGTTTGAAGTGCTGCACCATGTACTCCACGACTTCCCTATACAGGCAAGATAGAGGAGCAGGAGGAGAGAAGGGAGAGGTTTGTTTTGTCACTTTCTTTACAGCCTGATACCTTCTGCAACCTGTCCAGTCCACCCTAGCCTCCCTCCCTGGGGCAACTGAGAGCAGAGCTGAGACCCATGGGGCAGGAAAGCCCCTGGACAGGGGCACAAGCCTTGTCCCACAGCTCAGTACACTGGCTTTGGCAGAAGGAATGCATATGGCACTGGGGGGAAGAAGGAGTGTACATGGCACAGGGGAACACACAGTGGCTGGAGCTGCCACAGTGTGACTCGCTGCCTAAAGCACATGCAGTATCTGCTTGTGGGCCCCCGGGGCACAGAGCTCCCCAGGCTGCAAGGGCAGGAGGGGACAGGCAGAGAAGAGCACATCAAAAAGGAAAACAAAGAAAAGTACATGATGGCCCAAGGTCTGGGCTTGCTATTTTTAAATCAGGGATTGTTGCCAAAATAGCACAGCTGCTTCGGAGCAGCAGGGACGGCGCTGAGGCTCTGGACCCCTGACGCTCCCAGGCCAGGAAGCAGCACTGCTGCACAAACATGGCTGGGGGGTCCAGCCACCTGTGGGCATCATGCAGTGCCGTGACCCCTGCCACTGCTTTGACCCCTGCCATAATGTCACCCTAATGGCTTCTACTGCAAAGACAGAGACAGGCACTTATAGAGTCTCCACTAGGAAACTGGAAGCAGGGAACAAGTGCCAAACCTCTAATACTTGCCTTACCTGTTGACTCTGCGTGGACATTTATCGGGTTTGATATCCACTTCATAATGATACACATCGATCTTGGGAATGTCCACTTCAAAGTAGTTGGCCAGGAGCTTGATGGGCTTCCCGACAGTTCCTATCCCAGGCCGACGTGGTGCTTGAAACACCTGCTGCAAGGGGGGCAGGTATGCGCCTGCAGCTGTGGAAGAGAGCACAGGTCAGGAGGGCTGCCAGGGACCCCATACTCAGACAGACAGACAGACAGATCTCACAGAGTCACAGCGCTCTCCATCACCACCTCCTGAACTGGAAGGTGTCCCACTACCCCTCCTCCTGGTAGGAGGTGGCAGTGGTACAATTCGGAGCAGCACACCAGGAAGCAGCTTCCCTGGGCACCATCTGGGGAGCACTGGTGCCAGCCGAGCTGTTGAAGGGCAGTGCCAGGGCACAGGGGCCCCACCAACTCCCTTGGCACAGGTTCCAGCACTGCCACCTGCTATGGGAGAGCAGCACCAGCTCCATCATCATGGTGCCCCTTTCCAAGGGGATGCAATTCCCTGGATACTCTGTCAGCAGGGACATACAGACACATGTGTTTCCCCTCCGTTCCTGAGCAAACTCCAGCTCACTGCTGGAGGGAGGATGCCACAAGAAACAGGAAACACATTATTCCATCTGCACTACACAATTGTTGAACTGCTGGGTTTTGCACCAAAAAAAAAAACCCAAAACAAATCCAAATCCCCACTTGAAGCATTGTGGGTACCCGTAAAGAGGGAAATGGCAGTTTTTCCACAATTCTCATTATACAGACTCACTTATGAACTGAGGATGGCACCAGCACATGGCTACAGGACTGAGCTGCATTTCTAAATCAACAGCACCGTCGGACTCAAATGTATCTGAAAATATTGCCAAGGAATTATTCCATGCTGTTGCTCTCTCAGGTGAGCTCTGCCCTTCCTGCCCCATTCCCACTTTGCCCATCTCCACTCCTCCCATTTTGCACCTTCTATTTGTTCCTCAAACACTGCGAGGTCCGAGCCAGCTGGGCCAGTGCAGGGATCAAGTGTGGGGGTATTTGGAGTGCTCCATCTGCACGGCCAACTGTCCACATCAGCCCACAGACAGCAACCCAGCTCCTATTCAAGCTCCTGAACACATGGTGCTTTTAGCACCCCTTTCTTCCATCCACTTTCTTTTTAAATCCAAATTTCCATTCCAGCCTAAAAATACCAGAAGCAGAAAAACAGTAGAGCAGCAAACTAAGCTTCAAATTTGCTTTTTTTCAATTTACTTTTGCATCCAAACTTCACAAGACTTTTCCTGCCCATGGAAGGCCACCAGTGCTGCAGGACACCGAAGGGATGGGAAAACTCTTGTGAGTGTCCAGGGGTTGAACTGCAGAAGTTAATTCTCCAAAACCAACCTCTGTTCCTGCTTCTGCCCTGCAACAGGAGCTCAAAAGCCCCAAAATCTGCTGGGAGCCCCATGCCTGGGCTAACCTGGCCCCAGCACCTCCTCAGAAAAGGCAGCACAGGACTTGGAGCAAGGTGGGGATCCCTGAGTGCACTGCGGGACTCAGACCCTACAGGCACCCACAGCTGCTCCAGGACAGGGTGACTGCCAGCCGCCCCCAAAAACATCTGTGCTGCACTTCGGAAGAAGCTCGTTTGAAGGAACTGATTTTCAGATGAGCTGCTCCCGGTCTAAGTCATGTCTCCACATGATTAACATTTCTTGGCAGTGGCCAGCTCCCTGGCTGCGAGCTGATGCATTTTTAAATCATGGCTCATAAGCAAAGATGTATTTGCCAGTGCTGCTGGAGCCTCCCAGTCCCGGAGTTTGAGTGAGGAACCATACCACCCACCTGTAAGATCTGTCAGGGGACAGCAGCTCTCTGCTGCCTTTCCTGCAGCCATGTCAAGGCCACCACCCACAGCTTCTCCTCCTCTGGATCATCTCGCTCCCCAGACAATCCTGGCAGCCGTGTGTGAGCAGGACCACACGCAACTCCATGTGCCCGTGGTAACCCCACAGATGCAGGGAACACAGGGCAGTGGCCACAGTTTGATAGCTGCTCAGTGGCACTTGGGTGCCCAAGAAGAGCTGAAGCCAGTTAGGGGCTGGCAGGAGTTGCAGAGGTGTGACCAATTCACCCCACAGCAATCCCACACTTGGCACTGCTTCGGTCACTCCAAAACTAAGGCTGAACCATGCAAACCCTTTTGCCAGAGGATCCCCAGATGCTTCATGAACATAACACCCCGCAATTAGGCTCATGAATCATAGCTGAAGGAAGGAGCCACCCTCCAGCAACACAAAAGTTGGCTCAGAATTTTGATTGGACACAGGAGATACAGCAAACGCAGGGTAAGATAAATGGGCAGAGTGGCCAGAGAGAGCAGCACCTGATAGCACAGGAGATGCTCTGCAAAGACCAGGGCAGGACCATGACCAGCATCGAGGATGGGTGAGTTCACCCCTGGGCTGACTCACAGAGTTTTATTTTGGTGACCACAACACAGCCCCTGAATGTGACAAGCCAAAGCAGCTGCCCAGGCAGCACCTCCAACATGTCAGCCAGGCTCTCATCCTGCCTTGTCTGCTTTAGCTCAGGTGGGAGAGACCCCAAAACCCTTTGCTGAACATGTAGGCTTGGCTCATTCTTTCACATGCTACATTCCTGCCCTGGAGCACTCAGGGTCCCTCGATGATTTGCCTCAGTGAAAGCCACCCTTCTGACTCGGAGGATGCTGCCAGGGAATCCCGGATGGACATCTCGACTGTCATCCCCAGGCACCTCATGCCTGAAGCCGGCTCAGGCAGCAGAAAAGGAGCCAACAAGAAGAAGCCTCGTTAAAAAGCTACCCAGAATGCATGGAAACAGGGGGGCTCCAGCACACAGTGCAGCTCCCGCATGGGGCGCGGGTTGGCTCCTGCATACCTCGACTCTCCATGGCAAGCTGCACAGGCTCCCACTTTGTCATGTAAATGCGGGCCCCGGGGCCGGGGGCTGCAGGGCGAGTGTTGTTCCTGCAGCACAATGCGGCCAGTGAGCGGGATGAAATCCGCTGCCATTAGAAATTCCGCGGCCCGGGAGGAATCACAGACTTTCGCACACAAAGCCGTGCCCTGGGGACGCGCCGGCGGCGGAGCATCGACGCCCTTGCGCCGGGTACCGCGGGCAGAGACGGCGGCGAGGGCAGAGCCACCGAAGTGAGAGCAACTTTGAGGTAATTAGCGCTGGAATCCGCTTTGTTTCTGTTATTTATTGTAACAGCTGGGGAACACGACCCGCTGCCCAACAGCTGCCTGCGCCGGGCGAAGCCGCCGGTGGGACGGCATGAAATTACCATGTCATTGAAATCCTCTCCAGCGCTGCATTCAGCCGAGGGGCCGCGGGAACGGGGCCCAGACAAAAGGGAGTTTTATTGCGGCGGCGGGTCCGTGCCGGCCCCCTCTCCGCACACCCACTCGCCAAAATACAGCCGGGAATCAGAGAGGTGCAGACAGGGCCGCGGCACAACAAATGCCACTGGACACGCAGCGTGGTCCATCCTCACCCTGAGACATCTCCATCCTAAACCACCCCCAGAATCCCCCCGGGAAATGAAATCCCTGTCGGGGAGCAAAGCAAGGGACAGCACCAGTGGGAAAGGCAGCTGCTGGGGAGGATGAGCAATTGGAATTCCCGATCCCCAGGCTTGACACCTTCAAAACCACTGGCTCGAAGCAGCGACCAACACAATTCCACGCAGCCCAGACTTCAAAAAGCCCCATCTCAGCTCTGCCAATGCAGACATCACTGCCTGTTCCTTCCAGAGTGACCTGAGCTCTGCCAGCTGTGAGTGCTTTTTGGTTTGACACCAAACTGAGTTTCAGCAGGTGATGCACACACAGGACAGCGGCTCCGTCTGCAGCCATCAGAGCCCAGCATTAAACCTGTCTATGCACCAGAGCCTGGCTGCTGAGGGCAAGGCTGAGCTGCTCAAGCGCTGGTCCTGCCCTGCACTGGGGTGGCTTCACCCAAAAAATGAGCCAAAACAGGCTCTAAACTGCCTTAATACAGGACTGACATCTGAAAGCTGCTGAGTTCTTTGTATCCTCACACTAAACATTGCTAAGGACACTGCTGTGCTTCCCACCTGGCGATCATGGGTGACACCCTAAAGTACAAGCTATAAACCTGTCTGGCCGAGTGGGTGTCCCTGCACCCTGGGACGAGCAGTCCCACAGGTTGAGCCGAGCAGGAGTGTGAAGCTGCAGGTGCTGCGACAGAGCCCAAGGAACAGCAGCAGGAGGGGTGCTAACTCCATCACACCCGAACACAGGGGCTGTACTCCAGCTGCTCTGGCTCTGAAGAGCAGCGTGCTGATGCCAGAGGTGTGGTGATGCTGGCAGTGTGGACACGGCTCACTCATGAGCCGACCTGTGAGGGTTCTGCCAAGCTGGCCTCAGCTGTCCAGCAGCTCTCTTTTCCATCCCTCTGATGGGGTTTGAGAAACACTTGCACAGCAAGTGCCAGCACCCCTGCTGAGCACACCCAGTGGCACATCCAGGCTGCGTGACTCTGCTCAGTGACCCTGGGGCCCCAGCTGATGGTGCCTGGGCCGGGTGGAGGCTGACACCCCCTGCCAAGCCCTGCGAGGTCTCCCGCTGCTCCTGCACTGCCCAGGCAGCAGCCAGGGACACGCAGAGCTGAGAGTCGCAGACAAAGGCGGTCCCCAGTGATGGAGGGACAGGACAAAAGCGACGCCGGCTCCTCTCCACGTCCCACCGCGGCCCCGCAGTGCCACCGGCTCCAGGAGCAGAGGTTGAACCCGCCCGTGGCTCTGCGCGGATCACCCTGCCCAAGGAGCAGCTTCTCTGCCTGATTTGGCTTCCTCCTCGCGTCTGCCATCTTAATAACTTGTCTGTGTTTTGTTCTTCCCAGGGTTTAGGGAGAGGCTGCAAAGAGTGTTTAAAGATAAACCATCCGTGCTGTGTCTCCAGGCAAGGTGCTTCTCCTGGCTTTGTTTCTCGGCCTAATCCCGTCCCAGAACCAGGCATACGCAATTTTGTGTTTCCTGAAGATAAAGAGCCCCAACAGACGGAGCAGCTTTGGGGTTTTTGCAAGGTTCAGCACAGGAAGACAACGGTTGAGATTAACAGCCTTTAGGAAGTTCGCAAGGGATAAACTAAAAGTTGTGGGAAAATAAGTTTAGTTTTTAAAACCACTGCATGCGTGTGCCTCCCCGAGTGCTGCCTGTGGGTCAGATGTCCAGCAGGTTTTCCTGCTGCCTTTCCAGCCATCTCCATGTTGGGCACATCCAGGCACACGCCAGTTTCTGCTTTATTTGCCACAGCATCATCAGAGCTCGCATGTGAGGCTCAGTCCATAATCAGGGTCTAGCACAAGCAAAGGGGTGCCACAGCAGGGCAGGCTTCACAGCAGCTCTGATGACATGGGGTTCATGGGTCCCCTGCCCAAAGGGTGAAGAGCAGATATCCCCCAGCCAAATTTGGGGACAGAAGGGGAAACTCCCAAGGATGCAGCAGCAGAGCCCCACTCCCACTGCAGCCCTCACAGGCCCAGAGACTGAAACCCAAACCTGTCCACCGAGTGCATCCCCATACCAACACAAGAGATTCTTTTAAAGCACCTTAAAAGCATCATTTCAGGTTGGGGCAGGAGGGAGCCCGGCAGCGTTATCTGCATGGCCCTGAGGCAGCAGCGCTGCTATCGCCCCAAGGCACTGGCAAAGCCCGTGGTGCCGCCAAATCACGGCTTCCAGAGGCCATAAATCAGCCCAAACACAAAGCACCCAGTAGCCAGAAGGTAACGCAGACACAGGGAGACTTCTGTGCCACACTTCAAGTAAATACCACAAGAAAGGACTGAAGTTTACAAACACTCAGCAGGTTTATATCAAAATCTCACCAGGCTGATGTGTTATGGAGGGTGGCAAACCCACCAGCACGAGAGAGGGTAGCAGAGCAGTGACTGCCGATCCCCTTGTCTTGTCCCTCGGAAGGGCAGCAGCTCCCCATCCCCAATGCCCCGTGCCTCAGCAGGGCAGTGACCTGCATCTCCATCACCCCATCCTTCCCTCTGCCTTATTTTAGGCACCAAAATCCTTCTGCAACTCAGCAGCGCAAGTTGGCGATGCTCAGGCCAGGCACAGGAGCGAGCGGCAACCGATGCTACGGCCTAGGGAACAGATCTCCAAACCCCCGCGGAGCTGCCCGGCACGGAGGGCACTGCCAGCTGCTCCCGTCCCCAGCCGGGGGGGCGGAGGTTGGGGCAGGGGACACGGGGGTACGGGGTGGCTCTGGAGCTCGGCCCCGCGGGGCCAGGCTCAGCCCTGGCTCCGCGCATGGCCTGGCACGGGCAGAGGAGACGCTTCGTGCTGTCACGGCACACGGCGCCAGCTGCAGCCTGCGCCCCGCTCCCTGAACTCGGGGCACGGGGAGCTGGGGGGTGGATGGGGAGCTGGGGGATTAAATGGCAGCTGGGCGGGTGGGAGGGAATGGCAGGGAGGGGAGTGGAATGGCAGCCGGGGGGGTGGATAGGGGTGGGAGGTAGGCGGAATGGAATGGGAGATGGGAGAAAGCTTGGAAAGCTGGGGGGATGCTGCCGCTGCTGCTTTGTGCAGAGCAGGCCCCTTGAGCAGGGCTCGCTCCGCGCTGTGGGGACCTGCGGCTGGACGTGACCCCGGCCCTGTGCCCCCCCTCCTGCGAGGTTTCTGCGGGTCCCTCCATCGCCCCTTCCCCAGCGCCCACGCCGCTGCTGCTCTCGGGGCACCGGGGGGAGGCGCCTGCCCGGCATCGGCCCCGCAGCCCCCCCGCACCCCGCTGCTCAGACCCCGCGCGCCTCCGACATCCTCCGATCCCCGGCATCGCCCCCGCACATCCCGCGCCGCCGCCACCTCCATCGCCACCCGCCGCGGTCCCCTCCGCACACCCCTCCACCGCGCTCCCCCGCCCCGGTCCCCACCCGGCACAGGCCCCCCCCAGCCCCCGCCGCACACCCGCCCCCCGTTCCACCGGCCTCATCCCTTTCGCCCCTCGTCGCCCTCTCGGCGCTCCCCGGCGCGCAGCGCTCTGACCTCCCCATCCCCGCCAGCGTACCTGCTCCCGAGGGTCCCGCTTCCATCCCATCCACGCGGGCGCCGCTCCGAGCCGGGGGCCGGGGCAGGGCCGTGCCGGGGGCCGGGGCCGGGCAGGGCCGGGGCCGGTACCGCAGCCGCCTCACGCCCCTCACGCCGCGCGCACGCGCCGCCGCCGCCCGGCCCCGCGCGCAACAAAGGCGGCGCCCGCCGGCCCCGCCGCCATCTTGGGGCCCGCGGGGACCGGGGGGCGCCGGGGGAACCGGGGGGCGCCGCTCGGGACAGCGAGGGGTGCCCAGCCGGGGCCTCGCTGCAGCCGGGGAGCGGCGGAGCGCTGTCTGCCCGCTGGCGCCCGGGCCTTCAGCTGCGCTGTTGTCACAAATATTTATTTCGTGGCTTTCTTTCTTTCTTTTTTTTTTTTTTTTTTTTTTTTTGACTTATTTTGTGCTGCCGGGCCGAGGAGGAAGCGCCGGTTCTTGTATCGGCCGCTGTACGGTTATTCCTGAAGCGCTCTGAGTCTCAGCAGGCAGCAGCAGGGCAGGAATTCCCCGCGGTCCTGCTCCATCTAAATCCACAGAACCGGGCAACGCGTCCCCCCTTTCCATCCTGTTTCCCACCACGTCCCAGACCTGTCCTTCCCAGGAAGTGCAAATCCCGACCCTGTGCCTCGACTATGTCAATAACATCATAAACCCCAGGAGCATCATTCCCACAACGAGCCCCGCTGTGTGTTCCTGCCTGGGCCATTCCAAGAAACGGTGGAAAAGCCACAGAATTCAGGCTGTCAAAGCATTCCCATCTCGTGCTGTTCTCCCAAAGCATGAGCAGCAGCTCCTGCTGTCCCGAGGGAGTGGCTGGAGCAGGACCCAGCTGGGATTTTGGAATCGGAGCTGCACAGACAGCAAGGCTCAGAATCCCACACATCACTCAGCCCTGAGTTCCTGAGGTTTGGTCCAAGAGGTCTTTACATCATGTTTGGAAGACACTGGGATGAGCAAACCTTGAGGCTTGAGCTCCTCAGGTTTCCGTGAGGCTGAGCAACCTCAGTGGCAAAGCCCCAGGATGTGCCTGCAAGCGGAATTGACACCTGACGCGGGGCTGCAGGAGGTGCCCTGCATTTCACACAATCCTGTCCCGGTTTCAGTCCCAGCTCCCACGCTCTGGCCTCCTCCAAAAGCTTTTCCTGTCCTTCCTGCAGTATTTATAGTGCAGTGCAGCTGTCTGAGGAGACAAACCCTCACCTCACACAGAGAAGATGAAGCAGCTCTTGTATTTATTCACTGCATCTCTCTGATATAGAACCCCCTCTCCAGGCAGGTACCGTCCATCAACACCAAATTTTCTCTGTAATTTCCCAAACATTACAAAAACAGGCCCATTCTGAACCCTGCCCCTGGGGTTTGCCATTTCAGCTTCCTTTAGGATCCTGGGAGATGTCACCCATAGGTATTTCTTTAATTTGCTAACTCTTAATGCATCAGAAATAGATATATTGTGGTAATGAGTTCCACAGGTGACACATTGTGTACAAGTTTTAATTAAAAGTTAAATAGTTTAAGACATTTGTATACAGGCAACAGTATTGGTTGCTCACTCTGTACATTGCATTTATTGGACAGCAATAAGGAAAAACAGAACATTTGGCACGAGAATGCCAATTTTTTTTATTATTATTATTATTTTTGGACACATGAACACAAAATATCCCTGCAGGCTAAAAAAAAAAAATACAATGCAATTGTACACAACCAGCATCTTATCTCGACACGGGGCTGTGAGCCCCAGGACAGTTTAGAAAGTACCTCGTATTGCTAGAGACATACATCCAGTCCAAAGTTAATAAAATACCATTTGAAACAGTACAAGTCTAACAATATAGAAACCAAAAAATTACATCAGAAGTCAAACTGAACAAATGCAAACATTTTACACTGAAGTTGCAGCCTCTAGACATAGAAATATGAAAATGTCAATAGCAAGGTCTAAGAAAATCTGTAAGTGATATTTAGTGCAAGATCTTTCCTCCAGTGCACAGGGAAAGAGCCTTGCAGTGGATCAGGATCGGGATGGAGCCAATGCCCTCTGGCCCTGCCTTCTGAAAATGAAAGCAGAGTCACTCCCTCGCTATTGAGCAAGAAAACTCCTACAGCACATCCACAAAGGGGTCGGGGCTGCCAGCCGCCAGCTCTGAAGCAGGGCCCTGCCCCATGCCAAGGGCAGAGCCAGGCTGGACACGGGACAGCCCGTGCACCCACCTCTGCACCCTCTGGATGGAGCTCCGGGCACCTGGGGAACTCTCAGCAATACAAGAGCCAGGCTGGTGGACACAGGCTAACTAGGGATTGCCAGAGCTTGTTCAGAACTCAGCAGGGACAAAGCAAGCAGAACCGGGTGGAAAACAGGATTTCTGCCCCCTCTCCCCCACCTTTTAAAATATTTTTTTAATATATATCAACCACCCCCTTCCCCAACTCTTTGAACTTTGCTACATTTAAAATCTTTCACACCACAGAGCTAAACAGTGGCCAACAGGCTTTATTTATTAAAAAAAACCCAAAAAAACAAAAACCAAAACACCCTAAAACTACAGCTACAGAATGCACATCTTCCCATTGATTGACACATGCAGAACGAGTCACTCAGGCCCACAGGGCTCACTCAGGTCCTCAAGTCCTCCAGACTTGGGCTCAGACCTGCCTAGGGCAGCACTGCTGCAACTTGGATCCTGAACTTCAGTGCTTTCCCCCCAAAACTCCAGCCCTGTGCCCGGGGTGGGCTCACACCAGCCCCGCTCGGGTGCTGGCCCAGGGCTCACCAGGGGCTGATGCTCCACCTGGTCTGAGGTCAAATATCCAGTCACAGGCAAACCAAGGAGAGGCTCTCCCTTCCCTCAGTCTCAACCAGGAGTGCTTGGCACTGGACAACTAATTGGTGATAAAGTTCATTTTTTATGCACCCTTGTTAAACCAGCCCCATTCCTAGTGCACAAACTCAAATCAGGGATCTTGGATCCTACCACCTCCAACAGGTGCTCAGGTGCTTTTCAAGGTGCCAAGGTTCTCCGTGTGTGTTGGGTCAGTCAGAGTTCACTCTAAAAAGGGTTTTTGTGTCTTCTCCCTGAACGAGTACTGAGAAAAGCAGCGGTCAGTCTCCCACCCACATGTCCTGATTTTATTACACAAGTGAGGTATTCTTTAAAAAAAAAGTTTAAAAACATAAAAGAATCTTTTTGTTTTTTTTCAATCTAAACCTTTCCTGGCACATGCCAGGAACAGGATTCACTTCAGTCCTATTTTCAACAGAAATTAAAAGAGGTTGAACTTAATTTATGAGACATACTACTGGCAAGGAGGTTATAAAACTGTTTGAAGATGTTCAGTGTACTCTGGTACAACTGAAAACAACAGCATTTAGAAATGTAAACTTTCATTTATTTACAAGCTTAAAGACTGAAGGAAACAGCATTTCCTATTGCTGAAATTTGGAGGGGGCTGGTTCCTAAGCTTTGGGACAGCAGACAACTTAGCAGCAAACCCCACACAAGTATCAGAGACCACAGTGCAATCCTTGGGCTTCTCACACTCCTCCTCAGTTTAGGAATAAACTTTATTCTGCACTAACTCAGGTATACAATAAGGAATCTAGTCTTAAATTACTATGTTCATGGATTAAGGGGTACCAGGGAAACCAGGTCCCTGTTCTGGATTACAGGTTGCAGCTGAAAAAAGCCAAGCAGATTAAAAACCCTAATTTCTAGGCTGGGACAGAATCAGCACTTGAGACTCACACGGGTTCAACATGCTGTAAATGCAGTTGTGTGGGCAACCCAGATTCCCAGGAAAAAAACAGTTCAAAATGCTGGTACAAGTCCTCAGGTTGCCTGTCACACAATACATTTCAACTGCACACGTTGGCCTTTCCTACACGGAACACCCAGTTTCCAAGCTTATAAAAAATGTTGTAGACAGGACACCAACAGTGAATATAAAACAGTTAAAAATAATTCTTAAAAAAAGCATGGAAATGTGTCTTTTCTAATTTGTTTCAGAAACTGCCAAATTGTGTGTTCAGAAAACGACACGAGAATGTTGGTTAAACTCATGCACAATCCTCAGCTAGAAAATTACACTGTTTGGGGGGGCTTAAAAAACAAAGATTTATTGCCAAAGTTAAACCTTCTATGAGAAAAAAGTTTTAAAATCACTTAGATTTATCAAACCACACAGCAGCATAAAGTGGGCACTTTTGTAAAAGTTTGCAAAATACCTAAAAGCTAAATTTTTTTTTTTTTGTTTTATCGTTTTTAGAGGGGGGAAATGATGGTTCAGTACTTGTTACGATACCATGGCAGTATTATTTATAACCATTATAATTAAAATCTACTGACAGGCATCACTATTGGTTATATTACACATTCACAGAACAAGAACCACCTATTAACTCGCAGTATAGTGCAATTGCTTTGCAGCCCAAGTCTGCAGAGATTAAAAAGATAATTAGTAAAACTGACAAAAAACTGCAATACCTGTGAAAGTTATGTTTGTTAAAAGGCATTTACAGTAGTGAAGTCTAAAATCTCCATAAAAAAATCTATGGCCCCACATGACAGAAGGATTACAGCGAGCTGGATAAAACATTTTGCCATCACATCATACTCACGAAGCAGGGCACGGAGACAGAGCAGCAGTCACCGTCAGCTCATGGGATGAGGAGAACTGAAAAAAACACAGCTAGCAAAAGATTTGATAGAAACCTTTCGTGCCACGTCCTTGAAAAATTTCAGGATGATCGGCCTTTGCGCTTTGAGGTAAAAATTCAGTCCAATGCATCAGAAAAGACAAGTCTATGGATTTCTAGTACAGAAAACAATGAAACAAATGGCTCAATTGTGTTGGTGCATCAGACGTTGCAGTGAAGAACAGATTCAGTGCGACTGTCCAGAGCTGCTGGTAGTGGGCAGTCCGAAATCCCCCGGCCCTGGGTAGAGCAAGAGGCTTCCAAACACTTCAGGACTGCATGGGTAGTTGTTTTGCCTCATCTTCCCAGGTGCTCTCAAGCGAAATACATGGTGTGCTGGGTGTCGTGGTGGATCTGCACGGCCTTGGCCAGCGCCTGCGGATCGCGGCCGTTGCTCTGCCCCGACACGTGGCTGCCCTCAGCGCTGTGAGCAGACACACACCCATGAACAACTGGGACAAGCAGCACAGCTCAGCTTCACTACCTGCTTACCAGGATGATGAAGCCATTCCTTACCTGTCGTGATCCTTGTCCACAAGATGGTACCTGGCCCGAAAGGCCACCAGCCTGGCGTAGTAGGCGGGTGCGGGGATGGAGACGGAGCGGGTGCAGCGCACGTACGTGTGGCACAGCTGGTACGTCAGCAGCTGCAGCTCGTCTGCTGTGAAGCAGTTGTCATCCCACAACACCTGGTAGTGGGAGGGCCGGCTGGTTCCCTGCAGAGAACAGGTGAACAGTCAGCTGGAGAGCAACAGCAAGGACAGAGGCGGTACCTGCAGGCTGCACCTTCCAGCAGGCACCGAGGAGTCAGTGCCCAGCAGGCACCGACAAACTCTGAGTCTGCCAAGTGACAAACAGAAGTGACTTTTCCCATGGGGACAACTACAAGGATTTAGTTGCACAGCCTGAGCACAGCAGAGCTGACATTACCTGAATTCCTGCATGGCTACAGAGGTAAAAGTCAAATTCAGAGGGATGTGTGATGGTGCTGTCCACAGTAGTGCCTGCTGGTACGTTGCCACTTTTACCCACCTAGTGAGAAAGGTTTATTATTAGTCCATGGGCTTTTTTGGAAGTGACCCGAAAATGCTTTCAAAGGTAGGCTCCATTGAAAGCTGCTGGAGAATTTACTGCTCAGAAAGGTGGAAAAATATTAAGGTCGTTTACACAGGAGGAATGAAAATGTTCTCTGTGAATTCATTTTTAGAAACTTCGCCAAATCCAGCTGGTGTGTCATCAGAGGAAAATAAAACCCTTGCCAGCACCATTAAAACTGCAGAGTGGGATAAAGCCTACACAAGTAATTCAGGATCTGAAAATGCAAGTTCCTGAGATAAATTTATTTCGTTCCCTTGTTTGCTCTTATACCCTGGAGATCTGGGTTTTTAAGCAAACCTCAGATCAAGCGCTTCCCTAAAGAGGGTTCCTCAGCTGACCTGTGCATTTGTGCCACAGGCACATCTTAGATACACATGGAGACAGAACAGGGAACAGAGTGAACAGCCAGGTCAGCTCATCATCAGGAATCCCGGACTATAAAAACCCAGGCTACATCTCCAGGTACACAAATACTGGGATACTGAGCACACCTATTCCAAAAGGGGGAACAAGCTGTTCCATCTGATGTAGAGCAATAAAAAAAGGAGGAACTGGTTATTTTGGTAGAGAAAGCCTGTTACCACCCAGTACTGCTGCTGCTTTAGTGGGCAAGACGGATCCCACCCCACTGAATCAAACAATCCCACTTTCCTGTGCCATCACCTCCCCCTCATGGAATCAGTACTTGCCCTTTCAGTTTTGTCAGCACAGAACAGCCTGGTGTGATGCCTTTTCTGCACAACAATGTAGGTTATTCCAGGTCTATAATCTTCTTCCAAACTAATGCAGGCCTTCCGGATGGCGATCAGCTCTGGCCAAGCTACCTACAAGCAGAAGATTTAACTATTATGCGATGGATTCAGTAGGCATTGGATTACTTTTTTACCTGCGTACAAATACCGTATGGTAAGGGACACAATCAGACTGGTAAATGTACATTGTGCTTGCCCAGGACAATTCA
Source organism: Anomalospiza imberbis (assembly GCF_031753505.1). Lineage (NCBI taxonomy): Eukaryota > Metazoa > Chordata > Aves > Passeriformes > Viduidae > Anomalospiza > Anomalospiza imberbis. Next base: position 4,011,685 of record NC_089705.1, read on the forward strand.
AGGAAACTTAATCTTTCCAATAACAAATATAATCCACACATAAATAATTTTTTTTTTTCAACAGCCAATCCCTTATAATCCACATAACTATATATCAATCCCTTTTCACAAGCAACAAAAAGTTATCAGGCAATACCTGTTTCATCTGTCCTTCCGACACTCCCCCTCTGTAGTAAATGATCCTCGTGGGCTTGAAACGAGTGGATTTGTAGAACTGGATCAACAGCTCCCGCACCATGTTGGTCAGGTCCTGGATCACCTCCTGGCTGTAGAGCAGCTCCTGGGAGGTCTCCTGGCGCGAGGTCTGCACGCGCACCGTGGCGCAGTAGCGGCTGGGGTGCCCGTCCATGCTGCCCACCACGGCCGCGATGGACGGCTTCTTCCCATCCCCGGCGGGAGGGTGAGTGACATCTGCTCCCAAAAAGATCACTGGCTGCTGGAACACTGAGGGCCTGTTTGATAAGATTAAGGTTTATTAGTTAGAATCACAGAATTCCGGAAGGGTTCGTGTTGGAAAAGACCTTAAAGCCCAGCCAGTTGCACCCACCCAACCCTAACCTTGGTTGCTCCAAGCCCTGTCCATCCTGGCTTTGAACACTTCCAGGGATGGAGCAGCCACAGCTTCTCTGGGCACCCTGTGCCAGGGCCTCACCACCCTCACAGGGAACAATTCCTTCCTAATCTCTAATCTAGACATACTCTCTTTCAGTTTGAAGCCATTACTACAGTCCATCTCTGGCCTTCTTGTTGGCCCTTTTGGGTACTAGAAGGTGCTGTGAGGTTTTCACACAACCTTCTCTTCTCCAGGCTAAATAACCCCAACTTCCTCACCCTGACTTGAGAGGAGAGGTGGCCTCTTATCAACTCATAATAATAAATAAGAACAGCAAAAAGAAAGAGGGCCAGGAACAAAAACCAATCACAGCTGAGGAAGGTGCATCCAAAGCACTGAACAGAAATAAAACCTGTGAGAGTCTTTAAGGGCAAAATTCTCTGCCTCCAGCACTTACAGTCCAGAAAGAATAGAAAGTGACAAGGACAGGATCAAAGGCAGACCAAGTTACAAGCATTGATTCCTAGTCACTCCTCCTCACTCCTTCTCTTTCAATTTGGACGCAAACACAGGATGCTTTTGGAGGTGGCAAGAGGAAAAGGTACACTGAGTGAATCCAAAGGCAGGAAAGAGACAGGAAAAAAACTTTGGTGAGTTTGGTGGCTCTGACTCCCCTTGGCTCAGGGCTTACTGGGAACACTCCAAATGCAGACATATCCTCCACTGTCCACTCTAGACTGTGGGAATTTCTAAAGCATGTTTTATTTTGGAAAGTACCATTTTAGCAAACACAACAAAACAACACCATTTTCCTTGACAATGCAGACGTTACAAAGAGCTTTTGCTTGACTCTCACCTTTGATGAGGTACCAGCACATTGTTGATTCCTCCGAGCTTGGCGTTGATCTTCAGACACAGGTTGGACAGCGTTTGTGGAGAGGTTTTGACCACGTTCTTTACTTGAACACACTGTGTGGCCATGCCTAGAAGAGTATCTCCGACCCGTTTGACTTCAGCTGTGACAGAAAATAAGGCAGTGGTTCCTGCTTGCTCTTATTTTTTTCAAATGTTACTGTAATTCAGACCCTTGAAACTTCACTGACAAAGGTTCAGTTTGCTCTTTGGTAATACACAACTTCTCCAACCAGGCCTGACAAACCAGCTCCAATCTTTTTAAAGAGAACCCATTGCCTCCTCTGCCTCCTTCCTGCCACCCACTTGCACTACAACTCCTGACCACTTTACAGCCCCTTCTCCATACCGTACACAGGCGTCTTCCCAGGCAGAATCACCACGATGAGCTGCAGGCCAACGTAAGTCAGCTTTAAGTGTTTGAACATGGGCTCCACGCTGTCTGCACCCTGGGCGTACTTGCAGAAGCAGGGCTGGCCCTGGATGGGCATCCCGGCGTCCTTGGAGATCTTGCGCAGCTGGTCCGTGAAACTCCTGAAATAGAAGTGGGTTTGTTTCGGCCTTCTCACTGTGGTTCACTCATCAGTTTTATCAACATGCTCTTTCTGCTATTTCACTACAGTAACTAGATTTTAGCAATTCTATTCCCATCAGGAACTCGCTAATATCACTCTAATCCTCTCTGTGGAAGGTCATCAGCTACTATAGTTTTACAAGCCTTACAAAAACAGACATTTGAGATAAACATCCTGAGGCAGACTCCTAAACTAATACTGATGCTCTGGAATTTTTCACTTATTCACCTAATTTATCTGAGCATTATTGCAACCAAGATTTTTACCAATCAGTGGTCCACAGGACCTTTTTCTTTAGGATCCTGTAGAGTAATTTGAAGGGCAGGGGAAAATCAATTTATACCACACATCACCTTTCAGAAACATGAGGAAAATACACCTTGAAATAGAATCCTGAATAAATAGGAAAATACTTACTTCAGCAAGTCTTCCCTGCATTGTTTTTGAGGAGCAAAACAGGCAACAGCCCAAACTTTAATCTCAATGCCAGCATAGAACTGTTTCCCTCTCATGTCCCACACGCCTTGGTTTGGTGTGGCCACAGTCTTGTTCTAGGTAAAAATCAAAGGCAAATTAGAAATCAAGTGCTGCTCCATTTTGACTGTAGCCCACCAGAGGAAGCCTCATGAGAAGATACACAAAACACCTCATGAATTTCAATAACCTCAGGATAAGGAGTTTTACAAGATATGGAAACTCACCCTGCCTCCATACTGCAGCATTGGGGCTGGCAGAACTCTGCCTGTCAGCTCTGTCATTTCATTGTGGACAACAATTCCAAACTCCTTCAGATACGGATCAGGCCCACCAACCATACTGTTGCTCTTCACCTGGGGACAAGACAAGTACTGATTTCACTACACTAAAGCTTCGAGTGACTCTGTCCTCTTTGTCATCAACAGCCTTTCTGTTTAGAAGGATTTGTTTTAACCAAGACAGAGTTGTTAACTTCTCTCTTGGTCATGTTCCTCAACATCACCTGCTCCAATGCTCTGGAAAAGCCATGAGAAGTGACAAACAGAGACTGTGCAGCTGGAAAAATACTCACCAGTCTGCTGATCTCCTCCTGCCTGTCTGGGGCAGACCTGGCTGTTGCTTTTATCATGGTCGAGGTCTGATTGTCCGTGAGCTTCTTGATGCACCTCTGGCCAGCCACGATGTTACACACCTGCACGGGAGCAGGGAGAGGTGCTGTGACACCGTTTAACAGAGGACACGCACAGTGCAGGACTTGGATCCTTACCTCCAGTGGCAGGTACGTGTGTTTCTGCTCCTGTCCCACTTGGAGACAGGGCAGGTGAGGGTATTTCAGCTGCAGACTGTATTTCTGCTTAAAATACTGAGCTACTGTGCACTCCATGGCCTGCCCATTCTCCAGCTGCAGAGGGAACCTAGAAATGACATTTGTTCTGGTTAGACTTTGTCAGATTTTTTTTAAAGGAAAAAATGGTATAAAAAAACCTATTCCAGACTACCTTCAGCAAATCTCTATTTTCCTTAGTTAATGGATCTCTTCTTTATGAAAAGATTTTAGACTATATACTGAATTTCTCATATTTTAGCTATTTTAAAAATAGGAGCTTTTGATAACTGCATTTAAAAACCAGGATATAGCTCAGTTTTCCTGGGTGGAAGGAAATAAAAAAGTAGTCAAAACCCACACTATTCCTCTACTGCACTAAGACTAAGCATTCCTGTAAAGCCCCACAGCTGCTTCACCTCCACAATCAACTATTCCTGCATAAAGAATATACCAAATATATTCCAGATATATTTAACAGGTTGAAGAATTTAAGAACTGTCAGGCAGTGCTTGATACATACGTCTGGTGGCTGGCTGGTCGCCGGGTAACATTGCAAACTCGGTATTTTCTCTTCATCTGGCCACAGTGGGTCACCTCTACTTTTAGACCTGAAAATACAACAGAAAACAAATTCAGGGATCACCTTTGAATAGGATGAAGGAAAAAAGGGAACAGCCCAGTTCTCCATGTGCCTTGCATATTTTCATTACGACATATTATGAGCAGGTTTCAGTATTTTCTTGCAGCAGCTTTAGGACAAGCTTTTACCTCTGATTTCTTTGGTAAACTTGACACGCTGGGAGTCTGTCAGAGGTTTGCTTTGTTCACTGATGTTCTGGATGTCCAAGACCTCGCACATGAACTCAATGATAGGCTGGGCACGATAGAAAGCAGTCGCTGACACTGAGATAAAAAGATAGGACAATTAACTGGGCAGCACAAAGAACTCTGTTACATGAGCGAGACAGAATCTCCTACACACCATCGATGTTGAGCATCATGTTCCACATGGCAGGACGGACCGACTGGTGGAAGCCAAACCAGACCTCCCTGCCCCCTCCCAGGGGGTGGTAATAACCTTCAGGGGGGGAGAAGAAGGAGCGACCCACAGGGGTGTACCTGGAAAAAATGAGAAAATTAATACTCTGATCATTTCTTTCTGATATGCTTTTTAAACTACAGTGTGTAAAACACATTTCTACACATGTTATAACTGTCAGAGCTGATTTATGGCAAGCACACAAAGCCTTGTCTGACAGGGCAGCTGGAAAGGACACAGCAAATTCCTGTCAGAAACATGACCAGCAGACACAAGTCTAGTTCAGATCACATTTCCCTATTCTAGTGCAAATTTGTAAGGCAGGTGTTGAATTACATGGCTGTATCCCTCATCCCTTCTACCACAGGAGTGTAGTGGGCAGCAGAGCAGCAGCAAGGAATAACAAACACAAAGGTTAAGATGGATAGAAGACATATCCAGTCAGGAAGGCCCAACGAGTACCCACCTCATGGAGGGAAGGTGCCGTGTGATTACATCCAGTGCCTGTACAGAATCTTCAGGAACTTCATTCAAGTGCCCTGCAAGAGCTTCCAGCAGCATCTGAAGGCTGACGACTGACACCCACTGAATGGAAACTTTAAATGTCTGGTCCTTCCCCTCTCCTGGAAGTGTAACCTCCATATCCACCTGCCACAGGCACAAGAAGATTAAGCACAAGCTTTTGTTATGGATTGCAGACAGACACAACACTCAGCAATGGTACAGTATTCCCCTAGGTGTCCTTTGAATCTGTACTTTTGATTATTAGTTTGTGTAATGCCCTTAAAATATTACAATTGGTTCCCTCAGGACTTTGAAAGTTGGTCATTTATTCATCTGAGAAATTGCACTGAAGTATCTTTAAATGTAAATTTTAAGCAGTGATTAGTATGGTGACATCAAAGCTCTGGAGAACAGTGAGTCATTTTTTTAAGTCAGCCAATTAATAGCAAGATGTTTTGTGAACCAAATGGGAAGGCAAGAAAACCTTTTGGTCATAAAGGAGACTCGCTGAGAAACACAAATCCCAGAGTTCTGGTGCAGCACTTGGGATGATTCTCACACCCCACAGCCCAGAGGGTAACTGTGAACTCATCCTGGACATCCTCCAAGGCACAACAATGACCAGATCCCTTGGGAGATCAGAAGATGGGGGGAAGTTTTGTTTAGAGCTGGGGTGCACATGCAAGGCAGGAACAGCTGATCTGGTTGTTCCAGGAACACAAGGACATATCTCCACAGCACAGCCAAACCCAACCAGAGTCATCATCAGCTACAGTGACTTTATCATTCAGCAACAGAATGGGTCAGGGAAAGGGAAGTTCCCACCAGGGTGAAAAAAAAAAAATAGTCTCCTTGCATCTATAAGAGCAAAATGTAGTTCTCATGTCTTGTGATATTCTGCAACTGAAGAACTGGGAATCAGAAACCCAAAGACACAAACTTCAGTAAAAAACCTGTGAGCTTCCTAGACTGGTCCTGATTATCATTTCCAAGACTTCACCAATAGGTGTGACAGAATTTTGGGTTTATGTCAACAAAAGAACACTTTTCAAATGACACTGTAACAGCTTTCCTGTGGAAAAGTTAAAGCAACACTTACTCTGTCCCTGCCAATGGGTAAGGGGTGTGCCGTGTACATGTTCCGCTTCCCATCGTACCCGGGCTGCCGATCCCCAAATATCTGCATCTTGAAGTGCCTCACCATCGTATCCACCACCTCCCTAGGCAGTGATTCATTGAGTTAAGTGGAAGAACAGAAAATTCAGTAATTGGCTTACACAATTTTAAATGATTTTTTCACTTTTTCTTAAAGGAGCAAGATATGAAAAACAGTAATGCACCAAAGCACCTCGAGGTCACACCAGAAGCTGTGAATGTCACCTCCAGGTTAAGACACCCAAGTGGCACACACAGGTGTCTGTACAGGTATCTGTGCTGTCAGCAGAGCTACACACAAAACAAGCAGAGGAACCTGGAGAGATCTTCTCACACAGGAGCAGACAACCTACAAGCCTTGGGGTGAATGGAAGCACTCTATGGATTGATCCACATGTGGACTCCAAAATCTACAAGCTGAAATGCCCCCCCTCAGCTGCTACACGTTTGTGTAACAGACTGAGGAACAATTACCAGGGACATTGACTTGTAGGCTGTAAAATAAAACCAGCTGGAGGTCAATGCTCACTACATTTCCCAGAGCCTTCCAGATTACAGGCCAATTGCAAGAATATTATAGTTCACTGAAAAGCAACTGCTGACCACAGTACAAACACAAATAGGCCTTCAGCAGATGGAGAATTCCTAGGATGCCCAGATTCCTTACATCAGGTATGTACACTTAATTTAAATCAATAAACCTTTATTAAGTAACTCCTACCTGTTGACTCTTCGGGGGCGTTTCTCTGGTTTGATATCTACATCATAGTGATAAACATCAATCTTGGGGATCTGAACCTGGAAGTGGTTGGCCAGGAGCCGGATGGGTTTCCCAACAGTGCCCAGGCCTGGGCGACGGGGCGGCTGGAAGAGGCTGGTTGGGGGCCCTAGGAAAGTCAAATAAATGTGTGTGAGATGTGATGGCTCACTCCATGCACCTCTCTGGTGTGCTATGGGTGACATTTTGACTGGGCAGGAGAAAATATTAAGCTTTTTGAGGCTGCAAACAGAGGTGTTCAAAGAGGCTCAGCCTTCCAGCTGCTCAGAACTTCAAGGTAAAAAACGTGTTCCCTAAAGCATGTATAAGTAGGTGCCATAAATAATTCTTAAAATTTTAGTGGCATTTATTCATGACTGTGGTTAAGAACTTCACAGAGTCCTGAGAGGGAATGCAACCATACAGACATTATGTATTTTCATGTAATGCAAAGATAAATACATCCCTACCTCCATTTCTAAAAGAAACCAGCAGCCACAAAAGCCACATTTTGTCATTGTTTTCACTACAGGCCTAACGTTCAGACGTCAATGATCCAATTTAAAATTCCAACGTAAAGACAGGAGTGAGGAAAGGTTTAGGCTTTCCCCTAAGTAGAAGGATAAGGGAGAAAGCATTAGACAGGTATGGACTCCTACAGACATGGAAGAGATATTTTATTGGGACAAAAGAAGAGCTTCAGGAACAGATCTAAGGAGGAAATTATTAGAGGCCTGGAAGCATTACTCACATGCAAGCTGGTCACTAGGGAAGCCTTTAGTTACCCTCCTCAAAGTGTTAAGATCTGAGATACCATGTTAACGAGATTAAACTGACTATTTTTTAAATCGATCAGAGCCTCAGCTGACACTGCACATAAAGCAAATGACATTGGTATATTTTCATGGGTTTGTCTATATCTGAGCAAGGCTCAGTGTGATCAAAGTGTCTTCCCTCTGTTGTAGAGTAGCAAAGGAGAGAGCAAGCACTCTCACTGGAATGCAATAATAAACCTATCATAAAACTTAGGGCAAATTTAGCATTATAACCTGACAGCGTCCGTGTAAGGCAAAATCCCAGTGTTTGTACCAGCAGAAAGGAGAGGTAGGTGACTGCTATTTGGGTACACTTCAGGGTGCAGCAATAAACTTTAACACAACCATAAAGTAAACCCAGGACCAAATCCCAGGAGATTCCACCCTGGAGTTAAAAGCCATCCATTGGCTACTGCATTATCCAATAAAATTACCAACCTAAGGACACCAGCCCTGGAATATTTTTAAGCAGAGAGAACACGGAGCATGTAAGCAGCTGAAGCCCACCGCCGTGTCAGCTCTGCCAAGCCGCAGTGGCAGGGGGCTGCTGGGGACAGATATCCCACAGGACACGTTCCTGGCTCCACACCCGCCTGACGGATCATGCTCCGCCACGGTCAGACCAGTTGTGTTTAAAAAAAGTTACAGTTTGTTGTTTAAAAAAACTACAGCTGTCTTGACAAGCATGAATCATTGAGGGCAATCAAAGTTTGCTGTGCTTATTTGGATACGAGAGATGATCCATTAATCCCATGCTAATTAGTCTGAAGGAAGTGCAGGCACTGACCTCCTGCAAGAGATTAAATGACAACTATATTTACCCATTTTCCTCCCTTGGTATTGACAAGGTCTGCAGACATGCACAGTAATGCTGCCCACTGTTCTGACTGAAGGAAATAAAACTTACATCTCCTCCTTCCTAAAGTTATTTCTCAAAGGATTCTAGAGAATCAGCTACAAACTGTTTTCCAGTTTGAAGCCAGGCTGACCTGGCATCCCAGGATTTTTAACTGATCAGCCTGGGTTGTATGTGCTGTTATATTTTAATTTCTCTTACCCTACAACCATTATGTACTAAGCACCTCAACCGAATTACTTCAGACAGGAAGCAGTTTTCAAAACTGAAAGAGAATCTGCTTCTCCAGCTGGAACTCAGGGAGGCCACGATACATCATACACATACAGCAGGCTCTGAGTCAGCCCTCACTACCTCAAACTCTGGATTCTTCTGGAATTGCACCTTTGTGTCAATAAACGTTTTCTATCACACCAAAATTAATATCACTTTGCTTATACCAATCGTTTGAATGGGAACTTGATGGGTCAGGTGTACAGGCCACTGAGGGCTAGAATTACATCCTGCAGGCATTTGATGGGAGAATAATCATGGAATAGGACACAAGCAGGAAAGCACCACATACAAAAACCCACCAATATTCAAGCGAAGTTTGTTAGAGAAATAAACAGCCGTGTTTTCAGACAGCATCACCTAAAACTCTCAGAAATAGCTCAATGTCAAATATGAAACTTGTCACTGCACAGGTTGCAGGGCGCGCATCGCTGTGACACTACAGCCCTGCCTGTCCCCGTCCCCTCGCTGTCGCTGTCCCGCTCCCAGCCCCGTCCCGTTCACCCCGGGGAGGGCGAGGTGCGTCCCCCGGTAGCCCCGGCAGCAGCGAGGCCGTGAGGGCATCGCCAACCCGCACGCAAAGTTTCGCGACCCGCTGCGGCTCCTCCGCACCGGGCAGCGCCGGCGGCTCCGAGCGGGCCCCGCTGCAGCCGGGGAGCCCCGCCGGGCCCGCGGCCTCCTTCCCCCGCTGTCACGGCCCGACAGGCCGCGGCCCCCGCGCCCCCCCGCGCCTCTCACCGGGTCCCAGCGCCTCCATGGCGGCGGTGGCGGCCTCGCTGCTCTCGCCGCCGGCCCCGCCGCCCGCCCCGGGCCCCGCCGCCGGCCCCGCCGCCGCCGCGTAGCGCTTGATCTCGGGAATATTGGCGGCGGGGTGGGGGTCCGGCGCGGACACGGGGGCGGCGGGGCGGGAGGCGGCGGCGGCCGAGGAGGAGGAGGAGGATGAGGAGGAGGCAGCGGGGGCGCGGCGGGGAGCGCTCCCCGCGTTCCGCTTCCCCGAGCGGCGGCGCGAACAATCCCCGCGCTGCGCCCCCGCCGAGCCCGCGCGCGCCCCCGCCGCCGCCAGCACGCGCCCGAGCGCGCTCCCGGGACGGGGATGAGGAGGAGGAGGAGGAGGAGGAGGAGGAAGAGGAGGAAAAGGAGGAGGAGAAGGGAGGGAGGAAGAGGCCGCTCCGCGCTGCCCGGCGCCGCCGGCTCGCGCACGCGCGCCGCCCCCCCCCCCGCCCGCGGGAGCGCGCACGCCGCCCGCGCGACCCCGCAGCCGCAACAGGTGACAGCTCAGAATCACGGAATCCCCGAATATCTGGGGTTTGAAGGGACCTCTGGAGATCGTCCACTCCTAACCTGGAGAATATCTAGGGCCTGGAGATTGTCCACTCCTAACCTGGAGAATATCTAGGGCCTGGAGATCGTCCACTCCTAACCTGGAGAATATCTAGGGCCTGGAGATCGTCCACTCCTAACCTGGAGAATATCTAGGGTCTGGAGATCGTCCACTTCTAACCTAGAGAATATCTAGGGCCTGGAGATCGTCCACTCCTAACCTGGAGAATATCTAGGGCCTGGAGATCGTCCGCTCCTAACCTGGAGAATATCTAGGGTCTGGAGATCGTCCACTCCTAACCTGGAGAATATCTAGGGTCTGGAGATCGTCCACTCCTAACCTGGAGAATATCTAGGGTCTGGAGATCGTCCACTCCTAACCTGGAGAATATCTAGGGTCTGGAGATCGTCCACTCCTAACCTGGAGAATATCTAGGGTCTGGAGATCGTCCACTCCTAACCCCCTGCCAAGGCAGGGTCACCGGAGCAGGTGACAGGGACGCGTCCATGTGGGTTTGGAATGTCTCCGGTAGGGAGACTCCACGCCCTCCCTGGACACCTGTTCCCGTGCTCGGCCACCCTCAGCATAAAGAAGTTCTTCCTCATGCTCGGGTGAAACACTGTGGTTTTGTTCATGGCCATTGCTCCTCACCCTGTTGCTGGACACCAGAGAAAAGATCCTTTTCAGTGGTGCCCAGCAACAGGGTGAGGAGCAATGGCCAAGAACTAAAACACTTCCTCAGCATCAGGATGAACTTTCCGTGAGGGTGGCCGAGCACTGGAACAGGATGCCCAGGGGGATTACGGAGTCTCCTTGTCCGGAGAGATTCCAAACTCACCTGGACGCGTTCCTGTGTCACCTGCTCTGGGTGACCCTGCCTTGGCAGGATCATTGGACTGGATGATCTGCAGAGGCCCACCTCCAACCCCAACAATTTTGTGATTTGGTGAAGAGTCTGGCACCATTCTCTTGGCACCTGCCTTTCAGATATTGCTGTGGATTGATGGGATGCCCTCTCAGCCGTCCCTTCTCCAGAATAACCAGGCCCAGCTCCCACAGTCTCTCCCCAGCAGAGATGCTCCAGACCCCCTGTCATCTTTGTGGCCGCTGCTGGACCCCCTGCAGTATCTCCTTGTCTTTCTTGTCCTCAGGAGCCCAGAACTGGACACAGCACTCCGGATGTCCCTCACTAGGGCTGGGTGCCAGGATTCCCTCCCTGACCTGCTGGCTCTTCCTAGGGTGCATTTCATGCATGAAGCCCTTCCAGAGCTGCCTCAGTAGAGGTGAGAGCTGCTGCCCCTCAGGCACCAGGAAGGAGGGGATTGTCTGTCTGTACCTCCCCTGTTCTGTCCCAAAACCCAACACCTGTCTGCAGCTCTAATAATTAACCCAGAACTCCAGCACACTCTGTGACAGCTACCCTGATGGTGCCTGCCTGCCCACGGTGGTGCTGCTCCAGCTTCACCAGTCCTCCACTGCTCCCCAAAACCAGGGAATTCTCCCTGCTCAATTGATGACACCCTGAATAACTCTCAGTACCAGCTAAACAGCCTCAGTGGGGTTTAAAACACCTGACAAAGCAGGATTTGTACAAGACAGGTGAGCCACAGCACTGAACCTCTCAGGGTTGTGACCACCAGCCCTTGAGGTGCTCTGTGGACACAGAACGGCTGAGGATCCGTGAGGGCTGGAGATCCATGAGTGGCTGGCACAATCTTGGCCATCACCCAGGAGCTGCCTGGGAAGCATTGGGGGTGGGAACCCGTGGTGTTCCACTGACCAGGGCGTTCAGCTCCCGGGGAGAAGCCAAGGCCATGTCCCCTTATCCTCACAGACAATAAATTTGTCCTCTGTTAAAGAGACAACACTTCCAGTCATGCGCCATTAAATAAAGGGCCTAGGGACTTTTTGCCTTTTTAAGCAGTTTACGCTATTTTAGCAAGCTGCTCCCTCGTGCACCTCCTGGGTTCTGTTTAACCAACAGCTCTCTGCTGACTCACCAGAAAATCAGAAGTCAAAACATTTTATAAATAATAAATGCTGAGTCCACTTTATTTGCCTTTTTTAACCTGTGGGGCTGATATTTTCCAAGTTGAAACATCAAAATCTGTTTTAAAATGAAATGAAACCTGAGATTCTCATATAGGTCTGAGATTCTCTCATAATTCCCTGACAGCAGTTGATGAACACCTGAGGAAAAAACCAGTTTTACCAGACCAGTAACAAACTCCACAGCATCTGACAACATTTCCATGCTATTATTCAGCATATCTGTGCATAAAAAACACATATGTAGGGAAACACAAATAGTACTTAAAAAAAAACCCACCAAAGATACAATCTCTGTCTCAAGAAATCTCCAACACAAAGGCTAAGATGTTGAGTATGATAACTAAAGCTTTTACTCACTGCATTATAAATTCAATTAACTTGATAAATATTACACACATAGTCAGACATCCCCACAGAACCCTATTTCTCTAAGTTAACCCGGCCTTATATTGAAAACAGCCACATTTCCAGGGTCAAGACTGGATTTAGGAATGACAGATCAGAGTTATGACAGGATTATCTCCGAGGATTTCCTTCTGAACACCTCATCTGCTACAAGCTGGGGAAGGAGTATGTTGTTTAGTAAAAAAACAGATTCCTAAACTAGCTTTCAGAACATAAACGTTTTAATAGGGGGCTTGATCCAGCGCTAAAAGTCTGTGTGACATTTAGAACCTCCTTAATGGCAAACATTTTACCTGCTCCGTGGCTGCCTCTGTGTGCCAGGCATGAGTAACAACCCAGGCTCAGAAACTACCTAATAAGACCAATCTTTTTGTCACCTTTTTCTTGTCAGCTGACTCTGAGTCTCATCCTGACGAATCCACGGGAGCGCAGCCCTGAGGAGGTGTGTTTGTGCAGAGCCAGCATCTGTCCCTCTGTTACTAAACTCTAATTATTAAACTAATTACTGTAGCTCCTTGCAGCAGCTAGAAGAAAGCAGAACTGTGGTGCTTGTGGTGGGTTTCACGGACATTTGCTTTTCTCACTTCCTTTGTTCTCAGGCTTGTTGGCTCCATGGGAGCTGTCATGGTAGATCAGTCTATCTGCTCCTTGTCCCTGATGATAAAACCATAACAATAAAATACCCCAAATAAAAAAATACCCCCAAACCTGACCAAACACCCAAAACACTTTTTATTTTTTCCTCGCCTTCAGTGATAGCAGATTCCCACTGGGTGACATGGAAGGAAATGTATTGCTGTGGCAGTGTGTTCTACAATGTAATTGTAATTATGAAAAAAGTGCCAAATACCCCCAGCTGTGGGTCAGAACAGGGTCCCTGACACTCACCCCAGCTCAGGGCTCTCCCTCCAGCTACTTGCCAAAGAACTACAGAACTAAATACAACAAAAATGGATAAAGTAGAATATTTTCCTACTTGGATTGATTCTGTACTAGAATATCCCTGTATGGGCCATTCACCTTGCTCTTGGACTTGATGATCCTTATGGGTCCCTTCCAACTTCGAATATTCTGTGAAATCTGTGAAGTATAAAGTGATTTCCATCTGTTGAATAGTTCTTCATTGACTTATGTGTTTTCTGTAATTTTTTCTGGCTTCAGAAGCCTTTTTTTTTTTTTCTTCCCTTAAGGAGCATTAAGCAGCAAGGTTAAGTAAAGAAGTCTTTAAACAACTACATAATGATGACTTATGAGAGGGAAATCTTAAATCTTTTGTATGTAGAGGGAATATTCAAAAATTCAAGGTAGAAATTGAAATAAATTGAAAGAATTTACCCAAAAGGTTTGAGCCTTCATTCACCTAACATGAGTGGGGTTGGCTCAGAGTATGTCTGTACAGCAGCCAATGGAAAATGCATGTATTTTATTCTGTAAATAGGACACTGCTGACAGTAATAGCTGTGTGTATCTAATATCTATGAGCTCGACTCGTGTGCTCTCACCCGCACGGTCACCTGGAGACACAACATGTAACATATCCCGAAGATCAAAACGAAACACAGGCTCTGTTTAACCCATGAAACAGCGTGAAATGTTTTGGCAGCAGAGCCCTGTCCCCACAATGTCGATAATCGACAGAGCTGTAAATCCCCGGGCCCTTCACGGCCCCTCACTTCTCCTCACATCCCCTCCTGATCCCTCACAAACCCTCTCGTGTCCTCATGACTCCTCTCAGTCCCCCACGTCCTGCTCGGCCCCCACGTCCCCTCACGATCAGCCCTCACGATCCCTTCTCGTCTCATCTCAGCCCCTCACGGTCCCTTTCGGCTCTTCACGGTCCCTCACATCCCCTCGTGTCCCCTGATGATCCCTCACATCCCCTCAGGGTCCCTCACATCCCCTCAGGGTCTCTCACATCCCCTCACGGTCCCTCACATCCCCTCATGTCCCCTCACATCCCCTCGTGTCCCCTCACGGTCCCTCACGTCCCCTCACGGTCCCTTGTGTCCCCTCATGGTCCCTCACGTCCCCTCGTGTCCCCTCACATCCCCTCACATCCCCTCGTGTCCCCTCACGGTCCCTCACATCCCCTCGCGTCCCCTCATATCCCCTCGTGTCCCCTCGTGTCCCTCACGTCCCCTCGTGTCTCCTCGTGTCCCCTCACGGTCCCTCACATCCCCTCGTGTCCCCTCACATCCCCTCGTGTCCCCTCATGGTCCCTCACATCCCCTCGTGTCCCCTCACGTCCCCTCGTGTCCCCTCACATCCCCTCGTGTCCCCTCACATCCCCTCGTGTCCCCTCGTGTCCCCTCACATCCCCTCGTGTCCCCTCACATCCCCTCGTGTCCCCTCACGGTCCCTCACGTCCCCTCGCCTCCCCTCACATCCCCTCGTGTCCCCTCGTGTCCCCTCGTGTCCCCTCACGTCCCCTCGTGTCTCCTCGTGTCCCCTCACATCCCCTCGTGTCCCCTCGTGTCCCCTCGTGTCCCCTCACGTCCCCTCGTGTCTCCTCGTGTCCCTCACGTCCCCTCGTGTCCCCTCGTGTCCCCTCACGGTCCCGCCTCAGCCCGGGCGCGGGGAGCGCCCCCACCGCCAGGCGGCGCAATAGCGCGTGCGGGCGGCCTGAGAGCGGGAGCCGCGATTGGTCCATGCGGCTGGGGCGTGGCTTCAGGGAACCCCGCCCAGCAAGGCGGTCAGGGGCGGGGCTCAGGGCGCTCTTCTGGGCAGCCATTGGACGAGCCCGGGGCGGGGCGGGGCCAGGGCAGCGCGCGAAGGCTCGAAGCGGTGCCCGGGCGGCGGGAGCGCGGGCGGGCCATGGCGGCGGTACCGGTAACAACGGAGGGTTCCGTTCAGGTGAGTCCTGCCGCTCCCCTACGTTCGCCATGGCCGGCCGGCTGCTAAAGGCGGAGGCAGCTCGCGGCCGCCTGAGGCCTGGCGGCTACTCGGGCTGTGGCGAGATGGAAGGCCCGGGAGGGACAGTGAGGGAGGTGGCGGTTCCCGTAACCGTTTCGGTACGGTGCTCTTTCGGGTAGCAGTGCCGGTGGCGGAGCCAGTAGTCCCAGCCACGTCTGCACGCCACCCTTGATCGCGGGCGATCCGGCGCCGTCACCGGGCTCGCCCCTCCCGGCAAACTACAACTCCCAGCATGCCCCGTGCCCGCCCTGCCGGCCGCGGGGCACGCCGGGAAGGCCGCGCTCGCCCGGTGTCCACGGGCGCGGTGCATGCCGGGAGGGCTGCTGGGCCTGCTGAGGGCTGTGAATAAAGTTAATAAATAATAAAATAACGAGTAAAAGTCGTCCCGTCTGAATGCCGTCACACCAGCCAATGTCAGTTCTGTGCTTTGGCTGTGCAAACTCGCACGCCTGCTGCCGTATATGTAAATAAGAATTTGTATTGATAAATATGGTAAATATTAATAATAATAATAATAAATATTGCTAAATATGTAAATAGCGTAATTAGCACATAAGGAGAATGCATGTGGATTTCATTGTGTCTGAGGTTTTGGAATGCGTTTGGATGCCAGCAGTCAGGACTGCATAAACATTATGTTACCCTCATTAAGAAATGTTCACCCCATTAAAAAATGATATTTTGCTTTGTAGCTTCCACTGGCGGGTTTGAACCCAGACTTGCAGCAACCCCTGGACAGCGACTCTGACAGCGGCCAGGGCAGCTGTGAGATGGCCTCCCCAGGTCCCCTTGGCAAGAGCACAGCATCCTTCGAGGACAGAGGTCTGTAACATTTCTGTGAAAAATGCATATTTTATGATTGGCTTTTCGCAAATATTAAATGGAATACTATATGTATTATGTTGTATTGATTAGAAGTGCTGTATTAACATTTTAATAGTATGGTAGATGTAGTTTTGTAGTTAAAATAGAGCCTATGTATGTGGGGTTTTTTTACTAGCTCAAGCAAGAGATGAGATAATGAAGAAACTCTTCACACAGAGATGACAATGATGGGGGCCCATAAAGAATTACTGCCTCCTTATCGGAAAAGACAAACCTTCTTCCACCTTCTCTCCGTCTGTATGGAACCACCAGGATTAAGGGGAAGAAGTTGACAAAAACCAGAAAAGTTCTTAATTTGCAAGGAATTTATGCATCATGTATGAGATGTATGAATATGCAACAGGCTACTGCTTTTAAAGATTATTCCTTTGTTCACAAGGCATGCTTATCGGGCTTAAGTGCCCGAGAGCATCCGGACGTCCGTAATTCTTTGCTTTTTATTGTCTTGTAATTGTCCTTACTCTAAATTTTCATTACTCTAATTGTATTACTATTTTTATAACCATTTTATTATTATTAAACTTTTAAAATTTTAAAAACCAAGTGATTGGCGTTTATAACAATTTCCATTAATTGCTTTTCTCCAACACTACAGTTTTTGTTTCCTAAATACCTTTTAGGAGATGGACACTGCTTGACCTGTAGGAATCCAGACTCTTCTTGTTGCTCAGAACGTGGGCAGGCATCTTGAAACCTCTGAAGAGTGTTTTATGAGCTACAGAAAGAAAAAGACTGAATGGGATGTGTCTTAATTACTTATTCACTTTTCCCCCTGTTTTATTTAATCTATGTAGTGTGATTTTTATTACTATTTCAAGGCAAGACACTACCAGTGAAGGGTTTTCAGCTTTGCTTCTTTTTTTAAAGGTTAGAAACATTTAACATCAGTTTGGGTTAATTAAATGCTGTTCTCTGGGGAGAAGTGGATTTTGGAAAGTTGAGTTTGAAGCATGAGAGATTTTTTCACACTTCCATGAGAAGCTCATTTGCTGTGGATGGTGACATATGTCAAATTTAATGGGTGTAAATTTGGTTGTTTGTTAATTAACTTGTTACACTTTCCTTTTTTATTTTCACGTGTTTCTCCAGATTCGGAAGAAGAAATTTTTGTGCGTAAAAAAGCAAAAAGCCAGAAGGTGCTTCAGGACAGTGAGAGCGAAGAGGAGGATGGAGGCTCACCTGTGCAGGAAGATGCTTTGGGTGGAGACAAGGAAAATGGGGAGGAAAAGGAGAACATTGCTACTGAAAAGAAGAAATCCCATCGGGTCCGCCCAGCTCTGCTGGACAGTGATGACAGTGACACTGGTGACCCGTTGCAGATTGAAAACCTTGAAACAGGCAGGACATCTGGCTTGCCTGAGGGTGAGCTGGAAAAGGAGAGAGCCCTAAAATCTGGGAAAAAGTACAGGAAACATAAACATAAACTCAGCATTGAAGAGGAGCCAGCAAAAGAAGCTGTAGCAAAATCCAGAAGGAGAAAGGAGAAGGAGAAAATAATGGAGTCCATTAAACAGCTGAGGAAAGAAAAGAAGCCTGTGGCAGAGGTGGGTGTTTTAGCACAAAACTTCAGGTGATTTCTCAATTTAAATTGATTGTTGTTTGTGGTTTTTCTGTTGCAAAGCTGCAGTGTTGTGTCCACATTCCTGCAGCAGGTTTGGGATCCATGGAACACCGTACGAGTCTAACCTGCAAAGTCTGCAGGTTCATTTCAGTTCAATTGGATCAAATTTCCAGTTAAGGAAGTACAAAACCTGAGGCTTGATGATTTAATGCCATTTTAAATTCATGCCAAAGAACCAAAGGGACTTTCTGAAAGGAATCACACAAATAATTTATTCTTCCGGAAGCAGGTGGGTGGTGGTGAGAGGTTTCCCTTCAATGACAGTGGATGTCTTCTGGATGACAAGGACCTCTTTGATAATGGCTTGGAAGAGGAGGATGATCAACCCCTTGAGGATGAAGAGTCCCTAGAATCCATACGAGCAGCTGTGAAAAACAAAATAAAGCAATACAAGGTAACAGTTGGCTGTGACACAAAAGTTATTGTGAAATGGACTCTTTCAAACTGATAGAGAATAGGTTTAGATGAGATATTGGGAAGAAATTCTTCCCTGTGAGGGTGGGGAGGCCTGGCACAGGTTACCCAGAGAAGCTGTGGCTGCCCCTGGATTCTTGGAATTATCCAAGGCCAGGTTGGATGGGGCTTGGAGCAACCAGGGACGGTGGAAAGTGTCCCCATGGCAGGGGTGGAAAGGGATGATCTTTAAGGTCTTTTGCAACCTAAATCATTGCATGGTTACTGGATTTAGCAGGAATTTGTAGCTGAGCAGGTTCTAAAACTCTCTTTGACCATGGTGGAGTTGTACTGCTGTGGCAGAAGAGGGGAGAGCCTTCTGGTTTTTGTTTTTAAAGATGGAGGGATGTTGTCCTGGCAAGTTAAAAAGATAATGCTGGAGTAGGAGCTTTGGAATTTGCCCTTGTGTGGGGTTTGTGCTGGTTTATGAGTACACTTGTGGCTTTGCTGACCAGTGGTAGTTCTGTACAGTTATTTGTGATGTGCTTGCCCTTGATAGTGCCAGTGTATTGAGAGAAATTGTTGAATTTCTTCTTATGCCCCATAGAACAAAGAACGTTTTCCTGACAGTGAAGGCTACAAACATGTATTTGATGAGGAGAATGAGGAGCCTGTATTAAAGGAGCCAAAAAGGAAGGTGAAGTCTTCATCTTTTTAAAGCTCTGTATTGTTGTTTGTCGTGACTAAAATGGTTTTGTGTGCACAGTGTGGTTTTGGTTTGTTTTGGTTTTTTTGTTTTTTTAACTGGATGCTTTATTCTGACTCCTTGCTGTTTGAAAGGGAAAAATAAGCTATATAAGAAGTAGAGAGAGAGCCCCATGTTTTGTTCCCTGACTTCAGAAGCCTTTCTTTTCCCCCCCTTAAGGAGCGGAAAGCAGCACGCTTAAGTAAAGAAGCCATTAAACAACTACACAGTGAGACCCAACGACTTATTAGAGGTAAAACTTAAATTCTTTCTATGTAAAGGGGTGTAAACTGTTCAGAAATTGAAAGCATTTACCCAGGAGGTTAGAGCCTTCTTTGACCTAATATGACTTATTGAGGTTTGAAGGGTACAAAAACATTTTTTATTGAAGGACCTGTTAAAGGTATTTTTGTAACTAATGAAAATAAAGATACTGGTTGTCAAATAAAGGGCTCAGATGATGTTTTAAATCTTCTCTCACCATCTTTCTCTGGCAGAATCATCTGTGTCTCTCCCATATCATGTGCCTGAGGCCAAAAGTGTTCAAGACTTCTTAAAGAGCAGACCTCGACCCGCATGTCAAGGAAATGCCATGGCCCTGCTGAAGTAAGGGCTTAAACCTTCCTCATCCAATTGTTTCATAAACTCTAAGCATCTCTAGCTTTTCTTTGGAGGATAACCAGACTTTCTTAGGCTCCTTTAAATCCATAAAAGTAGGAAATTAGGAGAATGTCGTTACTAACATCAGGCAATGCTGCTCTCCTGACAAAGTCATACTGTTGAAGGGATCAGGGCCAGGAGTAACTCATATGAAGGAAATTGCTGATGCAGAGTTACTTTAATGGGATTTAGGCTGAACCCCAATATTTACTTGGACTGTTTCTTCTCTGAGTATTGTGTAGTAAAATACTGGAGCTACAGTAATCACAAAATCCCTCAGGAATTTCACACTCTGATACTGTAACCAGTACAAAACTTTTACACTTCCTTAAGTTCTCACAGTGAAGTTTTCCAGATTTCTGTCCTTCATCTCTTCCTACACATTAATGACAATAATTAGGAAATGGTTTCTTCCTTTCAGTTTGTCCTCAGCCTTATCTCCCTTTCACACTTACCATGGGTGGTGTGCTTCTTTCTGCCTTTTTTAGGTCCTCTAAGTACCAGCTGCCCCTAAATGAACAATCTGCAGCCATTGGGAGCTTGAGCAAGGATTGCAAAGATGGGCCAGTGGAAGGTGATCAGTCAGCAGCTACTGAGCCAGAAATGAACCTGAGCAGAGATGTTGATGCTTCTGTGACTGAGCCTCTTATTGCTGAAGGGAAGAACGTGCCAGAGGACTGTGCTGAGCAGGACAGGGAGGATTCTCATGCAGTTACAGGGACTGTAACTGATGATAACATAGAGGAACAGCAGCTCTCCAACTGCCTGAGCACTGACTGTGATGAGCAAAAGGAGAGTGAAGTTCCTCCAGCATCTGGAGATGCTCTCATGGGAAGAGGGGAAACAGCACCAGATGCAAAAGGTGAAACAAAGAGCCAACAAGTGGGGCCTGGGCTGGTGGCACAGCCTGAAAAAGTGAGGAAATCCAAGCTGGATAAACTTCGTGAACTGGGAATAGACCTGTCCATCCAGCCAAGAATCTGCTCTGACAATGAATCCTTCATAAACCTCGATGAAGCTGACTCAAATAAAGGTATCACAAGTTGTAGTCCTAAGCAGTGTTGATCTGAGCTTGACTGGAAAATTCAGAAATATTTAGGTGATAGACCAGTCAGGCACATTCACTTACTAGTGAGGATTCTTTGAGATATGCTAACAGAAATTTAGAGTTGCCTGGTGGCTGGGAAGCTGGGCTGGAAATGAATTGAGGTCTTGTGGACAAATGGTAGTCAATGGTAAGATAATTGAATATTAGCTAATATCAATGACATACAAGCTACAGTAAGCTTCTGTGATGGTTTGTTGTTAGTCAAATAGAATGGTTTTGCCAATATTTTAGTGTTCAAGATTTAGTTTTTAAACTATCCTTTTTTAAACTTAGCTTTAAACTAAAATTTGGGGGCAAAACAAGCTCAAGACCTACTCTTACTACAGCTCTTAACAATCAATGCTTCTACATGTTATCACATTGATTTAATTAATATATATTTCAAGAACTAGAAGCCCTGAAAGCACGTTTCTTGAAGCACACTCTCCAGACATCGAAATCCAAAGGGGAACGGGCCATAAATATGAACATTATCCGTAAGGAAACGACATCTGATGGGAAAGAGGAGCTGAGAGCAGACGTGGTGCCAGCAGTTTTGGCTGCAGAGAGCCTGGAGGAAACAGTCCACACAAAGCCAGGTTGGTGGGGGAGAAGAAGAGACGAGGATTGAATTGGAAAACACTTTTGTCTTTATTTTCCTCTCTCGTGCTCTGTTTCCCGGTGCTGCCCTACAAAATACAGGTGAAAGGATCTTCATCTGTAAGATGACTGTATATGTTCCCCCTAATGGATAGCCCTCTTTTAATCAAAAAATAGCAGTGGCCTGTGTAGGACAGCCTCAGTCAGATCTTTCTGACTGGCTCCTTAGATTTTTCCTGCTTCCATGAGAAGCTGTGGCTGCCCCATCCCTGGAAGTGTCCACGCCCAGGTTGGACAGGGCTTGGAGTAACCTGGTCTAGTGGAGAGTGTCCCTGCCCATGGCAGTGGTGGAACTGAGTGATCTTAAAGGTCTCTTCCAACCCAAACTCTTCCCTGAATCTTTTCCTGTGCAGGGGAAAAGCTCCAGGCCCTGAAGGCCAAGCTCCAGGAGGCCATGAAGCTCCGCAGGACCGAGGAGCGCCAGAAGCGGCAAGCGCTGTTTAAGCTGGACAATGAGGAGATGCTGGAGGAAGAGGAGGAGGAAGATATGACAGATGAGTCTGAGGATGAAGAAGAAGAAGGAGGTGATCATGAGGTCTGTATGCAACATTTCTCCATAACCTCATCAGCTTCTCCTTTACTCTTCTTCTCCCCAGTGGAATGGGACTTTTGTACACTACTGATGGGGGGAATTGCTAAGAATTCTTCCTAGAAGCTAAAAAATTTATATACTTGGCATATTCAGGGTTTGGGTTGTCTAACCTTGAATTCATGAGTATTTTCTTTATTTGTCTAAACACTATAAAACCAAATAGAAGTGTTTAAAAGGTTTTGATGCCCCTTTCCCTTTATATAAATCCTTGGCTCATTGCTGGCAGGGCCAAACGTGCCTCACATGGGGTAGGGTTTGCCATGGCAATAATCATATCTGTGCTGTGTTTGGGGATGTTTTTTAGAAATCAGATTTTCTCCTTGATGAAGCAGAGGAAGATAATGAAGATACAGAAGAGAAACACACCGAAGATGGTGACAAAGAGACTGACAAAGAAGTTGATGGAGAAAAGCTGGAGAAATCTGAGCATGGTGATTCTGTTCTAAAACATCCTTCAACAGAGTCTACATTAATGCTTTTTAAGGACAGCTCCTCAAAAATGGGGTAAATAATCCAAGCCTTAAAAATGGTGACTGAGAAATTTTAAATTTGGTCAGCATGTGTAGATTTTTTTATTTAAAGTGCCTTTTATAAGTATTTTTATGTTCCCTTGGGTTTTTTTTTTTTTTGTTGTTGTTTTTTTTTTTTTTTTTTTTTTTGCAATTTGCAATTCAATAAATTTAAATCCTAAATTTCTTAGCAAATATCTTTTATGAATTGCAGATATTCTCTTCCTGATGAAAAACTGGAAATGGAAGAAACTGCAGACAAAGGACCTACCAAGTTAGGTAAAGTAGAATTACTGCCTTAGATAATTGTTGTTTTTTTTTAACTTGGCATATGTAAAATTTTCTATTTAAGATTGGTGTTCAGTATTTGTTATTTCATCACCTGTATATACATACAGTATGATTTGAAAAGTTTAGGTTGATTGAAAAAATATATGGGCTTGAAAAAACTAGAGGGGAAAATAGTGTTCAAAATAATACTGGGAGAAATATGAAATGTCAGAAATCAGTAAGATAAGTAAAAAAGTGTAATATGCATCCTGTGAGAAGAAGGAAATCCAAAATGACCACAAAATGAATTTTTTACAAGATGTCAGTGTTGAAAAATGTTATATTGATGTTTTGCTGTATTACACGCACAAAACAAGTGAAGCACTATTTTTTGTTTTTATTTCCAGAGGATGATGATTCATTTTCTCTACCAACACTGGCAAAGGAGAACAGCCACAACAGCAGCTTTGAGTTCATTGGCTCCATGATCCCATCCTACCAGCCCTGTAACAAACAGGCCTCGAGGGGAGGGAGCTTCTTACCTGCAGCAGGGGGGTTCAGGTCACCCTCCCCAGGTTTCTTCAAAACAAGTTTTATCAGCTCTGCTTCCAAGGTGAGATTCTCAGTCCTGGTCGTGTCTTAGACTAACACAGTGGGAAGTAAATAAATGTGTTTTATCCTGATGGTCAGAGCTATCAAAAGAATCAAACCAGACAAGTGCTTTGGTATCAGATTTCAGAAGAGCAAACTGCCCCTTGGATTTGTGTCTACATTGGAATGGATAAAAATGACATTATAAAACTTATATTCTTAAAGAAATGAAGCTATAATCTGGCTGTTATATCTGAAATATGTGCATCATAAATATGGTTTTTAAGAATGCTTACATGGGCTACACAACATCTAATATCAGTGAGCTCCTGTGGTGTATTGGAGCAGCATAGACATAATTTGACTCCTGCATGGTTTGGGTTGGAAGGAGCCTCAGAGCTCATCTCATCCCATCCCCTGCCATGGGCAGGGACACATTCCATTGTCCCAGGCTGCTCCAAGCCCCATCCAACCTGGCCAGGAACACTTTCAGGGATGGGGCAGCCACAGCTTCTCCGGGAAGTCTGTTCCAGTGCCCCTTGCATTTCAATTTAGGCTTGCTAAACAACTTATCTATTTTTGTATTCCCTTGACTAGAGCTCAGGAAAGACCTCTGAGCCTTCTCTTCCCATAGAAGATTCCCAGGACCTGTACAATGCCTCTCCTGAGCCCAAGAATTTATTTCCAGGGGCTGGGGAGTCAAGGTTTCAATTTTCCCTGGAAGATGACACTCAAAGCCAGCTGCTTGATGCAGATGGGTGAGTGATGGGTGTAAAGGATGGTGTTTAACAGAATTAGGATGTGCAGACCAGCAAGATTTTTCTAACTACAGCCTTTCTTCCAGGTTCTTGAACGTTGGACAGCACAGGAATAAATACCAGACCTCAAAGCATCAGCTGCCACTGGCTAGCATGGATGAGAATGCCATGGATGCCAACATGGATGAGTTACTGGACCTGTGTTCTGGACAGTTCAGCAGCCAAGCTGAGCACGTGCCAAACACCAGCAGCACCAAAAAGCAGAACATGGAGGAACTGCTCAATCTTTGTTCAGGGAAATTCGTGTCTCAGAGTATGTCTTGAATTCTCTTTTCAGCGTTGCTGGTTATTTGATTTAGAGATTTTTAACTGAGGTGACTTTGGGTCTGGGCACTGATGCCACCTATGGAATTTTGTCTTTGTTGGGAGCATATGCAGTTTTATTTCTAGGGTGTTCTCTGGCACTTCAAGAGCAGAAATAAGTCGCATCTTACTGCTTTCTGTAGCAGGTTCTCCAACATGGGCTTCAGTGTCTTCCAAGGCAGAAAAAGACAGTGACATAGAAGATCCAATGGCAGAGGCCCTGGAGCTCTGTTCAGGCTCCTTTCCCACAGACAGGTTAGCATTGCTCTCCTAAAATTTACAGAAGTTAATTGTGGTAACTGTCTTGTTTCACTCTTAGAAGTGTTTTCTTCTTTAACATCAATTTGCTGTCAGTGAAAGTGTGCTTTGTTTTGGAGGTGAAGGGGAGGAATATTGCAAATTGCTCAGCAATTACTCTCTAATTGGCAGCACAAACTGTTTCCCACAGCTACTGTGAAGGGAAATTCTTTGTTTTACAGTGATAGTGAAAGAAACAGTGAAGAACTTTTCATTAAACTGAGAAAAGAGGATTAAAAGTGGGACTTTTTGGAGTCTCTTCTGGATTGTTGCTAAACTGCCTTAACCAAAAAAGTTGGGTACTTGGAGTTTTTTATTGACTAAATTGGCTGCCTGACAAAAGGATAGTGAGGCTTAATAAGTGGGAATGTTAAGGGGATTCAAGAGGAATTTGAGAGGAGGAAAAAAATTGGAAAAATTAGTGCTTCTCCCATGGTTTCTGCAAGTGAAGACCGGAAAACGTCAGATCTTAAAACATCAACTCAAATGAGGATTTGAGGCATTTATAGCTAAATGCTGCTGGCAGATTGTAGCTCTGAGCCCTCACAAGGAATTACTTGATAGTAGCTGAGGTGGGTGTTGAAATTTTGCCTTGATTTACTGGAGGTAAAATGTCTTTTCTCCCATGTATGTTTTCCCTAGGGAAGAGGAAGAAGAGGAAGAACAAGAAGAACTCGGTGGTTTTCAGCTTTTAACAGATGATGAGGCCTTTGCAAGTGAAGAGGTGTGAACTGATGGAGCCAGGCAGCTGCTGGATCAAATGGATAATTCCATTTATCTTCCCAGATTTTTAATATATCCATCAATGCAAAGTACCACAACATCCATAACAAGCTACTGAAACATTATGTAGAGCAAACTTTGGATCACTTAAAAGATCTCTTTAATATAATGATACAGTAAAAAATGCAAATCCTCTGAAATATGCCTGAAGTTTTAGTGTCTTGTTAATTGAAGAACAGACAAATCTGTCATTACTAAGCAATCCACTCTCAGAAATTCCTTATTTCTGAAAACTTTCTCTTTGACAGGATGAAAAAGATGAAGATAGTGCTGCTGAAGAAGCAGAAATGAGTGATGAAGAAGTGCTGAGACACAGACCAGGCTCGAAGAAAAAACTGTAATTATTGTTTTAAAACCTTAATTACCAGAGAGAATAGAATATTAATAGCACTAGAAATTTAGTTTGGAATTATTCCCTCTCCAGCAGCTGTTTATATGGTCTGGTTTTTTACTTTGGAGGTATCATGTTGCATGAATTTAACTGTGTCACTTGGGGGTTATAGATGATTCCCATTATATATGGAAATCAAAAAGCCACAATAAAAGCAGTGCAACTTTTTTTTTTGACCAAAAAAAGGGATGCAAGAATATTGTTGTCATTCCTCATGTCTTAAGATCTTGTTTGTTCTAGCAAGAAAAACACAGAGTTGACAGTTATTGCCATCATCTTTGGAATCTGGTGGATGACAATGATTTGGGGTGGTACATGATGCCAGGCTATGGGTGTAAATGTGCAAGAACTCAAGGCTTGGTCTTTCCAAAAATTTACATGAGAAATTAGGACACATTCTTAGGAAATGTGTTCATTTTATGTCAGAAGATAAGCCTTGGTTTCAGAAGATTTGTGTGGTGGTTGTTTTGCTCCCAAACTGAACTCTTGACTTTCTTTCATAGCAAACTGCAAGATTTCATGGAAGAGGAGGCAGAGCTGTCAGGGAGTGACGTGGGAAGTGAGGACGAGTACGATGGCGAAGACCTGAACGAGTATGAAGAAGAAATTATCGACGAGGAGCTCCCGAACGAGGCGGAATTGGGAAAACAAATACAGAAATTCCACATGTCAGTGCCATTATCAGTAAATCTTCGGATGTGTGAGGCCCTGGCTCTGGCACAGAGCCTGGACTGACCTGTCCCTGTCTCCTGTGCTGGCAGGAAGGCGATGCTGGACGATGACAAGCGCCAGCTCCGCCTCTACCAGGAGAGGTACCTGCTGGATGGGGACCTGCACAGCGACGGCCCAGGCAGGACCAGGAGGTTCAGATGGAAAAACATAGGTGACCTGTGATCCAGAGTTCATAGAGGAGGGAGAAAGATTGAAAACAGAGCTTTTGTGTGTGTGTGAAGTAGCACTTTGTGGTCCTCAATAAAGTATTTCAGGAATAAATTGGTGGGAGGGATGATTCTGTTGTTTTTTTTTTTTTAATTGGTTTTTTTTTGCCTTGTTTGATTGATTGGTCTTGGGGTTTTTTTGTTGTTTACTAGCCTCCATTCTCAAAATTCATAACTGACTGTCTTGTTTGGTTGCCTAGATTTTGCTTCACAGATGGACTTGTTTCAGAGAGATTCAGATAATGAGGAGGAGAATGAAGAGTTTGATGAGGCAGAAGTGAAATGGAGGAAGGAGCGATTTGAGCGAGAGCAGTGGCTTCGTGAGCAGGTGTGCTGAACTGCTAGAAAGGCTTGCTCAGTCTCTGTATCATTGCTGGATGTGAAATTGTTTATTTCTCAAGTTAAACTTCAGTATTGGGTCAGATTTCTCAGCTGAATGTGATGCTGTTCATTAATAGAACAAGGACAATGAAGTAGCTAAGAAATTACAATCACATCTTAGAGTAGAAAGTAAATAAAAATTAATTTACTTGAAGAAAACTACTTAAAATACTGAACGAATTGTCCATTTGTAATATGAATTTTTTCAATTGTCTTCCCTCTGCTACAGAAGGAAAAAAATAAAGAGCAGGAGGAGGAGGAAGAAATTGATGGAGACAGCGAATTCATGAAGCTGGCAAAAAAAGTGACTGCCAAGTCCCTGCAGAAGAAAGGTGAGTTTGGTTTTCATTGAAGTGACAAGAAAAGAGAAGGAAAGAGCTCAAAACTGATCTTTTCCCCATGTCTCTGCCAGCCAGCCCAGCAGTGGTGGCACAAGGCACAGCTCTGTTACCCAGGAACCCGTTTGAGGCCTTCAGACCTGCCAGTGACATCCAGGTGGGTACCAACCTCAAAAATGGCATTTCCCAACACAGCCAAGTCAGCTGCCCCTGAATTCTGGGCACTCCTGATTTGTGTTGTTGAAATGTGGGAGTAGAGAGTAGATTTTCTCTGAAGACTAACTTACTAAGCAACCTGCCTTGTTTCCTGACAGTGGTTCGATGCAGCTTTTCTTTGCCTTTCAGATAAAAAATGGGTCACTCTTGAACAGACCTAAAGCTGTCCTTCAGAAGCTGGCAGCAATGTCAGATCTTAATCCAAACGCCCCTCGAAATTCAAGGAATTTTGTCTTTCATACACTTTCACCAGAGAAGAGTGAAGAGGCAAAGGAGAAATCAAAACCTCAGGTAAAGATTTAGGTAGCAGGTGCTGCCTGTTGTGGAGATTATTTGAATATATAGGCACTGAAATCTGCCAAGCAGTTAAGAGCACTGCTATCTTAAACATTCTCTGTGTGCTCTCAATCCAAATATTTCTCTCATAATTCAGAATTTAAACTTTTTTTTTTGGACATGTTGTATATTCTAATGTATTTGACTGCCCTTAGGTGAAGAAGAGAGGCCCATCTGCAGTGATAACATCTGCAGCAAAGCGGCCCAGGGTAGAAAGCTCAGAGGAAACCAGTCAAAGCCGAAGCATTTTCCAGTTCTTGGAGAGCTGAATATTCCTGTTTGGAGCCAGAGGTTGTCTCCTCTTTGCCAGCTGCAGTTTATTTTGCCAATCTGCCAGAAATCACCAGGCAAGGAAACAAATGGGTGCCACTTCATTCACAAGTTCCAGTAATTTCCAGGCAGTGGTTTTGTGCTTGTGCTTGGCTTTTTCTCAGTCCTCTGTGGCTAATGGGAGCACAAAATCCATTCCTGGTTTGGAATGAAATGCTGACTTGATCTTTCCCAAGCATTAAGGAAACTTCCACTGCTGTGGGCTGTCCTCACAGGTGCTGCAGAGGTATGAGTTCACCTGGAAATGCCATTGATGTGACAAGGAAATACCTCAGGTAGCTGAAAGCACAATAAAGGAGGAATTTCTACAGCTCTGGGAGAGAATGAAGCAGTGTTGGTCATGGCAGGACACTTGTTTACACTTGCAGCACAAAGTTTTAGCTGTGGCTCCCTCCAGTGTCTTACTTTCTTTGATGTTGAGCATTTATTAAGCTTCTTTTAAGAAGCTCTAAATTATCCTTGAAATGTTTACTTGTGGAAAAGGTCCCAGTCTCTTCTGAGAAAATGTGAGAAGGGTTTCTTTCCAAGTTTTTATTACTGTAGATGTCCTTAAACTTGCAGGTGGATGTGTGTGTGGAGAGGGAAGAATGTGAGTAACGTGTGGGAGAGGAAAAGGTTTAGGGGGGTTTATTGGCATTGCTGGGGGAAGTTGCTGGGGTTGCTTTGGTTTGCCCAACTTCAGGCTGTCTTTAACCATCCATTCTGTTGTTTTCATGGAAGCTGCACTCATCCAAGAGAAACCATCCATTGCTGAGCAGCCAGTAAGGAAAGGGCTGCTCTAGAATGAGGAATGCCATTCACAACTACTCTAAACATGAGCCAGAGTCTCCAGCATTCCTGATATTTCTGATCACGAGTTGAACGTGTTGGAGAGCAGATAATGGTGCCACAGGGTCCTGCTCTAAAACTAAACCTCTCTGGGAAGGGATGTCACATACCTGAGGTGCTAACACCGTCAGAGAAATGTCTGAGCTGTAAATTTTGTAACATCTCGAGCGCACGCCTGGTGTGCTGTGTGTAAAATATTTTATTGTACAGTATGTTATAAAGAATTATGGTACTAATCGAAGTGCAACTTTACAATAAAACATGGTTTTAATTTTGGAGGCAGTTAGAATTAATTTATAGGATTTCACTCGTGTTTGGGGTTTTTCCCCCCTCAATGTTTTTTATTTCTATGTCTGTTTTTTCATTGCTGCCGTTTTTTTTTTTTTGTAGCCACAACTCAGCCCTTCACTAGGAACAGCTGCAATAATATTGGAATACAACAAAAACAACCCCTTGTGTTTATTGGAGTGTGGATTTTCAGCTCCTCAAGTCTTCCATTTGGGTTTGCATAAAATTCTTGGCCTGAAGATTATGGGTTTTTCCTGCTTCAATAGTTTTGGATTTTTTTAGTTCCTAGACAAAACTTTCTTTATCCCTGTCTTAGGAAGTGTCTATTTCAGTTCAGTGCAGCAATTCTGATGATTGGTGTACCTGGATTTGGGATTGGAGGTTTAGGGAAGAGGAATGACCTTTCCTTCTTTGTTATCAGACTTTTCTTGAAGGACCGTGTAACTAAAAGATTTCTGAACACCCACTTCATTCTTTATCAGTGTTTCACTGATATGAAAGTTGTGCTAATTCAGCACAGCTTTGTTGGGTGAAAACAGTCAAGCTCCAAATTTGGGCATTTTCCCTGAGTCTTGCTCCTGCTCTGCCACTAGAGCGCAGCAAGAGAATGTGCTTGCTTTGGCACAGGGGCAAAGCAGAATCATTAAAGCTTAAACTGTGTCTTGACTCCAGGGGAAATTCTTGCCGTTTTCCATGCTCTGGCATTGCAAGGGATTAAATTTGTAGAGACCTATAATTGCCACATTTTTGTATTAGAAAGTGGTAGTTTGAAGAGCACCTTTAGAGGATTGGCTGGGTCCTGGTGCTTTCCTGGCTTCTCCTCAGCACATGCTACTAGCCATAATTATGGCTTTTATTTTGCTTTCCCTGTAGAATTTTCCCTTTAAAATACATTTTCCTTGTTCCAGAGCCAATGGTAGAAAAATACCATTGAGCCTGAAAAGCTTATAAATGGAAGTACGTGGGGTGGGAAGGTTTCTGTCTGCATTTCCCCCACAACAACTTTGCAGTAGTGCAGGGTTTGTGAGTTGCTGCTGTAAGCTTTGCACTGCACCCGAAAAATTCCTTGCCTGGGAGCATATTCCATGCCAGGGAGTGGGAGCAGGCCAGGGACAGGTTTTGTGGGAGCTGGAATATCAAGGGGAGAGTTGAGCCATGTGCTGAGATGCTGCTGCTCTCATTGTGCCAGGCCATCCCTAGAGCTGGGGGCTTGGTCTGACCCTCACCTGTGCTCCCACCCCTGCCCTGCCCTGCTCCCATCCCTCTCCTGGCTCCAGCTTTCCAGGGCTGCCCCTCTGCTCCTGTCTGGCACATTAACTCAGCTTTGCCTTCTCATTTTCAGGTATTGATTCAGCTCCCTTCTCCTGGCACGGATGTGCTGTGCTGATGGGGAGAAAAATCCTCCCCATTGCTGCTGGAAGTGCCAAGAGTGGGCTGGGAAGGAGGGCATGGCTCAGGGTGGGGATGAGGGTCCTGCATCCAGGCGCTGCTGCAGCTCAGCCTCGGCAGAAGCTGCTCAAAGGTTGGGCTTGATGGTCCTGGAGGTGTTTTCCAGCCTTGGTAATTCTGTAAGTGGTGTCTGCAGGGCTATCCTGGGCTGAAGGAAGAGCTGATTCTACTTCTTCCACTTCCCTCCCTTTTTTCTGCCCTGACTGTGCCTTGGGATAACTCAGAGGAGTTACAGCTGAGCGTTGTCACTGGTGATGTTTGGGTTTGTCTGTGGTGCAGAAGTGGCAGCAGCAGGAGATTTCTCAGCTGAGTTGGGGAGCTCTAATAAAAACAACACCTCTCTGTGCCTCAGTTTCCCTTTGCCACGCAGGGAACAGGAGGAATAAAACCCATGGGCTCTGAGTTCCTGATCCTTGACTGCACCACGGGAGCCTTGATAAGAGCAGTGCTGCTAAGACACAACGTCACCTGCTGAGTCTGCAGAGAGAATGAGCTTTTGGGAACCCAAATGATAATGGAGAATTCTTTAAAAAGCACTTAAAAGCAGAGGGAGGAGCGGCCCTAGGTGTGTGGTAAAGGTTGACATTGCAGACACGTTTATAATCCCAGCTCCTGCCGCCGCGTGGCTCCTCGGGGCTCAAGGCACTCACTGAATTATGTTTTCTTTCCCTTTTTTGCCAAGAGACTGAAAAGGGGAGAGAAAAAAAACTATTTGTTTGTCTTGTCTAATTTAATTTATGTTATTTATCAAATAGACAGGTTATTTGGGAAACCAGATGGACCCAGGCTAAAATCATCTGTATTTCCAACATGTGAAAAATTATGTTGGAGTGGACACATAAAAGGCAGCATGGAGCAGGTTTGGTGAGCACTCACCATGTGAGCTCTGCACCTCATCTGTCCTGGGCCTCTAATCAGTTGTCCCAGACCCATTATGAGGGTTAAAGGACAAAAAGACCCCCCAGGCACCCACGGGGGTGTCTTCCAGAGCAGCCATGTCACAATTATTTACCCTCCCTGGCTTTCACTCCGCTCATTGACTGGTGCATCCCTTCCCCAGGGATGGATGGGGCAGGTTTTGGGCCTGAATAAATGTTTTTAGTTGGGTTTGGGGGCAGAGCAGGTGACAGTTTCTGGTGTCTGTTTTTTTTTCTCATTTGGGTTTTCTTGTTGGAAAAGGAAAATCAGGAGCTGGAGAAGCAGCATGGATGGCTGAAAGGGAATAGATAATACAAGAAATACAGAAATAAAAAAGAAATATAATAAAAGCAAGAGCCCTCTGTTACTAATGGGTTGGACACCCTGATTGCTGCTGTATTCCCAAGAGCTGAGCCTGGAGCAGCTCCCTGTCCCTGACCCTGGCAGCCAGGGCTGCTTCTGGCTGTGCAGAGTCCAGACAAGCTCGTGGCACAGAAAACAGCTCTGTGAGACCTGCAGGGTTCAGTGGGTGACCTGTAAAGCAGAAGTTCCATTCTGTATTAACTATTAGTCATTAATATTAATTCCAGCGCTGCGCCTGCTCCGTGCAGGCAGATGTTCAGTCCTTGGGGCTTGTTATTTTCTCTTGTATCATCCAGAAGCCCAATTTAGGGCTGACTCCAGCTCTGCTTCTCCAGGCAGCAGAGATCTAAACCATCTGTAATTAAAGAAAACGACATAAAAGATTGCAGGGTGTGGGGGGGAGTGGGATCAGCAAATCTTACAGCTTTGCAAAAGATTAATTTTATTTTTAGCTAATATTTCTCTCTGCTCCTCAGGGCTGTTTTCATGCAACACGCTCTGTGCTGCTTCCCTTGCAGTGGCCCATTGATTTTCAATATTTGATGGTGTTTATGCACGTGGCCGTGGGGGATCAGTATCTGAGGGGCACGTTCATGTGTGCCCTCACACCCTAAAAGCCACCTGTGGTATCCCAGCCCTCACCTTTGCCATGGGGATGCTGCACAGAGCCCAGAGGTCCCGCTCCACCCTGGCAGGGCTGCCTGTGGCTGCTGTGCCAGGCCAGGTTCAGCCCTGAGGTGCCAGCTGCAGGGGGACACAGGCCAGCCCTGCAGCATCTTCCTGCACTGCCCAATTTCCAGGTGCCACTTCACAGAAGAAGAATATTCCTGCACAGAATATTCCTGTGCAGGAAAGAATAACTAACCACCGAGGCTCTAATGTCACTTTTCCAGCAGCTCAGGATCCAGAGGTGGCATTTCCACATTCCTACTTTACACGAAGCCTGAAGGAAACCCTCAACCTTCCCCAAATAACACCAGATTAGAGAAAAATAAAAGGCTTTTCCTCCCTTCCTTCTGCTCCTCAGTGAGCCTGGGTGGGGCAGAGGGGCCTAATTGTGCCTGGGAATGTGAAGTTCAGGAGCTTTTTCCCAGTCCCAGCTCCAGGCTGGCACTGTGCTGGAAAGGGACATTGCTGTGGCTCATTGAGGCACCCTGAGCCCCCTGGCTGGCAGCATTGGGGTGCCTCAAGGTGCCTCAACGAGCCTCTCTCAGCAACCTCCCAGTCAAGGACCCACAGAGAGGTTTTGGCGTTCAGGACATCTCCCATCCCATCGCAGCTCTGTGGCAGAGCCATGCTGACCACAGCTGGCATTCCCTGCAGGATGCACGTCCCAGCTCTGCCAGTGCCAGCACAGACCCTCCAAGCAAAGGCAATGCCAGCCCATCCAGCCACTGCTGTGAGAAGATAATTAAATCAACAGGCAATTAAACCCTCCATGTGGTCCCCATTTTGCGTGACGTGAGGGCGATGCTGGCGGTGCAGATCTCCAAGTGAGGCATCCGGGATGAGCTCACAGGCAGCACTGGGCTGGTTTTGGTGTCCTTTGCTCCACCTACAGATTTGTGAGGGTGTGTGACCTGCAGAGCTGGGATGATGTGAGCCCCCAAGTATGATAACAACTCCTGAGGTGTGACAGCAAGCAGCCCCCAGCGGGTGCTCCGTCCATCCCCCACGCTGCAAAGGGAAAAGAAAAGGAAGGAAGGGACGATTAGATGGCATCAGTGTGGCTGGCAAAGACCCCTGGACATCTGCAGGGGCAAAGACAGGGCTGGAGGAGCTGGGTTTGGTGCCCCTCAGCCAGCACCCAACTCAAGTCATGAGGGTTGGGATTTGTCCTGGTGGCTGGGCCTTGCCCTTGGCTCCCGCTGAAAGGCTGTGAGTGACACTGCTGGAGTCTCCAGCTTGAATGGAAACTGGAGATGCCAAACCAAATCCCATCGTGGTGCTGGTGACCCCAGTCAGGTGAGAGGCTGGTGTTGGTGGGCTGGCAGGTGAGCCAGGCTTTGGCTCCACTCCCTAAAGCCGCAGCTCCATCCCAAGAGCCGTGCCACAGTGGCCACGGAGTGCTTTTAATTCAAAGTGCAGGACCTTTCAGCAAAATCCTCACACATATTTTGCCAGGACCTATTGAGGGCATGGGGCTGATGGTGTCCCACTGCCCTGGGGGGACAGCCAGAAGGGGACATTGCCCTCTGCTCTGCCCTGGTCCCCCATGGTCCCCCAGCTCCGGGGTCGGGGCTAGCTGAGCCGGTGTTGCCGGGAGCCACGCGCACATCCTGCAAGGGGAAGAGCCCTGCTCCCAACATCTGCTTGGCGTTTGTTTGTCTTTCATTCCCGTTCCTGCCCTGCCCCCCCTCTGCTTTCATCCCTCCATCTGCACAGGCCTAAAAATAGGGCCGTGGCCAGACTCGGTCTGTGCCTCATCAGCCTGTCGGGATTTTGGTATGATCCCATCTGTATGGCCTCCCGACAAGGTGGGGACAGGACCCACCAGTGTCCCTCAGATGCCGCTTTCCTGCCGCGGGTGCCAAGTGGCTGTTCAGGGGTACCTGCACTCCTGATTTTTGCCCTGGGCACTGTTCCCTGCTCCCAGCCCAAAATGCTCAACCCTGGGCATGGGGGATCTCAGGCTGAGCCTCATGTCAGCTCCTGCATGTCCCCACTGCTGCACCTGGGCTGGGCATGACACCAACTGCAAAGCTACCCTTATGGCAGAGGAAGAGCAGAGAGGTGTCCCCAACCCCCCAGCTCATACACTCCCCAAAAGTGCCTGGGATGAAGAAGTGGAGCCACAGGGATGCCCTCATC
This sequence comes from Anomalospiza imberbis, assembly GCF_031753505.1. NCBI lineage: Eukaryota > Metazoa > Chordata > Aves > Passeriformes > Viduidae > Anomalospiza > Anomalospiza imberbis. Next base: position 4,046,919 of record NC_089705.1, read on the forward strand.
ACCTGGCAGCGGCTGCAGCAGGACCTGGTTTTGCCACCCGGGCTGCCCCGTGGGTCCCTAGGGGCTGCCCCGGGAGTTTCCATGCCTCCTGCTCCCCAGGCAGGCTCATCCCCTCAGCCTCTCAGGAGTGTGGAGCAGGATGAGCATCAATTTGGCACGTCCTTGTGTCCCCCTGCCCGTTCCCCAAGTTGCTATGAATAAATCATTGTTTTATTAAAGAGAAGCAGCTGGTTTTTTTCTTCTCTTCTTTTTTTTTTTTTTTTTTTTTTTTTTTTTTGACACCCCATCCCTACCCACGGAGCCCTTTGGCACATGCTCGAACGCTGAAGCCCCATTGAGGGCCCCCAGAGCATAGCAATTGATACACAGAGATCCCCAAATCCTATTCAGACCCCGCTTTTCTGCACGAGCAGCCTCTAAACAGCTCATTCACTGCTCTTTTTGTCGCCGGGGTTAAGTGGTTAAGTGTGTGTGGATGCCATAAAAGGCCTTTACTCCATGAAAAGCTATATTTACATTGTAATCACCAAAGAACTGTTTAGGCAGTCAATAGCGGGGCAGCGGCGGCGGGGGCTCGGCGGCGTGTCCCTCACCTCTCCCGCTGAGCCCCCCGGAGCAGGACTTTTGTGGGATTACGTCCCTCCTCGCCAGCTGCCGGGGGCCGCCGCTCTTTGTCTCGGCGGAGCCGGGACAGCCCAGGCTCCTGGAGCAGCATCCCGCATCCCGGTGGCCCCGGTCCCTCCGGCAGGGGCAGCGCCCCGCGCCCCGCTCAGCCCCGCAGGCCCGGCACGAAGCTGCCGTGGTGGCTCCTGGGTGAGCTGTGTGCTGGGTGAGTCACCAAAGCACCTTGTTGAGCTCATCCCGTCATCACTGGAAGAATTAGGAGGGATATCAGGAGAAGGTTCTTCCCCCAGAGGGTGCTGGGCACTGCCCAGGCTCCCCAGGGAGTGCTCACAGCTCCGAGTCTGCCAGAGCTCCAGGAGCGTTCGGACAACGCCCCCAGGCACAGGGTGGGATTGTTGGGGTGTCCTGCTCAGGACCAGGAGTTGGACTCAATGATCCTTGTGGATCCTTTCCAAGACAGGATATTCCATTATTCTATTCTGTGATTAACCAACCTCCTGGCTCCAGGAGCCTCCCCGGTACCCCACGAGTGAAGTGTGAGCTAAAATTTTATCGCTTTAACAAGATTAATTGAGCACAGCCAAGAATGGCAAAAGCAAAATTAATTCACCGAGAGCAAGGCAAGGGCTTCCCTTTCCACCAGCAGCAATTTCCATGTAATCAGTTAGATCATGTTCCAACCGATATCCCTGTCGGGGAATGCGCCTGCTCTCCCCACATGGGAGCAAATATTCATAACAGCAGCACCTGAAGAGTGAATATGGGAGAATCCCCCCCATATTCCCCTGGAAACCCCCGTGAGGTGTGCCCAGGAGGGATTAGCACTGGGACAGCCAGTGGGAATGGGAGGGTGCATCCCAGTAGGCACTTGGATAGGGATGGAGGTGGGGATGAGGTCAGGAATGAGTCTGGAGGTGGAGATGGAGATGGAATAGGATGGGAGTGGAGATGAGGGTGAGAATGAGGATGGGGATGCTTCTGCCAGACACATGCCAGCAGAGTTCCCTGTTGAGGAGCAATTCCAAACCATGCTGGTCCCATCACAAACCACAGGGAGTAAGGTGGGCACAGCCCATGGGACATGGCCACCGGCCCCTGGGTGCTGGCGTGGTGGTGGAACAGCCCCACTTGGTGGGGCTCCCTTCCCCTGCTGTGTTTGTCCTGTTTGCTCCTGAAAAACAGAAATGAGGATGTTTTCACAGTTCTCAGTTACACACTTCAGCTTTTCCTGGTGCCTTGTGTGAGGCTTTGTGACACAAGAAGTTTAGAATTCTTTTACTGCACCCTCCTACCCAATGGAATTGGAATTGCGAGGCTGAATACAATGGTTAAGTAAAGAAGGTGACTTTGCCAGTGGGCAAAACCCCCATGGATGGGGTTCCTGGCTCCAGCACAGCCTGAAGGATGACATTCCCTGGACAGGAGCTGGCAGAAAGGTGCCCTGCGTGCCCCTGTGCCATGCCCTGGACTGGCAGCACCATATTTCCAGCTCCGGCTCTGGTCCCGGCCCTGCCTTGCTGAGCCATTCACATCATCCCAGGGTTTTGTTTTCCCTCTGGTTTGGCTCCTGCCTGGATTTTTCAAAGGCTCTGGAGCAGCGAGTGCCCTTCCTCCCCCGGCCGGCGCACATTGTTCGAATTAGTGCCTAAATGAAAGGATATTGTTGGTTCCTGTTGGGAGATAATAACCTCGGTAGCGGAGGGAATTTCACCCATGCAGAGAGAATTTGCTGGGCTGTTCCCCTCGCCGGGGTCCGTCTCGCTGGGACGATGGCTGATGGGAACGGATCCGCCAGGAAGCGGGGGTTTATCTTGGCATGCCGCTCTAATTGCTGAAAACTCTGCTTTCTGACCTCAAAAATGTGCCACCGCTCCCCATCTGGCACAGGGGCACCTGTGGCACAGCACAGCCGGGATCAGTGCCGAGAGCAGCGGTTGCCAGCCATGAGCCCCATGGAAAAATGCTCCTGTTCCCAAATTCTTATGGGATTTTGGTTTTCCCTCTTCCTTCCCATCCATCTGCCTTCTCCCACAGCTTTAGGAGATATGAACCCCTTGCCGTGCCATGGAAGTGGAAGAAAGAGAAAGGAAAATGTACCCAGACAATGGAAATCCCAGTATTTCCATTTTTACTAAAGCACAGAGGATTTCAAGCATATAGGAAACATCCTCGTCAGCCCAAAAGCCACCTTCTGCTCCATTTTTCTGTTGTGGGGATGCCAAGTGGCTCCCGCTGCCTCGGTAGCCATCACCACCATCCCCAGGATGCTCTGGCAGGTGCTGGTGGTGTGGAGGTCACAGGGACACAGGGACAAGCACAGTGGCACCTGGATGATGCCAGGGCAGGAGGGAATGGGCTGTGGGACCCCGCCATGGTCCCTGCAGCCTGTGCTGGCCAGGTGGGCACCAATGCTGAGCCCACGTCCAGCCATCCCACCTGGCTTCAACCTGGACAGTCATTTCATTCTACACCCCAAATTTTATTTTTTTTTTTTTTACAGCCAGTTGTGCTCTGATTGAATTTTTAACAGATGTTTTGACTTGTTATAGGTGAAGGAAAAATAACTCAAAGTGTTTCTTGAGTAGTGCTTGTTCAAAGTTCTCTAGTGGAGCTGTTTCCACATCAGAAAATCCTGACTATGTGCAATCAAACATTTAATTTCCATGGACACAATATCAGAGGATTCCTTCAGGTTAGAATCTGTTACAGTTATTAATCAAAGCAGCGCAGCTGAAATGAAACCTTTTATTGAATGTTGTGACAAAGGGATAAATTAAAGCATTTCTGGAATGTATCAGATTTGGGTCCAAGGCTGAAATTTCAAGATCCTGACGTTTTTTCTGCGTTATGAAGTCCAAATGTGGAGCCTTTCTGTGTCAGAGCAAGTGTGCAGCACTTGGGGGGAGCTGGGAGCTGCGGGGCCGTCGCCGCTCCACCGGCAGCGAGGGAGGGGATGGTCCCGGGGCTGCCGAGGGCTCGGGGCTGCAGCACGTGTCACTCATCCCCTTCCCAATGAATGACACCAGCCCTTCCAGGGACACTGTGCTGAGGATCCCGCGGGCTCGGAACAGCCGAGGGACGGTGATCAAATTTAAAAAAAAATATATATATTTCAATGTGCGCTGAGATTTTCGCCCCCGAATGCTTGCACAGAAATAGATCCATCCACTGGAGAGCTCTGCCTGCAGCCACACGGGGTTGGGACCGTGGCTGGAGCAGATTTGAGGACCTCAAGGCGGGGACTGGGAGGTGACGCCGAGGGGCAAAGCCACCCAGAGGCACCGGCTGTGGCGAGCGCCCGTCCCTCCCCCTTCCTTTCCATTTCCCAAACAATTTCCTAATCAGACCTTTCTGTCTGGACTTTATTAGTGATTCACAGGCCAAGAGGAAATGGTGATTTTTGGGTCCTGGTCTGATGGAAGGGGTGGAGTCGGCAGCAATATTCCCTTTTTGTGGCTCAGAAACGCAGAGGAACCGTCAGCGGGAGCCAGCCCCGCTTCCCTGGCAGAGCCCGGCTCCCTTGGCCAAGAGAAATCCACTTTTGGGGGGTTTAGGAAAGCAAAGAGTAAGGAAGCTTCCTCCTCAGAATGAGCGCTTTGGCGAGGGGGTCCCTGCCCCCGCTGGGTGACAGAGCTGCGTGTCCAACACTGGTGGGAAGGTCACACCTCAGCTGGGCGCCCCGCAGCCCCTTCCTCCTCCTCCTCCTCCTCCTCCTCCTCCTCCTCCTCTTCCTCCTCCTCCTCCTCCTCCTCCTCCTCCTCCTCCTCCTCCCGGTGCTACCCGAAGGCTGATTCTTGGGGCTGGGAGCTGCTGCCGTGAGCAGGCTCTGACCTCCGTGGGATTCTCAGCTCCTCTGAAACCCAATCTGGCTGCAGATCCCTGGCATTTTCCACCAAACACGGTGCAATTGCCACCGCTTTTGATTCCGATTGGAAAAGAGTTCGAGTTACAGGTAGACATCAGGCAGCAGGACCTGGGGCTGCGGACGAGGGAATGGGGTCGCCCGGATCCAGCCCCCTCTGCCCCTTCCCCAGCCTGCAAGTGGCGTTTTCCCCAGAATATCCTGTGGGAAATGCAGACCATGGGATTCTGTGTGTAAAGCAGCAGAGGGCTGGGGCTGGGGATGAGGATGAGGATGGAGCAAGGCCAGGGATGGGGCTGGGCTGGCAGTGATGCTTCCTCCCTCCAGAGCAGCGGCATTTCCGGCCCCTCTTCAGAGAGGAACGCCAGCACTTGTACAGCCTGGGGTTGCTTTTCTTTTCCTCAGCCTAAAAAAATGACCAGGATCTATGAAAATAAGAGTGTTGGTTTTAAATTTTGTGAGGCCAAGAGGACAAACCTGTTAATAGCAACCTCCTCCTCCTCTTCCTCTCTCCATCTGCAGGACCTGCCACCGCTCCCAACACGAGGTTTTCCAGCGCCAGCTCTGCAGTCACAGGGCAGTGTGGTGGTCCCAGTGGCTCCTGTTCCCACTGGCCACGTTGGACTTCAATCCTCACAGTCCTCAGTCCTTGTGAAGCCCCTCACAGCCAGGGACATCCATGGCCACGTTGCCCAGAGACGTCACCCATGGCTTTGACCCAGTGCTCAGCCCCAGTTTCAGCTGGCTGTGGGGAGAGCTGCTTCCCCAGGACCCCCTCACTCCCCTCCCCTTGTATTTACCCGAATGTGTTTACAATTACAGGGAATGCCAGGGAACGCAGAGCGCCGTGGCCAGCGAGTCAGCGTCGGGGCAGTGCGGGCTGGAGGTCAGCACACTGTTTACTTTAATTTCTCTGAGAGCTTTTTGGGAGATTTCCCTCCTCCATTATTAAACTCAGATGAGCTGCTGGGGAGGTTAGGTCGCATGTGGTTCAGGGCACTTTTTTCTTTTGTAATTTTTTTTTTTTTCATATTTGCAATGTTTCACCCTTAACTCTTTCGGGACAAGCTGCCCATCTCAGCACTGGGATACCAAGATGAGCCCACGAGTGGGATGGTGGCTCCTGGGTGAGCTGTGACCTGGACTGATGTTGGAGTGCTCAATGCTTGACGATGCCATCATGACCCCATCCAAGCATCACTGGGAAGTTTAGGCTGGATATCAGGAAAAAGTTCTATCCCCAGAAGGTGCTGGAGCACTGAACAGGCTTCCCAGGGAATGGTCACAGCCCCAGGGCTGCCTGAACTCCAGGAGCATTTAGAAAATGCTCTCAGGGACATGATGGGATCCTCAGGGCGTTTCCGTGCAGAGGGCACGGGGGCTGCAGGCAGAACCTGAGGAGCAGCAGCACCAGCACTCACCTGTGCAGGAGCAAGGCCGTGCATCTCCAGCTCATTTTGCACTGGGCAGCTTCCAGCTCCAGTGCCTCCTTCCCAACAGAGGGGTCGGGACCGGCCACGGCTGTGACATGGGGCTGATGTCATGTGGGCACAGGGCCAAGTGCCAGGGCTCCTTCTGGGACCAATTTGGTTCAAAGCCCGTGGCACGCTGCAGCGGTTAGCGAGACACGCGGCAGATGAGAAGCAGACGGCAGGATGAGCACAGGGATTGGGGAGCTGGGCCCTGGGACTGAAGGATGATTTCCATCATGGCCAGTGCCAGGCTCCCATCTCTGGCACATCCCTGTGATGGCAGCAGGTCTCTGCTGGTGCAAGGTCACAGAGGCTCCCCCAGCCAGGACAGGGAAGGGCACGGCATCCGGGCCCCAGGGAATGGCCCTGGTGGAGTTGCCAGTGCCTTCTGGAGAAGCTCCAGTGGGTCACCCCAGCACCCTTCTCCCTTCCAAGCCCAGGATCCCCAGCTCCAAAACCCCAGTGCATCAAGTCCTGTGCTCAGCCTTCTTAAATTATTTTTAATTTCCTGGAGGGAAAGCTTTTAATTTATTTCTGGAACAAAGTGGGGGAAGTGGAGGGGAAGATGACTCTGAAGTCCATCACTAAGCCCCCTCCACTTCCAAACATTCCTTTTCCCACTGTCCCCAAAAGGACCAGACCAGCCCTCCCTGAGTCACCATGTCCTCTCTATCCTGTGCTCCAAACTGGGATTCCCTGCTCTGGGGTTCCCCACAGTATCCCCACAGGCAGGTCCTTGCAGAGAGGGACAGCTGGGCCTGGGGGAACACTGGCTTGCAGAGGAATGGAGCTGTTTTCACAGGAAGCTGCAAATCCTGCTGGTCTCCATCAGACACAGACAATCCCAAGAGCTGGGCTGAACCTGAGCTGCACCAGTGCGAAATCCCAGTGAGTCAGACCCCTTAAAACACTGCTTCTGGGTTCCTCTGTGAACCCAGAACTTCCCTAGCTCCTACCATGGCTGGCTCTTGGGGGAGGAACCCCAAACCCCCCAAACCAGTGGAGTCAGAGCCAGGGCAGCAGGTTGGCAGCAGGCTCCAGCACACTGGCACCCGTTGGTCTGTGGGGATTGCTGGGGTGGGGACAAGCAAAGCTGGGAGAGGAGCAAACCCTGTTCTGCCCTGGAGCCAAATCCCAGTGGCCCTCAGGGTTTTCTGTGCTGTTGAAATCTAAACTGGAGATGGAAAAGGCCTGTTTGGGATGTGCCTCTTGGTGAACTGGGGGAGAAGGTCCCTGAATGGATCAAAATTCCCTCTGTGCTCTCAGTGATGAAAATTTCACTCTGTTTGAGTTCAGGCCATGGTGGGAGTGAAGCCCAGAGCAGCACAAAGCAAAGGCTCAGCTGATGGCAAAGGCTGAGCTGAGCCCATTGTGTGCCCAAACTCCCGTTTCTGTCCTGCCCATTCCCGGGTGCCTGAGTCAGCTCCTGCCTGTCCTGTGCCACAGGAAGGGTTTGTTCCTTTAACCCAGGCTTCCCCTGGAGCTGCAGCCCAAGTGTCCCAGTTACAGCTCTCGGTCCTGCCCCTCTGACTGCTCCTCCATGGAGCTGTCGAAGCCTTTGGAGCAGCCAGGAGCAGGACAGGCTGTCGAGGGGCCTGTCAGGCAGATGAGAAATTTAAACAACTTATCACTCACATATTCCACTGCTCCAAACCCTCACCGTGTCATGGGGGAACACCTGCTCCCTACATCCCACCTCCAGCAATTCAGAGCTTTCAAAAGGATCTTTGTCCACCCTGAAAGCACCTCCATCGCTCCTGCCTCCCCCTCGGGGCAGGTGAGAGGTGCCGAGCCCAGCCTGGGTTTGGGCTGTGGAGGGTGCTCTGCTCGTGCCGTGTCTATCCCAGAGCTCGCATAGGATGACAAGGAAGGGCACATCGGGTGATCCGGCAGGAGATGGGACCATCCCCGCCCGGGGCAGCTCTGTGGGTGATCGGGCAGTATGTGGCTGCCCCCACCGCGGCTCCCAGCCCCACAAAGCTTCTTTATCTCCCGAGACGTTCCCGGTGCTTCATGTGACCCCGGCACCGGGCGGGGGCTCGTGGGAACCGTTTGATGTTCCTGAGCCTTTTCCTTTCCCAGTGCGGACACCCCGGCTCCGGGCGAGGGGAATAAAGAACCCACTGAGCACTCAGCTCCGTCCTCATCCCCACGGGGACCTGCTGAGGCTCACGGGACCCACGGGCCCGTGGGAAGGAGCCAGAGAGTCCCAGTCCAGCCACCCCGCCCGTGTCGAGGAGCTCCCATCAGCACCCACCCAGCGCCGGGCTCTGCGTGCCGGGAGGCTCCGGTTCCTTCTCCCTGACACGGGTGGAGTTTTCCCCTTTCCCTCCTTTCGTGGAGGACAACGGCGGGATTTTCTCGAGGGATGCTGTGGGTGAACATGGACCCATAGGGATACACACAGTCACGGCACCAGGGGCCGGGCGGCAGCGGGGTGCACAGGCCAGGACCGGGCAGCCCCGAGAGCCCGGTCACCCCCCTGAGCATCCTCGTTCTCCCCGAGCATACCCGCTCTCCGTGAGCATCCCTGTCCCCTCCCAGCATCCCTGTATCCCCCTCAGCATCCCTGTCTCCCCCAGCATCCTTGTCCCCTCAGCATCCTTGTCCCCCACAGCATCCCTGTCCCCCCAGCATCCCTGTATCCCCCCAGCATCCCTGTATCCCCCCCAGCATCCCTGTCCCCTCCCAGCATCCCTGTATCCCCCCCAGCATCCCTGTCCCCTCCCAGCATCCCTGTATCCCCCTCAGCATCCCTGTCGCCCCCCAGCATCCCTGTCCCCTCCCAGCATCCCTGTCCCCTCCCAGCATCCCTGTATCCCCCCAGCATCCCTGTATCCCCCCAGCATCCCTGTCTCCCCCAGCATCCTTGTCCCCTCAGCATCCTTGTCCCCCACAGCATCCCTGTCCCCCCAGCATCCCTGTATCCCCCCAGCATCCCTGTATCCCCCCCAGCATCCCTGTCCCCTCCCAGCATCCCTGTATCCCCCCCAGCATCCCTGTCCCCTCCCAGCATCCCTGTATCCCCCTCAGCATCCCTGTCCCCCCCCAGCATCCCTGTATCCCCCTCAGCATCCCTGTCCCCTCCCAGCATCCCTGTATCCCCCTCAGCATCCCTGTCGCCCCCCAGCATCCCTGTCCCCTCCCAGCATCCCTGTCCCCTCCCAGCATCCCTGTATCCCCCCAGCATCCCTGTATCCCCCCAGCATCCCTGTCCCCCCCAGCATCCCTGTCCCCCCCCCAGCAGCCCTGCCGGCGCTGTCGGAAGTGCGGCCGTGACACCTCCCCACGCGGGGCCGCTTCCGCTCCCGCTCCCACCCGCGGCGGCGGCGGCGCACGGAGCCCGGGCGGGGACCGGGGCCGGGGCCGGGGCTGGAGCAGGGCTGGACCGGGGCGGTGAGTGCTCGGGGCCGCGCGGGCGGTGGGAGCGGAGCGGCGGCTCCCGGGGTTCGCGGCCCGCCCCTGGCCGGGTGCGGGTTCAGGGGGGCTCTGCGGAGGCTCCGCGGCGGCAGCGGGACCCCCCCACCGCGGGGCTGGGGCCCCGGAGGCTCCGCGGGAGCTCCGCGGGGGCTCTGCAGGGCAGGGATGCTCCCGGGCTCGGCCGGCTCCTGCCCGCGCGTCGCCCCGGCAGAGCAGCCCGGCCCCGCTCCTATGGGGTGGGCTTTTCTGTGGGGTGCAGCTGTTTTATGGGGGTGTCACCCAGCCCTGGACCGAGCAGATGTCACTGCGGGGGGCTGCGGGGCGGGGGTCCCGGCGTTCCAGGCCTCTGGCAGCACCCTGAGCTGGGCACGGGTTCCTGCACCCCTCCTGGTGCCCCGCTGCTGGCCGGGGTCAGACCGGGACACCCGATGGGTTCCTTCCTGCCACTGCGGTGAGCACGTCCTTGTGGGACGGGGCTTGGAGAGCGCCTCTCGCCGCCAGTGACCCGGCAAGGAACGCTGGGATAGCCATTCCTTTTCTGGGCCAGTCTGTTCCCAGGCCTGCAGAGAAGGAAGGCCAATGGGGTCACCAGTTTGGGTACAGGCAGAGGCCAGGCCCCCACCCTGATGCAGGGCTGGTGACAGAGGTGGTGCAGAGGAGCCCAGGCTGTCTCAGCTGCTGAAAGACATTTATTGCTGTTGGGAAAGCATCTCCTTCCAAGCACACCTTTACCAGCATGGAATTAATTGCATCAGCCACAGCCCAAATGCTGCCAGCAGCACATGCAGCTGCGTGCCCGTGCCCTGTGATGCCCCTTGGCATCACCCAAGGGATGCTGCAGGAGCACGGGCTTGGACTGGAGCTCTCGGTGAAGACAGATGGGATGGGAGGTGGCTCCTTGAGCTTCCGCATCAGGTGGGAAGATGCCCTTAGATGGGTGGCATACCTGCCTATGGCAAGGGGTGGGAACTAAACGAGCTTTAACATCTCTTCAACGCAAACCATTCCATGATTCCATGATGCTGCATGGGGCCATGCTGAGAGCAACAGTCAAACACCCAGGAACACTGACCCCATGATAGGTCCAGTGCCTTTAAAGAGGTAAATAAAGCAATGAGCGTGTTTTTCCCCACTGTAGCTGCCCTGAGCTCTGGTTGTGCCAGCCCAGGTGCCCACAGGCGTGTCACGGCTCCGTGTCTCTCTTGCAGGCAGGACACCGGCGAGATGTTTGCTGTCTGCCCAGCAAATGCCCCATTCCAGCAGGGCCGGGGGGGCCCAGCGCTGGGCACGGCCCTCCCAGGGGCGGGACATGGGCCGGACTCCAACTCCAACTTCGTGGGAGAGGTGTGTGACAGCAACGAGAACTGGAGCCAGCCAGCGCCGGGGTCCCCGCCGGAGGAGGGCTCCAGCCGGAGAGAAAACACCACAAATCCGTCTGATAATCTGCTGTTATTAATGCAGAGACAGATGGTCCAGGGCCGGCTTAGGGACACCGCCCCGGGCCCGGGCGACACGCACCCCGAGCAGGGGGTGCGCAGCCCCCCCGAGGGAGCGGAGGTCAGCGGGGCAGGGGGACAAAACACTGCTGAGGAGGCGGCCGGGGGATGTGTGAACCCCCCGAGCTCCCCTGCAGAGGACAACGGCTACGCCAGCAGCTCCCTCAGCATCGACAGCCCCGACAGCACCTGCAGCACCACCTGGGAGCCTCCCGCCTCTGCCCCCCGAGCCGAGAGCCCCCCTGAGGCAGGGCCGGCTGAGCCTGAGCTGGGGACCCTCTTCCCGGCGCTGGCAGAGGCCGTGCAGCACCTCCAGGACAAGGAGCGCTTCAAGGAGCAGGAGAAGGAGAAGCACCACATCCAGCTGGTGATGTACCGGCGCCTGGCCCTGCTGCGCTGGATCCACGGCCTGCAGCAGAAAGTTGTGGACCAGCAGAACCGGTTGCAGGAGAGTTTCGACACCATCCTGGATAATCGCAAGGAGCTCATCCGCTGCATGCAGCAGGGCCCAGCCTGCGTCGCTGCCGCGGCTGCTCCTGGCCCCTGAGGTGCCACCAGCGCAGCCCAGCCCAGCCCGCACCCTCCGGATGGTGTGGTGTTGGCTGGTGGCATCCCCATCCTGTGCCAAGCGCTCAGCGGGGCTCTGGGTGCCCGCCCTGCCCTTCCCGTCTCTCTCCAAGAGTCCCCGAAGAGTTCATCTCCATCATCCTCTGCACCGGAATTTGTTTTGTCCTGCACCCGGGTCTGGGGTGGCACTGGGCTGGGTCCACCTCAGGACCATGGGCTTTGCTGAGCCCGAGGTGACCAGGCTCATCTTTAAACCTAATCTAGTCCATTGCTGAGCCTGACTTAGCCAGCCAGTGCCAGGATGGCCGTGCTGGAGCTGCAGGGCAGTGAGGGCCCCAGGGCAGTGAAGCTTCTAAACCTCCCCTGGGCAAAGCACTTCCAGCATGTGCTGCATCCCCACATCCCACCTGCACCGGTGCACCCCTGCAGCCACAGCCCAGCCCCTGGTAAACGTTGCTTGTTGATAAAAATGAGGTGTCCTGGGCTGTGAGAGAGAAAAAAAAATCATTCTGAAAAGTGACCTCAGAATGCTGGAAAGTAAATTTAAGTCAAATGATCCAACACAATATATGTTTTTAATGTCAGTATTAGAGAAAAGTTAATTTAGGTCTGTGTGTGTGTGCATGTCTGTCTGCTGTGGGCGATGCTCTCACTCAGTGCATGATCCCAAAGCTGCTCATGAACTTGTGGTGTTGGTGTTTATATAATTTTATCATTTGGGAGCAAAAAGAATTTTTTTCTTTTGAATCTGCATTTTATCCAGCGAGAGCTGTACACAGAACCCAAAGAGCAATTGTCTTACCTAGAGATGGAAAAGGAGCTGCTGTGTGTGTTTGCTGTGCTTTGCCGTGTATCCATAGGACACACATTCCATGTAAGTTCTGATGTGGAGGAGCAGCAGTGGGCAGTGAGGGCTCAGCCAGAGGGGTCTGCACTCCCCATCCTGCTCCGGCTGCCAAGCAAAGCTGGGCACTGATTCCATTTCTCATCTGCAAAGGAGGGTGAAGAGGGATTCCAGAGATTCCTCCCTGCCAAGCTGCTTCCTGCCATCGGAGGAGCCACTTCACCAGGACCCCAGCGAGCAGCAGAACCTGGCAGCCTGGTCAGATCCTGGCACCCAGCACCCACCAGACGCTCCTGGACTGTGGATAAACAACCACGGCCAAGCCCAGCAGTGCCCCATGGGCCAGGGGCAGCGCCAGCCTCCTCCTGCCCCACATGGGGCACAGGGGGCTCTGCTCCCCTGGGGCTGCTGCCGGTGGGTGACGGGAGGAGATCCACAAAAATCCCCTTCCAAAAAGGACATTTTGGTGACAAAGGGTGCACTCAGCTCAAAGCAACCTGTGCCAGCGCTGGAGGATTCTGGCAGCTTCCTGCAAGGCTCATGCTGCCCTCCCCTCCCTTCTGCTCGCTCGTGTCCAGCGCCTGCTGCCTCTGTCATATCCCAGACCTGTGATCGTGGGTATGCTGCACACCTTAATAAAAGCCTTGGAGCTGAAGGAGCCGAGCCCCAGCTGGATTTGTTCCTTTCTTTCCCTTCCCAAGGCTGCCGGGCTGGGAGCGGCCACCCTGTGCTCGGTGCGGGGCTGGAGCATGTGTAAATATAAATATAAGTATAGATATAAGTAAGTATAAGTATAAGTATAAGTATAAGTATAAGTATAAGTATAAATATAAATATAAGTATAAATCTAAATATAAATATAAATATAAATATAAATATGTATAAATATAAGTAAGTATATATTTTATATATATATATATATATATAAAATATATATATATATAAAATATATATATATAAAAATATGTATAAATATAAGTAAGTATATATATTTATATTTATATATATATATATATATATATATATAAATATATATATAAAATATAAATATTTGTCCAGGCGGGACTGTGGGTGAAGGGCAGGTGGAGGGCACAGGTGTTGGCACCTTCCTCCCATCCCTGCATCCCCGGGCATGCTGCCCTGCTGGGCCAGCAACGCTGTGCCAGCGCTGGCAGTTCATCCGGGCTCAATTTTTACAGGTGTTTTTTAAACACCGGTGTGTGTTGCTCCTCCTCTCTCTCCCGTGGGGCAGCTGGGGTGCAGTCGGAGTGCAGGATTCACCTTGTGCCCCAGGAGAACGCGGCTGGAACCGGGGGGACCGGATTCCCGGATTCCTGGCACCCTGCCTCCGGCCCTGCTCGTGGGGAGGGCTGGGGGCAGCTCCGGGTGATGGGGGTGGCAGATAACAACACCTGAGTGTTGACCCAAAGGTGACTTTGCCCCAGGCTTCAGAGAGATTAACTGGAGATGAAAAACCGAGGCTGTAGCAGCCCTTTGAACCCTCTCTCACCTTTCCCCCCATCCCTTCCTGCTTCTCCTTTCCAGCCTCTGAGTCTGTGGGAATCCAGGGATGCAGTTCAGGGATCCATGTACAGGCACAGCAAGGCAAGAAGGGCAGAGTGGCCGCATTTTTCCATCCTCATCCGTGCTGGGAGCTTTGTCCAAGCCCTCGGGGGTTCCACGGGATGTGGGGTGCTCCTCTCTGAGCCCATTTCTCACCTCACCCACTTTTCATGGAGCCCATGCTCCCTCAGGTTTGGGGGAACATGAGCCCTCCCAGTCCCACAGCCAGACTCAGAGGTTCTCTGTTTGTCTTGGTCAAATGCTTTACACAAATAATTATTTCCAAGGTAAATATTGTGAAAATCCAGATTATTTGCTCAAGAAATGAAAGAATAACTGCGGGAGCACATCAAAGAGGTGGATCTGCTCTGGCAACAAGAGGCTTCCTCCCTGGTTATTGGGAGCCTGATGCTCCTGCCCCAGGACCTGGCTGGAGATGGCCAGAACTGATTTGCAAAATCAACTTCAGACAGAGCTTTTCCACCCCCAGCTCCCGTGCCCCAAATGAGATTTGGGAATTAAATAAAAACCCGACCAATTGCGGGCTGGGGGGGAAACAATAAAGACACAAAATGCTGCAGGGTTGAGCCCAGGCCAGCTTGGAGGGGGCAGGGTCCCACCCCCAGGACAATCTGACCCTGCATCCCGTGCTCAGCCCCCTGTGGGTGCAATTCAGGTGGGATGGGTGCCACAGGCAGGCTGGGACAGGGATCTGACTCCATTCCAGGGATTCCCCCATCCTCAGGGATTGCCAAACCTCCGTAAAGGAGCTGAATTCACACCTCACAGAGGGATTAACTTGGCTCTCAGGGCAGGAGCCCCAAGCACCCCCAGGTCGCTGGGAATGCCAGCAGCAGGATCTGGATCCTGCCGCTGGTCTGAGCAGAAACCTGGAGCCACGCTGGGGCTCCCCCCTGCACGGGGGGATCTGAGCTATGGACCCCACGGCATCCAAGGCTGAATTCCCCTGCCTGACCCACGGCCCCTCTGGTTTTAAGGCCTCCTCTGAAAGTTTATTATTACTATTATATCAAATCCCTGTGACGCTGGGCCAGTTTTGCTGCTCAAAGCAGGGTTTGGCAAACGTTGCCTCGCTTTGAAAGTTAAAATAATGGCATTAAACCAAAATCAAGTGTTTATGGAGCTTTGGAGGGAAATATTTTACCTTGTAATTGGAATCCACTCTAGCCCTTTCCAGTGTTTTGTGGGCTTAAAAAAAAATCTTTAAAAATAAAATCAAATGATGTGATAACTGATGCAATGAAAGTATAAAAGAAAATTAATCATCTCAGGCCATTATCCAGAGATCCAGACTGGGACATACTTAAAGCATCCAGGGATCCCTCGTTTATTGTGTCTCGAAGACTTCCAGATCCCACATGTTAGGTTTGCAGTGGGAAAAGGGCTTTCCTTGCTCTCAGCTGGGAAGGTGAACACAGCCAGAGCTGCTCCCCTCACCCCAGCTGTCACAACCAGGCAGCACCCAGTGTGGTGAGGGGTCCCACCCCCCGGGCACCCCGTGTCCCACTGTCACCATCCTGGCCAGGCTGCTCCCTGGGGCATGGAGGAGTGAGGCTGCCCGGAGAGATGAGCTCAGCCCTTATAGGATCCACATGTGCCGCCGTGCTGGGAGCACCTGCCACTGCCCGGGAGGTCCAGGAGGGTGGTGGGGAGCAGGGCAGCTCTGTCCCGCTGCTCCAGTCTCTCCACAGAGAGATCCTCCTTGTCCATCCAAGCTCCTTTTTCCTGCAGTGGCAATGACCAGTGGGAACTGGAGGGTTGGAGGCAAATCCTGGGAGTTCATGTGTGGCCCTGAGCCTCGGTGCATCCCTCCTTTTCCAGCAGCATCCACTGGGACAGAACCACCATTCACAGGATTTTTCAGGCTATTCTCACTCCCTGATGTTTTATATTTCATTTTAACTGCCTCACACAGAATAAATACGGAAGAAATACAGTCACCTCCTGCTTGAAACAGAGCAGAGTAGCACCAGTGCCAAGAGCTCGGGGTGGACAAGGTGGAAGGCAGGATTTGGAATACCAGGATCTTCCCCCCACTTGCACTGCTGAGGTGTCAGGACACATTGCAAACCCTGATGCCCTTCCAGGGCATTTCTAAAACCTTGGAATGTGTTAAAATCTGGGCATCATCCCAGCCTGATCACTGCAGCTGGAAACATGAACCTGGAGCACCACAGCCAGAACTGGACCACGCTGGGATGTGAGCAGCACAGCCCGGCTCAGTGTGAGCATCCTCCTCACCTTGGAGGTTCGTTTTCCAGGACTCATTTCCTGCTCGTCCTTTCCAGCGGCGTTGGGATGGGCGGGACCCCGAGTGCCGGGCTCTGCCGTGGTATCTGATGGAAACGCAGTTTGAGCCTCCCTTCTTTAATGATTCCCTTTGAAATGTTGTTGCTTCCGCACATCCCCCTTCGGGGTAGAATATTAAGCAAGAGCAACTCGGCTGGAAATTCAGATTGTTTTTGTGTCTGTTTTCATTTACATTTTAATGACAGAGGAATTGTAGCAATCGAAGCAATCGGGCTGTTTGCAGCAGGGCCAGGGAAAGGGGCAAAAATTGACCTGCCACCACCTCACCTTTGCCCTCTGTAAACAGAACCAGGAGCTAGGAATCACCAACTTTTGGCATGAAGGGGCTCCTTTTCCCTTTCTCCTGCCCAGGCAGGTGGGATTTATGTCAGAAATGGGCTCTTGGACCCCTTGCAGTGGCTTTACCCAGGTGCAGCACTGAGACCCAGGTGCACTGGGTGTTTGGGTGCTGGGGAAGGGGATGTGGTGTGAAGGAGCGAGCACATGGATGCTGCCCATTCGGGATGGTTGGGTGCTGAGGCCGAGGGTGCTGGTGCTCCTCCAGGAGCTCACTGCACCTGCAGGAGGAGGGGAAAAGGAGTCCCAGATATCATCCTCTGCTTTGGACAGAGGTGGGGCAGGATTTCCCCCGTGAGAGCAGAGCCCTGTCCCAGGAACCAGCGCCTCAGTGCCCAGGAAACAACTCAGTGCCTCACCAGCAGCCACTGGCTCTTCAGATGAGGTATGGGGATCCAGGCCTCCCTGAGAAAACAGCTGGGAGTAAAGATCACTGGAAGAGAGGCAATAAACTCTCGGTTATTCTTCTGCCAGGGAGGCCAATCGAGCTGCAAAGAGTGCCCCAAGGCCAGCCGTACATCATTATTTCCTCGCACGGGTCCTGTGTGATGTAGTGGCTGTCTCGCTGGAGGGAATGCCTTCCCGGTTTTCAGCATCAGCACTGGAATATCTGGAGCCCTGGAAGCATCGGGTTGACTCCCAAAAGCCCCAGTGCTGCATTTTATTCCTTCAAGATGATAATAATCCGAGTGCCACACACACAGGGCCTGCCCATGAGTGTTTGATTGAGGGCTAAAAACAAAGGTTCTTCCTGCACAGCCAACAAACCCCTGTGCAGCCTCAGGGGCTCACTGGGGGGGCTGCTGGCTCCTCCTGGCCATGATGGGGGGACACCATTCCCCACGGGCTGCTGCACTTCGGGATGGGGCTGGGGGCTGCCAAAGACGGGCTCCAGCTCCGTGACATTGAGGGGACTGCAGGGTCACCACTGCCAACCTCTGCAGACAGGAACCCCTGGGGTGCAGGCTGGGCCCAGGTTTCAGCCTCTGGGATGGCCAGACTGGACTCCAAGCTCTCTGTGGACCACTGGAAGTGGACAAAAGCTCAGGTCGGTGTGGCAGAGTGAGGCTTCCAGCTTGTCTGTGCTTAGACTTAAACTGAAGTGCCTGGCTTGGCTGCATTCACAGACTCTATCTATGTTTTCCTTCTTGGAATCTCCATTTTCCTCTGTCCTGGCTTAATTTCTCTGCTCTGGACAGGGCCAGAGGGAGAAGGCAGCTTCCAACTCCCAGTCACGGATGGAGGCTGCATTTCACACCAACAACAAAGTGAAACAACAAAGAAATGCATCTGGCTTTTTTAAGTCCATTTAGGGCTTGGTTCATTTTGTTTTCTGTTCCCAAAGCCTCCTTCTCCAAGTCTCCACCCTGCCCTGCAAGTGGCACCATCTGTATTTTCACGTTTGAGTGCTGCCAGAGGGAGGAGTGGCAGCGAGGCACCGGCTGTGCCAGGACCCGAGCGCTGGATGCGATCACCACCCCGACCCTTTCATCTCTTCAGCTGTGGCACACTTGGTTTCTCAAGCCATCCAAGAACTTCCCAGGGTGAGGAGCTCCAAGCTGACTTTCTGTCTCCTTTGTTTGCTCCAGAAGGGCAAGGAGGAGGACGCGGAGCCAGCACTGGGGCGCACACACCCCAGCAAACCCGCCGAAACCCGGGAGAAATGGAAACTTTTTAAAAATTCATGAAAACCAAGGAATACAAAGCCGAATTAGGAGAGCCAGTAGTGCTGGGCTGAGTCTGTTTGGTGTTGATACTGTGCAGAATTAAGTCAGACTGGTCTTTCTTGTGGCCAGAGGGTAGGAAAAGGGCTCCCAGTGGAGAGGACCCAGCCCGGCGCTGGCGATGCTGAGCGGGGATTGATAACCCGGCGCGGGGGGCCGCGGCTCCGACGGATGCTGCTCCGGGCCCAAAAGCTGCATTTATCCCAGCGATAGCAGCCGAGCCAGAGCTGCAGGCCTTGGGGGCAAAAAAGGCTTAAAAACCCATCCTTCATTCATCAGGCAGCTGAGACAGAGAGGGGGAGGAGGGGGAGACAAAAATGATGGAGAACGAATTAAGAATTGGAGGAAACATGGGGGGGGAGCTGCTGTGCCCCAGACAAGGGGCTCAGCCCTGCCCAGACTCTTGTCCACAAAGCCAGGAATGGACAGAAACATGGGTGGGGGATGCCCAGAAGGGCATCAGGGCATGAATCCCGCCTGAGGTGTCACTTCCTAGTGCCCAAATAATACCCCTCTCCAATCCTGGAGCCACCCACTGCAGATGCTGGTGGGTGGGAAGCAGCAATGGGTGCTGAAGTCTGGGGTCTCCTTTTCCGCATCCCCTCTTGGTGCCCTGGCAATTCTGGGTGGCCACTGGAGACAGGAGAATGGCAGAAGAAGGTTCATGAGTCACTTCTGACAAGCAAATAATGCTATGTGACAGCGAGGGGCTGCGAGGGGCTGCAGAGACCCCTGCACTGAGGAAAACCCACCATGCACAGAGAACGTGCCCAGCAGCGTGGCAGGGACCTGCCAGAGCAGGGATCAGTGTGGGCAGGCAGCAGAGAGGGAACGGGGGCTGGAGATGCTCATGGCTGTGATATGCACCCCAAAAACTTCCACCTGCTGTGGGAGATTTCTGCTCTACCCCAGCCCCTTGGGACATGTAGGCAGCTCGCCATGGAAAACTTTCCAAAGGACTTGGTTTGGTTGCACGCTGGAAGAAAACCAAGTTTTAGAACCTTGAACAGTTGATGAACCAGTTCTTGTTCCTCAGCCAGCCCCAGTTCTGCACTCATCAACTACGGGGCCAGAAGGAACCATGACACGAATCAAATTTGACATTTTACCCAGCCTGGGCCAAGGAAACTCACCCAGAACCTTCTCCACCAGCCCCACAGTTCCTGACAGCAGCGTGGCGGCTGGGAAAGCATCTGTCAGCTCTGTGGCAACAAACGAGGCCATGGGCGCAGCAATTAACTCCCCACACCCTCAATATGGGGCCACCCATGGCAGATGTCAAATCCCCCTCTCCACTCATCTTTACGGACACCTAAAGTGCATTTGGGAATGTGCCCTCTCTGGGTGCTGGGAATGAGCTGTTTGCACCCCATGGAGGTCACCTGATGGCCACACTGGTCACCCAGGCCAGAAGAAGAAGTGCCACCACCCAACATCTCCTTGTTGAGGAAGGAGTCTCCTGCCACGTTACTCAGTGGGGTCCAAAGCGCCAGGATTGCACTGTGGAAATAATTCAAATTAGGCATGCGTGTAATTACCGATATTTTATCCAAACAGGAGGAGCTGGAACATCCCTGGGTATCTGGGGAATCATCTCACTAGATGCAAAGCAGGAAACAATGTGGTGGATGGGAGACAGGCTGATGTGAACCCTGCCCAGGGCTGCCTGGTGGGACAGAGGAACAAAAAATGTCCTGAGGGCATGGCACCAGTGTGGGCATCCCAGCCAAGCTCCTCCTCTGCCACCCTTTCCATGATATATCACGGTGGGACAACCATCCAGACCGTGGATATCCATCTCCAAGCATCCTAAATGGAGCTTGGAATGGCAAGCTCTTGTCCCATCCTGCTCATTTGCCAGCTCTCTCCAAGCCCTGTCAGAGGAGGCTGCATCCCTGCTGGTGCTGCCACGCCAGAGCCTGCACCTTCCTCATGGTGGAGGATGAGGCTGTGGCAGCTCCCAGCTGTGGGACCTGGTAGATGGAGAAGTTGTGTCCAGTGATCTCCAGGGACTGAGAGCCACCAGGAGAGGTGTGGATTGAAACCAGCCAAGCTCCTCCAGGCCAGCCCTGCTCTGGTTCAGCTCTGAGCAAGTTTTCCATGCCCTGGGTTTAGTTTTTTTGGTTTTTGTTGTTCTTTTTTTTTTTTTTTTTTTTTTTTTTGCTTGGAACAAGCTCAATGCACCAAGTTTTGCATGATTTTCTGCCTCCAGCTCCAGACTTTCCAGCAACTCAACCTCTAGGCATGTGCCAGACGCCTGCTGCTGGCTCCTGGTGTGGCCAAAACTGCCCTGGAGGCTGCTCGGGAGTCGCCAGCTCAAAGGCCGGGCACGAGCCTTGCCCGGTGCCCCGTGGCTCCGGGGACAAGGTGGGGATGGAGCCCGGGGCAAGGGCTCATCCCGGTGCTGCTGGGAGCGTGTCAGAGCAGGTTCCTGCAGTAAAGGTGAAATTTGCAGGGAGCTCCTCTGAAATGCAAGCAGCCTCTGGAGCAACCTTTCCTCAGGAATTACTCTGCTGATTAATCTCTCCCGAAGTCACTGGTGATAAATGAAGCGATTAAGGGACTGACCTGCCTGTGGGGCTGGGATTTTGTGGGGGTGGGCAGGGAGGGATGTTCCATCCCCACCACCATTTGGGCTCTTTACACAGATCTGACACCTCCTAAATCCGCACCACCAGAGCAGCCCTGGGTGGCTCTTGCAGTGGGGACTGTGCTGGGAGAAGGCCAGCGGTGACCACCCAGGTCTGTCCCTGCTCAGAGGGGACTATGGAAACTGGGGAGAGGGTGTGGGGGCCAGAGTGACCTGGTGCAGCCGGGGGCCGGGGCAGAGGGCCGGGGGTGCTGCTGCTCTCAGCTGCATTTGGTGGTCCCCGCGTGTACCAGGGGCTAATACGTGTGAAAAGCAGATTTATTTTTGCCTACGTTTCATATTCTTCACGCTCCACGGCGGGAGACAAAGGATCAGCTCTTCAATGGAGTCCTAAGAATAAACCTTAAACCTCATCAAATCCAATCCGGCAATAAAAATTGCCCGAACAAAAGGCCAGGGACGGAGGGTGGCGGCGGGGCCGTTTCCCCACGATAACAAGTTTTCACAAGACTGTTTATCCGCACAATTTGGAACGACACTTAAAATCTCTAATCCCAATAGGCATGAAAGTGCTTGTCCCAAGCAAGCAGGTGGATTGTCCCGGAGCGGCCGCGTTGCCAATGCTGCTCGGTGGCCGCGGCGGTGCCCGTGGGGGTCACGGGGAATGTGCTGAGACGGGGCAGCTGCAGCCTGAATGCCTCTCTTCAACCTCAAAGCCTCGGCCCCTCTCCCCCGCACCCCTCTCCATCCCACCCCCTATTCAAGCCGGTTTTAAAAGGCAGCAAAATGGTTACAAGGTTTAAGGCAGAGGCGAGCAAAATGCTGCACAAAGGGAGGACAAAGGCGAGCGGCGGCCGGTCCCTAATCCAGCATTGCCCATGGCAATGCAGCCCGGAGCGGGGCTGCGCGGATTAAAGCCACTGCCAGCGCCGGGGTTTAGCGGCAGGGCTGGGGGCTGCCGAGGGCTGTCCCCCCTTCCTGGCCCACCAGAGCCCTCCGGGGCATCCGTCCCTCCAGGGGCTGGCGCAGGAGGTGGGGTGGAGGCAGCGAGGCAGAGCGGTTCACCCTGTCCCTCATCCCAGGGCTGGTGTGGATCCTGTGGAGGCAGGAGGTGGGATGTTGGGAGCTGACTGATGCTGGGTTCAGCAGAGATGCTGAGGGTGGAGCAAGAGCCTCTGTGTCCCCAGTGGCATCTCCAGCCCGAAGAAAGCCTTTATCCCTCCTGTCCTTAGACAAAATTCCTGAAAGTGTTCATAGCAAATGACAGCTCTTAAGTTGCCCAGCCCGAGGCCTTCCAAGGCTGTGCCATGAGTCACTGGACCAGCTGCTTTTCCCTCATGGCTGCTGCCTTCAAGCTCCCAGCTCAGCTCAGTGCCAGGAGCAGGTGCCCACATTCCCAATATAAAGATCTCTACAGGGGGAATCTCCCTTCTGGGGCAGGGATGGGCCACAACCCCCATTGAAACCAGCAGTCTAATAACCACCAGGACTGGTGACTGAGGATGGCCACACCTCTTTGTCCCACACACCCCAAATTCCTGGTGGCATCCAGGACAGTCTTAGCTCCTGGCACGTGCTGCCCATCCTCAATTTTTGGAAAACTCCTTCCTCTGGGCCTGACATTCCCCCAGCACCCAGAAAAGGAGCTGTCTCCCCCATAGAATAAGTTTTCTCCTCTGTCTAAAGTTGGTCTTGAAATTAAGGCAATTATTTTCACAGTCTCTGCGTTATGAGCCCGGCACTGTGCCCAGCTCAGCAGACAGCTGCTAATCCCTTTAGCACTCCAGAACTATCACCCAGACAGCAACAGGGCTCGGGATCGACCCAAGCTGACATCCCTTTCACACGTGGAAGCGAGGAGAGAAGCATGGCAGGGTCCTTTCTGGGGAGAAGGGTGGGCTGGGACCCCACGGGTGTCGGGGACGTGTCACGGTGGCAGCGACAAGTCCCGGTGGCTCAGGGCGGATGAGTGTCAGCACAATGCCACCAAGCCGTGTCTGCGGGTGACAACGGTGGCACCCTTGCCCTGCTTCCCACACCCACCATGCCCAGGCTGCTGTTGGGGCACGGCTTGGCTGCGGGGAGAATTGCTGGGCTCAGGGTTGGGAGATGCCCTGGGTGTTCCCGAGGTGGGTGGGATGTCCCACAGGTGGCTGGGATGTCCCAGGGGAAGGACATTAGAGGACAGGTGAGGGGTGTGCTGCATCCCACTCCCCAGGGCTCAGGTGTGCTGTAGTCCTCGCTGGATGCTCTGAGGCTCTTGCTCACTGCAAAGAGGCTTTTAATTAGTGTCAGTGCCAGAGTCCTGCAGCAAACTGCTCTTTCCTCTCCCCAAAGATGGGCCAGGGGCAGGTCAGCGCTTTGGGCCGTTTTCAGGCACAGATTGGAGATCCAAAGTGAAGGACAGAAATCCCAGGAGTACAACATGCACAGTGCAGCTGGTTTTTAACCAACAGGGCACGGGGGCAGAGACTCAATCCCTGCCCAGAGCTGCCCAAGGCATTTCTGGTAAGGAAATCCTCAGAGAGAAAATCTCTTCTCTCCACAATTATGGCCACTGGATCTGTGTTTGGACACACCCAGTCAGCACAAGGCAGCCCTTTCCTTCCTTGCACAATCTGCCTTTAGAACATCTATGAAACCACAGCAAAAGCAACTCCCTATTTGGCCAGGTCGAGTATTTTTTCATCCCCAAGTTCCTGGCTAAAAGAAGGCACTTGAATAAAGTTGAAAAAAATAAACACAAGACAGTGAGGTTGTGCTTTAAATTAGCATTAATTTACAAAGCCCAGACAGACCCGCTAAGCAAATTGTGCCCATTAATATATTAACAACAGATTTTCCCTACTGCTCCTTTGGGTCCAGAGCCTGAACAGGGGCTGGTGATTAAGGCTTTTTTAATTCTAAGAGCCTCAATGACCGAGCTGGACCTGCGTGTGCCCATGGCTGGGAGGGTGTCAGGGTGACCTCAATAAAGTAGGTGACCACGGCACCTCTAATCCCCTCTTTTAATTGATTACTCTCACCCAGCCCCCGAGGCCATGAGAATGGGGGACCCACCCTCTATAGATTAGCACCCTTTAGTTTACAGATCAGCCACTTTTTCAGTCCTTTGCCCTGCAGCAATGCATGAAAATAACACTAATCTCATTAAGGACAGAAGGGAGCCCTTCAAAGTTTATTAATAATGGGAGCAGACAGGGAGAGAGTCAGGCTCTGGGTCAGATTTCAAAGCCGGGGAAGTGGCAGGAGCTTTCCAAGGGCTTGGTTTTGCCAGGGAGGGTTTTTGCCATATTTCCAGCTGGGTCTGGAGGTGCTGGTGGTGGCTCTGAGGCGCCCTGGGGCTACTGAGCACCTCGGACCCCCCAGATATGGCTGGGAAGGAATGGGCAGTGCCCATCACTGGTTTGGCTGCTTGGGAGCTGCTCCAAGCTCTGCTCCACTGCACAGGACTGTCTTCCCTGCAACCCCCAGCTGAAGAAATTCTTGAATGATGGCAACATCTCATCACCTTGAAAGAGACCTGGCAGACAAGATCTTAAGCTTTAAACACCAGAAGGCAGAGGCTGCTATCAAAAATGAGAATAATATTTTCAAGGCCAAAGCAGCATCCGAGCCCTGGTGGTGGTGATAGCTGATGGCTGATACCCTGGGGTAGGGCACAGGCTGCCCATTTCTGCTGTCTGGGAGAAGCGTGTCTTGAAGGGCCACTAGCACCTGGAGCTGGGCTTGTTTCCCCTTCCTCTTCCTTCTGTGGGATGACAGAAAAAAAACACCTTTCAGCTCAGAGGCCAGGGGCTCTATAAATGCCATGAAGAGGCTGTTAGAGGTTATGAGACATCACCCAATTTCTCCCAAGCTGCCTGAATCCCTCACGAAAGTCCATGATTTTTTAAAGCACATTCCATGTGCAGTGTCCCCAGCCCTGATTTACTCCCTGGCTTCAAACAGGAGACGATGGCACAAAAGCTTTGGCAGAAGCGAGACCTCAGTGCTGCCACTCCTGAACTCCACCTCTGTGATATCCCAAGCGTCCTGAGGGACTGGGGAGTTGGGACCCTTGACCACTCCTGTGGAATGCTGCAAATCCCAGAGGATCTGCAGAGCCCCAGGGAGACACCTCACTTGTGAGAGGGCTGAACCCAGAGCGGGGCACCCCTCCCACTACCAGCACATGTGGGGATCCCATGGCTCAGGAG
Source organism: Anomalospiza imberbis (assembly GCF_031753505.1). Classification (NCBI taxonomy): domain Eukaryota; kingdom Metazoa; phylum Chordata; class Aves; order Passeriformes; family Viduidae; genus Anomalospiza; species Anomalospiza imberbis. The sequence goes on from NC_089705.1 coordinate 4,071,947, forward strand.
CTTGGGATGAAACTGGACTGGCATCCTTTTGTCACCTGGAAGTGAGGAGAGAAGCAGCTCCCGGACCACGTGTCAGGAGCTGCCCCAAATCCATGGGGTTAAACCACCAACACCCCAACAGGGCTGGATTTTGGGATGGGTGTCTGGGCTGTAACACCAAGGGTTTGAAGGGTGCTTGGCAAAAGGATGAGCCGGATCAAGAGGAGGGAGGGTCCCAGGCTGCAATCCCTCCAGGCCTAACCTAATCACCATCGCTCTGCATTATTACCCTGCCTAACGTGGCATGCTTTTAAATAAAATATGCAAAGATTTCTCAAATTATTTCCCCGGGGCAAGTGCGTTTTCTATCTTTGCTCGTGCATGTTAATCTGAAAAATGCAAATTCCACACACACCCCCATCTGTTGGGGCTCGGCCATTTATTAACTTCTTTTTTTTAATGCAAACTGTTTCTTTCTTTTATATATATATATATGTGAAAAGGCAATGAGTTTTGTTATCTCTGCCCCTATTTTATTTCATTTAGAGAAAACAGGTTTTAATGGGTAAAAAAATATAACAATAATAATAAAATGGCCCTGAGGTGCTGAGAATTACAACTCACTCAGCACTGGAGTTTTAATTGGAGATTGGTGTTGGGTAGGATTAGGGCAGCTAGAAGGCCGGGCCTGTTTTAAGAAATGCTGATGTTCAGGGGACAAGATTTGCTTATTTATTTTTCCAGGATGACTTTGATATTCAGGCCTGAGCCAACAGCACATCTTGAGAGACTGACAGCTTCCCTGTGGCTGCCCGGACTTTGGTGGCACTTCCCCAGGCTGCAGGACTGTCCCTGTGCCCATCCTCTCCTGCCAGGGGTGACAGTCCCAGACTCCCCAGAGCAGCACGTGGGCAGTGCCCTCATCTCCATCGTTAGGGCTCCTTTGCAAAATCATTAAAAATATCAAGAAAAAACAACCACGGACAAAAAAACCAGGGGAAAGGAGGACCCCAGTGCCGTGTTTTCCCTGACAAGAACCCGATGTGACAGAGCTCGGCGTGCTGAGCGTAATTGGCAGCCTCTGCCCAGGAGAGGCCCATGGACAAACTTGCTCCAGGACGTGAGGATGCCCCATCCCCGAGCCCGTGGGTCCCCACGGCGGGGGGTGAACGGGGACCGCGCTCCGGCACAGCCGCCGTGGGGAACATCAGCCTTCACCTGAGTAATGAGACAAAACCCAGGGAAAATACACATGAAAAGGAAGGGAAAGAGAAACTCTTAGGAAATAAGATCAAAGTCCTGCCTTCAAAAACGTTGTCCTGCAGCTACGAAGAAACCCAGATCGCCCTAATTGTGGCAGCCGCGCGCGGCGCTTGGCACAGTGCTGGAGTGGGGGACGGGCTGGGGGGGACCCAGAGGTCCCAGCACCCAGCTGGGAGGGGCAGGAACACAATGGGGATATGCTGGCCTTGCTGGCTTTATTTTTGGAGTACTCCTGTCCCTGCTCCCACAGGCCCATGTAGCTCAGCAGCGATGGTGCTGGGTGTGGGTCCTCATGTGAAGGAGCAGAGGGAAGCTGCTGGCTTGGGACACATCACACATTGCACTTAATACAATTGTATTCAATAAAACTGTATTAATATTTATTATATAAATACAGCATTTTATTAATATTGTTCCCACTAGACATTTGAAAGAGAAACATTGGATAAACTCATGGGCAGCTGCTTGGACACAGACTGTTGGTTTATGCAGGGCAAATGGTTACAGAAAAGGAGCTGCACTGGAGAAGAAATGTCTCTGTTTTGGAAAACTGCAAAGAAACTCTGGAACTGAGGCTCTCCCAGAGCAACTTCTGGAAGAAGCAATGGAGCAGAGGGAACTCCAGTCATGGAGTGCTGGGGGCCAAGGGAAGCCCAGGTGTGCTGGGTGCTCTGGGCACGGGAGAGTCACTGTCCTGGGCCAACCCTTGCCAACCCCCCCTTTATTGCCATGTTCTGGGCACAGAGTGGCTCTGCAGGCAGACACTGCTGCCTTTCCATGGGGCTGGGGCAGGGATGGATGAGCCAGCAGCTTTGCCTCCTCTCACCCCTTTTCAGCAGTTGCTCCCCATCCTTCTCTCCACCATGTCCCACAGCACCCAGGTCCTACAGCACCCGGGCTGCTGAGGGGATATGGGGGGCTGGGAGTCACAGTCTCAACCCAGCCTGACCCCTGTAATGGGTGCAGAGCACCCGAATCCCCACCACGACACAGGGAAGCAGCTGGCTGGCCCTTTAAAGCCTTTTTTTTTTTCCCTTTCTTGTTAAAAGATGTCTGGGAGGGGAGCTGCCAATCTGAAAAATGATCCTTCCTTTTTTCCATTTTCTTCCTTCTCTCCTTCTAGCTCATGCTCATCTGTTCAGGTGAACCGCAGGCACATTCATTAAATCTCTGTCTTTGACACCTCAGCTGCTTTGGAGCCCTGGGCTGCTCTTTCTCTTTTCTTTCCATGTTTTTTTCCTGTTCCCCATCTCTGAGCCCGCCTGATCAGCACACTAAGGCAGCGAGAGCGAGCTGCAGAATTGTTAACGAAGCACAACTCTGCTGGTGAGGTGCTGAGTAGTCGGTTTTGGGGAGGGTGCTGGGGGCACCCACTGTCCCTGCTCATGGACAGGGAGCACCAGGGCACTGTGAGGTGCCACTGCTGGCACTGGGGTGGCACAGAGGGACATGAGCATGGTGACAGCACAGCCTGCATCCAGCCAGGGCCCCAGGGCTGCGGCCGGCAGCCAAGGGCTTGGCTCGCTCCACTGTCCTCAGTCCCACTAAATCCCCTGTTACTCCATGCAGGAATGCCTTCCATGCTCCCCAGCCCCCTGGATTCCCCAAATCTTCCCAGGGCTCACCCTCATGCATCCATTCCTTGCCTGTCCCGTAAGTCCCATCCTGACAGGGAGGCACCGATGGCTCATCTTGCCACAGATTTGCTGCTTGGCCAAGAGGGACAGAGCCCTTCTCCAGCAGCTGCCTCTGGATCAGCTTCTGATGCTGAGTGGGGCTGGAGGAAAGAGATAACCCGCCCAGCTGCTGCCAGGAAGGATTTGGCCTCGGCTGAGCTGGCCCCTGGCCGGGTACCTGCTGACTGCTCCCAGCCCTGGAAGCCCCAGCACTGAGCAGTGAAGGGAGTGGGGGATGAGATGCTCTCCATGGCCTCTGCCCGTGGGTTCAGGACAAAGGGGCAGGAGCAGAAAGGATCCCTTTGGTAGAGGCAGAGCCCTGGAAATGAGGAGGAGGGCAGAAGGACTGGGGCTGGACCCAGCGCCTCAGGAAAGCACGCGTCCAAATCCCAGCTCTCTCTGGGATGCAGCGGGTGCACCCAGGGCAGGGCAGTGTGTCCTGCAGGAAGGGACAGCCTGGCGTGGAGAACGGGGCCGAGCAGTGAGTGGCTCCAGGAGGCTCAGCAGGACTGGGACTGTAAAGCTGCGAATTCCTGCAGAGTTTTGTTAGCGGGATCGGCGCACAGCCTGGTGCCCTGCTCCGAATTAATTATCCGCTGACACGATTTCGCTTCTTTCCCTTTGTGTTATTTTAATTAACAGAGATCTCCTCCAAGCAAGCCAGCTGTCATGTAAATTGTAAAACTGTCAGCATGTACAGGAACTTAACAGGGACTGGAAGAAAGCTTTGCACAAAGGGATGTGCTACTTTCCCTTTTTGGTTTTCCTTCTCTTTTTTTTTTAATCTGGCACATTTGTAAAGTTTAAAAAAAGTGTGAAGACTAGGGTGGGGCAACAGATGGAGAAAGCCCAGCTTTTACTTTAGATCCATTTCTTGAGGCAGAGGTGCAAGACAGAGGTGTTCTTAAGTACTTTGGATCAGGATTGTTTCCTTGCACATCCCTGTATCCTGGGCATTCCTCCCAGTTCCCCTCCCCTCCATCCACACAGGCTGCAGGTGGAATGAAACCTACCATAGGAAGGACTCAGCATTAAGCTGGGCAAAAAGAGACATCCGTGGCTTTGATATAATTAATCTGGTCTCTGTCCATTGCAGATTTCACCCGCATTCATCCTGAGCTTGATGAAGCCCTGTGTGCTGACAGCCAGCTGCATGGCTGGCTCCAGCTCTACTCCTGCATCACCTAAGCTTGAGATTTTTAACTATGAGCTGAAATCAGCCAGTTCTTCCCAAGATCAGACTCTGCAAACAAGCAAAACAGTGTTAATGGGCCCCATATGTCTTTGGTTAAAAGCCGCTCCAGCAGCAAGAGCAGCAGATGCAGAACGGAGCCCGCGGAGCTGGAGGTACGGCGGGAGTTCAAGCGAGGATACTCCGTGGACATCCCATCTCCCCCGAACGCCAGCAGAAGCCTGTGGTAACCCTGCAGCAATCAATTAATAAATGTTCAGGCAAGTCAATGAAGGTTAGCAAGGCCCCAGCTCAACGGGAAGCTCAGGGAGGACAGTGGGAAGTAGAGATGCTCCGGAGCAGTGGGTGGCAGCAGGACACCAAGGGCAAGATATGCCAGGGCAGCCAGGGGTCTCTGCACTTGGTGGGACCTCACAAGGCTGTGGGGCAGGAGGGATGCTCACCAAACCTGCAGAGGCACCCCCATTTTTGTAAGTAATTGTATGCTTTTCTCCCTACCTGATTTTTGGGAGAAGATCAACAACCTGGGAAGGGCCTGGATTTTCTACAGTGTGATTTTCAGTGTATGTCTCATCCTTACAATCTACAGACCTGGGCTATGTCAGGATGAGGACTGAGCTACTTAATTCCATTTCTTCCCTTCCTCACCACAACAATGCTTTTTGTTGCCCTTTAAGAACAAAGCAAAAGGATTCCAAACCACATTCTGGTAAAGAAGGATGGATTTTCTTTCCCAGCAGCAGCCAGGGATAAAAGCCTGGAGACAGCTGAGCAAGCTACAGCATCGCAGCCCAAATGCTGAGCTTATCCGACGAGCACAGCCGGGCTGTGAGGGCTCCAGCCTGATGCTGAAGGTTCCACAATGAGGCCAGGGGCTGGGATATGCCAATCGCATATGGAGGTTCCCTCTCAGCCCCGTTTGCATGCCACGCATGCTGCTTGTCCACTGAAACAAATGACCTTGAGCAGCGCTGCGGGTCAATAAAATAATTTGCTAACTGATCCATCTTCTGTGGCAAACAGATGAATCAACTCCAGCTCCCTGGGCTGTTTTATGTACGGATGGGAGAGCTGTGAAGTTAAAATAATGTGTGTGGCCGCATCCATCTCCGTGCAATGAAAGGATGGCTCTGAGTGAATTAAGTTCTGTATTTCTAGATGGGGAAAAACCATCTCTGCATCTCCTGACAATTGTTTTGGTGAGGTGGGTGCTGTTCCCCAGAGCAATGTGGCCCAGGCCACACTCTCCCTTAGCGGAGCATTGTGTCCCCTTGTTCCTGCTTTCCACACGTCTCCTCCAGCAGCTCTGCTGCCCTGATGTGTTCCTGATGGCCCCTCCTGGGCTTCAGCTCCCAGACAACCCTTAGCCATCCTGTCCTTGCTGCCACCTCATTTCTTCACAAGGAATGGACCAAAGACTCCAGTTCCAACAAAGGGGACTCACAGCCAGGAGCTGGAGTACAGGTGGGGAGGCACACTTGGTTTTTACCAGTCTCCAGAGCAGCTAAGCACTAAAAGCAATTAAGAAATGATCATTTCCATCCTGGCAACACAACCTACAGCAGCATTGGCAGAGGGTGGGCAGGAGCTGGAGCCACCGGGGCTGGTGCACGCGGCCGGGCTGCATCTGTCGGAGAGCACAGCAAACTGGGGCATTCAGAGGGAGCAGAAAGGCCCCGAGGCAGCCTGTGCTCACTGAGCCCCTAATCACAGTGAGGTGATTAATGCCCTTCTGCTCCTGTGCACCACTGCTCTGTTCCGTGCTCCCCTTGCTCAGCCCTGCTGCCTCAGCAGGTCCCACACTGGCGGGCACCAGGCACTTGGCTTTGCAGGGATGGTGCTCAGTTCCCCTGGTGCTGAAAGCAGGGATGGAGCTGGCAGTGGTGGAAAAGGGCAGGGCAGAACAAAACCAAGGGTTCATCTTTGGCCATGATAGTTTGTGAGTTCATGTCTGTTCTCAGGAGAGGGTTTTTATCACCTTTTCTCCCAGAGCTTCACAGCACTGTGTCTGTCAAGGGCCAGCATATTTCAGGGATCCTAGGGCTGAGACTCAGACCTGGCTCCTGCCTCATGCAGCCTCAGATAGGCTGGAACTGGCCCATATCCACCTCTTTGTAGATCAATCTGCTGAGAGCTTTGCTGTTGGTTTTAGGCTGGTGCAATGAAAGCAGTGTCTGGCAGCAGGAGACAGCCCAGATTTAAGCTCAGGGCCTCCCCAAGGAGTGGCATCCCAGGTTTCAGTGCTGAGGCAGAGATTGTTTGGGTTAAAAGTTCCCTGTGCCCCGCTGCTCCAAATGCTTATTTTCCAAATTCTTTATTAAAATTACTGGTACAAACACTATTTTGTAGGAGGTTCCTGCAGTCCTTGCAAGCAGGAGGAGGGTACTGCTGAGTTCTTAATGCCAGACACGAGGCTGGTGCCCAAACTCCTCCTCTGACAGCTGGAGCACAGAGCTGGAAGCAGAAAGAGGGAGTCCTGGAGCCCAGCACTTGCTGATCTCAACACTGCATTCTGCTGTAGGATGGGAATCTTCCTGGGGGATGCAGGCGGAATGTGTCCCATCTACTCTCCCATAGTGGGGTGGATTACCTGGCCATGCTCCTCTGGCTTCTCCCCACAGGTTAACAGGGTTAGGCACAGCTCAGCCAGGTCAGGCTCAGTGCAGTCAGGTTAGGCACAGTTCAGCCAGGTTAGGCACAGCTCAGCAGCAGCAAATGTCAGTGAGCAGGAACAAGCGGCCGTGCTCATTCCCAGGAGGAGAGAGGTCACGGTTTGCCTGTCCCAGAGGTTAACAAACCCTGCACAGCCACCCTAAGGGCACAGGAGCTGCTATAGCTGAACACCACAGATAAAAGAGCTGCTCAGAGGAGTCAGAAAAATGGAGTCCCTTCCACAGGGCCACAGGAAACACCTCGTGCCCCAGCAGCGTCACACCGTGCTCCTCTTCCTTGGCCACGTACTGGGCAAAGCTCGCTGTGCACTGGGATCGCTGCAGGGCACTTCCTGCGAGCCATTAAAGCACGTTGGGTAATTAATACCTTCCATGCATGAGGAAAAATGAAAGGCAGGTGGGAGGAGGAGGGGAGCAGGGAGGAGGAAACTCCATTTTGAAGGCTGTCGGGGTGGTTTTCGCTTGGTGAGTTGTTGTAATTTGGAGGCTCCTGCACGCTGCAGCATCCACACCTCTCAGACGTTATTCACAGCCTGGTTCCAGCCAGCATCACGCTGCTGTCAGACTATGCAGGATCCATGCTGCCTGCTGGAGCAGCTCTCTTCCTCCTCATCCCTTGGGACCACTGTAGGATGAGTTGAGGCTGCCCCACACCCCAGGTTCAGCACCCAGCCAGCTTCTCCAAACCCCCTCCATAGCTGAGAGTTATAGGAAAGGCCCTCTGTTCTAAAGAAAGCTCCATTTCAGAACCTTAAATGCAGTTTCTTAACAAACAAAATGTTTCTTTTCTTAATAATAATAATAATAATAATAATAATAGTAATAATTTTAAAAAAAGAATTCCAGCCTTGGGGCATGTGATGGGATGGCTGCAAGCTCATTGGAGCGTGTGTCCATTACCGTCCGTGCTCCAGACCCTGGCTCTTTATTCCGGGAGAGTGACTGACAGACCCTGATCGATGCTGATTTGGGTCTTAAATAAACACACTGGCCCTGGTTTGCCGGGAAGAGCGAGGTGTCGGCATCTGGCTGACAGGCAGAGAGAGGCAGACTTTGCCAAATGGGCATTTCTTAGCAATATTTCCCTTTTTTGAAATTTATCTCCCTTCTCTCAGCACTATGCCATGGGAGCCAGGCAGAAGCTGGGATAGGGAAGTCAGGAAGGTTTCAGAACAGAGTTATTTTGCATTTTACTCCTTTAACTTACATCTTCTGTAAACATAGAAAGAAAGAAAAATAGAGTTCAAACATTCAAAGAGAATTGTGCTGCTAAGAGCCACCGGATCTCACTGGTGCCTGATCAGACCATCAAGCAGGGAAAGGTGCTTCACTGCTGACAGCTGCTGTCAAGAGAAAAGCCCTTTGATAATTTGCTGAGCTGTGGCAATTCACATCTGCAAGAGCTGTAGAGCTCCAAGGAACCCCGAGCTTCTTGGAAATGTTTTTCACCAGCATCATGTAGGTCTTAAAATTACTAGAAATGGCACTTGAGAGTTGAGTGACTCAGGCTGCTACAGTTTGGAAAATATCACTCAGGTAATTTTTCTCAGTCTTGAGCATGATTTTGTCAAATCCAACACTTTCCCAATGCCTATTTCTCCTTTACTGCCATGTCAGGCATCAATATTGAAACAGCAGCAGATAAAGTTTGCTGCTGCAACACCCCAAACACTTTTGTGCACCCATGTTCTGGTGGTGACCCTGTGGGGTGACTGTTATCTCCTCATCTCTGACCCTGCGTGCCAGCAGACTCCAGCCTGGGCAGAATTGAAGGTCACAAGTTACTGAGTCAATCTGGGAAAGAAATTCCAGGACAGCAGATCTGGATTGTTTTAATTAAAGGAAAGAGGCAGGGGAAGGGGGGCAGAGCAACAATCGAGCAATCAAACAAGATTTTTCCCTCGTGAAGACGAACAGTTTGAGGTAGGATTAAGATGGCTGAAATTAAATGTAGACATTGGGTGATTGACAAATAAAGGGCACTTTCCTTTAATTTAAATATGCTCCTAGTTTGTGCAGAATATGTTAATTTATACATTGCCTAAATAGCCAGTAGCTATTGTCTGTAAAACCACATCAGATCAGGGCAGCAGGGCAGTTAATGTACTGGCTGGATGTTATGGCTGGTCAGTGAAGCGATCCGAGCTTCCTTCCACTGGCTCCCAACCCCTAAATGGAATAGCTGAGCTGTAAAAAACTGCCAGGGGCATAAACTGAAGTTCATTCTGTCAGCCTTCAATAGGACAAGGCTCTCCTTCTCACAAGGACCTGTCCATACCCTCAGCCCCAGCCCAGCCCCTGCTCCTCTGTGACCCCAGAGCTGTTCCCCTTTCACAGGAGAGCCCTCCAAACCCTCCAAGCCAGTGCTCTCCCCCGGGATGATTTCTTGGGGAACATACAGCCCCCCCCAGGAGCTGTTCACAGCTTTCCAGCATCTTCCTCTCACCCTGTGCTCCCCCCATTCCTCAGTTTCCCTGGCTGCAGGCTTTCCCAGACCCTCCAGCCCAGTTCTGCTGGGGCTTTGGTCACATCTCCTGTCTCCCAAGGTCCCATGGCAGCTCTTGGCCTCTCCATAAAGTCCTGCTCTGCTCCTGCCATGCCATGACCTGCTCTGGGATTCTCAGCTGGGCCTCCTGAGCAGCCTTGGGACCCCAGCTGGATTTTTAACCATGACATTTGGCAGCCTCTGTTCCAAACAGGTCCTGACTGTGTTCCATCCATGCCTGACCTGCCTCTTCCTCTGCCTTCATGTGTAGCCATGACTTGGTCTGGTCTCTGGAGCAATTTTTAATGCAGAGAGGCTTCTAATTAACAGGAATCTGAAGTTAATTAAAACAATCTCATTTAGATCTCTCCAAGAGTGCTCACAAGGGCAATGCTGCTTCCCTGGGCTCCTTGGAAGCCTCTGCTCACCTCACAAATCACACCCCAGGGGCTGTTGTGTCTTCAGGAAAGGGTCTGGGGTGTCACCTTAAAGGCTGCCAGGACCTGGAGCATGTTTATTGAAAGAACCAAAGGACTAGCATGGAAGTCCAGACTCCATGGACTCCAGGGCCATGCTCCAGCCTTCCTGGGTCCTCCATTCCCCTCTGGGACAAAGCTGCTGTCTCCATAGGTGACTCCTAAGGAGAAACCCTTGTCTCCCACGTCAGTCCAAAATCAGTAACATTACAGACCCATCTTGTTCAAGAAAGGTCCATCCTCTGCATTCCCAATGCATTCCCAAAGATCAGTCTGGATTAAGTTTAGAGTGATATGATAAGTAGTAATAATACTGCTGCCTTGCCCCTAATTATTTTCAATATAATTACGTACCCTCAAGAAACCTTTTAAATAGCGCACTCTTCTCAGTGCTCCGGTCCAAGGGATTCATTTGTCTCAGGAAAGAAATATTCTTGGGGCTGAATCCTTCATTAGTCTTTCCTGGAGAGACTCCTGCTGAAGTCAGCGGGGTACGTGTGTCCCAGTGGAGGATCTGGGGCTGTGCCTGCCTGGGCAGTGCCCACCACAGGAAGATTTTACAAGCCACTCGGAATTTGGTTTCTTGGCAGCATAAAACACTTGGCAGGGGAAAAAAGTCTGGAAATCTTTTGGAAGATATTAGTGAGACTCAGAGTTTCACTGTCTTTTATCAGCTTCTTGCGCTTCCTTCTCCTGTGTTTTAATCCCACACAAGTGCTGCAGCTTCAGTGTTGAAGGAAAAAGAGGGAAGACACTCAAAGTCTGGGATCATACTGTGTGAGCAGGTGCAAATCAAAGGTGCATAACCTTCACATCAGTGTGGTGCTCTGCCCCACCTGGAGATCAAAACTTGGAAGGAACAGCAAGGCCAGTGTGTTTGGAAGGAAGGAATTAAATTAATAGATTGAATTATTTATACAATATATTTTCAGGTGGTCCATTGTTTTTCTGAGCAAATTGACTTTTCATTCAGAGTGTGCTCAGGTGGGATCTTGTCTGTGGAAATTCCACATGGAATTTCCTGCTAAAAAAAGATGTCCTTGACTGGATTCTCCACTGTCCCAGTTACCTGTTGCCCTCCTGTCCCATGTCTGGCAGCACATTCAGGGTCTGGGATTCCTCTGTGCATGCCCACAGATGTAGGATGGGATTTCCACACCTGCCCCCAGCCCCAGGACAGGATCCCAGCCCAAATCTATCCTGAAGCATTCCCACTTTCCTTCAAACCCAAGGGATGATCAAAGCAGGGTTCAGTTTGTGGGTTTTCAGCCATTCATAATATTTTAAAGATGAAAAACCTGTGTCAATCGATGCTTTCCTATGATCCTGTTTTATTTACATGCTGGCACAGTGGCTCTAAGTCCACTTCAATTTTCATCCTGCAGTGACTCTTTTGTGCCTTATCGTGTGTCCTGAGGACTCCCCTGGATTTAGGGGCTATTCCTGGTGGATGAAGCATCTGTGTAAATCAACATCTGCTTGACCCCTAGACCAAGGAACAGGACCCATGGCATCCCCAGTCTGCATCTCTGAAATCCTTTGGGAAAAGGGAGGACTCTAACTGGGAAGTGAGAGCCCAGCCCATCCTTCTCTGTGCGTTCCCACACACCTGCATTCCAGACTGTCCCTTCCATGAACCAGTGTCTGAAAACCACGGATGGCTTTCCAAGGAAATTTCCTCACTGAAATAGTTAATGAAGACTGATCCCATCCCCCAGCTCTCTCCCCCCAGCTCGCCACCCCTCTGAAAAAAAATCAGAATAATAATTAAAAGATGCCTAGAAACGCTCTTGGAAGAGCATAAATTCTGAAGATGAAAGTAAATGATTAAAATAATTAAATACTTCAAGTTGACAAGCAGAAGCAGAATCTTGCCAACGGACATTTGTCGGTAATTAGTTAATTAATCCTAACACAAATTATAAGCCATAACAAACCAGTCAGGCTGAACACAGCCGGCTGTTCGGAATTAAACTTAGAAAAAGAGGGAGTGAGAGAAAGAAGAAAGAAGAAAGAAAAGTTTGGAGATTCTTGCAGATGTGAGGGAAGATGCTGTGCAGGAGCTGGTGTCCCTCTAGGAAGGGCAGCCAGGACAGGGGCAGGAGTTGGGGCAGAACAGGGCTGTGCTCCCACCTGGCAGGAGCACAGTGGGGCGGGGTGCATGGAATAGGCAGTACAGAGCGGGATTTGGGATTTCCACCCTTTTTCTGAGAGTAAATTCAGCACAAAAGCTTCCCAGCTCTGTTTCCCACTCTGCTACTGGTACCAGTGCTCACTTGAGAACATCCTTGCCATGGGAATGAGCTGGTCTGGACAGGTCCTTCAGGTCCACAGGCAAGTGGTGGCATTAATCCAGGGGTTTGTGGAAAATGCTCGGACCAGCTCTGTGAAGGGCTCAATCCTGGGGTGCTGGGAGGGCAGCTGGTTTGCAGCTGCCCATTAACACCCTGAAAGTGTTTCTAGGACAGGTTGGAAAATCAGGGTCAGTGCTTGGGAGCTGGGTCCTGCCAGGGAAACTCAGTGCAAATGACACCGGGACACGTGTGTGGTCAGCAGGGACCCGGCATGAGCCTGATGCCATCCAAATCGCTGGGAAGCTGGGGAAGACAGAGCCTTTGTGTGATGGGAAGAGGTTAATGAGCTGTGGGCTGGTTTCTCACCTCCAGTCACCTTGGCTCAGGTCCAATTTTCGCCCTAGATTAAGTGAGGTTGGTGATCTACAGGCACAACACGGTGACTGACAGCTCATCTGCGGCTGCACTGCTGTGTTCACACGTCCAGCCAGGGCTGGGGAGGAACTGAAGGGCCAGGCTTTCCCCTTCCTCCAGCAAAAAAAGCTCTGGAGTAGCCAGAGTTGGTGTACTGACAGGAGAGGACCTGCACATCCCCAGCACGGGGACACTGCTGGGTGACAGACTGGGCCAAATGACAGCTGGCAATGCAGCTTAAGTGAGAAATGGGACATACAGGTTGCAAATGGGCTTTTAACAGCACAGGGAAAAAGGCACGAAATATTTTGAAAGAATAAACAGATACCAGGGAAGTGTGACTATCCCACAGATCCCACATTGTTGGAGGAGTTGCCAGTGACTGATGTGCCAGGTCTGGGCACCTATCATGTGAGGGGAAGTACGAACATGTGAGTACACATGACCATCTCCTGATGTGATTTACAAGCAGAGGAGAGATTACTTACAAGACAATGAGAATTAACACTGAAGAAATGCAAGGCCCATCTCTTTTGGCCCAAACTCCCTGAGTTGCCTGCACAGTGGGTTCCTATTTTCCATCAAACCCATCCAGAGCTCTGCCGAAGAGAAAGTTTCATCCGCATGTGCGTGAGCATGTGTACGCGCATGTTCTAAGTGTTTTGCATTATGTGAGCTCTGACCTTCAGAGGGGAACAGAAGGAATATTTTCCCCCCTGAGGCTAGAGTTGTCAGTGAAATGTCTGTCTTCCTTAATAATTTCAATCCGGGTGACAGGGGACAGGGCATTTTGCTCTGAACGAACGTACTGTAAAAACTGTCAGATAGAATTTGTCTCAAGAAGCAACATTTCTATCCATTTGGGGTCATAATTACAGGCATCTTATGACCTGTGGAGCAGCACATTTTTCTCAACTGAAAAAAAGGAGTCCTAAAATAGGTGGTTTGGTCTTCTGCAGAGCTTTGGATTGAACCTAAATGGAATCTAACAAACAACGGTGATCTGCAGCAGAATGCTTTCTTCGTGTTCGCTGGCTGCTTTTTAAAATCCAGAACAAACTGTGCACTGAAGTGACGTAGCAGAAAAGAAGGATAGAAATTGCCATTCCCTGGGCTGGAGTAATGGCCTATTTCTCCTATATCCTGTCTCCTAACTGCCTGCCTCTCAGAATTTCCTCCACACTGACACTAGCCAGCATCTTGTTAATGAACTGAATAAGTAACTAAATGGGTGATTAACCAAATGAGCATGACGATAATTTGATTGCGCTTTCCCCACTTTTAAAGAACAGGAAATAGTAAGAAAAGAAATAATTCAGTGACCAGCAGGAATTCAAACAGTACAGAGCTAGAGGAACTGGGGGAAGCTTTGACTAGATGTGGCTGTCAATAAATCCCCCACAGCACTGCAGAAATCTCTGGCTAAATATTTAGATTTCTTGATTTTTGCCTCCACACAGGAGAAAAAAAAAACTATTCATTGGTTTGAAGCAGCTTTTACTTTTATGGTTTGATTTTGTAATTAGCAACAATCATGAAATTGATCATCCTGCTGCTATGTGAGTTATGAGTCACACACAACTCAATGCTGGACATAATTTTGGGGTCACCAGCCTGGGTTTGAGTAGCAGAGCGTGCAGTGCCTGCTGCTCTCCCACCTCACTGAGGTCTGAGTGACAAATCAGACTGGGAGAGGGAAGCAAAGTCACCACAGTGGGGAGATGGTCTGCACTGCTGGGGAGGGAGAAATGTGAAAACTGAGAAATAACACCCTGTTATTTCTCATTCCAGCTGCCCACAGTGGATAATCCTCTCCCCCACCCCAAGCAGACAATGGTGACCACGACAGAAGCACAGGGAAGGAGCATCCAGCTGAGGAGCAGGGCCCCAGCTGGACTCTGGAACGCTCTCACCCTCAAGATCAATCCTGCCAGAGATACAAACGTTAATCAGCTGTTGGCAGGGCAGGTTACAATCCATTTTCACCTGCACACTCTGATGGATGCCCTGTTCTTGCCTTCACAGGTGGAGGGAAGACACTCTGCAGTGGGCCTGGGAGTGAGGAGCAGAGCAGCTCTGGGAGGCAGAGGGCTGCCTGTAGGATTCATGGAGCCAGGCACTGACATTCCCCAACACGTTTGCCAAGAATGAGGACTCTTGGAAGGAGTTTTGCTGGTGATGGGCAAGGAGAACAGTGTCTGCACACTGATGTTAGCTTGGGAAATGTCTGGAGGGAAATGGGGCACCCCAAGGTCAGAACAATCCCTGTGCAGTGCTGCTGTGCCCCTGAAAGCAAGCACTGAAGGGAGACGCTGACAGCCTGCTCTGCATGCCGGGAGAGCCAGGCTCAGGATTTAAATCCCATTGCTATTAATTATCCACATTAGAGGCACACCTGGAAACATCTGGGTGGAAGTGTCCAAGACTGGAAGAGACTTGGAGCAACCTGCTAATGGAGAAGGGGTCTCTGGGTGGGTGAGGTGGGGCCATCTCTCCTACTGTGAGAAGAGTGAGCCCAGTGAAGGACAAGAGGAATTGGCCTCAAGCTGAGGCAGAGGAGATTCACACTGGATATTGAAAAAAATGTTCACTGTTTGCATGGTCACACACTGGAACAGGCTGCCTGGGGAGGTGGTGGAGTCACTGTCCCTGGAGCTGTCCAGGGACACAGCTCTGGAGCTGGGCAATGCGGCTCCAGAGGCAGTGCTGGCTGAGGGACTGAATGATCGTCAATCCAACCTTGATGATTCCGCGAAAATCTTACGTGGATGCAGTGGAGGGCATGGGTTGCAGTGCTGAGCAGAGGGTGACCTTGGAGGTCTTTTCCAACCTCAGTGCCTTATTCAGCCATGTTATAGGATCTTTTCCACATTTAACCATCCCGTGATTCCAAAGGGATAGACCTCAACCCCCTCAGATTTGAGGCCACCATGTCCTTTTCCACCTTGAACCATCCCGTGATTCCAAAGGGATGGAACTCGACCCCCTCAGATCCGAGATCACCCTGTCCTTTTCCACCTTGAACCATCCCGTGATTCCAAAGGGATGGAACTCGACCCCCTCAGATTCGAGGTCACCCTGTTCTTCTCCATCTTGAACCATCTTGTTATTCCAAAGGGATGGAACTCAACCAGCTCAAATCCAAGGCCACTCTGTTCTTCTCCACCCTGAACCACCCCGTTATTCCAAAGGGATGGAACTCAACCAGCTCAAATCCGAGGCCACCCTGTCCTTTTCCACCTTGACCCATCCCGTTATTCCAAAGGGATGGAACTCAACCAGCTCAAATCCGAGGCCACCCTGTCCTTTTCCACCTTGACCCATCCCGTTATTCCAAAGGGATGGAACTCGACCCCCTCAGATCCGAGGCCACCCTGTCCTTCTCCACCTTGAACCATCCCGTTATTCCAAAGGGATGGATCTCGACCCCCACAGATCCGAGGCCACCCTGTCCATTCCCACCTTGAACCCTGCCGTTATTCCAAAGGGACGGAACTCGACCCCCTCAAATCCGAGGCCACCCTGTTCTTCTCCACCCTGAACCATCCCGTTATTCCAAAGGGATGGATCTCAAACCCCTCAGATCCGAGGCCACCCTGTCCTTCTCCACCCTGAACCATCCCGTGACTCCAAAGGATGGATCTCAAACCCCTCAGATCCGAGGCCACCCTGTCCTTTTCCACCTTGAACCCTGCCGTTATTCCAAAGGGATGGATCTCAAACCCCTCAGATCCGAGGCCACCCTGTCCTTTCCCACCCTGAACCCTGCCGTTATTCCAAAGGGACGGAACTCCACCCCTCAGATCCGAGGCCACCCTGTCCTTTCCCACCCTGAACCCTGCCGTTATTCCAAAGGGACGGAACTCCACCCCTCAGATCCGAGGCCACCCTGTCCTTCCCCACCCTGAACCCTGCCGTGATTCCAAAGGGACGGATCTCAAACCCCTCAGATCCGAGGCCACCCTGTCCTTCCCCACCCTGAACCCTGCCGTTATTCCAAAGGGATGGATCTCAAACCCCTCAGATCCGAGGCCACCCTGTCCTTCCCCACCCTGAACCCTGCCGTTATTCCAAAGGGATGGATCTCAAACCCCTCAGATCCGAGGCCACCCTGTCCTTCCCCACCCTGAACCCTGCCGTTATTCCAAAGGGACGGAACTCCACCCCTCACATTCCCGCCCCCCGCTCCCCTCAGGGCTCCCCGGCGCCGCGCGGGCAGCGGCTCTCGCGAGCGGTGACGCCATCGGCGCGCGCGGGCGCGCAGGCGCGGCGGGGCGGGCCGGGCCGCGCTGTGTCACGGCCATGGAGTACCTGATCGGCATTCAGGGCCCTGACTACGTCCTGGTGGCCGCGGACACCGTGGCGGCCAGCAGCATCATCCAGATGAAGCACGGTGAGACCCTGGGAGGCGCCGGGGCACCGTGCTAAGCCCTGGCCCGGTAGGGTGTCCCGGGGCCGCGGGCGTGTGCGCGGTTGGGGTGCGGCGGGCCCGCCGCTCGGGCTGAGGGGAGGCTGCTCGCAGGGGAGGGGGTTTCTCGGTTTGAGCTCTGCCGGGCCCTTCAGGGAGGTGTAGTCGCCGTAGGGCGGCCTCTGGAGCGCAGAGCCAAAGCGGGGCTCAAATCGCCGCTTGCTCCGGGTGAAGTCCCCGGTGGTGACCGAGTGTGACCGCTCTGTGTTGGGTTCTCAGCCGAATTTACCTGTTCGGGCGAGCGTTGGCTTGTGATCCCAAACCTCGCTCTGAACAGCAATGTAAAAGTGTTAACAAACTGCACTGCGATAGCGATGTGAGACCGGAGGTGCTCGCCTGTGCTAATTCACTGGTAAAACGTAATTAATGGGAGAAAAGAGATTAGGGGGACTAAAAGTATCAGTGAAATTCACAGCACAGAGCGCAGGAGCCACACTGAACCATGGCTTTGGTTTCTTTGTGTGGTAAAACACCTAGGGCGTCACCAAGTCTCTGGAATTCTCTAAAATCATTTTTTCTTCCTGCTGTTGCATTGGCCTAGACTGAAGCTTGTTCCGTTCTAAAGACTGCTTTAGTAGCTCTTTTAAAAAAAAAGTTGTAGAATAGAGGATTGCTAGATCTATACAAATGAATATAAATAAATCTATATAAAAATGTTATAACACTGCTTTTACTTCAAATGTTTCCCTTCAAGTCTGTGCTAGCCAGTTGGAGCAGTGTTAGAGGTTGTGAAAGCTGGTGGTATGTACAAAATAAAAGTGTTTTCACTTTAAATGATATTTTCTAGGTTAATATTGGTTCCAAATAGGTTTGTTCATAAGCTTTAAGAAATTAGTACTTTGAACATAGAATTTAGTTGATTTTGTTAGGTGGGGAAACCCATACATTTCGGATCTATATTTAGACTATTTATTTGTAATTAAATTTCAGCCTGGAGAGATTTTGTCCTAATCGTCCCTTCCAATACCTGAAGGGAGCCTACAGGAACGATGGAGAGAGAACAATTTACAAGGGCCTGGAATGACAGGACACAGGGAATGGCTTCCCACTGCCAGAGGGCAGGGTTAGATGGGATATTGGGAAGGGATTGTGCCCTCTGAGGGTGGGGAGGCCTTGGCACAGGGCCTCCAGAGGAGCTGTGGCTGCCCCATCCTCGGAAGTGTCCAAGGCCAGGTTGGATGTGGGGTAGTGGAAGGTGTCCCATGGCAGGGGATGGGCTTTAAGTTCCCTTCCGACCCAAACCAGTGTGGGATTGCAGGGCTGGCCAGTGTCAGTGGCTTTCCCTGAGCTCCAGACAGCAGCTCCAGGGCAGTGATGACTTTTGACATCGTTTTAGAGGATTGGGACACTTGGTGCGTGTCGTGCAGCAGAGATTGTTCAGATTGGTGAGGTGGAGGCTTGGTGTTTGTCCAAGCCCTCACTGGAGAGAAGGGATTTTCCCTTCACTCCAGCAGCTGCTCAGTGTCTGTCTGGGATATCCAAGTGCCAGATATCTGCTCTGGTGAGAGGAGACTCTGTGAGCACAGAATTGTCTCCAGCACTGTCATTGCAACAACTTGGATCCCCTCAAACACAAAACTGTTTTAAACTGCAGTTACGACTGAAAATATGGATTACTGTTCCTTAATTTCCTGCTTATAAGTCAGCTTCGTTATGATTTATAATCATTACTTTAATTTTCATTCTCTTTGG
Organism: Anomalospiza imberbis; assembly: GCF_031753505.1. Classification (NCBI taxonomy): domain Eukaryota; kingdom Metazoa; phylum Chordata; class Aves; order Passeriformes; family Viduidae; genus Anomalospiza; species Anomalospiza imberbis. The sequence continues at coordinate 4,090,558 of NC_089705.1, forward strand.
TTGTTTGGTTTGGTTTTTTTCCAAAAGAAAATGTGAAGCAAAAGAAATATTTCTGGAAAAGCTTCATTCATGTAAACTTCTGGGTTTTGGGATTGCTGGATATAAGGAAAAGGGCATCATTTGACATGGAATTTGTTTCTGGATTTCCTAAAATTCCTTTTGCTCAATGTGTTGCTATTTCAGCTTTATATTAAATTATTCGCTTCTGTTGCAGAATATTTGAATAAAGATGAATAGTCACTGAGCAAAATTCCTACTCCTGATCCCAGGAAGCATAACCTTATGCTTTGAACACAATATTCTGTGTGAAGCTTTATTCTTTCCTACCTTGCTTCTAAGTCAGGAAATATATATTTCTGGGATGCCTCCCTTCCTGAAGGGCTTTGTTTCTCTTCAACAGCTCTTGTCTTCTGTGTCACCAGCTGTGAGACACCAAATGTCAGTGTGTGCTCAAAAAGGCTTTTTAGTGGTGCTCCAGGTCATGATGCACTTATCCAAATCTCTTTCTTGCTTCTGTAAAGTCCTGATGTGTCAGGATACTGGCAAAATAATTTATTCTTCCTCGTGACCGTGGCATTCAACATTCTTTTTCTTTGCCTAGACCATGACAAAATGTTTAAGATGAGTGAAAAGATCTTACTGCTCTGTGTGGGGGAGCCTGGAGACACAGTGCAGTTTGCAGAATACATCCAGAAAAATGTTCAGCTCTACAAAATGAGAAATGGTGAGTGAAGCAGGACAGGCCCTGGGGTTTGGGAGCAGAGCTAAGGGTGGTTTCCAGGTGAATGTTGGTGGAAAGTGCTGTTCTCAAACCTTCTGTAAAGATTTTTGCATTTTTAGTGTCCAGCAAAGGTGATATTCAGGCAGGATGCAGAAATAGAGTCTGGATTGTACAGTACAAATTAAATAGTTTATCCAAATCCCAGCAAACTTCTCTACAATATAAATGACACAGATATTTTACTGACAGACTTACTATTCTCTTAATATGTCCATTCATGCTGTCAGCAGTTCTTCTGATATATTGGACAAAAAAGTCAAGCTACATGTCCTTAATATTTAAATTTTTTGAAGCCATGTATTTCTGTGGTCCATACAGGTATGAACTACCCAAAGTCTGAGGGCCGTCTTTATGCTTGTAGCTTTCAGAATAAACCAGAATTAGACAAAAGGCACTACATTTTATCACTAAAGAACATTTTGTTATTTCAAAAAAGGCATGGGAAGGTGGGAGGTGAAACATGAATGATTTGGGCTGTTGGCAAATAAATAATCACATTTCTTCTCCAGGTTATGAGTTATCTCCCACTGCAGCTGCAAACTTCACCCGGCGAAACCTCGCAGACTATCTCCGGAGTCGGGTGAGTTATAGCTGAGAGATTTTGGCACAGGCTTCCAGGGAACGTTTCCATCCTCAAATAGTGGAGTCTGAAAAAGGTGGGAGCTGTTGTCTGTAGCGATGGATTTGGAACTGGCTGCTCAGGGACATAATGGGGTCAAGGAACACCTGGATGTTGCATTCAGTGCTCTGGGTTACAAGGATTGATGGGTCACAGGTTGGATGATCTTGGAGGTCTTCTCCAACATCAATGATTTTGAGATTCTGTGAGTTCACATTGCTGAAATAATGTCTTAGTAAAATGGAACTTGATTTCCTTATTTTAAAAACTTATCACATCACTTATCAATAACTGATACAGCCATAGACTTAAAATTCCAGCCTTGGGCCCAATAAACACTTGTCACACACTGCAGACGGGAAGTGAATTAAACTTCTTGAACATCGAGATAAGGTTGTGGGTTTTCATGCAAATGCTCCAAATCCTTTTAATCTTCTTGGAAAATGATTTCATAGAGCAAAGCTGTTTGATGTACTTAGGAAAACAAGTGCCTTTTGTAAACAGCAACATGAGGCTTTTGGTAAATACCACATCCAAGCTGGGGCTGTGTTTTCAAGTTACTGAACTGCAATTAGCAATGTTTCCCAGGGTGATTTTTTTTCAAAGTATGAAAAGCTGCTGTGAGGGGGCAAACAAACCTTTAATGATCTAAGGTTAGGAAGCATTTCATTGAGAAGAATGTTAATGTGCTATATGAAAGAAAGCAGGAAGAAAGAGGATGTTGAGAATGATCAGCTCTGTCAGGGATAAACCGTGTTGCTGTTCTAACAGTGTACTTCTTGGGCCTGAAATCTGGTTTTAGAGTAGCAAATAAAGACCAGTATTAACCTCAGAGCTGTGTTGTTGAGAACTACACATGTGGAGTGAGAGTTCTTCCAGAACTCATGCACAGGAACAGCCAGAGATTATTGTTCTCCTTTCTAATGCATATCGCAGCTGCAGGTAGAAAGTTTTCCTTGTGGGTACCTTCCAACTCAGGATATTCTGTGGTTCCACACTACTGTTCTGGTTTAAATGGCTTCATCCAACTGCACGGATAGCAGATGATGGTTGGCAGTGGTGCTGTTTGCTTTAGCTTGTGTTGAGGTGTAATTTGGAAGATCTGTGTTGTTCTGTGCATTCCTGTGCAGTTCTCACTACTGGTGTGAAGCAGTGATGCTATTGGGGCCTGGCCCTGGTGCTCATGGCTCCTCTCAGGGACAACTGATCTGCACAGATGAGACTGAGTGCCCTGTCCCTTTTCAGCAGAGGCAGCTATTTCATATATATGATCTGAAGTACCTTTAACTGGCTTTTTGGTAAACCTGCCCATCAGGAGGCAGCACTGATGTGGCACCTTTGTCTTCCTCTGTGCCACATCCCTTGGGGCCTGATCCTCCCTGTGGCTCCACTCCTTGCTGAGCCCACGCCTGTCTTCCAGCTCACCTGCTCCAGATGGGCAGCAGAGTGGGGAGGACACTGGCAGAGGCAGATGTGTTTATTTACCAGAGACAAAACGCTGTTCTGGTGCAGATGGCAACGCCCCAGGGCACACGGCGCTCTCTGACACTGCTGTCACACTACACTGATCTCCACATTGCAGGCAGAAGCTTTTTTCTCTAACTTCATGGTTTGTTTGTGGCATTTAGAATTTTACAATACAAGCCTTGCCATCAGAGTTGTTTTTTTCCCCTGTGAATTTTGTTACATTTTCGTCAATAATATGTGGGATACCAGAAGGATTAACACTGGTGCTTGAAACTGCATAAGGGATTCCTGGAGGCTACTAATGTAATCATGTGGATCATGAAAATAAAAATCAAAAGGTAAACTAAACCTTCTTAACTAAAAATAGTTAAGAAGTAAAAAGTTTGGTGGGGAAAAGGTAGTTTGTTGCTTTATTGTCACTCACTGTGTGAAACTGTTATAGGAGGCCAGAAGGTGTATGAAAGGGAAGGTTAAACTGCAGCAGGACTTTCTCAGCCATTTCGACTTTTGCTGTGGCCAAGATCAAAATAGAGTTTGTTCTGCATTGTTCATCACCATCTGGGTTCCTCCCTCATACCCAGTTTGATTTCATTTAGGATTCTCATGACTCCTGTAGTCCAAGTTCTTGATAGCTTGGGGATGGCTCACAAGGCAATGCCTTGAAATTGTTCTTCTGGTGGAAAGTATCAAGTGTAATGACACTGGGCTTGTGTCTTGAGGCCATTACATCACTGTTGTCTTGGCTTCTACTTGATAGTCACCATGTGGTTTTTCATGACATTTCTCTTTTTAAAACACAAGATTTCTGCTCCAAAGCAGGATCTGAAATGAATCTTTGTGATTTTTGATCAAGGCAAACCTGGAAGGTGCTTTGGCTTTCATGGAGGTGAATGGCCTTAAGCTGAAGGAGAGCAGGGTTAGATTGGATACTGGGAAGGAATTATTCCCTTTGAGGGTGGGGAGGCCCTGGCACAGGTTGCCCAGAGAAGCTGTGGCTGCTTCCTTGGATCCCTGGAAGTGTCTAAGGCCAGGACACCAAGGCCAGGAACAACCTGAGAACAGTGGAAGGTGTCCCTTCCCATGGTAGGGGGTGGAATGGGATGAGCTTTAAGGTTTGTTTCAACCCAGATCATTCCAGCATTCTGTGGTTACCTGTTCCAGCACCTCACCTGGTTCACCTGCTGAATCCAGTGCAGGGTTTAGTACATTGAACTCACTGCCGAGGTTGTGGGGAGGCAAAGTAGGAAAAAAGCCCCCTGCCCTCCAAAGATGATGAAGTTCAGTCTCTGATTGTGATGCTGCTTAATTATAGGTGACAGGGTCTGGCTGGATTCCAAAGGCAGCTTTCAGCTCCTCTCCCCTTGTCCACACTTGGCAGGAGGTTTCCTTGCTCCCACCTTTCCCCCCTCGCTGTGACTTTGGCTTCCGCCAGATGTCATAGGGCTGTGTCACCACCGAGCTAGGGTTGGGCTCTTTGGCACAGCTGTGCTCTTCAGCTGTAAATTCTGAACAATTTCACACATCTCCTAATTGCTGTCGTTATTTTAAATCAAACAGCACCAAGTGCAAAACTACTTGGGATGAGAAATGGTGCTTCTGTAGGAAGGGAAGTTGGGGTTAAAAATAATGTCCTGGAGTGTTAGTCATCACTCATTTGTTGGCCTTTAACCACACTAACATTGTAAAGAGTTGAGAATTGTTGGTATGGACCACGTTACAGAAGTCAAGGAAGGCTGCCTTTGGAGTGGACAAAAGGATTGGGATGTACAAGAAATTCCAGTCGCAGCATGGAGGTGTTATGCTGCAAATTTCATTTATAATTATGAAAATAATAAATAACTTATGTATATTTACTAATGTTTAAACCCTGCCTTTCTAGAATAATAAGGCATGGGGGATAATTATTTGCATTTGAGTTTTAAGAAGTCTCAGAGACCATTAGCAAGAGAACTTAAAACTGAAAATCAGTTTACAGAAGGTTTTAAGTCTGTATAACACCATTTATTTATGGTTGAGTATCTTGCATATGCCAGTGTTGGTAATTCCAAGTCACACAATAATTTGAGTGATCTTGTGTCATGGCTCTTAAATATCAACTTGTGTGATGTTTCAGAATAAATAAATGATGAAATACAGCCTAATTAAACCAATACAGCTGCATGGTAACTTCTTTCCAAATATTCTTGGATGCTTTGAAGATTAAATCACACAATTTAAAGTGATGTTTTATATATAACTGTAGCCTGCTTTATTCTTTCATACTGTCTGAAAGTAAAAATATAGTGGCGTGTGATTTTTTTTGTGTGTGTAAATTTACTGTATTGAGTATCAAAATGAACTTTTCCTATGATGCAGTTAATGTTTTGGCTTTAGGGTGAAATTTTGTTTGCTTTTTTAATCTGGTAGTTGCCTCATCATTTTTTTTTTCTTATTTTGTTGCTTTGTTGATCCAGGTTTTCCAGCAGTTTGGAGATATCCTGTTAGTACAATTAATTTAATAAGAAACATTGTGTAGATATGGAAAGACTGGAAGTATATAAAAGCTGCTTTTAAAAATACATACAATGCCCAAATATTTTCTGATCCTATGTTTAAAAATAATACAGTGCACGTGTGTTTCATGGTTTTACAAAGTACAGATCTTGGAAGGAGATGTAGGAGAATAAGAGATGTCTGATTTATTCATGATGGTGGAACACTAAACCTACAGCATGGAGTAAACTGCCAAATATCAAAGATTAAACTTGGTACATGCAATAAAAACCAAATTGCCAGTGAACAGGACAGTGTGTGTAACTGCACTGTGTGAGAGCTTTCATACGTGCTGAGACGGGCCGTGCTCACTGGGAGGGGGACTGGGAAGAGAGCAAAGAGCAGGTTAAATGAACAAAGAGTTCTTAGAAACTGCAAAATGTTCACGTTGTGCTCACATGTCAGCAGTAAAAATCCACGAGTTTTATGGTGAGGTGAAAGAATCTGGTGTGAAAACTGCATTCAAGTTTTTTAAAGTTTGAGTGTGTTGTGAAAGTTGTAAAAAAACCCCAAACACACTGGTTTTCAAGAGAATAAGAGTTCCGTGTTTTTATTTGCTTGTGTAGTCCATGTTACCAGAAGACCCGATCACTTCTAACTTGAGACCCACAACGTGCTGCCGACAGGCTTGATGTAGCATTTTATGATAAGGAATTGGGTAATCAGCTCTGCTGCTGTTCCCTGGTGCATAGGGAATCAGGATTCAAAGATTTGGTGTGAGTGCTCTAACAAAAACATCACTTCTCTTGGCAGACCCCCTACCATGTGAACCTTCTCCTGGCTGGCTATGACGACCACGAGGGCCCTGCCCTGTACTACATGGACTACCTGGCAGCTCTGGCAAAGGCTCCTTTTGCAGCACATGGATATGGAGCATTCCTTACCCTCAGCATCCTTGACCGCTATTACAAGCCAGGTGAGTGGAGCCACTGGACAGGAAAATTCTCCTGCTTCAATTTAGGCCTTGAGTTTATTAACCAGCGAGACTGACATTTGCTGAATCAGGTGGCATTGCTTTGGTGCAACAGATTGGAACTTGACTTTTTGTTGGATAAATGGAGCTCGAAAGGTTGCCTTTGGTTTTGCTAGCATGGTAACAGAAAACTAGTCAACTCTATTTTTTTTCCTGTTTGCAGCATAACAGACTGGCAGTAAAGGACATTTCAGTTATTCTAAAGCATGCTTAGACTTTCCTGGACCATTGGCAGCTGGTAGTCTGCTTTTAATAAATAACAGTTTGACAGCCCTATCTTCTTGCTTGTCTGTTGGCTCTGACATGTACATTTTCCCAGTGTATCAATATCCAGAGGTCAGTCCCAGATGATACTGCTCCATATCTTGGATTGGCTTTGTGTATGATAAATTAAAAACATTCAAATGAAAAGATAGTCCTGGCAAGATCATCTCCAGCACTCTGAAGTGGTGGTGATGAACCACAGAGCATGGAATGGTTTGGGTTGGAAGAAACCTTAAAGCTCATCTCATTTCACCTCCTGCCACCTCCCACTGTCCCAGGGTGCTCCAGGCCCTGGCCAGCCTGGCCATGGATACTTCCAGGGATGGGGCAGCCACAGCTTCTGTCGGCAACAGAGAGGGTTTAGACTTTAGATTTACAGTTCTGTGCACTTGGCAGCTGCTCATCATAACTCTTGTACATGTTTGTACCTGTCTAAACTTTTAGTTTTAGAATCATAATCCAGTGCCAAGGAATATACATGGCCCCATCCCCACTGTGCAGATAAGGAAAAGTGCAAAGCACAGAATATTGTTAATCTGACATCTTTGGCTTTAGCTACAAACTATTTGACTCCTGTGTGCAAAGCTGAGTTTAAGTTATTATCTCTGCTCTGAGATTAGAAATCCTTTCATCTATCTCCTTCAAGAAATGTAGCTATAAACTGATCATTTTCATTTCACTTGCCTGAGCAGTGGATGCAGGTCTGGAACAAAGCCTAGAAAGAAGTTTTAGACCCTGTTTGTTTTCTAGTCATGTCCCTTAACAATCTATTGTTCCATTTTCACCATTCCTTGTGGAACAGAGGAAAATAATGAACTTCATTGTCATGGCTTGTCACCCCTATAGAGTGCTGGATTTTATCCTGAAGTGTGAGAATAGCAGGAGCATCCCACACGTGCCTTGTCCTTTATTGAGCTCATACCCAGCAGGAACATCGCGCTAAACCCATCTCCACCTCCTGCCCTGGACTCGCAGCCGGCTGGGGCAGCTGGAGCTGATTTAGAGCTGCAATAAACTGTAGGAGAGGGAGGAGACTGGGCTTCTCTGAGCCAGGCCCTGGCCATGGGAGGCAGAATTCCGTCATGCTTCCCATTCCCTGTAACAAATCGATTCTCAATGGCTTGTTGGGGCGTGAGCACTGCGGTGCAGGGCGTCCTCGGGACATCTGGAAAGTGTTTTCTGTGAGCTGGGAAGGAGAGGTTTTGGTGCTCAGCTGAAAAGTTGTTTAAATTTAATAAAAGTTTCTGTGGAGAGAGATGGCCTCTAATGAAATCAATCTGTGGATGTTTTCCTTTTCAGGTATCACACGTGAGGAAGCTGTGGAGCTCTTAAAAAAATGTCTAGAGGAGGTGAGTTGCTGAACTCAGGCCCTGATGCTCCTGAGAAAGGAATGTTTGTTTGCATTCATTCGCTGATACTTTCCTGTTCCTCTTGTCTCGTTTCTTGCTGCCTTTGCCAGAAGGGTAATAAAGGCACTGGCCAGATGTGGAATAGCTACTGAGGAAAAGGATTTACAGGCAGTTGTGTTGCCTTTGCACAGTTCACATCCTCCAGAACGTAAACTTGTGCTTTTGGCATGCTTAGCATAATATTGATCCAGACTTTTTCCTCTTACGTTTCTTCTGAACATCCTGCAGCATCCTTGTCACTTGTGTTACACTTAAGAACTCTTAGAAGTATACACTAATTCTTTTCCAGGTTGTGAAGTGGTACCTGAGGTAAAGCCTTGACCTTAAAGTTCATGACCAATTTCAGTGTTAACATTAGACTCCAGACATTTCAGACACCAAGGCTTTTATTGTAGGAAAATAGTCTTTATCCTTGTCTTTAAGAGACTGATTTGAATGCAACATCAAGAAGTGCTCTGAAGAGGTCCTGTTTGAAGTAACTCTGTGATATGTACACTTTGTGTCCAAAATTTTAGCCCACTCTAGTTTTCCTGCTTAAATGTCTTCCTTGTTAACAGGCAATTTTGCATCTTTACCTGAGGCTTGTCTAATGTTGATCATCTTAAACAAACTCCCACCAATTCACTCCTGAGCAGTGAAAAAAACCCACTCTAGTTCCTAATATTTTGGGTCACTAGGACCAGGATGGAAATTGAAAGTATACTCTTTTATTTGAATGAATCTCATTTCTTCTGTGTTTTTTCTTTGCTGAACAGCTTCAGAAACGCTTCATCCTCAACCTGACCTCCTTCAACGCCCGGTTCATTGACAAGGAGGGCATCCACGAAGTGGACAATATACCCCTTGCCAGAGTGGAGTCCTCCTAACCCCCAAGATCTTTCTTCAGCAGTCTTCTTGTTCTGTTCTCTCTTGGTTTTTGTTTTTTTTTTCTATTCATTTGAAGCACACGAGTAATGTACTGCAGTGGGAGCTCAAATAAAGCCTGACATTTATATAGCCAGTTTTATCTTTTTATTCCACTGATCCTTCCTGAAAGGATTTGAGTAAATTGTTCCACAGTGAGGGTGAAACTTGATTTACAGTTCATGGGGGTACATTCAGGTTATTTATCTTTCCTCTTCTGAGATTTTACTGCTCTCCAAATTTCTTATTTGTGGGAAAACTGTATTTTCTAGATTACATTGTGCTGTCATCCCTCTCGTCACTAAAGCTCATCAAACCCCAGGCAAGTGGTCCATGCCAAACATGCAGCATCTACTTCATTTTTTCAAAGATGCTACCACTCTTTGCTGTATAAAATATTAATCAGGTTTTCAAAGACCTTATTTGCTTTTGATAGAGTTTTTTTTTTTCACTTGAATTAGATTGATACAAAGGTTTCCAAGTAGAACGGATTTTAAAACGCACTTTTAACTCACCTGGCAAAGGTTCTGTTACTGGGAAAGAGCATTCTGCTGGCACAGTGGGTTGATAACTACATTAAATAGAATTTAAGTAGTATTTTAAATAGAAACTAATACACCAATTGTGTGATGTTTCTTAACTGATGTGTCTGTACATTTAGAAGTACATGAAAGCAGTTCAGTGAGAAATTAAACTGCAGCACTCCTCATAAATCTTTGAATTACTCTCAGCTAGCTAGAGCTTTGTTTCCTTGAGAATAATCCCTGATGATCCATCTAGGCTCAAAATGCTGCTTCCCTATAAAACCCCCATTCATGGAACAGCCTCAGATAATTATCATGTGGCTGATACTTGTGGTCTGCCCAGAAGTGATTTTTCTGAGAACAGTTTTTGGTGTGACTCCTTCATTACTTGAATTGGCATTAAAATTGCTCTGGGTGCTTATTTTATGTTTGAATAAGCTCAGAAAAAGAATCTTGGAAATAGGGTAGATGTGTACAGGATAGTGTGCAGACTGATAGTTGTGTGTTCACATTAACTTCACTGTTAATTTGTCTAAGCCTTTTGGTCTTACCTCCGTGGTGTGCTTGAGAAGGTTTGTTCCTTCCCAAAAAAAAAGTTGTCAGTCCTAAAGTATTCCTGTCTTCTGGAATGGATGAGACTGAGACTTGCTTAATGACACAGAAGAAATTTGCAGCCCCGGTGCCTTAACTCACCCTGCCTCTTACTTAAATCTAATTCTTCCCTGGAGTCCCATCAGGCTTTGTAGTTCAGTTCTTCCCAGAATGAGTTTAATTACAGCTGGTTTTGCTGTAATGGCTTCAATGCCTTTTATTTAAGGCAAATGGCACAGAACTCTGAAACATTTTGCTAAAACTCACTTTATCTCTTGAAAACCTTTTAAACTTTCACACCCAGCAGTCCCCAGCCTGACGATTTCCTCTTGGCAGGTCACATTTAACACGAGCAGAGTCAGAGCGTTGTGGTTCTGCCACTGAAATCTCACCCCTTCGTGTTGCATTAATGTACTTGTTTAGCTTAATGCAGCATCTCTAATTTATTTTACCACTGATGTTGAATGTTTTTGCAGGTTTCTTGTCTCATTTCAAACTCATCACTGCAGAGGGGCTGAGCTGATGTGATATTTTTGTCACTGCATATCAAAGCAGCGATGCCTCTTCATTGGAGGGATTCATTGTTCAGACACCAAACTGGGGTGTGGAGCTCCTGGATGATGTGAGCCTGGCAGAGAATCTGCCTGGCGTTTTTATTGGCACCTATTTGCATGCAGGTGATTAATAAACATAAAACAATTATTCTGTGGTTGGATCCAGGTTGGAGTGGAACATATGTTTTGCCCAAGGGCAGGGCCCAGGATCTGAATCCCCCATGGAAAAGAAGATCCAAGGGGTTGCATCCGAAGCCAATGGAGCAGCAACCTCGAGGAATGAATAAATACAGCCCTTGATTCCAAACCAGGAACAAAAGAACTGGTCACGATGAGATTGGACTGTAGCCTCTAACAAAGGAGATTTTTTGAGGACTTTCCAAGAATTCATACTTTTTAAAGAAGAGTGTGATACTTTTGCTGTAGAACTTACTTTTTAAAATGTGCTGATACTCAAATTCAGAAGCCAGTTTTCATTTTTGACAATATTACATGGAATCTGTTTGAAAAACCAATATTTAAGTTAATGAAAGAGTAGAAAGCTTCTTACCTGCTTCAAGTTTAGCCCTAAACCTTCTGCAAACCATGTTTTGCTTAGAATCCAGGAATCCCTTTTTGAAAGAATTCACCTCTCCATTTGTATTTGTCATGACAGCCCTCTTTCATAAGAAATCTCTGAAATAATTGAGCACTGCAAGCAAATACTGCTTTGCACTAATTTTTGTGGTTCATATTATGAGAAATGAATGTAGTAGTCAAGGTACCTTGTTCCTGGGGCACTGTGGCCATGGTGAGCTGCTCTGCCTTGCCTTGCCTGGTAATTCTGACCATATGTTTTACTCTCAAAGCCTCAGGGCCCAAAGAGTTAACAAGGCCCTTTTTCTCGTGTTAGGTTTCCTGTTTAAGGATAGTCTTTTCCTGGGGAAAAGACCATCACCAGCTCATCTCTCCAGAGCTTGGAGTTAGTTCCAAGATCAGTTTACAGATTCTCTGTGCCTTAGGCTACATTGAGTGCTTTGCTGGAAGAGGAATGTGAGCGTAGGTGCAGCGCTCACGGGGCTTTTTCTTGGTGTTAATTACACCTTTCCATGGAAGAAAATCTGTGTTTTGGGATAGACCTCCCTGTGACCAGAAGCATTGGCCCAGAGGAGCCGTCAGAGCTCAGCTGCCTTGTGGAATTGGTCTCACACAAATTTGTAGTGGTGCCAAGGCAGTTCTGCTGCCTAAAAGTGACTCCACAACTCAGAAGTCATCTTGAGTGAAGTGACAGCCAAGGAGGGACATCAATCAGAAACTGAAATGCCTGGAAGGTGAAACTGTCTCCCATCCTGCTGTATTCATTTTTTTGGAGAGCTGCTGGTGAGGGGGAGCCTCCCAGGCTGATTCACCTTCCTTTCCCCAGGATTTCTTCAAGAAATCCATGGCCCTGTTCTGTTAAACCTAGAGATGCTCCAGCCCTGGGCAGGTGAAGAACCTCAAGCAGCGACTGGGTTTCAGTGCAAACCTGAGTGTCCTCAGCAGAAATTCGAGAGACTGCCTAATAATAACAACAACAACAATAATAACAATAACAACAAAATAGAAATAAATTACGTGTGATCAATCCTACAGCATATTCTTGGCAGTCCTTGAGTTCGACTTCTGTTCATGAAGATCAGTCACTGGCAGCAACTTTGTCACCAAATGGAGCTGTCACTTCCCTGAGTCAAGATGTGGGAGCAGAGGGGAGAGATCAGGCTGAGCTCTCCCAAGGATGTGTTTTCCTTTGCTCTTGTCTCTAGTTTTGACAGTAGGCTCCTTCAAGAGGCATTAGCCCATGCCAGGGCTGACATTAGAGATTATGCTCATTGCATTTGGTTGAGTCCATTTTCTCATCTGAAGCAGGGACAGAATATTCCTTTTATATTAAATAGCTTGGCATTTAAAGAATAAAACCCCTCTGTTTGCTACCTGTGAAACACTGTATTTATATATTTAAGGAAAAATTAATTTATACTAATTGTAAAAAGTTCGTCCTTCAAGCCATTTTTAATTCTTTGAGGGTTTAACCTTACATAGGGTTTCCATGTGTTGTTATCAGCCATCAACAGTAATTTAGTGCAGGAAATTTTCACTGATCAAGCTAAACAGACATCAGTTGTTTTAATAGATTAAAAAAAAAAAACAACAACAAAATGTAAATGGTGGAATTAAAATACTCAACTTGTCTATTTTCCATGCCTTTGACTATGTTGGTTTAGATCTCTGACTGGCTGAGGACTATGTTAAAAAATAAGTTAGTTGTCTTGAAAATGTAAAGTGACAGTTTAAGTGTTTTGTTTCTGTGCTAATGTGCAATTAGGTCGTTATCCAATAAGCTGATTCATGTAGTTTAACTCGAGACAGCTGTGGAAGGCAGAGAAAACCCTTTGCTGTTGGGGCATGGGGAGAGGGTGTCTAAAAGGATCTTTTTCAGAACAGCCAGGATGGTATTTTTCCCTGTGTAATACAGTAAAGTTAGCAAGATTTATAAAAAACTAAATTCTGCTGATTAAATCTCTAGAAAAAAAAATCAAAATATGAATACCAGCAAGTGTGGAGTAATTTTTGATCTATAAATCAACTCTAAGACAGCCCTACAAGGTGGGCCAACCTAATCACTGAATCCTCTGAAGTGATTTCTTGGTTGGGTGTGTTTTGATTTGGTTAAATTACCTTTTGCTTAGTAGATGTTGTTCAATATTTCTCGTGTTTATGCACAAACATGAAAATTGTGTATCTCCTCGAGTTAATTTACATCAGATAAAGGAAATTCCATTTTTTTTTGTGTCAGTATTTTGGGGATTATTGACAATATCCTGCTACTGTACCACCAAAACACCCATGGGCCTCAGTGGTGCTTGATCTCCTCTTGCCAAATGTTGCACTGGGAATTCAGCTGATGCCATTCCCTGCTCCCAGAGTTTTTGGTTTGTAGGGAACACCTGTGTGTCTCCCCAGCTCTGGATTCAGCAGAGGGCAGTGATCTCGCATGCTGCTGCCTTCTCACAAACTGGTTTGTCCTCTTCTTGCCTTGCAGATCCGCTGGTGGTCACAGAACTCATGGAGAGAGGACCAGAGCCTTGTCCAGCAGTGGCAAGTGGGATGTACAGGGTTCTTTCTTCCCTTGGAAGATGTTTATTTTATTTTTCACAAATGTTAGTCAGTTGTTCCACGAAACAGGTAACTATCCATATTTTCACAAAGGAAAATAGCCAGTAACTTGCCAAAAACCCAAAAAGAGCAGCTGAAATCCATCTTGTCTTAGTTAATCCAAGCACTGACAAGCAGGGATGTGAAGTTAAGGTAAATCTTCAGGGTTTTTAGGGTATTACAATTCTCCCTTGCAGAGCTGCTCTGGATGTCCACTGCTGTGTGCTCACAGTGAGGATGCTCACAGGATTTTATCAGCAGCTGTGCCAGGAAGGAAAAGCTCCTCCACCACATGGTACTGTTTTCAAAGGACTTTCTGTGATCCCACAGCGCAATTTGCTGAAGGAAAAAAAAATCAGGAAAAGTCTGCAGTGGCTGGTTTGGAATGTGGGATATCACAAACCATTCATTTGCTCCCTCCCAACAAGCCTGCAGTGTGCCAAGGCTGTGGCTCAAGGGTGGCATTATGGGCCTGGCTGGAGCAGAAAATGCACTTGTCTGTGTAATTAAAATGTGCCCAGTTGGATTATATGGGAATCAGAAACTTTCAAGTACATAGCCAGACTCTGACATGGGAATTAGGAAAACATTTCCAAAGCTGTCAGCTCATTTGCTGGTTTTCCTTTTTTTGGACAGCAGTTCCTTGTATCTGAAACTTTTGTTACTGGGCAAGGCTAAGTTTGGGATATGAAAGGATTTCTAGGGTTTACTTATTCCTTATTTTCTCTGATTTAAAATGATAACAGTTGAAACCTGTTTATCTTTTTTTTTTTCCATAGTTCTTTGTGAGCACCTTCAAGAATAAAATAATTAAAACAGGGTTTTAATTTAATTTGTCTTACAGTGTTCACTCAATGCACAGGAGAAACCTGCCCAGAGCATCACTCTGGGGGCTTTACTTGGGCACATCTGATATTCCAAGGGTTTTTGTGTTGGTTTTTGCCTCAGGATTGATGGCCTGTGCTGTGATGAGCCAGAGGAAGGCTGCTTGTGTGAGCTCCATTTTCACATAAGCCAGGAGAGGATTTGAGGTTGACCCCTCCTGATGTGAAGCCACATAGTTACAGTTTTGGTTTTGGTTTCCATGTTGGCTCCAAAATTTACAGGGTACTAAAGCAAAAGGTTCCTTATGTTCAAAAGCTGTGAAAAAGCTTATTAACACATGGAATTAATAGAAAACATTTTTGCCCCAAGCTGAGCTGAACAGAGCTGTTTTTCCTCGCAGGATTTGCTGAATTAGTACTTGGCTCAGCAGATTCAAAGGCACTGACAACTTTTTTTTAGGAATACTCTAAAACAAGAATGTGCCTTAATTTTTTGAGCATTCTATCTAAGTTTTCTACTTTACCAGGTAAGACCTTTGTATTCTCTAAATGGTCCATATACCAAATGTTCTGAAAGATGATCCTTAGGGTTTTCCCATCTCTTGGGCCTTCCTCACTTTCCTGAGGACAGCTGAATGCTTCAGTTTGTCTGAAACCTTCCCTTTTTCCCAGTGCCCTGACAAGGCAGGATGAGCTGTGGATGCCCTGGGCCTGTTTTGGCTCTGGAGAACTTTGGAGAAGTTTTTTTGGAGAAGTTTTGTGCCAAACCCAACCTTCCTCACAAAGAGAACCTGAACGGGGCTGAGTCAGGGCTGTCTGAGCTACAGGACTGGTCTCATCTCTCATGGTGATTACTGTGTGCTCCTGGAGGATCCCTGTGATGACCAAATTAGCAGGAAACTCCAAAAGCCATAATCTGTAATATATAATATATAATGTGCTGCTGCCATATGACAGGGCTGGGAGAGGAAATGAAATGAAAATGGGTCAGGAGTGGGAGGCCTGGGCTTAAATAATTCCCTGTGGTGCCAGGGTCCATTTAGGAGGCAAAACAGCAGCACATTACCAAGAGGGTGTAAGAAAGGTTGTTTTCATGGTCCAAACTGAGCAAACTGGCCTTTCCACCAGCCTCCTCCTCCTCAGCAATGTCTGCATCCTATGTGTGCTGCCTCCCTGCTGGAAAGCTTTTGCAGGTAGTGAAGTGGAACAGAGATTCTTAAAGGAGAGAGTTTTTTGTCATTGGAAATGAAATTATAAACATACAGATTATATCTTTGAAACAGATTGTTGAAATTAATTTGGGGGATTTTTGGAATTATGGTGCTCGAGTTGATTTATCTGTGTTTGAATCCCAACCATTTCCTAAACTCCCCACGTCCCTTCAGCTCTTTATGTCACATCTGTTTTCAGTGAGGTGCAGGTAACTGTTTCCTTTGTAAACTTATCTACTGAAATAGAAATTTGCAGGTAAGACATATCAGCACAGGGTCTAATACAATGAGGATTTGATGTTTGATGGCACAACAAGGTACTGTGGGAACATTAACATAACCCTCCTGAAACAGAGACAGATATTTGGATTGGATAAAATGTTTTCATAGGAAATGCTCCTTTTTTTGAAAGTTTTTGGTGCATTGTGAAGAAAAAATTATCTCTGGAAAAGCAACTTCCCTGGAAGATTCAGTCTGCACAGGAATCTGGTCAGAATTCCATGTGGCTGGCAATGAGATCTTCAACACATGGTGAAACTCTCATAACCCCTGAATAAAGGCACTTGGCATTTCAGCCACTGATGTTCTGAATCTTATCCAGTAAAAGAATCCATGGATCCACTTTGGTCAGGTCTGTGACAGAGGAAAAGTTTGACGGGAAGACTTCGAGTGCCCAGTGGGAAGAATGTGATTTACTTATAGCACGTGTTTAAGGATAAAGAAATCCCAAGATGCCATTGCAGAATTAGCTGAAACTTCTCTTTTCTGTGAGCTAATAAATAGAATCACAGAGAACACATGGAATTTTGGGCCAGACGAAGATGATGGACCAGTTGTTTTTTGTTGGGTGCTATACATTCAGTTACACCAAGAAAATGCTGCCTCTTGGGGATTTTTTAGTGAATTTAAGGCTCTAAAGCTCAAGAATGATTTAAGGTACTTGTGCAGAGCAGAGCCATTATCAGGTGAGAAGCTGAAGCATCCAGACACGTCTTGAGATGCTGCAGAACTTCTTGGCTTGGAGCAATAAATTGATCTTTCTCTGAACTCATTTCACACCCCAAAAAAGCTGAGTTATCTCCATTTAACATTTTCTTTGGCTATAACCTTTGCTATTAAACCAAAGCTATCCTGATGAGAAATCCTTCTGGATCTCAGGGATTTTAGCCTTTTCTCTGCTGAAAATAATCCAATTAGAAGTATCTGAATGTGTCAGGATAAAAATATACAAAGGAACCATCCAGAAATTCACTGCTGTAATTTTTCCTGCCTTGGAAAATTCTGGGATGCTTTAGCACCACAATCATGGGGACCAAGCTTGGTTGGATGTTCAATGTCTAGAGTTATTATTGCTATTTATGGCATCCTGTGGAAATGCTCAGGTGGCCACAGTGGGAATTCTTTTCCATATAAAGGAGCTGAGGTGGGAAGACCAAAGTGATAACTTGTGTCTCAGCATGGCCACATTCTGGGTGATGGCTGGGTCAGACTTTCTGTGCCAGCTTTGTCTGGATAATGAAGGCTCCACATCCTGCACCTGGACTGGGAGAGCAACGTCTGCACCAATAATCTCGGGAGCATCGTGTCACCCTCACAAATAACATTTATTTTACTGCCTGACTTGAAAACATTTCCATTGTTGGTGTTTTGATTCAGTTGCACCACCAGGAAAAGCTTCCCTTGCTCACAGGCCATGTGGCTCCTTGGATTCTGCATGTAAAGTTGGGAATTTAATGGACTCTCCTATAGGAAGGAATGCATTAACTACAGGTCAGCAAACCCTGGTTATTGGGTTGTTTCACACCGAGAGCTGTTATTACCCTGTTGCTTTTAAGGTGCCTGTTTAAAGGTAATTATTTAGTCTGTCCAAAGCTGTGTGGAATTCCAACACAGCCTCTGCTCCCTGGTGTTAATGATGCAGCGCAGTCACAACTCCGTGTTCCCCTTGGTTTGCCCTTGGGACAGCTGACTCTTAGGGATTGAAGAGTTTCTCTCTTTTTCACTTGTCAAGGATTGGTATGTGGCTTCCCTGGATTTGTCATTAATTCAAAATTAATTCAAATTTATTCAAAATTAAAGATTTTTTTTTTGTTACATTCCCCTTTAGAATTGAAATTCCAGCGTGTTCTGTAACAAGCATAGAAACCCTGAGCCTGGATCTATTTTTACCCTTTGACACAATCCTATGTATTTTCCCACGATGAGATTAGTAATCAGTGTGGGAATTTATACTGGAGTTGAGCCTGGAGTTGTGTAAAATGCTTTTTTTCTCTTAGGATGGAAAGGGAGAGAACATGTCAGGGGATGGCCTTGTTTGACAGGGAGCTGGGAGGGGACTTCAGTACAGACAAGAATTGGCCTTGCATGACCCCTTGCATGACTCTTATGAAGTGTCTCTGTGCCTGCAGGAATGAGGGGGTCCAAAATTTTGAGAAGTCTTGGTGCTTTTAGAAAGTTGCTCCTATGTAAGGTGTCCAATACTCATTTTGAGCATCTGTGGTGGAATCAACAAGTGAATCCAAACCATGCAACTTCCTCCCACTCAAAGATCATTGGAGGTGTCCTGGCCTTTCAGGCACCAGACTGTTCTTCATAAATCATTCCAAAGACTTGCAGGTACTCAAAAAGGAAAATGAGGAGGGAGGTATTTTCCACCCCATGGATGTGGTGTGTAATTACTGGAGGCAGATCCTGATTCTCTGTCTGCATTGCTCATCCGTGCTGTGTCTAAGAATTCCTTGATATTCAAAGTGTCCCAGCCAAGCCAGGTTTGCATAATGTGATTAAATTAGGAAATGATATTTCATGCCTGGATATTACAGTGCGCACACACACACACTTTCATCCTGTGTCGGAGCGTCGCTTGCTCTGCTCTGATACCGTGCACCAGAGGATGTCTGCAAATGGAATTATTTCAGGATAGTTATCCTAAATAACCCCATGTAGGGAAACCTGTATTGTAGCACAAAAGCACCTTACTCTCCTTTATCATAATCCATTTAAATGTGGATTATGCTGATGCAGAACAGGGCGCTCCTACTTTGGAATAATTTTAAATAGGAATAGTTTTTGTGCTTTTGGTTCACGCCCTGCATTATCCAAACTGGCTTTGAAGTGTAAACAAGCCTCTGATGTACTACAGACTAGTATTTCCATTCTGCTCCCTGACTCCTCCTTGTTTCTTGGCTCTTCCTTTGAGAAGGTCCAGAGCAAAACCAGACCTGCAGAGCCCGTCATTTAGGTCTTTGCTTTCACAAACCTCATACCAAGGGACATTTCCAATCCGATTCCCAATTTAAATGCCTCCCTAAGCTTTGAAGGGAATATTTAGATGCAAGTTTCTGACGCTGAGCCATCCCCACAGATTATATTAGGACATTAAATGTTTCCTTTCACACTTTCCTGAGATGGAGGTTTGTGTTTCAAACCGCCTGTGGTCTCTTTTGGGACTGTTTGGGGTTTTCCCTCTATTACCATTAGCCTGTTCTGAACCTCCAGAGAAACCTGAGAGGTGCAACTCTGAGAAGAGTCCAATGCAGGGAGTGCTGCAATAGCTGAGTCCCTCCATCTGCTCCTCTGTGAGGAGCAATAATATGTAGGGAAGGCAGCAAGGAGGCTCCCTAAAATCACTCTCTTCCGTTGTGTCAAAAGCCATTTTTACATCTGTTCCCATGAAAAGTCACGGCTTTTTACCTGAAGCATGTAAGATTTACTTAAGCCTGCTTCCTGACCATGTCATGGGTGTCCTGCCTCTTGGTTTGGTGTCATCTTTCCCTGTTTGTGTTATTTTATCCCATAGTTTTCCACACCTCTGCCACATCCTGCTCATGTTCTTCCTCCTGCAGCTCCAGCCCTTGGTCCTGCCTGGTGTGGGAGTTGCTCCCACCTGAGTTCCCCATGAATTTACCTGCTGGATTTTACCAGATCTGTAAGTGCCATTCAGGGCACTTACAGGGCTAGCACATATAATCTGGTTTGTGCTTTGTTAATCCTTTTCCTGACCATTCCCATTGTGTTTATTTCTAAGCTCTGGGAGTAGGAGGTGCTGGTGCGGAGTCCTGCTCGTGGTGATGCCACAAACACAGCTAATTTGGAGCTTCGTTGCCTGGGGATCAGTGGGGCTGTTTTATCTTCTGTTTTATCACTAATACCATGAAGTCCTTCTGCAGCTCCTCACAGACAGGTTTAGATTTGACTACCCTGAGTAGTTCTGAAACATCAGCAAACTCATTCATCTCCACTGGCGCCAGCTGGCTCAGCACGAGGACTGGGGACACCAGGCAGCACCACCAGCTCCTGTCACCCTGAGCTCTTTTTGTGGCAGCACTCAACCCCCAGCCATGAAACTGGAGAGTTCTTTCTTAAATCTATGCAATTTTATATAATTTCCATATAATAACCTATACAATCCCTTTTAAGATACAACCATAGAGGCGAAGCATCATTCTCACAAAGACGATGGAGGTGCTTTCTTGAAATAAAAAGAGGTTTATTAAGAGAATGAGAATGACATTGTAGTGTGGGTGTTGTACATCTATTGCAGCATTAAGAGAAACAACAGCAAGTACAAAATCCTGCAGAACTTCTAGAGTCATCATCATCACAGCCTAGCTTGTCCATGCTACAGTTTGGTGGATCCAAAACTTCATTCCCATTTCTAATGGCAGAAAATCCAAAGATTTTCATCTTTCAAAAGAAAAAAAAACCCAACCCAAAACAAACAAACAAACAATCAAACAAAAAAAAGGCAAAACAAAAAACCCAACTCAATTTGATATAAATAACTTGCACAGGACATTTTAAAACTTTCAGATTTTAATTACACATAAATAAATATATACAGATTTAGAAGAGTTCCGTTTGGCCTGGTTCAAGTTCTGCTCCTTGTGCTTTATTTGTTATTATTACTAATTTTAGAAACTTGTGTGCTGTTATCTGTGGGTTGTGGAGTTTTATTTAGTCCTGGGTTTAACTTCACCTGCCTTATCCTCAGCCAGGAGGGCAGCAGTCAGGGGGACTCCCCTCGGTCCTGCCCTGGGACCCGTTGGCTGTGTGGTTGTTCCTCCCTCGTGCCGTGGCTTGGGGCTCCTCAGCCCACAGGAAAATCCACAGCGAGTCTCAGTTTGAAGCTGTAAACAAAGCCTGGACCTGCTTTAAATCCACAGCAGTTGTGCCAGCAGTTTTCCTTGGCCTGGTGTCAGGGCTGGGCTGTGGGTGGGGAAATGGGAAGTTTTCCTGGGTGTTTGCCTCAAAACCAGCGGATAAATCCAGGTAGAGCCAGGGCTCCGTCCCCCTGCCCTCGGCTGCTCCTGCTCTGGGTCTTGCACTGATGAGGCTTTTGCTCTTTCCTCTCAGTTTTTCAGTTGGAACAAAGTCCTAGAGCACGTCAAGATTTCACTATGGGTTTTTTTAAAAAGCAAAATAAAATCAAATTGCACATGACTTGGCTTCCTGCATCCACGTTACAAAAAAAAAGGCAAAACCCCAAAGCCATCAGCCTGGCTTCTCTCAATGTCACTACGTTCATTAGCACTGTTTTCTTCTTAAATTCTTTAAGTCTTCTTTTTTCCTGTCTTTTCTTCGTTTGCTTTATGAGTTTCCCCACACGTTCAAACTCAGCAGTTCAGAAAACAGTGCTCTGGGTCACCTTTCCCCCTGGAGCCACCGCTGGTGCCCGGGGGAAGCTCCCATCGGGGGAGGCAGCGCTGTTATTTCCGATGCTTCACCTCTTTGTCTGACGCTTTGGAGTCCCCGGTCGTGTGCCCGTTTCCCGTGCTGTTCATGAATATTTTATCCAGCCCCTTGAGGGACTCCACCAGGTAGTTCTGGAAGGCGGTGAGGGCGGCGCAGATGGCCGGGCCCCCGAAGCCGTGGGTTATGAGGCTGAAATGAGTCAAACAGCTCTGCACTCCGGGCTCCAGGATGAGCGAGGGGCGGCTGTTCCCCAGCGGAGAGCGATCCTGGGCTATCAGGTCTGCGAACTCCTTGCAAATTTGCCTGAAAGAGAGAGGTTTGGTCACTATAATGCACGTGGTGAATTGCGGTGAAAAATAAAAACCTTACAATTCTGATAGATTTGTAAGATTTGGTATGTATTTCAGCGCCGGGCGGACGCCAGGGTTATCCCTTCAATGGGCATGCGCGTCCTTGGAAACTCTTGATCCTTTTTTATTACTTTAGTTAATTTATATATTTATAGAATTTTATAATAGGTTAATGCATGTTCATTCTTGATTTTGCTTTATACTTACAGCTAGTTACACTTGTACTCAGTTTTTGTCAGAAAGTACAGAGAGAACTCTTGGGTCACTCTGTGCTGTTTGTTTCAAGGTTGGAGGAGTCTTTCTTATCTTTTATTTCTTTAGCTTGGAAATTTGCATTCTTTTTCTTTATCTGGGGCAGTTTTGCTAGTGCTGCAGTTACTAGACTAAACAGCATATTTTACTTATGTTTGCAAGCTTAAAGAGGCACACTTTACTTAAATCTAAATGGATTTCTACTTTGTTAATTTTTTACTTTGTCTCATTGGAGAACTGCAGGACACAGTCATAGAATCATAGAACAGTTTGGGTTGGAAGGGACCTAAAAGATCATCCGGTTCCAGCCCCTCTGGTGTGGGCACCAGGTTGCTCAGAGCTTCATCCAACCTAGCATTAAACGCTTTCAGGTGTGGGGCATCCACAACTTCTCTGGGTTTATTTCAGGGTTCTTTTCCTTCTCCCTGCCTCAACAGCCACCTCCCCACTGGGAGATTTTGGCTCCAGCCTGGGGAAAACCCCTGAGTGCAGAACTGGAGCCTCTGCTGCTGCTCCAGCTTTGAAAGGGCACATGAGGCAGTACCAAAATTCTCCCTGGGGCTGGGTTACCCTCTCCCATGCAGGAGCAAACCCTTCAATCCGTGCAGGCCGTCCTCCCTGCTGGACACCTTCCTGCAGTGTGAGCCCATCTCTTCCCCACAGAAGAGCAAAGTCTGGGGGCTAATGCTGCCTTCCCGGCTGCAGATACTGAATGCACCAGTGGTTCATTGCCCTCTGTACTCACTTGGTAGCCAGCAGCATGTTTTTCCTGGTGTGGAGCTCCGTGGGGTCGGAGTGCTGCCGGCACAGGTACTCTGCCGCCGCCTTGGCCGGGAACTCGGTTTCGCAGACGTAGCCGAAATCCCGAGCCAGGTGAATGGCTTCACCTGCAAGCAGGACAGAGGGACATCAGCACCGTGCCAACACCAGTGGGACAGGGAACTGGGAACTGGGACCTCCTGTAGAGCTTCAGCCATCTCACTGTTGGAGCTCAGTCCTGGTGGGACTGGCACCCTTCCCTGTCTCAGTGGCCACCCAAGAGCGCTCCCCACCTTCATCTCTTGCTGCAGGAGCACCACTGAGTTTCTTATTCTCATCTGTAAGGCAGTTAGTATGTGTGGGCCAAATAAGCCAGTGCCAGCTCTGAACAGCAGCTGGGTCCTTCCTTTACTACATTTTACAAGAGCAGCAAGGCAGTGCTGGCCTTGGAGCAGGGTGAGATGTGACTCTGGGCACCTGCTGCTAAAGGAAGAATAGCAGAGGCATTTCTTACTTGGGAACATCCCCTGCTGCATCTTTCCCTACTTCTTCCCAAATTTCCTGCTTGGCCTCTCCAAATTGAGAAGAGATTGAAAGGGAAACTGGAGGGTCACAGAGTGACCTCAGCCCGATGACTGCTGGACAAGGCAGGGCAGGAGGAAGGGGGTTACATCCCCCACAGCGCCCGGAGGCCCTCAGGCTGGACGTGCAGGCAGCGTATCCATCACCCCGTGGAAATGCCCACCCATTGATGGAATTGATCCATCTCCAGGCGTCCCCGTGGAAATAATCAGAGCTGATGGCAATTGATCATGCCCAACACCCGAAATCCCGGTCGGGCAGGCAGAGTTAATTTGCCTTGCCCCCCTGCTGCTCACACGTATGAGGCCATCCATCCTAATAGCATTAACCCAGATCCCAACCCAGCCTGCCCGGCTCCTGGAGCTCAGTCTGTGGAGCCCTGTTACAGGGAAGTGTCTCTGCTTCCCACATAACAACAGTACTTTCCACTTCATTTCCTCCTCCAGAGAAAGAGCAAATAAGGTAAACCTAAAGAATCAGAATTGCAGTTGTTTGTGTGAACAGTCAGAAAGGAACAACTGCTGAAAAACTGATACTGGGATAATAAAAAAGAGCTGAGTGACCTCATGTCAGAGCCAGGGCTGGAGCCAGGATTTATTTGTTCCATGAGTGTGTGAGTGGCTGCACATTTTAACATTTTTTAAAGTTAATTTGGATGCTGGATTAGAGAGGTGCAAGGGGGGACAGGGCACTCTGGCTTTAGTGTTAAAGACACATTGAGCCAGATCTTGAGCAGGAGAGGCTGCTGGAGGTGCACAGAGGACCATGGTGAGCAGGGGCGCACCAAGATCCTGGCTGTGGGCAAAACTCCTCCCAAGAGCTTAGGGATGTTTCTGGAGTGGAAATACAGCCCTGCTGCTCCTCTGGTTCCTGGCTGGAGGTGCTCTCATGGAGCACTTGTCCAAGAGAGGTCGAGTGCTTGGTGTACCTGTTGAGGTGTCCCAAGGGAGCTGTTTCTACCTGGGGCTCCCTGGGTTCTCCAGGAACATCCTCCCCATCTGTATGAGTGGCTGTGTGTTAGTGTAAGAAAAAATATTTTATTAGCACTCAAGACCTCATCCATTGGCTCTTTTAAATAATTGGTCGTCAGGAAGGCAGAGGGGAGAAAACAAATTAAGCCAAGACAGCAAATATTCAGGAAAGAGTGTGTTTGGGGCAGAGGAGCACAAACCAGTTTATGTGTGCTGGGTGATGTCAGTGCAGCAGCACTTTCCTCTGGGTAAAACCTCTCCTGGTTCCATCATGCTTACAAGCAGGAGGAAATTATATCCATCAAACACACATAGCACCACTCCTATTTACTATAAGCTGGGAAGCAGGAACCAAAACATCAGCAGCCACTTGAAATCAAACTGTACATTTCTTCCTTCCTTTCTTTCCTTCATTCTTTTCTTTCTTTTCTTTTCATGGAAATCAGCCTTTCATTCAGCAGGAACCAACTGCCCTGGGTAACAACCTCCGCCTAATGAAGCGGGTCATTTAATTTGCTGGCGACAATGGAGATGATTTTCTATTCAGGATCCGAAGGCAGCTGCCTGCACCGCGCTGGGCAGGGACACAATGGATTCCTGAGCTCAGAGGGAGGCAGAGCTGTCATTCCATTTGTTTGCATCCCCGTGTGCTTTTCTCCCAGGATGCAGAGGCAACATCATCATTTCCATGGTGGAGAGAAGTAGGAGGGGAGGAAGTAACCGAGTTAGGCAGGGGCACCTCACATGTCTGGGCAGGGCTCTGCCTGCCAGGGCAGCACCTTTTCCATAGCTCTGAGGGTGGCTGCTCCACACCTGAGCTCCACCTGCAAAACCTCAGAGCAGTTTGACATCTCCTTGGTGTCTCACTCATTTCCGGGAGGAGGAAAGGACTTGGATATGGGGCATTTCCTTCTTTACAGGTGACATGACATGGGCCTGAGCTTGGGATGCTGCCCGAGGGTGGTGTGGTTGGAAGCACCTGAGCTGTGCCTTAGGTGGGCACACGGGGCTGCAGAGCAGCTGGGAAATTCTTGCCAGCTTTATTCAGGCTTTTTTTGTGCTTGGTCTCTGTGACCCAAGTGTTAAAACCAGTTCAAAGACATGAGGGATACCCTGAGCTCCGGCCAGATGGATGCTCACAGTCCTGCTTGGCATCCATGAGGAGGCCTTTTCCATGGGCCACATCTGATCCAACAGAAAAGGCTGAGTTTTGGAAAACAGACATGGAAGCATAGAGTTCTAGAATGGTTTGGGTTGGAAGAGATCTTAAAGATCATGCAGTTCCAACCTCCTACCACAGTCAGGGCAGCCATGCTTGGACATTTTCTGGGACATTCGCTGTCTTGGTTTCCTTGCATTCTGCCCGCTGCCTTCCCAAGGGTCTGCTCATTTAATAGGTCACGTTCTTGAATCAGTGTGGAGACTTACACAGGACATTGCCATGCTCGTTCAGTGGTGACCACTCCATATTTTAAGAGTTCTGGTTTGTGGAAAGCTGGAAATTAAGGGGATGGAAGTTTTGGCATTCCACCCTCCATGGGAGCAGGGAGAGACCCTTACCTTCCACGAGGGATGTGAGCAGGGTGACGTTGGCAGCTTTGCGCCTTCCTGCAGGTAGATTTAGTCCAATTTTCTCTAATCTTTCCCTTAAACACCGACCACCATTTTTTGATTTGGCTCTAAAAAGAGAAAACAAAGAGGGAAAATAAATTTCCACGTAATTCATGTTAAAATAACCATAATCCTAGTTTAAGATTTGAGATTTGAAAGGAAGAAAGAAAAAGCAATAAAAATACTATTGCTTCATGTACCACACAGCAAAATTTCTCATCTCTTTATCTGAGGTAAGAGCTGGTGCTGAACTTGGATCTTGGGGCTCTTGGGGCAGCTTACCTGCGGAGGACCCCGCCGAGGAGAGAGGCGTTGAGACACTCGGGGGGCGAGAGCCTCCTCTGCACCTCCCCGACCGTCACCTTGTACTTGGAGGTGGAGCTGAGGAGAGAGAGGCGGCCGGGCACGGAGCAGAAAACCTCGTTGGGATTCGTGACCCCTCCGATCAGGCCGTCTTTGTTCATGGACAGGGTGGAGATGGTGGTGCCGTTGGCCTTCGAGGGGATGGGCACTGGAGACAGGGAAGAGGGAGAGAAGAGGAGACCATGGCTGAGAGACCCAGACTCTCCAGGCAGCTCTCCAGCCCCTCCCAGACAGTAGCACGGCTGCTGGGATGTCTCATTAGTTCCTTATTTTCCTCAATGAGAGAAGCGAGGTGGGGTGATGAAACTAAACTAAATAAAGGTTAAGGGAAAGGAAGAAGCCTGGACGCTGCCCTCGCCTGCGTTCCCACACGTCCCAGCCCAGCGATAATTAAAGCCAAGGTTTGGGCTGGTCTCCTAGAAGACTGAGGACTGTCCACAGTGTTGCTGGCTGGACCTGTGACCAGCTGCCCTCCCTCTCCCCTCTGGGTGCTCCGTGGAGGTGGGTAGCTGGGCAAAACGTGGCTTGTCTTGCTGGCCAGGATGCCAATCCTCTCCAGGGACTGCAGCTGCAGCCCAGCTCTGTGCCAGCACACACTGCATCCCACCAGGCAGGATCAACCACCTGAGCCAGCACCTCCATTCCCTGCCCCAAACCCGGGAGCTGCTGGGCTGGCCGAGAGCTGTGCTTCCATTATGTGCCCACGGGAACCAGGGGAAAGAGTTTCTTTGCCTTCAGCTCTGGGATTAACCCCACAAATAGCCACAGCCCTAAACTTTCATCATCCCTGGCTCAAAGGAAGCTTGAGAAGATCAAACCCAATTAGTCCACACAAACTTCCCTTTGCTTAATGGGCAAAAGTCAATTAACACAAGGTTAGGCAGGCACTGGTAACTGCAGCATCTCACTGGACCTACAGCATCACACTGGGGCAAAGGGGCTCGGTTTTCCCATTTGTCATTCCATAAGAAACATTCCTAGACGCAATAAAGGTTCATAAGTTAAAACTGTGGGTGAAACTTGTGCCAAATCTCTTTGGCTTTGATGCTCTGAAATTAATAAACAATTTAACTCAGGGGAAAAAAGAGCAGGTTTTGAAAGAATCTAAAGATCATTTCAGCCCTGGCATTCTTTGTGCTTCCTCAGGAATGACTGTTTCACAGTCAGATGGCTCCTGCAAGTAATGCAGCAGTGAATGCCATGGTTTATAAAGGAAATACATATGCCCAAAATGAAGCAGAAGCCCCAGGATTAACCAGGGAGGGTGCATGGACTGGACCTGTGAGGGGGCGCTTACAATCAGCATATTGTAAATCCAGCTCCACAACTTGCTAGCATGGCAATAAAAATCAGCACATGCTACATAAAAATGACTCATGTTTTAAGACTGAGGGATGAACGGAAAGGAGCTGAAGGACATGGAGTTTCCTCCCAGCACAAAATTTGCACAAAGTCAGGGAGCAAAGGGCGAGATGCACCAGTGCCCTGCTGGAGCTGGCGGCTGCGGTCAGTGTTTGCCATGACTGAGGTTGGTTCAGGGCAGAACAACACAGGAACGTTGTAGGAAACCAGAACTATTTCCAGGAAGGAGCAACTTCAAAGCTTTCTTCCGCAGTCCCAGAACAGGTTAGGTTAGTCTCTAGGGCATCCCTTAAAATCAAAAGTTAGAGCATGGTTTGCAAATATCCGTGCAGTGCTGCTGAGCTGTGGGGCCCTGCAGGGTCCCAGCGATGGGGTTCTGCTGCAGAAAGGGCCACCCCCAAACCAGACCCCACCCTGGGGAGCAGGTGCTGCTGGTAGTATGGTGTGAAGAGCTGTGTGCAATTGATCCACTCTGTAACCTGGATTATATTTGGATACATCTGTGCATGCCTGCGATCATGCCATGGCTGCGCTCAAGCCGCATGCGTGGCCGAGGACCTGCGCACACCCGAGGGACAGCAGAGCCATGCAGGGAGAGGGAGAGGGAAAGGGAGAGGGAGAGGGAGAGGGAGAGGGCTCGTGCCTCACCACACATCCATGGGGCACAGCATCTGGGGAGGAGGCAAACCCAGCCGGTACCAGTGTGACTTAACACCGGAGCCTGTGGAGAACTGGGCTGGAGAAGGGTCTGTGTTTGCCGGTCGCCCCACAGGCAGTGACAGGGAGGCACGGGTGATGTTGATGTGCAACATGGAGACACAACACTTGGGAAACACGTACTGGAGGTTTTAGAATGATGCTACAGTCAGAAACAAAGCCCTGGAAAGCTGTGCCCTGGAGCTGACTGCTGTGAAGGGTAAAGCCCAGCACAGCTGGGTCAGCCCAGCTCTGTGCCACAAGCAAACCAGGCAGGCACCAGCACTGAGCATGGATTTTGGCATTGCTCTTCTTCCTCGAAGCCTCAGCCAAGGCCACAGCCCCGTCACTTCGGGCACGTGCAGGTGTGGGACAGGGTGACTGTGTCACGTAGAGCTTGTGCCCTTCACAGGGCACACAGGATGTGAGGGAGGGATGGAGCAGGCAGCAGCGCTGGGAGCTGAGCCGGGCCCCGGAGTCCTGCAGCAGTGCTTCATCCATTAGACAGCGTTGCCTCAATACAACAAGAATAAACAAAGCCACATTCGCCATTAATCACGAATTATTGTTATTGAGCCTCACCTGCTGCTGTTTGCCTGGTCTGATCTGCAGCTTGTTTGCCCATAAACATGCTGCAGGAGGGAGACAAGCTACCATTAAAGCCTGACAGCTTTGTTTCCTTGGCTTTTGGGGAACCAAAATTGTCTCTTGTCATCTGAGTAAACCAAAAGTCCCCCTCGATCTTCAGTTGCTGCTTTCCTGTTCCCGCAAGCAGCAGGTGATCGGAGCACCTGAGCCAGCCTGCAGACAAGAAGGAAGCATGAGAGCAGTGCGGGCGCCCAGCGCGCGGCCGACAGCCCCACGCCCCAGTGCCGACCCCCTGTGCCCTTCCGAGCCCGGCCGGGTAGCGCTCCGTGCTGCTCCCACAGCCTCGTGCCAAGGGCTCATCCCGGCTACGGCGCAGAGGAGCGACCCTTTGGAGCAGAGACAGGGTCTGCACGGTGAGGTTTGAGGCACTGAACAGCCCCGACGTGAGCGGGGACTGCAGTGCCTGAGTGAAGGAGCAGCCAGGCACAACAAGGACCTGAGACCCGCCCTTGTGGCTTTGCAGCTGGGGATAGAAATGTCACATCGTGCCACTGCACTCGTCATCCCTCCTGAGGTCCTGGGGTCAACCTTAGGAGACACCCGTTTTTGGCAGAGGAGGACATCACCTTTCCCACAGAGACCCGGCTCTCCGTCCCTCGTTCACCTGGCAGGAGCTTGGGCAGGCTCAAGCCCCACTCCTGACCATGGAAACCCAGAAACACATCCCAGAGATGCTCGTGCACTCAGTGGCACGCCAACATCTACAAAGGCTGACGAGGAGGGGTTGGATACTGGCGCCCAAACAATCACACCTCCAGCCCTGCCTGGTGAGTGGGATGGGGTACCCCTGGGTCACCCCAGTCCAGCCCAGGAAGCTATAAATGGCAGGGCACAAGTGGCAGTTTGGGTTGATTCAGCCAAAAAAAGGGGAAGAAGGAGACCTCAGACCTTTAACAACTGCTCAGAGCACTCCTGGAGAGTGCAAGGTCCTCTTTGTTATCTGTTCTTATTATTTATCAATTATTATTTACTGATGCTTAATTTCTTCACTCTGTCCTCCTAAAGGTTTTTTTTTTTTTTTTTGCTCTTTTCTTAAAGTGCCTGGCATTTCTGACAAGGTTTTTCCCATGGAAGTGTTGTATATTTAGATTAATCCTGCTACTTCTAAATCAGCAAATTCAGGTGAGCTTGGCTGCAGATTTCAAAAATTATAGCCCCTGTGAAGCATTTTGACCTGCCCTGGGGATGCTGCAGGTGGGCTGGACACAGGTAAGCACTGACACAGGTCATAGGGGTCAGATCTGAAAGGGAAAAGAGATTTTGGAATAAGGTTATGCTGGCAGACCTCAAAGGGCTTCACACATTGCTGATTCTCAGCCCAGTGCTGGTACAGCACCAGCCACCAAAGCCATTAACTCACTCCTGACCCAAGCCAGCTCCTCAGTGCAGCTGGGGAAAATTGAGGCACAGAGCAAGTTTAATGATTTACCACGGCTCAGGTACATGGGTATGATCTGTGTGTGTGCAATCCCAGTCTGTGGGAATGCCTTTCCAAGCAATCCAGGCTTCAGCTGTTGCCCAAGTGTTGGGAAGTGCTGTGCTGCAGGCTGATTATGTACAGCCTCTGTTTTCATAGCTCTGGATTTTCTGTAGGAAGCTGTGAAATCGAGCTGTTTGTCACCACATCATCTTGGCTCCTGGTGCTGTGGTGGTTTGGAGAAGGGCAGCATGGCAGTAACAGGCACACAGCAGAATCTTGCCGAGTGTGGGAAGGGAAATGATGCTTACTTTTTTCTGTACACCTCACAGGAAGTGTTTCCATCAGACTCAGCCTCTCACTGCAGCCTTGAACCTCACAGGGCAGGTGCCACTTGCAATCCATCGTATTCCAGGTGTGTGTGAGCAGCAGTGGAGGGACCCAAACTCCCATGTGAGTCGCTTGCCCCCGTGCTTGGAGCAGGTACACGTGACTCCATCCTCTCTGTGAACCATAAGGTTTGTGATCTCCATCAGAGGATCCTTTTGTGTTGAGTCAGCTCTGGCTTGTCTTGGTGTAACTGTCAGATGATGAACCCCCTCAAGTTCATTTGCTGTGGCTCAAAAAACCCTGAGCAGAGAGTGATTTCAAACAAGCCCTGGTGTCCAAAACCACCAAGGGTTTCATCCCTTGACTTCCCTGAGCTGGAGAACACCCTGCCTGCCTGGGGTTATCTCTTTGTATCTGGCACAGCCAGAATGAAATTGTGTTATGACACAGGGCAAGTCACTATCCCAGTTTGGGCTTGACTGTCTCCAGCAACAAATTGCAGATAATAATATAATAATGTCTACCTGGGAGGGATGTTATGATACCAAATTAAAACTTTCCAAGTAATCTCTGGTGGGAGATTTCTCCAGGTGAGAAGTCCTTGGGTGTTGAATGCACCAGGAAGAGTTGGTCCAGCCCCTGAGCACAGGATGTGATGATGCCCCGTGGAGCAGACAGGCAATGGAAAGGCAATTCCATGAACAATAGGAGTCCCATACCTCCAGCGATGCTGCAGCCCATGGGATGCCACAGCCTTGTCTCCCTGAGGGTTTTTCAGGAGACAGCCTGGAGAAAGGTATAAACACGGCTGAATGGATTGTTCAGCTGCGAATCCAGCGAATGGAATAAGGAGCCTTATGCCTTCAAAGTGCCCCAAAAGAAAGCACAAAGTTTCTGCCACTCCTGTTCTGGCTTGCAGAGGTAGGCCCTTTGGCTTTTAAGTTTAAGAGGTAAAAAGAAGGAGCAAAACAAACCCATTCTTCAAAGGCTTTCACCTAGAAAACCTTGGAGAATTTCCTGCTTTTGCCCAGTGAAATCCAGCACGAACCCATCCGCAGCCCTGCGCCTCGGCTTCCTCATCCTCCCTCGGTCCGGGCTGAGGATGCTCCATCCCTCAGCTCCCGCATTCCTTCTCCTTCCTCATATTTGTTCACCAAAGTTTGTGGGTGAAATTACCATTGTGATTCCTGGAAATGGGCACTTTGAAATGTAAATATTCGGTGAAAAAGGTGCAGCTGCAGCCCGGCTCACTCTTCGATGCCGGGATTGCCGGGAGCTGCGGGAGCCGGTGTCCGTGCTCAGGGCTGGCAGCAAACCATCGACTTTTGGGTTTAAGGGAAAAGAAACTTTGCCTACAAAAAGAGAAAAATACGAAGTACAGACTCGTTTCCATAGGAGAAATGTGCTGCTTGCTTGCAAAATTATCTGGAAGCAGGAAAATTTGTGGTATTTGGGAATTGAGTTGATTATCGTGGTGTTATTTATTCTGTTCCATTTCCAGCTGGAGCTCGGGGTGCTGTAAGGGGAAAAACAGGTCCAGAGGGAACATGCAAATCGCTGCCCGTCTTACAAGTCTGTTTTCTTCTCTCTCCAGATACACTACAGGTAAATTCTCTTCCTCGGTAAGGCGGAATCCCTAGATATCGGAGCTTTTATTGCGACATCCCTTTAAAAGTGGGAGTGTGCTACTGTTGGGGGTTGCATTTTAAAGAGGTAGCAGTGAATCGCCTTAGGAGACGACCTGGGACAAAGCAATCGCTCATCTTCAGGCACAACAGCGCTGTCTCCAGCCTCACAGCAAAGCCTCGCAGCCCCCCGTCCTCTCCAGGGCCGTGCCCCGGTCGGCTCGGCTGCCTCGGGCATCGCTGCGGGGCACAGAGCTGAGCCGCGCTGCCCGGCAAGGGCGCACCTGCACCCTCCAAACCCGCCGCAGGTGCCGAGGTTTTGGTCCCATGACTCTGCAGGTGCAGCGCTGACAGCCCCAAGCCCCCGGTTCGCTCCCTGGCCGGGGGTCCCGCTGCTCTGACCCGCTCCGGGCCGGCAGCGGGGGAAGCTCGGGCTGCTGGATGTTTGTGTGTAGCCCCTGATGGAAGTGCTGCAGAGAGGTGAGGGATTGCTGTTGTCTTCCGGGAAGAGCAGTCAGTGAGCTCATCTAACCTTCGTTTGAATGTCTCTGATGTAAATTATAAGACGGAGATACATATATAAAAAAATATCTGGATGTGGGTGTGAGCCAGGGGCAGCTGCTCCTGCCATGCCTTTAAAAGCCCTTTTTCAGGGAGGAGGTGCTGCAGAGTTCAGCTGCACCAATTTCCTGGTG
Source organism: Anomalospiza imberbis (assembly GCF_031753505.1). Lineage (NCBI taxonomy): Eukaryota > Metazoa > Chordata > Aves > Passeriformes > Viduidae > Anomalospiza > Anomalospiza imberbis. The sequence continues at coordinate 4,123,736 of NC_089705.1, forward strand.
TTTCAGCAGAGAGGTATTTATTGATGGTCCAGGGAAGGAGGTCAGAGCCATCAGCTGTATTTCAAACGCGCAGTCTGTAATTATCCTCTCTTCCCAGAGGGGGTTATACAGGTATTCTCTTTATCTCGAATGCACAACCTGAACCAAGTCCCCCTGTCAAAGAGCCTCTCTAGGAACCACCATCATCGGCCTTTCAAATGGAAGGATGGAAAGAATCTTGGTTTTATCTGTTGGTTTTGAGATCGCTGAGCTCTGATAGGGAAATGAATCTCGGACCCTCAGAGGAGAGCAGGGATACAACTTCAATCTATTCCCATGAGAAAGCTAATCAGGAGAGGTCCCATGCCTATGCAAAACTCCCATATTTAACATTTTGTTTCTCATGCAAATCCATTCATCAGGTTGGGAAAGAAATCTGAAGTTGCCATGTGATATTAATTCCATTTTTCATTCTGTACCTCCCTTTGACCCAGTGAAGTCCCAACCAGTGACTGCAGGTGTCTCCCGGAGAGCTTGGGATGGATTGACAGAGCAGGAAGGTTCAGACTCCCCCAAATCCATGGGTATAATGACTTGGTTAGGAATGGTCCCTGCTGAGTACATCATGCTTTGATAGGAATGGCCAGCTGATATAACATTAAAATTTACTCAGCCTCCTGTGCTCCTGCAGGACTTGAGAAGAGGACTAGAAAGTGCTTTGCAATTGATAATTTCAGCTAATGCATTTTCTGCTTCACCATTTAGGAACGACTCGACCTCAAATATGCTGCTGTTCAGAATAGTTTGTCAGTTTTTTGGAAACTGCTTACAATTAATTTGTGGTGAGTTTCCACATGTTTCCTTTCCATGCTTCATTTCATGGAGTGGATTCTGCTGTATGGGGAACCCTGATGTCACAGCCTGAGCAGTAACTGCAGAAACACTTTGCTGGAAGGCACCAAACATCAATGATTAAAATGTTAAAATGTCCCCCTAAATAGTAAAACTCAGGTGTCTGAACCTTTAAAGAGAATGAATGAAAATTATTTGGGTTCTGCTTTTGAGTGACAAAGTGTTTGGAGATATTTCCTGCACTGTTGGTTGGAAGCTGCCCCGATGCAGCGACTTCATTGGAGAAGTCAGTTTAATCTGGTAATTCACATTATTTCCCTCCCCCTTGATTCTAAATTACTTTTTCTGAATCTGCAGCTATGCCCTTCCATATCCACATTAGAAAATAAACTGTTTCAATTTCAGTTCAATTACTGAATAATTATTTAAAATTCTGTTCAAATTCTGCCCGTATAGAATTCATGTTTCACAGCACAAACCAAGCAGGTTTAGAAGAGGGAGGCTGGAGAGCCGGAGGAATTGGAAACCCATGCTGCTCCATGCTGACACCAGGGGAAGTTTCCCATCCAACGTCACCCCGGCTGTGCTGCAGTGAGTGCTCCTGGCCCCACACACTCCATAACTCTGCCCGCAGCATCAACCACCCCAAGTTTACTCCCTTAGCAGCACAAACACTTCGGCACCCAATCTTTGAGATCTTTATGTGTTTAAACAGTTTAATCCATTTCACAATAACATGCAGGGGAGATTTTCCCTGTATTCCCTATAGATGCACCTGAATTTGTGTGGCTGGGATCTCCATAAGCTAAAAGGGGAGAACAAGGCTGTGACATCGCGGTGAGCGGTGGCCGATCCCGTGGAAGCCACTGCGATGTGGCTGTCGATTTGTTAAATCTGTTCAGGTTGTTGGAGGGCAAAAAAACCATCCAGCAAAGATTAGACATGAATAATAATAGAAAAAATTCTTCTCTTCATACTGAGCTCGCTGCCAGCCCGCTGAGCTGGCGGGGTTTCAGTCTGGGTCTGACCGCAGCAACGTGAATGTCTCGGTTCAGCGGCTCCTCCGGAGCTGCTGGCTTGTCCAGGGATCGCTCTGGGGACAGGCACTGCTCAGCCACTGTCACAGCAAAAAAGGCCTTTCCTTTTCCTTGCTCAGATGCCCTGGGTTGCTGACACCAGTGTATTGGTGAGACAAACTCTCTGATGATGGTTTTTCAATGGCCACCCCATCTCTTGCTAACTGGGATCTTGTGCTGGAAACCTCCCTAAGCACTCTGGGTCAGATCCTCTGCTCGCACCTCTCCAGGCCTGGGATGGTGGCTCTGCTTTCTCCCTTGCATGTGGCCACTTTGGGGCTCCCAGGGAGCCCTGGGGACACCACTTGCTCCCTGGGACCTGTCTGACCAGTCCGGAGGGAACGGGACCTGACCCAATCCCTCGCTCCCTGGCGCCTCAGCACTCTGGTGACTGATGCCAGATAAATGCCTGAGATAGAGGGTGGGGAGGCTCAGCCAGGCTGGAATCCCAAGCACGCACGGCAGACACTGTGATGGATTTTTAAGCTAAGAAGGTGAACCTGCTCCCAGCTCCCCTTGTCCTGCTCCAAGCCCCAAGCTCCTGCCATGCTGTATTTTGGGGTTGTTTAACTTAAATGAGTACCTTGGGCTCTTTTCTAGCAAGTCCCTCTCACTCCCATGTGCTTCTCTGCCCTTTCCCCCCAAACCACAATGCTTCTCACCAAAGGGAAGGCAATACCCAGCACAGCAGAGCTGGGCTGGGGACAGGCCAGGGAGATGAGAGCTGAGCACACAGCAGCTCCAAGCATCACATCCAGATTTGCTAATTAGTTCCTCCATTAAGAATTAAAATAAACAAACAAATGGAAGGACAGCAAGAGTGAGTAATTCCCTGGATCACACAGGAAAGGGTGGGATGGTTTAGTGGTTAGAGTGCTAGTCTAGGACTTCAGAGAACCTCATTTAGGCTCTTCAAATAATTAAGCGAGATTGCGAACATTTTTTCCTGAGATTATATATCTTGGAATATTAACAAACTGGGAGGAATAGTCTGTGTTTGCCTCTGCTCTGCTGCAGGTTTAGTGTGACCCTGGGCTGGAGTGACATTGATGGGTCCCTACGGGTCTTGCCTGTGTCTATGCTGCCGTGGCTGTGTGTCCTGATGGACCCCAGTGAGGCAGGTACCTGTGCTGACACACAAATTAAGATCTTGGCCACTTCCTTTACAGGGGCAAACATCACAGGTGTCACCTGGCTGAGGCTGTCCTGCTGCCCGTCCACCTGTGGATGAAGTAGCCCCTGTGGGAGCCAGGGTAGTGATGTGACAGTGGCCACTGAACTGCAAAAATACATAATAGCCCCCAAAATGAAGGGAAAGGTGCTCTAAAGCAAGCCCAACATGTCTGTGCTGCTCGCTCGGTGCTGTCCATGGGGAAGCCTCACCTGAGGTTCTCCTCCCAAAGCAGAGGTGCTGCTGCTTTGGCTCAAGCCACATGCCAAAAAACAACCCAAGCTGGCTTTCCTGAACCTACCCTTTAACAGTTGCTCTTTATTTCAAACAAAGAAAAAAATTCATTTAAAAACATCTAATTAAACAGTAAGTCATGACAAGGTACATGAAACTTGGAGATAACACATGCCTGGGAGGCACTGGGGAGGTTGAGACAAAGCCCAGCGCCTTCACCAGTACCCGCGTGTGTTATCTCACATGAACACACACCTGGGCTTATCCTGTGCAATTATAGGACATTAAAAATATAATTTTAATGGAGGAATGGTGATCTGGATGCAGTTCAGAGTAAAAACTTTCTTTTAAGTTTCTCTGTTTGCTTAGTAGGTGTTCCTGCCGCGCACCGTGCGCGCACGAGGGAGAAGCGCCGGGCTCGGGAGGTGTGACTGTTTTGAGGCACGCTGCTCTATCTCCCGGTGTGTGCGAGGGCTTGTCGAAACTTTAAAGCATTCATGAGCAGCACTAAGGCAGCAAAACTTCCAGTCAAGACCCGGCTTGTCCCGGGTGAGCCCCTTTTCCTACTCAGGCAAACTACTGCGGCAGATGAAGCTGCAGAGAGCTGGGAGGGCTCTCCGGCGAGCCCAGCACCCTGCAGCTGACTGGAAGCCAAGTCCCTCCACCCACGGCCCTGGACAGTCCTACAAAAGCTGTGTCTTCACAGCCCCAGGTGTTTTACAGGATGACCTCATTTATTACCTTGCTCATCACAGGAAATGATGTTTATCTAATCTACCATTCTTTCAGTTTTTTTTTTTTTTTTTCCCTGCCGCATCTGGCTTCTTACATTTCTTACAGTTCAATTCCTCCTTGCACCAAAACAAAGGAGAAATGGCACTCCTGCCGTCATGCCAGTGCTCCATGCTTGGTGGGCTTCTCAAGTCCCACCAACTTGAGAAGAAGCTGAGAAGCTTCAAAACCTGGAGCTCCCTTGCGGTGGTGGCGAGTGGATCTAAGGATCTCGGTTTTAATCTCCCTCCTCTGCCGCATTCCTTAGTAGTGACAGCTACTTCTCGCAGTATTCCTGACTGTGGGCTCTGAGGCACAGCTTTCCATCTGTCTGTCCAGTATCCAGCCAAACAGGTCCACATTCCTGAGCAGAAACGCTAGCACTGCCCCTCAGAGCGGCTCGAAAGCCTCGGGTGGAAACTGGAACAAGTCACAAACATGAGGGAGCAGCCAGCTCCACAAACTCGAGGGACAGTGGCAGCACCAGGTCCACAAAAACAAGGGACAGTGGCAGCACCAGCTCCACAAACACAAGGGACAGTGGCAGCACCAGGTCCACAAAAACAAGGGACAGTGGCAGCACCAGCTCCACAAACACAAGGGACAGTGGCAGCACCAGGTCCACAAAAACAAGGGACAGTGGCAGCACCAGCTCCACAAACACGAGAGACAGTGGCAGCACCAAGTCCACAAACACGAGAGACAGTGGCAGCACCAAGTCCACAAAAACAAGGGACAGTGGCAGCACCAAGTCCACAAAAACAAGGGACAGTGGCAGCACCAGGTCCACAAACACGAGGGACAGTGGCAGCACCAGGTCCACAAACACGAGGGACAGTGGCAGCACCAGGTCCACAAAAACAAGGGACAGTGGCAGCACCAGCTCCACAAAAACAAGGGACAGTGGCGGCACCAGGTCCACAAAAACAAGGGACAGTGGCAGCACCAGGTCCACAAACACGAGGGACAGTGGCAGCACCAGGTCCCACTGCCCCAGCACGAAGCCCACGGAACGCCTGGGTGCCAATGTGAGCCCACGCTGGTCACGCCCTGCTCTGTCTCTACTCCAGGTTGTAAAATGCCACAGCCAAAACTTGTGCCCGCGAGCGGGTGCACCGGCCCCTGTGGCTCACCCTGCTCCCACTGCCACAGGGCCCCAGCTCACTCCTGCCCTTCGCCAGCAGGACCCAGGGCTGCTCCCGCACCCCAGCGTGTCCCCAGGTGCCAGGGAAAGAGATTTGTATTTTTCTTTGTAATAAAAAAGGCTCTCCCAGAAGCTTTCTGCTGATCCCAAAAGGATGTGAAAGCAATAAAACCCCTCCTTATTTTACAACCAAGCTGCAGGATTTTTTGCTACTGAGCACAACGACCTAATGCTTGATTTCATAACCAGAAGGTCGCACCCTGCACCAGGAGCTCGGGACTTGCTGAGTCCCCAGTTTTATGTCTGGAGGGTCTCACAGCGAGACCTCGGTAGCTGACCTGGGCAACTGAACATCAGGGCAGCAGGTGAGTGGAGAAGAAAATTCCTGAGCTGCCAGAGCCCCAGCTAAACTTTTTCAGAGCTAATTTTAATGCTTCCCAGTCTAATATCTTCCTGGTCTTATATAAATGCTTGGAAGGGAAAGTAAAATTAATAATAATTATTATGATAATAAACCCAACCACAAACAAAACAACAACAAAAGAAAGGCAAAGAAAACAATTTCTGAAATACTTCTGGAAAAAGGGGAGAACGAACAAATGGGGGTACAAGATATTCATAAATGCTCTGCTGCCCTATCCAAGATTTTATCCGTTTAATTCCCAAACGAAATCTATCACTCCATTTGTCATGACGGCACGGGGCACGGGGGAAAGACTCATCCTCCGTTTTTCAGAGCCATCACATCTCTCCCTGCTCCAAGTGAAATCCCAGCTCACACATCGCACTCCACAACCAAACTGAACCCCCTCACCGGGGATTTCTCGGTACCCTTCACCACCCGGCGCCTCCAGCCCCAGGGATCAGCACGGCGACCACGACCCAGAACCAGTCCCGAGGGCAGCGGTGGAAATGGGGATTTGAACGCCTGTTTCCAGCCGGGATCTGCCTTCCTGGGCTCCCCCCGCCGCGATGCGGGCACCGCGCAGCCACCGCCGGCACTGCGGGATGGGGGTCCCGGGGCGAGCTGGGGCGAATCCCCGCTTTTCCTCCCCACTTGTTCCATTCGGAGTTACCTGCAGCCAAGGGGCCGGAGCGCTGCGGGCTGGGGAAAACACTCGGAGGGGAGAGGGTGGCAGTGCACCGCGTGTCCGAGATGCCCACAAAATCCCTGGAATTATATTAACGGCTGGAAGATTATTTAAGAAGGAAAAGGAAGGAAAACAGACACGCAGTCAGGGATGCTCCCACATAGCGCTCCGAGGCTCCGGGCAGCATCTTCCCCGCGCCGGGCAGCGCCCGTCCGTGCCGGGGGACATCGGCAGTGACCGCCCTGCCGCGGGGATGGCCCCGAAACCCCGGGATACCGGAGGGGACAGGCTGCGGGGACAGCGCGGGGCTGCGGGCTCTTCCCTCCCGTTCCGGGCTCTTTCTGACCGGGACTAAATGCGACTCCGAGGACGGGAGTTAAAAGGGAGGTTTGGGGATTTGGGGCAGGTGATTTATATTTTTTGTTGCACCAGGACAACAGTATCTCGGCAACTAATTAGGCGAGATAAATCTGTTTCCACACGCAAAGATTTCTATCAGGTTTCTGTCCGACGGCCATTCCGTCAGGACTTCCAGGCTTAATCGGTATTTGGGATTTCGGTGCGATTTAGGACAACACTGCGCTTTTTAGGTTTACCCTCGCTCCCTTCAGAGAGGGGGTCCTCGAGTGCTGCTGCCCAGCCGCTCCCTCCGGCACCTTCTGCCCGGGACCCGCCGGCAGCTGCCTCAGATGGTTTTAATTTGATTTTATTTTTCCTGGGGTGTCATTCACCCGCGGGGGCCCGGGCTCGGCTCTGGTCCCGCTGGGGCTCCAGAACACAGCTCAAAGTTGACAGACCCAGCAGAGTGAGAACATTTATACATTCTAAAAAATTAAATAAAGCCGAATGTAAAGGAATTTACTCCCCGAGCCGTGTGGAGGGCAGAGGGATTCCCGGCTGCAGCTTCCAGAATTCCTCCGATTTCTTTAGAGCTGAACTCGCCCGTTTGGGAGCTTCCAGAGGTAGGGAAAGAGGAGCGTGGCCATCGGCTCCGGTGCCCGTTCTCCCGATCCCCGGCAGCGGGGTGGGTGCCGGAGCGGTGCCGGGACAGAGCCCCCGCTGCTGCCGCTGCTTCCAGGAAGCCCCGGCGGCTCCGTCCCACCGCTCCCAGGGTGGCTGCCCAACCACCCCCACAAACACGCTCTTGGCTTTGGATTTATCGATTTCTCCATCAAACTCGGAGCTTCGCTCACCAAACACAGGAATAATAATAGAAAAATATTAAAATAATAAAAAGAAGGCAAAAAAAGAGGGACGGAAAAGATATATTAATATTAGAAAATTTTATAAATACCCGAACATGAACGGGCGTGGAAGATCAAGTGTCCGTGAGCACAGGGGCTGCAGTCGAGCTTTTTGCACCATTCCTGCCTTCAGCCAGAGGTATTTTAATTTTATATTTATTTTCTTTCTTTTTTTTTTTTTTTTCTTTCCAAGACTAGAGGACTAGAGAATCTCCAAGGGCAAAAAAGACCAGGCACTAAACAACGACAAATCCTCCCGATACGAGACAAAATATTCTACTAATGGCGCTTTTGGAAAAAGGAGGGGAAAAACCCCAGTGAACCACTACAACTCCAACCGAACTTCCAGACAAACATCCCCACGGCGGAGTGTTTCCCGAGCGTTCCGGGGTGCTCCTGCCCGGCCCAAGCCGCGGAGGTAAGGTCGGTGCCGGGTTACGCACCCCTCAGCTTCTTGCAACCATTCCTCACTCCCGAATATTTAACGAAACGCCTCTCCAGCGTTCTGATTAAAGCTCAATTAATGCGGGTCATTAAAGTCCCGCTGGCAGCCGCGTGTTCCTAGAACAGCCTTTTCTCGGGAAAGGGGCTGCGGCGCACCGGGAGCGCCGCTCCCCCATGAAACCACCGATGGCAGCTGGGGAAGAACCGCACGATCGGGAGGCTTTTCGTGCAGTTCCCGGGGGTCGGCTACGGCCCGGACCAGCACCGGGACTGCGGGGCCGTAGCACCCACCGGCCCACGTTACCGAGCCGTGCCGGTGGTTGAGGTTCCGTTCGCACCGGGAGTCGGTGGTTAAACGCGAACTTTCCATCCACATATTTCTGTAAAAAATCGCGGGGAGAAGCCAAGAGCAGTGCTGGAATATTCCTTAGTAGGGATTGCCCCGAGCACCGCGCCGGCCGTTCCGGGCCCCTCTCCTCACTCTCGCAACGCCCCGGCGGAAGATTTAGTACGGAAATATTTTAGGGAGTTGAGCTGTTCTACCCACCGGTTCCTTGGGATGTGGGGACTCGTCAGCGTGCGGGGCAGAACCGGCCCCGGGAGACCCCGGGGGTAGAGCGGGACCTCTGCCCGCAGCCCCGTTCCCCGCGCCAGCCCCGGAGGGGAAGGCTGCTCCTCCCCTCCGGTCCCGGAGCGAAGCTCCGGTTCTGGAGCGGCAGAGGTGGGTCTCCGCAGACCCAGGTTTTGCCGAGATGGGGCTGCGGGACGCTCCCGGCTGCAAGGACGGGCAGCACCGGCCCCAAAGCCGCGCCACTTCTCGTCTCCGTTAAACGCGTCCTTCCCCTCGGTACCAGTCCCGCCGAACGGGCCCGATCCGCCGCGGTCTGGGGCGGTGTGGAGCGGTTCGCGGCCCACGCTGCCTTCCCCGCCGCCGGGCGCGGCGCTCCGATCGTGGGCCGGAGGGACCGGGAGCACCGGGAACTGCCGCCGCGGCATCCCCGGGCTTTCCACGCAAACCGAACGCGGCCGTCGGCGGGGTGGGCCCCGGGGCTCCCCGACAGCAGGGTCCGCCCGTCCGGGCCCTTCGGTACCGGGAAGGAGCGGCGGCCGCGGTACCGCCCGAGGGAGAGCAGCGGGCCAGGGCGGGTGGGCGCGCTGGCCCGTCGGGACCCGCCGCTTTCGTTTTAGTCTCGCCGGGGACAGCAGCGAGCCCTTCCCGACGGGCGGGGGGCAGCCCCGCGGGAGGGCGGACGCGGGGGGACCCGACGCTGGGGACCCCCGAGGGCAGGAGCAGGGCCCGGTCCTATGCCGCTTTCCTCTGAGCCGCCGCGCTCTTCTTACCTTTCTTGATCACGGACTGATCGAGCAGGTTCATCCCGCCGTCGTCCACGGCCTGAAAGCACCGAGGGAAGAGCCGTCAGCCAGCTCCGGGCACCGGCGGCTCGCGGCGCGGGGACAGCGCGGCCGCGGCCCGATCCCCCCGCAGCCCCCGGCCAGGAGGAATTCTGAGGGCACGAACGAGCCCCAGCACGGAAATCCCCGGCCCGATGTTTCTGCTTGCCCGGGGGTACGGACGCCGTGGGGCCCGACTCGTCCTGGCCTGGAGTCCCCGGTCACACAGGCAGAGGAATCTGGCCCCGTCCCCGCGCAACCAACCCAGCCCGGGCACCCTCCCGGTGCTCCCGCCGTCCCCCCGTACCTGGATGTCCTCGAGGCCGTGGTGGCCGAGGCCGTGGAGGCCCAGCGGGCCGTCGGCGAGGCCGTGGCCGCCGTCGGGCAGCCCGTGGAGCAGGCGGGGCACGGCGGGGTACTCGCGGCGAGGGTCGAGCCCCAGGGCGCGGTGGGTCTGCGAGAGCAGCCCCGGCTCGTCCTGCCGGCCGCGCTGCGGGGGCCAGGCCGGCTGCTGGTGCTGGTGCAGAGGGCTGAGCGCCGCGTACGGGTCCGCCAGGTGAGGGTAAGCGGGCTCCTGGCCCTGTGGGTAGGGCAACGGCGGCTGCGGGTACGGCGGGGGGAAGTAGGGCGGCTGGAAGTCGGCGGCGGGCGTGTGGCAGAGCGGCGGCGCCGAGCCGTAGGGCGCCTGGTTGAGCGAGGGCAGCTGCGGCAGGCGGGCCCCGGCCGGCGCCCCGGGCAGCCCCTCAGCGCGGTCCTGCGGCGGCGAAAACAGACACGGTGAGGTGGGCATGGACCCCCGGCCCCAGCCCCCGAACCCCCGTCCCGTCCCGTCCCACCCGTGCTCGTCCCGCACTCACCATGCCCGGGTAGCTGTGCACAAGCATCGGTGCGGGCCCGCGGCAAGCCCCGGGCGGGCCGGGCCCCGGGGGTGCCCCCGTCTCCGCCCCTCTATCCCGCCGGAGCGGCGTCTCCCATCGCCCGCCCGCTCCTCTGCGCCGGCCCCGACTCCATGCACGCCAGTTATAGCGGCGGGGGCGCGCCCGCCGCCCCGGGAGCGCGCGTCAGAGCGCGGGGACGGGGACGCGCCGCCCGCTCCCGCGGGGCCCCGACGGCTCCCGACAGCGGGCGCTCCGGGACGGCGGCGGGAGGCGGCCGGGGCGGGGGGCGAGGGGCACCCGCCGCCCCCTGGGAGCGTGGCCGGTGCTACCTCCGGTCCCCTGTCGCACGGTACAGCACACCCTCCCCCCGGTGCCACCCCGGGTCCCCTGCCCCTGGCCGCGCCGCGCCGCCTGAGGGTCCTGCCGCGGAGCGCCCCGGGCCGCACCGGAGAGCGAGCCCCGAGGGTCGGGAGAGCCCAAGCGTGCGGGCGGGCTGCAGGGCCGCGGGGATGCTCTACGGTTTGACTTTATTAGCCCGAGCCGGGTGCGGGAACCCTCCGGGAGAGGTGCGAGGGCCCCGGCGGCAGCTGCGACCTCCTCGAGCGCGGCCCGGGGCCGGAGCGGGGCGGGGCCCGGGGCCGGTCCTGCCGGGAGAGCTCTGGGCTTCTCCCGGGGCGCTTCACCCTCCTCCCCGACGGGGAGCGGGGAGCTGCATCCCGGAGTGGGGACAGCGAGAAGTGTCTGGGGGTGCTCCGGGCCTGGCTCCCTGCCCGAAGAGACGGACGGGAGGACGGGCGCCGGGTGCAACAGAGCCAGGGGAAAACGGGGAGCACCGACGGGCAGCATGCCTGCCTCTCCGCCCTCCTCCATCCCTCCCTCCGCCTCCCCATCCCTCCCTCACTGTCTGTTTGAGCCCTCCCTCCGGGCAGGACGCGGCGGGCCCGCAACACCGGGTCCTTGAGCGCGGCACCGGGCACCGGACACCAGCGGGGCGAGCCGGGCAGACGGGAAGGCCCCGCCAGCGGCATCGAGTGACCCCAAAGACATCCCCCCTCCCCCCGATATCACAGCCACGCAGGTCCCACGGCGGAGGGGCCATGCCCATCCCCACGGGCACACGCACACACTCGGCCGCTCACGCCCCAGCACACACCCGCGGGTCCCGGACACCACGGTCACAGCTCCCCGCGGCCCACGGGCGCCCTGGCCGGGCTGTGGGGTGGCGTGTCACCGCGGGTCCCCGCGGTCTCACCGTGCCACCCGCAGGGTGCCGGCCGCCCAGCGCTGGGCGGGACGTTCCATTGGCAGCGCGTGTTTTACGTGGAGCAGAGCACAAACCCTTCACCCCCAGCTGTAGCACACCACGCTGTGTGATCGACATCAACAAACACAGCCCCACACTGCAGTTAATTTAATTCCACTCTTCCTGCCCGGAGCTACAGCTCCCTTCATTTTCATTTTTCCTCTGAATTCCCACAACTCAGACCTCTTTGATTTCCAGGTTTAATTAACAATGCTCATTAAATGAATTTTTATTCATTTCTTTTAATATTACCCTGCCACCTGTCTTTAGGAGGCATGGGCTGATCGTTTATTCTAATTTATTTCTGTTAAAGATGGCATTTAAGGGTGGGAGGAGGGATATGAAGAGGTATAGAGGGTTGATCCATTCAAATCTCTTCATCCCCCTCAAATGCTCTTCAAGGACGCTGCTCCTGGAAGTTCTGTATTTATTTTCCACCAGATCCATTTCATTTGCTAGGAAAAATTGGATTGGACATGCTGTATTTTGCAGTTATGTTCCAGTTCATTCTTAATGTCCCTCGCTCGTCTAGTGCGTATAATGTAGAGTCTTTATTCATCTGAAAGAGGTGAAACTGCAAAATCCAGGCAGGAAGGGCTGTGAGTCAGCCTGCACAGGACAGCAGGCGAGCAGGAGGATGGTCCCTTGCAGCAGCTTGGAGGGAAACTGTGTTTCCACCCAAAAATGAGACAGAGCAGAGGAAACCTGCAACACTGACAGACAAAGGGAAGGAAAAACAAAAGGCAGAGCTGTCCCGCTGCCCCTCACGGAACACGCTGGGCAAACTGGGGTCGTGGGAACACATCAGGCTGGGGCAGTGGGCCAGGCCAGCCTGGAGCTGTGGGGCTGTAGGGCTGTGGGGGGCTGTCACCCTCCCCAGCACAGCACAGCAGTGCTCAGGAAGGAGAAAAGAGACCTTGCAACAGACTCTGGGCTTTAGGAAACCCCAGGAGCTACGCTGTCCTGGCACCTTCTCTGGGAGCACAACCAGCACCTCCCCAGCCCTGGGGTCCCGCTCAGCAGCACCCTCAGAGCCCTACAAGAAGCAGAATTGTCCTTGTAAGATGTCCAAGACCCACCTGAATCCTTCACTGCCCCAAGAGCCTCTGTACAGCAGCTGTCTGATGATGAGGGCAAACCAAACCCCTGGGCCTCTCATGGACAGGAGGCACTCGTTAAGCCACCAGTGTGGATGATGAATAATTATTCAATTTTGCTGTCCCGAGGTCCCAGACAGGGCCCAGGACTGTCACACAGGGGGTTGCCAACACACTCTCCCAGCAGCTGCCTGGTTTTGTTACTGGTTCAACCTGGCCAGGACAATTGCTGGCGTCACCTGAGCACAGGAGGCTCAAGCACAGCTCCCTGCTACCTGCTCTTTAGCATCCCTGTTTAAGGACCACAAGTCCAGCTGTGCTTGTGTTTTGCTCTGCCAAACATCCTTTGTGTTTCCTAACAGTGGCATGGTCCTGCTGAGGACCTCAATGCCAGAGCTGCCCCCTCACTCCCCAGCTACAGAGAGCATTCACTGTGAGTCTGGGCAAAGTCTCCATCCCAGGGACCACTTCTTGCATGTGGACCCAAGCCAGAAATCTCTGAAAAACTGGTTTTGTAACAAAGGTCCCAGAGCTCCTTCCCAGGACATCCCCAGCATTGCCACGAGTGTGCAAGGGGCTCAAGGCAGCAACTTCTGCTCTTGAGGGTCAGCAACAAATGTACTGGTGGAGCAGTGTGATGAGAGCACTGAGACTAAAGTATGTGAGCAGAGCTCTTCCCTAGCCAAAGATGAACCAGCTCTTCTCCAGAAGCTCAGCTCCCATCAACACCTCAGGGAAATACAGGCTGCCCCTACTAATTCCCACATCCCCTTCTCAGAAGGAATTTCCTTGCTATGGGTCTGGAGAGCCAGGCAGGGCTTTGGGGAGATCAGGGACCCTGCTGAGGGGTGGGCAGGGAGTGTGGCAGCCCCCTTGTTCCTCAGGCCTCCACTCTCACCACCCCTGCTACATCTCATGGCAGGAGGGAGGGGGCTGCACTGGGTTCTGGCAGCACAGCAGCCAAGTAACAACCTTATGAAATATTTAATTTTATTGCCAGTGCTTTTGGGGTGAGATGAATAAATGCTGTAAGACAATGTATACCATGGTCAGGTTTGCAATGGCATTATGACATTTAAGCTGTCAAAGAGAAATAGAATGTGGATCTGCTCCTCTGGGGCCTTGTCCATTGTGTTGGAGCATAGTGGACAATCATCTTGCTCCTGGAGAGCTTGTCTTGGTGTTGGAAGTGCACTGGGAGATAAAACACAGTTTGCTTTGGGTGTTGCTGGCTGCAATCCCACTCTGTGCTGGGATCTCAAACACTGGCAGAGAGGGGATGTTAGACGATGCCACATCCACCTCTCTGGCACCAGATCATCAGTGCCCATGGATGCCAACTGCCAGGGGCAGAACCTGTGGTTGGGCTTGCAAAGCTCAGGGTGGCTGAGGACACCCTGCAGCCTTTGAAGCCTTGGCCAGGCAGCCAAGGCACCATCTCCCTCGTGTGGGCTGAGCCAGCTGGGCGTGCTGGGGCCTGTGGACTGGCACGCATGGAGCCAGCGGAGATGCCCACGTGGCAGGAGGCTTCCAACAGCTCCAGTGTCCTCCCCTCCTGAACGTGCAGTGCTCACTGTTGTTAGCACTCAGTCTTGGGGAGGCAAAACAGTCTTTTTGGGGGTGCTCTGTCCAAGAATGTTTGGAAAGTGCCCTGGGACAAGAGAGCAGTGATACTGCTCAAGGAGCTCTGCCATCTCCACTGGCATTCAGCCTGGTAACGTCCCAGAGAAAGGTGGGTGTCTCACCCCTTCCACTGTCAGCTCACAGTCAGGAGCTGTGACAGGCTCATGAGGAGCGTGTTTGGTTTCCTGCAAGGAAACATGTACATGACAAGACATCAGGGTCTCTGGGAGGGTCCAGCTCTGGCAGGGCACAGATGGTCCTGCTCACACCTGAGGGGACTTTACACTGAAAAGTGTGAGAATGAGGTGCAGATGCTCCTCTCCAGGCACCTGCTGGTGGCCAAACCCCACTCCCTAAGATGGGGAAGAGTAAAACTGAAGGACTTCCGAGGTTCTTGGTTTGCTCCCAGGCAGCCTCTCAGGGAATTAAAGACCAGCAACCAAAGGCCTCTGTGTTAGGACTATGCTAGTGTTGCAACTGGGGGCCCAGGCTGGACCTCTGGTCAGGTGTTGAAGCTCCAACCACTGCCCATGGGAATGAACCATGGCCAAACCACATCAGCTGCCCACAGCAAGCCCAGCACTGCACTGGGGATAGCAGAACACCCTCCTGGTGATACAGGTCATATCTCTCATTAGCACTAATCAGTGGCTGTCATTAATAGGAAGCCCATGCACCTGACCAGAGGCAAGAGTGTGTACAGGACTGGGAAAGGAAGGTAAAGGCTTTGAGGGTTTGGGTGTTTTTTCTGACACAGCTTTTCCTGCTGGTGTGTCCCTGTGGTGCAGGGATATGTTCCTGGCAGGCTGAGGAGCCTCTCCCAGCCCAGCTCCACAAAGTTCTGCTATTTTCCAAGGCCAGGAGGCTCATTTGCTGGTTTGGCTCGCACTGCTCTGCTGGCAGCACCTGCCTTTGTTCCAACTTGCGCTGGCTGCTCAGGGCTGAGCTGAAAAGATCTGAAGATACTTTCCCTGAGCAGCAGCCTCCTCTCCAGTTGTGTAACGCACTTGCTTTAATAAAGCAGTGAGCCAAAAACACAGTGTAAAGCAGGAATGCACCCAGAGCCAGCCCTCCTTTTGAGGCAGCTTCGTGCTTGATTTTTCCCTTGATCAGACGATTCCACAGCCCCCTCCAATGAGTTGTGATCAACGCCTCGGGCTGGCAGCACAGCCGGTCCCGGCGAGGCAGCAGCTCCCAGAGAACTCCTCGGCTGACACCTGGTGGAAAAGCGGGAGCAGGGAGCGCCGCTCGGCTGAGCCTCAGCAGGCACCCTGTGCAGCTGCTCCCTCTGGGAAATACCCTCGGGATAACGCAGAACTGCAGGGCCGGTGCTACAACGGGTTTACTCCATTGTACATGTGGCCTTTCTCTTCTGTAAAGCAAGATGTTCTTTGGTCTGCAGGGAATCAGCAAGGGGGAATTTACTCATTTTGGCTTTCACACCCTACACGGAGCAGAGGCAGACTGAATCCTTCACCTTGCAAGAGTGGAAATCTCTCCCTGTACATCCCATCCCGGCAGCGAGAGGGAGCAAATAGAAAATCCCATGGATGTACTCTGTGCAGGTGTTTTGTGGGGCAAAACAGGCAAAGCAAGTGGTGCTGGGAAAGTTTTCTAGGTGTGAACTTGGGATGATGGTACCAGTGGAGGATATGAACTGGGGAATCATCCAGCAGCACAGCATCTTCAAGTCACAAGGAGTTATCCCCAGTGCTATCAGTAAATAATAAAGCTTTTCCCATTCCTTCTTCAGCATTCTATGTATAGTTACTAATATATGCAGGACTCAGAAAATAAGGTGAAAACCTGCAGGGCTTACTGTGACAAAACTGTGACCATATTAACTGGAGAAGCAAGCATCCTGTCAGGGCCCAGGGCAGAAAGAAATCCCAGCACTGAGAAGTTTGAAAAACAAACTGTCACAATGTCTTTAATAACAAAACAGGCTATTTTTACAGAGAAATCCTCACAACAGGTCGAGCAAGGGCATAGTGAAACGTTCTGAGGCAGCAGCAGTTCTGCACGCTGATGTGAACAGTGCTGATCACGCTGGGCACTGCTGCATCACTCCAGTTTTGTAAAGTTTGGTCATTTAAATGGTTTTTTTTGTGCCCATCTGGCAGCAAAGAGCAGGGCAGAAGTGCTGAACAGACCTTGTGCAGGTGTCTGGCTTCATTTCCCACCTTGAGTGCTGCTGGCTCCTCCCTGCTCAGCCAGACACTGTTCCAGAGCTGCCATTCCATACAGATTAGCCCACTCCGTGCCGTGGTGGGACAGGATCACATCCCTGCACTGCTCGCTGGCTCTGGCCAGCTCCACCAGCACGGCCTGGAAAGCGGCGACGAGCTCAAAATCCACAGAGGCTGGAGCGACGTGGGACAGCAACTGCGCGAGTCCCTGCAGCCAGCACGCCTGGAGAGCGGCGCGCGGCAGCCAGGGGAGAAGCGGGACGCAGCCAGCCAAGGCCTGCATTCCCAGGAACCAGAGCTCACGGATGTCATCCCAGGCGCTCACGTAGGCGGGTGACACGGCCACGGCCAGGCCATCGCTGCTGGGGTCTGCCTGGGCCGTGTGGGCCTGGGAGAGGAAGCGAATGGCAGCTCCAAAAAACTCCATGGCAGACTGTGTTCCCTGAAGGGCTGGAAGAAAAAGGAAATGGATGTTACAATGCAGAGTTTGCTCACCCAGAGAAAGGCCCTGTGGTGGGGCTGTGCGGAGCAGAATATCTTCCTGCCCTAGAAATCTCTTCATCCCAGTACATCAGCCTGCTGAATGTTTCATGTATTCCTTGCTCCTGAACATTTTTGGTTTATCACTTTTCCAATGACAAACCGGACCAGTTTCCCTTCTATTTGCTGTCTCCAGCCCAATTTCCCAGCTCCTGGTCTCTGCCCACAAAGCACAACGTGGGCTTTGCCAATGGGAACTTCCTTTACCTGCTGACCCCGCGAGGATCCTGGCCATCATCAGGCCCAAAGTGGCAACGTTTGCTGCCAGAACCAGGTGATGCTTCTGGGGCAGCAGAAGTGGAAGAGACTTCAGCAACACATCCATCAAGGAGGAAAAGGTTTTGTCATGCCTAGAGAGAAAATAAACCCTTTTTGACACGTCTCCTGAGCAGAGCCAGAAGCACCTGAGAATGTCAAGGTTAAACACAGCACCAAAAATATAATGAAATTGGGGTTGAAAAAGGAACATCCCTTTTCAGCATAGCACGTTAATAGATCCTCCAGCTTGATGCACAAGGCACCCTTTCTTCCCACTGCCAACCCCAGAGCCAGCTCCCACAGCCCTGTTACCTGACCAGGTCTGGAGCAGTCACAACCAGGTTAAGGAAAACCCCACACATGGTCTGGAGACTCATTTCAGTGCTCGTCAGGGGTGCTGGGGCTGTGGACTCAGAGGTCAGGACCTCCCACTGCTGCAGGAAGTACTCACACAGCAGTGCTGGTGCCCCTTCGGCGATGAGGATGTCCCGGGGCCTGTCCTCTGCTGTCAAATGGCAAAAGCCAGGCAGCAGAAATCTGGAAGGGGAAAGAAACTGGGAGCATGAGGTAGAATGGGTCCAATCCCTGCATTTACATCCATCTCAGGGGAGAAAGCCCCATGGAAGTGGCATGGCAGGGAGAATGAAAACAGAAAAAAATATTTGAGCAGGTTTGTGCTAAAATGCAACAAATGTGTGCTTAAAATGCTCACCTCAGAGCATCCTGGGGTAAGGCAGAGCCCTCTGTGCTGACCTGCTCTGCCTGGGGAAGAGTCACAGCTGGGCTGCCCGCCTTGAAAAGCTTCCTGGCATAATCAACCAGGAAAGGCAAGAGGTCACAGATTTCCTGCTTGAGGGAGGATGTCTCTTCGGCCATCCAGGCTCCAAGGACTCGAACAGAGGCAAAGATGAAAGGATCTTGCAGGTCCTCCCGTTTAACCTGCACAAAGAAAGCAAAGTGACACATTATTGTCACTATACATCAACTACCACAGTCCTGGAAATCACAGTGGGTCAAGAGGGAGAGTTTGCTCCACACAGAGCCACCCCCACAACCTGCTCTTTGTTAAAAGCCCTGCATTACCTGTCTCAAGTAGAATATTACAGCTCCAAATGCCTCCTCCATAATCCTCATGAGCTGCACTTTCTGCACATTTTCTAGCAGAGGTTTCTCTTCCCTCAGGCACTCCTGGATCCCCATCTCCATAAGGACATAGCAGGCTGTCACCACTTCCTTCTTCCCCTCCACCTCCATGGGATCTGGCTCCTCCAGGGTCAGGCGGACCTCCACACAAGCCAAGTTCACCAGCAGGGCCAGGAACTTGCTGCCAGCACTCCCTGCTGGGATCCACTCAGCCCCACAGGCCTGCACGAGGCTGGCCGCGAGCTTCAGAGCGGGGTCCCGCTGCGACTGGCTGAGTTTGCTGCCCAAAACGTCAGCCAGCCCTTTGTAAAGTCTGCAGAGGCACTCAGAGCCCTGAGAGCTCTCTGTGAGAGGAGGTGACAGGGGGATGAAGTGAGGCAGAACCTCACACAGCTCAAATTTGGTCATGTCTTCAGCCTTGAGGAAGTCATTGGAGAGCTTGCTGAGCACAGCCAGGAGCTGTGGAGCATGTCTCTGCCAGCACTTGGCCTCTGCTATGGCCAACAGCCCCATAAGCAGTGTGAGGGCACGCTCAGAGCCGTGACCACCATTCAGGTAGGCCTGGCACAGGGCAGACACTGTCCCTTTGGTCACCAACTCCCTGGGGCCCCTGGCCGTGGCCAGGACAGCGCTGAGGCACTGGTACACATCATCGACCATGGATGCGCTGTCCGGGTCGCAGGGGGACAGCAGGACGTCATTGAAGGTCGGGATTTTGTTCAGGATCTGGGAGTGCCCAGCTAGCTCCGGGTCGGTGCAGAAACAGGCCAGCAGGGTGAGGCCGAGGGCACGGAAGGTGTGCGGGGGGCAGCCGGCTGGGGGCTGCTGGGAGATCAGCAGGCGGGTCGGGAATGTGAATCCGATCGCGTCGAAGATCTGGCGGCGGGTCTTGGCATCCACCTCTCCGGCTCGGACTGCTTTGGTCACCTACGAGGCAAAACAGGAGCGAGCGTGAGCATAGCAAAAGGATTTGGTACATGCACAGGATGGAACTGCTGCAAATCAGAAACCAAAACAACTTTATTTAGTGCAGGGAAGTACGCACTGAGGTGGCACTTGGTCCAAGTGCTAATCCAGAGGTTTACCACGGTGTTCCAAGACTGTGGAAGCACTGACCGACCCTCATCACACCCAGGTCAAGGCCAGGTTCCCTTGCTTTGCTGAAGGGAAACCCAAAGCTCTGAAGCAGCTTGTTCTGAGCTCCCAATCCCCACGTCCCCCGGGCACTCCCGTGTCCAGCAGGGTGTTTGGCCTCCCCTTTGCCCTCTCTTGAGGCCATCCCGCACTTCCTTACCAGGAGCAGCGCTGCGAACTGCTCGCTGTCGTTCCTCGCACCTCTGAGCACACCGAGGCACCGCTTCAGCGTGGCGTGCCTGTCCCCGGACTCCGAGGCCATGGCCGGGAAGCGCGGCTGAAGGACTAGAGGGGAACACGGGCAGCCTTTCCTCGGCCGCTTCCCACACGGCTCCGGCCGCTTCCCTCACAGCTACGACCCCTTCCCTCACGGCTCCGGCTCCGGCTCCGGCTCCGGCCCCTTCCCTCACGGCTCCGGCCCTGTCCCTCACGGCTACGACCCCTTCCCTCACGGCCCCGGCCGCTTCCCACACGGCCCCGGCCGCTTCCCTCACGGCCCCGGCCGCTTCCCTCACGGCCCCGGC
The DNA here is from genome assembly GCF_031753505.1 of Anomalospiza imberbis. Classification (NCBI taxonomy): domain Eukaryota; kingdom Metazoa; phylum Chordata; class Aves; order Passeriformes; family Viduidae; genus Anomalospiza; species Anomalospiza imberbis. Next base: position 4,143,823 of record NC_089705.1, read on the forward strand.
CGCTTCCCTCACGGCCCCGGCCCTGTCCCTCACGGCTCCGGCCGCCTCCCTCACGGCTACGACCCCTTCCCTCACGACTCCGGCCCCTTCCCTCACGACTCCGGCCCCTTCCCTCACGGCCCCGGCCCCTTCCCTCAGGGCGCCCCGCCTGCGGGCGCACACCGCCCGCCCCGCCTGCCCCTCCAGCCAATCCGCTCGCCGCCTCCGCGCCGCCGGCCAACCGCGTGCCGCCTTGTTGGGCGGTGCCCGAAGCCGCCGCCTCCGCGCGGAACTGTGGGCAAATCACCTGTGGCTGCGCGGCCTCCGCGCCCGCCCCGCCCGGTGCGACCGGGACCGGCGGGGGAGCGAGCGGCGGGGACCCGCGGCTCCGCAAGCCCTGACACCGCCCGCACGGCCGGACCCAGCCCTGCTGCCGGGAGGCGGCGGTTCAGCTTCCGGGTGAGCGTGCCGCCGCCATGGCCGCGGGGCAGGAGGCCGCGGTGCCCCCGGGCCCGCCGCGCTGGAGCCCCGGCCGTGCCCGGCGCTCGGTGCCCGCCTGAGCTCGCCGAGGAGCCGCTGAGGAGCCGCCGAGCCTCGCCATGCTCCCTTGGTACGTACGCGCCGGCGGCACGGGGCGCTGCCGCCTCCCGCGGGGCTCGGGCCCGGCCCCGGGGGCTCCGTGCCGGGCGCTCCGGCCGGGCAGCTGCGGGCACCGGCGGTCTGGGGCGGCGGAAAGTTTCCTCAAGGACCTGTTGGCTGAGCGGGCGCGTGTTTCCATCCTCCCCCTTGAAGTTTTCCTCCCGTGGCTGTACCCGCTCTGCTGCGGACGGTTGAGTGTAATTTCTCGAGGTGTAACAAGCTCTGAGTGCTTGAGGAGCGCTGGTGGATGTGGCTGTGACAGCATTCCCTGTGACAGCATTCCCTGTGACAGCATTCCCTGTGACAGCATTCCCTTTGGATTCTTCAGAACTGGCCTATTTAATGCCGTTTAGTGCCTAATGATGCTTTCATTGCTCCCTTAAAACACATACTATTTATTACCTGTGAAATAATTAATGTTCTCCTACCGCATCACCCAGAGATAATTTGCATTCAGTTAGCACATGGGGCTGTTAAATAGCCTTTGGCATGAGAAAGGCAGAGAAGTTTGGTGATCCCTGCCCTGTGGGGCAAAACCAGAAGCAAACCAGGGCGTTAGCTCCCAGTTTCCCAGCGTTGCTGTGCTCTGTTTCCCTGTTTCTGGCTGGCACCAGCCAGCACGGCCGTGCCTGTGATGCCATCGCCGGGCAGATGTGCAGGGGTTGTCAGTGCCTGCGTTATCCTCGTGCTGCTGCTGGGTGTCCAGTCCTCAGGCATATTTGAAACTGGAATTTCCCAAATGCCTGGTTGGAAACCAGTGGACAGCTACTGTGATATCAGATGAAAAATGGGGTCTGGAGGAGAAAACCACAAGGGAAAGGCTCTCTGCACTCAGCACTGGGAGCTGTGCCACTACAGACTTCATTTTGGTATCAGGCATTGATAGTTCCTTAGCAACAGCTGGACTAATCGCAGCTGATAAGACATTCCTTTTCCTCCACAAATGCTCTGTTCACTTTGCACTCTCGCTGGATCTATGCAGGAGCATTTCAATTGTCACTGGATGTTTTGTGTTTCATACCCTACGTGTTTCTAGAGCCCTGCTGCTGCCCACAAAGGCCATGGAGAAGAGGTTGGAAGCCAAGCCCAGCATCAGCACCCGGTTCCTGTCCCGATACTGCCTGGGAAAAGCTGTGAGGGAGCTGGGAATTCTGCAGCTGTTCTACCTGTGCACTTGCCTGTGTGCCTCGTGCTCCTCTGCAGGTGACTCTTCTCTTCTCTCTGGGACTGTGTGTATGGATTTTTATGGTCTTTATCCCTCTTACTTGTTTAAAATTCTCTGACAGAAAAGTGAAATGATTTACTGGTGGACATTGTAGGGTTGGTTTATTATTGGTTTCCTTTTTAATTGTTTTTTTAACTGAGAAACCAAAGCAGTTGTTTTTTTCAAACCAAACAAAGCACCACCCTTAGCAGTTACTAAATGAGCTCTCAGAAGTGTAGCTTGTGTCTCAGAGAGAGCTCTTTCTGACCTTAATTTTTGACAAAAGGGACAAGTGATAATCTGGAAAATAATTTAATTTAAGGAAAGCAACTTGGAAAGGCAGGAATGTTTTTTAGCCCTAAGATGTTTAATGCTCTTCCCAAGAGCAGTGTGTCAGAAGTCTTTATTTACCTACAGGCAATGGTTATGTTTGTTTTTTTAATTTCCTGTTCAAACTTGAGCAACCAACCTCCTGCTCAAGTAAATAACCAAGGCAGTGGCTTGGATGGAAGTTTTCCTCTAATGGATTGTGTGATGTTTGGTTTGGGAAGGGGGTTGGTTTGCTTTGTTTCCCATTTATGTGGACTTGTTCTCCAGGCAGCTGCAGCCTCCCTGTTGTGTTACCGGACCTTCCTGGACAGTTCCCAGTGGCAGATTTGATTAAGCTAATGAGCTGTGTGATCTTAATCAGCTAATTTAGACCCTGGAAAAACATGTTTGTATTCCTGGTCCTAGCAAAGGGTTCTGTGTTTGAATGATGAGTGTTTCCTTGTCAACTGAGCTTCCTGCCTACATTTCCTGGCTTTAGTAATTTCTTGGAAGTTTAGAGTTAGAGCTCCTATGAGACTCCTCGAGGGTGTTCTAGACCGTGTTGGTTTGTTTAAAGGCTGCTCTGCTTGGGAGAGTTAAAGCCAGGACTCATAGACTTGTTGAAGTTGGAACAGTACAGGTCTGACATCATCAAGTCCCACAGTTAAATGAGTGAAGAGTCCATTAAATTAAGGCTTTTACGTGTGCAGAAATAAATATAATTACATGGGCATAGTTACTCTGATGTGGACATTTTTTCCATTGCAGATTTTTTGTTATTTTGGGCTTGTTTGTGAAGCTGAGGAGGAGTTATGGCTGCCTAGAAATGAGCGTGGTCATGTGGAGTTATGCAAGGGGGACTGTGTTGACATAACTGACTGACTGACTGTGTGGCAGGTTTAAAAAGTCCATAGAGTCAAGTCTTTAATCATTAATCTGCTATCAGGCAGGATTAACTGCCTGGGCAAGTCTGTAAACCTGAAGTTATTAATAGAAGCTGTTCCTGTGTGTTCCATTCCCCTGCTGCTCAGCAAAGCTGTGAGCTGCATCCCTGGGACAGGAACTCCTGAGTTCCTGGGAAGAGCAGTTTTCTCCTCTGATGTGACAAAACCAGTATGGAAAAGTGACTAAGCACACCCACTGTGCAGGTGTCTTGTGACTTGTGTGCTGCTGAGCTTAGGAGGGAACTCATCTTCAGGAATGTTCCTGCTTTCCACAGATGAATGCAAGTGTAGATTCTGTTTTCTCCCAGGGCACGTAGAGTTGTCTGAATGTTTGGTGCCCACCAAAGGCCATGGAATTTGAAAATGCAAAGTGAAAATCAGTATGTGAAAATTCACATCTGGCGTGCTGGGAGTTGCCTGTTCACTTCTGTCATTCCTGAGAGTTATCTGAGTTTTAAGCTGTCCATGTACAGCAATTCAGAAGAACATACTGGCTAATTTCAAATAAATATTTCCCAAGTGGCCCTTAACAGAGTTCTGGAAATGAAATGTAGCCAAAATATTATTCAAATCTTGTTTTAGCAGTGTGTTAAAAGAGAAGCAGAATGCTCTCAGCATGGTAGTGTTGTGTCATCCAGGCTAAGTCGTGGCTCTGACATGCTGAGGAGATGTTTCTGGGGATCCAGGCTTTACATTTGAGATGAATAAATATAATACCTGTGTTATGTAGTGATTTGTCACAAGGGATATCTTTCCTGGGAGCATTTTTAGATGTGCCCCATTCCGTTTGTGCTCCAGTTCTAAGCCTGATACTAGAAACTGCTGCTGAATTTCACTGCTTCCATATCAAGCCTTAATTTGAGTGGTATGTGTGAGCCAGGCCTGACACATGACGAGAGATGGATGAGCAGTGGTGGAGGAGGAGGAGGAGGAAGGATTTTAGGAATGTAGGAAGCAGCACATTTCCCTCATGCACAGCAACAGTGATTCACCTTTGACAGAAAGGGAATTTTACAGGCAAAATGTAAATCTGAGTGGATGAGATCCTGTTGAAATTCACAGGAATGGTGTAATTCTTCGATTTGTTATTGTTTCTCCAAGTCTGGAGAGAGTGTGTGTGCATACACATGGGTTTGGTGTGTACACACGTTCCATATTCTGTTCTAATTCCAGCCCCATCAGGTTGGTGCCAGGAGCTTGTCCCTGCCTGTGGCTGTGACAGTGGTGCCAAGGACTGGCAGTCCAGGCATTTCAGGTGTGATGAGGTTGGTTGTTGCCCTGGGCACACAGATTCCCTGTCTGCTCTCTGTCCAAGGAAGTGCTGTGTATTGATGAGGTGTGATGAGGGTGCTGAGATTTTTAAAGGTGCTGATGTCAACTTTTCTTGCTGTAGAACATCTGCAGAGTTTCTTTTACACATTTCATTGCTCGAGTGAGAAGCTTCTCCCCCTTCTGCACAGAGGTGGATTCAGGCACTTACAGGGAGCTCTGTCCCCCATGACTTGGTCACTAAACTCAAGTTCATTCTCAATCTGGATATTGTAATTTAAATTCAGACTTTATTTTAATGGAGAAAAATGTTTCCAGTTTGTGTTGTGTTCAAGAACTTCATTATTGACAGGGAGGGAGCCAGATCTGGAGCATATTCTCCAGCTGCACAACCTCCCAGTCCAGCAACACTGTTTGTAAAGTAATCTTCCAATGACCTATTATTGCTTGGATGCTGAACACAGCACAGTGTAACAGTCCCATAGGTCATTAGGCTATTTTTAGGGAGTCCTTAATCTGCAGAGCTCTGAATTTTGGAAGCCTTTAATCCATTGATCCTTGCAAGCACTCAAAATTTTCATGCTAAGAAAAAAAGAATCTATATGCAAAACAGTTGCTGCTTTACTGCAGAGCTGAGACCTTAAGTGATTTGACTCTTAACTGAAATTATGTCAAATGTTTGAGGATTTTTAATGAAAAACACTATGGCAGGGTGGGTGGCAAGGCTTTGCCTTGCAGAACTCTTTTCTAGAAACTGTTAAAAACTTCCTAAGTGGAGCAGATTCAGTCAGAATAAGCAACTGATGTCAAATATCAGCATGGAAGAGTTAAAAATGCCTCTGTACTGTTCACCAAGCCAGTGCCACTGTTTGAAGTGTTTTCTTTCTAAGCAGACTACTATGGGCAGAGAGGCAAGGCCATAACTGGCTAGAGTAAAGAACTCTGTTTGGGATTTCTGGGTCCAGCTGCTCAGTGTGGGCATTATGGGCTCCTCTGAAACAGGACCATTTCTGTCTTCACTTCTGCTTCTCCATCCCTGTTGGAAAGGGTGGTGGTGGCTTAGGTAGGAGGAGCAGATTGTTCCTTAAAATCTTGTGTAAGTACTGGAGAGTGAGGCTAGGTAGAGATTCTGAGAAGTCAGATTTACTTTCCTGTGTCTCTCTCCTGCATTATTCCTGTGCCCCAAATTCATCTTAACAATAGTGATGAGATCTATTATCCACTGCTTTGAAGGAATGAGAATTGTCTGTTTATCTCCCTGAAGGTTAGTTGTAGTCAGGTGGGGGTTGACCTCTTTCACCAGGCAGCAACTGACAGAACAAGAGGACACAGTCTCAAGCTGCGTCAAGGGAAATATAGGTTGGATATTAGGAAAAAGTTTTTTACAGAAAGGGTGATAAAGTACTGGAACGGACTGCCTGGAGAGGTGGTGGAATCACCGTCCCTGGATGTGTTTAAAAAAAGACTGGATATGGCACTCGATGCCATGATCTAGTTGAGGTGCTAGGGCATGGGTTGGACTCGATGATCTTGAAGGTCTCTTTCAACCCAGACATTCTGTGAATTTCTGTGAATTTCTGTGAATTTCTGTGAATTTCTGTGAATTTCTGTGAATTTCTGTGAATTTCTGTGAATTTCTGTGAATTTCTGTGAATTTCTGTGAATTTCTGTGAATTTCTGTGAATTTCTGTGAATTTCTGTGAATTTCTGTGAATCTTCCCTTCTTTTTCCCAGATGAAAACTGGAATGGATCTAAATGCGAGCTGGGGAGGATCCTGCTTGGCGGCCGTTTGAGATCGTGGGCAGGTCACCATTTGCAGCTTCTGGAAGGGTTCCATACTCTGAGCTCCTGTCAGACCACTTGCTGCCAGCACCCCACCTGTGATGCCTTTTGGTTCTTGGAAAATATGTGCATCCAGGTGAACTGCACCATGCCTGGCACATGTCAGGCCAACAAGACTGGCTTTTCAGATTCTGTTTTGGTGTTTTTAAAGAAATCAAAAAGCACAGAGCACTTGTTAAACTTCCATATGGAAGGTGACATGAAGACTTGGAGTCACAAGTGGTTGGACTGGGACATCCCTGTCCAGAGGAAGAAAAGACTGCGGAGATCATTCCAGAAGTGGAAGTTGGCAGGTAACAGGGTGCAGCTCCTGAGAAGGGATCTGCCAGAGAACTCCAGAAGCAGCAGAAGCAAAACAGAACGCTTGAAGGATCAGGTCCTGAGGCACTTAGTGGCAGACAGAGCTGCTTCTGAGAAGGAAAAACAAAAGCAAGACTTGCTGAAAAATGGACAGAATCCAAGAGAACTGAACCCCAGAAGCCCACTCCCTCCTAAGGGCAATAATGTGAACAGGTCACAGGATGGCGACTTGCCCCAGGTAAGTGGGTGCTGGGGCTGGGTTGGAGCTGTCTGGAGCAGCTGCTCTCCTCCTCAGTCTGGCTTTAGGTTGATTTTTTGACTTGGAACTGCCCAGTGATGGGATACCTTTTCAGGTTACCAGTTTTCAGCCTCCTATCAACAAGGCACCACCAGCGGTTTGGGGGTTTGTTTGGGTTTTGGGGTAGGTTTTTCCCCCCCTTTTCTTAATTGGGATAAACTTAAGTGGGAAGGTGAGGCAGGACGGAGTCTATGATAATGCTTATACTCTGTATAATCACACAGTGTGCTTGCCAGATGAGAAGGAAAGGTGACATGTCAGTGGGAATTGTCTGGGAGCTGAAAACTGTTACCTGTGAAAGTACCTGTTCAGATCCACACAATAAAAAAAAGCTGCTTTAATTTAAATGCTGAATCAAGGCAGTTTAAATACATTATTTTATAGAGTCATGCAGAGAGCTCACAGTGTACTTCAATGTCAATCTGCTTGCTTGAGTTGGCATCTTAATTCCAAATCTTCTCTTTTTTGAAGAGTGCTCCAGTTTTTCAAATCCTCCAAAGCTTACCTTGGCACTGGGTGAATGAAATCAGTTTAGTCTCTTCTCCAAATACATGCAGTGTTAAGCCAGTACATCATGATGTTACAGAGAATTTGGCACATTTGAATTGTTAAGTGATGTTTGTATTTTTAAGTCTGCAAATGATTTTTCGAGCCTTATCTCAAAAATGCTTGTGCATTCCTGATGGTGAAATATAATTTTACTTTGTTAAACTGCTCCTGAAATAGCTTTTGCCATGTTTCAGGGATTTGGCTTTGTACAAAACTGGTGCCTCTGGTTCTGGAAATGCTGAAGTTTTCAAATCCTGGTTGCAGGTAGGGCTGTGACTGCCTGAGCCACCACCCTGGAGCAGGATGTGGCGAGCAGCCAAGGGACGCTGCCGAAAGCTCCCGGGCAGCCTGGGTGACATGTGAAACCAGGCACTAAAACTTGACAAATGTTTGATTTTCCAGACCCCCCCACCCCCCAGCATTTGAGGCTGACTTGAGCTCAGATTTCTCTCTCCCCTGCAATGCTGCAGCATTTCCACCCTCCCTGTTCTTTCTTCCTCCTAGCAGTTGAGCTGAGCATGGTGACCCCATTCTCTCAGCTGTCACACGTGTGAGGAGATGTCTTTGCAGCCACTCTGAAATGTCTTCTCTTGCTCTTGGGGAGCAGTTTTTACCTCTCCCTGCTTGTTCTTTTTGCAGTTTTGCTTTCCAGGTTATCCTGCTATTACTGTCCAATGTGTGTCTAGTAAACTGGTTGCAAATATTAAATTACACTGATTAATCAGCTTCTGAATGTTACTGAACATGCAGGATTTCCCATCTTTAGGAAGTGCTCCCATTGTCATTAATGTGCACTGTTGGATGTGTGCTGGGGAAAGGTTTTTACTCTCCTTGATGATTTTTGCTAATGACAAAGTCCATGTCTGTTAATGAAATGCAAGTTCATAAAAATAAAAACGTTTTACTAAAATATGCTGACGTGATGGAATTCCTGGCATTTGCATTTTTGAGGTTTAGGATGGAGTTTTTGAGGAGAAGGAAGAATTAAAATATCCACCTGGGCTAATTCTGGGATTATTGAACCATCCAGCTTTACCTGCAAAATGCAAAGCCAGCTCTGCAGCTGTCCTTGCACTTCAAATCCAGGAGCAGTTTAATGTGAGCCAAGAATACAACACTGGGGACTGTGTTCTTGGGACATGGGCAGACCTTCCAGGAGGGAGGTATTCCAAGCTGGGTTAGTTATGGACCAAAATAAAGTTACACCCATGCTGAAATCACTAGAATTTCTCCTGGGCTACATTTGGCCTAAACCATGGAGCACATGGCTGGGTGTTTAATGCTGTTCTTTAGGAAGGGTTGGAAGATGGGGACAGTACTGGCTGTTCATACCTGAGAGCATCAAACATCTGAAGTAGGAAAGAATATTTGAAATCAAAGAGCTTTTTCTTCTTTGCTGCTGCTGAGCATTGAATGTATGGAAGTCAAATCTTCTCCTTTGGTCTTGCAAGCTCAGAGAGAAGGAAAATGATAGTTTTGGGAAAACATTGCCTCTCTGGGTTTTAATTTTCGTCTTGCAGTTCTGATGGCTCCACAAACATCTGCAATGGCATTTGCTAATGTGCAGTGAGCATTAATTTCTGGTTTTACTGTATCCATGCTATGGAACAAGCATAAACCACAGTGCATCCTGCTTATCAGCCCTTAACTAAGGGAGATTGGTACTTTTTCATTAAAGGGAGTGACATTTTCCAGGCACCAGGTTTTTTCTGTCTCGTTGTAAAATTCCTTGTCAATTTTAAAATACAGCCACACGTTTAATAGCCAGTCAGGAGAAGCATTTGAGTGCAGCACTGCTGATGAGCAGGGCTGCTGCAGCACTGCAGCAGCTCTGCAGGCAGACTGGGAAAGGCTGGAGCAGGAGTGTTGCAACAGAGCCAGAGAACTCATTCCTGCCCTCACATCAAGCCCACTGTTTGGCTAGTGCTGTCACACTTCCTGCAAGCTTTTCATCCACAAGGAATGAGGAAATGTCTCTCTTTACCACCAGCACTAACTCAGTAAGGGTTTGTGACATTACCTACATTTTAGGGTCTTCACAGATATGCAGATACTGCAGACAGCAAGGACACCATCTAAGCTGAAAAGAGCCCATTTTGTAAATTCAGACCAGGCCTATTTAAATTAAGAGAAAATTCCAGAACAGAGGTGTTTTTCTCTCAAATAACTTTGGCTTAGTGTGGATTCTCATGCACAGGGCTGCTCTAGTCCCTCTAACAGACATGGGACTCTCAGACAAGGACACTGGGTTATTTGTCTCAGGCCAAAGGCATTTAGGGGTGGAATCAAAATTGTCTGAGGCTCCTGTGTTGACTCAGGCCAATGTGTCACTCCTCTCTATTTTCTAAGCTAATAAGATAGGACAGCTGGCAAACTTCTAGTCTCCTTGTCACTTATCCCCAAGAATGAAATAATCTGTTCTTTGCTTATAGAATTCAGAGTTATGGAGCAAAGATAAGAAATGTCTCAGCTTGCAAGCATTAGAGGCATTTTTGACTGTTGTGTTGCCCCAGGCAAAGCTTATCTAATTCCAGCTCTCCACAGACATTTGGCTGTCAATTCATCCTGAAGATTTTTGGAAGGAAGAGGATCTCTTAACTTTAAAGTGGGTTTTTTTTGGGAATTAAAAATGAGTCAAGAAAGCATTCAGCTCACTAGAAATACTGCCAAGCAAAGTGGGGACTCTGCTGTGGCCAGCAGGTGAATGCGAATCTGTGTATTGTTTGTGACTCTTGTTCTTGTGACCCTTTTGAGTTGATTCTTCAGAAGTAAAAAGTGGCTTCCCATAGTGGTAGGAAGTCATGGGAACATTCTGCTCCTGTGCCTTTCCTAAAGAGTCTGTCTCACTTGAGTTTCTGCCTGGCTGTTCCCCTCTTTCTCCTGCCAGCATTTCAAACTTTATCTTGAGGAATGGGAGTCAGTACCCTTTGCATTTGTCAGTGAGTGGAAGATGATACAGCTTGGGACATCCAGCTGTCCTGAGGCCACTGAGGAAGAGCAGCATGCCAGATTTTTCCTGCATGGATTCCAAAGAATCCATACTTTTGTTTAAGTAAGCCCATTAGCAAGTAACCAAATAAAGGAAGACAGCTTATATCTGTAACACTAACAAATAGTGTTTGATTCTTTGGTACATAAAGCTCAGATGTTAATCAAACAATTGTTTTACATTCTGTGAGCAAAGTGAGCTATGGTGAGAGGAAATTATTTGCCCAAGGCTGAAACAAAACCTTGCAGAGATGCCCTCAGTGCCTTCACTGCTGCTCCTGGCTTGGCTGGTTGTTCAGTGTGGGCAGCACAGCTTTATTTTTACAACCAACATTTAGTGTTTTCTAAAGCCCAGCCCATTTACTGACAAGGATGTTGCCCACCATGGTCTGGAGTGTTTTCCCAGTTCCTGTTTCCTGAACTGAATGCCAACAGCGTGGTCTAAAAGCTTGAGTATATTTTCCCCAATAAGAGCTTTTAATCACTCCTCTAATGGGGAGTAGTGGTGGGAAATCCAGCTCCAAAGCACTTTCTGAGTCAAAGATGGTAAATTGCTCCATTTTGAATATTTAGCAGATGTTCTCAAAATAGAGTTAGCTAAAAAAAAAAATGTGCTACACACATGGACTTCACCGTGGAGGATGAATTGTCAGGAGTGTGGCCTGGCAGGCTAGGAACTGGAATGGGGCTAGGTAAAAGGAATTTTCTGATAAAAGAAAGGAAATTGTTCCTGCCACTCTGATTATTTTCAATCAAGTGGCTCATCCTGTGTGGATGTGAGTACTCTTTGTGCCCTCCAGCTCCTCTCCCTGCCCCAGCAGCATCTCCTGGGGCAGGCACACAGGGAGCTCTTCACCTTGCTTTGAAGAGTGATTCCAAAATAAATTTCCTCTTGCTGTAACAATTCAGTTGTTACATAAAAATGCCACTGCAATTCTCCTGCTTCATGTTGGCCAATTGCATGGCTTCAGGAAAAGGAAATCACAGCCAGAGTAAATGAGCCCCAGTTTGTAGTCCCTGTCTTCAGGGGCTGTCTGATCCCACCTTTCTGTTCTTTTTTCTCCACTCACTGCAGTTTTGAACCTGGATCTTCTCTTATATTTGCCATATCAACAGCCTTGGTACTTAAATGCTGTAGCTAAATCTGGTGTTAACTGGTGTTCGGCTGGGGTAGAAATGGCCTGTCTGCTGTGGAGGAAGAACATGGAGAAACACTTCAGAAGAGAGAAGGGGAAGCTGTAAAAATTCCTGCTTCTGGAAAAACAAACCGGGGATTTTTCAGCCTCTCTAATTGTGGAGGAGGAGAAAGGCAACTTAAAACTGCCATTCAGTGTTCAGGTCAAACTCAGACAACTTCTTCCTTTACAGATCCACACAGGAACATCTGCACCAGAATCATCCCTGCTGGCTACGTTCTCCAGCCCTGTGGCACTGGACTTGACAGCTCCAGGGAAGACTGAGGAGCCTGGGCAGCCTGATGATGCCCATCCTCAGTTTCCCACAGCCAGCCCCGTGCCTGTGAAAAGCACAGCAAAGGCACAGGCAGCAACTTCTGTACCCAGTGGAGTCCCCACAAACAGCAGTGTTCCTACAGCCCAGAGCAGCACTGCTGCAGCCCCAAGCACTGCTGCCACCACCCCAGGTGAGGACTTGCAGGGCTCCAGCAAATGTCACCTGCTCAGGCTTTTTCAAGCCACAGCAGTGTGGAAAAATAGGAGATAATTATGGTACCTTGGAGAAAATACTGAGGCATCTGTGTCAGCACACTTGCTGTCAGATCTGAGTAACTCTCGAGGTCTGGAATGGGACTTGAGCATCATAAATCTGCATGTGACCATTGCATGTGAGGACAGCTGGGAATTAACGGGGATATCTTAATTCCCAAAGTGAAGGCTGAGATGTGATGCAGGGCAGAGTCCTGGGAAGTGTTTTTCCAGTAGCCTTGGCATGCTGCTATCCATCAAATCCAGCAGAAACCTTAATGTGTGCTCAAAGAAGGGTGTAACTGATTATTTTCTGTCCCTGAAGTGTCACTGCACAGTTCAGCCGTGGAGAACAGTGTACTTGGCTGTTAGCCCAAAGCGTTGCTTTGCAGCATGATGATGTTTCTGTTCACACTGGTATTTCCTAAAACAGACTGTTGAAAATGCATAAAGGCCAAAATGCCCTTTGGCAGCTCTGTTCCCTCAGCCAGGCTGTCAGTTCTCCCTGTAGGGATGGCTACGCACAGGGAATGGCGTGTACTGCTCGTGGGCTGTCTCAGAATTCACTTTATCCAGTGTGCTCAAGCATTCACAGCTGAATTTCTTTTGAATTTAGGGTTCCTTTCCCTTACAAGGGAACAAATGGAAAGTGTAAGGGAAGCACTGCATCCAAAGATGGTTTTGGCAGGAAGCTCATTGGCTGCTTGTGCTGACAAGTTAATGGTTTGTTTTTTGGTTTGTTTTTTTTAAGGGCTTACCCCAGCTAAAACTGGAAAATATGTTTTAAACATCTTCATTGGTTTGTCTCGGAAGACTAATATAGCCAGGGCCTCCTGGTTTTGCTAACCAATGCAAAGATGATGTAAAGACTGGTTTTTCCAAGGTTTTTTATCTGTTTGTCTGGGTTTTGTTTTTATTATTTCCTAATGAGTTCTGATTGCTTTTTTCCTTGGAACTGTTTGAAGGTGAAAGACTGATGGAGTATTTGAGAGGGGAAAAAAAAGGTGGTTAATTCCACTAGCTATTAAAATTGGAAGATACATAAATAATAGATATTAAAGGTGGGAAAATAGCTGAATGTCTAAGGTCCTTTTTTCTCATTTTTTTAACTTGGATTTTTTGTGCATACCTCTGAAACATTGTCTTTGACAGGGTCAAACTAAAGAAAGACTATTTAGTCTTAATAATAAAAACCAATAATAAAAAGACAAATATAAAGCAAATGGGAAGGGAGGAGAGAGATGAGGAGGCCAAGAGGTGTTTTTAAGAAATGTGTTGAAATTTCTGGTTATCTTAATGCTAATAAAAAGCAGGAAAAAATATGTCTCTGGCCACAGTTTTCAAGGTTACCCTGTAGTCTTTCAAAGCAACCTGTCAGTTTATTTGAAATGGAATGGCAAGAAAATTTTGAGCAGGGTTGGAAAAGAAAATAAAAATAAAAGGACCAGGTTTGTATCTTGAGCTTCCATACCCAGTGTGGCAGCTATGCAAGTTTAAAAAAATTCTCTTAGCCCTCAAGCAGTTTTTCAAAAAAGAAATTCTGTGGATTCTTTATATATTTGTGAAGCTCTGGAATTGCAGTTTGGAAGCAGCAGTGTTTGTCTTGCTGTGCCATGAGCCTGCAGCTGAGTTCTCTGCCAAAAAGCTGTCAAGTAAAACCCTTCCCATCCTGCTGGACCTGGGTGAGGAGACTCCCCTGTGCAGGGCCCAAGGACCACGTTTCAGCACAGTATCTGCAAAGAGAGAGGTGACTGAGTAATTTTGGGCTTGTCTAAAAATTGTAAACCCCCATTAGTGCTTTTACATTGACAAGGAGAGCGAACCTGAAAGGGGAGGTCTCTTAAGCAACGGGATGTTTACAAAATACATCATCATTTGTAGCTGGGGTTTATTCAACAAACTGAAACCAGGGTGGATATTTTTTTTCCTGTTCCTCTCCAATTCTGTGTTTGTCCCTTTCAGCTATGAAGGAGCTGGTGGTTTCTGCTGGAGACAGTGTTGAAGTGACCCTGCCAAAGAATGAAGTTCAGCTGAATGCATTTGTGCTTCCTGAACCACCACCTGGTAAGGCTTCCCTGGGAATTCTGCTAAGGGCTTGGGATGTGAAAAAGCAAACAGGGATGTGAAAGGGCTTGGGATGTGAAAAGGCAAACAGTCATTATGTATGGCATGTAATAAGGGCAGTCTTGAAAATGTCTTTTGTCAGAGAGCACTTTCCTGTGGAAATTTTTCATACTTGGCTATTACCTCGTGCTGCCTCTCGGAGAAAACAGTGAGACACAAACAAAATGGAAAGTGCTACAAAGCCAGTGGATTTGGGAGATTGTGGGAAGAGATGGGAGAAGAGATGGCACATTCTCAGGGTGCTGTGTGAGGAAGAACTGGATTTTTAGCATCTGTTCTTGATATTTGCTGATAGGACTGAGCTGTATTAGCAAGTGATCGAAATCTGAATGGGGGTATTTACCTACTGAGGAACACATTCTATACACTCCTCATTTAATCATGCAAATTGTTGGAAGCTATTTTTAAAGTTCTTATCTTAACTCTGTCCACTGTTGCAGTGGGAGCTGTAGAGGCAGGTGTGTTCCATGTTGTGCGACAGCAGGGATTGATTCATTCCTGTTCAAAAATTGGCATTCCTGTGTCTGCAGGATCTGAGGATGTGATAAGGCTTTTCTCTCTTATTATCTTGGAGCTGTGATTGTTCCAAAGCTCTTTATTGCCTTGGAGGCTGAAAGATGGGTTTTGATTCCAGAGTAAATGAGTTTAGAAGCACAGATTGTCTCTTTTCCTGGGTATATTCCCAAAAAGCCGCAGCCCAAGCTGTCTCATTTCTCCACAGTGCAGCAGAATGTGCCTTGTAAATGTTTAATACCTTTGCAGTTCTTTAGCATGGCAGAAAGACAGGCTTTGAAAACAAACATCTGGACCTTTTCTTTTTTTTTTTAAGGAACCACATATTCCTATGAGTGGGAGTTGATTACTCATCCAAAAGACTACAGTGGAGAAATGGCAGGGAAGCACTCCCAGACCCTGAAGTTGTCTAAGGTAAAGCTTTGGCTACTTCGTATCCTGTTGTGTTAAATGCCAAGTGGAGAAGATGAGGACCCCAGCAGCCAGGAAAGACCTGTATGGGACTTCAGGATGAATAGGAAATTGCATCATGGGCTGGCAGCCAACATTTGACTGCAAGCCCTCTTCTGAGGCTCTTAGAAAAAGGAGATTGATCTGGCACGAGGGAAGGAAGAAATTGATTTCAGGGGGTACAAGCTGCCTACAAGCAGTGTGACAAGGCACACAAATGGCACAATTTAACAGTAACAAGGGATGGGAATATTCCTGGAACAGTGTGGTAGTCTGCTTAGGTCTGAGCCTTGTACTGCCCACTGGGAGAGGGTCTTGCTGCTTCCATTAACAAGAGCCCTGCAATACCTCGTGGCATGTCCCTGCCTGCTGCTCTTAGACAAGCTCTTAACAGGGAAAAGGTTGCCAGTTCCTGCATGTGAGGATTCTTAACAAGGAGATGACTCTGAGTACTGTGAATATACAGTTCTGTACTTGAGACATTCCTTTGAGCAGCCTGGATTCTACTGCCCTCAGAAGAAAATCTACAGGCTTTAGTAAGGATATCATGCAGAGCCAAAGCTTTGGAAAGGAGTGTGCAGGTCTCTGTCAGGGCTTCAGCCTTTTGGGTATCAAGATTGTTATCCAGTGCTTGGTCCCTCACCCTCTCATTTTGGCTCAACAGTGGATGGTGAAGAGGTGACTGCGTGGCTCATGTCACCTAGAAGGAAAAGAAGAAACACTTGCATTTATAAAAACACACAAGAAGAGGTTTTCTTCTTACATGCAGCCTTTTTCACCTCAAATGCAATCTGCTAGTTCAGATTCCTGTGGCCAGACAACCTGAACTAATCTCTATTGTCTCTCTTCTGTTTGCCTTTTGTTGCTGGAAAATAAAGCTTGACTGACAATCCTGTAGCAGAGAGAAATACAAGTCTTTGGTTTCTGCATAGCCATTGTAAACTAAAATATGTGTAATACCATTTTAGCCTGGAAACCATCCTTTGCTGTGTATGCAGAGGCTGAGGCACAATTGCCTGGGTGCTCCAGTGCCAAAGCACAGGAACTTGACCTTCCAATAGGTCCTGATAAGGTGCCACCAACCTGTAAGTAAATAATCCTTTGTGTTTGTTTCCAGCTCACTGTTGGCCTGTACGAGTTCAAAGTCGTCGTGGATGGGGAAAACGCGCACGGAGAGGGATATGTGAATGTAACAGTGAATCCAAGTGAGTGCTGGGATTGGATTTTCCTTGCCTTCACCTGTCTCTGACATGCCAAGGCAGCTGTACCATGGGTTTAGATTACTTGTTTTGCTGTGGTGGTTATTCATTGTGCTGTGAACTTGCAGTGTGTGTACACACACACACACACACACACATATGTGTACGTATTAAATAATTTCCTAAGATGGGAAGCTATTGGTAACACACAGCTATTTTTGCTGTACTGTATCAAGCCAGCCACTTGATAAAAGAGCTCTAATCCTGATAGGGAAGTGCTCAGCAAACACCTCACCCTGAAAGGCCACTGCTTCCATAAAAACTAGCTGCAGTCTGGCAAAAAGCTTATAGCAGCAGGAGCAAAAACTGAAGAGAACCTAGAGCTTTGAAACTCCTTTGGAGATTCCTTTCTTCCCTGTCCATAAGGAATATCATTCCTAACCACAGGCAGGTTAACTCAAATCTCATTCCTTATTGTAAGACGTGGTTTGTAGATGAGCTGGTGGAGATACAGCATCTTGTGCTGACTGCCTCACTTTTTAGGTGGCCTGTGTAAAGAGACAACCAAAGCTGTCAATAAAACCCCTTCATTTTTCAGTCTTCAGCAAGACTTCTTGTACAAGCTTTGTGGGCAAAGAAGGGCTCTTGCACTCCCTAAATTAGCAAGAGTGTGTGACTGGTCTTCTGGATGCTGTGGCTGATCATTTCCTTATAAGCAGTGACTTTGCAGCTGGCAGCATGCACCAAAATCCTTCACTTTTCAGAGCAGCAGCCACACTGTGGCAAGAAGCTGTAGGTGCTTGACCCAGCAGGGAAAATCTGATGCAGTGCAGCCTTCCCAGTGCACTGGTGTGCTTGGCTGTTCACCTCCACGCTGTTTGAACCCCCTTTTGGTAGCACTGATTCCCCAAGCTGGTGTAGAACGTGCTGGAAGCACAAATCACTGTTGCTGATAGTTTTGCAGTTCCTTGGCCAGGGCTTTCTGCCTGTAGTGTCATGGTAACAGCTGGGTTGTTGTTGCAGAGCCCCGGGTGAATCAGCCTCCTGTTGCCATCGTGTCCCCGGCGTTCCAGGAAATCTCCCTGCCAACCATTTCCACTCTTATCGACGGCAGCAGTGAGTACCTGCAGGTTTAAGTGCAGCATCCAGCAGGGCTGCTTTGTGTTTGGTCCTGGGCTGGCCTTTTGCATAAAGTTTAAGAGAAACAGTGACACTGTCAAACACAATTCATTGAAAAGAATTAGCCTCTCTGGCCAGGAGAGCTGAACACACACAACAGCACCTCTCCATGTTCCTTTTGAAGGGCACTGGCCTGAGCCAATCTCCTAAAAAAGGAAAAGCTCTGGAGGTTGCTGCTTAGAATCAAAAAATAATTACTGTCAGTCAAAATTACTGGGCTCTTGGCTAAACTTCAAACATGTAAGTTACTGACATACCACCTTTAGTGATCCTGGCCCACACTAGAGCTTTTCAGGAGTTCCTTTATACAGATTCAGGTTGTCTTAGCCCCAGCTAGCATTGATTTGTTACAGTTTGGGTGTCTGAGCATAACAGAGACGCTGGGCTTCAACCAAAAATACCTTTGCCCACTAAGCCCAGGACAGAAGTAGAGACTGACTATTGGAATCTGTGAAGCAGTATTTTCCAACTCCTTGTGTGTGTGTGTTTTCCTCAATTCCTGAAACAGAAAGCACTGATGATGATAAAATTATCAGCTACCACTGGGAAGAGCTGAAGGGTCCCCTGCGGGAAGAGAAGGTTTCCAGTGATACTCCCATACTG
Organism: Anomalospiza imberbis; assembly: GCF_031753505.1. Lineage (NCBI taxonomy): Eukaryota > Metazoa > Chordata > Aves > Passeriformes > Viduidae > Anomalospiza > Anomalospiza imberbis. The sequence goes on from NC_089705.1 coordinate 4,161,916, forward strand.
ACACTGACCAACCTGGTACCTGGGAATTACACTTTCAGGTAAGTCACACCTGGGAGAATCTATCAGTTCTCATCCCTTAAGAGTGAAATGTATGAGATTCCTGAAGTGTTAATCTGGTTCAAAAAAAAAAAACCAACACAAAACATGGAGAGAACTCCATTTTGTGATGTTCCCTCTCTCCACTCCTACACTTTCAAGCGGTTTTGTAGCTTTGCACTTCAGGAGAGATAAGCTGTCCAGCTACTTCTTATTCTTCAGTTGTAGCCCTGGTTAAGATGATGGCTGGTCTGTCAGTGCTACAAAATGTCTCTTGAAATGGCAAATCTAAACTCTCTGGGTAAAGGCTTAGGAAGAAATGCTGTCTTCAAATCCATTTTAAAATGCAATGTGTTTGTCTCAGATAAGTGAATGAGGCCTAATGGTTTGATGCACAACCTGGGAAACAGGTGGTAACTGATTTTACTTTTGTATTTGTCCTGTGTTTTTCCCTTTGGCCTTTATTTTGGTGTGATGTCCATCACTGCATCAGCAGATCTATTTAAAGCAGAATAAACTGGAGTACCTCTTACTGAACACTGCTTTCTTGTTAAGCAGTTGGCATGAACTAATCAAATCCATGTTCAGGTCTAGATTTAGCAGAAAGCAGTTGTGTTTTGTGGTACCAGCCTACCTGAGGAGATGTGCTGTGTCCAGGCCACTTGTGGGTTAGAAATGCACTTCTGTGTTTCACCTTGGAACTGATTGTTAGATTTCAAGTGAGAGATGGATGTGACTGTTGAATTCTTTGCATCACTTTGAGGCTGATAATTGGACATTTGGGGGAAGTTTCTATTCAGAAAAGGCTGTATTCAGCTCTGGTCACCATCACTCTTCAGTGCTTTCACTTCTTTTTTCCCTCTTCAGTCTAACAGTTGTGGACTCAGATGGTGCCAGCAACTCCACCACTGCCAACCTGACTGTGAAGAAGGCAGTGGATTATCCTCCAGTGGCCAATGCTGGCCCAAACCAGGTGATCACCCTGCCCCAGAACTCCATCACGCTCTACGGCAACCAGAGCACGGACGACCACAGCATCGTCAGCTATGAGTGGCTGCTCAGCCCCAACAGCAAAGGGAAGGTGATGGAGATGCAGGTCAGTGCAGGTCTCCAGTGTTCCACCTGGATTGCTCACTAGCTGGGCTTTTATCTATAATCAAACCAGTTATAGTGGACTGTTAGCAAAATGTCTTTTAGAATCCTACACAGCAAATGTGTGATGATTAAGTATGTGCTTAAAGTTAAATCTATGTGAAGCTGGTATTGGTTTGGTGGCTGAGCTGGTGCACCAGCCTCACCACTGGCATCCTGTTCCTTTCTTGAGCAATGCAGTTTTAAATCCTGCTGAAGAAGGGGGATTGAGGGAGGTAGGAACTTTTGAGCTGAATCTTGGAGTCTTAAATTTTGCTGATACTGGCCGGACTCTCCTCAGTGCTAAACAGTAAATGTTGGAACTTATTTCTGTGTCATCATTTTTCTTTTAAAGATTATTACTGTCAAATTTATAGAATAAGAAGGTCCATGAATCAGGTTCACAATGTGTGAGATTTGCACAGGGCTCCCCAGAGATTTTACTGGAGCTGGGAACTACTAAATCCCTAAAGTTTTGCTTGTATGGCATTACTCTTGTTATGTCCCACAACAGTGTCCTTGTAGTGTGCATAAATTTATCTGCAAGAGCTTTGCATGCTGAAGTGGCACAGACTCCTGCTGCCATAGCAGGAGTTGGTAATAACCCCCTAGAATGTGCTAGTAATAGTTACTTTAGAATCAGAGTCTTCTGGTCCATCATCATCTGCATGAGGATTGTTTTTAGTCCATTAATATCTTTTCTCACAGGGCGTGAGGACACCAGTCTTGCAGCTCTCTGCAATGCAGGAAGGTGATTACACCTACCAGCTCATAGTGACTGATTCTGCTGGGCACCAGTCCACTGCAGAGGTCACTGTGATAGTCCAGCCAGGTAAGCTGCCTTTACCTGCTGTTGCTGCTTCCCTTCCAGGGGTTGGAGGTGAGCAGCACTCTGTCAGCAACCTCTAGATCTTGTGGTGACTTTCAGAAAAGCTGCTCTGATTTAGGAACGTTCTGGGCTGGTATATTGCTGATAAATGAGCAAAAGAAAGCTTGTAGCAATATTGCCTTTGTGGGCCATTCTCTTATTTTACACGATATAACCTAATTGATGTTTTCCTACAATAGAGGCAGGATTGTATTTCCAAACAGCTGTGTCTGCCCACAGTTCTGGGTCCTGGGACAGGGGCAGGAAAAGTGGAGCAGTACTGAGGGAATGAGAGCAAAAATCAGAACTCCTAGTTTTCAGTCTCATTTTATTGCAGATGTGTGAATGAAATGCTTATTGGATTTCCTAACTGCTTTCAACCTCACTTTATCTGAGTACAAGGTAGTGGGCAAGGGATGTACTGGGGATCATGCAGAAAATCTTAATGGTGATGTTTTAAGCTTCAGCTTTATGGTGTGTGTTTGAGAAATCCTGCATTCTTTTCCAGAGAACAACAAACCCCCAAAGGCAGATGCTGGTCCAGATAAAGAATTGACTCTTCCTGTGGACAGCACCACTCTAGATGGCAGCAAGAGCTCGGATGACCAGAAGATAGTCTTCTTTCTTTGGGAAAAAACACGGTGTGTATCACCTTCCATGTTCTTGTGTATCCAAATCTTTCATTTAAAACACTCCCACACCTCCCTTGTGTTCAGTCATGGGGCCTGACAAGCATTACCAGTGACCTGAATAAGACAAGGTTTTATGTTTCATTGGAAAGAAGTGGAGTTTTCTTTGAGCATGAGAAATAGCTTTGCCTTCATCTCTAGGCCTGGCTCCCACTCTGAGTGTGGTGTGGCTCAGCTGTGTTTCCATTCACAGCAGTGCAGTTTGGGCTTGGTCTCATGGAGAGACTGACCATTGTAATCAAACAACAGCATCTAACTCAATGCTTTTGTAGTTTGCTTAAAGGAGGCAGAGTTCTCTTCCAACTCTAAATTCCCTGAAATGCTTTAGGGATTTCAGGAAAAAGCCTGTGAGCAACTTGCAGTAGCTTTTTCTGTTTGCTAATGCAAAGTGTGTGCAAAGCCCTGGAAATGAAGGACTGTTATTGCTTTGCACCTTTTTTTTAAATACAAAATTGGCTCATTGTGCAGTTCAAAAGCCAATCTGCTGAAAGTACCACTATTTGTAAACACCACCTAAGTGCTGTTATCAGTGCTCCTCTGGTTTAAAATTAACCAAAACATTAACCTGCCAGAAATTATGCTTTTTGTTCTGGATCCTGCACTTATTCTTTAGACTATCTTGCTGTAACTGGAGAACATAATTTTGAATTTTATAATGGACTATTATTTCCAGGCTCCTGTTTGGAGCAAGGTTGCCTCCAGTGCTCTGTGCGAAGTTTAAACTTATCAAAACCCCTGAAGAAGGTCAAAAACTAACCAAACCCCTTGTGTCTTGGTTAGGGGTCCAGATGGTGTGAAGCTGGAGAATGCCAACAGCAGCATTGCCACTGTCACAGGCCTCCAGGTTGGGACGTATGAGTTCACTCTGACAGTGAAAGATGAGAGGAACCTGCAGAGCCAAAGCTCCGTCAACGTCATCGTCAAGGAAGGTACGTGCAGCCACCAGCAGAGCTGCTCAGTCACAGGTTATCTCTGAGCAGGTCAGCAAAACCTGTGTTCAGAGACACAATAAAAGTAAGGAATGGAGGGAGACAACGTGGAGAGCACTGAAGTGGCCTTGAGATTTGCCCTTTTCTGGAGGAGTGGTATTTTCAGCTTAATCCTGCAGTATTTCCCTTCCCTTCCCTAGGGTTAGACAGGGATTTCTGGAGTACACTGGAGATCTAATGCAGTAATTTTTGATTGGGCATTGCAAGATCTTTCTCCAAGTGCTTTCTCTCTGTTTATTTAGAGATAAACAAGCCGCCCATTGCAAAGATTGCTGGCAACGTTGTCATCACCTTGCCCACAAACACAGCAGAGTTGGATGGATCGAAGTCCTCTGATGATAAGGGGATTGTCAGCTACTTGTGGACCCGGGATGAGGGGAGTCCTGCAGCTGGGGTGAGCTTTCTTTTGTAAAGGATCACAAAAATCAGTGCAAGGTAGTGTTGACAGCTCCTGAGGAAATACAAAGCTCCTTTTTGGGCTGTTACCCTGTCATATCCTGAAATATGACAATACATGGTACTACTTTGATCCTTTGTTTCCTCATACTTGCTTTGTTCTGCCTTCCAGGAAGTCTTAAATAATTCAGACCATCATCCTGTCCTCCTCCTGTCCAATCTGGTAGAAGGGACCTACACATTTCACCTCAGAGTAACAGATGCCAAAGGAGAGAGTGATGTGGAAAGGACCACAGTGGAGGTCAAACCTGGTGAGTCTGGGTTTTGTGCTGTAGCACATTTGCCTGCAGCCCTCTGCATACAGGATACAGGGATTAATATGTGTCATCTAGTCCAGTTTAGAACTGTAAATGTCAAAAGTTTTGGGAGATGTGATCGTGTTTTCCTGTGGTTTTTGAGGGCTGACTCTCACTGCTTCTGTTACCTGTGAAAGCCATACCTTTGTGCTTTCCCACAGTGCCACTCTGTAGTTCTGTGTTCAAATCAGAAACATCCTGGAAAGATAGCTAAAAACCTGCCTTGTGCCCAGGCTGCTAAATAGAAACTCTAAAGATCTGTACTATCTACATTCTCTCTAGATCCTAGGAAAAACAATCTGGTGGAGATAATTCTGGATGTGAATGTGAGCCAGCTGACGGAGCGGCAGAAGGGGATGTTCATCCGGCAGATAGGGGTGCTGCTGGGGGTCCTCGACTCAGACATCACCGTGCAAAAGATCCAGCCATACACTGAACAAAGGTGGGATTCATCTGGCAGGGTACACAGCAAGGAATTGCTTGAGGGTTTGGAAAATCAAGGCCTCTTGGAAAGCAGATTGGATCATTGGAACATGTGGAGTTGTTGCTTAACGCTGATATTCCTGCTTGGATCAGAGTTGCCAAGCAGGTCTTGAGTATCTTTCCCCTCTGGAGATATGGTGCATTGCCCTTGAAAACTGCTGCTGCTAATGTATTTTCACCTAAAACCTGTAAAATACGAACAAATCTGATTTGATTTTTGAAAATTGTGGAGACTGTGTGAAGGGATGTTCTGCAGCTGGAGAAGTAACGGGGCTTGGTGCAGGAGTTTGCTGAAACACTTATGACACACCAGAGTGTGTAACAATCCTCCTTACCTTCGTGCCAAATTGGTGGTTCATACAATCACAGACTGGTTTGGGTAGGAGGGGACCTTAAGGATCATCCAGTTCCGACCACACAGCCTCAGGCAGGGACATCTTCCACTAATTCTGCAGTAGCTTGATTGCCTACACAACTGCTTCAACTTTGTGTATGAAAAAATGTTGAAAGCCAATGTGATTTCTGTTTGAAGAGATAGAAAAGCTTAATTTTGATTACTAATTGGCTTACAGGAAACTGTATTTCTCCTGAACACATGGAAGTTGGCTGCTGAGCAGGGCTGTAAGTCAGGGTGGTGTTGTCTGCCTGGAGAGTGGCAACAAGCCATGAGTGGAAATCTGTTTAAATAAGTGCAATATTGCACTTAATTTTTGTTACAAGGGGAGTAGTTTTAAAGTACTTAAAGCATTGAAGAAGATTTAAGGGACATGCTTAAAGTCCTGCAGCAAGTCAGCAATAAATCTGCTGTTACTTTACAGTTAGCTGAGTGCTGTGATGTATCAATTCCTTTGTGTCCACATGGCCTGCTGTAGCAGGAAAATCGGAATTCATTGTCCATGCAAACCTAGAGAGCTGAGAACAGGGGAGCCAGCACTTTCTGTTGTAACAGTAGCTCTCTGTCTCTGCCATGAGCAAGCCAGTCGCCCCTGAGTAAGGCAAGTAAGGGATCCTTGTCCTCAATGCTTCATCTGTTTATGTGTTCAAGCAGACAAAAGAGTGGGAAGTGTTATAAAGGAGAAGAGAATGTTTCCTGACAGATGGCTTTAAGATCTCATTTTTGCTTCCACTGTCAAAGTAACTTGTGCTGTTTAAAAAAGAGCTTGTTCCTCTGACTGTTGGTTAGTTCTTTTTCTTATACTCTGAGGGTTTCACTGATATGCCATTGATTCATAAGCTCACTAGTGATAATAAATCCCAAACATTTATGCATCCTTTTGTGAGTCTAAAGGATCCACAGGACTCTGCAAGGTGAGCAAGCCATGAGGAACAAGTTCTTCTATCATAAAGTTAATGCAGTAAAAGCTGCAGAATACAGAATCCTTCACACCTGGGTTGTTTTTGGGCTATAGCACTTGGTGCATTCAAACTCAACTCTGCAAAAGACTGTAAACTTCCTCTGTCTGGTGCTGGAGCTCTGTGCTGAGCATGTAAATGGACCCCCAAGTTCCAGGTGTAGTAAAGTCTCAGAATCCCACAGGGAGGAAGGAAGGAGAATATGAAAACAGCAAGACCTTAAAGTTTGGGGATTTGATGCTTAGCATGAATGTGCAAAGATCTGCTTGATGTGCAAATTCAAGAACAGTGCAGCCCTAGCTTGGAAAATATGAATGGATCAGATATCCTAAAGGGTTTTCTACTGTAGGACCAGGTCTGCCATTACTGCTTTCAAACAGAGCCAGAAGTCTGGTCTTCAGATACATTTGGGATTCTGAGTAATTCCCTCTGATGACAGACTGGAGAGTGTGGCTCTCCACCCGATATTTGGAGAAGCAGCAGATAATAATTCTTGCCTTTCTTCCAGCACGAAGATGGTGTTCTTTGTGCAGAACCAGCCTCCTCATCAGATATTCAAAGGACGAGAGGTGGCCTGGACGCTGAAGAACGAGCTGAGGAAACAACAATCAGACTTCCTCATCTTCCGGGCGCTGGAGATTAACACAGTCAGTAAGTGAGAGTCTCTTGGGACAGACAAAACATCTTTTACCTTCTTTTCAGCTGCCTGACAGAAAAAGGGTGCTAAAAGCACCCATGTGCCCACACAATTACACTCACTGCAGGAGCTTTCTTGTTAATAAATGGGAAACAGAAAATTAAGTCTATTAGACTATTCACTAATCACTTATTTACCAATTAATTCCGTCTATTCACTATTCAACTTCTTATAAATAATTATTTGCAATGTTGCTTTGAAGATAAGGGTTCACAAAAGCAAAAGCAGATTGATACTTATGAAACTAAAATACAGTATTAATAGCCTATAGCCACTGAAATCAGTGTCATCCTGAAAAGAATAAACTGCACATCTTGGTAGCTGTGAACCCACTTGTTTCCTGTGCAGCACAAACATCAGTCTGCAAGAAATGTTCCCCTTCTATCATTGTTTTACATCATTACATTAGCACTGCTTTTCTTTTATGAGATCCATCCTGTGAGGATCATTTGCTGATCAGTTAAAGATTTGAAACTAGAATTGTGTAAAGTCATTATTTTCATTACTTCCTGATCTTACCATTTTGTGGCCTTCAGAAGCCATTTTTCAGTTCTGTTTGGTGCCTCCAAAGGATCTGTTTGTTTCTTGTCTGTCTCACAGGCAGGGTTTGAATTGGGAAATCAAAACTTTGTTTAAAAACATTTACTTGAAAAATACACAAATGCCATAACCTGTATATCAAAATGAGGATTTATTAGGCAAAATGTATGTTGCTGGTGAAGTGGGATGTTTCAGTTTGGCATGAGGCCCAGGTGCCTATGTTTGCACTTCTTACCTCTTGACTACGGCTGAGCTATGAATGAGCTACAGGGGGGCCACATTCAGGTCAGAGCCTGCAGGAGGGGTTGGCTGTATTGAACTATTTTTTCCCATTTTTGCCTCACCTGTGAGTCATTTAGTTCACCTTGCTGGTTTTGGCCCCCAGCCTGTCAGCTGAACTGCTCTGAGCACGGGCGCTGTGACTCCTTCACCAAGCGCTGCGTGTGTGACCCGTTCTGGATGGAGAACTTCCTCAGGGTGCAGATGGGGGACGGCGAAAGCAACTGCGGTACGTGAACCCCCCTGGAGTGGGCAGCTTGGCAGAGAAACCCGTGTTTGAAACCCAGGGTGGGCACACTGCCAGGCACCTGCTGTCTGCCCGTTGCTCTGATGAGATGCTGACACCGGGACACCCTTTGTCTCACCTTCTGGGCAGATGATGTTTGACAGGGGAGTGAATCCCTTTCAGACCTTCCCAGTGGACACTCACTAAGAGTTGAGTCCACTCTGGGTGTATAAGTCACAGCTGTCTTCTGTCATGTCTGTACAGAGGCTTTCCTGCCACAGAAAAGCAAATTTTATAAACCAGCACACAGTGAACACTGCCCAGCAAGTCCACACACTGGATCTTGAGCTTCCCGAGGGGATCTGGTGGTGCTGCCAGTGGGGAATGCCAGCCTTTAATTCTGCAAAGAGGCAGGCCTTGCCTTTTCTTTCCCAAAAACAGTCCCCTAAAATGTGCACTGTCAGTTGTATGAGGTGCCAAAACATGTTTATCTCTGGGGCTTTGCTTGCAGAGTGGAGTGTGCTGTATGTGATCATTGCATCTTTCGTCATCGTGGTTGCCTTCGGAATCTTGTCGTGGATGGTGATCTGCTGCTGCAAGAGGTGGGACTGAGACCAAACCCCTGCTGTATCCAGGTTTCACAGCAAAATGTCTGCTGTAGGAGGTTAAAGATTCAAACCCTTTGTCCCAGCAGGTCATCTGCTGAGCCTTGGGATGTTAGGTTTTCTCACTTAAATGTTTCAAGTTAAATGTTGAAGTTCCAGAACTCTGGGTTATGTTAAGAAGCAAAATTTGGATTAATCTATAAATGTGCAACTGAGCAACATTTTAAAGTTTCGCTTTGTAATATGAACATAATCCTAAATAGCAAGTGCTTTAGCTTTGAAGATCAGAGCTGTTTTTCTTCTGGCCCTTTTGGAAATGGACTGTTTCTTAATTCCTTTTTCTCCCCTTTAGACGGAAAGGAAAATCCAAAAGAAAAAGCAAATACAAGATTTTGGATGCAACGGATCAAGAAAGCCTGGAGTTAAAACCAAATCCCAAAGCAGGTAAAACGTGAGAGGGAAGAGCTCAGCACTTCCAGAGTGCTGACTGAGGACTCTTTCTCAGTGGACTTAAAATCACAGTGAAACAAACATGATGTAGGGACTGACAGCGGGGTCTCAGAAGATCTGAAATCTTGTCTCAGATCTGTATAGGGGCTATTTAGTAAAGTCATCTAACTTTTAGGTTTGGAAACTGGGGCTGAAACTAGCCTGGTCCTGGTGTCTCCACTTGGTACCTCAGAAGTAGGAAGTGGATGCATTAAGCTGTGCAGAACAGTCTGACTCGGGAAGCCCAAAATTGGGTCTTGACTGTAACTTCTCCTGCTCTGAAGTTTCCCCCTGGGTTCTGGTAGTTCCCTTCTTGCCAATATGTAATGCTTTGGTCATTCTCTACAGCAAAGCAGGAATTCAGTGGCACTAAACATTACACTAAATTGATCAACACCTGAGAACAACCTCAAACTACTTGTGTACTGGAGAGATTGAGGTTTATTTCTGCTCTGCTACTCACCCACCGCAAACAACTGGTTCATCAACTTATTTATTCTTGCCCCTGTGTGTATCAGGCTGTGAAAATTTCACATTTTAGCTCATTCTCCAGTTTTACAGTAAGAAGGTGCATTTCAGAGGGAGATCCATTAATTCCTCAGTGCTCCATGTGGCTACAGGTCCATTGGCCCATTCCAGAAAGGCAGGATTTGTCTTCAGTGTTCTTAGCCAGCATTTTCCTGCTCGTATTGCTGTCCTGAGAGTGCTTGTCAGTGCTTTGCAAAGATCAGGGAGTTATTTCAGGCTGGAGTGTTTTTATCTGATACATGAACCAAGCCATGGCCACCTGCTGACTGACCAGGAAAAGAGGGGAGTGTTGGGAAGGATGTACAAAGTACAACCCTGCTGAATGCCAGGGAGCTCTGCAGCTGCTGAGTGTGTGTTTCATATCAGAGCGTGTCCTGGTTTTGTTAGAGAAGGGAATGTGTTAGCTGTGCATGGAAAAGAGTCCCTGATCCTTGTTTGCTAGCGGAAAATGACCACTCATCCTGGTATAATCCCATTTAATGGTGTTCCAGCAAAGTGAGCAGTGCCCAAGAGCAGCATGGAGGGCATTGCAGTGACAGACTGATCAGCTGTTCCTCCCAGGAGACCACGCTGTCCCAGCTGCTCAGACACAGATACCCTTGCAGGAAACCCGGGTGTGTTTCCCTCCCTCAGCACCCAACTCTGCTTTAATCTGACCATCTGTCACCTCAGAGCCCTCTGTGCAATAAATGTGCTAAATGTGCCTCACCATTTGCTCTCTGGTAACTAAACTCATCTTGCTGCTTCTGAGGCTGGCTGCTGACTGAAGTTTTTCCCTGCTAGATATGTCCAGGGAGCTTTCTGCTAGCAGAGAAAATGTTGCATTTCTCCATTAAGGAAAAGCTAAATTTAAATATTTCCTCTGCTGACAATATCAGTGAATGTCTCTCTCCTGTCCTTGTACATTAATCTAAATTCATCCTGCTAATTTATCTCTCTTCCCTTGCAGACAGGAGTAGCAGAGAGGAGAGTAGGGAGAGGGTAGTGAGATGGCAGAGATCTTCCCTCACACGCCTGCATATTCCTTCCTCCAGTTGTGAGCCCTCCAAGCATTTTCTAGGCAATGCCCCGAGCAAGGTCAGGGAGACAGAGCTCCCACGTGTACTCACAGCCCCTTCTGGTCGCATCATTGCCTTCCTGTCTGCTTGTTGTGCTTTTTGCTGTCATGGAGTGTTGTTGTTGTGACCTCTGACATGCCAGAGTGTCTGAGACAGGATCACTTTGGCTTCAGCATCAGAGGGAATAAGAGACACACAGAGGAAAGTCAGATTCTGCTGCCTCTTAGACGTGATTGGAAAAGGAGACTTAGAGGGGATGGGGCAAGGTGAGGTGGTTCACTGGTGTTAGAAGCATTTCTAACCTGGGAATGTTTCTTCTTCAAGGTGGCAGACAGAAAGCCCAGGTCCTCAACACGAGCCTGATGCACTCAGAGTCCGAGCTGGACAGTGATGAAGCCATCTTCACGTGGCCTGACCGGGAAAAAGGGAAACTGCTCCGCAGCCAGAACGGCTCCTTGCGCAACGGACAGCTGACCCTCAAACCCAAGAACCAGAGGGAGGAAATCCTATAGCTCCCCATGGGCAGCCTTGGCTGGAGCTCAGCAGGGAAGGCCAATCCCGTCCCTGTCCTACCAGGGCCTTTGGAGGCCACTTTGACTAGGACAACGCTGCTAACTCGTTTCACAGAAAATAACCTTGGTTTTGTGGGTTTCTTTTCATTCAGTTAAAACTGGTTGTACTTGAATTTGGACTTCAAGGGAAATCAAAGGGAGGAGAAGGCAACTGTGAACCCCAGGAGAAGAGTCAGGAAAGGATGGAGCTGGCATCTGGAGAGGGCAGGACAGAACCACTTGGAGCAACTGTGAATGTGCAGCTCCCTCCTAAGCCACCTCAGACTGCAGTGGAGGGAGCACCTGTGGACTTCCAGCTCCCTTGCATTGGAGCTTCTTGGAAAAGGAAGGTCAAGTCCTTGAGCTGTGCTCTGAGCTCCCTTCAGGCTCCTGTAGCCTACCACAGGCTACTTGTGCTGTCCAACAACTTTCTTCTCCTTTACTCCCACCTTCCCTAATGGTTTAAGCACTATTTTGATGTAGACTTGTCCTTTCACGTGCACTTGGCTGCTCTTGGAGTGTAGAGGAGGGGGAATGTAAACACTCTGGCCACACTCTGGCAGTTTGCAGATAGGAGAGGGGTTTGTGGCTGTTCCAAATTGCTGTCAGGCCACTCTCATGGGGAGTACTGGGGTCTTGGTGCCTGTTCATATGTGAAAAGCTGACCTGTGGTTACTGCCCAGGCTGGGAAACCCCCTCCTGCAGCAAAGTCCTGCTTGGTACCAGAGCTGAGGGGACACACACCCACCTTTGGTACCTGTGTCCAACGTCTGGCTTCATTCCAAAGCTGTGACATGTTCTGTGGCCCCAGCACCTTCTGTTGGTCACCAGGCCGTCCATGAGGCTGGACGTTAACCATATCTCAGTTATGGAACACTATGTACTGTGGTTTTTTGGTTTGGGTTTTCTTCCCCTTAAAATTTGCACATCCCAGGTGATGGGGATTGTCTCTGCAGTCCCCAGCTGGCTGCTCCCTCAGGCTGGCAGCTCACTGGCCTTGTGCTGTTGTGGCTGCAGAGCCCTGTGTGCTCCTGTTGCAGTGTTAAGAGCACACGTGGTATCCTTTCGTGGTGGAAAAGGGAACTCTGGGTACCCAAGGGTGGTGGGCAGTGCCAGCAGCACGTGGCACAGCGTGTCACTGTGTCCCTGCTGCCTGAGCCCAGGGGCAGGCAGGGCATCCTTTCCCATTCCCACTCCCTTATCTCACTGTGCTGCTGTCGTGAGTTGCACCCTGTCCTCGGGCAGAGCTCAGCCTCGTGCTGGCATGGAGGATGCCACTGCTTCTCTGGGGATGGGTGGGCAGTTCATTGCCTTTCTTTGTGTTTAATTTAAAAACTGGAAACTGGTTTCATTGGCTTTTTTTTTTTTCTTATTGAGCTATGAAAGCCAAAAGGCTTTAAGTTCCTCAGTTGTATTTATATTGCTGCACTACTGATTTGTGTTGAGCTAGATGAAGATTAAACACTATTGAACGTGAGGGGATGTTCCCTCACTGAATGTAGTCGTGGCTGCTGCTGAGTTTATTTTTTGGGCAATCAGCTGTTCCTCAGGCCCAGCACTGGAGCCTGCAGCTCTCCCAGTGCTGAGGCCACGGCATTTGCTGGCATCACAGCACGGGTCACTCTCTGCCTGGGCTGTTTGGCACACAGCTGGGGCTTGGCTCAGGCTTCCCTTTCCTGGAGGCTCCTGCACCCGCTCTCCCCAAACCCTTCCCTCCAAACCCACCCAGGACCACACACGAGGAGGGCTGACCCTGGGATGCTCCTCAGAGGGCACAGCCCAGCACTGGCTGTCCCATGGCCCCACACTTAACTCTTGGGTGACACCACCCTCTGTGTGTCCCTTCATTTGGATGTAAGTGAACAAACTGTGGGAACAGGAGGGTTTGGAGCTGCAGGGATTGACCAGGTGTGGCCCCAAGGCTGCATCTGGGAGCACTTTGTGCTGGGAGAGGGGAACTGTTGGGCTCTGCTGGGTTCTGGTCCTTGGGGCTTGTGCTTTTTGAGCCCCTCACTCCTGCCCATCCCAGGCAGGTCCCCCAGCAGCAGGTGGGGCATTGCTGCAGGGGTCAGTGCCCTTCCTTCCACTGGACATTGCTGCAGGGGTCAGTGCCCTCCTCAGCAGACCCAGGGTGGGTTTTCCAGTGAGCCTGGCTGCTTGTTACAGGAGAGGGAATTACAGTCTGTGCAGCTGTTACCTCCAACACCTTTGTTCAGCTGTGGTTGTTTCCTTCACCCCTGTGTTTCACAGCCCTTCAGGTGGGGCTGCTGTGCTGAGGGGCTGCACCCCAACCCAAGTTTGGGCTCTGGGGAGGGCTTTGGCCTTCCCTCTGTGCCCAGTGGCTCCTAGGTCACTTGCCATCTCTGAGTGCGGGTTTGTGACAGCACGAGACAAGCTCACGTTAGATTCCTGGCTCCCATTAGTATTCCCTGGCTGTGCAGCCTCTTTCCCCTCCACGTGTTAACCCTCAGTGCCACCAAGCCTTTGGGAATGGGGACTGGCTCTGCACCCCAGCTTTGGGGGCCACAAGGATGTGTGGGTCTGACAGAGGCGAGGAGACCCCCTAGGCTGAAGGTGGGAACTTCTGGCCCAAGGTAGGAGCAGGATGAGCTGTCTGCTGTAGTGTTCCAGGAGCACAGCCCTCCCCAGGTGTGTGCACAGAGCCTCCTTGGGGTTTTGGAATCCCTTTCCCTGCTCTCCTCCTCCCCCAGCGTCACTAATTTTGCTGCCGGTTTGTTACCCGGCGCCGCGAGCGTGACCTTGCACAGGAAGGTTTCTGCATTGCTATGCTTTATGATTTCACAATTAGACACTGGCTACAAGTTGTCCACGTGTGGAAGTTAAAGGCTGAGACATCTGTCAGATGAACCAGCACCTTCACTCAGTTTTGTTTCCTTTAACATATTCAAGTGCTGGTGGAGAAGTTTGAGGCAAATTCTAGTTTTGAAATAGTTTGCTCTTAAATCTTTTCCACATCCTCCTGTGTAGCTGGGGGTACCCAACCTGTCTGCACTTTGGTTAATGATGTTTGGTGATTCCAGTGTTACTTGGGTCAAGACTAAGAGTCTTTTTTTTTTTTAACAAAATGCTTCTTGCAAATGGGACGGTGTTTTGCTTCTTTCTCCAGTTTCAGCTGTGGGACAATAGTCACCAAAGACTTCATTTCACAGGAAAGCAAAACAGCAGCTGCCTCACACCTGGATAGCAGCACCTCCTCGTGCAGCAGAGGAACATTTATTAATTAGTGGAGTCCTTGAAGGAGATGACTGTGGCCACCCAGCTCTTGCTGGGGCTGGCTGTGTAGGGAACACACTTTAGCACCATGGCAGCCAGGAAGGACCCGATGGCACTCAGACACAGATTTTTCAGAGAGGGGAGGAAATTCACCTTCAGAGTTGCCCTTCTGTCCATGCACAGTTCACGTGGTCCATGGGATGGGCTGGAGTCTCTGAGTTCACTTCCCTCAATGTCAGTTAAGGACAGAGGAAGCCGGATTCTGCTGAGCTCCCCAGCTGCGGGCTGGGCTTGGTGTGTGGGGAGAACTTGCAGCAGCCCTGGGGCAGCGCCAGAAGAGGAGAATGGGGTTTCTCACTGCCCTGAGGGCAAAGAGCTGCTCCTGCCTCCAGCAGTTTTTGTGTCACATCCCCAGCGGGGGATCAGGGCCTGGGCTGGAGCCTCAGAGCAGCCCTAGGCTCGCAGTCTGTGAAATGGGTTTTATTGCTGGAATTTCACAGCTCAAGAAACTGAGGCAGCTGTGACGGTGGCCAAGGCAGCAGCTCGAGGACTCTGCCCACCACGGCTGTCGGTGTTTTGGTGGCTCAGCAGCCGGGGGAAGCCCCGCAGTCCCTCTGGTGCAGGGGTTTGGCCGCAGGCACCGCGGCCGAGGCCGAGGCCATCGCCTGTCCGACCGTGACGGAGCCGGGGAGGTCGGGGCTGCAGTCACAGCTACACCACTTGTGCCTCCCTAAGCGGCACCCGGGGCTACGAAGAGTTAAAAAAAAAAAACCCAAAAGGCTCCTTCCGGAGCCAGAGGAGCCCGGTTTTTCCTCTCTTTGTACTCATCCTGCTGCATGTGCTGTCCTTGCTCCGACCGTGTGGATTTGGCGCTGCTCCCCAGCGCCTTCCTGTCATTAGGATTCCCTGGATTGCTGCTGCTCTCCTTCTTCCAGCCAGGCTCTCCCTGACAGGAGCTCCGCACCTCGCCCGGGTCCCCCGTAGCCACAGGGGCGACGCAGTCACAGTAATGGTGTGCTCCATAAATTATCCCTGTGCCGAGGCTGTGGGCACACTGCAGGGGTGCTGGTGGCTCCCTGGGCAATGGGGACACGTGCTGGCACCCTGCAGCGCCCCGGGCTGCGGGAGATGTCCCCGCGGCTGTTCCAGAGCTGGGCAGGAGCGCTGGTCACGGCCTTGAGAGAGGCCGGGATTTGCAGGGGGCTCAGCTGGAGGACCGACCCTGTGCCGGCCATGTCCCAGTGGGAACTGGTCGCCCCACCACAGTCCACCTGCTGCCCACCACCAGCACCCCTCACGTCCCTCCTGACCGGGCACAGACCCAGCGTCACTCCCCGGGTCGCTACTGGCCCACTGGAGGTTGTTACAGGCGTTTTGGGGCGAGCGTGGCTGGCTCGGAGCAGGAGTTGCAGAGCATCCCTGCTCCTGCCTCCCCTCTCCCGCTGCTCCTCCTGCTGAGGCAGAGCCCCGAGGGGCATCGGGGGCGATGCAGGTGCTGCGGCGGAGGCCCGCGGGCACCGTCACCCTCCGTCCATCCCTCTGTCCGCCCGTCGGTCCAGGCGGGGCCCCGTGCGCCGAGTGAGTCCGTGTTTCCATTGTTCAAACAATCTCTTTTCCACACGCGGTGCCAAAGGCTCCCCGCTCGCTCCCGCACGCGCCAGTATATTTAGCTGCCTCTAAGCCTCTACCTTTCCTTATATAGGAGAGGCCAAACGAATTTCTCACTCTCATTATTAATAGCCTGAGAGGAGCTCTTAGGAGGCTGCCAAAAATAGCAGGCAAACAGAGCGCACCCGGGGTGGGGAGGGTGTCGTGGCAGGCAGGGAGCCGCCGGGACCGCCGCGGGAGGGATGCCACGCTGCTGGTCCTGGCTTTTCCCTTTGGGAACTATGCTAAGGTGTCTCCCAGCATCCTGCCCCGGGCAGGGGGTCCCCCTTGCCCTGCCAGCTCTCCGCAGGTAGGACAGGCAGGGCCCCGGGTGGGCAGAGCAGCTCTGTACCCCTGGACTTGGCGGCTGGGGATGCTGGAACAACTGGCCCGTGGGTGTTGGGGACACCCTAAACGGTGGAGCTGGGGCAACCCAGGGATCCCCATCCCCACAGGGTCCCCTGGCCATGGGAATCTCCTGTGGCTGGGGTGGTGACAGGTTTTACCCTTCTGTGCACTCCACGAGCTCCGTTTTGCCCTCGAGCTGCCCTGGGCTGCTGCTGGGCCCAGTGGTGTGTGCCGGCTCCCCCACGGTATGGCTTTGGGACCCCCGCCGGGCACCCGGAGGACATGGGGTAGGTGGCAGAGCTGGCTGTCTGTCTGCGGGCTGGTGGCAGCCCTGACGGTCTCTGTCCAAGAGGGAGAGGGTTTCTCAGCAGAGATCACCCACGCAGCACCTCCAGAATTGGACACATGTGTCGGGACACCGAGACAAGGATGGGGCGAGCGAGGAGGGAGCTTTGGGGTGCACAGCGAGCGAGGGGTCTTCAACTGCACCCGTAGATGTTGCATCCCAGGCAGGGTCTGCCTTAAATCCCTCCCTCCTCCCTCCCTCCCTGGCGAGGAACTTCTCCCGCTGAACTGGAGGATGCTGCAAGCTCCTGCGGACGAGCCGGAGGAGTCCTGTGGCAAAGTCAAGGCGAGCAGGGAAGCAGCGTGCTCGTGCCGGGTGTCACCGCAGCTCGCTGCCGCCAGCCCAGCCTGCTGCGGCCGGTGTCACCTCCAGGACCGTGAGTGGCCTTGCGGGCGGGAGGTGCGGGGTCTGCGGGGGGCAGCGGGGCTTTCCCCGCCGCCAAGGTTTAACCTTCAGCGAGCCCAGCCGGTGCTGAGCCCGCCGGGGCCGGGGATGCTCCTGCTGGGGCGCCGGCAGCGGCTCGGCGTGGGCGGGGAGGGGACACCCTGGGGAGGGGGACACCGCAGCCCCCCCTGCTTGGGGCCAGCCGGGTGGAGGCGGAGGAGCGGGGGGTGGCAGCGAGTCTCTGTGTGGCTGGAGGGACAATGGGGCCCCCCGGCAAGTCCCGGCTGCAGAGGGGTCCTGGGTGGTGAGTGCTCGGGCTCTGCGGGCAGCACCCGACCCTTCTGCCTGCGGGTGTCCCCCTGCAGCGGGGACGGTCACCCCCTCCCCAGGGAGCCGAGGTACCCTCCGCCACGCAAACTGGGGACACCCCACGCCTGTGGGACAGGGTGGGAAACCCAACTTCTGGGCACCTCGGCATCACATTTGGAACTCGCACGGAGGGAAGTGCTGACCACCACGGCCGGGTGCACCAGACTCATGCGCCCACCGCCCCGACACGGGCAATGCCGCGGGCGAAGGGACGGCAGGACGGGAGCCGCGGTGCTCCCCCAGGCACCCTGTGCCAGCGCTCCCCTTGCACCCACCGCCCTCCTGCTTGCTGGGCCTCTTGGTATTTTATAAGTCACTCAGCAGCTGCTGCAGTGGGTTTGCCGGGGATGGATGAGGCGGGGGAAGCCGGCTGGGGGGGCAGCGCTGGAGGGGAAAACTTGGAAAGGTCCCTGCCGGGCAGCGGCTGCAGAGCTCGGCCAGGGACGCGGCGCTGGCGGAGCTGGGGGAAAAAAAAAAAGACTCTTCCTTTTATAGCCAAGCTGGGGTTGTTGGGTGCCTGCGGACGCGTGGGTGCCACTACGGCCGGCCCCGGCAGCCCCCCGGCTCCTTCGCCTCCCCCTGCAAAGCCGTCTGGTGCCCACAGACCACCCTGCCCGGGCAGGGAGCTGCTCCTGGCAGAGAACACAGGGGCCTGCCCTGGCCGGGGACTCCCATCCGGTCTGCGGACATGGAGATTTTGTGGAAGAGGGGCTGCTGCAGACCACAGCTCCCTGGTGGGTTTCAGCTCGGGGTCTACAGCTGCAAAATGCAGCGCTGGGGCTGGGGAGGTCTCAGGGATGCCTTCGGTGATGGGGGGCACGCCCAGGGCTGCAGGGGGGTTGGTGGTGACGAAAAGGAATGTCTGGGCACAGAGAGGGCAGCGGGGTTGAACAGGGCAGGGGCAAGGAGGGGTGCTGGGAACAGGCAGGAGGGGCCCGGGCTGGAGCTGGGGGACACGAGGTGCCCCGGACGCAGGGAGCATGCTGTGGAGCTGGGTGCAGCCCGCCAAGGTCACTGGGAGAGCCCGGCCGAGGGCTGTGGGAACTGTGCCATGGGCTGGGGCTGCGTGGGCCACTCGGGCTGGGGTATCTCTAATATCCAGCACTGAGAGACTGCCCAAGGTCAGCCGAGGTGACTGGAGATGAACTTGGCTGCGATGTGAGAGCCGTGGGTTTGCGGTTTCAGGGTGGGTGCAGCCCTGAGCTTTTGGCTCCCACTGAAGCCTGGCAGCCCCTGGGACCCCGGCACTGCTCCAGCAAATCCTCAGAACAGCATGGCACTGCACTGCAGGGCCGGCAGAGCCCCAGGGCTGAAGTGGGTGCATCTCTGCAGCCTCGGGCTCAGGACACCCACTCTGTTTGATTTGGGCTGGGACAGGGGAGCTGGTCCTGCCAGACACGCTGTGCCCCACTGCTCCTGCTGGGCCGGGGACTTGTCTTGGGTCCTGGGAGCCGTGTCTGGGATGCTCAGGGCCGGATCCCTGGGGACCGGCCATGCAGGAGCTCCTGGGCTGCTGGCAGAGCATCCTGGGGGGAGCATGGCTGTGGTGGCAGCCACAGTGGTGGCTCATGGCAATGGTTGGTGTCTCAGGGGTGGCACTGAGCAGTGACTCTGCTGCCTGTGGCTGCTGTGAGCAGGGCCAGCGATGTGAGGCTGTACTTGGCACCTGGGGGCTCCTTGCAGGGAGCTGTGGCACGTGTGGCCACGGCTCCCGCTGCTGAGTCACGGCCACGCCGTGCCTGGTCAGCCCCTCGTGCCTACAGCTGGACCCCCACGCACCCCTCGCTCCCCTGTCCTGAGAGGGGACAGCCCTGGGAACCCAGGAACACTCCCTGTACGTGCCAATGTCCCTTTCCAACTGCAGGTTTAGGACTGCGAAAGTCACTGAGGTCAAGGTGCGTCCCCTCTGTCGCCCTGCCATGGCCAAGCTGTGCTGGGGATGGGGAGTCCCCCACAGCCCCCTTAGACTGCCAAGCCTCTGAGCTCTCAGCTGAATCCCTCCTCCCATGGGCAAAGGCAACTCCATCCTTCCCAGTCCAGAGCTGCTGGGTGGGGAGGGGGTGAGAAGGGCCCAGAGTCTTGTGTCCTTCTCCTGGCCCTGCAGAAAAGGTGGACAGGGGCATGGGGGTGTGGGAGGTGAGTGCCCCCCTACACTGGCATCATGTGCACCAGCCTGAGCCACTGCTCTGGCACAGGGGCAGATATGGGGATGTGGAGTTTGGGGGTCGTGGGGGATGCAGGGGGCAGAGGAATGAGTTGGTGCATCCTGACCCAGTGCAGCAGCAGCGGCATCAGCAGCAGGAGGGGGACCTCTGCCAAGCCAAGAGCCAGGGCTGAAGGGGATTCCCCTGTGAAAGTGGCTGCAAGCACAGGCACCCACCTCTGCCATCCGTCCCTGCTGGCCCGTGTGGGCTCACAGGACACGGCCCTTGGCTGTGCCCCCTTCTCCTCGCAGGTGCAGCTCCACAGGTGCCCCCACAGCCCAAAGCACTGAGCCTCAGCTGCGTCCCATCACCCTCAAAGGGCAGCCAAACAACCCCAAAACACCAGCCTGAGAAGTCTCCAGCCACTGAGGGGCTCTGGGCCCCAGGCACACATGGGTTGGCCATGGCTCCAAACATGAGGAGCTGTGGGGTGCCTGCAGGCACAGGGGCCTTATGGGCAGTGCCTCTGCCCGGGCTGCACCGGAGAGAGGCCGATGGCATTGGGGTGGACAGGAGGTGCTCCCCCAGAGCCCCTGCCCAGTCTCGGGTTTCGCCATGGCCGCTGGCTCCTTCCAGGATCTCCCTGGAGCTGGAGGACACGGCTGGCACAGGGACAGCCCCGTGCCCTGCGCCCCCAGCCCCGCGGCGCCCGCCTCTCCCTCCCAACCCTACATACTTCTTCATATGCCCATATGGAGCCGGCAGTGCTATGGAATGTTAAGAAGTATGTATTTTTGGGCTGGGACCCCCACGCCGGGAGCCCCCATCACCAGCACTGTCCAGACGGCGCCTCCGGAGAGACGATGCGTCCCTGGGGCTGGTAAAAAGGAACCAGATCAACTTGCAACTGGATTTGGTCCCCTTCAACCAGCTGCAGCGGCACATGAGCTACGGCACCCGCTGCCCCTGACCGCTGCCGCCGGGCTGTCCTGAGCGGGCTTGGGCTGAGGAGTGGCTGCAGGGAGCGGGACAAGGGGGATGCAGAGAGGGGCTTCGGCTGCTTTTGGAGGCTGCCAACTGTGGAGGAGGCAGGCAGGGCGCTCCAGCTCTGCTCTCCAGACTGCTGTGGGTGCTCCTTAGAGCCGCGGAATTTCATCGCTCCCAAACCTGCTGGGGAAAGGCCCCGTGAAGCCACAGGAGCCCTGGCATAGGCCTGAGGAGCCCAGGGACACCCCCAGGGTGCGACGCCGAGGACAGGAGAGCCCCAGCCCCGTGCTAGCAGACGCAGCAACATCAAGAGTTAACCAGAAAGTGAAACTGAGCAAAGGGCTTCATAAATTTCTGGAATATCAGCGGACCAACCCCTCTCTGGCTGGATAATTCCGGCCTCCGACCTTTCTCCTCAGAGCGCTACAGACTCACTCACAAGAGGTTGGTGGTGTGAGGTGCCGCAGTCCCACGGTGGGTGTTTGGGGACAGCTCCCTTTCCCTGAGGGGGGCACAGGAACGGGGGGCTGCTCATCTCGCTGTGCCGGCGAAGCAGCCACCGAGCCCTGGGCCGGGCAGGAGCCGGGGCCGCGGCGATCTCTTCTTGTGTGGGGAGGGCGCCGGGGACTCCTGGGTGGGAGAGGGGTGGCTGGGGGCGACCGTGAAGGGCAACAAAACCCTGCCGACCTCACCTGCCGGCCACGGAAAAAAATCTTGTTCTTGCTCATCAAGGGACCAGGATTAGAGCAGACTCATCGAAGCTCCCGCTCCTGCCCAGCCCACCATGAGTAAGTTGGGTGGCTCAAGGGGTCGGGGAGACGAGACCTGCAGTGGGACAGATGGGGGGCACAGGGGCTCTGGGTTTCGCCCCTTCTCCCCTCTCCTCCTGGGTGCTGCAGGGCTGAAGGAGGGCGGCGCTGGGAGAGCTGCTGCTGCCAGCGTGCCCCTGCCCTGCCCGGCACAGGGAGCTGGGCTCCAGCCTGGAGGAGCTTTAGAGCCCACACACCTGCCCTTGTGTCACTTTCCTTCTTAGATTGCAAATACATTGGCATTGCATTCCTCGTGGGACTTGTCATTGGAGCTGTATTCATAGGTGAGCAGCACTCGGCTTTGCTGGTGGTGCTGCTGAGGGGAAAGGGGCAGCTCTGGCCGCTGCCTGGAATTCTGCCTGCCCCCGCTGCTGCAGCCCTGCACACTGTTCCTCTCCTGCCACCCATGGGTGTCCCCATCCCTGCACCCCAGCCCTCGCTCCCCGCTCTGGTCCCTGGGTGCTTTTGGGGAGGCCGGTTCTGGTGCTGGTGGCAGGGGGAGGTGTGGGTCACAGAGAGCACCCTGACACTGCTCTGTCCTCCCTGCAGCCGTGGCAAGTAGTGCGCCAGTGGCCGTCGTGGGGGTTACCACGGAAAAGGCTGCTGCCTTCGCTTTCACAGTCGGTAAGTGGGGCGGGCAGTGGAGATGGGCTGTGCTGGCAGGGAACATGGGCTTGTGCCCTGTGCCTGCTTTAAAGCCAAACCGGTTCTTTAACTCCTCACGGATTCAAATCTCCCCAAACTGTGGGAAAGGGATCAATCCCAATGTGGTGGGAAGAGCCAGGACCTGCTGGGTTAGGGTCAGGGCTGAGGGCATCAGGGGCTCTGCAGGCAGGTGACTGCTCCGTGTCAAAAACTCCCATGTCCACTGGCAGCACTGGTCAGAGGCAGAAAGGGAGAGCAGAAAGGGGTTGGATGTGCTCAGGGAGCAAAGCTCACTGCAGGCCAACTCCCTATCACAGTCCATAGAGGCCCTTGCCTCTCCTGCCCAGGAGAAGTCATGTCCCTGTCTCATGCTTGTCCCTCAGCAGGCAGTGGTGAAGCTCCTGGAACATCATTTTCTGTCTTTGCAGGGGCATAATAAATGGCCTGACTATGGCCTTCGAGCAGCAACTGGTTGCATAATGATTCTCCATGATCCAAGCAAGAGAGCAAAAGCAAGATTCCTTCCTTCCAAGCACCCTTATTCATCTTCAAATGGCAGATGATGGAAACTCAAATAATTAATACAGCTTCCGCTTTAAGCAGTTTGGATTCATTTTACTCAAAATCAATCACGTTAAACAATAAATGAACAGTGCCAGCATGTCTGTGTGGTGGTGCTTGGTGTGCATCATGGCTCAGGTACCTGCCCCACACCTGGGGATTTGCCGTGCTCCAGGAAGGGATTGCAGCAGGCAGTGTTTCCAGCCTTGCTCCCTGTCCCCCTGCACAGCGAGGGGCTGGCTCCCACTGAAGCCTGGCAGCCCCTGGGACCCCGGCACTGCTCCAGCAAATCCTCAGGGCAGCATGGCACTGCACCGCAGGGCCGGCAGAGCCCCGGGGCTGAAGTGGGTGCATCTCTGCAGCCTCGGGCTCAGGACACCCACTCTGTTTGATTTGGGCTGGGACAGGGGAGCTGGTCCTGCCAGACACGCTGTGCCCCACTGCTCCTGCTGGGCCGGGGACTTGTCTTGGGTCCTGGGAGCCGTGTCTGGGATGCTCAGGGCCGGATCCCTGGGGACCGGCCATGCAGGAGCTCCTGGGCTGCTGGCAGAGCATCCTGGGGGGAGCATGGCTGTGGTGGCAGCCACAGTGGTGGCTCATGGCAATGGTTGGTGTCTCAGGGGTGGCACTGAGCAGTGACTCTGCTGCCTGTGGCTGCTGTGAGCAGGGCCAGCGATGTGAGGCTGTACTTGGCACCTGGGGGCTCCTTGCAGGGAGCTGTGGCACGTGTGGCCATGGCTCCCGCTGCTGAGTCACGGCCACGCCGTGCCTGGTCAGCCCCTTGTGCCTACAGCTGGACCCCCACGCACCCCTCGCTCCCCTGTCCTGAGAGGGGACAGCCCTGGGAACCCAGGAACACTCCCTGTACGTGCCAATGTCCCTTTCCAACTGCAGGTTTAGGACTGCGAAAGTCACTGAGGTCAAGGTGCGTCCCCTCTGTCGCCCTGCCATGGCCAAGCTGTGCTGGGGATGGGGAGTCCCCCACAGCCCCCTTAGACTGCCAAGCCTCTGAGCTCTCAGCTGAATCCCTCCTCCCATGGGCAAAGGCAACTCCATCCTTCCCAGTCCAGAGCTGCTGGGTGGGGAGGGGGTGAGAAGGGCCCAGAGTCCTGTGTCCTTCTCCTGGCCCTGCAGACAAGGTGGACAGGGGCATGGGGGTGTGGGAGGTCAGTGCCCCCCTACACTGGCATCATGTGCACCAGCCTGAGCCACTGCTCTGGCACAGGGGCAGATATGGGGATGTGGAGTTTGGGGGTCGTGGGGGATGCAGGGGGCAGAGGAATGAGTTGGTGCATCCTGACCCAGTGCAGCAGCAGCAGCAGCAACAGCAGGAGGGGGACCTCTGCCAAGCCAAGAGCCAGGGCTGAAGGGGATTCCCCTGTGAAAGTGGCTGCAAGCACAGGCACCCACCTCTGCCTCCGTCCCTGCTGGCCCGTGTGGGCTCACAGGACACGGCCCTTGGCTGTGCCCCCTTCTCCTCGCAGGTGCAGCTCCACAGGTGCCCCCACAGCCCAAAGCACTGAGCCTCAGCTGCGTCCCATCACCCTCAAAGGGCAGCCAAACCCCCCCAAAACACCAGCCTGAGAACTCTCCAGCCACTGAGGGGCTCTGGGCCCCAGGCACACATGGGTTGGCCATGGCTCCAAACATGAGGAGCTGTGGGGTGCCTGCAGGCACAGGGGCCTTATGGGCAGTGCCTCTGCCCGGGCTGCA
Source organism: Anomalospiza imberbis (assembly GCF_031753505.1). Taxonomy (NCBI): domain Eukaryota; kingdom Metazoa; phylum Chordata; class Aves; order Passeriformes; family Viduidae; genus Anomalospiza; species Anomalospiza imberbis. The sequence continues at coordinate 4,186,377 of NC_089705.1, forward strand.
CCAGAGAGAGGCCGATGGCATTGGGGTGGACAGGAGGTGCTCCCCCAGAGCCCCTGCCCAGTCTCGGGTTTCGCCATGGCCGCTGGCTCCTTCCAGGATCTCCCTGGAGCTGGAGGACACGGCTGGCACAGGGACAGCCCCGTGCCCTGCGCCCCCAGCCCCGCGGCGCCCGCCTCTCCCTCCCAACCCTACATACTTCTTCATATGCCCATATGGAGCCGGCAGTGCTATGGAATGTTAAGAAGTATGTATTTTTGGGCTGGGACCCCCACGCCGGGAGCCCCCATCACCAGCACTGTCCAGACGGCGCCTCCGGAGAGACGATGCGTCCCTGGGGCTGGTAAAAAGGAACCAGATCAACTTGCAACTGGATTTGGTCCCCTTCAACCAGCTGCAGCGGCGCATGAGCTACGGCACTCGCTGCCCCGACCGCTGCCGCCGGGCTGTCCTGAGCGGGCTCGGGCTGAGGAGTGGCTGCAGGGAGCGGGACAAGGGGGATGCAGAGAGGGGCTTCGGCTGCTTTTGGAGGCTGCCCACTGCGGAGGAGGCAGGCAGGGCGCTTCAGCTCTGCTCTCCAGACTGCTGTGGGTGCTCCTTAGAGCCGCGGAGTTTCATCGCTCCCAAACCTGCTGGGGAAAGGCCCCGTGAAGCCACAGGAGCCCTGGCACAGGCCTGAGGAGCCCGGGGACACCCCCAGGGTGCGACGCCGAGGACAGGAGAGCCCCAGTCCCGTGCTAGCAGAGGCAGCAACATCAAGAGTTAACCAGAAAGTGAAACTGAGCAAAGGGCTTCATAAATTTCTGGAATATCAGCGGACCAACCCCTCTCTGGCTGGATAATTCCGGCCTCCGCCCTTTCTCCTCAGAGCACAACAGACTCACTCACAAGAGCTTGGTGGCGTGAGGTGCCGCAGTCCCACGGTGGGTGTTTGGGGACAGCTCCCTTTCCCTGAGGGGGGCACAGGAACGGGGGGCTGCTCATCTCGCTGTGCCGGCGAAGCAGCCACCGAGCCCTGGGCCGGGCAGGAGCCGGGGCTGGGGCGATCTCTTCTTGTGTGGGGAGGGCGCCGGGGACTCCTGGGTGGGAGAGGGGTGGCTGGGGGCGACCGTGAAGGGCAACAAAACCCCGCCGACCTCACCTGCCGGCCACGGAAAAAAATCTTGTTCTTGCTCATCAAGGGACCAGGATTAGAGCAGACTCATCGAAGCTCCCGCTCCTGCCCAGCCCACCATGAGTAAGTTGGGTGGCTCAAGGGGTCGGGGACACGAGACCTGCAGTGGGACAGATGGGGGGCACAGGGGCTCTGGGTTTCGCCCTTCTCCCCTCTCCTCCTGGGTGCTGCAGGGCTGAAGGAGGGCGGCGCTGGGAGAGCTGCTGCTGCCAGCGTGCCCCTGCCCTGCCCGGCACAGGGAGCTGGGCTCCAGCCTGGAGGAGCTTTAGAGCCCACACACCTGCCCTTGTGTCACTTTCCTTCTTAGATTGCAAATACATTGGCATTGCATTCCTCGTGGGACTTGTCATTGGAGCTGCATTCATAGGTGAGCAGCACTCGGCTTTACTGGTGGTGCTGCTGAGGGGAAAGGGGCAGCTCTGGCCGCTGCCTGGAATTCTGCCTGCCCCCGCTGCTGCAGCCCTGCACACTGTTCCTCTCGTGCCGCCCATGGGTGTCCCCATCCCTGCACCCCAGCCCTCGCTCCCCGCTCTGGTCCCTGGGTGCTTTTGGGGAGGCCGGTTCTGGTGCTGGTGGCAGGGGGAGGTGTGGGTCACAGAGAGCACCCTGACACTGCTCTGTCCTCCCTGCAGCCGTGGCAAGTAGTGCGCCAGTGGCCGTCGTGGGGGTTACCACGGAAAAGGCTGCAGCCTTCGCTTTCACAGTCGGTAAGTGGGGCGGGCAGTGGAGATGGGCTGTGCTGGCAGGGAACATGGGCTTGTGCCCTGTGCCTGCTTTAAAGCCAAACCGGTTCTTTAACTCCTCACGGATTCAAATCTCCCCAAACTGTGGGAAAGGGATCAATCCCAATGTGGTGGGAAGAGCCAGGACCTGCTGGGTTAGAGTCAGGGCTGAGGGCATCAGGGGCTCTGCAGGCAGGTGACTGCTCCGTGTCAAAAACTCCCATGTCCACTGGCAGCACTGGTCAGAGGCAGAAAGGGAGAGCAGAAAGGGGTTGGATGTGCTCAGGGAGCAAAGCTCACTGCAGGCCAACTCCCTATCACAGTCCATAGAGGCCCTTGCCTCTCCTGCCCAGGAGAAGTCATGTCCCTATCTCATGCTTGTCCCTCAGCAGGCAGTGGTGAAGCTCCTGGAACATCATTTTCTGTCTTTGCAGGGGCATAATAAATGGTCTGACTATGGCCTTCGAGCAGCAACTGGTTGCATAATGATTCTCCATGATCCAAGCAAGAGAGCAAAAGCAAGATTCCTTCCTTCCAAGCACCCTTATTCATCTTCAAATGGCAGATGATGGAAACTCAAATAATTAATACAGCTTCCGCTTTAAGCAGTTTGGATTAATTTTACTCAAAATCAATCACGTTAAACAATAAATGAACAGTGCCAGCATGTCTGTGTGGTGGTGCTTGGTGTGCATCATGGCTCAGGTACCTGCCCCACACCTGGGGATTTGCCGTGCTCCAGGAAGGGATTGCAGCAGGCAGTGTTTCCAGCCTTGCTCCCTGTCCCCCTGCACAGCGAGGGGCTGGCTCCCACTGAAGCCTGGCAGCCCCTGGGGCCCCGGCACTGCTCCAGCAAATCCTCAGGGCAGCATGGCACTGCACCGCAGGGCCGGCAGAGCCCCGGGGCTGAAGTGGGTGCATCTCTGCAGCCTCGGGCTCAGGACACCCACTCTGTTTGATTTGGGCTGGGACAGGGGAGCTGGTCCTGCCAGACACGCTGTGCCCCACTGCTCCTGCTGGGCCGGGGACTTGTCTTGGGTCCTGGGAGCCGTGTCTGGGATGCTCAGGGCCGGATCCCTGGGGACCGGCCAGGCAGGAGCTCCTGGGCTGCTGGCAGAGCATCCTGGGGGGAGCATGGCTGTGGTGGCAGCCACAGTGGTGGCTCATGGCAATGGTTGGTGTCTCAGGGGTGGCACTGAGCAGTGACTCTGCTGCCTGTGGCTGCTGTGAGCAGGGCCAGCGATGTGAGGCTGTACTTGGCACCTGGGGGCTCCTTGCAGGGAGCCGTGGCACGTGTGGCCACGGCTCCCGCTGCTGAGTCACGGCCACGCCGTGCCTGGTCAGCCCCTCGTGCCTACAGCTGGACCCCCACGCACCCCTCGCTCCCCTGTCCTGAGAGGGGACAGCCCTGGGAACCCAGGAACACTCCCTGTACGTGCCAATGTCCCTTTCCAACTGCAGGTTTAGGACTGCGAAAGTCACTGAGGTCAAGGTGCGTCCCCTCTGTCGCCCTGCCATGGCCAAGCTGTGCTGGGGATGGGGAGTCCCCCACAGCCCCCTTAGACTGCCAAGCCTCTGAGCTCTCAGCTGAATCCCTCCTCCCATGGGCAAAGGCAACTCCATCCTTCCCAGTCCAGAGCTGCTGGGTGGGGAGGGGGTGAGAAGGGCCCAGAGTCTTGTGTCCTTCTCCTGGCCCTGCAGAAAAGGTGGACAGGGGCATGGGGGTGTGGGAGGTCAGTGCCCCCCTACACTGGCATCATGTGCACCAGCCTGAGCCACTGCTCTGGCACAGGGGCAGATATGGGGATGTGGAGTTTGGGGGTCGTGGGGGATGCAGGGGGCAGAGGAATGAGTTGGTGCATCCTGACCCAGTGCAGCAGCAGCGGCATCAGCAGCAGCAGGGGACCCCTGCCAAGCCAAGAGCCAGGGCCGAGGAGCATTCCCCCTCTGGAATTGGCTCCAAGCACAGGCACCCACCTCTGCCATCCGTCCCTGCTGGCCCGTGTGGGCTCACAGGACACGGCCCTTGGCTGTGCCCCCTTCTCCTCGCAGGTGCAGCTCCACAGGTGCCCCCACAGCCCAAAGCACTGAGCCTCAGCTGCGTCCCATCACCCTCAGAGGGCAGCCAAACAACCCCAAAACACCAGCCTGAGAACTCTCCAGCCACTGAGGGGCTCTGGGCCCCAGGCACACATGGGTTGGCCATGGCTCCAAACATGAGGAGCTGTGGGGTGCCTGCAGGCACAGGGGCCTTATGGGCAGTGCCTCTGCCCGGGCTGCACCGGAGAGAGGCCGATGGCATTGGGGTGGACAGGAGGTGCTCCCCCCAGAGCCCCTGCCCAGTCTCGGGTTTCGCCATGGCCGCTGGCTCCTTCCAGGATCTCCCTGGAGCTGGAGGACACGGCCGGCACAGGGACAGCCCCGTGCCCTGCGCCCCCAGCCCCGCGGCGCCCGCCTCTCCCTCCCAACCCTACATACTTCTTCATATGCCCATATGGAGCCGGCAGTGCTATGGAATGTTAAGAAGTATGTATTTTTGGGCTGGGACCCCCACGCCGGGAGCCCCCATCACCAGCACTGTCCAGACGGCGCCTCCGGAGAGACGATGCGTCCCTGGGGCTGGTAAAAAGGAACCAGATCAACTTGCAACTGGATTTGGTCCCCTTCAACCAGCTGCAGCGGCGCATGAGCTACGGCACCCGCTGCCCCTGACCGCTGCCGCCGGGCTGTCCTGAGCGGGCTCGGGCTGAGGAGTGGCTGCAGGGAGCGGGACAAGGGGGATGCAGAGAGGGGCTTTGGCTGCTTTTGGAGGCTGCCCACTGCGGAGGAGGCAGGCAGGGCGCTTCAGCTCTGCTCTCGAGACTGCTGTGGGTGCTCCTTAGAGCCGCGGAGTTTCATCGCTCCCAAACCTGCTGGGGAAAGGCCCCGTGAAGCCACAGGAGCCCTGGCACAGGCCTGAGGAGTCCGGGGACACTCCCAGGGTGCGACGCCGAGGACAGGAGAGCCCCAGCCCCGTGCTAGCAGATGCAGCAACATCAAGAGTTAACCAGAAAGTGAAACTGAGCAAAGGGCTTCATAAATTTCTGGAATATCAGCGGACCAACCCCTCTCTGGCTGGATAATTCCGGCCTCCGCCCTTTCTCCTCAGAGCGCAACAGATTCACTCAGAAGAGGTTGGTGGCGTGAGGTGCCGCAGTCCCACGGTGGGTGTTTGGGGACAGCTCCCTTTCCCTGAGCGGGGCACAGGAACGGGGGGCTGCTCATCTCGCTGTGCCGGCGAAGCAGCCACCGAGCCCTGGGCCGGGCAGGAGCCGGGGCTGGGGCGATCTCTTCTTGTGTGGGGAGGGCGCCGGGGACTCCTGGGTGGGAGAGGGGTGGCTGGGGGCGACCGTGAAGGGCAACAAAACCCCGCCGACCTCACCTGCTGGCCACGGAAAAAAATCTTGTTCTTGCTCATCAAGGGACCAGGATTAGAGCAGACTCATCGAAGCTCCCGCTCCTGCCCAGCCCACCATGAGTAAGTGGGGTGGCTCAAGGGGTCGGGGACACGAGACCTGCAGTGGGACAGATGGGGGGCACAGGGGCTCTGGGTTTCGCCCCTTCTCCCCTCTCCTCCTGGGTGCTGCAGGGCTGAAGGAGGGCGGCGCTGGGTGAGCTGCTGCTGCCAGCGTGCCCCTGCCCTGCCCGGCACAGGGAGCTGGGCTCCAGCCTGGAGGAGCTTTAGAGCCCACACACCTGCCCTTGTGTCACTTTCCTTCTTAGATTGCAAATACATTGGCATTGCATTCCTCGTGGGACTTGTCATTGGAGCTGCATTCATAGGTGAGCAGCACTCGGCTTTGCTGGTGGTGCTGCTGAGGGGAAAGGGGCAGCTCTGGCCGCTGCCTGGAATTCTGCCTGCCCCCGCTGCTGCAGCCCTGCACACTGTTCCTCTCCTGCCGCCCATGGGTGTCCCCATCCCTGCGCCCCAGCCCTCGCTCCCCGCTCTGGCCTCTGGGTGCTTTTGGGGAGGCCGGTTCTGGTGCTGGTGGCAGGGGGAGGTGTGGGTCACAGAGAGCACCCTGACACTGCTCTGTCCTCCCTGCAGCCGTGGCAAGTAGTGCGCCAGTGGCCGTCGTGGGGGTTACCACGGAAAAGGCTGCTGCCTTCGCTTTCACAGTCGGTAAGTGGGGCGGGCAGTGGAGATGGGCTGTGCTGGCAGGGAACATGGGCTTGTGCCCTGTGCCTGCTTTAAAGCCAAACCGGTTCTTTAACTCCTCACGGATTCAAATCTCCCCAAACTGTGGGAAAGGGATCAATCCCAATGTGGTGGGAAGAGCCAGGACCTGCTGGGTTAGAGTCAGGGCTGAGGGCATCAGGGGCTCTGCAGGCAGGTGACTGCTCTGTGTCAAAAACTCCCATGTCCACTGGCAGCACTGGTCAGAGGCAGAAAGGGAGAGCAGAAAGGGGTTGGATGTGCTCAGGGAGCAAAGCTCACTGCAGGCCAACTCCCTATCACAGTCCATAGAGGCCCTTGCCTCTCCTGCCCAGGAGAAGTCATGTCCCTATCTCATGCTTGTCCCTCAGCAGGCAGTGGTGAAGCTCCTGGAACATCATTTTCTGTCTTTGCAGGGGCAAAATAAATGGCCTGACTATGGCCTTCGAGCAGCAACTGGTTGCATAATGATTCTCCATGATCCAAGCAAGAGAGCAAAAGCAAGATTCCTTCCTTCCAAGCACCCTTATTCATCTTCAAATGGCAGATGATGGAAACTCAAATAATTAATACAGCTTCCGCTTTAAGCAGTTTGGATTAATTTTACTCAAAATCAATCACGTTAAACAATAAATGAACAGTGCCAGCATGTCTGTGTGGTGGTGCTTGGTGTGCATCATGGCTCAGGTACCTGCCCCACACCTGGGGATTTGCCGTGCTCCAGGAAGGGATTGCAGCAGGCAGTGTTTCCAGCCTTGCTCCCTGTCCCCCTGCACAGCGAGGGGCTGGCTCCCACTGAAGCCTGGCAGCCCCTGGGACCCCGGCACTGCTCCAGCAAATCCTCAGGGCAGCATGGCACTGCACTGCAGGGCCGGCAGAGCCCCGGGGCTGAAGTGGGTGCATCTCTGCAGCCTCGGGCTCAGGACACCCACTCTGTTTGATTTGGGCTGGGACAGGGGAGCTGGTCCTGCCAGACACGCTGTGCCCCACTGCTCCTGCTGGGCTGGGGACTTGTCTTGGGTCCTGGGAGCCGTGTCTGGGATGCTCAGGGCCGGATCCCTGGGGACCGGCCAGGCAGGAGCTCCTGGGCTGCTGGCAGAGCATCCTGGGGGGAAGCATGGCTTGCACCACAAGCTCTGGGGGCTTTGGAGACCTGCTGTTGGACTGGGGGACGTTTGAGGGGCTTTTTTGTGCTTTTGTGGTTTGGTGACTTTGGGCTTTTTGAGTTTGAGGGCCGGTGAGTCTTGCATTTTTGCTTTGGCTGCAGCCTGCCGAACATCTGCGCTTCTTTGCCCTGGCCCTAGCCCGCTTTTTGTCCTCTTTGCCCTGGCTGCAGCCTGCCTTTCGGCTCTGCTGCCCTGGCGGGTTCTTGCTCGCCCTGCCCGTCTGTCCCGCCTCCCTGTGTCCTTGTCCGCCGCCCTGCCGCTCCTCTGTTCCTGCCTCACCTCCTGCGTCCATCCCTGCCCGCCTCCGACCCACCCGCCGTGCCGCCCGGTCCCCGCCGCGCCCCTGTCCCGGCTCCCGCACCTCCTGCCGCAGCCCCCACTCACTCCCCGCGTGTCCGGCCGCCCGTCGCCGCAGCACATCCCGCGTCCTGTGAGCATCGACGGCGCTCCTCGATCTGCTGCTGCTTGCTCCGGCTTTTTCTCTCTGGCTTCCTCTCTTTCTCTCTCCCCCTACTCCTTTTCCATTTTCCTTTCTCCTTCTCTGTCTTCTCTAGCACTTTATAGTAGGGTAACTCCTTTTTTTTGTTTTGTTTTTTTTTTGGTTTGTTTTCAATTACCAGTTTTCAGATACACTGTTGTTTCAGTTGACTTAATTTCGTTCCAGACCATCTATTTTTAAAAGAATTCCTCGCAGTTCCCCACAGTGGAAATCCACAGGCTCCCTGCAGGGACAACGCCAAGGTCTAATGTCCTGGAGATAGGGGAGCCCCATCGCTGCTCCATCAGAGATAGAAACATCAAGAGTTGATGAGAACAAATGTGTAACTCAGTGATTGAGCAATTTCTCATAAATTACCTGTCCTGACATTCCCTTTTGGGATCTTTCCTGCAGCACTTTGACCCTCAGAGCACAGTACACACAGGACAGGTGTTGGTTGCTGTGCTCCCACAGTGGATGTTTGGGGACAGCATCCTTTCTGTGTAGGGGGGGCAATAACAGGGGGCTGCTCACCTCACTGCACCAGTGCAGAGAGAGTTATAAGATAGAATTGACTTACAGGCTGTGGGATGTGCCTGCAGAATGCCATGGCAGCATGGAGAAGCTTGTCTCCGCTGGCCTTGGGAAGAAATGCCACTTGGTGAATGCCCTAAGGAGAGGAGCCTGCTGGAATCTGCCAGACAACTGAACAGCACGAGATCAGCCCATGGAAGGACGTTAAGAAAGTGTTAACGTTGCTGATGTGGCAATGTGTGATAGGTCACCTAGTGAACAAACACATACAAGGAAATAATGGGTCTTGAAGAAGGGTATAAAACCAGCTCCTTTCTTCCAATAAACATCTCAGTATCCCTGCAGGTCTGAGTTGGTGCCTCCTTTGTTTACACACCAGCAGAGCAGGTGTAGCTGTGGGCCGGGCAAAAGCCTGGGCGGGGACTGAGGGGTCTCTGCTTTTCTGGTGTGGCCAGGGTTTCCTGGGTGGGAGAGGGGTGGTTTGGTGTGATGATGCAAGGTGGCAAAGCCCCGCTGACCCCACCAGCTGCCCATGGAAAAACATCTTGTTCTTGCTTCCCAAGGGACCAGGATTAGAGCTGACTCATCACAGCTCTCGCTCCCACGACCATGGGTAAGTGGGGTGGCTCGAGGGGTCTGGGACACAGGACCTGCAGTGGGACAGATGGGGGAGCACAGGGAGCCTGAGGTCCGCCCCTTCTCCCCTCTCCTCCCGGGTGTCTGCTGCCACTGGGCCCCTGCCCTGCCCAGCACAGGGCCCTGGGCTCCAGCCTGGAGGAGCTTTAGAGCCCAACTCCTGCTCATCTGCCATTTTCCTTCTTAGTCTTTGTGTCATGGGCCATTGCATTCCTTCTGGGACTCGCCATGGGACTTCTACTTGTAGGTGAGACTTTGGCATGAGATGAACAGTGCCCGGCTTCACTCCTGTTGGTGCTGCTGAGAAGAAAGGGGCAGCTCTGGCCGCTGCCTGGAATTCTGCCTGCCCCCGCTGCTGCAGCCCTGCACACTGTTCCTCTCCTGCCGCCCATGGGTGTCCCCATCCCTGCACCCCAGCCCTCGCTCCCCGCTCTGGTCCCTGGGTGCTTTTGGGGAGGCCGGTTCTGGTGCTGGTGGCAGGGGGAGGTGTGGGTCACAGAGAGCACCCTGACACTGCTCTGTCATCCCTGCAGCACTGCCAAAGAATAAGACCGTGGATGTGACTGTGAATACCAAGGTAGCAAATTTCCACATAGGTGAGTGGGGAGGTCCGGGGGGCTGGGCTGTGCTGGGTGGGAACATGGCGTTGGTATGCTGGGCTTACTCTGAAACCAAAGTAGCCTTTGAACCCATCACTGGTCTGAATGTGCTCAAACTGTGGGAAAGGGATCAATCTCAATAAGGGGAAAGAGCTGGAGGTGCTGGGGTAGGAGTCAGGGCTGAGGGCATCAGGGGCTGTGATGGCAGGTGACTGCTCTGAACTAAGAACTCCTTAGTCCACTAGTAGTGGCCAGAGGCAGAAAGAGAGAGTAGAAAGAGGTTGGGTGTGCTCAGGGAGTAGAGCTCACTGCAGGCCAGCTCCCTAGCACAGACGGAGGAGTCTTGCTGGAGAGTCATTGCTGGCTGTCCCTGCCCTGTGCTTGTCCATCACCAGGAAGTCTCAATGCTCCTGGGCCATGACACTCCTGTCCTTACAGGGGGGAAAGAAATGCCCTGTCCTCCGAGCAGCAGCTGATGCCTTACTGTCCAGAAGTAGAACTCCTGATTACCACAGCCAGTGAAAAGAAGCAGATTTCCTTCCTTCCAAGAAGACTGATTTGTGTCTTCCAACTGCTGGAACGAGAAAGCCCCCACAGAAATGCAGCTGCCCCTTCAAATGTTTTGGATTGCCTTGAGCTCTAAATCCTGAGAAAGCTTTAATAAAAGTGCATTGATGATGTGGGTGTGTTTGGTGGTGCTTGGTGTGCATCATGGCTCAGGTACCTGCCCCACACCTGGGGATTTGCCGTGCTCCAGGAAGGGATTGCAGCAGGCAGTGTTTCCAGCCTTGCTCCCTGTCCCCCTGCACAGCGAGGGGCTGGCTCCCACTGAAGCCTGGCAGCCCCTGGGACCCCGGCACTGCTCCAGCAAATCCTCAGGGCAGCATGGCACTGCACCGCAGGGCCGGCAGAGCCCCGGGGCTGAAGTGGGTGCATCTCTGCAGCCTCGGGCTTAGGACACCCACTCTGTTTGATTTGGGCTGGGACAGGGGAGCTGGTCCTGCCAGACACGCTGTGCCCCACTGCTCCTGCTGGGCCGGGGACTTGTCTTGGGTCCTGGGAGCTGTGTCTGGGATGCTCAGGGCCGGATCCCTGGGGACCGGCCAGGCAGGAGCTCCTGGGCTGCTGGCAGAGCATCCTGGGGGGAGCATGGCTGTGGTGGCAGCCACAGTGGTGGCTCATGGCAATGGTTGGCGTCTCAGGGGTGGCACTGAGCAGTGACTCTGCTGCCTGTGGCTGCTGTGAGCAGGGCCAGCGATGTGAGGCTGTACTTGGCACCTGGGGGCTCCTTGCAGGGAGCTGTGGCACGTGTGGCCACGGCTCCCGCTGCTGAGTCACTGCAGATGAGGTGGGCACGGGCCTGGTGGTGTGGGAGGTAGGTGCCCCCCTGTGCTGGCCCAGCTGCACCAACCTTCAACCACTGCTCTGACAAAGGGACAGGGACATGCAGTGGGTGTCCTGCGGGGTGCAGGGTGGCAGAGGAATGAGTTGGTGCATCCTGACCCAGTGCAGCAGCAGCAGCAGCAGCAGCAGCAGGGGGACCTCTGCCAAGCCAAGAGCCAGGGCCGAGGAGCATTCCCCCTCTGGAATTGGCTCCAAGCACAGGCACCCGCCTCTGCCTCCGTCCGTGCTGGCCCGTGTGGGCTCACAGGACACGGCCCTTGGCTGTGCCCCCTTCTCCTCGCAGGTGCAGCTCCACAGGTGCCCCCACAGCCCAAAGCACTGAGCCTCAGCTGCGTCCCATCACCCTCAAAGGGCAGCCAAACAACCCCAAAACACCAGCCTGAGAACTCTCCAGCCACTGAGGGGCTCTGGGCCCCAGGCACACATGGGTTGGCCACAGCACTGCCTCGCCCTGCAAGCACGTGGAGAAGGTGCCCCCAGAGCCCCTGCCCAGTCTCGGGTTTCGCCATGGCCGCTGGCTCCTTCCAGGATCTCCCTGGAGCTGGAGGACACGGCCGGCACAGGGACAGCGCCGTGCCCTGCGCCCCCAGCCCTGCGGCGCCCGCCTCTCCCTCCCAACCCTACATACTTCTTCATATGCCCATATGGAGCCGGCAGTGCTATGGAATGTTAAGAAGTATGTATTTTTTGAGCTCTGCTCTCCAGACTGCTGTGGGTGCTCCTTAGAGCCGCGGAGTTCCATCGCTCCCAAACCTGCTGGGGAAAGGGCCCGCGAAGCCACAGGAGCCCTGGCACAGGCCTGAGGAGCCCCCAGCCCGGCGCGTCCTTCCCCTCCACTCCCGCCCGAGGTGTTGGGGGGAAAGGGCTCCCTGCGGGGACACCCCCAGGGTGCGACCCCGAGGACGGGAGTGCCGCAGTCCTGCTCTAGCAGGGGCAGCAACATCAAGAATGAAGGAGAAAACGAAACCGAGCGGCTTCAGCATTTCTCGGAAACCAGCTGACCAGACACGCCCCCTGGCTCCATCTCTCCTGCAGCTCTTTCTCCTCAGAGCGCTACAGACTCATCACAAGAGCTTGGTGGCGTGAGGTGCCGCAGTCCCACGGTGGGTGTTTGGGGACAGCTCCCTTTCCCTGAGGGGGGCACAGGAACGGGGGGCTGCTCATCTCGCTGTGCCGGCGAAGCAGCCACCGAGCCCTGGGACGGGCAGGAGCCGGGGCTGGGGCGATCTCTTCTTGTGAGGGGAGGGCGCCGGGGACTCCTGGGTGGGAGAGGGGTGGCTGGGGGCGACCGTGAAGGGCAACAAAACCCCGCCGACCTCACCTGCTGGCCACGGAAAAAAATCTTGTTCGCCATTCCCAGGGGACCAGGATTAGAGCAGACTCATCACAGCTCTGGCTCCTGCCCAGCCCACCATGGGTAAGTTGCGTGGCTCATGGGTTGGGGGCCGTGGGTCCTGACATGGGACAGATCTTGAGGGCACAGGGGCTCTGGGTTTCGCCCCTTCTCCCCTCTCCTCCTGGGTGCTGCAGGGCTGAAGGAGAGCCCTGCTGGGAGAGCTGCTGCTGCCAGCGTGCCCCTGCCCTGCCTGGCACAGGGAGCAGGGCTCCAGCTGTGAGGGGTTTTATTGCCCACACTGCTGCCCTTCTGCCGCTTTCCTTCTTAGGTACACGTGTATTCACCGTTTCAATCGTCACTCTACTCCTCATTGGATCTACAATCGTAGGTAGGAATTTGGCACTGGGTGAGCAGCACTCGGCTTTGCTGGTGGTGCTGCTGAGGGGAAAGGGGCAGCTCTGGCCGCTGCCTGGAATTCTGCCTGCCCCCGCTGCTGCAGCCCTGCACACTGTTCCTCTCGTGCCGCCCATGGGTGTCCCCATCCCTGCACCCCAGCCCTCGCTCCCCGCTCTGGCCCCTGGGTGCTTTTGGGGAGGCCGGTTCTGGTGCTGGTGGCAGGGGGAGATGTGGGTCACAGAGAACACCCAAAAGCTGTGCTGTGATCTCTGCAGGAGCAGCAGCAGACGATCAGAACATGGACTTCTCTGAGGGTGCACATGGCAATTCTGGTGAGTGGGGAGGGCTGGGGGGCAGGGCTCTGCTGGGTGGGAACCCTGGGCTTACTCTGAAGCCAAAGCAGGCCTTGAACCCATCACTGGTCTGAATGTGCCCAAACTGTGGGAAAGGCATCAATCGTAATGTGGGGGAAGAGCCAGGACCTGCTGGGGTAGGTGTTAGGCCTGAGGGCATCAGGGGCTCTGCAGGCAGGTGACTGCTCTGTGGCAGCAACTCCTGTGTCCACTGGCAGCACTGGCCAGAGGCAGAAAAGGGCTGGGTGTGCTCAGAGCTCACTGCAGGCCGACTCTCTGGCACAGTCTGGGGACACCCTTACTGGGATGCAGCTTTCCAGGTGACCCCACAGCCCAAACCTTTGAGCCTCGGCTCTATCCTGGAGCATCCCATCACCCACAAAGGGCAGCCACGCCCTGAAACACCAGCCTGAGCATCCTGCAGCCACTGAGGGGCTCTGTGTCTGAGGCACACATGGCCTGGCCACGGCTCTAAATAGGAGGAGCTCCGTGCTCAGGGGTGGCTGTGGGCACAGGGACCATAGGGGCAGTGCAGGTGACAGATCGGGCTGACACGTGCTGTGTGTCCGGTGCTATTCTGGGTTGGCGGGTGCAGTGGGTAGGGCAGGACAGGGTGGGTGGGCACTCCGGGGTGTGCCCCTTCTCCCTTTTTCCCCCAGCCTGTGGAGGCAGGGGGAGCCACCCCACCAGTGGCCTCTTCCCAGGGGTCCTCAGGGGCCAAAGGCAGATGAAGGCAGGGGGAGGCTGGAGGAGCTGCTGCTCGCTCTGGGACCCTGCTCTGCCTGGCACAGAGTGCTCAGCACTGCTCAGGGGAGCTCTGCTGTCCGTGCTCATGTCCTTCCTGCCCTCCTGCCGTTTTCTTTCTCAGGGAAGAACAGGAATGTCATTGGAACTGTCATTGGAGCCACAGTGGGAGCAGGTGAGGGTCTGGCACTGCATGAACAGCTCGGGGTCACTGCCTGGTCCCGGTCCCAGCCCCACCTGGTCCTGGGGACTGGGCTGGGCTGGGGGCTGCAAGTACCAGGACTGGGGAGAACTGGGGTGCAGGCGGGAGGAGGAGGGGCAGCTCTGGCCGCTGCCTGGAATTCTGCCTGCCCCCACTGCTGCAGCCCTGCACACTGTTCCTCTCCTGCCGCCCATGGGTGTCCCCATCCCTGCACCCCCAGCCCTCGCTCCCCGCTCTGGCCCCTGGGTGCTTTTGGGGAGGCCGGTTCTGGTGCTGGTGGCAGGGGGAGGTGTGGGTCACAGGGCGCACCCTAAAGCCGCTCTGTGCTCCCTGCAGGATTGGCACTGGTTGGCCTCCCGGTGTGCATCGGCGCGCTGGGGTTCACAGGGGCCGGCATCGCCGCTGGCTCCATCGCTGCCAAGATGATGTCGGCAGCTGCCATCGCCAACGGCGGCGGAGTGGCCGCCGGCAGCGCTGTGGCCGTGCTGCAGTCGATCGGTGAGTGGGGAGGGCAGGGGAGCTGGGCTTCATCTCCATGGCAGGGAACAAGGGCTGGCTCTGGAGGCAAAGCAGCCCTTTAACTCCTCACTGGTCTGAACTGCTCCAAGCTCTCTGGGCTCTCCCTGCCCAGGAGGAATCCTTGGCTGGCTGTGCCCAGTGCTCAGTCCCTCAGCAGGCAGCCTTGATGCTCCTGGGAGTTCACATCTTGATTTGTCTTTGCAGGAGCTGCAGGTCTCTCTCTTGGTGCCAAAGTTGGGCTGACAGCTGCCCTGGGCTCAGCTGGAGCTGCAAGTGGTGACCTGCTGTCCGAGTGAAAGAAACCTCCAAGTGACAAGCCTAAAAAAGGATAAAAATCCAAGAGATGAACCCCCCAAAAAACCCCAGGGTGATATAAATATGGATGATAAATATGAGGAGGAGACAACTCCAGACAAGCAACCAAGAGAAGCCAAGCAGGTGCCTGATCCCAAGACCTTGCCGTGCACAATGTCAGGTGCTGGGAAAGCCCCACAGACCCCTCAGGGCTTTGCCTCCCCTTTTAAAAGCTTTGGATCCTTGTGAGCAGCCATTTCCCTGAAGCCAATAAATGTGCTTTGCTTGCAGCAGAGGTGGTGTTTCTGTGTGGCTGCAGCTCTCGGGTGATGGCATTAGAGGGTGACAGAGCACAGGGGATGTTCAGTCCCCAGGACTGACCTGCTCGCTGATGGTGCCCCCAGTTCCCCTGCACCCAGTCTGGGGCAGGTGAAGAGTTACAGCCCATGCCAGAGGAACAAAACCCAGTGTGAGTGGGAACACCAGGTGGACACCATCAGGTGCTGCTGTGCAGGTGATCAGCTGCAAGTTTAACTGTGGTTTAGAAACTAGTGAGCCCTTCCCATATGAAATCTGTGAGATTCTGCTTTTAAACTGTGTACTTTTGATTCCAACATCATAGAGGAAAGGAGGATGGATGCAGTCTTTTATTAAGGTTAAAGGTTTTTAATCACTTTTCCAGAGTACAGATAAGATTGAAACAAGAACTCTTTTGAGGGTCTCAATAAGTCACTTATGAATAACATACATTGAACTCTATAAATTCTTGTGTTAGAAAATGTCTGTTTAATATAAGTTATGATGCACTGGTGACCTAGTTACATCTTCTGAAGTAACACTTTGCAGTTATATAGCACCTTTCACCATGGGGCTGCAAATTCTGCCTCATAATGCCCAAACGAGGTAGGAAAGTCTGGCCAATTTACAGAGGGTACAGCCAAGGTACAGACTGGAAGGGACAAGACATGAGGTGTCATCGATCCTCAGGAGTGTCAGGGAGTGTGTGCTGGGGCCAGGGGATCAGTCAGTGGCTTAGCTGGGGAGAAAGCTGAGGTGCCATCACCCTCACCCTTCTCTCCAAAGCTGCAGCCTGGCTCCCAGCAGGTCAAAAAGACCTTTGCAAATTGTTCTGGCTGTTTGTGCCATAAATATGCAAAAGAGAGGATGAAAAGCCCAGCACTCAGAGGCCCAAGCCCCTCTGTTGACATATCCAAAGGCTGACTAAGAATGAAGGCAACAAACTGACGTGTGTGGCTTGTGCTGCCCACATCCACTTGGATCTTCCAAGATTAAAACTATGTTATTGGGATTAATTTTAAGATTTGGGGTGTAAAGCTCTGTCTAACTTCACTGTTTGATTGTCATAAATTCCCTTCTCCCACCTGGCAGGTGAAAGTCAGGTATCCCAGGTCTTGTTTCTTTAATAAAAGCTGAATGTCTGCTGAAAATCCATCAGCTTAGGCAATGTGATGATGTCCAATGGACATTTCAGTTCTGTGGCTAGAGGAATCCAAGCTGCCTATGTTCTTTTAAGCCTTTATGACTTTAAAAACCATTCTGCATCTGTGTGACACTCCCTGGAGCAGAGCCTGCACTGGTACCAGTGGCTGAGCACCAAGGACCTCCTCTGTGAGATATTTGGAATATAAAACCATGAGTCTTAGGGACTTAATATTTATATTAGTGTTTTGCCATGTCCCATCAATTACCTGCCTCCCCAAAGCACATTCCCAGCATCTTGCAACAGCTCTTCTGCCACTCGCTCTTCCTGGCATGTCCAAAATTTTTCCCTCTGAAAGCACAACACAACAGAAAACTTCTGGAATGCTCCTTGGGATTGTGGTGGGGAAACTGGAGATAAAAAGGAAAGTTCTTATAGCCCTGCTGCTGGAAGAAGTTGGTGCCAGTGGTCAGACTGAGTGATTTTTTTCCTTAGTTTAAAAAAATCCACCTAAAAAGGAGCTGGAGACAACTTCCTAACAAACACGGTAATATTGTGCAAAACCATTTGACCCCCACATTGTTTCCAAACCAATTGTTTCCTCCTGGGGAAGATGCAAAAGCAGAGGCAGTCCTACCTGCCCAGCTCTGTGGTGCTGGACCAAAGGGATTTCCCTGTAAGGCAAAGGGGGGGATCCCGTGGGGACTCCTCTGTCACGTTACCTGTTGCAGGTGAGAAGCTCTGGCAGCATGAGACGAGACCTGCAGCTCTCAGAGGCACAACACACCCATTTCAGTGCTCCCAAAACTCTTTCTAGCCTTTCTCCTCAGCAATGGTCAGTGATTTTTACATACTTTTGGTGCTCATACACAGGTAAAGAAGAAAAAAAAAAAAACAACAGTTAATGCTTGGGAGCTCAAGGGCTCAAAACTTAGTTCTTACATATCATCTTACAAGGCTGATGATGCTACAGGGGAAGTACTGCCAGGGAGCAGCTCTTTAATGAAGGCAGCAAATCTTTGTTTTGTCACTGGAATGTTTAAAAAGGACAATAGGTCAAGGAAGAATGGGGAGGAACCTGTTGTGCTGAGGGGAGCAAAGTTCCAGCCATGGCAGAGTTATGAGCACAGTAAGCATTGGGTGCACGAGCATTTGTTCTGAGTTCTTTGGTTGTTAAGGCAACAGTGAAACTGCTGCTCAGGGGACTGGGGAGTTACTGAGATTGTTACCAAAAACCAATGACTTTATTGCACCTTCCTCCGAGTCACCTCTGTGAGCCCTGGCACTGAAGCAGCAGCACAGCTGGGGACACCTGACGAGGGACTTTGCTGCTGTTTTAAGTCTCCGAGGAGTTGGAAACTATTTCAGAGAAATCCTGGGATTTTTTTTTTAGCAGTAGTTGGCAGAGTAATTCCCAAGGTAATTTAACTTCCTTTTGCACCTAGTTCTGTGGCTTTCAGTGTGCCCCCAGCTCCCTTCTTTAGTGAACTGAGGCCAGGATGGAGCAGCAGGTTTGCACCGAGCACCTCCCGCACTGGGAGCTGCTGGAACCCTGGTAGCAGGAAGTTTTCCATTTTTCTTTCTCACACCCATCTCTATTGCTTCTCTGTCCACACTGAAACTACAGTTTAAGAAAAGACTGAACGTGGCACTCAGTTGCCATGGTCTGGCTGACAAGCTGGTGTTAGGTCTCAAGGTGGACTCGATGACCTCAAAGGTCTTTTCCAGCCAAATTCAGTTAAATCTAGGATTCAGCAGGACACAGCATGATTTTTTTGTTTAAAAGAATATTTCAATACATCTTGTGTGCTCAGCAGTCAGAAATGTTGATTACAAACAAGTTTGTGTTCAGAATTTTGAGCCTGTGTGTATAATTTGTATATACTTCAATCCTTCAAGGTAATCCTTTTTGTGTTATCAGTGTGGACTCGAGCTGACAAAAAATCCCTCAAGAGGCAAAAACGGCCCAGGCAGACCCTGGGAAAAGCAGACCATTGCCAAAGGGCCTCCAAGCAGGAGTGAAATAGAAACTAAACCTACTTACTGTGTTAATTATTACCACGGAACTGCAATGAAATGTTTGTCATGTCACAGCCACCACACCAAAGGAGCTTACAATGTTGAACAACTCTGCTCTCAGCCAGTGAAAGTTAGTGATTTCACTTGTTGCTGAGACAATCTGAAAAGCAAGTATCTTTCATTCTAAGTGCCTGCAAAAAATGGACCTCAATGAAAGTGTTCCCAGACAAGAAACAGTGAGATATTCAGAGGAAGAAAAGTGTTTCTCATAAGGTACAAGTATCCCATGTTATTCTCTAAGAATATTTGTGTTAACTGCTATTAAGGAACACTCAACTTTGGGATTATTTTTCACACCATCCCCATCCTGCCCTCCCCACAGCCTGTCCTCACTGCTGCCTTGCTCATTCCCAAGGGGGTCAGGGAAGGAGGGAAAACCCCTAGCAGCTGCCCAGGAGACAAAGGAATTCCTGGAGCCTGCCCTGTGCTACGGCCACCAAGGCTCTGGGCACACCTGTGAGCAGCAGACACACCTCAGACATTCTTAATCCCCTACAAACTGATCTTTCCAGCATGATTTTGTTTTCCCTGAACCTTCCCAATCCAATCCACTCTGCCTGCAATTTCACTATTCACTATTCAATGTAACAATGGGGAGGGGCAGGTTGGTGTTCATGGAGCAAGAATTGAGCCTGCAGGAGCATCCCTCTGCTGAGGAGTGGCCAAAACAGCTCCCCTGGGAATGCCAGGCCATGGAGAAAGCAGAACCTTTGCTCAGAAATGACAGACACAAATGAGCTTTGGTCAGACAGAATCAGGGGCAGGTTTTACTTTTCACATAATTTTCTGTATTAAAAAATACATCAGTGAAATCTGTTACAGGCAGGGACAGGACTACCGAGTACACAACGTCAATAGACTACTTTCTGATTTTATTTTTGTTAAATTACTTTTGTAACTGCTAAAAAAATAATAATAAAAAAAACCAACCAACCAACCAAACCAAAACAAAAAACCTGAAATATTATTCAAGGCTGTTGATTTTCATCTCTTGAAATTTTAGTGACAAGCTCAAATATCAGACCCTTGTTACAGAAGATGGATAACTGACCAGAGCTAGATAAAAACAATACAATTCTCCTCTTCAAAAATAGCTTGGGTTTCCAATGAATTTGTGACCACTGGTCATCAGAAACACACACCTAGAGCTTGAGAAAACAGAGATACAGACAGTATCTGATAAAGTCCTGTCCTCTGAACACCACATGGGAGCTTTTCTCTTCCAAAAGACTCAGTAACAGCCAAGCCTTAAAAAAAAATCTCTTTCAATTTCCAACACTATGACTAAATCTCTTTGGGTGGGGCGGGATAAAAACACACATGGTCATTTTCTACCACAGTTCTGTTGTCAGAAGTAATACTGCATCCTTTGTACAACACTGCCCATGTTGCAAAGGTGGAAAGAGAAAGAGTGTGTGTGTATTCCTGTTTGAAATGACAAAGCCCTCTCTAGATTTGCTTTACAAAATAATCAAAACCATAGGAGTAGGGAAAGAGGAGAAAGGAAAGCTGCCTTAAGGGAAATAAACTTTCCGTGCACCACAGTATTTGCTGGGTTATATGGACAGACTGCAGAGCTGCTGGGCTGGGAAAGGAATTCTGCACAGAGCTCAGGACATCCCCTCCTGGACATTCCCCAAAGGTCACTCGGAAGTTTGACCTACAGCACCTCTTCCAACACAGCTAGAGCTGGCGCGAGCCCGGAGCGGGAGCTGGAGTCCGGCCTCGTGTGACCAGTTAACAGCAGCCAGAGTTGTCCATTGGGATGGCCAGTGGCTCCTGCCTTCCTAACATTTGATCCCAGTTTCCAAAAGAAAAATTATAAAAGTGTAGGTGTAGGTGTATTTATAACAGAAGGTGTCTGCTTGTCTAAACCTCACCCCTTTCTCTCGTATCCTCTGGAAGAGCTCAAGGATCTCCACGTGTTCCTTGGCAGCAAGGGCTGCCAGCCAGCAGGCTGGGAAGTCACCTGAGCCACAATCTAGCTCTCCATGCCCACCAGTGTGAGGGTAGGTTTTACACAACCATTTTCCTTAAAAATATCTCACAACTTTTAAAAATCCTAAACAGATAAAGGATTTATGCACCAATCCAATGGGTGAGTTCCACTTGGATTTGTTCTGAGCATTGATCGGTGCCGCAGGACATTGGGATTTGCAGCTTACACAGCTTGCTTCCTTCCAGTTCCAGTTTGTACATCCACTGTGGTACAAAATCTGCCTGTAGGTGACATTATCTTGGCTTTTTTGATACACATTTTCCAAAGGCTGGACGTATTCACATTTTGGTGCTTCTGATGTGTATTCAAAGGAAAATACCCCACTGCAGTTAGTCTGATAACTCAATATCAGAGTCCTCTGATTTGACTTTGGCAAGTTCTTCGTGTACCTCCCTCACCATAAGAATCCTTGTTAACATGATGTCCAAGGTTCCTGGGTCTATTGGCAATGTGGAATACCATATGGGGCTGTTGGGAACACAGGAGCGCTCGGGCTGCAGGTAGAACACATCACTCCTCTGCTTCACGCTTTCAGAACTGCCAACACAAAGGAAACAAGGTTTAGGAACATCGGGCTGCATTTACAATCTTACCAAAAGTTTAAGAGAGAGTCAGCAAAGAAATCAAAGTTACATTGGCATGGCAACACTGTCTCTCCCTTCCTAGCAGGGAACAGTTAAGTTGTTTCCAGGTCACACAGCATTAGTTGCTTATAAAGAAACAAAGAAAATCAAAGTAACTTCTTCACAGCAGAGGTTCTTTAGTGTCATCCAATTAATGGTAGAAGGATAAATGCATTTCACATGCAATCTCTGGTGAAACTGGTTCTGGGATTCCAGAATTGCTGCACAATGTGGACAAGTGGAAATGGCCTCCAGGCTTAGACTGGATATTAATGAACATTTCTTCACTGAAAGGGTTGTCCAGCCCTGGCACTGCTGCCCAGGGCAGTGGTGGAGTCGCTGTCCCTGGAGGGATTTAACAGCCATGTGGATGTGGCACTTGGGGACACGAGTTGTAGTGCCCTTGGCAGTGCTGGGGGAACAGCTGAATTTGATGGGCTTAGAGGACTTTTTGAACCGAAATGATTCTAAGGTGCTGTTTAAGAGTGAATAAAACTAAATCCCAGCTTGCCTGGCCATGCTGCAATGTTAAGCCCATCTGCTTGAAAGCCTGAATGACTCCAAGGCAGCTTTCAGGCTCTGGTAGGATTCTAAGTCTCTAGAGCCAAGATCCCTCCTGCCTGGTTTTGGGATAATCACACCAAAACAGCAAAGGGACTTTGTCCTGCTGCCTGCACCACTGCAGAGGCTCAGCTACGAAATATGATGGGGAGCATGAAAATGCTTTCCCAGCCCAAGAATAACTAAGAGCTTCTAATAATGTGCCAGTGAAGACAAGGAAGATAAGAAGAGGGAGAGAAAGAGTCTGGACAGCTGCATGCCTGTCTCTGCCTCAGTAATGGGATATTGGAAGTAAGCTCAGTAGGTACATTTCTGAGGGTGATTTATCTGAGTTTCAGCTGACACTAATGAGATGCTGTTTCATTTTACATGTGTTTTTCCTTTGAAGAGAGAAGAATATCATCTTCCACCTGCTCAAGGATCTAACTGAAGTTTATACAAAAACAAGAGAGAAAAAATATTTATATCTCTGTCCTTGCTGTAGTCTCCTTACTAACTCCTAAACACAAGTTAATCTCACATCTCAGCAGGCAAAATTTATCAGGAGTTTTACCTAATTCACTCTTCTCTACGCTCTTTCACAAGGAACATGATGTTCCTCGGGTATTAGTTATAATCTCCTCACAACAAGGATGGTGTATGGGAATTAAGGGAGATCAGAATGCCATGGGCACTGTAGTAATGTCTCACATTTATATCGAAGAATTTATTTATTTAAAGAATACATCTCTCTTTGTAACTCTGTTCTTGACTTAACACCAGTAACAAAAAAAAAAAAAAAGCTGTTTGGAGGTCTGACAGCAGTGCTGCTGTTGGAATTCCTGTTCTGCTCCCACTGAGGGATTGGGAACTGGGGAGAGGAACCACAGCACAGGCACAGAAGGTCTGAGTGGGCTCCTTGCCCAAATGCCTATTCTAGTCTACACACAGACCAAAACTCAAGTTCTGTCACTTACCATTTTGATAAGTAAAATTCATAAAGTCGGACTGGACACCGGAGGGGATTATCTGTGTTTTCAGCCATTTCCACTGCTGCTGGAACCTCCTCATCTTCACTGCGTTTCCTTTTGCCTACTGATAATTTATCTGGATACACAAAAATGGCATCACAGAAGTTCAGTGAAAAGCAGCACCTTCAGAAACAAGGCCTGGTGTCTCAGCCCAGCACCCAGTGGTGACTGCATCACCCAAACCCACTCCTTGAACTGGTTCTGTCATGTGTCACCATCCAAACATGGTCACCTGGTGTGATCTGCACATCCTACAAGCCAGGTCCACAGCCCATTCCTCATCTAGAAAACCCACAAGAACTAGCAGGTAAACATGGAGGATATAATTCTACTTATTAAAGATGAATTCATGTAATGCACTGGAACTACGAACTGAAGAAGCCAAAAGGATCAAAGACTTCCCTTTCCCAAGTGCCAAAATTAACTGAAAACAAAAATCTGTGTGTCTTTGCCTCTAAGTGCAAGCCCCACACTGTTGTTCTCCACTGAGGCTGCCTGGTCTGTTCTCCACACAGACCCAGGCCAAATATGGGAATTAAAAAGGCACAATAAAGGTCTGGCCCTGCAAAACCCAAGATTATGAAGTGCTGAGAAAAGGACTTTAGGAAAGGCCTTTAACTCTTGCAGTATTATTAGAGCTTTATGCAAGCTGAGGATGTTATGAAAGACTGTTAAACAAATTTGCAGCCAAATCTGTGACACCTTTTTAAGTTTTTCCTGGGTGCCTTGGCTCATTCAGTATTTCTCTTTAGAGCAGTGAAAAATACTGCTAATGTATTCAGGATAGCAGCATATGCTTAGCTCTGCTTACTGCATAACACATTTCTCCCCAGTCTTTTTTAAAAGAGAAGCAGACAATACAGAACCACAGAACTCTCTGATTCTGTAATTCAGACCACACAAATGTGACTGCCCAAACACTAATGATCAGAGAGCACTCACCTGATTCTACCTCTTGTTTTTGAAAGGGTGGGAAAAAACGTAAATATGTCATCTTGGTATTATACTTCAGAGTTCGGGTGCGCCTCATAACATGGGCAAAGGACAGTTTCAGGTGCTCACTGACATTCTTTAGTTGGAAGTATTTGGTGTTGAAGAACAGAAGGGTGTTCAACAAAACGATGGGGGAATATGCACCCAGCTGCTTACATTCCCACAAGTGCTCCTCTTCAATTCTTGAGAACATGTAACCTACGAAGGATGGGCAAAGAAAAAAGAAAATTGTTATTTATGCATAAAAATCCTTTTTCAGCTAACCTCTATTTATGAACCACATAGCAAATCAAATTCACCTATCATCAACTGTAATCCAATAAAACCAGACTAGTGCATGGGCAAACATAAGAGGGAGCATGGAGAACCAAGCTGTGCAACAGCATGATCTTCCAGTACCTGAAGAGAAGGATAACAAGGAACTGCAGACACCAGCAGATTCTCACTAAGCTCTAATTTCACTGTATTAAACCACAGTCAGCCAACTGCAACAATGTGTAATTCCTACAACATGAAGTATGAGTTTAAAATGTCTCATTTTAGGTATAAATAGCCCATTGTGATTATCCTAAGTCAGGAAATGGAGATGTGGGGGCTTAGAAGAAATTTGTTGTAAAAAAATATCACTGTGTGCAGCAAACTATAGGTAATTGGATTATTTCTTTAGCAAATAAAAAGTTTTTTATTTATTTTATTTTTCTAATTGAAAAAGCAGTTGTGGAGTTGCCAACATAATTCAAATTTCACTGATACTCTAAAGATGTTGTGTGCTCATAGAGCTGGTGTCCAGCTCTATAAACCACATAATCAGGCTTGAAAACCAATTAAAAGTATCTGCAGAATTTGGGAAGTCTTAAATTTGAGTTGAGACAAGATTCCAATGATTTGCTAATGTGATCCCCAAAGTCACCAGGAGTATTTCCAGCACTAATAGGGAACTATCAGTGCAACTGTACACAGATTCTGCAGCACCTCATCTCAAATACAGTATTAAATTCTGGCTACTTGTATTTAAAAAAGAGCTAAAACTTGAGGGAAGAAGAAAACTAATGTGTTGAGTGCCAGAATGGGAATCCTTTCTTTCCAAGGATTGATCAGAGGCAAAGATACATTGAAGTGCAATCATAACTGGGAGAAACAGACATAAAATCCATGGTGTAGAGAGGGGAGACTAATGTGAGAGCCTCAGATCACATTCTCTTCCTGGCCCTGAGGAAATATTAATTTATGATACAGCTTTGTCACGCAGCTACATAAAACAAGAGAATTGTCCTACCATTTGGAAGAATTGTAGGTTCCCAGATTTTCAAAAGTTTTGTAAGTTCAATCATAAACCTGGAATAGGGCTCGGTGAAAATGTTATCTATTCTACCATTCTCAAACAGGTACTACAAGAGAAAAAACAGGAAGACAAACAGTTTATGATTATATAACATTGCAGAGAAGATACAGCTCATCAAATTCTTTTCCTTTCCTACGTTCCAGTGTCTTATAGGGCCAAACACTTGGATGAAATCTCCAATAAAACAGCAAATCAATTTTTCTGCAGGGACCGGGACCACTCCAGTATGAAAGGAGATATCTAGGCAAGAACTATGGTTAGTATTTCAAACTCTAGAGTTGTTTTCTGCAAAATCATCTCCCTCTTAATATTTTTGAAAGAGTCTGCCTATAAAAACCAGAACAGTAATTGAGAATTTTTCTGTTGAAATGAACTTTACATGTTAATACCTCCTGACAAGAGACACGGGCTGCTGAAATTGCTCAACTTGCAGCACCAAGGAAGAAAAGTTCCTTAAACTTTTCAAGGAGCAGTTTAAAAAAGTTTTCTAAAAGTCAGGAGTTTGTATCAATAAGTAAGTCAAAACTGTGACACAAAAATCCCTGATACTCCTTGAACTTATCAATGGCACTTTGAATTTTAACTCCTTCTACACTTTGTCCAAGCATAGCAAGGAAAAAAAATAGGATAATTCCATGTCTAATTAAATAGGTTTTATGTCAAAATAGCTGCTGACTCTTTATCTCAAAATGACTGTTTCAGAACAGGACCAAGCAGACTGTTCTAAAGGAAACAGAAATGTACTGAACATTGAGTTGTAACCACAAATTAGCATTATTCAGGATTTGTACTGCTACTGTTGCAAGGCTGTTAATAAGGACTTACTACATTACTCTTAGTATTCACTAATTACAATGCAGTTATTCCCAGTGTATTTTCCCTGTAAATACTGCCAACACAACAGGTATCTGTCTTGGCACTGAGAATCCTTCCTGGGCAGCCTCTTCCACATGGAGTTATATATTGGAAGAGCACTGTGCAATTATTTTAGATCTAAACCATTCCATCTTAAAATAAGGATTTCTTAGGAGCTTTTCTAAAGCTTTTTCCATCTTTCCTAAACATGAAAAATTATCAAAAAAGTTCCAAATTCAAGTACTTTTGTCTAGGTAGAAGCGTTCGGCCCCAACATCACACTTCTATAAGGATAGAAGAACTTGGTCACTGTGACTTTAAGAAAGCCCAGAAAAATGGGTCATAAATAGGACTAAGGCAAACAATGAAACACAAAAAAGAGACATTCTTGCCTCCTCTATAAAGCCCAAGCTGCTCTGTGGGACTGTGGATGTCCCATAAGTAACCAGAGCAAGTTCTGCATGTTCTCAGCAGTGCCCTAAGTGCCAGAGTTACCTGCTGAATTCCAAGGCACAAGTATAAGATGCTGTCGGGGTCGTATTTTTCTCCGTTTGGTCTCCGCACCTCTTGAATGAACTGGCACAAGCCAAAACTCAGCTCAGCAAATGTGCATGAGAGAATGTCCTCCTTGAGCTTCACAGGATGAACTGGGGTCGAGGAAAATAGAAAAATAAATTCAGCACATTAACTCTTCCCAAATTCCTTATTATTTCATGTAGGCAGAACTCCTAAATTTCTGTCTCATACATTAATATGACTAAGTGGTGAACCCCTTCCTATCTGTTGGCTGAGAACTGAATGATTTGGCCAATAAAACCCAGATCAGTTGCATGTGCAATCAGTATAAATGTTACAATGAGTACCGAGGCTGCAGGAATTTAGAGCCCAGACATGTAAATGTTTGGGAGTCTGCTGAACCCAAAATTTGGGACAGCAATGGCTGCAATGAGCTTAAGGCAGCCTGGGGCTGATAAATGGGTTTCACCACTCCAGCTGGACTCAGGGGAGTGAGAGACTCACCAGAGTCAGAGAAAGACCCTGAGCATTTCTGGCCATGAGTTGAGTGCAGCATATCCACTTCTTACAGGAAGAAGGAAGTAAGAGTTCAGTGGGACATGCAGGGGGTTTGGAAAGGGAAGCAGCACAAGCAGGAACTGATTGATCAAATGATCTGCAATGAAATTACCAGGCTTGGCTGCTCCACACCTCAGAAATGCCTGCTTGGGAATAAGCAGGGATTCTTTCTGGGCACATTTTCCTGGAAATGACTGTAATATTTACTTCCTCAGCCTCAAGAAGAAAACATAGTAACTCATGTGAATATTCCTCTTCTGGGAAATAAACCCCAGCTGTTCTCATGGAATGACAACAAAAATTCCAAGTAAGAGATGAAAAAGCTGATCTCATCCTAACTAGAATTTTTCACTTTGCGAGCCTTTCTTATCTAAGTCCTGCCATGCTTAGTTCTTTAAATTGCAAAAGTATTTATTATGGTTTGCTCTCTTCCCCACCATTCCCAAAGGGCTCAATTCTATTCCTAATTTAAATTCTCTGGTTGATTCTGAAAATTTGCCCACAAAACTCAGTGCAATGATGTAAGATCTGAGACCAGGGAAAAGGGAAGTTAGACACTGCCAAATCCCAGTTCTGGTGGGCTTTTGTAAAAAAATAAAATAATTCATCATTGGAAAAATAAACAAAATTGTATTTAATTGTCATTATCTATCACCACTGTGAGACATAAGGTGCAATAAAGTTAGGTTCAGGCAGGTTGCAGCACAGAGTGGGCAGACTTTTGAAATGTTTCTTTCCAGCTGTGAAGCCTAGAAATAAGGTGTTAAGATTTTGATGTTGGATCACACAGTTTTTATAAAGCACACATTTCTGCTGACCAACAAATACTTTGGGAATGTGCCAGCTACAGATAAAATGGATGAGGCCAAGTTGGTGTTGTCAACTTAGAATTATGGCCTGATAGATCTGTAATTTCATGGTTCTATAATAGCTCAGAAAAGCTCTGCAGCTGCATAAAGAATCTGTGCTACAAATGAAGAACTACTGCGTGCAAAGGAAGGCAAAGTGGAGATTTCTAATGCTTTAGAGACTTTTTTTAAAGGAAACAGATGAATTTAGACTGCAATAGCTATGAATTTTAAGTGCAGGGAAAGATGCAAGACAAAATTCTATAAAATCTGTTCTCTACTAATGGGCATTGCAAAACTCAGTGGTATCTAATCCTAATTTTTACTTGAACAATGAATCAAGCCAAGTACTCTTAAACTAAGTATTTCTGTTTCTACTGGGAGACAAATTTACCTGAAAACTTCAGGTCCCCTTGTTCCTCCTGTGCATTTTTCCATTGGACCCAGTTTTTCCAGGCATTTACCCCATACATGTATTTTAGGGTCATCCCAGAAACAGAGCAGCCGGGGTAGGAGCCCTGCATCAGGCTCCGGGGCTCCACAGCAACTACAGACTTCTTCCGTCCCTACAGGCAAGCAAAGACATCCAAACAAAGCAGCATTTCATCAGCTCCTCATCCATGGATGGTTAGATTAGGGGAAATAATGTGGTTATTTCAAAATGTAAGGGATTTGTGTTCCAGAAGTACTTCCTTACCCTTCTTTTTGGCTGTGGGAAGCCATCCCTGTGTCTCCGTCTTGCCCGTGAACGTGAATGTAAACCCGGTCCTTTACTGAGAGGGTCAAATGAGTCTAAAGTCAAATCAACACCATGAAGAGTTTAATCACATGATTTAGCAGCCCAGGTAGAAGTGTCACTGTCACTGAGATACTATGGAACACCTCACAGCTGACAATCACACCTGTATATTCAAGTAATCCTGACATCTGACTAATTTAGCAATCTGTGCACTTGATGTATAAAGATAGTAAATTCTCAGTAGGACAAAACAGTGGGTGTATTTATTCAGGCAAATATGATCTTAGCTGCCACTCCACATGGATTATACCCAGGGATACAGAAGTGATGAATTCAAAGGAGGTAAGCAAGAACTTCCTGCTACTCCTGCCAGGGGTTCTGCAGAGTGCCATCTTTAAAGGCAGCATAATATTCTAAAATTAATATTATTTTGTAGATGTGATCAACTATTGCAGCTTTAAACATCCACTGTCACTACATGAAAACACATAAGCAGGCTGCTGGGACGATGTTCATGCAGAAAACTGTGTGTGGTTTTATAAAACAATGAGTTTTTCTCCACATGACACCGACCTGATGGGAAATCTGCCTCCAGGTCCTGTTCCACATCACCTTTGGAGAACTGCTTGAGTTCTGGATCAGGTTCTGGCAGGGCATTGGATCGTAAGGTGTAATGATTCAACTCCTCCTCCCAGCTGTGTGGAGTGGACACTGCTTCTGATTCCAGATCTCCACTGTATGTGCTGCCCTGGTCTGCAACGAGAGGGACCACAGGGACCATGTGCTACAGGAAAGGCAGAACCAGGAGTTTGCAAGAAAAGATGCAGCAGGATCAAAATCCATCTGCAAAATAAAGAAATCTGACTGACCTTTCTCAAATATCTTGGGGTCCAGGAAGAGCTCGTGCTCGGATGTTTGAGACCCTTTAGAAAAAGAAGAAAATCTGTATCTACACGACTGACAGTTTGCACAACTAATACAAAATTCTCTGAACAGCAAAAACCTATTTATTAATCATAACATGAACACATGGTGTGCCTTCTCCTCCACTGGAGTTTTGAGCAGCTTTCTACCTTGGTTATGCTATTGCAGGGGAACAGAAATCACAACAGAGGTTTGCTTTTCCAAAGGCTTTCATCCCTCCCTGTTTGTTATTTGAGTCATCTGTAGACCAGTAGGATATTTTGTTTATCTCTTTCCAGCTTGTTTCACTTCCATTACATGAATTGGTCACTCTCTAACAAACTCTGCCCTGCCTCATCCTTCAAGAATCCTCCATAAAAAGCCTGACAGGAAAATTTTCTTTTAAAGCAGCTGCTCTGGTCTTCTTGATTTTGACTCTTCCTTCTAACACATGATGTACTGATCTGGAGGTTTCTACCTCTGATAACCTGTCCCTGTCACCACAAGTCAAATCAGCACCTAGAATCAGGGAAAAGGAAATTTCTGTGGTGAGAGGACCCTCATCTCACTGCATTTCATATCCTTTTTAAAACCACCACCTACCACCATGAGAGTGTGTTTTTTCTCTCTCCGTATCTTCTGCAATCATTTCTGCCATCTGAAGGAGATCAGCTTCAAATGGATTAATGGAAATCTTTTCCTTGTTTTCCTGAATATTTTCAATGATCTTATCAGCATTATCCGGGGTAGTTGGGATGAGCATGGGAACTGGTACCTATGGAACATGTGGAAAATATCAGAACATACTTAGAGGTGAAGGGAAACAGCAAATACACTAGGGAGATCCCTCCCATTTAACCTTATATGTATTTTAGTACTACTAAAATGAAGTTAAAAATAACTCCAGACTGGACAGCTCTGTACTCTCCCTACAATTTGTGTGATAATGTTTAACCAAATACGATGCAGTAAGGAAGGAAATGGCATCAAGGACTCCAAATACCACTTGCACGACCAGACACAGCACCCAGTGACACAGTGCTGGGTGTGCTGGATGCAAAACAAGCCTGTAAAACCACTGCCTTCTGTAGTGAACTGCAGCATAACTTACAGGTACTGGCATTCCCAGGGGAACTGGTGTGTACTGGGTGTAGAGGTGGAGGGGCACTGGCACAAACACTGGTACAGGAACAGGTACCACAATGATTTGGGGTTGAGCAGGTGCTTCTTCTTCTGTTATACCAAAAACAGAACAGACCAAAAATCGTTGGAAAATACCATACAACAACCTGAAAACTAGTTAAGGTTTAATAATACATTCAAAAATACTCTCTGTTACATAAATCATGTATTACTCTCTCAACTGCAGTACAGACAATTCCAACAGGGGTAGGAGATCAGACACCCACCTGTCTGGCATTCTTTGTTTTGTGTGTGAGGTTTGCACGAGGTGGCCTTAGTCTGGGTGATTGGCTTACACAATAAAGCTTTGTTTTTCAGAAGCCTGGGTGGTTTTGATGATGGGAGCTTTAGGGCATCTGTCTGGGTACTTGCCTGTTTGGAAAACACAAACGAGGGTCGAGTCAGTATTGGTTTGAAAGACAGCATAAGACTAGAGTTTGTTCTATACTAGGGGAAGCTGAACAATTTTAAACTGCATTTGCTGATAAAAATGATCATTTAAAAACTACTGCAAAATAAGCTTGCTTATTTGGTGCTTTCTGGTCTCCATCTCAATTTACTTTGATCCAACAATAATGTTGTTTAAAGCTAATTTTGCTAATAAAGCTTATTTTGTTAACAGCGCAGTGAATAAATCTGCAAGAATATTTGGTTTCTGTCGTCAAATAACTGCTATAAACTTTTGACCTTGGAATTTTACTGATGGCAGAGATATAAAGAGGAATTATGTTAAGATACTTTTGATGACTAAAAGTCTGGCTGATAGAGACACCAATAAAACTGTGTAAACTAATGTGAAAGCACTGAAAACAAATAAATGTAAAAAATGAACAGCAACGCTGGCAGCAGCAGTATCATTTCCTGATACACACAGACTGACTATTCATGCTTGTACTAATGTCCTGCTAAATGTAATTTTCAGTCATGCATTCAAATAACAGGATCTATTTCAAGAGGGAAAACTCATACTCTAATCCATAAGTGACACTCCAGCTAAAAGCAAAGCTGTCAGTCTTCCAGAACCTACAGCTACATAAAAGCATCTCTGTATTTTAGGAGAGTTGCAAGATGTTACACCACATACCTCAAAGAGCTCAGGAATAGGAGCTCTCTGAATTATCCCCAGGTAAGTGGTGACAGTGGTTCCCCACAGCTCTGTTACCACACTGACAGGGAGTGGGGAAGGAAAATGAAGCTGCAGGAGCTTGATCATGTCAGTCCCAGCAGCACAGGCTGGTCCTTTTGCTATCCCATCCCACTTCTGGGCACAAAAGGCAGCCTCAAGTGCAGAAGCCACACATGAATTACTTGGGAACCACAGACACCTCAAGAGTTAAACTTGTCAATCTGACAAGTTTTGCCTTAACACATCCAGTCTGTCCATGGACACAAGACTTTTGTATCTAAGTTCTATTCATTTTTTAAAAAGCATCTGCAAGCTGGATGAATTTCAAATCCTTATCAAAAATTAGTTACAGATTGATAGTGCCAAATTCTTGGATACTTGTTATTGATACAATCTGGGCAAAACTGAAAAAAGTCTCTTGTAAAACTTACATCTCCTATGGTTTTTGCTGTCACAGTAGGGACTGCACCTGTGAAGGAAAAAAACCATACAATAACATGTCTACTTATCATCAAGAACCACAATCCATATTCTGCCAAGGTCAAGAAAAAGAATTCCAATTAAAACTCATTCCCTGATGTATGTACATAAATTTAAGTCATTATTTATACCTAGAAAAAGGAAGGACAAAAGCATTCATCTGCAGTGATGTGAAGCATAATGAAGAAGTGGCCGCTGTTCTCAGTAAAATCCCTGAGCAAATATAAATGTTCAGGAATAGAGATGTAAAAGTACAGGCATCGTATTCAGCTGCCTTACCCTGTAAAACATTGTTGGAGTTAACAGTAGGCTGGGCAGCTGGGGTGCTTGCAAGGGACACCACGTTTGCTATGACAGGGGTTGAGTCCTTTCTTAAAGAAGGAGGGCCTGAGGAGGAGGCTGGTGCCATGGAAAGGTTTGCTGGACACAGTGGACAGAAGAAAATGAGAATAAGCAGTAAGATAATTGAGAAAAAAAGCATTTCTGAAACAACACCCACCCTTCAGATCTGTCTCCAGATGAAAGAGGCTGCTGTGTGAGAAGGGGATGTAGGTGTCAAGTTGTAGCATTTCAGCTTAAACAGGAGCTAGTTCCACAAGCAAATCAAGCAAGAAGGGAAAAGAGCTCCCACCAATGTAAGCAGCAGATTGCACCAAATTGAAACAACGTGCACCAAGCTGAACATGGCCTGGTGCACACTAAAAACTTCCAGTTAATATTTTATTGGTTTTGGGTATCCTACTTTTGCAGCTACTCAGTGGTAAAACATGCCCCTCTTTAGGATCAGTGATATCCCTGCCTTTTGTTTCCCTTTCTCTTCCTGTCTTTGAGGGCCTTTCAACTCTTTGTGTCTCATTCCCTACAGAAACTCACAGTTCCTATTCCTGTGGGCTTCATTCTTACCCTCATTCCCATTCCACCTGCACAAGGAAACAGCTACAGCACTTGTACACCTTGGGATTGATACTTCCCAAGAATCAACACTTAATGACACAGAAATGGGAAGTCTTCATATGCCTACAGACTGCACAGAAGTGGCTGGTATAAGTGCATATATAGGAGTCTGTATTTAAAACCATTAAGTCTATTAATTTCACCACTTGATTGTTAAAAGAATATTAACATTCTACCCTATTTTCTAGGTGTTATGAAGACAGGCTAGATATTTAACATGTCTGCAGTAGATATCAGTACATTTTACCTCAATGAAACAGGCCTTTGTTTCAGGAAAGTGACTGCAAGTAAGTGCTTTTGCTTCATCTTCTTTAAAATTTGTTTGGTACATGAAGCAACTGCATTTCATACCTACAGAAGTCTGAAATGGTCTCAAGTAAGAGTGAGCTAAACCAGAGCCCACTCAACAGCAACAGACAAGCTCCCCAGGAGAAGACAGATCTTAAGGAGTTCACTGAAGTGAATTTGCAGATAAACATCCATCTCACTACCCCACACATCAAAAGGCAACAGCATCCCCAGCCTGCTTTACCTGTGTTGTTTGGGAGTGGAGGGTCAGGAGCACCTTGCTGTTTACAGAACAACAGAATACAGAGCAGATTGCAAAAATGCTTCATCTCCCCTTGCCATTTTATGGACTCGTTGAGTTTACCTTGTCTCTTACAACCATCACACTTTGCCATCTAGGAAAACAGAGTGAGGAAGAGATTGAACACATTTGGAAGCACTAACAAGGGGTATAGGTGTAAAAACCTAGAGGATGTAAGAATATAGCTTACCTGGTAAAACAAAACCGTGAATTTAGACATGCACTCCTCTGAGCAAAATTCCTCTGTTTTCCCCCCAAAGTGATTCTGGACCAGTTTGGGGGAAGTCTGTAAACAGTAACTGCACATTTTACAGTGGTTTCCCCAGCGCTTGGACAAGTCGTGTTTATAAAGCAGTTTACAGACTAAAAGAAAACAGTAAAAACATTCTTTA
This sequence comes from Anomalospiza imberbis, assembly GCF_031753505.1. NCBI lineage: Eukaryota > Metazoa > Chordata > Aves > Passeriformes > Viduidae > Anomalospiza > Anomalospiza imberbis. The sequence continues at coordinate 4,220,316 of NC_089705.1, forward strand.
ATACCAACATGTTAATCCCTCAGCACTCCTAATTCCTGTACTAAGTGATGTCTGTAATAATTCATTGAAACATACCATTAAAAGGTAAAGTGTGTACAGGGTTCTGTGTTCCTAAACCTAAAAAACAGACTCCTAACTTAAAAATATTAGGTTTCTTTTAGTATTACTGATAATTTTAAGGCAAAACACTTGTGACTTGATTTCTCTGAGACAGGGTTTTGCCCTTTCTTACCTTCACTACAGAATGTTCTCTCTATGCCTGAGACTCTCACTGTCTCCTTGATAATTTTCTCAAACCTGCAGTATTCACACAAAGCTGTCATATTGCCCTTCTTCTTATACTCATCACAGCAGGTCTTCCCACAGAACTGGAACATTTTACCCTGCAACACAGCCAGAATATTTTGGTTGCAGTGTTTGAATGAGTCACATCCCAGATAATACATTTAAATTGTTAATAGAAACGCAGAAGAGTATTTATACCCTTAGAAATCGGAACAGAGCACTGGCAGATGAGTCTCCCCATTTAGTTTTATAATAAAGCAAAATTCTTGCAGAAAGCCCTCACCAATGTGCTTTGTCCTTGGATTAAAAGGTACATCCCTGGGTCCAAGAGACAGGGATGTGTTTATTTAGACAGGCAATTGTTTGGTTTGGGGGTTTTTTTGGAGTTCTTTTTTTTTTTCTGGTTTTAAGACCATAGAGATAGTATCAGTATTAATATGATATTGGTTAAACCAAATCAATTTCAAAACCCTTCATAGCAGGTCTTTACAAGCAACAAAGCAGTACTGACAGACCAGTGCACATAAACTACACTTTTTTGGGTTTCTGTTGTGAAAAAAGAGCTTTGAAAGCCCTGATCTTTGTTACCTTGTAATCAAGCAGTTCTGGTTTGGTGGCAAATGATCTGTTACAGTGCTGACACTTGATTTTCACAACCGAGCGGGTAAAGGTGACCTGCTGGCACTGGGCAGCCAGCCTCTGGAGCCCTGCTGCAGCTGGGGTGCTCGTGGAGCTGGGGGACACAGTGGAGGTGGTGCCAGTGGCTGAGACCACTGTCCCCGAGGAGATGCTCACAATGACCTGGCCCTGAGACAGGGGCACCACTGAGGAGTTCAATCCTGCAGGCTTGTTGAACAGATTCTGTGGGAAAGCAAATAGACAGGCTTTACTTTACAGGGTTACATCTTGCACCTGGGTATTTCCACCATCAATTTAGCATTCTGTTAATTCAGCTAAGAAGAAATCCTAGATGTCACACCTGAAAAGCTACTACACAATTGTAGCTGCAAAAATTGCGTATGCTCCCATCTGACATAGCCAAGTGATACTGAGGGTTTGCTGAGGTTTTACAGCTGTTGCACTGAACTTGAACACCTGAGGGTGAAACAGAGAAGAAAAAGTGATTTATGCAACATCAAGTTGTATTGCAGCTAATTTTGCACCGTGCATACAAAAACAGAGTCTGAATGATGAGCCGAGGCACAGACAGAAGCCCAAGACGATGTTTCCACAGATTCAGAAGCAGACACTGCAGCTGCTGTGCCTGTTGCTTGCCAGAAATTTAATTAATCTCCCAGTATCCCTAGGATGTCAGTAAGCATTTTTCTATTTCCACATGAAAAATAGCTGAAAATGTTTGCCTAGCTCCACGCAACATTGGGCAGAGGTAATAACGCTGATCACCCCAGGGAACAAGGGCCAGGAGAGTCCCAGCAGTGGTATGGCACATGTCCACACAGGAGGTTTGTCTAGCTGGGAAATCCACCAGCTGCACTTCCAAGAGCAAAAAAAGAAAAAAAAAATAGATTTAATGTTGGTTATCACGTGGAGCTCCCTAAAACCAAAACTGAAATAGCTGTACTGTCACTGCTACCTTTATCTACAGTAGAATGCCCTGTCATTCCCATCTCAGCACTTCCCACCCTCCCAAAAAAAGAATATCAGCCTTAACTTTCAAGACAAATAAAGTTGGGATATGAGCCACAGGAAATGAAGTTTCTATAGAAGTAAAAGGATAAGCTTACCTGAAGAAGTGACCATTTTTACTCTGTAGGCTGACAAACAGTTAACAGTACAAAACAGTTCCATCTTCCCCAAGTTATTTGTGCCCTCCACCATCTCAGCTGAAGATCTCAGAGATTTACACAGTGTGCAGGGTGTAATTTTAGCTGACTTCTGTGGAAACAGGGAAATTGCTTGTTCATTTGAAACTTGGCATTTTTTATTAACCTGGAAATTGTCACTAATATATAAAATACTTATAAAATTTGTCGGTGTGCTCGGAACAGCATTTGTTTTACAGCTGAGTTATGTATGCTGCAGATTCATTGATTTGAGCTCTGATTTGAGCAACTTCCCAGGCCACTTTAACCAGTGGCAGTGGGTACTGAAAACACTCCTACAGGTACTAGCACAGATCAGCACCTTGTATCAGACAACTTCCAACATCTTGCTGAGGGGATTGACATTTTGGTTATGGTTTTTAATGCATCAGCTGTGTAGGTAAACAATATTCCCACTGAAGAGATGAAGAAACAATTAACAGGTCCCCTGATGATGTTTGATAGCAAAATGGGAAAGAGATCCATCTCTAGAAATAATCAGTTTTCAGTGTGTGGTCTACAAACTTCTTTTGAAGAGAGACACAGGAAAAAGCCTGATTTTCATAGACACATTTTCTGTGTTTAAGGTTTTTTTAAGGTCTTTAAGTCTGGAAAAAAACTTTGAGAATTAGTGCACCAGATTATTTTAGTATGACAGCCTTAAAAATGCACTTTGTTCTATCACTAGCTATTCCAGCTCTCCACAGGACAGAAGAGAATGCGAGCTTTTAGGGATTTTAAAACACCCACAAATCTCCAGAAATTATCAGAATGTACCTGGAAATTGAGCTGAATGCTGCTTAAAAATCAATTAAAATAGATTTGACTTAATCTTGTAAGCTTTGAACATACTGTATTTTCAAGAGAACTATCACATATGGGGTTTTGATGTGTGATATAAAAGCGGCCTGAAAATGTTTCCAGCTTATTTAATTTTATCTCCAGATTTGTTTCAGAGGACAACTAATTCTGAAGGTAATTTTCTGGATGAAATACATTTACCATATTTTTTTTATTTTTAATTCATTAGGCCTTTCTTGACCTAAGTGGCCGGATAATGGGACAGCAGAGTCAAGTCATAAAATGAAGTTCCATTCTTTTATCAGAGGGTAATTTTTCCTAAAGTAATTGCATTACAATAAATCAATCAAAAATAATTGAGCTATTATAATAAATTAAGGTTCTCTTAAATGCTCAGGTCTTCAATAATCAAAAATAAATATGAAAAGTTTAAACGTTAAAATCATTAAAATCATAATTATCAACTAATTATTACTTTTCCTTTCCACTTAATTCAAAGGCTACAATGTAATAAAGAATACTCTTTAAGGAGCATCTCAAGGCTGAAAATAGTCACAGGAGGCTGCTGCTTGGGGGGGGGTCCCATTGTGTCTTCTCCCACACTGGAATTCTCTGGTCCAGTGGTGAGAAAAAAACAGAGCAACACATCTGGGCAAAGATTAGGCAGCAAATTAGCATCCCTGGAAGTGTTCAAAACCTACTTTGACCTGTGACACTTTGTGATATGGTTTAGTGGGCATTGGGTATTTGGCTGAATTTCACAGAATTTCACAGAATTTCACAGAATTTCACAGAATTTTCTAGGTTGGAAGAGACCTTTTAGATCATCGAGTCCAACCCATGTTCTAACACCTCAACTAGATCATGGCACCAAGTGCCACATCCAGTCTTTTTTTAAACACATCCAGGGATGGTGACTCCACCACCTCCCTGGGCAGATGATTCCAGTATTTGACCACTCTTTCTGTGAAAAACTTCTTCCTTAAATCTAGCCTGTATCTCCCTTGGCACAGCTTGAGACTGTGTCCTCTTTTGAGACTGTTGAAGGTTGGACTTGATGAACTTGGAGGGCTTTTCCAACCTTAATGATTCTGTTATTCTTGAAATGACAAAAGCAGTTACTTTAGACCAATACAGCAACTGAAATAATCAACCAGTAAACTGGGTGTTTCTTAAAACACCTAAAATCGAATTAAAAGTTAGATGGATTCTATTTTTAGTATTTTGTTCAAATACAGAATCAAGGAATCCCAGAATGGTTTGGGTTGGAAGGGACCTTAAAGCCCACCCTGTTCCACTCCCTGCCATGGGCAGGGACACATTCCACTATCCCAGGCTGCTCCAAGCCCCAGTGTCCAACCTGGCCTTGGCCACTTCCAGGGATCCTCACCCTTATAGAGAAGAATTTCTCCTCATTTCCCATCTAACCCTGCTCTCTGGCAGTGGGAATCCATCCCCCCTTGTCCCATCACATGTACCTGCTTGTAACCTGTCATACATATGGAACTGCAGAACTTTTTGGACTGTCCCTCTATCTGCAGGATGTGACACTGGCCAGAGCCACTGTAGCAGTATCCTCCACAATATTCACAGCAGTTCATGGTCAGGTTGTTGGCCGCGCGGAACTGGGAGAAACAGGCGTCGCTGCAGAGCTTGTGCACCACGTTCTGGTAATTCACCTCGTGCCTGATCTGGAAGAAAAGGAATATACAGCAAGGACAGGAAGAATATGTGTGTTCATCTCTGAGACAGCAAGCTGTGCTGAGCTAAAGAAATTCACATGAGGAAAATGGAAATTACCACTGCATTCTTCTGGCACATGCTGCACTTGCTGGAAATGCTGTTGGTGTGGATAGTGACAATGGGTTTCCTTTTCAGTTCGTATGTGGACAGACAAGACTGGCTGCAGAAATCCTTACTGGAGTCTGTGTTGTCAAACTGGGCAGTGATTACGTCCTTTGGGTTTAGAATTTCTCTATGGAAAAAGAAAAACAAACACAGAGAAGAAGGATTAATGTGGGTTTCATGTCAACTTGCTGTTCTTCCTTATTCTGGAGACGAAACATTCTCCAGGAGAGGGTGGATCCATTTAATTAAAACCTGGAATACATTAACTCACGCATGTTTTACTTCATTTTAGGGATTCATAAATCTATTTTTCTATAGCAGAAATAATGCATAAAATACTTTCTGAAAATGTACTCTAGTTAGTAATTTTGAGAGTGCAATGACATTTAGAAATGGCAGGAAGATGTGGGACCCTTTGAAATACAGTTTTTCATATTTGGCTCATTTAAATCAAAGAAAGAGAAGATGTGTTCTGTACCACAGAGGCTTTTAAATCTATGTGTGTATAAAACCCAATTAAGGAAATGGAACTGCAAGCAGACAGACCAATTAACAAGGAACAGCATCAGCCACCAATTTTTGAAGGAAAACATAAGAGGAGCAGTGCTTCCGACACAGCGAGAAGCACAAGAACAGAACTGAAGCCTTTCATTATCTGCTTGAATATCAATTATTAGTAGAACAAATGAAAGCATTGTCCTACTTTGAGCAGCTTGAGCAGGTTTTCTTGGTAGAAGCTGGTGGGCGAGAAGCTGGAATGGTGTATCCAGTGAGGCACAGTGTGGAGCAGAAGAGCTGGGTTGAGCCTTTCCTCTGGTAGGCAGTTTGCCCCTTCTGCAGGATTTTTTTACAGCCAGAACAGGAAACCCGAACAGCTGTGCTTGGAACTGAGGGTAGCATTTTACTCATGCCAGAGGATGCCACAGCAGGCTGGAAACCTGATGACAGCTGTGGAACTAAAAAAAAACCACACAGAGAAAACACAGAGTAAGTGTTACAGATCCATTACAAAGAACTCACTGGTGTGCAGGGACAAGCACAAGACTCATGGCTTTATTTGGATTGCCAGGGTCTAGAGGAGAATCAAATAGCAGATGAACTCTCCACAAATACATGCCCTGTGCTGGTTTCCTGCATAGCAGGTTTTTATAACTAAAAAGTTGTAAGCTTCTGAAGATGGAGAATGCACTTTTAACATCCCTCTCATGGAATCACAGAATGGTTTAGGTGGGAAGGGACTTTAAAGATCATCCCATTCCACCCCCTACCATGAACAGGGACACCTTCCACTATCCCAAGTTGCTCCAAGCCCCAATGTCCAACCTGGCCTTGGACACTTCCAGGGATTCAGGGGCAGCCACAGTTGCTCTGGGCACCCTGTGCCAGGGTCTCTCCACCCTTACAGGGGAACATTTGTTTTCTGAGACCTAATCTAAATCTGCCCTCCTTCAGCTTAAGACTATTTAACACATTCAGTTCTCCTATGCATTTCACATTCAACTTTCCTATGCCTCAAAACCACAATTATTTTATAATCTCAATTTCTTTCTTTCTAAACCAAACTAGTTCTTCATTCCTACTGGGATCAGACACAGCAAATGAAATGCAGAGTGACCTGCAAGACTATTTGCAAAGGTGACATATTTTACAGATTTAAATGAAATTAGTCTTGCCTATTCCTTACCAAGAGGATTGCCACTGACTGAAAATACAGCACTGATTTTCAGCTCCCCTTCCTGAGATTTTGGCTGCTGGCCGTACTCCTAAAACAAAGGGAAAGGAAAAGGAGAACAAATACACACATGTAATAACAGGTAACATGATTCCATTCTTTCACAATGCTGCATTGAACCTCAGGGAAGAGTGGGTTTCCTAAGCCTGCTCCGAAGGCTGGGTGACAAGTGAGCACCACACACAGCTCCTGCTCAGAGCTCCACAGCAAACCACACCTGAGGGGACACAAATGGACAGGTGGGGCTGCCTGGTGCATCCCCCTCTCCAGCTGCACTCCAAGACACCTCAGAATTTAGCCAAAGCTTAAGGAAATCTCCGCTTGCCATTCAACCTTTCCAGCTGGAAGTGCTTTTGCAGCCAGCCCTTGCCCCTGTTCTGGGAAAGAAGTTTTATCTTCACATAAAGGAAGATAGCAATGAAATAGAGCTGGGTCCTCATAGGGGAGCATTCTGTATTAACCAGGAGTTAGGACCTTGGAGCAGCCAAGCTTTGCAGCAGACCAAGGCTGGCACCACCAGGGCCAGACCATCACAGTCCCAGCTCCAGCACGAGGGGAATCACCTCACATTTGGTACAGGATGAGAAAATCCCTGGACAGCTGCTGGTGGAATAGCTGACATGCTATAAATGACTGGCTTAGTCCCCAGCAGCTATTCACACTGACAGCACGCTTCCTGCCCCTGCTCTCCCAAGAAATCTGAGCCAGAAAGCAGCTTGGAACACTCCACATGTAAATCTTAATAGGCTGAATAACATAATCTCTTGGAACTACAGAGATGATAAGATTTAGCCTACTTACAGTCGTTTGGGAGTAGTGAAGCATGATGTCATGTTATGACTGAGCTAAATTCACAGTTGCTGCCTGGCTGCCAGGGAAACCAATTCAGAATCACTAAGCAAAAGGAAGCTCTCCCTTTCCCAGTGGCAGTGAGATGCTCCCCCAGCTTCCACCAGCTCCCAAAATCCCACAACAACCTCCACTGAGCACGTGCTCAAACTGAGCACTCCTCTCACTCCTGTGGGAAAACTGGAAAACCAAACTATTTCTCAATATGTTTCCCAGGAGACAGGCAGTGGTATTCCTTGACCATGTGAACCATCAGACTGAAACAATCAAATCTCAGGCAGAGAAGCTTGAAGCTGGGTATGAGCATGCTGTGATGAGATTCTTAAGCACCATTTTTATTATCATTTAAAAATTAATCATTTGCAGACATACAGTTTTTTAAGCACTTTAACTGCAATTGTATCATTAGTCAAGAGTAGGAAAAGAAATGGAGGCAAATCCTGACATCAACTGTGCATGATCAAGCAGTTTCACAGCAGCATAACAGTGCTGAAAGCCAAAAACCTTCAGCTCCAACTATTGGTTACAGCAAGAAATGCTATTATCTTTCAGGAAATATAAAAAAAAAATCCATAAAATCCCCCCCATAGTAATTCCAATCTAAAGCAAAACAAAATGAACTCAGTTCTCCTACTTTTCCAGTATCAGGCAGAGTTGATAATCACAGGATTTTACTCCAGGAAGGAATTTTTTGAACCATACGATATTTGACATTTAAATTCTTCAAGTCTTCATTTTTACTTATTAATATGATCTTTGATAACCACAGACATCTCGCCTTGCATTCCACACAAATCCACACAGCAGATGCCATCTTGGGAGGACAAAAGAAGAGACAGATTTAACTAATCTACACGTGGTTTGACATTCTACAGGTTCAAGGAAAAATAAACCCAAACAATCCCACAGAGACTGAACAAATCAGAAGGACAGTAAAATCTGAAGTTGCAAATATTTTACTTCTTAAATTGAGAGTATTATGGGAAAAGAAGGAAAATGCTGGGAAGACAGGCCCGGAGAGCAGAGGAGGTTCAGCAGAAGGACAAAGACTGATGCTAAAAACTAACACCTGCACAAGAACACCAACACTCCCGTGTTGGTGCAAAGGGATGCATCATTTTGGGAAGTCTTGCACACCTTTAACATATAAAATCTGATGTGTAACCTAGATATGAGCAGTGAGGAGACAAGAATTGCAGCACAGCTCTTTCCCCTGGTGTCACACAGCAAACCAGTGGCACAGAGATTGGCTGGAGCTCAGCAACCCTGGTCCCAGCACTGCTCAATCCATAGGTCAGGCCTTCTCCAGGTTGCAGTTACTGAGTTTTACCTGCATCATCATAAAAAGTGTCAGTCTCGAATGAGAAAGTCACTTAAACATATACTTAAATTGACTCCACTGATGTCTAAGTACTTAAATATTTTAAGTCCTTTAAGTGTTAATTTAAAACAAGAACTACTGTGCTTGCAAAGGCAGCTTTTAAGAAGGAAGTAGCAGCAACAGCTGCTTTAATTCATATCTCTAATTGTGACCACTCATAAGTTATTTAACAAAATGTGATTTACAGTTTATTTCCTAGTTAGATAAAGTGTCTATGTTGCCACAGATTTAGTTACAGAAATTTTAGAGCACTTGGCTTTGTTTCTAACTGAAAAGAAAAACATTTTCAGAGACAAGGTAACAAGACATCAAAAAGTTGAGGGGGGGTGGGTTTCATAGTAGTGTAAGAGGGAAAAATCCTTCTACTAAACTATGTTCTTCCAAGTTAAATTTCGGTCAACAAACCAAATAAAGGCTGAATGTTTGTTCAGCTTAAGCGGTCAGCTGTCAGACCAAAATGAGAAATGCAATGGGAAACTTACCTCAGAATTACCAGGTTCATCTTTAATTTTGTCTAATAGTCCCTGCTGTGGGGCCATAGCTTTAGCATATTCGTCATCCAAAGGCTCCTTCTTAATTCTAATATTTGGTGCAAAGGAATTCCCCAGCTCTTGTCCAATAGATTCCTTACTAGAAAATAGGTAGCTAGACTCCTGAAACAATAATATGAAAAAGAATTCACCCTCCTGCATCTGCCATGAGGAGTTGGGCTGCTGCCAAGGGGAGTTTGTGTTGCAGACCAAGAGATTTGGGTCCTGCCAAGGTGGGAGAAATGCTGGGCAGCAGCTGCTGCCTCAACCTCCCTGCAGCCCCCTCTCTCATCCCACCCCCAATGCTTTCCACTCCTCTGGCCAAAGCAGAAGACACCCAGCTCTGTAAGTTGGTTGTTTGGGAGTGTCTCTTGTGGATACAGCTGTTCCCTGGCTCATGTGGAAAAAAGGCAGCAGGTCAGGTGGATGCATCCAGCTGTAGGTTCGGCTCACCGGTCACTCCAACCATGCTGAACAGGAAAGTGGCTACCAAAAGAATCCTCAATCCAAAGAGAGGCTCAGGAAATTTTTACAAAATTATATGTACTGTTTAAGTAGCAAAGATGACTAAGAGTCAGAAGATCAGTTTCCTTCACACTCAAATTTACACTCAAATACAAAATACGTATTTTGAATTATTCCAGCATATCGCTGCACTTGCAAAAGTGGTTGAAAGATCTATAGCTTACCCTGAAGTTAGTTTCTGGAGTTTGTGGCGCTAACTGCGTCCGTAATGTTTCTTCTACTTGATTATGAACTGAGGAAAACATATACATTAAATAGAAATGAATACAGGTTCCAATGCATTTCCTTTAAAACTATCAGAGTCTCATCCTGCTCCCCAACCCGTGTCTGACAGCACCTCACCACTATTAAACTACTCCCTTTCTCCTCCCTGTAGGTAAGGTGGTAATCCCTAAAGAGAATTGATTCTTTTTAAGTTGTTCTAGTGGGTCATTATTTTCCCATTCCAGCAAAATAGTTGCAAATTTCCGATGCAAATTCTTCATTCAGGATTTTCCACACCTCAGCAGGTTCTGAACTCCCCTGTTTTGACATTTACATCACAAAATACTTTTCAGAGCAACATCTTCCAGCCTTTTCTTTGCTGTTCTGATCTTTTGCTTTTCCCCTCTTCTCAGGAAATAGCATCTTCTGCTTTTTTAGAATATATCATTTAAAAACGTTGGATTTGCCTAGGTACTGGATGCTACCATGAACATTTATCATTCTGGTTTCAAATACTGACTACTTTACCTGATCTTTTAACTGTAGGTATTTACAACTTTCTGAAATACATCTTATGCACAGAAACATTCTTCCCTTGATTTCTAGCTGAAGGTTAAAGTAGAGATACATCTGTAACTTTTCTTTATTTTAAAAGATATCTTTATTGTTTCTCTATCATCGGTGCCACCTGGAAGCACTGATTTTAAGATGCTGTTGCTGAACATATAAAGTTTAAACCTCAGAACTGTAAGCTGTGAATGTGAACAAGCAGCCAGGAGTCCCTCACGTGCTGGCTCACCCTCCCTCTGCTGAATAAGATTAAACCATGTGTTCCTGCTTGGTTATTCTTAACTCCTTCATTCACTGTTCTGCTGTAACTTTCAGAGCTTGGGAAGATAAAAATAAGTGTGTGGGCAGCAAGATTATGGAGACTGTCAAATGAAAAAGGGATTTGAGGCATCTTTGGTTCTCTCCATGTTGGCTGGATGAAGTCCAAGACACAAGTATTTGAGGAAGAAGGGGAGCAGTCTCCCAGGGAAAGCAGATTTCAAGCTATGTTCTGGCTTAGTTCCTGCAGACACTAACTCCTTTCTAACAAGCCTTTCCCTGATACTATCAAATCCATACTGCTTTAAATGCCTAGGCATTAGTGAAGAATTGGTGCTTTGCTCGAAAAATTTTTACTGGCCATCAACTTCACCTAAACTTCATCACCTTTCTTTTAAGAAGCTCCATGGTCTATAAAAAACAGTGAGAAAAACCAAAAGGAAGCTTGAATTGTCACGCAGCTTGGTTTAGGAAACCACAACAACAAAGCATTATGTTGAGGCTCTGTAACAAGCTGTGGAGGATGAGACCTCCCTGACACTGCCAAGCCCTTTGCAAATCCTTCTCCTAACACAGAGGTCATTGGATTTCAGGGTTCTTCATAAAATGCTCCCCTACACACAGCTCTGCCTGTTCTCTTCAACAAGGTGATGTTTTTAATAATTAGCCCTACTGCTGATTTCTCTCTAGTTCTTTCTTCCTCTTTGCTGGGCAGCCAGGTCTATTATGTCAACAGTTACCTGCTTTGTCAAGAAAACTGCTTTTCAATCTAGAATCCATATCTTTAGGGATTTTTTCCAAGCGTTTTTCACGTTCTTGAAAATGTCCTTCTCTATTCTTGTCCTTTGCTGAAAAAGTCTCTTTGCCATTATCTCGTGTTATGCTAAAATCTTTTCGAAGTGATTTAAATACAGGGCCCTGCTCAAAGGGGGAAGTGAGATCCTTCTGGATTGCATTCTGAACCTGAATTTCTTTTTCACTGTCCAGTTCATGATCTGCAACTCTCTTGCCCTCTTCCAGATGATCTTCATCATGAATTGCTGAAGAAAGAGTGTCTTTTGGAGTGAAATTCTGATCATCTTCGTTGTCACTCCCAACAACAGGTATGCCTGCAAGATCCCCAGAGTTCAGAAAATAATCATGATCATCACCCTGCAGTGAATTCTCAGGTCCTGCTCGATTCGGTACTCCATAAGACAAGCTGTCGAGGGAGGGTGTTAAGTTGTGGTCAGCATCCTCAGACATCTCTGCATCCAGAATTTCACCACCTAGGGGGAAAAAATCCCAGTGAACTGTCAGAAAATTGACCAATTTCATGTGAAACAAAGGAGAAGTGTGAGTGTCCTAATCTGGCTGATGCTGCAATTCCTTGAATATTCTCATCCTTCTTGGGCCAACATTACTGTGAAAACATTGCTGACATAGAAATGGTTCAGTCGCCCTCACCACTCTGAAGCAGAAGCTGAACTGAGTAAAACTAACCAAAGAAAGAAAAAACATTAATTTCCATTCACCTCACTTGTAGCACTCGTGGAGAAGGCAATGCAGGAGGGAATGAGCAGGAAGGGCTGGGACGAGGGCAAGACAGTCTTGTTCAGCAGCAATGACACTTCCAAGAAAGGCTTTGTGAAACTATGACATTAGAGAATAAATAGAAATACTTACATTTTTCTGTAATATCAAATACCGCATCAGATTTATCTTCAAACTGTAAAAAAGGAAAGCACTGTGTCATTGTCTTGGTCAGCTGCCATGTACTTTGCTAAAAAGTATCTGGTCAAAACCAAGCAGAAGGATCACAATTCCTCCTCCTCCTCCTTCCTTGCCCCAAGCAAATTTTTATGAATTAAGACTGTTACATCACTGAGAAGCCACACTAACCCTAATGAGTTCAGAATACATAGAAAAGGCACACAAGGAAAATTTAGAAATAGTGTTGCTTCCCAGAGGAGAGAGGGAAAGGAATGTCAATTTTCTCTACTACCTGGGATACCAGTACCAGGTCAAGGCCACAGATTCTGCCCTGATACTCCATGAGCCTTCATTCCCTCTGAACATCATAAATGAAAACCAGGAGCACGGGCAGCTCCCACTGCCATGAGCTCCACAAGGCCCAAGGGTTTCACCTCTCTTACAGGGAATTTCCCCCTTTCCAGGAACAGGGAAATACAATGCTTAACTTCCCAACACAGCGAGTGTCAGTGTGAGTGTAAGCACAGAAGACCTGGATGCTGACTGAGTGCTGCACAAACATCTGTCTGCATTAAACATCCTCTGACAGATGTGGAAGTTGGTGGCATGTTTGGATGCTGCCTGGAGAAGGATAATTAAAGTTTCCTTCAGAATGTCCAACTCATTAGCAACCTTCTTTTCTGCCCAAGAGATAACAGTAATTCATTTAAGCCCTCTCTCCTTTTTCTACGTTGCCAGCTCTACACTTCTTTCCTGGTAGATCCTGCTCACACTGCAATTCTTAAGCCATCTTAGGGAAAGTAATGGGATTTGATAGCAAAGGGATGAGCCCTAATTTCATTTAACTCAAGTCATTTAGTTGATAAATCCGGAATTTCTCAGGATTGTGATGGGAGCTATCAGTTTGGTAGCAGCCAGCTCTAGGAAAGGATGACAACAGACTGTCACAGAGGTCATTTGATGGCAAAATGTCCCTTTCCAATACCACTTGCAGGTCTGCAAAGACAAGGTAGCTCCTTCAGCTTAACTGGACACACATGGAATAGAGAGGACATGTCCAGCATGGCATCAAGACAGTTGGATACTGCACCAGAACTTTCTAGTTTCTCTGAGCAGACACATGAGGCTGGAAAAGTAAAACAGAACCAAAGCAAAAAGTAAAACAGAACCCAAAAAAAAAAAAAAAAAAAGGTTACAGTTTCACAAAGCCAATGCAAGTCTTCTCCATGTAATTATCTACAGGGAAAGAGTAAGGAAACACCTCCCAGGAAAGTTTGCAAGGCCTGAGCTCTGTTCCTGCTGTAATGATCTCAGGAGTGTCTGGAAGAGGGAAGTTTAATGTTGGTCTAGAAGCTCATTAACAATCAACTAAGTTTACACAGGTGTAAAACTAATCCCCATAAATACTGGATATACTAAGTGCTCATACAAGCTGCTGAGGACAGGGACAGCAGAGGTGGGCTGCTTTTAGAGAAGAACATGGAAAGGAACTTGTTGCCATTTGATAATAATATCAGAGCATTACGTTTTTGGAGGCAAAAACAATAGCCCAGGTCGTTGACTCTACAATGACCCTTTTTTGATCCTTTTTTGCTTCCTGTCAGGAATTCTCTGTCCTCTCCAAAAATGTCACAACAGAATTTGATGGTAGGATGAAGGGAGTTTTCAGTTGAGATGAGCTCATCCTTTTCTCAGTGTAGATATGTATCAAAGTAGTTCTTTAACTCTTTTGAGACACAAAGTACCAGGGAGAAAGTATTCCAGGTCCTACACAACCCTGGCTGCCTTACACACCCAAACCCTAGGTATTCCTTCTGCCCTTCCAGGGAGAAATCTTTTGCCAACAGCTGACAACCCCAGGAATGCTTGTATTACCAAGAGATACATTTTGCAGTGTGTATTTCTCTGCTTCATTCAAAGAAACACTAACAGGCAAGTCAGCACAAGGGGCCACCTGCAAGAGCATGAGGGACTCCCGTAAACATTATGGAGAGGCTGGAAAACATTTACAATCTACCTGGAAAGAACCCAAGACACTTCCCAAACACAAGGTCATCCTAGGAAAAAAAAAAAAAAAACAACCCTTGTTTCTTCACTCATTATCTTGTGAGGATATGAAAAGAAAAGATCATCTTGGATATCTTCTTCTTTCAAAAGGTTTTTGAGTACAGAGGAAGATCTGTGTCTGTGGTCAAAAGCTTTCCCTGGAAATATTTATAAACCAAGAACTCCAGCATCTGACAATACCAGCAGCCTTATCTAAGCCACCATCTAGTTGCTGACTATGAACAGCATCACAACTCCCACATAGTGTAAATTCAAAGGGAGAAAACCAGGAAAAGTGTTGGGATGATCGTGTGTGTGTACACATATGTATCTACATACACATCAATATATATATACCCAACAAATTACTCATTCTGTAAGTCTATAACTGGACTGTTCCTGAAATTAGAGTTGTTTTTTTTTTTCAGCATGAACGTGGGGTATTTACTCAGTTATACACTTCTAGTTCCTTCCCCAATGTCACTACAGTCTTGTTTAATGCCATCTCAGGAGGAAATTTTGTGTATCACCAGTTACAAAAATGTTATTACTTTAATAAATCGTGTACATTAGCTTTTAACTAGATTACAGTCTTGTATCACCCAGAAATGTGAACAACACCACTCAACTTACTATTTCTATATTATTCTATTACAGTTCTGCAAGGCAATTCCCTCTTTCCAGTCCTCATGCTTCCTCCTTTCATTGCTGTTAATTCCTTTTGTTTCTTCTGCTCAGATTTTTCAAGATTTAGTGAGAAGTAGAGCAAAAGTACTTGAGGGGCAAACATGGAACTGATGGCATTTCCTCTGGGTCACTTTTGCCAGATCTAAGGAGAAAGGTACCTCAACACCCCTCATTAGGTCTTTGATAACTGCCAAAGGAAAGTCTCAGGAACCGAGTTTTCTGTTCAAATACTGAGGCTTCAACTCTTCAACTCAGTCCTCAAAACATACTTGCAGTTGTAAAACAAAACTCTGTAATACAATATTCTAAACCATCTTCATTAAATCACCTTGGCAAATATTTGCCAGAAAATAAAAGTTCTTGGTGCTTTTCATCATTTAATTCTGTAAGAGTTTAATACAGAACAGTTTAAGTTTGGTATTAGTGAAATTCAATGTTTTAGGCTATACCTTTTTAGTTACTGCCTCATTAGCTAGCACTGCACACAAAGTGGTGCTCTGCCTACTCAGGCTGTAAAAAACAAATAAATGAATGAATGAAATGAAACAAGAATTCAGAAATGGTGACACAACAATGAGGTATTTCTGAAAGACATGTGACTTGCTAAAAAGTAACTACTCAAAAAAAAAAAAAAAAAGGACAGCATTGCTTTTATAGCAAAAATCACAATTCCACCAGATATGTCACTGTTTTTTTATAGATGTACATGAGACTCTAAGGGAGCAGTGTCACAGCCTCAGCACTAACCTGCCTTTGCTGGGAGCAGGGGACAGAAGGACACATATTTACACTTCAATACTATGTGCTAATTTGAAATAACTAAAAGCTGATCCATACCTTCACGGTGTTCAACACTGCCATGGCATCCATAAATCAAACAATTCATTGATTATTTTTGTGCAATATAGAGAGAGAAGCTGCCTATGGCTAGAGTACTGCTTTGTATGCAAAACAGAGAATTCCATTTAAAAATAAACAAAACAGTGTAACTACTTTACACACACAGAATGTCTTTCTAGTAAGCTTCTGAAGTTTGTTCCTAGATTTTAATATACCCATAAGCAAACTGTGGAAAAGAAGCAGATGTTAAAGAGAACTGCAATTAAAAACAGTCAGAAATAATAACTACAGAAATAAAAACTACAGTCAGTTTGTCTGTAGTTTCCTTGTCCCTCTATGCACAGCATAACCCCCACTCCAGCATTCATTCAACTGACAAGACACCATTCGAAACCAAAAAAATAATCAAAAAGGAATTGAAATTTCAGTCGCTATTCTTGAGGCAGGTGGGGTGAGCTCAGGAAGCATCCCCTGACCTTTTCCACATGACCCAGCCCTGGCAGGGATGCCAGGCAGGGATGCCAGGCAGGGATGCCAGGCAGGCAGCCAACGGCGCTGCACCTCTGCCACCGCAGAACTCCGCGGCACGCACAGAATTACGCAGCGGGTCCTGCCGGAGCTGCCTCCCCCTGAAACACGGCCAGCCCTACGGATTCGTACCTTCGGAGCACCTGGGGAGGGAAGAGACAGGGTAACAAAGAGCCAGGCTGCTGCAGATACCTGCCACAGGAAAAGAAAGGCTGCGGCAGGAAGAGAAACTGGCGGGGTCACAGCCATAGAGCCGAGCGCGGCCGGGATGGCAGAGCCCCCCCTAGCCGGCTCCGGGACCCCCGGCACCGCCAGGGACCTTCCTGCCTGGGGACAGGCTCCGAGTCCCTCTGAGGACAGGGATAGCGTGAGCTCGGCAGGGTGGCTGTCTCTGAGGCTTTCCTGAGCCATGTTGAACACCTGAAAAGATTGTTGTTAATCTGGTCTGAGGGTAATACAGTGGAGATGGTGATGGGAGTTTTTAAAGGCAAATCCCAAACGTGTAAAAAAGCAGGCATTTCCCAGCTGCTTGTGGGAATTCTGTTCAAGAAATACAGTTGTACCTTGTATCTCACTTACACATCTTCTATTTTTAAGTGTCCAGACAGAAGATTTAGGCATGTGCTGCTCCCCTTTCATTTCTGTGTTTTAAGAATTCTGGATCATTCACCAGAAATCACAGGGAGCAGTTCAGCATGGAATTTTATCGTCCCTTTCTGTCACCAGGCTTTTCTGATATTCCTGAGCTTTTGGAATATTTACAGGCCAATTCCAAACAAACCTTATAGTTTCCATACCCACCCAGCACATACATAGAACCTGCATATGTTACCAACATATATGGAGCCAAGATGAGTTTGTCAAACACACAGAAGTCGCAGAGAGCCTTATTTCTTTCCGGAATATCGGTGGGTTTAATCTATACCTACAAAAACCATAGGAGGATCCAAGCTCTTCTCCCATTCACACAAAAAATCATGGATTTGAGAAGGAAGCAGCTCTACATGTGATGGTTTCACCTTGCAATCACAGAATCCCAGACTGGTTTGGATTGGAAAGGACCTTAAAGATCATCTCGTTCCACCCCCTGCCATGGCAGGGACACCTTCCACTACCCCAGGTTGCTCCAAGCCCTGTCCAACCTGGTCCTGGACACTTCCAGGGATGGGGCAGCCACAGCTCCCCTGGGCAACCTGTGCCAGGGATTCACTACCCTCAAAGGGAAGAATTTCTCCCTAATATTTGTTATTAACAACAAATTTCCTTGCAATGGTCTTTGCAAAGACACCAGATTTTGATGTGCTTTGGGCTTTTCAATTAAGAAACACACACAGACACAAACCACACAGCAAGCAAACAAATCCACAAGAAAGACTTGTTTCCAAACAAAGAATTTCTTCCCTCAAAACCTCACCCCTGGCTCTGTGCTGAATTGTTCTGCTGCTGGTAAGACACAACCAACCACTAAGGCTGGGATTTTGGTTACACTAAGGCTGTAAATGAGCTGAAATAAAAATATTTCCAGGTTGTCACAGCATAAGGCAGGACAACTAAATGGAAATTACAAGGATGTAAAAATCCCCAATATCAGAGCAGGGTCTGTGTCACAATATGTATGTTTATGATGTGATGCTCAGCAGTTACTTACTCCAAACCAAGTGTTTCAGTTCAGTTACATATTTTAGCTTATTCCACAAGCAGGCCAGCACTGTCCAGATCACAAATGTGTGCTTTTGGCCAAAGCTTTCAAAAGTATGGCTAGTGAGAAGCAAAGCATGGAATCCCCTTAATTCCATTTAGCTCAGAAGCTGAACAGCTCATTAAAAGAGAGCCATCACTGTGTCCTTTAGGGAAAGCCAGTCCATGGAATACAACTAAGAAATGCCAAGGGTGACAATCCAGCATGGAGCAGCAGCACTAGAACCTCAGGAAGATCACTCTACTCAATGTCTCTCCCAGAAATACGATTAACTATGTTAGTAATTAGTTGCTACTTGCTACATTACTAATAGGAGAAAAAATAAACCAAACCCACTGTAAATTAATTTTTAAAGAGAGTGAACTGTTTGAACTTGAAGTTCTCTGCTCATCATTACAATCTGCCCTCAATTAAGAAACCCACAAGGTGGTTTTGTACAAAAATTGGGAAAATTCACAACTGTAGCACTTTTTGCTTGACAAACCCAGCGGGACCATGTCCTGCCCAGCCTGGTTTGTGTTCCCAGCCCCACTCTGGTGACTGATGGGCCCAGTTCCATCAGGTACTGCAAGTCCTCTCCCTTCTCCTAAGAGCTCAGTGCCAACAGCAATTGATAGTACAAATGGGAGAGCCTGGATGTGCATTCAATTCTATTTCAGTATTTCTGTCCTTAAAGAGACAAAATATCTACTTCATTCTTCAAAGTACCTTCCTAACTCTGGCTTCCTTTTTGCCTTTTCCATGATTAAACACAAAAAAATCCTGTTAATAGCCTGCATTAGCTGTACTTCATAAAGCTTTCTGAGCAAACAGCACCATATAAAGATGAATTTCAACACAGATTAAATCTTTTCATGTACTTTCAAGTCTTTTAAAAAATATCAAGATTCACAGAAGTACACAAATAAGTTACTTAAAAAAAAAAAAAAAAAAAGGAAGTACTCCAAAATGTCTCCTGTGGGAATAACTCTGTATAGTTGTGCTAATTCTGTTTCAAGTTCTTCTCACCTAAATTTAGACAACTAAACATTAGTTTATTAGGCTAATGATTCAGGTTTCCTCTCTTTCCAAAGGAAATTAAGGAATTCAGGCAACAGCAATTTATCCTGCCCTGGGACTGTGGACCAGCTGTCAAAAGGGAAAAGGACCAAATGTAGAACTAAAGTCTTGGCTTTGTCACCAAAAATATGATCTATTAAACTTTGGTTATGACAATAATTGGTCATCACACTTTTTTTACTAAAAAATTCAAAGGCATTAGACACAACACAGTTTAAAACTATCTGATGTAGAGGTAACCTCTATAATACTTCCAGCTACTTTTAAAATTAAACAAATTTATCTAAAGCAGTAGAAAACATGGTAACCAAAATTAAAAACATTACCATCATTCTTCAATCAGTATTTGCAGAAAGGACAGATACATCACATAATTTTTGGACAGATATCAGTTTGGTAAAGCAAATTACAGTCTCTTAAACTTTTTATTTCCCTTGGAATTTCTGAAGAGCACTACCAGAGGAAAAGAGAATGACACTAGAGGCGGAACACGGGCTAAGGGGATGGACATTGCAAGCACCCCCAGTTCTGCTGACATGTCCTCAATGAAATACTCTCTGCTGCAGAAACCTTCTTTTGAAGAGCTTAGAGCATCCCACAGAACAAGTGTTACAAGCAACAGCACGAGTGAGGTCCAAGAGCTCTTAGGCCTTTACCACACTGATGGAATGATGATGGAAATCATCTGAACTGAGTCAGTCATTGACAGAAAACCTTGGAGAGAAAACTTCCTGTAAGACTGACTCAGGGAAAGGCATTCTGGAAGGAACGATGGGGTACAAGAGTTATCAATCGTGCAATCACCAGATGGTTTGGGTTGGAAGGGACCTTAAAGATCATCCAGTTCCAACACCTAAAGAGGGAAAAGTTGAGATAACCACTTCAAGAACATTGTGAGTGATTTCAGAATTAAATTCCACAATCCTAAAGATGCAGAAGGACTTGAATTTGGCACAAAGAGCTGACTTAACTTTCTGTATTTCACACAGTGTGGAAAGTCTTAACCTAAATGCCTGGGATCCATTTTGCTCATTTTTGGAAAGAGAATTCAAAGGTTATGACATTAAAATATCCTTTGAGAGGCACACAAGCCATGGCAGAGAAACATTTTCATAATCTTTGTACCGTTCTGGAGTAATTTGGCAACAAAACTTTCTAAATAAGATGAACTCCTTCAATTTTTAATTACAGTCATGCAAAATTAAAAATCTTTTGCAAACATCTGTTTTATTAATGTGGACACCCAAGCGTTCACCTGTTCACACAACATTAATTTCCAACAGCCCAAGTGTCAAATTTCAGTACGGCCCAAACTGTCTTGCCTAGTCCAAGGGGTTGTAGACAACCGTTGTAAATAAATGAACATTCCAGTCAAAACAATTAACTGTTCAAAACAATGACATTATACAAAAATTAAAGTTGAATTGCCAAAAATATTTTTATAAACTACATAGAAAACATACTAGCAGATATCCTTCAAGTTAATATTGATCTTATGTAGTAAATGTTTTCCTTAGCAGACACAACAGTTTGATTCAGGGCAGAAATTAACCTGCTTTAAGACAATTTAGCCATAAAAACTTACCAAAACCTATTAAAAATCAAATTAGATAATTTTCTGTCAGTCTTAGACTGGCAAAAACTTTATTCTTTAGTTTGTTGCTCATTCACAGATTGAGTTAAAAGATGGTGACTGCTCATCCATGGGATTTGCAACATGCCAGTTTCAGTGTATGTGCTTCTGGAATAATTGCAGAGATTCTAATATTGAAAAGAACAATTCTGAAAACACCACCAACTGCTAAGCTCCTGTCTGAAGAAATCATTAAATCACTCTTTATTTTCTCCACACAAAGGAAAATAATTTTTACAAGAAATGCTTGTTATGCCTTCTTGGAAGAATCCAGAATCATGACCTCCTGTAGAATGGGAACTGAGCCACTATGGGGAAGAGAACTGGGATATGCAGGTCTTCTATGACCTCATTAATTATCAGATCTCTGTGTGCTGGATTTACAGTTTGCTAACCTCACTCCTCACAGGCTCCATCAGCCTTTGGAGCAGCCCAGGATTCACTTCTCCCCATGTTCCTCAAGAACGTCTTGTGGTAAAACCAGCTTTGGGCAAGTTGTGTTTCCTTTTTCCTAACTTACTTGCCCAGGGCAACACCACTTTCCTGGATCATTCCTAAATTTTACTGAAGTCTTCTGCTTCAGCAGGAGCAGAGAATGTTGTCAATGCCAACAGCATGGGAAGCTTTCCATAACCTACGGGACATGTGGAGCAGTAACTGATGGAGACTTCCAGACTTGGCACCCAGGGATTAATTAGCCAATGGAGAGGGAAGTTATTTTTCCCGAGACCAGTGAAGATCATATTGACCAGATGATAAATTTGTTATTCCTCAGTGGGTAACTGACAAGTTTGGGAAGGAAAAAGGCAACACTCTCTTTTTCTGCAGGTAACACCAAGTAACTCTACAGACAAAAGGAGCATGTCAAGGCAATGAGCATAAAGAAACCAGAGACACCAGGACAGACTGCACGACCTCTGAGCAACCTGCTCCAACACTTGACTGTCCTCAGAGTGAACAAGTGTTTCCCTATGTCCACTAACATTCCAATCACTGGCAATGAAGCTGAATTCAAGATTTCTCAAGCTACCATCCTACATGCAGCCATTTCCCTTCACCTTTCTTGCAGCTAGCCAGTATTTGATTCCCCCAAAGACCTGCATGTTTATGTACTACCTGTGAGCAATTCTACAAAATTCCAGGAGCCTGTAAGTGAAGTGTTTGAAAGACACAGGTTTAAGAAATTCACAGATGATGTTCACTCCCTAAGTACAGAGTAGTCAGACATCTACACAGCCCACTCAGTGAGACCCTGAGAGGTCATGTTCTGTTTGGTATCAATTGGTTTCAACGTTTTTCAACAATTACTTTCACAAGTTTCAAGTTCCCTGGTACAAATTCAGTGACTGAACTTCTCTCCCATGCATCAATGGAAAACTTGAGCCTCTGCTCTTGTCTCTCCCAAGGCTGAAGAATGGGAAAGCTTCTTCATCTTTGGGAAAAGGGAACTGGACAGCTCAGTCTTATAGTGGGCTATGAACTCTTCCACACAAGCAGAAACATGATTTAAAACTCATTCCTGACAAAAAGCTTTCAACTAAGTCCTGCATGTGTGCAGGAAAGAGGACTGGACTCATGGCAAGATTATTTTCAGCACTGCTTAAAACATTCACCCACAGGTCCTTCACAGCTACAACGTGTTGGCCACAAAGAACCTTCCACTGGTTTAAGAGATGAAGCATTTCTTCAAGTAAAGTTGGACTTGATCATCTTGGAGGTGTTGCCCAACCTTAATGATTCTACGATACCAAACAGACAAGGATGGACCGTGTGCTTACAGACCAAGAGGTGACAATGATGGCCCAAGTTGTGACAACGAAGGACCAAGAGCTGGGACGTTCATGGCTAAAGGTACTGGCACAAGGGTTACAGCCAAGTCCTGGGAGGGGCATGGCTAACAGAAGTCACACAAGGGTTGCAGCCAAATCCTAGGATGACCATGGCTAGCAGAAGCCATTCAATGGTTACAGCCCGAGCACCCAAGAACTGGATGCTGCTGCCATCTTGACAAATTCTGGCCTGACACGGACAACTGAAATTAGAAGGAGCAGCAAGGACATCGTGCTTTAAACAAGGAGACGGACGGTGACGACAGCTCCTGGTTAGCTGCAAGTTTATTATTTAAGTGATGCCAAGACGCTCGTGGCGATGATGCTTGGACACTGCCCTGGGGGAGAGGAAGCTGAAGGGCCCCGAGGGGCAGCGCTGCCGGCCTGCGGGCCGGGCAGCTCGTGCGGCTCGGTGCCCCCGGGACCCCCGGCGGGGCCGCGCCTCGCCCGCCGCATCCCGCCCCCGCCCGCGCCCCCCGCGCCCCCCACTCACCCTGCCGCGGGGGCCGGGCCCCTCCTCCTTGGCCTCCGCCATGTTGCGCCCCCCCTCAGCTGTCCCAGCCCGGGGCGAGGGGCCGGGGGTCACTCCCTCTCAGCCTCCCCCGCGCTCCGGGGGGGCGGCGGCTCCGGGGGGCTCCGCGGCGCGGCGGGCGGGGCTGAGGGGGGGGCCCGGCGGCTCCCCGAGGGCGGCGGGGCGGGGTGGGGGGGGGCTCGGACCCGCCAGGCCGCGGCCGCTGCTCCCGGAGCTGCCCCGACCAGCCCAGCGCGGGGCCGCTCCGCGCATGCGCCGCACGCCTGCGCGCGCCCGCGCAGGCGCGGCGGGGGCTCGGCGGGGCCGCGGGGTCGGGGGTGCCCCCGGGGCGGGGGGGGCGCTCGGGGATCCCACAGCGGCGGCGGCGGCCGCGGACCGGGAGCTCCGCCGCCGTCACGGCGCTGCCGGCGGCGACACGGGGGCGGCGGCCTCGTGGCGCGGCCCCGCCGGGGCTGTGGCGCTGGCGGCAGGTGGTCGGTGGTCTCCCGGTGGTCTCCTCTGGCGCCGCCGGGGTGAGGGCCCGGCCAGGCCACAGCACCGCCCTCACGGCGCCCGCCTCACCTGTTCTGCTTATTGTGCCTCTGCTGCGTCATTCGCGAATGAATTCATTTTGAATTTAGTGATTTTTTTTTTTTTACGGACTTTAATTTAATTCTGTTGGTACTGTTGCAAAATGTGGAATATGTAAAAATTTTCTTAAGGGTGTTCTGCGGTGTTTGATGCGTGTGTGCTTTCAAGCCTCGTCAGCAAGGAGGGAGCTTTAATCTGTGGATCAAATAGCAGCTCACAAGATGGAAGTGATGTCCAGGTGTTAGAGAAACAAGTTATTGTTGGTAGAGTTGCCTTGTTAAGGTTTAGGCCTGGACATGCTTCATGGTCTCAGACCTAGAGGGAGTTTAACAAAGCCTGGGGAGAAGGATGTGCCAGTGCTGGTGGACACGGGAAATGCACAACTGATGGGCCACAAAGACATCTGGCAGAACTGCAAGATGAGGAACGAACTAATAAACCCAACCTGGCGATTGTGCTGAATCACCTGCAGCTGGGTGAAGGCTAATTCTGGCAGGGGGACATCACAACTGCCAACTCATGGACCACAGACCCAAGAAACCACCAACACAACACAACAGAAACACTGAGCGTGGCACTAATTAGCATGAATAGCAAGAGAATTGTGAAAAATGCATATTATATGGCTCTACGCAGATATTTACTATATGTATTATGCTAGGTTGGAAAGTTATGTTGTATTAACATTTTAATAATATAGTAAATGTAGTTTTGTAAGCTTTAGCAGTTAAAATAGAAATTATGTGTGTATTCTTTTAATTAGCTCAAGAAAAGGAGAAGATAATAAAAAATTCTTTGCACAGAGATAACAATTACAGAAACCCATAAATTTTCCAAAGGAGAGGAGTTTATGGTTTTCCTTATCAACGGAAACGAACTTTTTCAAGCTGGACTTAGACTGGAAGGCACCTGGGGATTATAGAAGATTTTTGACACGTACCAGATGGATTTCTTGTTTTAAATAAAATATATGCATATTCATAAAGTGTTTTGTATATGCAACAGATTACCCTTTTTAAGGAGTAAAATTTCTTTTAACAGGGTCCCCCCTTTTCCTGGCTCACTTTTGTCCAGAGAGGGGTACCCAGCCCGGGCTGTAACTCTTTGCTGTTATTGTCTCATTAATTGTCCTAACTCTAATTGTGTAACCTTTATTACTACATTTGTATTATTTTTTTTTTATAACTATTTTATTTTTATTAAACTTTCTAAATTTTTGAAACAAGTGATTGGCGTTTATAACAGAATCATTACCCAGTAGAACAGTAATTAAAAGAGAACTGTGGAACATGTAGCCAATGAACACTGGTGGCCTATTGAGAAAACCTTTGGAACCATGTGTGAGCTACAGATCATTGGGGGGTTTTATTGTGAGCAGTGTCGGACATTGCAGCACCCAGGAGTTGATAAGGACAGTGAGTTCTTGTCTCTTCAATAATTAAATAATCTATCTGCTAATTAAAACTTGGTCTTAAAGGAAATCTCCACTTCCCAGTTTATCTGATTTGCACAATTATAGGCTGGTGCTGAGCTGCAGCTGCATTTCAATGGTGACTGAAGTGATCCTTGTATAAACACTGTCCTTCAGCTGGCCTGAAATGCTAGATGCAAAATATTGGGATTCATTTAGGAAATCCTGTCAGGTCTCTCTTAGAAATCATGGCATTCCAAGGACAGAGAGATAATTAATGTGATAATTTAATAATTAACGTTTTTCACTTATGCAATAATCCTCATCCTCAAGTCTAAATGAAAATAATCCTTATCTTGAAGTCTAAAACAATTATAGTTGATGAGTTGTTTTGTGACATTTCTCAAAAAATTTGGGTATATTTAATGGCAAAAGATGTTATATGTGAACTGTGAGCCTGATGTGAAATTTTATTAAAAAATAATCTTATCTTTAGATAGCTACAAAGAAAAGAATGAATAGTTTAATCTGTTTTAAATGGGGACAAAATACTATAACAATAAAAAATTAATAGGGATTTATATTTAATTTTTTTAAGAGTTAGAAATTCTAATACTGTCTCAGTATAGGGCTGCACATCAGGGTTCCCCAGGTGTTTTGCACAAAAGTCCACCGTGAACACACAGGTGTCCCAAAAGCTTGGGGGTCACAGCACAGATGTGCTGTACATGTGTGGACCAGCTGAAAATGCAGAGATTTCTCAATGGGATTTTCTAGGAAGACAGAAAACAGAGAAATAAATTTACTACATAATAAATATAATAAAGAATAAATATTTATTAACTAAAATGCTGAGAAATTCGAGTATGAGGAAGGCCTTAAAAGTTTGAGTTTGGTTTAGGAATTAAGATATTTAGGAAAATAAACTTGCTTTTTCTTTTTTGCCCTTTTTTCTGAGGCTTTGCAAAGGCTGCCTTCATGTTTTCAGGCTGAAGTTTAGAAATTATGGGTGGAGTTGTGTCACACTACGACACGAAATAACTCACACACGTTTTTGCCAGACGCAAAAGAGGGAAGAAAAGAACCAAAAGAGAGATTTTATTTTCTGACTTCACTATATATAGAATAGCAAAAGTGACAGTGGATTGGAGGGTGAAATTGCCACCTCTGCAACCACACTGGTCAAACCAACAGTCCATCAATTCTCTCCTCCCACAAAGAAGAATGCAAAACAATCATTGTTTATACGAACAGTGTGAGAAAATTCAGTAGAAATATGTAAACATCAGAAGGCATAGAAGACTTTTAGAAGAACTTTAAAACTCTCAAAAGAACAGGGCGACAGGTTTGTGTTGCCTAAACCTCTTTTTTCATGTCATCCCAGTGCCAAATGCTCAGCCACTCAGGATAGCCTCAAATACCACGGGAACTCCAGTGGCATCACAAGACTGGACAAAACTACTGTAACTTCTTGGGGCTACAAGGTAAATTTCCATAAAATGGTATAAAATGAACTTGTTCAAGCATTTTAATGGGAACAGACATCTTTGTGCCATTGCCTGATTCTCCTAAGTAAATCAGGGAGTGATGGAAATATCTGAACTTTCAACATCCAACAGAAAATGCTTTCAGACGACTGTACGAAGAATTCTGTGAGAAATAGATCCTGTCACTACGACAGGTGATAAATCAGCCATGTGCTGTGGAAATCTCTGCCTGCTGCAGGTTTGCTGAGGGTGATGCCACAATGGACAGGCAAGGGGGTGACAGTGAGAGCCACCATTTAAAGCCAGATCGATCCTGGTGTGGGCTGAGATATCCAAACCCGTTCTCTGTAGGGTGTTGGAACCAGAGCAGGACATTCTTCAGCTCCTTCAGACTCTTGGCTCTTGGATGTTGTTGGCCCAGCTTTGGGAAGACCTGACTGTGTCCTTCCAGTGCCTAAAGGGGACAACAGGAAAGATGGAGAGAGGCTGTTTCCAAGGCCTGGAGTAACAGGACAAGGGGAAAGGGCTCCCAACTGCCAGAGGCCAGGGTTAGGTGGGAGATTTGGAAGGAATTGTTCCCTGTGAAGGAACAGGGGGCCCTGTGTGTTCACAGGAGGCTCTGGCACAGGTTGCCCATTGAAGCTGTGGCTGCCCCTGGATCCCTGGAAATGTCCAAGGCCAGGTGGGATGGAGCTTGGAGCCACCTGGGCCAGTGGAAGTTGTCCCTGTCCATGGCAGGGTTTAGAAGAAGATGATCTTTAAGGTCCCTTCCAACCCAAACCATTCCATGATTCTGTGATTCTACAGGAGCTGTCTGTGCACTAATGTGGCTAAAAAAGACACTGCAGAATACGTAGGTAACATGGTGATGACTCTGGCAGAACAGACCAAGATAAATGCCTGGATAAGGCAGGGAAAAGATAAGATTGTTCCACACTATTGTTTTTGAATTGCTTTTTAATTCACCCCTGGAGTGCCCATA
The DNA here is from genome assembly GCF_031753505.1 of Anomalospiza imberbis. Taxonomy (NCBI): domain Eukaryota; kingdom Metazoa; phylum Chordata; class Aves; order Passeriformes; family Viduidae; genus Anomalospiza; species Anomalospiza imberbis. Next base: position 4,248,117 of record NC_089705.1, read on the forward strand.
TTCCAATCTACTGCACAATCCTGCATGAGACTATTCCTCTTTAAACCAATGACATTTGAAAAGGAACCACGAAACCCCCTCCACATGCAGGCTGCAGTTCAGTGAACTGGATGAATGATCTTTGCACATCCCCACGGGCATGCACAGCTGAATATAGATCACCCAGAAAACCTGCCAGCCGTACAGGGTGGGGCTGGGCACTCCTGCAACCCTGCCAGCCAGCACAGGGTCTCTGCAGAGAATTCCAGCTGCAGGTGGAACAGCCCTGCTATGTGTTTCAGGCCAAACATGAACTAATAACAACAAATAATCTTGTTTCCTTTCCAGTGAGCATCCAAATAGGACAGCTTTGGGAGATGGGTGGAGGAAAACACGGCTGTTGCAGATGTTGTACCCACAAAGAATCATGAAATTGGTCATGTTGGAAAAGACCTCGAAGATCACCAAATCCAACCATCAGCACAGCACCACCACCACATTCACCACTAAACCATGTGGTGCTTTGGGCGCTGCCTTCTCCTTGTTGTTGTCATGGACTGAAAAGGGATGTGGAGATGAGCAGACAGTGACCTTTTCTGTCCCAGAGCTGGACAAAACTGGGGACACCTCTTAATTTTAGGTGCTCTCATACTGTAGACTCCTCCGAAGCAGAGCTGTAATGCTGTAAGAAAACACAGGGAATATTTCAGGGGAAAAACAATTGCAGTGGTGCCTCCTCTTGACCCTGAGCAGACAGGGGAGACCCGGGGACAGTGAGGATGTGGGTTTGTGTCCCAGCTCAGGGTCTGCTCTGGTTTGTCCCTCCACGTGCTGGGTGGGATTTGCGTTACCCTGCCGCTGGTGATGTCAGGAGCTGCTAGGACAAAGGGGAACAGGAGGCTTGGAAACAACAAGGATCAAGGAAAGAGAAAAGCCAAGTTTTAAAAAGCAAACGCTTAGTCATAGAGACACAGACGCAGGAGGGCTGGCAGGGGCCTATTTCCATCCTGAAACTCCCCCTCATTCCCAGACTTGCTCTGGCTATGTTTGCTGTTAACATCCCCTTCCCCCACCACCCACAGATAACTGAAGGAGCAGCCGTTGAAAAAGGAAAAAAAAAAAAAAATGGCAGTTGCCTTGCTCTGCCTGCAGGAGAAATGTCAGGAAGTGTCTGGTGGTGGGTGGGATGAAAGGAGGAAGCTGAACTCTAAAGAGAATATTCTAGCTCTGCTCGTACAAACAAATGCCCCTCTGTATTCTGCTTGATAAAAACATCCAGGAGCAGGTTCTCCTGCGTGCAGGAGTGTGGAGTAACGTACACACCTCTGAGTGATTTATTTGTACATGCTGCATTACCCCCAGCACTCCATGAACTGGAGGGGAAAAGATGGAAACAGCTCGGGAAAAGCACAAGCATCATCAATAATTAATAGTGCCTTTTTTGTAATAGGAATGATCCAATATTAATTATGAAGTTAATTTCTGTTTAGATGGTTTGTGCATGTGTATGAGATTTGGACCAGGATTTAAGTTCAGTGCAATCATGCTTTTATTCTAATTACAATAATTATAAATCTACTTTGCATCCTCTTTTTAAGTCTCAATAACACAGGCTTTTGTTTCCAAACATGCCAGACAGCAGTTTTTGCACACCAAATATGGCAGCTCTCAGCTTCCCAAAGTGAATCCGGTTATAAATAAAAAACAAATTGTTTTGATTCATTGTTGGTGTGCAAATGTGAAAATAAGCCCAGAACATGGGTCAAGATAAGTACTTTGGATTTCTAAAGTCACAGAGTCAACAGGGAGGAAGGAACTTAATTGCACACATCATGAAATATTTAAACAGACAGTGACCAACGTGCAGATGTGGGATGCAGACTTTCATAGCTAATTCTGTGTTACAAACAGCTGATGCTGCTCTGCGTCAGGGACTCTGTATCTTTCTTATTCTGGAGCCTTAAAAATTTTCAGTGCACCATTTTGAAGCTTATTTTTTGTACTGGGTGATCTGCTAGGAAAAAAATTCTACGTCAGAAGCACAAAACCCAGATGGAGAATTGAGTTTCTTATTTATCTGTAGACCACCAGCTCGATGCCCTCTTGGGACATGGGTACATCTCATCCACATCAGACTGGTGGGTGGAGGTTGCCATAAGAGCAATAAAATTTCTCTTTGTTGCACTTGGTTTTCTTATACAGTCATTATCTATTTTCCAGCTATATTCATGCCTTTCTTGTGCTACCAGGACAGACTTATTGGAAAGTTTTTCTAAGGGAAATCCAGTTTATAGTAACAGAACTTTTGTAGCAAGTTCACGGTAGATTATTTTGTTGAAGTAGAAGAAAGGAAATGTGAGTTTTCTCTTTGCTTTTGAGTCTTTCCTTTTGTTTTTCTATCTGCTCTTGTCTCCCTGCAGAAAATCCAAACTCCTGCCCCAAGTAAACCTCCTGTCTGTGACAGCCCCGTGGTCCTTTGGCAGTGGGAGAGTTCACACTGGCACCAAGCTCACCCTGTGAGCCCCCGAGTAAAATGGGGCGAGATCAGTAAAACCTGCACAAGACATTTCAGATTGCTTGCAGGCTCTGCTAGCCATCGTGATACTGTCATGTTTAGATCTTATTATTTGCCATAATAAGATGCCAAAAGTAATTTTCAAAAAGGGAACTGTTAGACTTTGGCAAAATCTGATTGTGCTCAAGGTCTGGGATAGGTGTCAGGTCGTCAGAGCAGTATTCCCCTGGGAAGTCTCTTCAAGTGCCTGCTGCTACAGCAGGTTTAATTTTATCTTTGTCTTCTGAGAGTCACTGAAGAATGACATGAATAACCTCTGGAGTTCTTGTGGCCATTTGTGTTGTTTGGAGACCTCCTCTCAAATCTTTATTGGCAATTACTACCCACTCACAAACTCTGGTTGCTGCTTTTTAGTATCATCCTGAATTCGTGCTGTGACTACATCACTTTTTCCATAGGCAGAATAAATCTGTTTATTTTTAAATTTCCACCATTTTTGTGTTATGAAGAAAAAAAGGTTTTGATTTTCTGTTCCATCTTTTGTGTTTGTCTTTTGGAAAAAGCAGTGTATTAAAAAATAATTACAGAGAAGACACTGCCAGTCTTCAGATTTTTGAGAAAGTCATGGCAGCCTTATGAAATACAGCTTTGTGAGTCCACTCCCTTCTGCCCCACTGACATTCCATGCATAGCCAAACATTAACCAGAGCTCAGCTCAGAACTGCTGGGATTTTGCAGAGCTGATGAATCTGTTTCCCTGCTTGTCTCTGTGAGATGGAAGAACAGGATTCTCTGTAACAGTTACATCCCATTCTTGCCACGGATTTATTGTCACAGACTCCCAGACTGGTATGGGTTGGAAGGGACCTTAAAACCCATCCAGTTCCACCCCCTGCCATGGCAGGGACACCTTCCACTATCCCAGGGTGCTCCAAGCCCCATCCAACCTGTCTTTGGACACTTCCAGGGATCCAGGGGCAGCCACAACTTCTCTGGGCACCCTGTGCCCACCTCACAAGGGAGAATTTCTTCCATATATCAAGCCTAAATTTCCCCTCTTTAGTGGGAAGCCATTCCTTGTCCTGTCACTCTAGTTTCTGATGCAAAGTCCCTCTCCAGCTTTTCCGGAGGCCCCTGCAGATCCTGGAAGATGCTGTGGGTTCTCCAAACAACCTTCTCTTCTCCAGCTGAACAGCCCCAGCTCTCTCAGGCTGTCTCCATAAGGAAGGTGCTCCAGCCTCTTCATTAAACTCACATCTCTCCTCTGGACTTGCTCCATGTTCCCCTTATGTTGGGGGCACCAGAACTGGATGCAGTATTCCCAGGTAGTCTGAGAGAATCCCCTCCCTCAACCTGCTGGCCTGGCTCCTTTGGATGCAGCCCAGGGCACAGCTGGATTTCTGGGCTGCATCTAAAGGACCGTGGCCAGTAGGTGACAAAACGTGACAGAGTTTTAAATTCTCTTAATCGAAGAAATACAAAATTAAATTCTTTATAGTAGAAAGCCACAGAAAAGAAAATTCTCTTAATAGATGGTATGCATGCTGTTAACTGTAGGGCAGTGGGATAAATTCTAGTTATGTCTGTCTCATTTCTCTCCACAGCTCAAGGATATGTCTGGATTGACAGCTTTGTCGTACAACTGTGCTGAGTGTTCCTGCAAGGCAGTGAGCATCCTTAACTCCAATTAACATCACTGGGAATGGAGGGCTCTTGGAGCCTCTTGGAAGACAGTCTTGGCATGCTCAACTGTCCAAGGATCACTCACCCCACTGGCAGAGCACCTACTGCTGAGAGGAGACACAGGCAGCAAGAGGAGGGGAAGACCACTTTATCCAGATTGTGTGATCTCATCAAGAACTTTCCAGTCTCAGAGCTCTCTATTTTTAAGCCTATAGGCATATTTGTGATGGTATAGAGGAAAAACCTCTTGGAGAGCAGTTGTAATCTGTGCTCAAGGAGACGTGAAAACAGCACTGGAGGGAGAGGAGAACCCTCATCACTGAGTGCCACGGAAAGTTGCTGTGAGCTGAAGAGCCTCTGCAGCAGCTCTTGGCCACTCCTGCAGTCCTGCCTCAGCTTCAGATACCAGGTGATGTAATTGGCATTTTCCTTCCTCCTTTACTCTATCAAAGGTCATGCTTCTTCATGACACTGTGGTGAGCCCCAGAATGATGAAATGTTCTGCAGGAATCCCTATTCTTCCAGGCAGGTTTATTCCAATCCACCACAGACGTGGTTTAGGAGAGCCTGCAGCAGGACAAGGACTCTACCCTGCACCTTCTGGGTGCCTCCCTGCTCTGTTCTCCCTTTCCACTCCTCCCTTTGCTTCCTGATTCTTGAAATTCCTGAGCACCTCTAGTTCTGGGACATACTGGAATTTGTGCACACAGCCCTTAAACTGTTTTCTTCTGGGTCAAAATTTTCCAGGGAATGCCCAGGGAGTGCAGACATGGCATCTCCTCACAATGTTTAATTGCTTCTTCAGTAGGAAAGGATGTTAGTGGGATTTGTGTTTGTTTGTACTTAGGACACTTACAGAACCTCATGGGGTAATTATTCCTAATTAGCAACTTGGACACACGCTGCTCCTTCCTCCTACAATCTGCAATTAATAATATAGACATAATTCAGATTTCTCCTTTCCAGTCTTGTGTTTATGTTTATAACAGGAGGAAACAGTTTAGGGAAAAAAATGTATCTGAATCAATCACCTGCTGAGCTCCACACAGGGATTACTTGAGGATTATCCTGTGCTCGTGGCTGCTGAGACATTCAGAACTTTGGGCACCTCTGTGTCAGCCTGATTCCCTGTCATATTCCTCCAAGGTCTTTTCCTCATTAGTCACAGACTGCTTCTTACCATGGCTTAATTCAATTTTTAGATCAGTTGTACAGTATGAAAAATCCTCAGAAGTAGTAACACTAGTGTTATTTTTAAATAGATTCATATTTTGAGGGTGAGAAAGGTCTGGAGTTCTTCATTTTTTGCTTCTCTCAACGGCCCCTCTTAAACTGAACAAATGTATGTATGCACTGAACATCCCAATAAACAGATCAATGTAAGGATGGCGAAATACTTCAGCTCTTACCCCAGGTGTCACAGAGCATTTCCAGTCTCAGATATATTTGTTTACAGTGGAACATACTGGGGAGAACATCCCGAGCTTTTTTTCCCAGTGCCTGTTTTTATATGAAACCAGCCAGCTGCCCAGCACGAACACTTACAAAACAGGTGATTGTTACCAGAGGTTGTTTTTACTTCAAGTCCTGCTCAGGCATCAGTTTTTCTCTGATTTGAAGACCAGGATAAACACTCATATTGCAGCTGCAAAACATGGACTCTTACCCTGGCCTCTGCTAGATCTGGAGAAATTCAAAGCCACTTTGCAGACTTCAGATAAATTCTACAGATTCTTGTATTGATTTTTCATAGAGTCGTAGAATCACAGAATATCTCGAGTTGGAAGGGACCCAGAGGGATCATCGAGTCTAATTCCTGGTCCTGCCCAGACACCCCATCATCCCCTGCCACAGCTCCAGCCCTTCCCTTGGCTCCTGTCCCTGGTCACACAGAGCAGAGATCTGAGCTGCCCCTCCCTTTTTCTGTTCTGATCTTTATTGTGCACATTTTTGCAGAATTAGGAGAAGAATTATACTCTTTATTTCTTTTGAAGAATGATAAAAATTAGTAGCTCCCGAAAATACAGTTCACTTATGCTTAAGACACAACACAGGCAAACTCAACCCTTTCACCCTCACTATTATTTGTTTCCTGAAGAGACAGAACCAGATGTGACAGCAAGACGATGCCAGTTGTTTGTGTGCGATAAGAGCCAGTCCCAAATTTGTTCTTGCAGTGATTTAACCTCTGAGACACCTCGTGGTGGAAACACTCATTGCCGGCAGCAGGGCCACGGCCAGAATCCATTTTAAAACAACCTGGAATTTCCATCCTGCAGTGCTTGGAAGTGGCTGAAGTCCCACAGCCGGTATAACACTGATTCGGGGCCAGATTCAGTCTCTGGCTGCTTTTTAATTTAAAATATATAAAGCCACAGAGACATTTATTTCGTTGCTCTCCTATAAGGAAAGGCTGGGAGAATTGGGATTGTTCAGCAGGCAGAAAAGGCTTTGGGGAGACCTAATTCTTTCCAGTACCTGAAGGAGCTGAAAGGAAAGATGGAGAAGGACAATTTTCAAGGGAAAAGGGGAATGGCTTCCCACTGCAAGAAGGCATGGCTAGATTGATATTGGGAAGAAATCCTTCCCTGTGAGGGGGGGCAGGCCCTGGCACAGGGTGCCCAGAGCAGCTGTGGCTGCCCCTGGATCCCTGGAAGTGTCCAAGGCCAGGCTGGACAGGGCTTGGAGCAGCCTGAGATAGTGGAAGTTGTCCCTGTCCATGGCAGGGTTTAGAAGAAGATGATCTTTAAGGTCCCTTCCAACCCAAACTACTCTGTGATTCCGTGATTCAATGAAGAATGAAACTGGCCTTTGACCTCCCCAGGGTATCAGAAATGTTTATGCCATTGATGATGTTTTACCACAGCACTGCCACAGTTGCAGGTCTGTGAAAATTACGTGGGACTTCCCCTTGGGTTTCACAGGGCGTTTGATTTTATTTCAGACCTGAAATGGAATGTGAAGCATTCCTGGGAGCTTGAAGGGGGGATGGACTGGACGGAAACACCGCTGAAGGGAAGGTACAAAAACGTCGTGCTGGTGTCATGTTGTTTCTCCCGTGTGAAAAATGCATATTTTATGATTGGCTTTTCACAAATATTAAATTGAATACTATATGTGTTATGTTATATTGATTAGAAGTGCTGTATTAACATTTTAATAGTATGGTAAATGTAGTTTTGTAGTTAAAATAGAGCCTATGTATGTGGGGTTTTTTTTACTAGCTCAAGCAAGAGATGAGATAATGAAGAAACTCTTCACACAGAGATGACAATGATGGGGGCCCATAAAGAATTACTGCCTCCTTATCGGAAAAGACAAACATTCTTCCACCTTCTCTCCGTCTGTATGGAACCACCAGGATTAAGGGGAAGAAGTTGACAAAACCCAGAAAAGTTCTTAATTTGCAAGGGATTTATGCATCATGTATGAGATGTATGAATATGCAACAGGCTACTGCTTTTAAAGATTATTCCTTTGTCCACAAGGCATGCTTATCGGGCTTAAGTGCCCGAGAGCATCCGGACGTCCGTAATTCTTTGCTTTTTATTGTCTTGTAATTGTCCTAACTCTAACTTTTCATTACTCTAATTGTATTACTATTTTTATAACCATTTTATTGTTATTAAACTTTTAGGATTTTAAAAACCAAGTGATTGGCGTTTATAACATTATTAAACTTTTAGAATTTTAAAAACCAAGTGATTGGCGTTTATAACATTATTAAACTTTTAGAATTTTAAAAACCAAGTGATTGGCGTTTATAACATCCCAGGGACACGAAGGGGTCCTGGAATGTGCTTTTGGCCTGTTTTCTGTACTGGAACATGGAATGTCAGGACTGTAACCACTATGGTCTTGGTACAGCTGCTTTATTTTTCACTTCAGAATGCACCGTGGACATTTCGGGGAGCTGGCATCGCTTTTTATTCGCACCAAGCTGTGTCCTGCGTTTCTAGGGCATCTGGAAATTAACTGCAGATCGCTGTTCCAAATCAGGGCTCTTTTTAGGTGCTTCCCTGCCCGACTTTTGACACAAAACAGACTGAACGTGAGTCCCCACGTTGGCGCCGGGGTTCCACTACCACCCTTGAATACATAAATGGGACATTTTCTATCTCGGCTCGCGTTTCAGAGCAGAAGCGAAGGCTCCGGCCGCGCGGAAGCAGCGAAGTGCAATTGAAAATAAATTTATTTGACATTTTTCCAGCCGCGGCCAGGGTTTGAGCGCGCCCTGAGGCGCCGCGCAGCCGGGCCCGAGCCACGCCTCCGCCTGACTGACAGCCGGGCCAGCCAATCACGACCCGCGCTCCCGCCGTGACTTCGCCTCCCGCCGCTCAAACTGCCCAATCAGCACGCGGGGGGTTAACGGACCGTCCCGTGCCAACGTCGGCGGTCAAACGCGCCAATGGACAGAGGGCAGGCTCGTCACCAATGAGATCAAAGAGTTAGCGGAATTGCGACACGCTATTGGTGGCTTTGCTTGTCAGTCACCGCCTCCGGTGCCGGTGGTTGGCTGGTGGGGAGGAGGGGGGCTTCCGGGGGCGGGGATACTATATTAGGGGCGGACAAAGGCGGCGGCGAGGCCGTCCAGCTTCACCGCCATTTTGCGCAGCGGGCGCTGAGCAGTAGCAGCTGCCGCGGCCGGAGCTCTCTTCTCATCTCCATCTCCTCCCTCCGCTACACCATGTCGCGGGATCGCTTCCGTAGCCGTGGCGGCGGTGGCGGCGGCTTTCACCGGCGTGGCGGCGGTGGAGGACGCGGCGGCCCCAACCACGATTTCCGCTCGCCGCCGCCCGGCATGGGCATGGGACAGAACCGCGGCCCGATGGCAGGCGGCCCGCAAGGCCCGGGCGGTCCGCCGGGAGGAGGCCCGAAGCCCGAACCGCCGAAGCCGCCCACGTCCACCTCTGCTCCGCCTTCTTCATCCTCCTCAGCCTCCGCCACCACGGCGGGACCCACCGGCAGCCAGGCGGGAGCGCCTCCATCCTCCGCGCTTCCCGCGGGGCAGCAGCCTCAGCAGCAGCCGCCGGTTTCGGCTCCTTCCTCGTCTCCTTCCGGTGCACAGCCGCAATCCAAGCCCAGCCCCAGTCCCACGCCGGCCGGCGGCCCTAAGAAAGGACAAGGACAGTCTCCCGGCGGCGGCCCCAAGGGGCCGGGCGGCCCGCAGCAGGGGCCGCACAAGGGCGGCCCAGGGCACCGCGGCGGGCCGGGCGGGGAGCCGCGGGGCCGCGGGCAGCAGCACCAGGGCCAGCAGAGCCTCGGGACACAGCAGGGCTCGGGGGAAAGGAGCGAGAAGCTGTCGGACGAGGTGAGTCACGGCCCCCCCGGTCCTCCCTCAGGCACAAGATGGCGGCGGCTCCGCGCGCCCGCGCCGCCATCTTGAGGGGAGGAGCGGGGCAGAGGCGGCGGCGCCTCAGCGGGGAGCGAGCGGTCCCCGGTGTCAGGGCGGTCCCGGGGCTGCGGTTTGCGTTCCGTCGCGTTGCCCGGGGCTGCGGTTTAAGTTCCCTCGCGGTGCCCCCGGCGGTGCCGGGGCTGCGGTTTGGGTCTCTTCGCGGTGCCACGGGGCTGCGGTTTGGATCCTCTCGCAGTGGCCGGGCGGTCCCGGGGTTGCGGTTTGGGTTCTCCGGGGGTCCTCGGGGCTCCCGGCAGTTCTGTGTGCAGCACTCAGTGATGGCTGGAACTGGTCTGATTCTTTTAGGGGTTTAAAGCAAACCTGTCTCTGCTGAGGCGGCCCGGGGAGAAGACGTACACACAACGCTGCCGGTTGTTTGTTGGGAATTTGCCTGCTGATATCACAGATGAAGACTTTAAAAGACTGTTTGCCAAATATGGGGAGCCAGGAGAGGTTTTTATCAACAAGGGGAAAGGCTTTGGATTCATTAAATTGGTAGGCATTCGTGTTGTGTCTTCATCCGTTTCGCTCTCGCGATGTGGTGATGTACAGCTTAGTTTTCTAAGACCGGGTTTTGCACTTCCCCCAGGAATCTAGAGCTCTTGCAGAAATCGCAAAGGCAGAGTTGGACGATACCCCCATGAGGGGCCGGCAGCTGCGCGTTCGCTTTGCCACTCACGCCGCTGCCCTGTCGGTGCGGAACCTCTCACCCTACGTGTCCAACGAGTTGCTCGAGGAGGCCTTTTCCCAGTTCGGTCCGGTGGAAAGAGCTGTTGTGATTGTAGATGATCGAGGTAGATCAACGGGGAAAGGCATTGTTGAGTTTGCATCAAAGCCAGCTGCGAGGAAAGCATTTGAACGGTGTACTGAGGGGGTGTTTTTGTTGACAACGTAAGTACTTTGTCAGGATCTTTTAGTTTTAAGTTGAATAAAGACTGTAGGATTCTAGTTTTTCAGAATAAGGGCTCTGAGAGGAGTAAAACGAGTATTTTCTGTTCAGCACTCCCAGGCCAGTTATTGTGGAACCGTTGGAACAACTGGATGATGAAGATGGTCTTCCAGAAAAGCTTGCTCAGAAGAATCCGATGTATCAAAAGTAGGCACTGTCTTTTGATATAAAGAGCCTGTTAATAATGTTTTAAGTGGTATTGTCCCTGGCACTGAGGAATATGGAAATTTTTTTAGAAACGGGCTTTAGATTTTCGGTTTTATTGCCAGTTCTTGGGGGTTTTTTTGTTTGTTCATAGTTTAAAGTAACAATGATTTGTATAGTGTATTCACTAAGCGTTACACGAGCAGTTTTCTACATTGTAATACGAAGAAATAGCAGCGCTACACATAGTTTTGGTGTATGTAGAAACTTGAAAAATCAGACTTGAACTGCTTCATGCTATTGTTAAAAGCTGTCATCTCCCTGAAGGCATGTCTCTGGTTGATGATCCCATGGGGAACTTGCAAAATTTACATTCATGGTTTGAAATGAGAAACAAAGTAAAATTTTAACTCATTCCATGATTACTGTAAACTTGTTGCATGTGGATTTGCCTTATGAGCTGACTACTGGCATAAAGGAACAAATAGTCTAGAGGAGTATTAAGGAGTCAAGAGAAATCTTTTCTGAAACAGCAGTTTTGTGTTAGAATCTGTATATTAAATCTGCTTGTTGTAGGAATTTTGTATTTTCCCAGATCACAAAAAGGAGTGCAGGGAGGGAGATCCAGTCAGTCGTGCTTGGCTTAGAAAGTGCTCAAAATTCCTTGCTTTGATCAAAAATTGTAAGTGGTTTAGAGGCAGCTTTGAGAAGAATGTGGATTAATACAGTGTTCCAAACCGTTGAAATAATTCATATTGGCAATGCTTGGAAAGCTTTTGAACTTGGTAGTTTTGTTCCATAAATTACTGAACCTTAAATTCGAGTTTATTTATGTGCCAAAGCAACCTGTTGGCCCTCAGGCACTTTTAGAACTATTTACCTGAAAGTGGAGGCTTTTATTTGCCTTTAACACAGAGTGCTTTGGCACTGGAAAACTCCACCTTGATTGTGCCTGCTTGGGCAAAGGCCTGACTTGTTGAGGGTTTTGCACCTGCAGTTGTCAGCAGTGAAGTGTCTAAAGACTGGAATGAGGCAAACAAGCAGTAGCACTCTGAAGATTTGCTTGGATGTGATAGTGCAGGAGTGTCCACACGTGCTGTGATAATTATTTGTGTTCAGTGCTGCTAAGTGTGGAAGATGCAGCAGTTCCATCACAGCGAGCTGGTTGTCAGGTATTCTCAGGGTACCCTTGATGTTCCCTGATAATTCAGTTATTTTGCTCATGATCTTGTATTGACCTTGAGTTTCCATGATTGCCCACTCTTTCTGCAGGGAAAGAGAGACTCCTCCCCGTTTTGCTCAGCCTGGCAGTTTTGAATTTGAATATTCTCAAAGGTGGAAATCTTTAGATGAAATGGAAAAGCAGCAGAGAGAGCAAGTAGCAAAAAACATGAAAGATGCCAAGGACAAACTTGAAAGTGAGATGGAAGATGCTTATCATGAGCATCAGGCAAACCTCCTTCGCCAAGGTAATGGGTTCTGTATTCTTACTTTTTTTTTTTTTTTTGCTTTAAATGCTGGCCTAAATATGTGGCTCTTTAGTGGCTGAGTGAGGAAATTCATGCTTCTAACTATGAACTTGAGAATTTCAGAATTAAACAGGAACTGGTAGTTTATTGGTATTTATTTTAATGGTGTATTGGTAAGAACAGTGACACTGGAATGTGCTTCTCTGCCACAGTGCAGCTGAGGCAGATCTAATTCAGATGTAGTTAAAATGGGACATAGTGTGGAAAAGCTGCTCACAGGCTTCATTCCTGCAGACCTCATGAGGCGCCAGGAGGAGCTGAGGCGTATGGAAGAACTCCATAATCAGGAAATGCAGAAACGCAAGGAAATCCAGCTGAGGTTAGTTTGGCTTTCATGGGATTTTATTCAAAGTTACATTTACCTTTTTCTTTTTCAATTACTTACATGTGAAAGTTTTTATTTTTCAAGAAACACCATTGCTGCTTCAGTTTGTGTTTGCGAAATTGAACCGCTGTGTAAGTTTCTCCTCAAATATTTGAGCATCATAGAGTATGTTTTGGGTTTTTTTTTTTCTGAAGTGTAATCTTTCAGTGCCTTTATATTGCTAGAGCAGTTGATGTTGGTGTGTGTTCAATGTGCTCCACTCCTGGGGTTTAACATCTGCTTTGTGGTGACCAGGCAGGAGGAGGAGCGTCGCCGGCGGGAAGAGGAGATGATGATCCGTCAGCGGGAGATGGAAGAGCAGATGAGAAGACAGAGGGAAGAGAATTATAGTAGAATGGGTTACATGGATCCAGTAAGTGACATCGTGGTGGCTTCGGGTTACATTACCATGCTCAGAAATTTTGTAGATGTATTTTCAAGATTGCTGTGTTTTGCTTCCTTTGGGTTGGCAATTGCACTGTGTGTGTGTATGGGCAGTGGCAGTAGTTGGCTGTACCTGTGCTTTATCTCCTGAAAAGTTTGGATTTTGGTGGTCTACGATCCAAGTTAAAAGTTGTTTCTTCTGTGCAGAGGGAACGAGACATGAGAATGGGTGGTGCTGCCACAATGAACATGGGAGGTAAAGAACCTTTTAAGTAATTACTTTGTGTGGCTAACTTAGAAATTGTCAGAATATGATTATATATTTCTCTCTCTTAGATCCTTATGCTTCAGCAGCCCAGAAATTTCCACCTCTGGGAGGTGGTGGCGGCATAGGTTATGAAGCTAATCCAGGAGTTGGCCAAGCAGCCATGAGTGGTTCTATGATGGGAAGTGACATGGTAATGTATCCTGTGGTGGCTTTAGCTTAGCACAAGGGAGTTGTTGTGGTTGGGAATGAATTCTCCAGTGTTCGGATGGTTGTGGAAATGTCACTGATAACTGCTGACTCTCTTGTCAGGTGTTTAACACAGGACGACGTGGCAGTGTGTAGCACTACAGTAGTTGATAACCTTTATGGTGGCTTACACACTCAGAAATTGTTTGTAAGTGGATTCAGATGTGCTCTTAAGCATATTTGCAGTGAACTGACTTCATTGGACTTGGGAAATTCTGCGTCACTGTTAGGCTTGGAAGGATTTTTTATGAATTCTAGAGACTCTGACAAATTTCATCAAAATACTTAATGTGGTAGCTTTTCAGTAATTTGATGTTCTGTATTGATGGACAAGAAAGATATATTTTTTTGTTCTCCTTCCCAATGTGTAACTCTGTTTTGGCCCTTCCAAGCCTAGGTAGGCTGGATGCTTGTTGGTCTGGATGTGCTGTTCAGTCCAAAATCTGCGCTTAGGTCTGTTCCAGCAGCAGATTAACTTAAATTATCAGTGGTAAACAGCATATCCCTTAGTCTGTGCTGATGTTGCTGTAGAAGAGCAGAAATGCTGGTTTTTAGCTTCAGGCACATTCCAGCTATCCTGGACTGTAGCCATTTGTGGTTCCTGTCTCCCAAAGGAATGATAGCCCGGTCTGTTTCCCTGTGTTGGGCATGACACAAAGGTAGAACCTGTTAAAATTACAGCATATCTCCTGTTCCGAGGTATGTTTCCAAACTGTACTAATTTCTGGCACACTACATGTGTGACTGGGCTTGGCCCTGTTTGGTGTTGCTACACTGAAGCACCATGGATGTAGATGACAGAAGTGTTTATTGGGCAGGATGGGAATCTGTTGGCTTACGTGGCAATACCAGTGTGCTTTCACCCTCCTGAAAGGGTGTACACTTGTAGCACAAGCTGAACTAAATGATTTTTGGGTGGGTTTAGGCCTCTGGCTTAATGAGCTGAGCTACTATAGAAGCTTGTCAGATATCTTCTGTTTTATCCTTTTGGGGAACATATCTTTGGAATGGTAACTTCCCAGAGCATCATTGATTCAGTAGACAGTGCTGTTGGCCTTAAGGTATCTCAATAAGCTACTGATACATAAGCAGTTCCTGAACTTCCTGTGAGCAGTTAGGCAGTGTGTGGTGGATACTATGTACATTTTTCTCCTGAAAACCATGGTACAGGTGCATGTTGAACTTGTGTAATACCTGAAATGTGATCTTGTCAAAAGATGTGACAATGAGGTGGATTAACTGCCTGGAGTTTCTTAGGTTGGGGATCTCTGCCACACAATGGGGTCACAGTTCCTGGGCTGATACCTTTAAACAGAACTGGAGATGAGGTGAAGCTGCCATGAATTAGGCAGAAATAACCTAAGTAATATTTGTGAAACTCCTTTCTTGGAAGGATTGATGCTGACTTTCACAAGTCAGGAGCTCTGAAGCGTGCATTTTCAGTTGCAGATACTTTTTGTAACAAACCACCTACCATTGTTCTGTGACTCAGTAGTGGGAACCTTGGTTGAAATGAAAATTTAAAGCTCTCTTTGACCTTGTAATGTGTATTTTCTGTAGGCTGAATGCTGATCACACCTAGTAATACAGTAACTGAACAAAGTACATGCAACTAGAGGTACTAGTAAATAGACCTGAAGTCTCTGCTTTATTGCAGAGTAACTTACCTGTTACACCTTGGTGTGAAACCTTTTCAATTGCTGTGAAGCTGTGACTTTTCCAAGAGCTTGTGGTGAAGGTGGGGTGGGAAGGGAGATACTGCCTGGATGCACACAACCCTCTGTGCATAGCTCTAACTGGAAACACTGAGTGCTTGGAACACGTTTTGCATCTGATGCAGCACCAGCAGCTCCGGAGTACGTTGGGTTTGAACAAGTGCCAGTCTTTGCTCGAGCAGTTGCGTTGGTTAGGTAAAGCACTGGTCAGTAGCTTTTTTCACTTTTTTTTTCTTCTTGCAATGCAGTAGTGCTCACAATGAGTTTTGGTACTGCCAAAGGCCTCTGCAGTTTAGTCAGCAGACCGTAGTCTTAACCCCATCTTGAAAAGCACATGGTCTCTAGACAGCACATGCCAGTCCTGGTGAGTAGGCATTCTGTTACATTTGATGAATGTCAGCTCCTGCTTCAGCCAACTGGAGCTGCATTCTCTCATTAGGCTTATTTGGAAATGACAGTGATGTAATCTGAGCTTTTACTGCACTAAAGGTGAGACGTTCACAAGCTATTTGCATTAACTTGGTTGAAAATTTTGCTAGAGCTCATTTGGAAAAGTTGTTAATTCACATCTGCACTAATGCTTACATTTCTAGCACTGCAGGGAGGATCTGTTCTTTGTAACAGATGTTTGAGAATGCATCAAGTGGGAACATACCTCAAGGCATGTATTACAATAAACTAATTTTTAAATTACCCTTTTTTCCTTTCTATGTTCCCGGTACCTGTGGATCGGCTCAATGGTGATTGTATCGACGAACCTTGACTACGGAACCTTCTAAAAATATATACTTAACACACATGGACATCAACTACTTATAATGAACTGTTAATTCTGTTCCAATAGCGTCCTGAACGCTTTGGGCAGGGAGGTGCGGGGCCCGTGGGTGGCCAGGGTCCTAGAGGAATGGGGCCTGGAACACCAGCAGGATATGGTAGAGGGAGAGAAGAATATGAAGCCCCAAACAAAAAGCCCCGATTTTAGATGTGACCTGTAGTTCATTCCAGTTTGTTTTTGTCTGTCTTGTTTAGACACCAACTTCTTAATTCTTGCATTTTAGTAAGAAAGCTACGTTTTTATGGATGTTAGAAACTTACTGACCTAATATTTGTAAGTGGTCTGTTTGGGCGAGTACAATTTAATTATGTAATGCAGTGTTTCAAAATCAAATTTAGCTGTTTTTTTGATGTATAACGTCCCTAACTTGATGGCAGTGTACCTTGTGCCACTGAATTCCCAAAGTGTACCAACTTTTTTTTACTGTGCTTAAAATAAATAGAAAACTAAATGTAGTAACTCTTCTTGCCAGTCGTGGTTAAACAAACGAGGCCAAATACCACACCTGCCGCAGTAAGCTGAAAGCCTCGAGCTGAGGTCGGACCTAGACCAGGGTGTGGAACTGCAGTGAAGAGTGAGATCTCTTCCCACAGTGCCTCTCTAGCCAAAGATTGGGTTAAATTGTAGCCGAACTTTGCAGTAGGTGCAGATTTTTTGAGCAGTAATTGTGCTGCAACAAGGAAGCAAATGGAAATCTTACAAATGCTGTAAGATACATTATTTAAAGCTTCACTGCAAGCAGTGCAGTAATGAATTCCATATTTTAGCTATGGGTGGTGGGATGGTAGCACTTACCACCCTGGCAGTTACTGCTTGGAATCTTTCAAAGACTTTGAGCAGAACACTAGCAATGGTTATTTTAAAATGAATTCATAGAATGCCTTGTATTGGCTGACTTCCTCACTAAAGGATTGTTAATGTGATATTTATATGCTCTTAAGCTGTCTTGAGATTACAGGATCTGGCCTTGCTCCATATTGTACACCTGCCTGAAATTGCTTGGCAAAAAGACCAGAAGTGTTACTCGAGTGATTAAGGTTAATTTGCTTGTGTCCTCATGCTAACAGTGGACTAATTTGCCTAGTTCAGAATACAATCATTTGTATTATGGGGACTGCAGGAACTATTCTTAAATTGTGTAGCTGGTGGGCAAATCCTAAAATCCTGTATGTAAAATACAGCAATCAGCTTGCTTGCATGATGGTTATCGCTTTTTTATTATTGATGTTTGGAGATAATGCTTCAAAAGTAGTATCTGAATCTGGAGTTTTAAGAGTTACTACTACACAGTGCAAATAAACTCCCTTTAAGGTTCTTTTTGTAGAAGATCTGATGAATTCGTTAGTTTGCTGTTCATTTTATTAAGCCCCAGAAGAAATTTCAAAGCATTCTGGACTCATTGGTAAGGTAGTTGCTTTGCTTGTTATTACAATGTACCAGGTAAACTGGGAACGTGACTTCCCAGTGTCAAATACCTCGGTGTTAATGCAGGATACATCAACCTGCTTGGCACAAAGTAGGTAAACTTAGCTTGGCTGTACCTTCACATGATCCCCAACCACCGGAGTTCTGTGAATAGCTTTAATCTTCCCAATATCCTTCCATTCCTTGTGCTGAGCATTGGCTAATTCTAAATTCCCTGCTAAATTTTCCCTGTGCTTAAAACCTAAAGTGTCAGATTGCAGGATTTTAGGGTACAGATGTCTGATCCCTCTTGAAGTACTGTTACCCCTTAAATGACTGAATAGCAAGTTGGGAAAAGCTGATACAGGTAACACTGAAGTGGAACATGAAGCTCACTTAAAAGTGATTCAGCCTGTTTGGTGAATGCTTTTTGTTTACCCAGAAAAGTTTGGGAGTTGATAACATGCTACAACAATGAATTGCTCTTGAGGAGGAAATTCTAAAATTGGCAGTTCCTAAACTGCAGACCAAGTATTTGGAAGTTACTTGTATTGGATAGTTTACAAATGAGCAGTATCGATGCAATTTGCATTATTGAAGTGGTTTTAAACAATATCTTTTCTGGAGGGTGTTCATGGGACACCCTCAAAAGGTGAAGGTGTCCAAGGTGGGGAATTCTGAACGTGAACATTAAATTAATTTTTTCAGTTTATTTTTCAGATTACATGTCATTCTTAATTAAAAGAGATGCTGGTGCATATCCTAAAGTATGTTCTTTTATAGTTCTGTAACTTGGAAGAGTGAAGGATGCTGCTGTCTTTGTACCTTACAGAGCTTTTCTTTGGGTACCCCTGTTTTGTACGTAAGCTGCTGTTGCTAGGTATTAAAATAGCTGAGCTGCAAAACCATGATTAGTAAATATATTTGAAAGATTTGGCAGTTTTCAAAAGATCTGAAAGTTTGGTTAAATCTGGCTTTGTTGTAGCTGCATAAGCAGAATTTCTAAAACATGTTCTGCTTTGAGTTGCATGTACTAAACAGGCATATGATAAACTAGCCAACTTCTTTTCAAGACCTTTTAAAGATGGTGTCTTAAAAGCTGGCAAACATGTCAACTTTAAAATCTGATAAAAGTTACTAATTGTGGGAGGCGAGAAGGTGACATTCCTTTGATCTACTCCTATGAGGTTTTGGACTTCTTTCATAAACTCAGATTTATATAATTGAATCTTCTAAAATCATTCAGAAAAGTGCTTTGCTGGTCAGACCTGGTTTTGGATGGTCTGGATCACATAACATTTTTGTACTGGACTTGGAGGACATTGGCTGTTGCAATTTAGCTTATTTTATCAAAATTGAGCCCGTTTTGACACTTGGAGCTCTAAAAACTGCAGCAAGTAGAAACTGGTATCGTTACACATATGTCTTCACACTTTCTCAGAAATGAATACAGAATAATCTTACCTTCTGGCGTAGATACATTACACTAATCATTTATACAGCTGATGAGAAATTGAAAATGCTTTTGAGATTTTGTGGTATTTTTGTGGTAGACAAATTCTTGGCTTCTCCTTGGCAACCATTTACTGTGGCAGCAAGTTCTTGCTGGAGTTTGAGACTGCAATTTACACTTTAAACTAGTGGCCTGCTACATAACTGCACTTAGCCAGCATTTCTGCAGTTCATAACTGTGAGGAACGTAGTACCAGAAATGGCAATGGACATTAGGACCCGGATGTAGTATTCCTGCTTGCTCCAAGATTCTCATTGCCGACTGCGTACAGGTAGGTAACAAGCAATATAATATAACTTGGTGACTTTCTATGTAATCTTATACTGTGGGTATTCTGACATCACACTTCTGACTGTGGAATTACAGTGCAGCACTCCATACCTGTATGCTGAGCTTGCATCAAAGCTGCGTGGTTTTCGGTTTGAAGCTTTTGTCTCATTCAGAGACAACAAGTAACTTACTGTGGTTCTTAGATGAGGATTTCCAGACCCGATTCCTCTGTACATACAACTTGGCTTGGGTGGATTTTTCTTAGTTCCGATGTAACGAAGATATTCTTAAATGAGCACTGTGGGGAAGAGGGAATGTGATCTTAAACTCAGCTGAGTAGTTGACAAGGTGCTCTCAGTGCCTGGAAAAGAACACGTTGAAACTCTCTGTAGTGATGAAGTGGCCCATCTGCAGCTCATCCACGTGTAGAGTCTTGGCTTGGTGAGAATGTGTTAGTAACCACTGCTCTTGCCTCGTGTGTGCTATGTGAGAGTCACCTCAAGCTACTGGTACAAGCAGTTCTGAGACTGATCCGGAATATTTTTGAGGACATAAATGAGTGCTTGATTGAATATCCCTGTGAATTTCATAGAGCTTATTGGACATTGCAGTAGTCTTTATTTTAAACTTTTGATTGACAAGCCTGATATATTCCTCTGCTTTAATTGACAGTGATGAGATTCTGTACTTCTGCCTCGTAGAGTCATCTTGATAGTGTAATGTACAATTTCATTTTTCATCAGTCTTGGGATGTAATTCTAAACTCTTCATTACTAGAACTCCTGACTATAGTGTTCCTGGATTAACATGCTTACGTTGCTAGACATCCAGACATGCTGATCTCCAGCTCTTTTGCATTAGCTCTTGAACCTGAATTTCAAGGTCCCTTGTTCCAGTGAATGATCTGGCTCTTGTCTGATACTCATTTTATTTCACAGGTACTGTAATGTGTTTTCCCTTGTTCTGCAAAGTTCTGCTTTGCATACTTGTTTCTGGTATTATTGTCACTTCTGGACCCTTCTTTGTTACCTTCCAGGCAGGACTCTTGCTGGTGAACAGGGATCTGCTGGACAACCTGGCCCTCCGCTGTAGCCACCTTTCCATGTTCCATTGAACCCTTGAAAAGTAGCAGGTGCACCATAAGTTAATGACAACAGGTCTTTGGTTACACCACAGTGAGTGTAGCCCATGCCAGCTGGTCACACAGTGACACCTTGTCACAAAGTCAGTTTGGCTTTTCATGATGGTTTACCTTTACCTGTGACTTTAATCCATTTTGTGATGGCTTATCCTTACCTGGGACTGGGATCCAGTAGCAAACCTGCTGGCAGCCGCTGTGCTGTCAGGTAGCAAAACTGAATTAGTGATCTTAAACCATTGCTCAAGATCTGACTTAAGTTTTTTCCTTTGTGCTCTGGATACTTGACCTGCAGGAATGTCATGGAGGGGTTATTGGCACATCTGCCTCATTCTACGTACTTGAACTAAGCAGGTTTTTGACACTCTTGGAGCAAGCAATTTGTGACTGAAACCATGGGGCTCAGACCAGCTCTGGCTGCAGTAATGAAACTTGGTGTGGTAGCAAACTTAGTCATGTCTGCTCTAAGTCAGTCTGTAACAAATGGGTACAAGAAATGACATTCAAGTGCTTGCATTGTGTTTCATCTTGGTTTTATCTGTGTGTGAAATACACTTTTTCTCAAAAGCTTACCTGAAGCTCAGAAGTGTGGTGTCAGAATACATCTGCGTACTGCTAGGCCCTCCGAGCAGAGCCTGGTGCTGGCAGGAGAGCACAGCACAGCGTGGATGGGGCTTTATTGTAACATTAAGCATACAAAGTGTTGATTTGCTTGCAGTTCTCCCCATAGCTAAACACTGAGGCCTGTGAGTAGTTTTAGGACTGGAGCAGTAATGGGGTTGCATGTCTCTGTTAATCATTGCCAGCTGCAGTGACATGATCAGGAAGGCCAGTGTTCTGTTCCATTATGTTCAATGAGGCTGAGCATGTTGGGAAGGATGCATCCAAGTATGCTGCTCTGGGGAATCACTTGGCTTCTTCCACTACCAGCAAGTTTTGGAATCAGCTAATTAGCTTCAGATTTTTTCACTCTCCATACCAGCTAGTGGGGCTGTTAAATAGTTGCTGCCTGGAAAAGGAAAAAAGGGAGGATTGGCCTTCTCCCAACTGTGTCATTGCTGCTAGGTAATGATTGACACGTTAGGACTTGGCTGTGCAATCCCGCAGTGGTCTGTGAACACCCCATCTCTATAAATGTTGCTTCTGAACACCAGTACTGAAGAGCTAACTGGGGAGGGCTGGGAGGAGTGTGGCTAGCAGGGAATCTGCAGTGTTCAAAGGATGCACAAAGATATAGTATCCCTTATGCATGGTGTTTGTTGCTATGGCAGAAAAAACAAAACGTGCATAACTCTCCTGCTCCCAAGGGCCGTGAGGAATCCCAGCTGGGTGGTGGGATGGAGACTAATGCCTGAACTTGTCCCTGCCTGGTCATATCACGCTGTGCCCATGGTGGGATCTACCTCCCAACTGGAGCTGTGCAGAGCCTTGCACCACATCCCCAGCTCTCAACATTGCAGGCTGCCCTCAGCTATAGTAAAGGGAGGCCTTGAGGAGGGAAGAACCTTGCTGAGGATAAAAGCAGTGACAGTGCCAACCTGTAGTGTCTGCCTTTGGCTTCTGAAGCTCTTGTTCCACTGTAGAACACGAGAGCTTCAAGAGGCCAGGACCACTGCACTCCCTCAGGAAGGGGAAGAGAGAGGGCATTGCTACAGGAGACACATAGGGTCATAGAGTTGAAGTAGCTGATGAAATTAATGCCTTCACATAAGGGATAGTATACCTCTGGCTGCAATCAAACCTCACTGTGCTCAGACTGGGGATACGGTTTGTGCTCAGGGTGCAGTTCTTCAGGCAACTGCCTGCATACTCCTTCAGCTCTTGATGAGTGTTTAGGCTAGCCTACTTCTGCCCCTTATTCTTCCACGTAATAGTTTGGAATAATCAATAAGTTCCCCCTCATAACTAATCAGTCCATGTATGTTAAAACCATATTTTTAAGTTAGTTTTGAAATGGTCACAATTTGCTGTGTATGACTCTAATAACTTCAGTTGTTATCCTTTAGGTGAAGATGAAAGCTGAGTGACACCGGAGTGCTCATCCGTTGGAAGTAAGTATGGCTTTTTTGTCCTGGATGGATGAAATAATAAAGGTTTTTGGACACTTGGTGTTCAGTCACTTAGTGCCTTTGAATTGGAGAACACAGAAGTTGGGACAAATGGATACATGGAATGTGTAGGATAGAACACAGTCCCTGCTGTCACACTGTGGGCTTGAGCACCCTGACTCCACCTGGGCTTGATATCTTGACAGCAGCAGCTAAAAATAGCTTTCTAGACGTGGGTTTGTACAAAAGATTTCAAAATCACTTGCGGGTGTAATAACTTGGGAATGTTTTTCCAGTTGAGGAGTTGAACATGAGCACATCCAGCACGGTGCCCAGTGGTGTGTGGAGGGACCAAGGGAACAGGTGGACAAGTAAGTAATTTGTGTCCTTACACTGCTGTGAGGGCTTGGTAGCCCATCACCCTGTGCTGGGTTATGTAATTCCTGCCTGAAACGTGTGGTGTATAAAGTTTCTGCATCTTGCTTTTGTAGAGCCGAAATGTAACCATTGTCTGAGGCTTTTCAGCCCCTCAGCAGCAAATAAATTCTGTCCTTTGTGTGCAGCAGGTGGTCAAACAAGAAATGACCATTCCTGCACTCAGGCTGCAGTTGGTGATTGTCAGCATGGGAAAGGGAAAATGGAGCAGCTGCTTCTCAGATGTTAATTCAACTAAACCTTGTTAAAAAGCTATTTGCTGAAATATTTTAACATTGAATTAAAAAAAGAGCCTGGTGTATAAATCAGCATGTATAGGAGCAAAGCAAATAGCAGTTCTTGCAGAACTGGAATTAATGACATTTTCCCTCTAATTTGCCACTAAACTACAAGGGGAAACTTCAGATATTTAAAATCTTGTTTGAGGAGCAACATGCTGAGTACCTTAACTCTGGAGTCACAAGTAAGTAACAGTGGAATACTGGGCAGGCACGTGGCCTGTTGATTCTGAATGGTGATTCCATGCCATGTAGTTTCTGCTGTTGTTTTCTGTCTTTCTTTCAAAATCTTTCTAATTGTGTGCTTTGCACTTGCAGAAAAAGAAGTTTGGGTGCAATGAAGAGGAACCAGGAACCATACAGCTCTTAAAAATAAAATATTGAAATATTTTTATAAATCACTTCTGTTTTATTCTGGAGGGTATTCAGTGAATAAGCAGTCTGTCAGCGTGGAGTGGTGTGGCTGGGTCTGAGAAACACAGATTTCTGCAAATTTCACTCATTCCTTACTCCCATTTTGTGTGTTACATAGTTTTGTACTGTAGAATTCCAGATGTTTACCTGTGCTTGGTTGGTTTTTAATAGCTTTCTTGGTGATGACTGTAGTAATTAAGCCTGAGATGCCAAGAGTTAGAGTTCTCTAGAAGCCAGAGCAGTGCTGGGTTTAGCTGTTGCAGCACAAATTGCCATGGTTCATGTTGCTTCACTTGATGCTTTGGCAGCTGCACTGTGCTCATACACTCTAGTTCATGCTGTCATTCATTACATACAATCCTTTGTTTAAATACCAAGTTGTTTAATATGTTGAAACACACCAGTGGTGGCTCTGCTCATTGTAGCAGGGTTTCTTCCTGTAGTGGCATGAAGAGTCGTCAGCATTTGGCTGGGACCTGCTTTGCCAGGTTCGAAACATGAAAATAAAATTATTTTCATGTGGCAAAGTGGTATGATATGCTTGAGGGGGGGTCTGAATGCCTGGGAGTGCTCGTGGCAGGGAGGGTTGGTGCTGCACTAGGAGCTGCTGCTGTTCTCTCAGGCACTCAGGTGCTGGTTGTGGGCAATCTGAGTTGTTTCACACTGATTTTATGACTGGTATTGTCTGGATCCTGGAAAGGCTTCAGAGGTTTGTGGCTCCTCAATAGCTGCCTTGCAGGGGTTGGGGTTCAGTATCTTTGTCTTCACAGCTACTGCAGCTTGTGCAGCCTTTTTTCTTCAGATTCTGTTATTTTCCAGTAACTTGTCCTCATTTCCCCTGTTGGGGCACTGGCTGCTTCCTGTCAGAAAGTGTTCCAGCATTCCTGAACTGCATCTCCTCAGCTCCCTGCTGTGAGCAAACTGCAGCCTGTGTCCTGTAGGCATGGGATGGGCTTTCCCTGATGCTGGTGTTGGCTGTTGCTATCACCAGGGGTGTCCTCTGGTGAGGTGACACCTTGTTCTACCAAATAGTTCATTAAGTAGCTTCTGTAATCAACAAAAGATCAGAGACTGAGAGCAGATACACTTGAGAACAATATCCTGGGAGCAGTAACTGCGACCCTCATGCCATAGCCCTGCTTGTGCACTGAGCTGCCGCACTCGCTTTTTCAGGTTTTGATATTTATTTTTTAATTCCTTTCTAACTGAGGAGCTTTCCAAGCCGTGAAGGCCTGGAGCCTGCCCTGGTTTGTTGCTGTCATTGCATGGTGTGCCAACCCCAGCTCCAAATCAAGTTGAGCAGCTGAAGAATCATGTGCTGCCAGGAGTAAAAATAGTGTCACCGCCACTGGCCCCTGTCCAGCCAGTGCCTGTGGCAGCCCCTGCAGCGTGGTGGCCGAGCTGGGGCCGGTGCAGGTCCAAGCTGGCTGTGCTTTCTGTGCCCCACTGCTTCCTCGTGCCTGGAAAACACTTCGGGCTCTCTTATGGGCATTAAAAAAACATTTCCGCTTGAATTACACAAACGTCAGCGCCCGCGGCTGCCCTGGGCCTGGCTCTCGCCAATCCCGAGCTGCCGTTCCCGGGGCTCGGCCTGTGCCGGTGTTGGAGCAGCGCGGGCGGTGACGCAGAGCCCGGGGGAGCGCGGCCACCTCCGTCCCCCCAAAGTGGCCTCCCCGGGGCCAGGGCATCCTCGCTGCTGCCGCTGCCGGCTCGATCGGCTCCTGCCTGCTCCCGGAGCTGTGCCCGGCACTGCCTATGCCCTGCCTGCCATCGGTCCTCGCACCCCAAGCCAGCAGGTGCTGCCATGGCTCGCACCCGCTCACAGCGCCCACGAACCCCCAGCTGTGGGATTTGTTGCGGGGTGGGGAGGTTCCCTTTTTCCTCCACCTGTTTCGGTGGGAGGATGGCGCTGCTGGAGGGGACGTGTCACAGCCTGGGGGGTGACACTGCACATCTGAGCACCCCCTGCCCCGGCAGCACCCAAGGGCTCGGGGGTCCCCGAACCTGCGGCGCTGGGCCGGGCTGAGCGGAGCGGGACCGGGCTGGGAACGGGGCCGGGCTGGGAACGGGGCCGGGCTGGGAACGGGGCCGGGCTGGGAACGGGGCCGGGCCGCTCCGCCCCGCTCCGCCCCCGGGCCCGCCCGTCCCGCCATGGCGGCGGCCTTCACCGCCCTCCGTGTCCTGCTTGGGCTCTTCTTCTTCCTCACGGGCGTCCTGAAGGTCTCGGACTGGCTCTCCGCCGACCTGCACCGGCATATGGTGAGCGCGGCGGCGGGCTCGGCGGGCTCGGGGACCGCAGGGCCGAGCCCGGGGGGAATGAGCAGGTTGGGGGCAGTGCAGAGAGCACTTCGGCATGCAGGGCTGGGCTCCGGGGGAAAGGAAAGGAACAGGTTGGGGTGCAGGGCTGGGCTCCGGGGGAAAGGAAAGGAACAGGTTGGGGTGCAGGGCTGGGCTCCGGGGGAAAGGAAAGGAACAGGTTGGGGTGCAGGGCGAGCTCCAGGGGAAAGGAAAGGAACAGGTTGGGGTGCAGGGCTGAGCTCCGGGGGAAAGGAAAGGAACAGGTTGGGGTGCAGGGCTGAGCTCCGGGGGAAAGGAAAGGAACAGGTAGGGGTGCAGGGCTGAGCTCCGAGGGAAAGGAAAGGAATAGGTTGGGGTGCAGGGCGAGCTCCAGGGGAAAGGAAAGGAACAGGTTGGGGTGCAGGGCTGGGCTCCGGGGGAAAGGAAAGGAACAGGTTGGGGTGCAGGGCGAGCTCCAGAGGGAATGTGTAGGGCTGACCCTGTTGTGGTGTGGAGCTGAGCCTTGGGTGAGAATGAGCAGGTTGGGACTACAGGGGCTCAGGGTGGAGCACCTTGGGTACAAGGCTGAGCCCTTCATTGTGAATCAGCCAGAGTCCCTTGGAGCGCAGGGCTGATCCCCTTAGGGTGTGTGGTTATTTAGGATGCCGAGCTGATCCCCTTGGAAGACAGGGCAGGGCAGAGCAGACACACTGGAGGGGCTGTATCTCCCCAGCCCCAGGCTCAGGGCTGCCTCACCCCTCTCCCACCCTTTCCAGGCATCAGAGTTCGTGCGGTTCGCCAAGGTGTTTCCCCTGAAGGAGCTGGGGTTTGTGCCAGAGCCGGGCAGGTACCTGGCAGCAGTGGGCTGGGTGGAGGTGACGGCCGGGCTGTTGCTGGCATTTGGACCCCAGCTGCTGCAGGAGATCAGCAACTTCATCCTCAGCGTCGTCATGATCGGTGAGAGCCAGTGGGCGCCCACTGCCCATCGTGGGGTCTTGGGACACCCTTGGCCAGAGACCCCCATTCCTATGCTCTGCTCCATGCCCAGGTGCCATCTACACTCTGCTGGCGCTGCAGGAGCCGCTGGCCATGTGTGCCCCGGCCACCCTCTCCCTTGGCCTCCTCCTGCTGCTCAACATCCGTGGGTATCCAGCTGCCCCCCGGCCCAAGTTCGAGTGACGAGAGGCGGGAAGGACAGACGGCTCGGCCGCTGGGGAGCAACACCTTTATGGTATTTTCAGGGACAATGTCGCATCCTGCAGGGTAACTTGCTGATGAGACACAGCGTGTCCTCTCCTGCCTCTGCCAGTGACTTTGGTGCTGGTTGTCCCCTCACTGCGGGACCTGGGCTGGTGCTGTGGGATGGTGGCCGTGACACCACTGTGACACTGCCGTGGCACTGCTCCGGCAGCTCCGCTGCTGAACTCGCACAAGGTGTCCGGCTCTTTCCAGCGTTTGGCCACATTAAGCAGGGGCTGGCTCTGCTTTCTTGGGGGCTTTCAAATTTTGGAATAAAACCTCTTGTTTTTCACATTTTGCCTCCCTGTTTATTTCTGCCTTCCCCCCACGCTGAGCCTTGGGAGCTAAGGGGATGTCCTGGGGCTGGAGGACCCAGTCCCTGGGGACAGTGCCTGGACACAAGGCCTGGGGACATGTGGGAGCTGGTGCAGGAGCTGGCACAGAGGCAGATGGACAGTGGGGAGAGCCCATCTGGGGTGGGATCCTGCAGCCACCCAACAATGTGCCAGACCCCTTGCTGTACACCCAGGGAGTGACAGGAGCGAGTGCCCAGGCAGGCATGTGCTTTTTGTGGATCTTGCTCCCACAGGGAGCCATCTTCTGCCACCCCAATGGGCACAGCACGCTTGGGATGAACCAGAGTTCGCCTGAAGTGTCTCCCAGCAAGGGGGCTGGGATGGCTGTGTGGGGAGTCTGGCTGTTGGGATGAGCAAGGGCTGTAAGACACCCCTGTACCCCTGGTGGGACCTCAGCTACCTCGGGGTGACATCTTTGGTGTCCCAAAGGAACACACACAAATTGCAGGGCCACACAAAGCAGCAGATGCTTAAAGATCTTGGTGGCGGGGGGTGGTGTGTAGGGCTGCTCCCCTTAAAACCAGCTTTGAAGCCAACAAAGGCACAAAGAGCCAGGAGGAGGCAGATTCCTGCTTTGATTCCTTTGGGGCATCTCTCTACTCCCCAGCTGCCGGGTGCAGAAACTTGACCCTCTGCTGCTTTCATCCCGGCGTGGGTGGGAGAAGGGCCCTGGGAAATGGTATTAGATGTGGCTGGGGGCACAGGGGGAGGGTCAGCCAGGCCAGTACTGGCCACTCCCACATGCCCCCAGCCCCGTCAGCCGGCGCAGGGGATTTTAGAGTGGCTCCAGCAGGGAATTCCCCATTACATACACACACAGGTGCTCTCCCCACTCCAGCTGCTGTCCCACAGGCACTAACACACAGGGGCCTTGGGATGGTGGGGGGGTGTCAGGCAGCCCCTGCCTCCCCCAGCACTTAAAGCTATCCTCAGCCTGGCTGGATCAGAGTGAAGAGCAGCCAGAGGGGACCGAGCCACTCCTGCCTGACCCGACAAGGTAAGTAACAGTCGTGGTGTGGGTGAGATGGAGCATTCACTGTGCTAATGATGGGGAAGGAGGAGGAAAAGGGGACCACTGAGGCATCTGGAGGTTCTTTTGGGGTCCAAAGGAGGTCCCCCAGGCTCAGCAGCTCGTGCTCTCTGTGCCTCAACCCGGGGCTGGGTGCTGCGTGTGCCGAATCCAGCCCTGCTGTGCTGGAAAACACCAGTTGGTGACTCAGTGCCTTCGTTGGCGAGGTGTGGGCAGGCAGTGATGGGAGGTGAAATAACTGCAGCCCTGGATACAGCCACTGCAGCACAGCATGCTTTCCCATGGCCAGGACCAGAGGCAAACGCCGCTGTGCAGGACTGGGGGGCGTGGGGGGATGCTGGTCCCGTGTTTGTACCCCCTGTCCATACCCGGGTTTCTCCATTCTGGAGCTCGCTGAGCCAGGCAGTGACTTCCTCATGCCTGGCTCCATGGGGAATTTGGGGTGCTGGGAGAGGGCTGGGGTGGGTGGCCCCACAGGCACGTGCTGTGTGGGAGGTGTTAAGCCCCGCAGCTGCCGACTGGAGCCAGCGTGGCACCTTCGGGTGCCTCTGGCTGCAGCTCTGTCCCTTGGCTGTGCTGCAGCTGTGCCTGCCGCTCCCTGTGAGCTCTAGCTGGGCAATTAACAGTGGCCTCTAGGCTCCCTTGCTGTGTGGGAGGACAGAGCAGGGATCTCCTCCTCTCCTGTGTGAGCTGAGCCCTTCTGGCAGATGATGGCATCCCCACAGGGCTCTGCCTCCAGTGCCCAGCAGCTACTGCAGGTGCCAGCCAGAGAGGTCGTCCTGTCCGGGTCGAAATCCCTCCCCTGTCCCCAAGGGTTGTGCCACTGACTGTTCCCCATCTTTGCAGGAGCCCGGGATGAACGGCTCGGTGCCGGGACCGCTGCCGGTGGAACACCCCGGCGAGTGCGTGCCCAACAACCCGGTGCAGTTCGTGCTGGTGCCCGTCGTCTACTGCCTGGTGCTCTGTGTGGGGCTGCCGGGCAACCTGGTGGCGTTGCTGGTCTTCCTGCAGAGTGGCAAGGTGAGGAAGGCCATCCGCATCTACCTCATCAACCTCACTCTGGCTGACATCCTCTTCAACCTCACCCTTCCCCTCTGGATCCACTACTACCTGGCTGGAGGGGACTGGCTACTCTCGGAGGCCACCTGTCGCCTGGCAGGGGCTGCCTACTACCTGGCGACCTACAGCGCCATCACCTTCATGGCTCTCATCAGCTTCAACCGGTTCTGCGCCGTGCGGGCGGCGCGGCGGGTGCTGCCGCTGACGGGGCCCCGCGGTGCCGCGCTGGCCTGCGCCCTGGCCTGGCTGCTGGGGCTGGGCTGTGCCGTGCCCACCCTGGCCACCCACCAGACCTTGCCCACCCACGCCGGGACCACCGCCTGCTTTGAGCAGCACGGGCGGCAGCGGGGCTATGCCTACGCCATGGTGGGCTTCTTCTGCGCCGCATTCCTGGTGGTGCTGGGCACCTACGCCTCCATCGCCCGGGCGCTCTCGGTGCCCGCCGCGGCCTCGCCGGGCTCCCACCGGCAGCAGGCCCGTGCCATGGTGCTGGGGATGCTGCTGGTCTTTGTCGTCTGTGTGGCCCCCTACCACCTGACACTGGCCCCCTGGGTGGGTAGCCGGCCCCCTGCACCGCTCTGTGAGTCCCCTGACACCCTGGATGTGCTGCACACGCTGAGTGTGGCGCTGCTCAGCCTCAACAGCTGCCTGGACCCCGTCATCTACTGCTTCTCCATCCGGCGCTTCCGCACTGACCTGCATCGCACCCTGCGCAAGATCGGCCGGTGCTTCCCGCTGCCCCCGCCGGCCCCGCCCGGGCCAGCGCCTGCCGCCCGAGCATCCTCCTTCACCTCCTCGTAGCGGGTTGGGCACCAGGGTCCTGCCCCCGCCTGCCCCGGTGCCACAGTCCCGGTGGGACGTGGTCCCTGTTGCCAGGTGAGGGATCCGGAGCAGCGTGGGGGGAGCTCTGGCTTCGTGCTCTCCCCTCCTCCCACCCCGCTCTGCTCTCTGTGCATTCCCACGCGCCCGCAGTGGGAATCAAGCACAGATCCTGCCCCCAGCATTGCAGGCACTGGGAGGGCGTCCCTGGCACTGGGAGAGCGTCCCTGGCACTGGGAGAGTGGCACTGGCACTGGGAGAGTGGCACTGGCACTGGGATAGTGGCACTGGCACTGGGAGAGGGACTCACCCAGCAATGGGAGCTGAGCCATGTGGGGTGTGGGAAGGCAGAATGGCGAGGGATGCTCGGTGGTTGCTGTCGTCTCCCGGAGGTCTCCATCCTGCAGGGACATGCATGACCAAAGACCCCCGTGGCATGAGCTGGGCTGCTGAGGGGGCTGTTTGAGGCCCCGTGGCCAGTCCTGTCCTACAATGTCCCTAAGCCTCATGTCTGCACCCCTCCTGCTCTTGGCCAGGATTAAAAATGAATAACCAAAGGCTTCTTCTCTGGTAGGTGCCTGTGCCCCTCACCGAGAGATTTCTGTCCCTCGGGGAGGGCTGGATATGGGGCAGCCCCGGTCCCCGCAGCCCTGGCCCCCAGCCCAGCCCCGCTCCTGCGGCTGGACCCTGTCCCAGGGCGGCTCTTGCAGCGGGGGCTGCTGACCCCGCACCCCCCTGCCCCGTTCCCTGCCCCATGCCCTGCCCTGCCCATGGTGGGGCAGCCGTGCTGGGCGCATCCCCCAGCCCGCACCTGCCGCTCCCTCCCCGTGAGCCCCGGCGCGGCGGGGGCGGCGGAGCGGGCTCGGGGCCGTGGGCGGCTGTGTGGGCGGGAGATGGTGTTTTCCCAGCCCTGGCTCATTCCTGCTGCCAGTACAGCCCCGCTCCCGGTGCTGCGCCGGCGGGAGAGCAGGGCGGCTGCTGTGCAGCCACGCGGGTTCTGGGCATGGTGGGGGGTATCAGCTGCCCCCCAGATGGGGGGTCTTCCTCCCCCAGCACAGGGCTGCGCTCCAGCACACTCCAACCCACGTGCATGGAAGGAAATGTGAGGCACCGGGCAGGATGCCTGGGGGACTGCTGGCATGGGATGGGCAGGGTGGCAGTGGGCACCAGGACGGGTGGGTGATGCTGTGCCTGTGGGTGGTGAATTATAAGGGCTGCCTGGATGCCAGCAGAGAGGTGAAGGTGCAGGGCAAGGCCCAACCGTGGGGAATGGGGTCTCCATGTGCCATGGAAACTGTGCACCACTGTGACCCAGGGAGACCACGGCTCAGTAAAGCCAGTGCGGGTTCATGGGATGCCCGTGCTGCCCATGGTGCATGGACACTTTGCCCCCATGGATGGGGCTGGATGATGTCTCCATGCGCCGCAGTGCTGCTGGTGCAGCAGAGCTGGGACATGTCCCAAGGTACCTCTGCTCCACACCCGGCCCCAGGCCAGCTGCCTTTGACCACCCAGTTCTTCCCCTTTTGAAGCTGATATTAAATTTTAATCCTTTTATATAACTGCTGAAGGAGGGGGCAGAGCTCTGCTCCCTGCATGCAGCAGGAGCAGCCGTGTCAGCAATGCAGGATGCTGCAGGGCCTGGTGGGGTCTGGGACTGGACAGCTCTTCCTGGGGGCACCAGGACTTTTGGGGGGTTCTCTGCATGCCAGGAGTGGGGGCAGCCCCAGCCCCAGCTCCAGCTCTGGCTCTGCCAGGGTGTCCTGTTCAGTGGGAAAGCCTGGGCACTTGAACCACAGCACTGGGACATGGACACAACTGCTTAGAAACACACGTGGGGCACTTTTTTGGGCCATGTCCCCCCACGCACTGGGCCGGGCCTGGTGAGGTGTTCTGGGCTCAGCTTGGCACCAGGATGGGGCATGTGCTGCCACGCTGCTCCCACCACCGTGCAGGGCGTTACCCAGGTTATTGTTCCTGCACTTCCAGCCCGCGCACGCAGTAATTATTATTATTATAATTAGGATCAAATTACAGGGTGTGGTGCGAGTGGCTCAGCGGGCAGGCGGCAGCGGGTGGCCCTGGGTCTGCTGGGGGAAGGCTGGGCCTCTGGGGCCGCACCCTGCCCGGGGCTGTTCCGGCACCCTGGGGCTGTCCTGGCACACTGGGGCTGTTCTGTCACTCAGGGACTATTCCGACAGCCCAGGGCTATCTCAGTAACCCGGGACTGTCTCTGCACTCTGTCCCCTCCCTGGCAGGCAGTGTGCCCGTGGACAGGCGTGGGTGACGGTCCCGGAGTGCCCTCGGCTCCCTGCGGTGATCCTGGGGGACGCCCACGGGTGGGTACCCCTTGTCTCGGTGCCAGTCCGGCTCCGCAGGGCGCCTCAGGGGATGCCCACGGGTGGGTACCGCTCATCCCGGCAGAGCCCGCGCCGGCAGCATCTCCCCGGCCCCACGTGCGGCTGCCCCCGCTCCCCACGCCGGGGGTCCCGGGGCGCCGGGAGGCGGCGGCAGAGCCGCACCGGAGCCATTTTGCGCCGCCGCCGCCCGCTCTGGCTCCCGGGGAAAATCCACCGCCGTGTCTTGGCGGCGCCGCGGCGGCCCCGCTCCGCTCCCGCCGCTCCGCGCCCGCCCGCGCTGCACTGCGGGGCCGCCGCCACTCGCATGCTGCCGCCCGCCGCGCTCCCACGCGCGGGGCGCCGGCCCGGGCCGAGCCGGGACCAGCCGAGCCCAACCGAGCCGGGCCGGGAGCAGCCGGGCCGGGGGCGGCCGCGCCGGGCCGTCGGGGAACCGCCCGGGAGCCGCCGGAGGATGTAGGAGGCGGGAGCGGGGTAAGAGCGGCGGGGGCGGCCCCGCTCCCGGGGGCACCGCGGTGCCCAGCGCAGAGTGGGGGCCGGTCCCCGAGATCCGCGGTGCCCAGCGGGGGGGCGGGGGGAAGCGGTCCCGGGGCTCCGCGGTGATCAGTGCGGAGGGGGGCTCACGCCAACGAGGCACCGGAGCCGTGCGGAGCCGGCCCCGCGGGAACGGGACGGGTCACCTGCGGACCCATCCAGCCCCGCCGAGCGGGTGTCCGGGGGTGAACCGGGGAGATGGTGGAGGAGGGAGCCGGGGGATGGCCGGGGGCGTCTCACCGGTACCATGGCGCTCAGCTCCGCCAGGATTCCCCGGTGGGTGGGAGAGAAGGGGTGCCAGCGGGCATCCCCATCTCCTGCTGCCCGAGGCACTGGGGAGGGAGGCACAGCCCGCAGCTCCTCCAGCCTCTCCTGGATGGCGACGCCAGCCATCCTGCGTTCTCTCGCTGCGGAGCGCTCGGGGCAAGCCCAGGACCCCTCCCCACCCAGTGGGATCCCCCTCCCATCCTGCCGGGAGGGCGGTGAGGACCATGCCCGGCCGAGTGCCGGGAGCTGGCGGGGGAACCAGCTGAGCTGTGCCCATCACCGTGCATCCAGGCGCCATGGTCCAAGCCAGCCTGGCAGGCAAGCAGAGCTTTAGGGGCCCCTGTCTCTGTGCTCCCTCTTGCTGCTGCCTTCCTTCCTCCAGACTGTTGGGTTTTCTTGGAGGAGTCGGTCTGGTCCCCCCATCCTGTGCCAAACCTGCAGAGCAAGTTGGTGCTGGGACCTCTGGTCTGTCTCCATCCTGTGACATCCAGCCCCGCATGTCACCTCCCTCGCGGGGTCCAGGGCTGCACTGCCTGCAGCCGATCCCTGCCTGTCCCCTGGCCAGGAAGAGGGGACAAAGCCCGGCTTGTGGGTGTTGGTTATCCCCGTGGGAATCCAGGCTGGGAGCAGGCAGCCTTCCTTGGTGTAAATTGCAGCAGGAGCCGGTCAGCAGTGCAGATTCTCCTTTAGGAAATGGATGTAATTTTTGGTCTTAGTTTCTCACCCCCGTGCTCCCATTGTTCCCCCGAATGCATCCATGGCTCCCAGCCCTTGAGGACTGTTTGTGAGGGGATGGAGCAGAAGGAAGGCCACTGGGAGATGGGCATGGCTGCAAGGAGCATGTCAGCCCTTTCAAGCATTATTACAGTGCTGGCGGGGCTGGGAATGCAAAAATAGCCATCAAAGTGACCGTGGAACATCTGAGCCTGGAGGGGCCCCTTTTGGCTGTGGGGGTGGTGGGAGCACTGATGTGGGGAGCTGTTGATGTGAGCCAATTTTGGGGCTGCCCTGGTGTTGTTACCCCACTGAGCCAGGGCACCAGGACCAGCTCCAGGCATCCTGGCTCTGGGGAATGGGGTGACAAAACCGCGGTGTCCCCCTTCCAAGCCTGGGTGAGATGGTGCTGAGCTTGGTGCCCAAATCTCCCTCCTGACTGCCAAGGCTTGTGCCACGTGGGCTTGGAGGAGCAGCCCCCAGCCCTCTCAGTCCTCCTGCTGGGCCTGGCTCCCAGCAGCTTGGGCAAGGCACGAGAAGAGTGGAGGGTGCTGAGAAGCCCAGGCTGGGGGTGTTTGGGGGGGGCTTCTTCAGCCTCCCCATTAGTAGCTCAGAGGCAGAGCTGTGCCAGGACCTGTGGGATGCAGAGCCTGTGTGGGCAGCTGGTGGCTGTGCTAGCGTGGGTCTCCCCAGCTCTGCCCACCCTCAGAGGCAGGATCAGGCCTCGTGCTGGGGTCTCATGCCCAGGTGGAGCTGCTGCGGTGGGGGCTGGGGCTCCAGATCCAGGTTTTGCAGACGCTCGCATCTCTCCAGCAAGCTGAGCCGAAACCCTGGATCCCACCCAGCCAGAAATTTGGATCTGGAGCCAAAGGTGACTCTTGGCCCTTATTGCCAACACAGGCGAAGCAAAAATCTGGATCTGAGCAGAAACAGGAGGAGCCTGGATCCAACACAGGGGCTGAATGTGTGGCTTGTGCTCCTTCTGGCCATCAAATTGGATTTCCTGAAATAGCCTGTTGAAGACCAGAGCCCAGCAGGGACCGAATGACAGGTCACCAGGGGTGTGGAAGCCCCATCACGATCCTGGCTGCCTGCTTCAAGACGTTGGCAGCCAGCAACAATAGTAATATACGGTGCCATTGCCGGGAGAGCGCAGCGCTGGAGAGCTAAGAATAGCAGGCGAGACGTGCCAGCAGAGGGGGACTCACGGGGCGGGCGGGGGGCCGGGGGCTGCGGTTGGACGTGCCCCGGGGGACACCCCCGCCGTGAGGTGGCAGCTCCTCGCAGTGGGGAGGACATCCCTGTGATGCAGGTGGCACAGGGCACGGAGGGCAAGGAGAGGGGGATGTGGAGAGTGGTGCTGGTGCTGCAGACCCTGGGTAGTGCCCCTTCAGCCTGGCCTCTGGGCTCTGCTGTCCCCAAGAAGCAGGTGTAAAGCCTGCTCTGATAAAGTGGCCTTCAGGTCGTGGCCATCTCAATGGCCCTGTCATGCCTGGTCCCTCTACGAGCAGCAGCATGGGGGGGCCACCTGGAATGCCATGGACAGGGCAGACAGCTCAGCACTCCACACTCACCTCCTCCAAACCAGGCAGGATTGAGCCCCTTCTGCTCACCCTGTCCTGCTCAGCAGCTCATTCCCAAGGCTGTATGGTGTCACTAGCAGGGGACAGAGAGGGTCTGGCCACCACGGGTCCAAAAGCTGAGCTGTAGGGAGGCCGGGCTGCTCTCTGCCACCTGCCACAGCACGTGGCAGCGGAGCAAGTGCCCATCAGATTAAGAAGAATTAATTTGTGCCTTCCCCATTTCTGCAGGGCCAGGGGTGCTGCAGCACCCGGTGTCCCCCTCCCACAAGCAGCTGTGCTCCTGCAGTGCCTGTGTCAGTGCCTCTGCAACCTGCCCTCAATCTTAATTAGATTTTCCACGTCGCCCCCCAGCTCACTCCTCCCCAAATGCTGGAGCAGGAAGAAGCCATGACATGGTTTCTAATCAGCTTCTGAATTCAGATTCCTCTTGGCTGTTGTTGGAGGCTCCCCACAGCCTTTGTTTGGTGCTGCCCGAGCAGGGTCTGCTATGTGGCTCCCCTTGAAGCCAGCACCCCTGGGAGCGAGTGGCTCGGCAGCTGGGACACCCTGTGGAAAACACGCTGATGTTTGGTGACAACAACTTGAAGAGCACCCCCAGCACCCGCCAACCCACTCCGCCAGAGAGGCAGCCTGCCTGCTGCCCCTGGCTCCGGCGGGCACCGTGGCTCTGCCAAGCAGCGGGCACCACTGCTGCTGCTTTCCTGGGGTTGGTTGTGGCTCGCTCCCGGGTGTCCGTGCAGCCGGTGTGGGAGCTGGGCACTGTGCCCCACGGCCGGTCCCGGTGCGGCTCCACTGCAGCCAGGCTTGGCTCTGTCTCCGGCACCCAGACCTTGTCGGCAGCGAGTTGTGGCTCTGAGCAAAGCCAGGGGATGCAAACAGTTCCCAGCGCTGCCATGCCCCAATTAATAGCCTGTGAATCACGATGCCGTTGGAAGAGCAGATGTTTGCGGCGTGGTTGCCAGAGCTCAGTGTTTCACCAGGAGTCTGGTTGGCCTTAAATTGGCAGCTCCAGGCAGCGGGTGGTGATGGGGCCTCGCTGCCTGCCTGGCCCTCTTCTGCAGGAGGATCAGGAGCTGTTTGGGCTGGGAATCAGCTGAAGTTTTTGGTGGGCAGAGGGAAGGGGGAGAACAGCCTGTCTGTGGGCATGTGGGGGTGCTGCGTTGGAGTGAGAGGACTACAAAAGCTGAAGGTATCGAGTCCCATTGTGACAGGACCTGCTGATTTCCCATTCCCGGGGAACCTCTCATCTTCCCAAAGGGATGCAGGCACTGTGGTGGCACAGTGGATGCTGGGGCACTTGTTTGGGAATGGTGAACTGGTTGGTACTGGTGAAACACCGTTTGCCTTGGAAGTGGCTGTCCCTGCTGTGGTTGGTGTCCCCAGACGTGGGGTTGGGGTGAGACCCCATGGTGGTTGATGCACCCCAGGTCTGCCATCTGTGCAGCTGAGCTGAGGGATGGCCTCAGGTTTCATGTTTTGTGTCATGACACCCATCTGCCTCAGGCTCCCCTGGGCCCTCTCTGGGTGGGGGCACACTGGGGACAGCTCCATGGTAGGGGAACCACATGGTTGCCCTACAGCAGGTGTGTGTGGGGAGCTGGAGGGGGCGAGGGCAGCACTCAGGTGCTTGTGGGGTGCACAGGAGTGTGTGGGGGTGGGGCACGTGGGACACTGTGCGTGGGAGCAGCCACATGCATGTGGCCATGTAGTTGTCCAGGTGCAGTGATGCAGAACTGCCGAGTGTCCATCTGTGTGTGCAGGGCCCTGTGTCTGTCCATCCATCAGTGTGTGGGGCTGTGTGTCTGTCTGTGTGTGCAGGGCCCTGTCCATCCGTCAGTGTGTGGGGCTGTGTGTCCGTCTGTTTGTGCAGGGCCCTGTCCGTCAGGGTGCAGGGCTGTGTGTCCGTCTGTGTGTGCGGGGCTCTGTGTCTGTCCATCCATCAGTGTGTGGGGCTGTGTGTCCGTCTGTGTGTGCGGGGCTCTGTGTCCGTCCATCCGTCAGTGTGCGGGGCTGTGTGTCCGTCTGTGTGTGCAGGGCCCTGTCCATCCATCAGTGTGTGGGGCTGTGTGTCCGTCTGTGTGTGCGGGGCTCTGTGTCTGTCCATCCATCAGTGTGTGGGGCTGTGTGTCCGTCTGTGTGTGCAGGGCCCTGTCCATCCATCAGTGTGCGGGGCTGTGTGTCCGTCTGTGTGTGCGGGGCTCTGTGTCCGTCCATCCGTCGGCCTGCGGGGCTGTGTGTCCGTCTGGCTGTGCGGGGCTCTGCGTGGGCGTGCGGCGCTGCCGGCGTGGGCAGCCCCTTCCCGGGGGTGCGTGTTGGTGCGCGGGGGTGGCCGAGCGCGCCGGGGAGCGCGCGTGGGTGTGTCCCCAGCGCGCGGGGGCGACGGCTCCGCCACCGCCTCTCGCCGGCTGCAAGGTGCCGGTGCCGGTGTCGGCACCCGGAGCGTGGCCGCCGCCGCTGCGCTGCCGTGGGTGGCCGTGACCCCGGGGACGCCTCCGGCCTCGCTGCGCGGCCTGGCCGCGGCATGGGCAGCCCGCGGGGAATTCGCAGGATCAGAGGGAATCCAGCCGCTGTGCCGCGGCCATCCTCCGACTCCTGCCGAGCCCAGGCCGGCAACTTCACGGCTTAGCAGCGGCGGCGGGTGAGTGGGGTGGTGGGTGGGAGGGGAGAGGGCCTGGCTGCGTGCAGGGGGCTCCGTGCCTTGCAGAGCCCCAGTCCTGGGAGAGCCCTGCTTTGTGCCCAGCTCTGCCAGTTCAGCCAGCTCCCCCGGCCCGGGCAGAGCGGGAGCCCCCGGGCAGCCCACAGCCCTAACCCTTTCATGGCCGAATCCTCCTCCCTGGCAGCCACGTTCTCTCCTCGGTGTGCAGCCTGTGGCTCCCGGCCAGCCCTCGCTCAGACGAGCCTCGGCACAGCCGGGAAGCTCGCCCGACCGGGATGGGGAGATCCCAGCCCCGAGGTCTCTGCTCCCGTTCCCTGCGGAGCTGGGCTGGGGGCTGTGTGTGCTGGGCCGGGAGCTGTGTGCACTGGGGAGTGTCTGCTGGGGCTGGGGGCTGTGTGTGCGGCAGGGGGGTGTGTGCTGGGGCTGGGGGCTGTGTGTGCGGCAGGGGAGTGTGTGCTGGGGCTGGGGGCTGTGTGTGCGGCAGGGGGAGTGTGTGCTGGGGCTGGGGGCTGGGAGCCGTGAGCGCTGGGGGAGGGGATGTGCTGAGTGGGGGCTGTTCACTGGGGATGTGGGGAGCAGGGCAGGACTGCACCTCTGTGTAGGTGAGGGACAGCGTCTCCTCTGTGTGTCTGTGTGTCTGTGTGTCGGTCTGTGGATGGAGCCGGGGAGCCCCAGCTCTGCCTGCCAGACGGCCCCGCTGCCGGGGAGCGGCACAGCCGGTGCCGACATCTGTGCTTCGAGCCCTGCCTGTCTTCAGTTCGCTCCTTGGCACAGTCACAGTGGCAGTTGGGTCCCTCTGTACCTCTCTGTGGATTCCCCCATCACCCTGCCTCTCCGTGACACAAACCTGTATCTCTGCTGTGCTTTCTTGGAGGGGAAACTGAGGCAGGAGGGAGGGAAGCAGCAGAGCCCTCTCCCGATCCCTGTCATCCTGAGGCTTGATCCCACGCCTCACCTGGTTTGTTTTTTCCTGCCAAGTGATGCCAAGAGCCGGGGGGAAGCGAGGGCGTCCTGGGACGCAGCTCCCGGCTGTGCCTGCCCGGGGCCCTGGAGCCGCCCAGCTCCTCCTGCTGCTGTCTGGCACATCCCTGGCCTGGGGCTGTGACAGGGGCTGGTGGCGGGGCCGCAGGACGGCCGCCAGTGGCACGTGTTGTTGGCACTGTGGTGACACTGATGGTAGTGGTGGCCGTGGTGGCCGCGGTGGCCGTGGTGGCCGTGGCAGTGATGCTCGTGGTGCGAGTTTATCGTGGTGGGAGTTTCTAGTGGCGGCCATGGTGGCCGTGGTGCCACGGCAATGGCAGTGGTGGCCGTAGTGACAGTGGTGGCCATGGTGGTGGCGGTGGTGGCGCTGGCCATGGTGGCGCTGGCGGCGGCCGCTGTCCTCGGTGCTGATCCCCGGCCCCACGCTGCGAGTCCGAACTGCAGGATGAGCCGGCGGCGGGTCCCGACCCTCTCACCCCGGGGGTGCCCACGGGTGCGCTGGGGCTCGGGGTCCCCTCACTTCCCTGGGGACGTCTCGCCCTGCCCCTAACCTTTGATGTGCGGCAGCTCCAGACAGGGCCGGTGGGACGGGAAAGCGCGCAGAGCTGTGTGCCCGTCGCCCCACCGCTGTGCCCGTCACCCCACACCCTGCCCGCCGGGCTGGGCACAGCCTTCCCTCCACGGGCGCTTCTGATCGTCCCGCCGGGCAGGTCGGACAGGGACGGGCTGTTGTGAGTCGGGCTGGAGAGCGGGACAGGGCAGGGCAGGGCGTGTGGGGACATGGGCCACCAAGGCTCCGTCACTTCCCTGACGGGTTTGGGACAGCCGGGGAGGGGCTGCCGGCCCTGCTTGGGGCTGCCGGGTAGGCACAGGTCGGCTGATGCGAAGTGCCTGGGGCAGCGCTGCTGGCTGGTGACACGGTGCTCACCTCGGCCCCCCAGAACCGTGTCCCCGACCGCAGTGCCGGTGTCACTGCTCCCAGAACAAAATGTCAACCCATGCAAATGAGACTGCGGGAGCGGCTGATTGAAGGGCCCTGCCCCGCCCCGGAGTTGCAATCAAATATGCAAATGGCTCCCGAGGAGGCTAGTGAAGGCTATTAATAGCGGGGATGAGGCTGGGAGAAAGCGTGGTGTTCCTGAGAGAATGAGCCGGTTCTGCTTGTCCCTCTGCCCGGCGTGTCCCTCTCTGCAATGCCCTGGGCAGGTGACAGGTAGCCCCTGCAGGGAGCCCCTGGGCACGAGGTATTGCTTTGGCCACCATCACCCTTCGCAGGGCAGGTGCTGCCTGTGTGCCCACTGCCCAGTGTCCACAGGGAAACCCTGGGGGAAAATCACAGCTGCAGAAAACCCTGGGCTGAGATTTCAGCCCTGGGGAGTCAAACCTGGAGGGATGAGGTGCCCAGTGGGAGCTGGGCTCTCCTGGGGGGGTTCCTGTGGCTCAGCCTGGGGCAGCTGTCACCATGCTGGGGGAGGGAGGGAGGGAGGGAGGAAGGGGCTCCCTCCCACCCCCCACCCTTCACCCTGTGCTTCCACACCCCCCTCCCTCTCCTGGTTTCCCTCTGTTGCCATTGAGGCAGATGATGCTCCTGTCCTGCCAGCTCCAGTATGAGCACAAGGCACTGGTGGGAACCACACTGTCCCCAGTGTCCCCAGCCAGCTCAGGGGTCTCAGTGTGCTTGGCCTCTGCTGCAGCCCCTCCACCCCATCTCTTGGGTTTTGGGATCCAGGAACCATTTGACCTTTTTATAGAAAATCGCGGAAGTCAGGCTGGAGTCAACAGTAACTAATTATTTAAAATCTGAAACTGGAATAATTAGGCCAATTAACAGTCTCAGGTGACATCTGATTCCATCAGATAACGGCCTGAGGAAGAAGGAAAGTAATTAACCTGTCAGCCTGACATTTGTAGGTCAGCACTGGCTCCTCGTGATGTCGGGGTGGGCACAGGGGTATTTTTGGGGGATCCTGTCTCTCTTGGTGCAGGGGGTCTGCACACTTTGGGGGTCTCAGTGCGGGGAGGGGGCTGTGGGTGAGCCCAGGTGGTACCTGGGGGAGATGGGCTGGGGGCTGCTGGCTGAGGGGATGAGATGCTGTTGTTTGAGGCCAGGGTGCTGGGCAGGGGGACGGGCTGAGTGTCCCCCAGAAATGCCACAGCCGGTCCGCTGGTGAGGCGGCACCTGTGGGCCTTTAAGGTTGCTGTGGAAACGGGGCTGCTCGTTACCAGGAGGAGCCTCCTGCTTTCCAGGCAGGGCCCCCTATCCCTGCACGAGGGGATCCCCACCCCTGGCACCTGGGACTGCACAAACCCCCATGTCTGTGGAGGGACGTGGTGAGGGCATGGCCTTGGGTGGCATGGACCCCTCAGTCCAGCTTGCCCTTGGCATGGCCAGAGGTGCCAGGTGGAGCTGTGCATGCCTGGACACATCTGGACACACCTGGATCCACAGGGACACATATGGACACATGTCCATCCTGACCTGCCCGTGCAGCCCAGCCGTGTCCCCATGCCCCCTGGGGACCCTGTTCTCACACCTCGGCTGGCACATGGACCCGGCCTGGCACTGGGGCTGTGCTGGCTCCCCTCTGGCAAGGCACGAGGCCCACGGGGAACGGAGTGTGCTGAGGCAGAGCCCTCGGCCACAGCCCGGTGCCGTGCTCAGCTCTTGGAGTTTTAATGAGGTAAATTGTATAAAAAGCTCCCTTTGCCCTAAATGCCCATCCCTGCGTGAAGCTGCTGCGGCGCAGCCCGGGCACACCCTGGGAGCTGGGCAGGGGGCTACGGGGCTGGGCACACGCTCCCGGGATGAGCACGTGGCAGCAGCAGCAGGAGGAGGAGGACGAAGGCGGTTTAGCACATTTGCAATCATTTCCCTCCTCCCCCCCAAAGTTTACAGCTTAGCTCAGCGGCTTATCAGCCTCCAATCTCATTAAATCAGGCAAATTGTAGCATCTGATATTTTATGGAGATTAAGGTGTGCGCCCAGACTCTATAATTATCGGCAAAGATGTATTTACAATACCTTGTTGCTAGTAAACAAAAAATAACTTCAGATCAAAGCTCTCTTACAGGGGAATAAATCTGCCCATCGAGCCCTTCTGTGGCACACGGCCGGGAGACACCGGAGCTGCCCGGGGTGGGTGGGCATCACGGGGGGGAAACGGGGGGGGGGCGTTTCGGGGATGTCCCCGGTCCCACGTGGCCGCTGCAAGTCCCATGTGCTGGATCCATCCCCAGGGTCTCCCTCGCTGGCATCTCCCATGAGAGCCTGGTTGCACCCACCCCTTCGGCCACGGCTCCACCGGGGATTTCCACCCCAGGGACCTCCCCACTGAGACAAGTCCGGGATTTATCGGCACATGTGCGTTGCCCCTGGATTCCTCACGGCGGTGGCAGCGCTGCGGATTACCGATGTGGTGACGCTGGTTTATTGCTGCCTGAAGTGGATTTATCCGTGCGGCAGGGCCCGGGCTCGCTGCTGGTGTAAATCACCGCGCACGGCTGGCAGGAGGCTCGGTGCTGTGGCTGCACCCCGACAGGCCCTTGGCATTCCAGCCTCCCTGGGGGTTTTGTGGCCGGGCTCCCCACGGGACCGTGCACTCCACACCACAGATCAGCTGCCCCTTCTCCATCTCACTCTTGTGCCCACTGAAACGAGAATAAAATGGTGATAATGCTGCAGACGTCCTCTGGAAAGGGCTCCGAGGCAGATGAAAAGCCCTACTTAAGAGTGAGGCCATTATTATTAATAACTCGGAGTGAGGCTGTAAATTCAGCCGACACAGCTATTATGGGAAATGAACCTGCTCCCGTGCTGGATCGCAGGCTGCCAGGTGTGGGATGGGGACAGGCACGGGAGAGCAGGGCTGGATGGCCCCATGGCTGCTGCCAGGTCATGTCCACAGCTGGGGCAGCACGGCCAGAGGGGACAAAACCACTTGACTCCATCTGGGCTCTCTGGGATGATTTCTTGGCTTTTCTGGGAAGGCTGGAGGGGTGAGAGATCCTGGGGCACAGGTCTCCCAGCAGGAAAGGAGGTGACTGAGCT
Organism: Anomalospiza imberbis; assembly: GCF_031753505.1. NCBI lineage: Eukaryota > Metazoa > Chordata > Aves > Passeriformes > Viduidae > Anomalospiza > Anomalospiza imberbis. Next base: position 4,291,543 of record NC_089705.1, read on the forward strand.
TTGCAACAAGGCTGTGACCTGGCCCAAGCTCAGGTCAGGGGTGATGTAGAATGTGAGGAGCATGGGCAGAGCCAGGTGCTGGGAGAGGCCAGGGTGCTGCTGCTGGCCTGAGGCTGGGCTGGACAGGACCCTCCGTGGCCATCCTGGGCTGACTGTGCCCATCTGAGGAGTGTCCATGGCACCTTGGCAAAGGTTGCATTAAAATAAAAATAACTCGGTGCCATTCAGTGCCCAGCGCCTGCAGCCAGGTCAGAAAAAGGCAAAGCTGCCGTGGCTCCCATTCCATCGGGATGACTTCACCTCCAGCACTGCCACCCCTGAGCAGGGCAGCCCCGGGGCTGGCGGGGGCCCAGGGTGGCAGAGCTGGGCATGGAGGCGGGCAGGGGGTGCTGTGGGGGTGTGGAGTGCCATGAGGGTGCCACACGGGTGTCACGGGGGTGCAGAGCAGCGGCCATGGGCTCGTGGTGCTGCCTGTACCCGGCTCGGGAGCTTCTGCGGGGGAACGAGCTTTGATATAAATATCTTTTTGCTCAGCACACGACCTACTTTCCAGACAATGCCATTAGCCTCCCGACTCCCTCATTCATCTTCTGCCGTCCTCCCCCAGCCCGCCCTGCGCTGGCACCCGTGCCAGCACGGCACACTGGCCATGGAGCGGTGAGCCAGGATGGGCACCTGGCTCGGTGGCACCATGGGACCCTGTGCTGGCCTTGGGGACAGCCAGCAGCCCCGTTCTCACAGCTGGCAGGGGGCTGTTGCTGCCTGTCCTCTGCCTCTGCTCTGGCTTGATAGAGGGTGGCTGGGTTCCCTTGGGGGTTTCTCCACCCCGTCCCACAGGATGCTCAGATCTGTCTCCCTCCCTGCTGCCTCCAGCCCCATTCCCTGCAAAGTCCCTGCCCTGGGTGGCAAACGGCCTCATCCAGGGACATCCTCAGCCAGGCACAGCCTCCCTGGGTACATCCTGGTCAGGGCAGAGGAGAGCAGAGCGAAGCAGCCACGCATTGGCTCAGGGCTGGCCCAGGGGCAGCCTGTGGGGTCAGGACCCCTCCTGAGCACCCCCAGAGCTGGTGCTGGGCCCCCACACATGGTTCATCCGAGGAGGATCCTGCAGGAGCTCCACGTGCTGGCAGGGGCTGTGCCGTGCCGTTGGCAGCTGGTGAGTGGCTGGTGGGTTTAGGGGCAGGTTGGGCAGAGGGTCCCCAGTCCCACTGCCATGACAATGCCCAGCGCCTCTGGCTTGTGGGGATGGCTCTGACACAAGTTTTCCTCCAAGAGCTGGGAACATCTCTTCAGGCCCACCACCTGCACACCTCCGTGCACCCCTGGGATGAGCCCCCGCTCCTCCCCTGCAACTAAAATTAAATATTCAATTTGTATTGCTGGTAAATCCGTCAAATCTCTTTTATCTCTAAGCTGTTGTAGCAGGAATATCGGTGGTGTAATCTCCATGGGGGCTCGTCCCGCTGCCCTTCACAGCTGCCTGGCTTGGACCACGCTCCCTTTTCCCCACATTTCTCTCTGGGATGCTTCTGGGTGGTGGAGCAGGTCTCCAGTGCCAACAGCAGAGCTCCCCATGGCACCCATCCTGCGAGTGCTGCTGGCTTTGGGGACAAGGGTGTGCACAGTCCCCAGATTGTGATGGAGGTGCTCTTGGTCCATGTGATCCAGGTGGTCCCACCAGAGCATCCCCCTTGCCTACCGTGTCCTCACTCACCAGCCGTGCCCCCCCTCCCCGTGCTCTGTCCCCACGCTAAGAGCATTGTGCAGAATTATGTATTTAAATATTTAGGTTTTCATCAGCTTTGCAAATTAAGCCCATCCATTAAAGCAGCAGTTTGGGTCCTCTGCTGGCAAGCTGGGCTGTGCCATGCCTCGGGGCTCGCTGTGCTCATCCCAGCCCTGGCCCCAGGGGATGCAGCCTGGGAATGGGATGTGATGGCCTGGAGCATCCCTGCTGGCACAGGGACCGAGGCTCTGCTTCCCCGCCGTTCCTGGAAACTCCGGCCCCTGCGGCCCCATGGGGGGAGGTGGTGCCGTGAAGGGAACCGGTTGGGATTGGTGTAATTTGGGGTTGGAGTGGAGAGTGCCTCGTGCTGGGGAAAGCAGGATGAGGAGCGATGCTGGTGACAGGTGAGAGCCCTGGCTCAGCCAAGCGCCCGGCAGGAGCAGAGCAGGGATGGCAGTGCCAGCCTGCTGGGGGCTCAGTGGGAGTGAAGCTGGGGATGGAAGGGTCGGCCTGCCCAGGGGCTTGGAGGAAATGGGCAGGAGATGGCCAGAGCTGTCACTGCTGCCACGCTCAGTGCTCAGGCTGTGCTGCCCTGAGCTCACCAAAGAGGCTTTGGAGTGATCCCTGGCTTAAGTCATTACATGGCATGGCTGGGGAGTAAGTGGCTGCTTAAGCCTCGGCAGCATGGCCTAGCTGGTGGCTCCATGTGGGTGGGAGGGAAAAATGGGGAAATGGGGTTCATCCAGCACCGCTGCCAGCTGGGGCCCCTGGCACAGCCGCAGGGCCTGGGGGCCCTGCCATGGCCCCCAGTGCCTCTGGCACAGGCAGATCTAACTCCTGGGAGATGCTGGAGCCCACTGCCCACCTGGGGCACCGCTGGTGGCTGGAGTGCCCCTGGGAATGTGGGCAGAGCCCCCAGGGTGAGCACAGCACAGGGGGATGTGTGTCCCTGCTTGTCCCTTCCCTTCACTGCAGGAGAACAGCAGGCTTTCCTCGGTGTCACCTGCATGTCCCCCTTTCCCAGCAAGCCTGGAGGCACCGGAGGAGCGTGCTGGCTGCTGCTGGCTCCAGGCAGTGTGGGCAGATGTCGAGTGTGTCCAAGGGAGGGGAACTGTCCGTGGGCATCACCGGTGATGGGTGCTCATCCGTGTGCCTCAGTGCCCACAATCCCTGCGCCAGCTGGCATAGGCTGGGGTCCCTGGAGCTCTGCCTGGCCTGGGGGTGCCTCCATGGTGGTCCCACAACTCAGCTGGCTGTGCTCCTGACACTGGCTGTGGGGTCCCATCTGTGGCTGTCCATGCCCTGTGTGCCATGTCCTGGCTCCTATGGGCAGGATGAGCATTGCTGCGGGGCCGAGGGGGCTGGAGGTGCCTATGCCATGAGGCTTCTGGCTTCTCACCCCTGCCAGCCCTGCCTCTGCCTGCACCTACAGAGGAATGCTGCCACGGCCCTTTCCCTGTGCCACCTCTTTCCTTCTCAGCCAGCTTCCTGGGATCTGGCTGCCAGGCCCAGGTGTTCCCCATCCTAAAGGGCTTTGGAAGATGTGGCTCTTCCACCAAGATCTGGTTTGGGCTTTGCAGGGATGGAGTGCCAGAATCCTTTCTCCGCTGCCTTTGCCTTGGCAGCTCCAGCATGCTCCAGCTCCTTTGCACACCCAGCATGGCTCTTTTCCCCAGAGAATCAGGTCTGGGGCCAGGGTGGGTGGCCCTGGGCTGTGTGTGCTGTGCAGGGAGGGGGTTCCTGTTCCCCCGTGGTGGCAGCAGCCAGAGTCACTGGTGCTGTGGCGGGAAGTCCCAGCGCTGGCGGCCGTGCCGGGATCCCTGGCATCTGGGCGCGTCGTGGCCGTATTTCCTCACTCTGCTCCAGGAGTAATTGCTCAGATGGGGACGTGGGGCAACTCCCATCCTTCTCCCGGCATGGTAATGAGTGAAGAAGACTCAAAGACAAATGGCTCATTAAGAAGCAGTGCTGCATTGCAGGATTTTTCATCCCACCAACCGCTGCATCAGCAGAGGCAGCACCTCTCGCGCTCGCTCTCCCAGCCCTGGAGAAGGAGCTGTCAGGCAGCTGGGGCTGGTGCCAAAATTAATCATGTGCTTATTAACGTGCCCGGCCCGTCGAACGGCCTGTCCTCAGCCTCCCGGCTGTGGAGCGGGGTGGCCACGCTGGACTGGAGCCCTGGGGCACCGTGGATTTGGGGTTGGTGCCTGGGAAGCGCCCATGCTCAGGGAGAAGGGATGTGTCAGGGCAGGGCTGAGACAGGGGAGATGTTCCCAGCCTCGGGGTGCCACAATCCCCCAGTTATGTCGGGGTGTCAGGGTCCTCCAGATGTTTTTGGGTGCAGGAGTCCCCCAACCCTGTTGGGGTTCCAGCCAGCTGTGCTGGCTTCTGTGGCCTTCTCAGTGGCGTCAGTAAACACTTCCTGCTCCACTCATATTTGCAAATCCTCAGCTTGTGTTCATCTTTCATGACTTTTTAAAAATCTTGCCTCATCCCTTTTTTCCAGCGGTGCCCAGTTGGATCCTGCCCCTCACAGCCCTCTGCAGGCAGTGCCTGCCTGCAGCTGCTCTGCTTTCTTTTATTAACAGTAATTGGTTTTGATTTCCTGATTGCAGCCCGTGTATTTTCTGTGATCTTTGCATCCTGCTCACACTGTTTTCTGCTTTCTCTTCTCTTTGCCTTTTCCTTTTTACCCTTCCCCCTTTTCTCTTTCCTTTTCCTCTCTTTTTCCCCCTTTCCTTGCCTATTCCCTTTCCCTTTCTTCACCTTTCCCCTTTCCCTTTCTTCACCTTTCCCCTTTCCCTTTCCCCTTTCTCTGCTAAATTAGGTGATCTCTTACTAAACCCCTCTTTTTTTCCTCCAGACTGAGTAAATTTTACTAATTCAGCCTCATAAAATAACAGAGCAATTAGTAATAAAATAAAATGTTTGCTTTCCACAATCCTTCTCACTTACAATGAGCGGGGAAAGAGTAAATAGATTAAAAGCACGGTGGAAACGACCTGGCTGTATTCCATATTTATTTTCTTCCGACGACCGTAGATCAAATTTGTTCAGCCCCTAAGTGGGAAAACCACTTTATTTTATTTTTTTCCCCGGCTCCAGCTCGCGCGCAGTGCCGGGCGCTCACGCTGCGTGTTTGTTCTCTCCCGCTTTCATCCCAAGCCATAAAGGTCCCCAGCAGGACCCAAGCCGGCAGAACCTCGCATTAATTTGCAGAGCAGAACGGGCCGAGCTCGCACCTCTCCCGGCCTGGAAGCTGGAAAAAAAAGTCCCTTTGGTGGCGCTGGAAAGGCGGCGTGGCGGGAGGAGGCTTTGTGGAGCGAGCGGCCGGATCCAGAGCAAATGAAAGTCGATGGCGAGGTGGCCGCTGGGCCAGCTCTGGCACTCGCTGGCAGGGAATTGCATAACAGGATGGGACTGGGGACGGTTTTGGGGCTGAAGTGGGTGAAACACATGGCCATGGCCGTGTGGAGCTGTCCCCGTTGCTGTGCTGGTGTGGGACAGCCTCAGGGGGAGATGGAAGGCTGGGCTGATAAGAAATACAGAGGGTGGTGGCTCAGGCTGGTTTTCAGGGGCTGGTTTTGCTCTGACTTCATCTCCGTCCTGTTGCTCCCCTAGAGCCTGCTGCCCCAGGGATTCCCAGAGTGGAAGAGCTGCTGCTGGCGAGGCCATGAGGACAGCATCCCCCTGAGCGCCGGGAGGTGAGTGCCACCAACAGGCTTCACTGGGACCCCAGCATGGGATGCCCATGGTGGAGCTGCTGGGGTAGGGCAGGGGGCCAGGACCCCCTGAGTGCAGGGCCATCAACCCCAGCTCTTGGGGTTAGACCTGGAAGTGTTGGAAAACCCAGTCTTGCCCTGTGTCAGGGCGGTTTGCCAGACCCACATATTTGTGATGGGGTTTTGATGTCCTCTCACCTCCCCACTGGTGTTCCTGGAGCTGGAGGAAAGGTGAGAGGATCCTGGGTACTATGGGGTCCCAGGGAAGCTCAGGCTCCTGGTGCATCTGCCCTGAATCCCTGAATCCCTGGGCCTCAGCACGGCACTGCCTCCAAGGCAGGGATCTCATGGGGCAGCTGCTGGGAAGTGGAACTGCCTCTGCCAAGTGCTCACATGGGAAATTAAGCAGGAGGCTGAATTTCAGGATGGCCTGGGGCACCAGGGACTACGAGCCCCTCTCCTCCCTGTGCTGACCCTCGCAGTGGGGAGAGACATCAGAGGGAGGTGGTGGTGAGGAGCCACTGGTGGGTGTTTCTCCTGGCGCTGGGTGCAATAAAGGCGAGGAGTGAGTTATTTGTAATGGTAATTATGCTCTTCCAGTTTATCCTAGCACATAATTGTGTGGGCGGTAGGTTCCCACTGGTGGTAATTACCCTGGTGTTAAATGGCACAAAATTCAGCTGGGCTGGGTTTTTCCCCCTTGACTTAAATCTGTGCTTTGGTGGCACAAATCCCTCCATCCCAAGGGCTGCTCAGTGGATTGGCTTTTGGAGGGACACAGCTCCAGCTCTCGGCCATCTGCCCACGAGCCACGCTCTGGCCAGCTGCCCCAGTCCCATGTGCCAGCCTGCCCACACTGCCCTCCTGGGACAGGGGAGAGGAGTGGGCTCAGTGGCCTCTCTCATCCTCTGCACGTGGCCATTCCTGCTGGCATGTGGGAATGGAGACCCTGCGCTGCGGTGCTTGTGCTGAGCCCCACAGGGTCACTCCCGACCCCTTCTCCATCCCGTGGCTGCCCTCAGGGGAGCCTGGCTGGTCCCTGGACAGGGTGTAGATGCCTGTGTCACCTTGGTGAGCTGGGACATGGATCCTCCACCACGGCATGTCCCCACCCGCTGCCAGCGCTCCACAGGTGCGGGGGAGCTGTGGTGCTGTCTCGCCTGTGGTTCCGGCTTTGTTGAATTCCTGCACCTGCCGAGCACAAAAGCCCGGCGGGCTCGTGCTGACAGGCTCCGCAGATATTTTGACTCCTTCTTGCCGCTGCGGTAGCAATATTTGGATCAGCCGAGAGCTTCCCTCCCTGAGCAGGAGATGATAGCTCAGTCCGCGGAGGCAGAGCTGGGCTGGGAGCCTGTTTGTCTGTCTGTCCTTCCATCCTGCTGCTTGATCCCAGGCCAGGGAGGCAGCTCCATCCCACGCTGCTGCTCCTGCTCCTCACAGCAGCTGTCTCAGGAGGGGAGAGGCATCGTCTGTACCAGCTGCATCTTCCGTTCAGCAATTAGGGAGCCTTGTTAGAGCAGGAGCGGGATCTGAGGATAGGGAGCGGCACAGAATGGAGCCATCCAGCTGGGAAGCTGGGAAGGAAGGTGGTGGTGGCTTAGGGCAGATGTGTTCTCAGGGCCCTGTCTGCTGCTCAGGGCCAAAATGCCAACGCTGCCCACCCCCACATCCCTTGGGGACCCCCAGACTCTCTCTCCTCCAGGGCTGCTCAGGGGCACAACCCCCTCCCACCAGCTCTGGCTCTCCCAGTGTCCCTTGTTTCCAGTCTCCATGGTCAAATCCCCACGTGCCACAGGGAACGTCCCACGGTCACCTTTTCCTGCAGCCAGCCTGGGAGACGTGCTGCCTGCAGCACCCTGCCCAAATATGACAACAAGAGCGTTAACGATGCCTGTTAATTAGCCGAGATACTCTGTAGAATAAGTAATTTCCTTATTTACAGTCCAACCAAAGACAGAGCCTTTGGGGGACTGTAAGGCACACAAACCTCCATGGGTGCAGGCGGCTCAGCCTTGGCTGGCGCAGGCTCAGCCTGGCTCAACGCCGTCCATCCTCCTGCTTCTCCCTGGGGCTGCCCCTCACACAGCACAGCCACCTCTGCTCCTGGCTCCTCATCCAGAGGGCTTGCAGGGCAGGAGAACCCTGGATCGTGGGTCTCCATGCACAGCTCCGTGTGGGGCTGGATGGAGACATCAGAGCACGGCTCCCCCACGCCCCGCGGCAGCTCATTAGCGGCGCTGTGAATCGCAACGGCTGAAAAACTCAGCCAGAGCTGCTTTCTAATGGAGAAACACTTCATAATATTTGGTGTTGGAGAAGAAAACAAGGATCTGCTAATGGCAGCATGTCCTCCCTCGCCGTCTGCAGGCCCTGCTGCCTGCATCGCTGCTGGCAGCACTTTCTCCTTCCTACTGCCCCTCTGAGCACCTGAACTGGGGGTAACCCCAGGTGCCTGGCCTGGGCACTGTGCTTCTGTCACCAGGTGTAATGCCAGGATTCTGGCACTTCGCAGGGCTGAATCTTGCCCTGGAAACTTCCCAGCCTTCTCAGCTGGTTCCTGTGAGGTAGCCTCCAATGTTCTGCTGGTTGTGGGGGTGCAGAGGGGATCTTGACACTGTTCTTGTCCCTGTCCCCACAGATGAGCCCGCAGGGGCATCCCGGCAAGATGCCGAGGCTATGGGGTGGGTGCTGAAATGATGAAAGGCTACCATGGGGAGCGTAGCCAGACACAGCCCTCCTCCGGCCACCGCTGCCGCTGCATCCCAGAGGACTGCGAGCATCCCGCCGACTACATCCCACACGGCCCCGAGGGCCGGCCGCCGTACCTGCTCAGCCCCAGCGAGCCGTGTTCCCTGGAGCATCCCTACTGCCCGGCGCGGAGCCCCGGCGCGGCCAGCGAGTGCCCGGGCGGGCCCCTGAGCGAGCCGCCCTCCGCCAGCGCCAGCAGCACTTTCCCGAGGATGCATCACGCGCAGCAGCCCTACGACTCCTGCGACGAATGCATGGCGACCGCCCACCCTGCCAGCAAGATCAACCGCCTGCCCCCCACGCTGCTGGACCAGTTCGAGAAGCAGCTGCCGCTGCACCACGACGGCTTCCACACGCTGCAGTACCCCCGGGCCGGCGGCGCCGAGCCCCGCAGCGAGAGCCCCAGCCGCATCCGCCACCTCGTCCACTCCGTCCAGAAGCTCTTCGCCAAGTCCCACTCCCTGGAGGCGCCGGCCAAGCGGGACTACAACGGCGCCAAGATGGACGGCCGCGGGGACGGCTACCACCACCACCACCACCACCACCATCACCACCACCACCACCAGTCCCGCCATGGCAAGCGCAGCAAGAGCAAGGACCGTAAGGTGGATTCCCGGCACCGGTCCAAGATGTTGGGCTGGTGGAGCTCCGACGACAACCTGGACAGCGACAGCAGCTACATGGTGTCTGGCCGGCACGCTGCCGACCAGGGCACCCAGTACTGCGTGGACGCTCCCGAAAGTGCCTTCAGAGACTTGACCTTGAAGAGTCTAAAGGGCGGCGGGGAAGGAAAATGCCTGGCCTGTGCCGGCATGTCCATGTCTCTGGATGGCCAGACACTCAAGAGGAGTGCCTGGCACACCATGACCGTCAGCCAGGCCCGTGAAGCCTATCCCAGCGCTGGCGGCACCGAGAAGACCTTGATGCTTCAGGAAGCAAAGGCCAAAGACCGAGCGTACCAGTACCTGCAGGTGAGGGGCTGGGCACTGTGAGGGGACTGGGGCTGACTGTGCTGTGGGGTGAGCCAGGACCCTCCATCCAGCAGCCTGGGGTGCTATGGGGATGCTCCAGCTCTCCTCCATATCACCAGTGCCTGTGCCCCATTCCCATGGTCCTGTGCCGGTCCCCGATGTCTTCTCGAAGCCCATCTGCTGCCTCCTGCCCTGTGCTGCATTTGGGGTCAGACCAGCTCTGTCAGCTCAGGGCCACCAGCAGCCCTGTGCCTGCTCCCTTCTCACTGCTTTTATCCTGCCTGTGTGCCTGGCTGGGTGCCACTGCCTGCCTCATCACTGGGCTCCCTTCTAGGTCACCCCCCGTCCAATTAAAAGCTAATTAACTTTTCTCTCCCTTTCCTGGGGGAAGGAGACAGGGAGCAGCAATGCTGTGCTGGCTGGGGTGGGGGTGGCCGGGGCCTGTCTCCGCTGGCAGTGGGGGCATCAGGGCAGGGTGCCAGCCCCACCGTCCCGGCCGTGAGCCCCAGGGGACATCACCCCCTGCCACTGCCCTATAAGGGCCCCGCGGTGCTGGCGTCAGCAGCACGTGGTGGAACTGGTGCCCGATACGTCAGGCGGGCGCTGCACTGGCATGGGTGGGATTTGGCCCAGACGCTTCTGCCAGGGGGGCCGTGAGGTGGGAGCTGCTGCGCCGCCCCGCATTGTGGGAATGGGGAGCTGTGGCTGTTAGGAGGAATCTGCTCTCCTGGATTTTGGGGCTTTCCAAAAGGGTCAGAGCCCCCAGGGTCTGTCCTTGCAGCTCTGGGGTGCATGGGGAGGACAGGGCACATGTGCTGGATTTGGGCTGGATTTGGGCTGGCACACAGCTCGGCTCTGCATCCCACCTGTGGGACCCCAGCCACCACATCCTCCCACGCTTGCCTCCTGCTCCAGGTGCCGCAGGACGAGTGGAGCGGGTACCCGGCGGGCAAGGACGGGGAGATCCCGTGCCGGCGGATGCGCAGCGGCAGCTACATCAAGGCCATGGGCGACGAGGACAGCGCCGACTCGGACATCAGCGCCAAAGTGTTGCCCAGGGCGGCCACGCGGCGAGACAGCTACCGCCGCTCCTCCAGCGCCGACCAGGCCAGGACCAAGTAAGGGCTATTGCCTCCCGGCCCCGTCCCAGCTCTGCAGGCAGCAGCGGGGCCATGGGCCAGGGCTCCCTGGGAGGACAAGTGGCATGTCCCTGCTCATGGCATTGTCCCCACTCACAGCACTGTCCCCTGCTCACAGCACTGTCCCCGCTCACAGCACTGTCCCCTGCTCACAGCACCATCCCCGCTCACAGCACTGTCCCCGCTCACAGCACTGTCCCCTGCTCACAGCACTGTCCCCACTCACAGCACCGTCCCCGCTCACAGCACTGTCCCTGCTCACAGCACCATCCCTGCTCACAGCACCGTCCCTGCTCACAGCACTGTCCCCTGCTCACAGCACCATCCCTGCTCACAGCACCATCCCTGCTCACAGCACCGTCCCCCGCTCACAGCACCGTCCCCCGCTCACAGCACCGTCCCCCGCTCACAGCACCGTCCCCTGCTCACAGCACCGTCCCCTGCTCACAGCACTGTCCCCACTCACAGCACTGTCCCCCGCTCACAGCACTGTCCCCCGCTCACAGCACTGTCCCCACTCACAGCACTGTCCCCCGCTCACAGCACTGTCCCCCGCTCACAGCACTGTCCCCTGCTCACAGCACCATCCCCGCTCACAGCACCGTCCCCCGCTCACAGCACCGTCCCTGCTCACAGCACCGTCCCTGCTCACAGCACCATCCCTGCTCACAGCACCGTCCCCGCTCACAGCACCGTCCCCGCTCACAGCACCGTCCCCGCTCACAGCTGCAGTCCCCAGCCAGCAGCACCGAGCCCTGTCCCTGCTCTGTGTCAGGGCACTGGGGGGGACATAGCTACGCTGGGCTTTCGGGGGGGACCTCCTGCTGCAGCCACATGAAGACCATGGGGAGAAGAGGCATGTTCAAAAGGGGATGACTGAGACATGCTCCAGTCCCAGTAGGTGACAGTTTTGGGGGCAGTGAGGAGTGGGGACAGCAGCAGTGGCCAGCGGGAGTATCACTGCGGCTGTGTTTCCAAATGCTCTGCTGGAATGTGTTGCTTTTGGTGCGATCCCTTCTATTCCCACTGTCTCTCATTAGGTTTGCAAGTAGGCACTATTCTGATTCATATATCTGTAACTGTCCCAGCTGCTGCACGCCACCGCGAATGCTCCCGCGGGGACAGAGCTACGGGCGTTCCTTCACCACCGGCCAGGTACGTTCTGTAGCACAGTTTCCACAGGGCAGGCTGGGGCAGGGATGTGGTGGATGTCGCTCTGAGCATCCCTTGCCCTGGCTCAGCCTCACCCACCACTCTCCCTAGATCAACGACGAGCTCAACCACCAGTTTGAGGCCGTCTGCGAGTCGGTTTTCGGCGAGGTGGAGTCGCAGGCCGTGGAGGCGCTGGACCTGCCCGGCTGCTTCCGCATGCGGAGCCACAGCTACCTGCGGGCCATCCAGGCGGGCTGCTCCCAGGACGACGACTGTCTCTCACTCTTCTCCATGTCGGCCCCTCCTGGGCCGCCCATCACCAGCAGCATCCTGAAGCCCAGCACTTGTGAGTCCTGGGGGGTGGCGAGGGCTTGGCCGTGTGAGGGAACCCCACATCTCCCTGTCTGCTCACCTGGGCACCTGCCAAGGGCTGCTGTTGCCCTCCTTATGGCCCTTGACCCCTATAGGGCCCAGGACAGGGTGTGAGCATCCTGCTCATCACCCAGTCCCAATCAGAGGGCTGCTCTGTGTCCCCAGCACCCATTTGCCATCCCCTCATTCTCTCCACTTCTGTCCCCATCTCTGCCCCTTTGCTGGGTGCTGCAGCAATGTGGCCAGAGTGGGTCTGGGGTGTTTTCCAATCCCAACAATTGGTCAAACAGCCCCGCTGAACTCCGGCTCATATCTAACCCACCTTAGGGGCAAACCCTGTGGGGCCATGATCCCCGTGCTGTGGGAGGAGATGGGCAGCATTCCCTGGGGCCCCTGTTCGTGGCGGGAAATGAGCAAGTGTCTGTGTTTTCACGTGCCTTTTCATCCTGCGCCTCTCCCACAACAGCCTTCAGTTACAGAAAAGCTCCACCTCCCATCCCTCCAGGAACCAAAGCCAAACCTCTCATCTCCGTCACGGCGCAGAGCAGCACCGAGTCCACCCACGAGAGCTACCTGCCCAGCGAGGTCGCCCGCAGCCCCGCCTGGTCCAAAGATGCCGCGGCCCGCTGCAACTCGGCCGAGAGCCTGGAGAGCTCCAAGGTGACGGCCGTGGCCCTCGACCTGCCCCCGGTCCAGCCCCGTGCCACTCCCAAGCCCTCCACGCTCATCATCAAGGCCATCCCAGGCCGGGAGGAGCTGCGGAGCTTGGCTCGGCAGCGGAAGTGGCGTCCCTCCATTGGCGTGCAGGTGGGCTCCGTTCCTCCCTGTGGGCTGCCCGAGCGGTGTGGGCCATGCTGAGCCACCACGCTGCGTTTTGGGGGCTACCCTCCAGCGCTCTCCCTCTGCCCCTTGGCAGGTTGAAGCCGTCTCTGACTCGGATACGGAGAGCCGGAGCCAGAGGGAGTTCCACTCCATCGGGGTGCAGGTGGAGGAGGACAAAAGGTACCACATGGCTGGACTGGGCTGAGACCTGCCACACTCACTGCACCGAGGCATTGGGTTCCTGGGGGCTTCCTGAGCTCTGCACACCACCACTACCCCAAGCATCTTTTCTCTCTCCCTTCTGGCTGAAACCCCAGAGCTGAGAACCATCCCCATCCCAGGCTAGCTGCCCCCACCTGGAGCAGGATTTGGCCTTTCCTTTGTCCTCTCTGCTGTCCAGGGAAGGGGCTGCCCTATTCCTGCCCTGTGCTGGGTCTCCTCTGCTGGGCTCAGCCCTTAGCTTTGAGCCCACGCCAGGTGCAGATCAACCTTTGGGCATTTCTGTAGCAAACCATGACATTTTGGCTGGGATGGGAACGCCAGGTGTGCCAGAACCTGCATGGCCTGCGGAAGGGGAGCTCTGGCATCGTGCCCATGCAGCCTGGTGCTCCTCTTCATCCCCGGTCCAGCGCTGGTAGCCATGGAAACAGGCTGAGAGCAGAGGAGATGAGGGACTGGCAGATCGCAGCTGCTCGGGGTTGCGCCTGTGGCCCTGAATGCTCCGGGATCCACCCCGGCATCCCCGGCCCCATCCTACCTGTGGGTGTCCCTCACCCTGCCCCTGCTGCTGCGGTACCTGGCGGGGGGGACAGGACAATCCCTGCTGGCCGTGAGTGTCCCCACGCTCTCCCTGTCTCCGCAGGCGAGCGCGCTTCAAGCGCTCCAACAGCGTGACGGCGGGTGTGCAGGCGGACCTGGAGCTCGAGGGCTTCACCGGCCTGGCCGTGGCCACCGAGGACAAAGCCCTGCAGTTCGGGCGGCCCTTCCAGCGGCACTCCTCGGAGCCCGAGTCGGGCCGGCAGTACGCCGTGTACAAGACGGTGCACACGCAGGGGCAGTGGGCGTACCGCGAGGATTACCAGCTGCAGTACGACACGGTGGAGGTGCCCCGGCGGGACGCCTGGATAGAGCGGGGCTCCCGCAGCCTCCCTGACTCCGGTCGTGCCTCCCCGTGCCACCGCGACGGGGAGTGGTTCATCAAACTGCTGCAGGCAGAGGTGGAGAAGATGGAGGGCTGGTGCCAGCAGATGGAGAGGGAGGCGGAGGACTATGACCTGCCCGAGGAGAGTGAGTCGGGTGGGGTGTCACAGCAGAGAGAGGGGCTGGGGATCCTGCAGAGCTGGGGGGGCACAGTCATTGTCCTGCAGTGCTCCCACCTTGGAGCATCTTCCCTGCCAATGCTAAAGAGGTTGGGTGAGGGCAAGGAGCACCGGTAAACCCTCTGGGGCTAGGGGGATATGAAGGAGAGGAGAAACAAGATGTATTGGACAGCTCTGAGCTGCCTGTGACTATTTGCTCTCCTCCCCAGTCCTGGAGAAGATCCGGAGCGCGGTGGGCAGTGCCCAGCTCCTCATGTCCCAGAAGGTGCAGCAGTTCTACCGCCTCTGCCAGCAGAACATGGTGAGTGTGGGCAGCGGTGCCAGGGGGCAACTCCCAGCACTGGACAAGATCCAGAGCGCGGTGGGCAACGCCCAGCTCCTCATGTGGTGGGGAGGGGGTGTCTCATACTCTCAGACAGTGACTATGGACCACCATGGAGGACTGCTGGACATAGAGCCCCCAGGACAGGGCGCTGGGATGGCCCCATGGCCAGCAGAGCCAACATCCCACTGATGGATGAGGATGGCACTCTGTCCCTCTGTCCCCACAGGATCCCAACGCATTCCCCGTGCCCACCTTCCAAGACCTGGCTGGCTTCTGGGACCTCCTGCAGCTCTCCATTGAGGATGTCAGCATGAAATTTGGGGAGCTCCAGCAGCTCAAGGCCAATGGGTGGAAGATTATGGAGCCCAAGGTAAGGGCAGGGCTCTGCCACTGGCACTTGTACCTGTCACCTCTCCCTCCCTCCTCATCCCTAAGAACGTCTGCACCCAAACCACTGCTGAGCTCTCACTGGTGACTGCTTTTAGCAAAACCTTGAAAAGCAGAGCTGGGGAAAAGTGAGGCTAGAGAAGGGCTGTTCTCCCACTGATGTATCCCAGCAAAGGGCCAGGCAGGGTCCTGGAACGGGATGGATAAAGGGATGTGCAGCCCTGCCTTGCAACCTGTGGGAGCGTCCGTGGAGCCTCTTGCCATGGCTTGAGCCCGCTGGGATGCCCATTCCTGGGAGCTCCCAGCCTGAAGCCCCTGTTGTCTGTGCAGGAGGAGAAGAAGGTGCCTCCCCCGATACCAAAGAAGCCGCCGCGCTCCAAGGTGCACCCGGTGAAGGAGCGCTCCTTGGACTCGGTGGACCGGCAGCGGCAGGAGGCCCGCAAGCGGCTCCTGGCAGCCAAGCGAGCCGCCTCCTTCCGCCAGAGCTCGGCCACTGAGAGCGCGGACAGCATCGAGATCTACATCCCCGAGGCGCAGACCCGGCTGTGACCGCAGCCTCCGCTTTTCTACCCGGACTGGACGGCGCGGCCGTAGCTCACTGTGATGGGGGGCCGCGGGGACACCCTGGGGCAGCTCTTGGCCCCACTCACAGCTTCTCTCTTTTCTATCTTAGCCCTTCCGTGGATCCGACGGCGGGTGAACGCAAAGCCCGGTTCTGCCCCGTCCCCTTGCCCCTCCCCGCCCGCATGCCCCTGCCAGCCTCTCCTGGGGTCCGGGGCTCTCCCTCCCTCTGCCCTCCCTGGGGCTGTGTCCCAGCTTTCTGTCCCCAGCCCTTCTGCACACCTGCCCCTGCATCCCGACCCAAAGAGAGGTGACCTTCAGCACCCGGCCCCGCCGGGCTGGAGGGGAGGGGGCTGCAGGCAGGCCCCCCCGCCTCTCTGTACTCAGTGCAATCCCCTGGTGTGTGGCGGGGACGGGCCACCAGCCCCTGCCCAGCCACAGCCCCCCAGCCCTGCCCTGCCGGCACGAGGCTTTGGGACGTGCTGGGGACAAAGGGGTCCCCTCGCTGCTCCCCTCGCCTGCGGCTCAGGTGCCGGTGGGGACCCAGGGCTCCCTCCCCTATATACATATATAAATATAACCCAAGGAATAAACCAGAAACTACACGTGACCAGCGCTGTGTCCTGCCTGGTGGGACGGGCCAGAGCAGCAGAAGCCCCCGGTCACGGCGAGCCGCCCCGCTTCCCTCGCACGGAGCATCGCCACGCGCTTCTCCCCTTCCCGCTCAGCCCTCCTTCCCCTCAGTCCATCCCTCATCTGTCCGTCCTTCCCTCCTGCCAGCCTGGAGTCCAGGAGCACCTCTGCAATGTGGCACTAGCCAGGGACAGGCAATAGTCCCCCCGTGCCTTGCTGCAGGTGGGAGATGCTCCCCCAGTGAGCCCACCTGCAGTGACAGGGACCACACTGGGCTTGGCACCAGTGGGTGGGACAGGAGTGTGGACGTGGCCAGCAGCTGCCCCTAGTGTGGAGCTAGAGACCCCCTCAGGGGGACACACCTTCCCCCTGCGCTCTCGGAGCCCAGCGGGATGGGACACCCCAGGATAGGGCTGTCACGTACCTGATGCCTCTCAGGGCCAAGGGACACCCTGGGATGTGGCTGTTCCCAGCTCCCCCATCACTGTGCACAGAGCCAGGAACAGAGTGGAGAGCTCCCTCCAGGGCAGAGCAGTGTCGTGGGGCAGGAGGCTGCATCTGCCTCATCCCTGTCCTTAACCCCGTTCTCCAAACATCCTGTCCCCCTCGATGTCCCTTTTGGTGGCAGAGGGGGGAGGACCCCAGCCCCGTCCCTCACTCTGCCGCGCCAGCAGCAGCCCCACGCAGCATCACCAGCCACCCCCCAGGGCAGGGCCAGTGGGTGCCAGGTAGCTCCCGAAATCTGGGGCCAAACCTCGCCCAGGCCCTCAGGCAGGGCGGTGGGATCAGAGGCAGCCGGGGGACGCCTCGCTGGGGTCCCTCGCTCCTGGGGGTCCGTCGGTGCTAAACACCTCGGTGACGGCAGCACCCACTCAGCCACCCAAAGCCCTTCCCCACCCCACTCCCCCTGCACCCCGGATTTAGGGATGTGCCTGGGAAGGGCCCCCGGCCCCCGCCCCGGCCAGCGCCGTGCAGTGACCGTGACACGTGGCTCCCTTTTTATTGTAACGAACCGCCGCAATGAATAAAGATGACTTTGGTTACTCCGGGCCAGCGGCCACTTCCCTGCGGGGACATGGCCGGCACCGGGCTCGCCTTTCACCTGTCTCCCATCCTTTTGTGTCCGTGGGGTGGGAAATGCATGTCTGTGGTGCGGGAAATTGGTGACCGTGGGGGGGGAGAAGAGCTTTTGCAGGTCTCCTCGTGGATCTCCCCACGGAAACCTCCCACGGGTCTTCCCATGGGTCTCTTCCAGCAGGGTCTCTGCCTGAGTCCGTCCCCATGGATCTCCTCCTGTGGGTGTCTCTCTGTGGATCTCTTCCCGTGTGACTCCCCATGTGAGTCTCCCCTGTGACACCCCCGTGGGTGTCTCTCTGTGACACTCCTCGTGACTCCCGCATGACATCTCCCCGTGGCTCTCCCCGCCAAGACACCCTCTGTGACTCTTGCGTGTCTCTGAATCCTCCCTGAGTCTCCCCTGGGACTCCTCCTGTGACTCTCCCCGTGTTTCTCCCGGTGGGCTCTCCCCGGGGGTCTCGCCCTGTGGGTGTCTCCCCGTGGCTCCCCCCGTGACACCTCCGGGGGTGTCTCCCCCCGTGACACCTCTCCAGAACACCTCTGTGGGTGTCTCTCTGTGACCTCCCCCGCATGACTCCCCTCCATGTTCCCCCCTTGTCCTCTCCCGTGTATTCCTCCTGTCTCCCCTGATGACTCCCCCTCGTGTCCCCTCCACGCTCCCCTTCGTGTTCCCTCCGTGTCCTCCCATGTCACCCCATGACTCCCCCTCGCTGTCCCCCCACATATTCCCCACGGCTCCTCCTCGTGCCGCTCCGTGTCCCCCAATCTTTTTCCCTCCCCGTGTCCCCCATGACTCCCCCTCGGTGTCCCCCCCGTGTCCCCCCCGTGTCCCCCATGATTCCTCCCCGTGTCCCCCATGACTCCCCCTCGGTGTCCCTCTCCCGTATCCCCCATGATTTCCCCTTCCCGTGTCCCCCGTATCCCCCCGTGTCCCCCGTGTCCCCGTGTCCCCGTGTCCCCCGTGTCCCCCGTGTCCCCGTGTCCCCGTGTCCACCGTGTCCCCCGTGTCCCCCGTGTCTCCCGTGTCCCCGTGTCCCCCGTGTCCCCGTGTCCCCCGTGTCCCCCGTGTCCCCCGTGTCCCCCCGTATCCCCCGTGTCCCCCCGTGTCTCCCGTGTACTCCCATGTCACCCCCGTGTCCCCCGTGTCCCCTTGTCCCCCGTGTCCCCCGTGTCCCCCCGTGTCCCCCGTGTCCCCGTGTCCCCTCCGTATCCCCCCGTGTCTCCCGTGTCTCCCGTGTCCCCAGCCGTGTCCCCGTGTCTCCCGTGTCTCCCGTGTCTCCCGTGTCCCCGTGTCCCCGTGTCTCCCGTGTCTCCCTTGTCTCCCGTGTCTCCCGTGTCCCCGTGTCCCCCGTGTCCCCGTGTCTCCCGTGTCCCCCCGTGTCCCCGTGTCCCCGTGTCCCCCCGTGTCCCCCGTGTCCCCGTATCTCCCCGTGTCCCCCCGTGTCTCCCGTGTCCCCCGTGTCTCCCGTGTCTCCCGTGTCCCCCGTGTCCCGTGTCCCCCGTGTCCCCGTGTCCCCGTGTCCCCCGTATCCCCCCGTGTCCCGTGTCCCCCGTGTCCCCGTGTCCCCGTGTCCCCCGTATCCCCCCGTGTCCCCGTGTCCCCGTGTCCCCGTGTCTCCCGTGTCTCCCGTATCCCCCCGTGTCTCCCGTGTCCCCCGTATCCCCCCGTGTCCCCCGTGTCTCCCGTGTCCCCCGTGTCCCCCGTGTCTCCCGTGTCTCCCGTGTCTCCCGTGTCTCCCGTGTCTCCCATGTCCCCCGTGTCTCCCGTGTCTCCCGTGTCCCCAGCCGTGTCTCCCGTGTCCCGTGTCTCCCGTGTCTCCCGTGTCCCCCGTGTCCCCAGCCGTGTCCCCCGTATCCCCCCGTGTCTCCCGTGTCTCCCGTGTCCCCAGCCGTGTCCCCCGTGTCTCCCGTGTCCCCGTGTCCCCCGTGTCCCGTGTCCCCGTGTCCCCAGCCGCTGTCGCTCCTCCAGCGCTGCGGTTCCCGCGCTGTCCGCCAGGGGGCAGCCCCGCCCCGCCGCCCCCTCACGGCCGTGACCGGAACGGGCGGGGCCGGGCCCGGCTGAGCGCGGCCAGGGCCGGGGCCGCGGCTGGGCCCGGCGGAGCGGGGCCGGGCGGGGGTCCCTGCGGACCCGGGCGGGGGTCCCTGCGCGGCCCACGCGGGTCCCCATTCCCTGCGGCCGTCGCTGAGGCCCCGGCGTGAGCGGGCCCGGCCGGTAACCGCCGCGTCCCGCCCCCGGCAGGCATGTGGTCCGTGCTGTGGGCGGCCGTGCGCTCCAAGGCCCCGTACGTCACCTTCCCGGTGGCCTTCGTGGTGGGGCTGGTGGGCTCCCAGCTGGAGTGGTTCCTGCGCGGAGACCCCCCGCCCACGGCCCAGGAGGAGAAGAGCATCTCGGAGCAGCGGGAGGACCGCAAGCTGCAGGAGATCGTGGGCGAGGACCTGACCAAGGTGGTGAGCCTGAAGGACAAGCTGGAGTTCGCCCCTCGGGCCGCGCTCAACAGGAACCGGCCCGAAAAGAGTTAATAAAGGGTGATTTGGGCAAAGACGGTGCCCTGGAGCGGTTGCTGAGGACTCCCTGACACCTGCACTGCTTCCACCAGCCTCCCTCCTGCACCTGCTGCTCCTCACCCTGCCGGACCCTCTGGAGGGTCAGGTTTGCCCCGCCATGGATTTGCTCAAGGTACCCAGAGCTCGGTGGCAGAGCGGGCAGGGAGCTGTGTGTGGAGATGGAGAGAGTCTGAGACTGCTCAGCTCTCGCCAGGCCTGCCTCCTGCACCACAAAACACTCTCGGCCTGGTTCCATCTGTGTCTCCTCAGGTTTGATTTCTTCCATGGTGTGAAAGTAGGAGAAGTTTGGACCTGAGTGCCATGGGATGGGGTCAGGCTGACCGCCAGCGACAGGAAGAACTGCTGCCGTGCTTCCAGATCCCCCGTGGCTCTTGATGAACCCCAATACAGCCCCACGCCACAGTGTCCTACAGCAGCCATGGAGCTCTCTGGGGACCCCCTCTCTGCATCATCCCTCCCAGGAACGGTGACAGGGGGAGGTGAAAGTCTTGGTCCTGCTCCGTTGTGGTGCTCTCAGCGTGGCGATGTGTTGGGAACGGGGAGATCTCTGCCCCCTGCACAATAAACTTCTGTCAGTCCTCGGGCCTCCGTGTCTCCTGCATCAGCACAGCTCCAGCCCTGTCTCGGGGCATGTCTCTGCTCCCTGCGTGTTCAAGAAGCAGCTGCTGCAGTGGGACAAATGCCATTGCTGTCCCTGGCCGGGCACTGCCCTCCAGGCCTGGCAGCAGGGTGGTGGGCAGGAAGGAGGAGGAGGCACCAAATTCCCAGCCTGTGCTGTGGCTGTGCCTCCCTCCCAGCTCCCCCAGCTGCGTCATCTGCTTCCGTTTGACCTCTTTATCTCGAGGAGAAGGGCTGTGACAACACAGGGATCCCAGGGGATGGGGGTCCCACTGGGGTGCTGAGCAGGGAGAGGCTGGCAGCAGGCACTGGGGGCCAGTGGCTGGTGTTCCCTCAGGTGCTGGCACAGCAGGGACAAATCCTAGCCAGAACTGCCTGAGCAGGGCCAGGGCCGGGGTTATCGCTGCCTCCCGGCTTGTTTTTTCCCGTGGTGCCTGAGCAAGGCCCCGGCTCTGCCCCGGCCCGGCCTTCCCCTCCTGGGGACGATAAATCTGCCGTGCCCAGTGCGAGTGCTGAGGTCAGCAGGCAGTCAGCATTCACACTGTGCTGTGCTGTGCCCTGGCCAGGGCCATTCCTGCCCTGCTGACAGCTTTACTGTCATGCTCCCGGCTCTGTTTGCTGCCCGAGCTGCTGTCCTGGGCTGGACTGCTGCCCTCAGCTGGGCTCGTGGCCCAGCACCGCCGGGAACACTCTGACCTTTGCTGCTGCGAGCGCAGCTGAGTCTCGGGAGAAGGTGCAGGAGGAGCCTGGGTGTGATTTAGAGCCTGTCCCAGCCCTGTCTCACTGCCACCTCCTGCACCGGGGCTCACAGTGCCACCACGTTGTCCCCTGGCAGGCTGGCAGTGTCGCCTGAAGTAGCCCCTTCCCTTTTGTCTCTTGCTTTCCCAGCCAGGCTGTGGGGTGACGGCTGTTCCCTATTGTGTGCTGGGGTGGGAATGGTCCTGTTCCTTCTCCCATCTGGGACCAGCTCGGAAACTGTCTCTGAAATGCCTTTGTTCACCCCGCGCCGGAGCGGCTCCCCCGGCTGTTTATAGCCCATTGATCCCCTCGTTCCCAGGGCCGGCCGGGCACAATCGGGCTTTGGGGGGGCCTCGCTGCCCCATTTCCTGCCCCAGCCCCATGCAGTGTCAGTCGGGGAGGCTGCTCCAGCACAGTGCTGGAGTGATGCCCCGGGGAAGGACTGAGCCCTGATAGTGACAGCTTGGGCATCGATGGCACCTGGCCGGCAGCCCCTGCCCTGCTGCCATCCCCTGCCTGTGGCACTTGCAGCTGTTTTCCGTGTGTCTGGGGACTCCCGTCCATCCGCCGGCACTGCTGCAGGTCTGTGGATTCCCGCAGGCGCTGGGACGGGTGAAGCCGCTTCCCAGACTCGTTGCCTTTCTCCTAAGCCTTCAGTGCTGTAAACCCACCCTTCCTCCCATTGAATCCCAACAATGTGCCTCTTGGGAAGTGCCGGCGGGACAAGAATAGGAGCGTGAAGCTCTTAGGGCTAGGGCGAGCAGCCACGGTGGCTCTCGAAGAGTGAGAGGAAGCTTTGCTGAATAAACCATTATGGTAAAACCCTGCCCTCCCGAGCCTGCACTCAGCCATTCACGTGCAAATGCTTGGTCTGGTGCAGGGGGTTTGTGATCCAGCTGTTCCCAGCATGGCACAGCTGGATGCTGCTGTGAAAGCCCTGCCTGCAGCGAAGCTGTCCCTGGGCAAGGAGTCCTACACCTGGCCAGGAGGCCAGTGTTTGGTGTGAGGGCATCCTCCCAGGCTTGTCCAGCTTCAGGGATGTCCCTGCATCCGAGGCTGGCTGTGACTGTACGGTGCCATGGATCAGGGGTTGAATCCAGCAGCCACAAGTACACCTGGTCCTAGCCCAGCCTGTGGTGGCTGTGCCCCAGGCTCACAGGGGGTCAGGCTGACTGCAGTGCTCTTGGCATGGCCTGAGGGCAGCTGCAGCTTCCCGATGGACCCTCTGTCCTGCCCAGGCCCTGCATTGCTCCTGGAATCCATCATGCACAGCTTGTGAGAGGAGCAGGTGGTGGTTTCCACAGGCAGGATGCTGGGAGAGAGCTGTGCCCCAGCTCACTGAGGGGACTGGGACAGCTGTGTCGGGGGGACAGTGACATCCCCCTGGCCATCCGGCACACCTGGATGGCAGCTCTGGATGTCCGGTTAGATCAGAGCAGGGATGCTCCAGCTGTGCAGGGCTGGGGATGAGGTGACCCTGTGCTGGCACGGGGATGGCCCAAGGCCATCTGGGCCCTTCCTGCAAGGCCTGGAGTGATGATGCTTTGGGAGGAGAGGAGCAGGGTGGGAGCTGGCGGGGGGAGCAGGGGCTGGTAGGGACTCACACTCTGCTGTCCCGTCCTGGTGCAGTGCAGTGACCCCAGGACACCCTGGACCTGCCCACAGTGGGGTGACCCCGGGACACCCAGACCTTCCCACAGCACGGTGTCCCCACAGCCCCGGGACACGGCGGTGCTTACCCCGCCGTGCTGGAGAGCAAATAGAACGTCCCCTCAGTGTGTCTCCCACAGCCCCTGGAGACTCCTGCTCCCTCCCAGCCCAGGCTTTTCCCAGGCTCTGGTTTTGCCCTTTTCCTGAGAGCAGCCAAGTCTTTCCCAGCCTCAACATCTCGCTTCCTGCTGTGGCTCCCTCCATGCTGCTCCTGGTGGCTCCTTTTGTGGCCAGAAAAAGCCCTGAAATGCTGTGGGAGAGGAGCAGCTCTGCTCTACACCTAGTCACATCCCTCAAGCCATAGCTGGGGACAGCTCCAGTGGAACATGTTCCCTTCTCCCTGCACTGGCTCTTCCTGCAGGTACAGCTCAGGGTTGATTCCCTATCCCCAGCACCTCCAGGACCAGTGTGGGTCCTTGTTTTTAGGCCACATGGATCTTCCCATGCTACAAAAAGTCCCTGACTCTGCAGGCAGCAGCCTCTTCTTGCCTGGTGTTAAATTGGGATGATGCCCTGAGCTGCTGGCAGGGTTAGGAACCATGCCAGGGTGGGCACAGGGTGCTGGGCACTGCAGTCCTGGTGCCTCCACATGAGGAAACGGCCGGGGGTGAGCGACAATGTCAGGATGCAGCTATTGAGTGCGTTTCCTCCCTCCTGCAGTTCTCACACAGGCCCGCATTGTCTGCCATGCCCGTGCATGGAGGCACCCTAGTGGAGGGCTAAATATAACCCAGGGGAGGAAGGGAGCTCCGTGGGGTTTGCTTTTCCTTCGCCGTGCACCGTTGGCAGTGGCTGGAAAGGGCAGGATTATTCCTGGTTTGGGGTTGCCCAAGAGTGGCTACCGTGGGCACAGAGTGCTGCGGTCAGGGCTCTGTGCCTGGCCCAGGAGGATGCTCCTGACTCCTTCCACTCCCCCTGAGGACACACCTGGGCATTGACAGGGCCCTGTGGGCAAGTGTGGCCATGCTGTGACCCTGCCTGGCACCCTCCTGCCCAGCTCTCTACCCTTCTTCCCCCTCAGCTGTGATTCTGCTCCCACCTCAGCTCTTCCTGAGTGGGTCAGATTTGCTGTTTGCTGTATGCTGGGAAAGGTTAAAAATAAACTCCTTGGTGCTTAGCCAGCACCTCCGGCAGAGCCTTTCAGGCAGGACAGCCCTCTGTCCCAGGCCATGGCAGAGATGAGCAGGGTGCCTGGCACAGATTTGTCCTAACTGGGAGGAGAGCAGAAACCTCCCTGCAGAGGAGCCCCAGGGCTCCTGGGGACTGTGATGGCATTAGACCAACATCCCCAGCAGGAATTGGAGTTCTGGGGAGCGTGTGGTCCCGTCAGGGCTGGCAGAGCTGCCTCAAAGTGTTTCTTAACTCTGGGGGTGCCCATGGGAGCCCCTCACTGCAGCCCCCAGGCTGCCTGTGCCAACATGTGGCTCAGCATCATCATCCAGGGCCGGGTGCTGGGGGAGCGAGTGCCGTTCCCACAAGGGACCAGAGGGACCTGTTTACTCAGGAGGGAGTGTGGAGGTGTGAGAAAGGCCTGTCTGGCCGCTGTCTGTCCCTCTGTCCCCATCCCCGGGCTGTGCCAAAGGGCTCTGCCGGGCCAGCCTGGGCTCTTATCAGCTCCAAACTTTTATTTGCCTAAGGGCTGCCCGCCCACCTTCTGGGACGCTGCTGCCAACCCCAGCCTTGCTGCTGCCCCCTCCCCAGCCTGGCTCGCAGGTAAGCCCCTCGCTGTTGTTGTTGGCAGCACGTCCCGGCGGCGTGGGGTCACTGCAGCTGCCCCGAGTCACTTTGTCACAACACGGGAACAATAGTGGGACACGGAGCTGTGTTTGTGCAGCGCCTGGGCACTGCACTATCCAGGCAAAGGAGGGGGGGTCTCGGCCATCTTGTTTTCCACCTTCAGGGTAGCTCGGAAAAGTGTGATGCTCCCCCGGTGCCAACAAAAATAGGAGTCCAGGAGAGGGGAGGTGACCCGGGGACACTGTGGTGGGTAAACATGGTGTGGTTGCTCCATTCCCTTTCACTCGGGTGTTTCCTCCTGACCCGGCACACTGAGCTGCTCCCCCCAGAGCTGCAGGGCTCTGCTGGTACCTGGGGAGCACTGGGATGGGGCCCCCCAATGCGCTGGATTGGCCTGGGAGGTCCCAACTGGGCAACAGCGGGAGCAGGGCAGGGTCCCTCCAGAGACAGTGGGAGCAGGGCAGGGTCCTTCCACAATGGATCTACCCCAGCATCCTCCAGGAGGCCACAGGAAAGAGCTGGGAGCTGGTGGTGTGCCCAGACCCCCACCCCAGGGGGTTTCACCTCCCCTCGTCCCCAGCAGGGAGGAAGCCAAGGGTGGGCTCGGCTCCCAGCCCAAGGGCAGCACAGCTGGGTGCCTCCCTCCTCATTTCCTCCAGCGGCCGATGGCAGCGATACTGCCCCATATCACCCATATTTCATTTTCTCCAGAGTATTTTTAGCCTGTCCCACCCTCACTGGAGAGGCCCTCGACAGAGAGCAGGCTCTGCTTTGGCCTGATGTGGCTGGGGAACTAAACAACAGCCCCAGCCACATTGTGTGCCTTTATCTGTGGCTCATTTCCACCTATTATGCAGCCACGAGCAGCTCCGTGGCCTCTGCTGGGTTTATCTGCAGTGGAGAGAGAGGTGCTGAGCTCTGCTTTGGGCCACCATGAGCCTGGGACGTGACAGTTCTGTCAAAACCCTGAATTAAGGCTGGGCTCAGGGAGACAGGAGGCCACAGCAGGGAGGGTTGTGCTTTCAGTGGGTGCGTGGCATCCACAGCACAACTGGGCATCCACTTTCCCCTTCACCCCAGACTCATCATCCCCACAGGACATTTCCCCCTCCCTCAGCCCCAAACCCTCACCTGCCCTCCTGGAGGCAGCAGGAAGCAGAGACGCACCACCTCCACCTTTTCTCATTCATCCAACTTTATTCAACAAGATGCAACACGGAATCTGCCAGGGGAAGGGAAACAGCGCTGAGGGCAGTGCCCACACCCCACCCTCACTCACACCTTGGTCACACAGGACCTGCAGCCCCTGGGTCACAGCAGGACAATCCCCTCTCACAGCATTCAGTGGGCTGGGGAAGTCAGGGGGTGACAGCTCCTGTGACAACAGTTGGTCCTTCCACCCCCCCCAACCCCTCAGCCCACAGCAGGAGATGACTAGTGCAAAGTAATAAAAACCCAAAACCCCCCAAATTTTCAGGTGCTGGGCTGATTCCTCCCTAAACCCCACGGGGCTCCAAGGCACATGGCCAGGCTGGACACGGCTCCCCAAAGTCCCTGCAAACTGCACCTTTAAGGCAGAAACTCCATGCTCAGCCCAGCAGGTTAAAAATAACTTAAAGGCACACATCCCATGGGAAAGAGCCCAGGGCCGGGAGGGGAGGAGGAACTCACACTCCTGGGTCACCCACAGTGCCCCTGCAGCCTTTGGAATCTGCTGGTCACAGCAGAGTGGCTTAACCCCTCTGTGTCCCATGGGGAGGGGGCAGCTTCTACAGCGAACTCTGGGCAGATGCCAGGACCACTGGAATGGGATGGGGCTGGTGGCCAGCATCAGTCAGTGCTGCCCCAGCCCAGCTTTCCTGGCAGTCCCCGGCTCAGCCTGCTCCGTGTGGAAGCTGGAGACGAGCAGCTTCCCATGGCTGCACTCCTGGCTCTCATGCTGGCCGAGGCTCTGGGGTCTGGCTGAACCACAGCTCCCAATGGCCAGCAGCTTCCAGCCATGGCCTTGGGGACAGCCTGTTCTACGGCGTGGCTCCAGGGCTTTCTCCCTTTCCCACGGCAAGGCACACAGGACACGGCGTCCCGGGGAACTTCGTGCAGTTTCCTTCCTTGCAGGGTCTGTGGGGAAAACCGGCGAGAGCGGACGCTGCGCTCCACGGCCGTGCTCCCAAGCATCCCATCCCAAGGCGGGCAGGTCTCTGGAGCCTCCAGAGGGGAATGTGTAGAGCACAGAACCAGGCAGGAGGCAGCTGCCTGCCCGCAGCCAGCACCTTTGCAGGCACAAGGGACCGAGGAATGTCCCCCTGCCAGCCGGGGCCAGCCCGGCACTACACGTATTGCTTTTTGGAGGCTGAGCTCCCGGGCCGGCTGCCCGGCTTCTCCTCCGGGGCAGAGGCTTCAGCTGGCCCGGGGGCATAGGGGTCCGACAGGGGCCTGCTGCCGCTGCCCAGTGCCAGGTTCTCCTCGTTGCGGTAGTTGGCCCAGTTCTGCTCGCTGGAGAGCTTGTTGTAGGTCTGGTAGGAGGGCGCGTGGCTCTCGGCCATGGGCAGGAAGGGATAGTGCTTGGGTGCGTAGGGACTCGAGACCATGTCATCCACAAAGGTGTCCTGGCTCGGTCCAGCTGGCCCTGACACCTTCTTGATGTTGCTAAGCAGGTTCTTGCAGCACAGGTGGAAGAGCTCCAGGAGGTTCAGTATTAAGGAGATCAGGCCCATCACCAGCATGAAGATGATGAAGATGCTCTTTTCGGTGGGGCGGGAGATGAAGCAGTCCACCTGATGGGGGCACGGGTCCCTCTTGCACACGTAGCGGGGCACCATGGAGAAGCCATACAGGTACCACTGGCCCACGAGGAAACCAGCCTCAAAGATGCTCTTGCAGATGATGCTGGTGATGTACGTCCACATCAGCGCCCCTCGGATCTTGAGCCGCCCACTCTCTGTCATGTAGATCTTGGACATCTTCTTCTCCAGGTCTGCCAGGGCCTCCTCAATCTTCGGGTCCTTGCTGTGGACAGCCCGAAGCATGCTCTCCTTCTTCTTCAGCTTCTCCTCCTTGCGGGAGAGATAGACAACGTGGCCCAGGTAAATCAGGGTCGGGGTGCTGACAAAGAGGAACTGGAGCACCCAGTAGCGGATGTGGGAGATGGGGAAGGCTTTGTCATAGCAGACGTTGGTGCAGCCTGGCTGCTTGGTGTTACACACGAAATCCGACTGCTCGTCCCCCCACACAGACTCCCCGGCCAGGCCCAGGATGAGGATGCGGAAGATGAAGAGCACGGTGAGCCAGATCTTCCCGATCACGGTCGAATGCTCCTGGACTTGGTCCAGCAGTTTCTGCAGGAATTCCCAGTCACCCATCTTCTAGGAACCCTTTGCCTCTGCCAGCAGAGAGAACACAGCAGCCACGTCAGTTCCCCGTTTCCATGCTGGGGAGCACAGGGCAGATGTGACCACCTAAACCCCGTGCTTTTTCAGGATATAGCTGCTCTGCGGAGTGTCCCAGCAAACCCTCTGAGGAACAACCCACTTCTGAGGGAGGGAGGGTTCCAGGCAGCGTTTAGGAGCCCCAGAGGGCTCCTCCTACACAGTGCAGGAACAGGGGGCTGGGAGAGACAGGGATTCTCCCCTCCCAGCAGCACCCACAGCTCGTGGCTCTCCTGGCCACTCCAAGGACAGCCCGCAGCCAGTGGGGTTTTGGGGCTGCCCAGGGAGCTCAGGGCACCTGAAGAGGAGGCACCATGGGGCCTCACAAATTTGCTGCTGCCCTGGCTTTCCCAAAAAGCAGAGAGCAGGATGGTCTAGAGGGGAAACATAACTCCTTGGGGTACAGCTGCCACCCCAACGCCTATTCGGGGCTCACCCCAGACTGAACGGACAGCCCCTCGCCAGCTCCCTTGCTGCGGGGCGATGGACTCCCAGCCTCAGTCCCCTCTCATCGCCAGGGGATCCCCAGCACCGCTCACCACCCTGCTGCCGCTCCCGGGATCCTGGGGAGCCAAGCCCGCACCCCGCGGGCGCTCAGCCCGGCTGTGAGGGAGAGACAGGGCGGCTGCAGCCCCGGCTCCTCATTAACCGCTGCTAATTAAGCAGAGAAGTGCCGGCTGTGCCGTTAAAGGAACCCCCGGCAGCGGTGGGGTGCCCCGTCGCCAGCCCGGTGTCCCCTAGCGGTCGCGGTGTCCCGGCAGTCCCGGGTGCCCGCACTCACCTCCGCCGCGCCGGGCACGTCCCACCGGGCTCGGGCCGCGCTGAGTGTGAGGGGTCGGACCGGGTGGCTCCGGTTATTCGGGGCCCGGGGAAGCCGGAGGAGGAGCGTGGGCAGGAAACTGGGGGCCGGGGCTTAGTACCGGGCCGGGCCGAGCTGCAGGTGTGCGGGGCCGCCCCCTCCCGTGGCCCCCGGACGAGGGGGCGGCCCCGGCGGGCGGGGCGGGGGCGGCCGGACCCGTCGGGGCCGAAGCTGGGGGGGAACGGTGGGAAGCCCGGGTGCCTCCCGCACTCTCATCTACGGCTGCGGGTCCGCCACTGGGCAAACCCAGAGACCCCGGGATGCTCCGTCCCCTGACTCGTGTCCTGGAGATGTTTAGCTCCCTGCCCCGCGGGGTGTTTCGGGGACGCTCTGTTCCCCGCCCGGTGTCCCGGGGATGTTCCGTCCTTGCCCGCCCGGCCGGACCGCGGCTGCGGCGCCCGTGGTTTGCCCCCGAGGGTCCGTGCGGCGCGGCGGGCGCTGGGTGGTGCTGGAGCCCCACCGGAGCCCGGCTGCGGTCCCGCCTCCCGCCCGTTCCCGGGATGGGTCCCGCCGGTTCCTGGGATGAACTCCACCGTGCCTGGCCCCCTTCCCGCATCCCGCAGGCTCCCGGGCTGAGCCCCACCAGAGCCCAGTTGCCATCCCGCGTCCCGTGGGTTCTCGGGATGAACCCCACCGGAGCCCGGCCGGGAACTCCCGCGCAGGTTCCAGACGGAGCTTTGCTGTCGGGGGTCTCGGCACACCCCGACACGCTCGTGGGGCTGTGAAACGCGAGCGGGCTGAGCGGAGCTGGGAACAGCGGACCCTCCACCAGTGCTGCTTAAAGAGAGATTAAATGGAAATCATTTCTATTTATTGTAATATTTATCAAGGTTTAGTAAATAATTGATGCTCATCCCTCCTTGATTTCCTTGGGGGCCAGCGCGAGGTTCTGCTGAATTAAAGTTTAACGACGCGTGACAAGCTGGGAGAGGCGGAACGGGAAGACGTGAGCTCAGCTGTGGGCTCAACAAATGCCCAGCTCAGGCGGATGAGAAGGACCTGGCTGTGGGCTCCTGAGGAACCTCTGCAAATCCATGTCTTCTGCCGTCACCAGTCCCCCAGTTTCCAGCGTGCAGAGCAGATCTTGGTGTCTCCAAACATGACATTTATTGGCCTTTTGGATCCGTAGATTGTGCCGTGTGTGTGATCTGAGGTGAGGGGGGACACAGAGGCACCAAGGGAAGCAGCAGAGCCAGCAAGGGCATTTGGGCAGGACATGGCTTGGTGCTTGTGTGAGCCAAGGGGGAGAAATGGCCAACTGGGCAAACTGGGCCAGCAGAACAGTTGCTAACAGACTGGAGCCCTGGTCCTTTGTCTTTACTTTGGGTGCATGAAGAGAGCTCTGGCCACGGAGCCCAGAATTCCTTTGGTTTCTTGGTACAAAAGAAAGCAGTGCATGTGTGAGGCACAGTGAGCTGGGAGGACTGGCATGCACTGGGTGACACCAGCCCTGGCTGGGCACCAGCTGGGTGCACTCACACCCAGAATGGGAGCAGCAGAGCTGCAGGACCCAAGAGAAGCTGCGGGACACGGAGGATCTGTGTGCTCCTGTGATGTCCATGCTTGTGGCACTGCCACCTGCAGAGCTCCAGGACTGCCCTTGCCTTACCTGTGTCTGCTCAGGCACCCATGGGTCTCTCTCCAGGGACGTTACTTTGTTGGGTTTAGTCATTTTTCACACGGGTCGACTCTTGAGGGTTTGAGGATTTGGCAGGCTGGAAAAGCCAAGTTGAGGGGAATGTGAACTGGCTGGGACGGGTGAGCTCATAGCTCTTCTCCTCTGTGGGAAGAACAGACACACTCAGGCATGGCCATGGACAGCCAGCACCCACCTGCCACCGAGCGTGTCCCCCCACTGGGATAGCCAGAGATGTGCCCGTGGTCCCTAGCAGGAGAGTTCCCATGGATGTGTCCCCCTCCCCTTACAGCCACTGAGGTCCTGGTTGAAGCGTCTGGTGGTGGCACCACTGCTGGTCACCCATGGTGCCAGCCATCCCTGGCACATACCAGGACACTTCTTTCCCCACCACCCTTCCCAGCACCGCTCAGACAGCAGTCAGGGCTGCCACACACCTAGGCTGGGACTTGTTGTCCTTCTCCTCTGACTTGGTGTGACAGTGGCAGGTGGAGGCCTTGCTGTAGCTGACGGAGCGCTTGGTGGATTTCCTCCATTTCCTTGCCCTCTGGACAGCTCGCTTGAAGATGAGGTAGAAGATCTCACAGACGGTGAGGATGATGCAGATGGAGGAGGCTCCGACCATGAAATAGGTGAAGACCCTTTTCTCGGTTGGCCGAGCGATGTAGCAGTCCACGGTGTTGGGACAGGGATCCACGTTGGAGCACTTGACCAGCCGTGGCAAATCAAAGCTGTCCCACATCTTGTGGAGGAGGTAGAGGAACAGGATCTCTATGATAAGCTTGAAGATGAGGCTGAACAGGTAGGTCCACCACAGCCCGCCGTGCTTTTTGCCCGTATTGCTGTAGAGCTTGGGGCAATTCTCCCCATTCTTCTCCCGGTTCTTCCTCTCACGGTCCTCCCTGTAGGCCACGTGCATGATGACCAGGAGGGAAGGACAAGTGACAAAGATGAGCTGCAGGGCCCAGAGGCGGATGTGGGAGATGGGGAAGAAGTGGTCATAACACACGTTGGTGCAGCCCGGCTGCCGTGTGTTGCAATCAAAGTCCTTCTGCTCGTCGCCCCAGACCTTCTCGGCAGCCACCACGTAGACCAGCACACGGAAGACAAAGACCATGGAGAGCCAGATGCGGCTGAAGGCTGTGGAGTACTTGTTGACCCCGCTGAGCAGCGCCTGCAGCGTTTTCCAATCCATGGCAGCTGAGGGAGACCAGAGTCACCCAACCTGGAGAGGCAGAAGGAGCAATGGGAGACACCACTGGGGCTGCACAGCTCTCGCTGCACTAACTCTCACTGACCACTGAACCCTCTCCCCCACCACATTACACTCATCTAGGACAGGGGCTCTTCACCCCTGCAGACAGTAAAGCCCATCCTCACACAATCCCGGTGACGGATGTGACTCAATCTCTCTGCACTTCCTTCTGACGGAGCCTTTGCTGTCAGGGATGAGCTACCTGGCCAAGTCCCTGCCACCAGCTCTGTGCCTGATTGTGTGTGCTGGTGCAAACTGGCAGCACGATCTGCTGGAGCAGGCCAGGATCACCAGCCAAAGGGGAAACGGCTGCCCCTGTCCCAGCTGGGGTGCCAGGGACCTGTTTTCTGTCTCCCAGGTGATACCTGAGGCAGCCCAAACACAGGTGACAGTGGGGCTACAGAAAGTGAGAGTCTGTGTGTGTCACAGTCTGTGTGTGTCACCAGCATGTCACCCTGGCCAGCACTCTGCTCCTGCTCTGGCAGCAACGCCGGAGGTCCTGACGGCCAAACCGGCTCTGCAGCTCAGCTTGGGGCTGCCCTGTGTGAGGAGGGAGACACGCTAAGCCTGACCCGGAGCTTTACTACACCTGGATTTACAAACCCAGGTGGATTTTACAACCCTCTGGGTTGTGAAGGTGTCTGCTCTGCAAAGGGATTCCCAGAACACTGGGTTGCTCTCACTTTTAAGGAATTGCCGCTGCCTGTTGTCCACCCAGTGCCTTCTGAGACGTACCTGGAGAAGGCTCAGGCTCCTTTCCCGCTCACCGGGGGCTGTGGGGTGGGAAGTGTCCAGCACGGGGCATAGCCAGGGCGCGATGGCAGACTGGTGATCAGAGTCCTCTCATCTGGTGCACTGTGGTGTCTCAGGGCTGTGGGGTCGGAACAGAACGTGGAGCACTGCCCGGAGCCCATGGAGCACTCTGGGAGCCTGTCCTTGCCCAGGGCCACCCCGCAGCAAGCCCTGAACCTGTGGCTGTGCTCCCACACTTCTGGCCCAGGGACACACCGGGAAGGGTGGCTGGGCTGAGTGGCTCCAGGCTGGGGTCCCTGGCAGTGTGTGCCAAGTGCCAGGGCTGTGCCTCTGCCCATGGCCACACACCTTCACTCAGTGCCCCATCTGAAACCAGATCTTCCTCCCTGGCAAACCCCTGGCCGGGAGTCAGGGTGGGGAGCAACCACTGTGTTCCCACCCAACCCTTGGATTTAAAACTGGGAGAGGGGAGCTGCTGTTTTGCCCATGAAAGCTGGTGCTGACGGAACCTGGAGCCTCTGCATGCCCCCAGAGCCTGTGCCCCCTCACCAGCCTGCCAATTCACCCGTGACCCCATCCCTGGTGCCAGTGAGACCAACCCAGCACCCAGCTGCCCCTGACCCACCTGCCCAGCACCTGCGTGCCCGGTTCAGCCCAGCGCTGGCTCCAGTCATGGACCCACAGCGGAGCAGGAAGGAGTTGTGATCTCCGTGCCAAGCTCTGTGCCAGTCCCCGTGGCAGGAGGTGTGTGCAGCACAGTGTGAGCCCCCACAGGCTCCCCAGTGCTGGATGGCAGCCAGGCAGAGCAGGGGCAGCACTCAGGTGTGCTCAGCTGTGCCGGCAGTGCCGTATTGCCTCCTGCAGAGCCCAGCACCCTTGCCGGCCCCCGGGATGCCAACCCACTGCGTCACAGCCACGTCCTGCCCCGTGTGGGCGCAGGGCGTTGGACCCGGCAGCGCCCCGCTCCCACCTAGGCTGCAAACTCAGCAGAACCACTTTTCTCGGGGGGTCTCTGCCTCTTTTGGGAGTGGGACAGAGGTGCAAGGCCTGGGGTGGCCATTGCTGCCCCTCGGGGTGCCACGCTGTGCCATCCCCCTTCATCACCCCATGGGATGGGGACCCTGGCACAGCCGGTCCCGATGTGGCACTGCGTGATGTTGGGATCCCCACAACTGACCCCACAGTCACAGCAGCTCCAGGTCCCACCTGCCCCCCGTTACACCGCGGGGCTGTCCCCCCTCAACCCTGGCAGCCCCAGAGGACCCTGTGCCCCACGTACCTGTCCAGGTGGGAGAGCCAGAGGAGCCAGAGGAAGGTGTCTGGATTCGGGTGCCTCTCAGAGCAGGGAAGCTCCTTCCCAGCCACAGCCCTCCTGCACACGCAGGGTTTGTCTGAGCGTGTGAGGGGAGGGGAAGGGTGGTTGGTTTGGTTCCCAGTAACTGGGTGAGTCTGGCAAACAGCTCCCGGAGAGGTTCTTGCTGCGCACATGCACACACACGCTCGGCTTGAACAACAAAAGGCGGGTCAAGTCCCGCAGGGAGATCAGCACAGACGCATTCCTCCACAGGAAACACCAGCAGCTCCTTCCAGGTGATGTCCCATCCCCTGCAGGGGTGGTCTGGGCACTGCAGACTCAGCAGCAGGACCAGAGACCTCGCACCGTGCCCCAGCTGTGGGCCCACCAGCCAGCGCTGCTGAGAGTCCCAGATTACACAATAGTATAACCCACTTTTGAAATGATTTTGCCTTAGTAATAGTTTTGCAACAGCTCATCGGTATCTCCAACCTACAGGAACTTGCTGGCACCGCCCTGGCGGGGCCGGTGTGGCCAGGTGGGACCTTTCCCATGGAGCAGGGTGGCACCAGGGTCCCCGTGCAGCCGGACCCTGCTCTGCCGCACCCCCATGGGCCCTGGGAGGTGTCCCTAAGGCGGGTGTCCCTCTCCCCAGAGCACCGGTGGCTTCCAGGAGGCTGAGTCACCCCATCCCACCGGATGCCCCATGGATCAGCCGCGATAGATGCCTGTGCCGATTTAGCCGGGCAGGAATGCACTTCCCTTCACTCACCCAGTTTCTAGAGTACCCCGAGGCTTCCCTGGAATCCTCTGGCACACCCTGGGGCCGATCAGCCCTGCTGTGCTGGAGCCACCTCTGCACCACCCCTCCCATGGGACATGTCTGACGAGCCCCAGGGTGCTTGGTGCCAGCAGAGATTTGCTCCCTGCTCTCCTGGCAGACAAGGAGCCACTTGCCCAGAGGCTTTTTGTCTCCAGGAGGTCAAATAAAGCCAGTGAGGGTTTGCCAGGCTGGGGACAATGGAATGGGAGCCCAGGAGACCCAAAGCAAACCCTGGTGGGAGCCTGGGGGTGCAGGATGGGGTGAGTCTGGAGGAGGGGGCAGCCACGGGCACCCCAATCCTGGATGAGAGCCAAGCAGGGGCTCCAGAGCCTCCCTTCACCCCGGAGCTGCCCGGATCAGGAATTTGAGCTATGTTGATGCAGAGAGCTGGTGTGGAAGGAGCTCAGCAGGAATCTAGGGGCTGTGGCCTGTGAGGTGAAAAATCCTGGAGAGAGGGAAGTTGTCGAGCACCTGGCAGCTCTGATTCCTTGCAGAGGCAGCTGCTCCCTGCCCCACGGCCAAACCCTGTAAGGGCCAGCTAAAGAGCAGGGCTGGATCACCCCTGGGCAGCCTCTTGCCTGCAGTTTTGGAATTTCTGGAGCGGCCATGTGGTCATGGTGAGAAAATTCAGGTGCACTTGGTATGGGCAGAAGATCTCCCTCAGGCAGTTGGGTGGGGAGCTGAAACAGCCCATGCTTTGCAGTGTTTGAAATGCTGAGCTGGGTGTTTGGGGAAATCCATAAATCCATCAAGGGGCACATCCCTACGCCCACACTGGTAGCGGGGGTGCAGGATAAGGTGCCAGCGTGGTTCTGCAGATCTCAGCACTTGGGAGCTTCAGGGATATGCCCAGGATGTGTCACCCTGGTGCCACCCTGCTCCCACACAGCAGGGTGACAGCTAAAAGGCCTCAGTGCCAGATGTGAGCACTGAAACACCCAGTGACTTAGGGAGGCCCAACCTTGGCTCCTCCAGAAAGGAAAAAACCAAACAGTGCAGCTGGTGGATGCCAAACAAGCAGGAAAAAAAAAACCCAAAACCCTTTTTAGAAGAATCTTAAATGGGGCATGGCAGGATTCTGTGCCTGCCAACAGCTATCCCCCTCCAGGGCCACTTCCCCAGGGACAAGACTCCCCCGCAAGAACAGGGGCAGAGGAGTCATGGGGTCCTGGGAGCCGGCAGCCAGGGCTGGACATGAATCAGAGAGATTCTCCTCAATTCCCAGCAAACAGGCTGGTTTTGGCCAGGGCAGAAACAAGCCCAAGCTGGGAAGGCCAATTACCCTGACCTGTGCACGCAATCCTCTCCACATCCCTGCCTGGGCTGGAGTTAGTGGTGAGTTTCTTTGAAATCCCTCATCCCAAAATTTAGGAGGTCTTCTGGGGCCCCACAAGCAAATACAGGGAATTTCCTGTGTGAGGATGCAAAATCTGGGAAATATTCAGCTTTTATTGTGACACACCCCATGGTTTGCTGACCCTGCATCCCAGGAGGTATCCCAGTATCCAGACCCCCGTTTTTGCAGCACCAATATCAAAACAAGCAGTCAAATGCTCCCGTTTTTCTGGCTGACTGCTGCTTATCCCAAGCCTGGATGGTGCAAGACACCCAGAGCTCTGCAGTGTTTGCTCTGAGCACAACAAAACAGCACAACATCCAGCAAGTGGAAATTCAGGTGTCTCGCAATGGGCAGCAGCTCCAGCTGTGCTTTGGTGCGTGGAAGTGGGACAGGGTGGTTTTTCTGGGGCTCATCTCTGTCCCCATTTTTGCCTGCAGAGGGGAACTCCTTGGGGTTTCACTCTCCAGCCTGGAGCAGGAGTGGCCAACCTTGCTGGAAAACAAACAGCCCAGCCCATGCTCTTTAATTCGGAGCAATGGCTCGCACACAAAGAACAACTTGTGTCCTCTGACGTTCTGCACTTCCTAAAGAAAACTTTCAGGTGGATAATCCAGCAGAGGAGTGGATGGAGGGAAGGCAGTGCCAGCACAGCTTCCCCTGAGAAGTGGAGAAAATTCTATGTGTATTTCACTATCTGCCTCTCTGACCTCAAAGGTCCCCAAACTCAAGCACAAGGAGCTGCTCTGGGCTCAGAGGGCTCTGTGCCTGTGGCCAGGATCCCTCCAGGGCTTCTCCACCATCCTCACCCCCACCAGTGTCTGGTTCAGTCCCTGCCCTCCCATCCAGCAGTGCTGCAGCCCTGCTTCCTCTTGGCTTCCCTTCAGCTCTGCCTGTCCTCAGCGTCCCCTTGGGTACAGCAGCCCCTCAAGCCGCCCCTCCAGCTGTGGGAAAGAGCTCAGTTTTGCCCATGGAGGGTCTCAGCTGGATCACTACAATGATCTGTCACTGAGAATGGCCTCAGTCACATAAAGGACACAGCGATGGTGTTCCCTCGCCCCATGTGCCACTTCCTTTGGGACAGAGCCAGGGAGCGCTGGCCCTGCCACCGCTCATGGAAAAAATAATTATCACACCCTCCAAGTAAAGCAAAACCAGTAACAGATCGAGCTGCATGTTCAATGTTAATGTTGCTTGTGAGTGCATTTGCCATGAAATTATTGTTAATTATTCATGCCAGTTAATGCTCAGCTGCCTCTGATGGCCTCAGAAATGGCAGCACTGCCCGTGTCACGGCCGAACGCGATGTATTACAACAATAAACGAGATCAGATTCTTCCATTTAATGTTATTGTTTAATCAATGCTTGGGGTGGTATCCTCTCCTGTGTTTGGCTGTTTTGCTTAGGTGTTTTGTCCTGGCCAGGCAGGATGATCCAGCAGCTCACAGCGGGCTCTGCCTGCCTGGCTGGATCCTCACGCCTGCGCTTCGCCGCGGTGGCTGCGGCACCAGGGACCTGCTCAACTAATAAGTGTTATTAATGACAATTGCATCAGTTTGAGGTGGCCCTGACACCCACTGTGTGGCTGATGAAGAGTGAGAGATAGGGAGAAGGGTTTCCTGGGGGATCAGGGTGTCTGTCCTGACTGGTACAGGCTCAGAGTCTGGGCACCACTGTCAGTTCACAGCTGCCATGGAGCTGCTGCTCCCTCTCACTGCCAGGCACAGCATGTGTTCTACAGCCCCTGCTTTACCCCAAATTCAGCAGGATGATGTAAAGTGCCTTTCCCTGGACAGGAGAGGCAGAGACCCCTCAGGCACAGCCCAACTCCAGGGTGCTGCCACCCTCAGCACTCCTGCACTGGAGCACAGAGGAGGAAGAGCAGCCAGGAAGTTGCAGGCCAGGTGAGCAGCTCTAGGAACGAGCCTCATCCTCGGACAGCGTGCTGGGGCAAGAGGCTGTGAGCGGGATGGTGGCTGTGGGGGGTTTGTAGTCAGTCCCATGGAACATCTGCCTGCCCGTGCCCACGGGGTCGGCGCAGGAGACGGGGCAGTCGTGGCTGTGCCGCTGGCTGTCCCCTCCTCCGGCCTCCAGGCACTCGTGGCACCGCTTCCCGATCAGGTAGGTGGCCTCGATGAGGTTCAGCACCACGCAGACGCAGGTGGTGACCACCATGAAGAGGGTGAAGATGTTTTTCTCAGTGGGCCGGGAGATGAAGCAGTCCACCACGTTGGGGCAGGGCGGCAGCTCGCACTTCACCAGCCGGGGCAGGGTGTAGTTCCTGTAGAAGCGGAAGAAGATGTAGAGGAAGACCACGTCCACGCTGGCCTTGAAGATGAGGCTGAGCAGGTACGTCCACCAGAGCCCACCCCGCTTCTTGCCAGGGTTGGGGTAGATGCGGTGATAGTTGTCCCCTTTGATCTCACGGAGCCTCTCCTCCTTGGCCTCCCTGTAGGCCACGTGCATGAGGACCAGGAGGGATGGACACGTCACCAGGATGAGCTGCAGGGCCCAGAGGCGGATGTGGGAGACGGGGAAGAAGTGGTCATAACACACGTTGGTGCAGCCTGGCTGCCGTGTGTTGCAATCAAAGTCCTTGTGGTCATCGCTCCAGACCTTCTCGGCCGCCACCACGTAGACCAGCAGGCGGAAGATGAAGACGAGGGAGAGCCAGATGCGGCCGAAGGCTGTGGAGTACACATTGACGGCACGCAGGAGCCCCTCAAAAGCCCCCCAGTTCATGGCTCCCCGATCCTGTTAGCCAGCCTGGGAAGAGAGAACACACTAACACTGAAGCAGCAGCAAAAGGTCCCCACTGGAGCCCCTGTGTGCATCAAAGCACTGAGCCATGCTCCTGGGACCATCTCTGACCTGTGCTGGCATGCAGGGACACCGCTGACAGCACAGACCTGCTCTGGGTGACACGTATCCTCCAATCCCTGTCCCCACTCTGGGAACACGGGGACCCGACAGCGCTCAGGGTTTCTGCCACAGCCACAGCATCCTCCAGCCACCTCCGGTGCACGGCTCAGCCCCAGCTCCCGCCTCGTTGCCCAGGTATTTGTTATTAATTTCCCTTACGTTGCCAGGCCTGGCCCAGGCAGACAACAAATAGGAGCAGCCGGGGCGTGACTCCTCCGGCTGCGCTGCCGCGTCCTCTCCCATCGCTGGAATCTGCCGTCGCCTCCGTGCGACCCCGGGCAGCGCAGGAGGAGCCCGGTGCCACCGCTCCGTGTCCCCACGCCGTGCCCACGCACCGGGGAGCCCACGGCAGGGCAGAGGCAGCGGCTGGGCTGAGGGGCTGCAGCGCCGAGGGGCTGCCGTGGGGCCGGGCAGCCAGAACAACCAATTTTCACCAACCCCAGGCACCTGCGAGGCCGATTTGACCCCGGTTTGCCCTCCGATTTGACTTGCATCGTGCCAGATAAACGCACCCCATGCGCCGTGCAGCTGCAGCAAAGACTCCCAGGGCTGCGTTTGGCACTGGCTCTCCTTAAATATTTTGCCTACCGGTGAAATAACAAGATTCCCCCTCGCCGAGGGGTGAACGCATCCCCTGCTCTGCACAGCTCAGCCAGTGCACCCACCCGCAGGACTGGAGTGACCACGGACGCTCCCGGTTCTCGTCCCCTCCGTGGGAGCCGGTGGCTCCCGTCTCACCGTGGCTCCCTGGAGGAACGCGCAAACCCCAGATTCCTCCTTCCCTGCGCACGCTGCCGGCAGCAGCGCAGGCCGTGCCCATCTCCCTGGAGCCAGGCTGGGCAGACGCACTTCCCCAGCTCCCTCCCCACCTCCTCGGGGCCGGGGGTCTCGGCAGAGGGGGGTCCCCAGGCCGCTCACCTGCGGGTGTCCCTCGGCGGCGCTGCTGCGGGTCGGCGCCTGCCCGGGGCAGGAGCGCATCGCCCGGCACAAAAGACAGCACATGAGTCACCCCCGCGCTCCTGGGAGCGAGGAGGAGATTCCCGGGGGAAGGGACGAGGCTCCTGGCGGATCCCCACGTGTCCCACGGAATGCCAGATTTCCCGAGGCGAAGGGCGGCCCCGCAGCGCTGCCGTGCCGGGAAGGGCTGAGCCGGCTGCTCCGCCGTGGAGAGGGGTGGGAGCTCAGGGCTGTCAGTCCTCAGCTTCTGCAGGGATGTTCAGCACAACCTGGGGTCCCTCCATGCCTTCCCTGTGCTCATTCTCCCTTCCTCCAAAGTGGCCGAAGCCCTGGGAGTCCCTGCCCACAGCACTGGGAGCCTCTCAGCCGAACACTGCCCTTTATAATCCTTTTTTATTGAAACTTTGCACCATGGCAATAATTTAGCAGAGTCTTTATCACTCACCACCCTCTATTAAGTGGGTGGCAGTTGATAATTTCACTGGCAATTAATTAACTGCTTACCTGTGCCCCCCTCACCTGCAAGCTGGCACAAGTCTCTTCTCCATCACCCCTCCTTGATACCAGAATCTGGAGACCTCCCAAAATGAACCCCCAGCTCAAAGAACCCCCTCTTGGAGGTCTGACCCCCATCTCACAGCTGTGGGGTGCAGGGACGGGGGTCAGAGGGGAGGGAGTCCAAGGAGGTGTGGGGTGCAGGAGTTCAGGTACGGCTGGAGTCATTTGAGGAGCAAACACACATTTCATTTGCAATTCTGCTGGGGTTTAAAAAAAAATGTAGAGAAACAAATCTAAACAGCTGTAAAGTAAATTACCAGTGTTTGCGGATGGCTCCAGGGAAGAGTTCTGCAGTTTGAAATCAAACAAGCCCATTTTAATTTTTTTTAACGTGCCTGTGTAGTGGCTGTGTTGGGTAGGGGGTTCCCAGGGGCTGTGTCCCCCACGGGCAGGCAGGGACGACCCAGAGCAGCACCCATCCACCAGCACCCAGTGGTGGGTGGGGGGGGACGTTCTGCCCCTGGTACCCCTAATTTTGTGCATGTCAGAAGTGGCTCTTGATGTCTTTCTGGGTTAAAATCCCCTCTTTTGGGGAGCTGCCAGGTGTGATGGGCAGTTTCTGCTCCAGGTAGAGCCCCTCCATCCCTCCACAGGTGAGTCCCCAGCGCAGGGGACACAAAGGTGTATTAATGGCAGCACTTTATCTTCCAGGAACAAGCCCCATTAGTACATTTTCACTACAACATGAAATATTAATAACACTTTGCATTTATATAGTGTCATTCATCCCACAGTCACCAGCCAAGCTGCTGACATGAATCAAACACCGCAGCCAGCTCTGGAGGAGACAGGTAAACGGGATGAGACCCATTTTCCTGCTCCACACTCTGAGGCACAGGGTTTTCTGGAGGTCACCGGTGCCACTGAGGATGTTTTGGAGGAAAAAACCCATACATACGAGGCCAGGGACTGCTCCGACCTGGCCTTCCTCCTCCTCCAGCTGCTGCAACTGGTATTTGCTGTTCCTGATACTGTGCTGACAGTGCAGGGAGGGGAATTAGGAAACCTGTCAGCCCACGGAGAGGCAGGCCCTGGCACAACCCGAGGGCTCCTGCAGCATGAAAGAGCAAGCAGAAAACCAGTGGGGAAAGAAAGGGCTCTTTTCATCTTATTAAAGAGCCTTGTATTTAAACCCTCCTCCAGCTC
Source organism: Anomalospiza imberbis (assembly GCF_031753505.1). Lineage (NCBI taxonomy): Eukaryota > Metazoa > Chordata > Aves > Passeriformes > Viduidae > Anomalospiza > Anomalospiza imberbis. Next base: position 4,332,830 of record NC_089705.1, read on the forward strand.
CGTAGCACAGGGTGATTGTGTTTAACACACCAGCTGAGCAGGACTCGCTCCTGCTGTCGGAGATGCTGGTGAGCAGGGCGGAATCCCGTGACTGATGATGGATAAGGACAGACAAACAAGTCCTGGGCGAAGTTCCAGAGCGGTGCTGAGCGGCAGGGAAGGGATGTGGGCACAGCCCTGCCGCCCACTGTCCCCAGCACCATTGTTATTCCATGAAGAAGGCACCTTGTTTGCAGATAATTAAAAAACCCCAAACAGATTAGTGAAAATTAAACACCCAGAGCAGGCTGGATGTTGGCTCAGCCACCGGGAGAATCGTGTGAGCATCGCTGCTGCTTCCAACCCGGTTGCTCCGTGCCTGGCTCAGCTCTGGGACCCCCTTTCCTCAGCCCCGTGGCTCCCCACTGCACTGCCAGCTGCATTCCCCATCCCAAGGGATTGTTTGGAAGTTCTTCCACGGAAAATTTGTGTTCAAGGACTCTCCGGATGAGAGCAGGCAAACCCTCTCTGGTCCAGCCCGGTCGTGGCCGTCTAACACGGCCAGCACCCATTAATCTTACATTTATATGAGGCTGCAGGGAGTAACCTCATTTCTAGGGAGACCTTAATTAATCACCGACTCAAAGTGCCTCGATGAGGTGGTTTGCAGCCGAGGAGATAAACTGACATGGTCAGCAGTGGCTGAGGATGAGGTTAGCAGGGACCTAAATCATGGCAGGTGATGGTGGTGAGCAGAGCAGGGGACAGGGTGAGCAGGGGACAGGGCACATGTGTCCTGTGGAACCTTCCTCTGCACTGGCAGGCCGATGAATGGGCCACGGGAGATGCTGCTGTGGCTCTTTGCCGCTAAAAAGGCAGAAATGAGAGAGAAATGAGTGTTCTCAGCCTGTGCAGACCATGCCCCTGCAACGGCGGCAGGGGAAAGACGTGGAGGACAAATTCCTAAGCAGGAGGGGACCGTGGGCAGTCACACAGCCCCAAACCCCAGGCGGGGAGGGGTTGGGGGCTTGATGCCTTTACCGGAGGAGCAGAGTCCAGCCCAGCGCTGTCTGTCACGGACAGACCCATTACTGCCTGTTTTGGGTTGTTTGGCCAAATAATCACCGTGCAAAGGACATCGTCGCCTTTGCCACTGACCTTGGCAGCCTCCAAATGGGCGGCCCGCAGGTCAAAGTCTTTATATCCCATCAGCAGTCTTCTGAGTCATGCCTGTCTCCTGGCAAGTTACATTCTTTTCAGACGGCAGCTAAACGGGAAAGAGGTCGCGCTCCCAATACGGCGACAATAGGACATGACAGCACTTTTCTGAGTGATTAAGCCTCAGGTGATGGCGGGGCTACAAGACAAGTGGCTGAAGGCTGAAAGACTTTAATCACCTCGGACACGGCACTGCATCCTCGCACTCCATCCTGCCAGGGTGGGTTTTTAGTGCGAAACAAGAGCGACAATAAAAATAATCCAGCCCAGCCTGCGCACCCATCCGTTAGTTATCCGTGCTGCTGTTAATAACCAGCCTGGGCAGCCTGTTGGCCCTCAAAGATCCTTCTGCAATAAATCAGCGCTGATGCCTTAAAATAACTGTCTGGGGCTGCCGGAGCTGACACTAGATGGCATTGGGAGAACGCGCGGCTCGGCACAGCCGCCTTCCCCGGAACAGTCTGGCAAAACAGAGCAGAAAACTCAGGATGACAGAGCAGAAAATGTCTCAGCTGGGGAGAGGCCACCAGCTCACCTCCATCCTCACATCCACGAGTTCAACTCCATCCTCACAGTCCTCAATTCACCTGCATCCTCACATCCACCACTTCATCTCCATCCTGAACCCACCAGCTCATCTCCATCTTCACGTCCCCCGCTTCATCTCCATCCTGAACCCACCAGCTCATCTCCATCCTGAACCCACCACTTCATCCTCACACCCACCAGTTCACCTCCATCCTCCCATTCCCCAGTTCACCTGCAGCATCTCACCTCCATTGAGAGCATGATGGTGGGGCAGAGCTCAGGGTGTTTCATCTCTTCTCTGAGCTAGTAAAATAGGTTGTCCCCAAACTATTACTTTTTTCCCAATGAGAAGCTGCACTTGTGGCTCACCAGAGCCTGATGGCACCAGCACAGCCCTTTGGGACTTGTTGTGCCCTTTCCTGGCAGGGGTAGGTGCACCTGGGCACCTGCAGAAGGAATGGTTTTGAGGAGTGGGGCTTTAAAGTGAGTCCCAAAGCCCAAATGATGGCGCTGCCCCATCCATCCCCTGCTGACCCAGCATCCTGCCAGCTCCCTTCACATGGAAAGGTTTTCCTGCTGCCACCTGGGTTCATGCCTGCCCTGCCCTGATCAATCTCTCCCTGGAGATCAGCTTGTTTGTCTGTCTGTCTGTTCGTCCACCCCTCTGTGTCTCATGCCCGGGTGCATCCCTGTCCCAAGGGCTGGTGCACACAGGTCTCTCCTGGGAACAACCCCGGGATATTCTCAGTGGAGAAGCACAGCTCACTCACCCTCCCACACCTGCAGCTCGGCTTGGAGCCAGAAACAGTTTGCAGGCACCAGCATCAGTCTGGCTTTCTCCCCATCACTCCAGGCTCGTTCTACCTGTCAGAGCCAGTCTCCCCTTCCCCCAAATCACCTCCCGCACCCCACTGAGGCGAGCTGACTTTGTCTCTTAATGCTGCATTGTGCCGGCCCGAGAGCCACAATAGAGCTCCTGATTGCAGCTCCCTCCCTCCCACCAGCCCCAGCCCCGCATGTCAGCCCCGCTGGCAGCACATGGCACACGGCTCTGCCACAGCCCACCCTCCCCTGCCCCCCCAGGGCCACCCCAAAAGCCTCCATCCTCCAGAAAATTCCACATAGTTGGATTTTATGTCACTGTTCGTGCAGGGGAGAGTTGTTGGGGTGATGCTACAGGTTTTGGGGTGCTCACCTCCCCCAGTTTACCCCGGTGTTGTGGGGCTGGGGTTCTCCTCCCCTGTTCTCTCTGCAGGGTAAAACATAACATGCCAAGACTCAAATCCTCTCACAGCCACCTGAGCTGGAGAGCTCCACATTTTGGGGATCTCTGCTCAGGCAACTTGATGTTACAGGATTCTTCCAAAGGCTAAAAACTTGCTCTCGCTGTAAGGACAACACCACATTAAAAAGAACCCATCACCCCTCTCAGTTGGCTTGCACCTCTCCTGGAAACTCTGGGCAGCAGAAATAAACTCTAAAAAGGGCCCAGACTTGGCTTGAAGCAAGAGATTTCACATCATCATGTCTTAAAATGTCAGCACTTTAATTAGCTCCATCTGAAGCTGGAGTGGGTTTGTCACCCCTCTCTGCCTTCAGTTCAGGTTGAGAAATTTGCTCAGGCTGACCTTTTCCCTCCCAGACCCAAAAAAAGTCCCCAATCCGTATTGGCATTTCCTAAAAATAGGACAAAATAGCCCCCCAAAAATACCAGCCAGCTGTAGGGATGATGTTGTGCAGCATCACGCCAATGCAGGGAAAAGGACTTCAGCTGTGAGATGCCTGCCCTGGGAGAGCTGAGGGGATGTTCCCAGGTTCTTGTGTCAGGTTTTTCCCTTTTATCTCCTTCAGACACTGCTGCTAGGCCCCCTTCTTCCAAAAGGAACCCCCAGTCAGATCAAGGTGTCTCCTGCTCAGTGTTTTCTACAGCATCATTTAAATCTCCATCTCACCCACCCATTTAATTTCTTGTCCCTGTACGGCTGCTGGAGCCATAACTTACACTCCAGGATAATTTCTTGCTCTAAAGGATACAGTGAACTTCTTCACAATTTGCTGACCAGCTGGGAACTCTTCTCCAGGTGGGATACGCTGGGTAATTATTCCATTTCATCTGCTGGAGATGGAGGTTTGAGCCCACTTATCCTCTGTGTGCGTGTGATAAATTAATGAAAGCAAAGCCAGAAGAAAAACCTGAAAAAACACAGGGAAGTGGGAGGCCACAATGCCCCACCGCAGCTGTTGGGCTTGGGAATCGCCGTGCTGAGGTGTCACAACACCTCCAAGGGCTCTGCTCTTCACACCAGGCTGTCTCCAGCATGACCTCTGACAGCAGAAGCCACCAAAAGCCAGGACCACTGTCAGGAAGGGTCACAGGCGTGTCCACCACTGCGATGGCTGGAGGGATGTGGAGCTGTGGAGGGCTCAGGGGTGTTGGGTTTGAGTCTGGCCCATGGAGCACCTCCTGGGGCATGGGCTGGTGCTGTCCCTCTGCCCTCTTGGCGTGGCAGAGCAGCAGTCGGTCTCCTCTGCGGAGCGAGGCAGAGCTCCGAGCCAGAGAAATGCCTTCCTCAGAGCCTGATCATTCTTCAGCACGTCAGAGGAAGAAGAGCGGCATCAAAAGCATGCTGGCTGCCTCCCCGCTCATTGCCGGCGAGCCTGGAGGCCTGGCCTCGCCGCGCTCGGCCTTTGGTGGAGCGTGACACTCATCTGCGGCGTGCCACGCAATTATGGCCGGGGAAGGAAGGGGCAGATCGCCCCGGGAGGGGGAAGAATGAGAGCCAGCCGCCTTTCATCTGCACCCCACCGGCCGCCGCCTGCCGCTCGCTATTCTTATCCCTCCTGATCAAGGCGAAGCGTTTCCTCCTCCTGCCATTGAAGCCCCGACGTGGCTCGGGCAGCGTGGGGAACTGGCGGCTCCGCCGAGCTGGGATGGGCCTCCCCGGCCCCACGCTGCGGGCCACGACCCCGCCAGGATGGCTTTTGAGCTCAGAGAGCACCTTGCGGGGACCGGTATTGATGTAGAGATGCAGGTACAGCTCCGGCCGCCGAGGAAGGTCAGCCTTGGTTCGCGCTTGATGTGGGAAATGCCGGAACTCGGGTGAAGGCGGCAGAGGAGGGATGGCTCCTGCACCTGTGGGAAGAGGAGGAGAGGAGCTCTGGGAGGGAAATTTGGTCATTGGGATTTAAAAATTCCCTTGTGCTTTCATGAGAGAGACTCAGGCTCTTGTTTTCTGCTTGGGTGACTTTGCCCCCAACTCTAGTCCTTGTGAGGAAAAGAAGATCCCATGAGTTACGATGGCAAGTGACCCCTCGAGGTTGTGTCCCACTGCCCTGCAAATGGAAGTTGCCACCAGCACCAGCCATGGTGCCTTGGTGGGGAGAAGAAACCTCCCCAAGAGCCTGTGTCCATCCCATCCCCGCGGCAGAGGCCGATGGCCAGGCCAGATGGTGGATGGTGCCGCCAGTGCCTGAAGGAGGTAACTGGGCCCATCTCTGATAAGTGAAGCCAAATCAGCAGAGCTATCCCAGGGCCCAGGAGCCTCTGAGCAGGAGACCCCACACTGCCCTGGGGATGCTCACAGCTCATATCTTCTACAGGAACACTTCCCTCGAGCAGCAGACGGGCATTGCTGACGCTTCCAGTCTGTCTTTACCACTCTTTGGTTCTTACAAACTGCTCCAGGAATTAACCAAACCCAAGGTTTCTGGAGATGCTGGAAGAGGAGTACTCCAAAAGGCAGCTCCCCCTGCCCTCAGGAGCAGAGCCAAGCCAGGACTGCAGCCCCAAACAACACCAAGGTGGGCTGGAGAGACCCCACTGAACACGACCTGCTCCACCACCATGTCAGGCTCACACCTCTCCTCCAGCCTGTCTGGAAGCAGAGGCTTCTGAGCACCTTCTCTGTGTTGACAGAGCTGCAGGAAATCAGCTTCATCACCTTGAAGGACCAGGAGCTCTTCCCAGATGTCAGGGATCCCGCAGAGAAATAAAATCCAGTAAAAATTCACTCTTCAGTTGGTTCCCAGGGAACTCCTCACCACCAACACTTGGATGAGGACCCGTGCTCACGGATGAAGCCGCGTGTTTCAGGAGCCAGGGCTGCTCTCTCCCAAGCTCCAGGGTCACACGTGCTCGGTCCTCTCGGAGTTAAGGATTTTTGGCTCGTGGCACTGGGGGTGCCCCAGCATCCTGGGGAGATGCTGAGGTGGAACAGCCCCACAGAGAGGAAAGCAGCTCCTTCCCACACCTCCTTGCACTGGGCTCCTTGCTGCAGGTCCATGCCTGACTGCAATCAATGTAACCTTTTAAAATTAATCTACTTTCTCTCCTCTTTTGCACACAAATACAGTTGCTGAAATTCCTCCATTTCCATGACATTTGGGAAAAAAAATTTGTTCCTCAGTGGAATGCTTTCTTTACACTATAGATGTCATTACTTTAAAGGGGAAATTAAAGTAAAGGTGGTGTGTATTTTTTTTTTTTTTTTTGCCTGTGATATTGGAAAATAAAGGTTCTTCCTCCCCTTGCACTGCTCTAAGTTCGAGCAGCTGCCAAGTGGAACGAGCAGAGCAGCCAGGACAGCCGGGGTCTGCTCCCAGCGCTCCCAGCATCCTGCTCTGAAACCAGGGGAAAATCCCTGCTAGAAGTTCATGGCCAAAGGTCAGTCACTGGAGAGCCAGGGCGGCAGCCCCAGCACTAGCACACGGAGCTGCTGCTTTCTGCTCTGGCTCCTGATTTCTCCACACAGGAGGAAATCAGGAGTGGCAGCTGCCAGGCTCTCAATCACCCACCCTGGGACAGGGAGAGGCAGCAGCTCCTGGCTGAGGGGCTGGGCAGGAAAGGCTGACAGCCCCAGTTTACACATCACTCTGCTTTTGGACCTAAAACACAAAATGCAGGCCTTCTTCTCCGTGTTCCAAAAGCAAAGGCCAGGTCGCTCCCAGCTCTGGAGGGTGAGGAGGGGACAAGGAGCTGTGGCCTGTGTGTCACAGGAACGGAGCTGGATTGGGATGCAAAGGGACATCGTGTCAGCCAGCATGTTCCCACGGGCATGGCAGTAAAACAAATCTGAATGGAGGAGGGAGGAGAATCTTCATCCACGGAAAGGGTGGGAGATGCTTCCTCCTTCGGAGATAAACATGAACTCCAGTCGAGGTGGACAGCCAGCCACCCAGACATCCAGCTGCCTCTGGGAGAGAGGGAAAAGGCTTTAAACAGCGAATTCAGGCTCCGTGTTTCCCTCAGGCTCTGTGGGTGTCCCCAGTGCTCTCCCTCTACCCAGAAATCCCCTCACTGTGCTCTGTGTCCCTGCCCAGAACAGCCCCGCTCCCACAGAGCCACCAGGGACTCTGCCATCCCTGGGAACGTCTTTCTGTGCACATCCCCCCTGTTTCTGGGCATCTAAGGGTGCAGAGGACATGGGCAGGGCAGCAGGACCCCCATGGACCATGCAAGGTCTCCCATGGAGAGGAGGATGGAAAGGGCAGCACAGCGCTGCCCAGCCAGGCATGGTGAGGAGTCTGCAGTGTCACACAATGTCGCCTGTCCCCTGGCATGTGCAGGATGCTGCCACTGCCCACACAGCCCTCCAGCCACCCCTCAGTCCCGACGTGGAGGACGGGGCTGGATTGCCTGGAACAAACCCAGCATCCTGCTCTTTCTCTTTCCCAGGCTAATTTTATCCTCCTCCTCCCAGTGACAGATTGAGGGCTTCAAAACCCAGCCCCTGAACTCTCTCCTGCTTCCCCGCCATGGAAATTGCTGCGCGGTGGTTCCAAATGGGAGAGCAATTTGCAAAACAAATAAGTCTCCGATTAGCTAACGAGTGTCGGGCTGACCTTACAGGGACCCCTTCATTAGGAGACACTGAACACCGATTAACTGCTTTGGGATGGAGGGAACCACTTCAGACTGGTTTAATGAATTAAATATATGCTCCTATTTGGCTCTTAATGTAAAAAAAAAATGTTAAGTACAGTAATTGTCACGTTCCCGAAGTCAGTCATCTCCCTACCTCGCAGTTGAGCGAGACTTTCCCCTTCCCAGCACCAAAGTTTAATTTGTTAATGTGCTTCTGGTGTCACGGTGTTTCCCTCCATTAACAGCAGCCCATCAAAGTGTTCTGCTCAGGGAGCTCGGGAGTGCTTTCCTCCAGGTCTCCTCCTGCTCTCCGGGAATATCCCAGCACTTGGATTGCTCCAGGCGCTGTCCTGGCCATCAGCTCCTTCTGGGGCTGTATCTTCTCCTCTCCTGTTCCTCCGTGTCGCACAGGACAAGAGGAAATGGCCTTGAGCTGTGCCAGGGGAAGGTCGGGCTGGACACCAGGAGGAATTTCTGCATGGAAAGGGCTGCCAGGCATTGGAACTGCTCAGGGGGGGTTGGAGTGCCCACCCCTGGAGGTGCCCAAGGAAGGTCTGGGTGTGGCACTCAGGTGAGCATCAGGCACAGACTGGACACAATGCTTTCCCAGACGAAATGACTCTGGAAAAAGAGACAGAAAGGGGAAAACCAATGACCAGGGAAGAGTGGAGTAATCAAATGCCTGACAGTCCTGGCCATGGGCTGTCCTGAAGTTTTGCCCCGGGCCTGTAAACTCACACCTTTGGTGATGTGCCTCTGACTGCTGTGTAATTTAATTACTGCACGCTTAGAAGATTAAATCCACGATTAAAAGATTTTATATGGATTACCGCAGGATGATTTTAAATCACTGCCAGCTCACGGCAAAGCAAATGTACAACCTGCAGCAAGAGCAGCAGTGCTGGGAAGGGCTGGAGGAGACTCTGGCCCTGCTCTGTGTGCCAGGAGAGCTGGGTACGGGGCCAGCAGGGAGCCCCCAGCCCCTTCCCAGCAGAGCTGGCTCCATGCTGGGGCACTGCCATGGGCAGGATGGATTCACCTGCCCAGCACGCTCCTCTCCTGATCCACCACTCCATCACACCCATATCTGCTTAAAAACATTCAACTCTTACTCCCCAGATGTGGATTTTAGTCCCTTTTAAAGCCAATCTGTTACTTTTCTTAAGTTGCTTATTAGATGTGGCTTTATGGAGGAATGAAAGAAGCCGGATGGGAGGAAAAGTAAAGAATGCAAACTGGGAAGATTTACCAAATCAACTGGTTTCAATCTAATTCCCGGGCCTCCAGCTAAAGCTCTGCCCCAGAAAGCTTTATTGTTTCCCTCTCTGGGGTGAGAGGGAGAACGTGAAATTCATTTTTCTGTGCTGGGTGGGGAAGGGAGGCTCACAGGCAGCTTTTTCATCGAATCTCTTCTTCCAAAACAGCCATTTGCAAATCTTCATCCCTTCATACAAGCAGCCGGATGGTGTGATCACCTGGCTGGTGTGATCACCCCAAACTGGACAGGGGTGGAGACTCAGTGGGTCCAGGGTTAAACCAGGGAAAATCCTGGAGCAGAGCCCAGCGTGGCCCCAGCCCCTCTCTGCTCCGGGGAGCGCAGCCCACGGCTCCGGCTCGCCAGGGACATGGTTGGAGACGCTGGCCAAGAATGCTCATGCAGCCATCTGCTCCCAGCACGGCCAGGCAGGGACACAGAGAAGCCCTTCCCAGCCTCCATCCTGCAGGGGACGGGATGAATCCGTTGTTTTGATGCCTTAGGATTTAGCTTTTATTTAGGCCTGAAACTCAAGGACACCTTACTGTCTCAGGCCCCAAGACATATAAACAACAGTGCATTAGAGGGGGCAAACTTGGAGTAAATGGCTTCATTACCAACAACTGTAATTAGAGGATTAACCCCTATATAAAAATACATTATATTCATTATTAATATGATAATAGCAAATTATTGTATTATTAATATTATATTAAACGATATATAATAAATTATATTGTATATACAATATCATACATTTTATATTATATTATATTAATTATATTATATTATATTATATTATATTATGACTATATTAACCCCTATATATATAAATGGACCAAACTTATACCTGTATGAAAAACTCGTGACTGTTGTCCATCTTGGGTGTAGCCCCTCGGAGACTTCTGACTGCCCACGGTGTATTTATTGAAGGCCTTCAATAAATTCCTGCTTTTATTCTCTTAATCTGTTTTCGGTAGCCACTCCAAAGCATCAGTTTCCCCGTGCAGGATGGCAGCACCACGCCAGGCCCTGTGCAATCTGTTTGATTTGAAATATTGGTGAAGAGATTAGAAACAGTGCTCATGATTTCATGATGCATATGGTAATTAAAGTGTTACATTGCAATTATGATGTAATTAAACTGTGGGATGCTCTTCAAGATGCAATTGCCACTCATTTGCATAACTGACGGATTTGCTTATTAGCACCCTTTTAATATATGTATTAAAAAGAGCATCAAGAGCGTTGGCTGCAGAAGCAGCACTCCATCTTCCTCCAGCAAGCTGCAGGGCCTGGGCTGCTGCTTCCCAGCTCCCACTGCTGCTGCAGCATTCCCTGGCTGGGGCTCTTCCCCACCAGCTCTCAGGAGTGGCTCTGCTGCCCAACAGCCCCCAAAATTGCAGCCCCAGCTGGAGCAGACACATTTTCCTGCACATCCTGCTTCTCACTGGGGCCCCCCAAGCAGTGCCTGAGCAGCCTTTTGGTCACTCCCCTCCTCACAAACTCTGCCACGCTCTGTATCTGCCGAACTCTTATTCCAGAGGAAGAGGTTTTCTCTTTTTCCAGCCTCTTGGTCACTCCCCTCCTCACAAACTCTGCCACGCTCTGTATCTGCCGAACTCTTATTCCAGAGGAAGAGGTTTTCTCTTTTTCCAGCCTCTTGGTCACTCCCCTCCTCACAAACTCTGCCATGCTCCGTATCTGCCGAGCTCTTACTCCAGAGGAAGAGGTTTTCTCTTTTTCCAGCCTCTTGGTCACTCCCCTACACACAAACTCTGCCACGCTCTGTATCTGCCGAACTCTTATTCCAGAGGAAGAGGTTTTCTCTTTTTCCAGCCTCTTGGTCACTCCCCTACACACAAACTCTGCCACGCTCCGTATCTGCCGAGCTCTTACTCCAGAGGAAGAGTTTTTCCCCTTTTCCATCCTCCCTAAGCCAGTTCTCAGTCACTCACCCTTTCAAGGATGCCCTTTGGGGGTTCCTGGCTGGAAAGCCACCAAACCTGGCCTTTCCAAGCAATTCATACAAATCCCTCCATCTGCCAGACCCACCAGCTGTGCTCATCCAGCACGGCACTGGCACCCACTGTGTGCCAGTTACCCTCACTCATAAAGAACATTTCTGGAGCTGTAGATTCTTGTAGGTATTGAAAAAAAAACCCTGAAAAATCAGATTAATTTTTTTCCTGTTTAAACTCATCAGAACTTCCTCTGAGGAGCTAAAATAAAATTATTCTCAGCTGGCTGTCCATAACCTGGTCCTGATCCCACGGCTGGGAGTGGGTGCAACATCAGGCAGCGAGGTGGGAACACAAAGTGGCAGCCAGGGAGAGAAAATCATCACTGAAAGCCAAGTCCTGTGTGTGGAACTTGCTTTTATATTGAGCAGGCTATGCCTTAAAACATCCCTGACTGCTGCTAATGCCTCAATCTGCCTCACTGAACAGCGTGCAAGGAAAGGGAAAAGGACTTTTCAAATGGTTCCTTTTAGCTGCTGCTTTTAACCCGCACTGGGGAACACGAGATTCCTGAAAAACATGATGACTGGTGTTCTGCAGGAATGGATCCATCGGGAAAAGAGTGCTGCTGCTCGGAGAGGATGATGGGTTGGGCTCTGAGGAGTGTTTTGTCCCCTGCCTGGAGAGATCCCAGAGAACATACCCAGGTTTAACGCTCTGCGAGCAGAACATGGAGCAATCCCACCATCCAACCTGAGAGGTGTTGAGTGAAGAGGCTGCTGCTTCCCCCCACAAACCATTCCAGGGTGGCCCTGGGAGGTGACAGGTGATGGAGGTCTCCATCAGTGAGGTCCAACACCAGCTCATAAATCGCCAACCCCCTGTGAGCCAGCATCTCCGGGCGAAAAACATTTACAGTCATTTAGAGGAAAAGCTTTTTCCCTTCTCTCCGAGCTACAACAGATCTGTGATAGGGCTTTTCAAACTTCAGTATCCCCCTGGCAGCCTGTGTTAGGCCTGGAGGTGGAAATGAATGATTCTTCACCAGATTAAAAGATCTGTGTGACAGCAGAGCAGTGCTGTGCTCGCAGCCCAGGGAGCGCTGAGCACAAGCTGGGCTGGTGCCTGCAGGGCACCCTTGGGGCTCACTCCCCCTGCAGAGCCACCTGGGACCCCAAAACGAGCCCTGAGCAGCCTCCAGCGCCCTCCCTTCACCACTTATTTTGGTTTGGTTGGGAAGTTGTAGATGGCTGCTAATTAAAATTGATGTCATGTTCACCAGAGCCCAATTCCGCATCGAGCTCCTGTTGCTTCCTTCTCTGCAAGAGCAGGTCTGCCATATTTAGCCAACTTTTAAACTCATTAGCAGAAGCAGATGCTTGGATCCGCAGTCCCTAATGACTGTAAATGAGAGTATTAGTTTATTGACTGATGGTCTAATTGTTGCCACCACGACCACAAGCGACAGCTCCGAGCCCAAGCGCTGTCTCCGTGCTGAAGGACACCCAGCCCGGGGGGGGGAGAGGGACAGAGGGACAGTGCTGCCAGGGCTGGAGGCAGGACAGAGGGACCAGCAGCCCCCAGGATCTGACCCACATGCAGATGATCCAGCAGGTGAAGAGCAGAGGAGAAGTTAATTAAATTACAATTCCCCCACCAGAGGTCAGAGCCTCGGAGCGCGTGTTGAGGAGTGACCTTTGCAGGGTGACTTGACTTCCCCGTGCTCCCTGCATGGTAATGAAGAGCCTGTTGGGGCCTGGAGCAGCAGCGTGTGCCATCCCTGCTGCCCCCCTCCTTTGCTTGTCCATGGAAGTGTAGATGAGTGGGAGGAGGGCACAGTCAGAGCAGTCCTGCGCTGCTGGGGGAAGTGCCTGGGTGACCTGCGGGACAGTCCAGGGTGATTAACTGGGGCTGTGCTTTAATTAAAGCATCTCCAACCTGCCCTGACCCAGATGGGCACAAACACCCCCAAAATGAAGAGGTTTTGAGCATGTCCCTGAACGACCCACGGAGCAGGGACGGGCCTGAGTCATGAGAAGACATCTCTGCCTGGGGATGCTGTTGGGAAGACAAAATGCATTGCAGCCTTTTTTTGGCCACTATTTTAACGGAATAGAGAGCAGAAGCTGCCACACAGGGCCTGTGGGAGCTGCTGCATCGTGGACCTGAACCCCCCAAAATCTGACACAGCGTCGTGCCTGCCCAGCTGACCTTGGGGAAGGGAAAGAGCCATGGAGAAAGTTGTGTCTGCCTTGAGGGATTGGTGGATGTTTCCCCAACACCTAGAAATCAACAGAAAGAAACAGATTTACATGAGGATTTAAGAGGCATCAAGTTGCCTGGATACCAGATCCTGTAACTACCCAAAAAGTAATTATAAAAGCAAGAAATCTGTCTCGGCTAAGCAGGTGGATGGGAAATTGGAAATCCATTTGTGGGAGACTTTCTGCTTTCTAACAAGGCAGGTTACAGCTCAGCCCTGTTCTCTGCTGCTCTGGTGCTTGCTGCTGGGCTCCACACTGCTGCCCACCCCTCCAGATGGCTGCCACATGCCTGTCCCCCATGTCCCTGCCACTTGCACAGGCTCTGCTCTCCCCTGGCAGCCACTCAGCTCCTGCTCTCAGGCCAGGGATGAGCTTTGAGCTTCCCAGAAAACCTCCCCTGCCTGATGCCTGGGAGCTGGAGCCCTCAACCCCTCCTGACAATGCTGATGGAGCCAGCTGGGCTTTGACACCACAAAAACAGCCCCCTGCCAATGAGAAATCTACTTTAGAACCACCTCTGGGTTTTTTTTTTTTCCACTTGGAAAGGGCTGAAAAAATTAATAAAAACAAAAAACTCCCCTCCATAATCCCCAAATCCAAATTTCTTTGCACAGACTCTCTCTCAGCCCACTGGTGCATCGCAAGGAGTTGTAATTATGAGTGTAGAAGCCTTTTGCTGCTGTAACTGTTTCTTTGTGGCCTGGGAGGAGATGGGCTGTGCTGGAAGCAAGAGAGATTTTGTTGGAGCATGAAAAGCAAAGCTATTTAGTTTAGGTAACATCTCTGGAGCTCTAGGGGTCGAGAATGAGAACTCCAGGAAAATAGTTTTCAGGGCAGGATGATCTGGAGAAAGGAGAGGAAAAAAGAACCGAGAAAATGCATTTATTTGATGTCCAATTTAGCCTCTCCCAGGCTGTCTGCTCCTTTTCAGCCACCAAATAGGAACGGTGGGGAAAAAGGAGCAGTGGCAGTGCTGCTGGAGCCACGGAGCAGGCAGGGAGCAGGGAAAACAGGGCTGAGGGAAAGAGGTGGCAGCAGTGCGTTTGAACTGCAAGAAGAAGGGGCGAGAGCTGAAATCAGCAGGAGAATCCTGGTGGCAGCAAGGCCCTGGCTTGGCAAATTTATCCCAGCACGGTGGCCACAGCCCTGAGGCTGCCAGAGCTCCAGGGGTGTTTGGACAACGCTTTTGAGCACAGGGTGGGATTGTTGGGGGGTCTGTGCAGGGCCAGGAGCTGCACTGGATGACCCCTGTGGGTCTCTTCCAGGGGGATATTCCATGATTGTGAAAAATGCATATTTTATGATTGGCTTTTTACAAATATTAAATTGAATACTACATGTGTTATGGAGGGTTATTTTGTAATACTGTATTAATCAATCCCTTTAAATATAGTTTTAGGTCAAAACACAATGTCAAAAGAGAAACTCTGCGATGTAAGATTTTTTTTACTAGCTCAAGAAAGGGATAAGATAATCAAGAAACTGTTTGCACAGAGATAACAGCAACAGGAAACTTGAAGAGTTACAGCCTCCTTATCAGAAAATACAAACATTGTCCACCTTCTCTCCATCTTTATGGAAACACCAGGATTAAGGGGAAGAAGTTGACAAAAACCAGAAAAATTCATAATTTGCAAGGAATTTACGCATCATGTATGAGATATATGAACATGCAACAGGCTGTTGCTTTTAAGGGTTTTTCCTTTGTTCCCAAGGCATGGTTTTTGCAGCTCAGTGCCCAAAACATCTGGATGTCCGTAATTCTTTGCTTTTTATTGTCTCGTAGTGTCCTAATCCTCATTGTCCACATTTTTATTACTCTAATTTTATTACTATTTTTTATATAACTATTTTATTACTAATAAACTTTTCAGATTTTGAAAACCAACTGATTGGTGTTTTTCACAATGATTCTCTGGGCTGCTCTGCCCCAGCCACACACAGACCCAGGGCTCCCTCTCCCTCAGTCACTCTAGCAACTTCCATTCACGATCTCTCCCTTGCAGGCAACATTTCTCTCTACAATAAGCCTCATAACTCTGCATTTCTGTGTTTTTGACAAGAAAAAGGGCGGGTTGGAGCTGTCCCTGTGTAAATCAGCTCATTAATGCTGTGTACCGAGGGCTTTGGTGCTGTGCAGCAGACAGGGAACACAGGCAGGGAACAAAGACAGATGTAGCTGAAATATCCCTGAGCGTGGAACCTGGGGACGGCTGGGATATCAAGGAGGATGACAGGGATGTGTTGGTAGGTGTAGGAGTGATCCTACAGCAAGAGGTGACCTTGACCCAGAAGATTTTTTCTTCTTCTTCTTTGTTTTTTTCGTTGCACCTCTCAGCAGCATCGGGGCGAGCATTGTGTTTTTTCAAAGGCAAGTTCCGGGCTCCAAAGAAAGGCATTGCTAAACGTTTATTACAACTTGCCTGGGGGGATGTGAAATACAGCAGGAAATCTCCCTCTCTCTGCCTCCCACTGCACCCTACCCTGAATTCGGCAGGAAAAGTCTTTTGAGTGATCTTAGCAGAATCAGAACAAGCATTTACTGCTCTTTAAGGACCCATAAACCACTTCAGTGGTTTGCTGGTTTATATCTGACTATCTCCTACATTAGCCATTTAAATTAAAACATTTATAATTAATTGAACAAATCATTTCCTCTTCCCCCCTCCCTGCCCCTTTGGGGACTGTAAGATTTCAGTACATTTTGGTCTCCTAAGCCTTTTCCTTGAGAGGGTTGGTTTTCCTGTGGGGTGGGAAGCAAGGGCAGGCACAGAGTGGTTTTTAACTGGGAAATCAATTGATAGGAAAGACAAATTAACACCCATTTTTTCAAAAAGGGAAATGAAAAGGGCACTGGGAGCCTGCCTGACAGCTGCCAAGGAATTCCACAGTGGAGAGGAGCAGGAGCAGGGCTCTGGCAGGGTGGGTCAGTGCCCTTGTGCTGGCTGGGCGTGGAGAGCAGTGTCCAGGCAAGCTGGGGGTGAGCAGAGGGACCAGAACCCAGGAGGGACATCACTGACACAAGACACACCATGCAAGGACTTCTCTGTGTGGGTGACACATGAGGTGACCGTGATGGGGCTCAGGAGCCAGCCCTGAGCATCCCAGGAATGGCCACTCTCAGCTGGGCAGCTGCAGAGGCGAGGGAGCTCTGGGGGATCCGTGGTCTTTGCAGAAAATACAGTTTATTTTGATGTCCTGGAAATGCCTTTGTCAGCAGATCTATTCTTTCATTGTGAAAAAGCCTATTAGCTTCTGCTTTCTACTTCTGTGGGAATTTATTCCTCCATCAGATGTGCAATATAAAAGTGCTTTCCTCTCGGAGATTGATACCGTGTGTGTGAAAAGCTCCGGGCCAGGCACTCCCTTCCCTCAGGAGGGATGAGGGATGGCTTGGAGAGCAAAGCACTGAGCAGCTCCACAAGATAAAATCTCAATTCCAAGGGCTGCTATGACATCCTGGTGACCTTGGGCTGCCCCCCAGGTACCTGTGCAGTGCAAAATGAGCTGGGCTTTCGTCCCTGGCCTGTCCTGGGGTCCAGCAGTGACCCCTCAAAAGAGCCCTGAACCCCCCAGGGGAACATGTAATGGGTGTGGGTATAAATAAATGTATTTGCTCTATGTAAAGACTAAATACTATGAGATAAGAAATCTGAATTTCAGCAGGAGAGCAGGGGCTGGGCAATGCTGGAACCTCACCCCCCCTTGTCGCACAGAGACCCCACCCAGGCCCCACACGCTGGTGCTGGGGAAGATTTACAGCCCCATCCATGGCCTCTCAGGAGAAGAGCAGGGACAAATCTGGGTGCCACACGCTCAGCTACCCCAGCTGGAGGGGAAGGGACAGAGGACAGGAGGCTGTGCCCAGCTGAGCTCCGAGCGGGCCTGCACAGGGCTGAGGTGCTGCTGTGACCTCAGCCCCAGCCAAGTGAAATCAGCCCCTTCTCTGAGCTCAGCCAGCTGATCAGGGGGTACCATCCCTCTGTTTGACGGGCTCAGTCCCCTCGTTTGCAGCCCAAGGAGCACCCACACCCCCTGAAGCACCCCCAGACACGCTGGGACTGCTCCGCTGTCACAGCAAGAACAGGAGGAGAAACTGCTCAGCTGGCTGGGAAATGAGCTCCACCAGCTGTGGAAGCTTCCCAGGGCACAGAATCCCAGCCTGAGGCCGGGTGGAGGGGGCCACACCTTCCTGCAAAGGGCTCTGGTGTCCCCCAGGCCAGGCAGTGCTGGCACTGCACCCCACAGCGGGCTGGGGTCACCTCCAGCAGTGCCAGCACCTGGGGACGGTCCTGCTGTGAGACAGATGCTGCTCACTTAGAGAGGTTTATTAAACCTTATCAAAAATCCAGCGGGAGACTGAACAGAGAAAATATCTCAGCGCTGGGAGCAGAGGATTTTTCCCACCATGTGCTCACCCACACAGGGGAGGTTTCACCTTTTAACCCTTTGGGCCCCCACAAAGTTCTGTCCATCGACTCCTCCTTCTCTGTCCAGGGGTGGAGATCACTTCCTGACATCCTGGCTGGAGCTGCTGCCACGGTAACGAGCCCGCCCTCCCAAATGTCCCAAACCCAGGGCACCCCTGATAACAACATAACGGGGTAAAACATCACTATTAATCTATAAACATATATACAATATATGAAATTAGAAATATATACAGTATATATATACAATAAATATACTAAAATATAGATAAAATATAAATATAAATAGTTTAATTTTTATAATGTTTATAATATAGAAATATAATTATATATAATAAATATAAAAATATATACTTATATCTAATTTATATAATATATAAAAATTATATAATTGCATAATATATAATTTATATTTATTTATATATTATATATTATATTATATATAATATATAAATTATACAATTATATATAATAACTATTAAAATATAATTGTATATTTATAAATATACATATATTTATAGATATTAAATATAGTATATATTTATATTAAAATAACAATATACATACATATATAACATATATAAATATATAAAAATATAATATATATAATATATATATTATATATACATTATATTTTCCTTTTAGTTGTGAGACTCAACCATGGCATTACTCATCTACCACACTGCTCTGCCCTTGGTACCCCCAAACTTGCTGGTGCCACCTGGTCCTGTCCCTTCCAGCCCTGTCCAACCAGAAGATGGTGCTGGTGTGGACATCAACGCCTCCCTTCCCTCCCCAGTGGAACTTCCACTCCTTCCACCCCTCTCTGCTGCCCATCTCCCCTCGCTGCCTGTCGGGGTCAGCTGGAGAGACCCCAGCAGTGTGAAAGTCCTTGTTCCCCTTGCCCGGCAGCTGAAGAAGAGGTCTGAAATGTGTGAAGTCGAGTTGTCAAGGTTGTTTATTTTTCCTTATCTATAACATTCTCTCTCTGACCTGCCGAGGTCTGGCTGGTACAGAAGCCATGGCAGTCTGCCCCGAGCCCTGGGCAGCTTCCACATTATTTACTCAAAATTACATGTGGTGTGTTTACAGATCTGTGCCAATGCCCATCACCTGTGTTAGACAGTGAATCTCTACCTGAAACCAATAGAAAAGTGTCACCATCACACCGAGACATGGAGGACAAGAAGAAGGGAAAGAAGGCCAGGACACACCCAGATTTTTCCATCTTGTACCCCTGAATTACATTCTAAAACCCCCAAAATTCTTCTTTTCCACCCCGTGTCAATTCACCCATTACACTGCTCAAACCCTTGTGGCTTGTAATTCCTCACACAGAGTTGGCAGTTTTTTCCACGGGCTAAAATGGAAGCCACAGGTGGTTTTGACTTCGTGCCAAGGTCCCCGAGCCCCCTGCCAGGGTCTGGGGACAGCCAGGGCAGCCAGAGGGATGTGCTGGACTCCGACAACTGCCCAGCTCAAGCCCCCGCACTCCAGAGCAGAGGCCTTGCAGAGCTCTGTCTTCCACAGAAGAAGTCAGGGTCAGATCAAAATAATAAATAATAAATAAATAAGTAAATAAATAATAATAACAATAATAGTCTGCCAGGGCCACTCCAGACCCTCATTGCCATGGCAACTGCCTGCTGGCAGCAATGCTGCCTCGCTGATGGGAAGTGTTTTCTTGGGACGGATGTGAACTCCTCCAACACAGCCCCAGTGTGAGGTGTCACTGCTCAGGGACAAGGAGAGAGAGGGTCACACCAGAGGGTGACAAGATCCAGCCCTGCCTGCTCTTCCATCCGTAATGTGGAGGGCCACGACCAGCAGCAGCCACAGCAGAGCGCTCCGTGACAGCCGTGACACCCACGAGTGACACTTCCTGGCACCGAGGCCTCTTTGAGGCCAAGTGACAGAATAAATTCTCACCAGCACACAGCCATCATGTTGATTTTAATTACCAGGAAAGGTCCCAAAGCACTGCAGGCTGTTGATGGATCTTGTTTGTCAGAACT
Source organism: Anomalospiza imberbis (assembly GCF_031753505.1). Taxonomy (NCBI): domain Eukaryota; kingdom Metazoa; phylum Chordata; class Aves; order Passeriformes; family Viduidae; genus Anomalospiza; species Anomalospiza imberbis. Next base: position 4,352,343 of record NC_089705.1, read on the forward strand.
CCTTGGGTTTTTTTTTTCCTGTCCTGGATGTTTTTTTTTTCTCCAAATAACCCTGCTGGAGATCCAAGCCCTGCAGGGACAGAGGAGTGGGCAGGGTGAGCCAATCCTGCACATCCCACCTGTGCTGCTGAGCCAGGACTTGGGATGGCTCTGGGGTGGGAAATGTGACAAAAATATTAAGTGGGAACTTCTCTCAGCTCTGCTTGTGTGAAACACAGGGTTCACATCAAACAAAAATAATAATTATTTAAAATCAAAGATTCCTGGGCTGAGCGTGTTCCTCTGAACTGTGGTGCCCTGGAGAAAAGGGTCAGGTCACTGCTGCCTTCTGCTTTATCCACCCACAATCATGTTTCATATGCTCCAGCTTTACACCAGGCACTCTCCATTTATCACCAAAACACCTTGCAGAGGGTTACCTGCCAGTTTCCTCCCTTAATCACTGCTGATATCATGAGGTGACAGTCAGCCTCGAAGGAGGGGGACGTTTTTGTCAGGAGGGCTTTTGCTGCTGCTGTGGCTTGCTCTCCATTTAACAGAGGTTTGGAGCTCGACTGAGATAAAGGAGATTTGGATGTGGAGGGGACAGGGGCATGTTTCCAGCCCTTCTCCTGCCCACAGCTCTGGCTAAGCCAGGAGAACACCTCCAGCCTCAGCCCCTTGAGCTGTACCAGAGTCATGCTCCATGGCAGGGCACTCTGTACCAGTCACAAAGCCAGGCACATCTCCTCAGAGCTGAAGCAAAAAAGGTGATGCAGAAATGCAAAGAGATCCCAAAAAGCCATCTGTCCCGGGAAAATGTGGCTGCTGGAACATCTGCTGCCTGTTGGGATTGAGCTCCTCCAAGGGGACGGGGAACTGGCCACATCCATGGCAGGTGGGTCCTTGCCAGGGGGTTTGGGGCGCAATCCTCAGCTAGTGCCATTCCTTTTGTTCCAGCAGGATGAGGAAGGCTCCTGCCCCAGCTCCCCTGTGTCCTGATGACCCCTGAGCCACGGACATCACCCCAAATGCCAGCCCCAGGATGGTTTTTGCTCCCCACACAGAACCAGCGAGGGCTGTGAGCTCCAGCCCACATTTACCCCTTTCCTGTGGCAGAGGGTGGGTGCCTGACACCCAGGCGACAGCCCTGCCTATAAATCATATTTTGCCCAGATTTAGAGGAGAAAGGAGCTATTATGAGAAATAGATCAGAAGTGACACAGCTCATTATTGCGAGGTGAGTCCGAGCTGCAGACAAGGGCAAAGTTAATAGAAAACGTATCCAATCCACAATGGTAACTTTAATTGTTAGCACTAATGAAGCCTATTTAGGATGGATTATGTATCTGGCACTTCAGATGCAGCCCTCAATTCATCTTCCCCATCACATGTCTCATCGCATCAGATCCAATGGCAGAAGGAGAGCTTTTCCCCTTCCACTGAACAACTGGGGTTGAAAAACAAATTCTGTGCCATCCATCAGCCCAGAGGCCCAGCTGGCCAGGGCAGGGACTTGTGGGGGCACTCACAGGGTTGAGTCCCCTCCTCAGCATGGCCAGGAGCTGCAGCATCGATGTCACAGGACCTGCTCGAGGTCCCCAGCTGCCCGTTGTCACCTCCCCTGCTCAATTTCCTGCTGCAGCAGCCCCCGAGGTGGCTGCTCAGGGTCCTGGAGGTGACAGGAGGCTGTGGCTCTGCCCTGGACCAGCCCCCTCCTCCCCAGCCTCCTCCCAGCCAGTTTCCCAGGCACACTTCTGAAATTAAGGACAAATTGTAATTACTTTTCTCGGTAACCAAACCTTTGGAGGAAAGGGCTGGTGATAGATTTCAGGCTTTATGGGAGCTGACAAAGAGCATTACTCACACTGCACGAGAGCTGGCACCTCGTCAGACAGGGAGGTCTGTGGTGACCATCCCCGGGGCACCAACAGACAGCAGGATTTTTTTTTTCCTTAATATGGGAATTAAGCACGTTGTCCTGACAAGTTCCCTGGGCTGTGCTGAGCCCTGGCACATCACCCCTCTTTGCCAAACTTTTGTTTGAAAGGTCACTGCTACCCAAATATTGCAGAGAAGTGAACTGCAGAGTCGCTATTGGACATGAAATGAGTACACAGAAGTCTGGTAAGTTCAAAAGAGAAAAAAGAGCCAATTTTATTTCTGACCTCACAATATATAGAATTCCAAAAGTGACAGTGGATTGGAGGATGGAATTGCCACCTCTCCAACCACACTGGTCAAACCAACAGTCCATCATTTCTCTCCTCCCACAAAGAAGAATGCAAAACAATCATTATTTACATGAACAGTGCGTGAGAAACTCCAGTAGAAATATGTAAACATCAGAAGGTATAGAAAACTTTTAAAAGAACTTTAAAACTGTCAAAAGAACTATAAAAGAGAACTTAACTCTTTTAAAAATCAGGGCAACATCACAGAACAGGAATTTGGTGCTGAGCTTCTCGTGGGCACAGGGCTCTGCTGGGTACTGCCAACCCCACCCAGCCACAGGAGCTGCTCCGAGGTCAGGCATTTCCCAGGGAGTCCCAGGAATCAGCAGCAAGATTCTCCAGGATGTGGACAAAGAAAAACTCATTCCAAAGGGTGAGAGCAGCCTCTCCAGCTCCTATTTCCTCCTGTGTCTGCACCAGCCCATGGAGTGCCAGCAGCTCCTGTTTAGTCTGGCCTCAGCTGGATGCAGTCCTGATCACGAGTGTGTCAGGAGTTAATGCCTGCTGCAGCCTCCCCCGAGCAGGGAGCCGTCATCACCCCTCAAATGGGATCATTCTCCCTTTTGTCCCCATTTTCCCTCCTCTGCAGTGCTGCACAAATGGGCAGCGAGTGCCTTCTCAGTGCACTGGGGATTTTCTGCAAGGCAAACCAGAGGAATTAATCGTGGCAATGATGACTCCAGTGCTCGGGTGGGTTCCACATGGCAGCTGGCACCAGGAAATGGGGGCTGGCAGCCCCCAGGGACCCCCACATCACCCCCCTTCCTGTATGAGCATTGGAGAAGGTGCATTGAACCTCCCATGTTGTGTCCTCCAGCTTTCTTCACACTGAAAACTTTAATTAAGTGACAGATGGGAGCCACAGAAAGTTGAGATGGATGGATCTATCTCATCTTCCACCCGTGGTATCCATCATACCACTGGATTTTGTGCCTGTGCCCCTTTAAATAAGGCTCCTTGCTTTGCACTGGGGAGGGAAAAGAAAAAAAATCGATTAAAAAGAAAAGGAGGTGAGGGGGAAAAAGGATAATTATGTCCCACAAAAATTAAGGGAAAGAAAAATGATGTAAAAAAATCCCTTCTCATATAAAAAGGGTATTTTATAATAGACCTTTAAAGCTTTCCATCAAGTGAAACCAACACATTTACTCGAAGTGTTAAAGAGGAGCCTTCAATCAATCAGAGAAGTTCATTTTTACTCTGTAATGAATTCAGTTGACCTTCGTGTTGCAAAGATACAGCAGTTGAGGCAGGGGGGAGGCTCTGACAACCCCCTTATCCCAGCAGGTGTGTGGCTGCCAGGGCCAGCCCAGTCCCCTTGGGGCCTGGGAGCTGCAGCCCTGCTCTGGGGCTCTGGAATTTTGGGATGTGGCACTTGGGGAAGTGTGGATTTCTCTCGGGGTTCTGAAGGTCAGGGTGAACCTGAGAGATCATAGAGTCTTTTTTCCCCTAGCCCGACACAGCCAAGGAAGGAGCCTGGAATGCTTCTGATTGTGCTTTCAAGGTTGTTTATTTCTTCTTATCTAAACATTCTTTCTCTGACCTGCTGAGCTCTGGCTAGCAAGGAAGGAGGCCATGGCCACCTTCCCTTGAGCCTTGGGCAGCTCCCACCTTATATACTCAAAGCTAGGTGTGTATGTTTACAATTTCTTCACCAATTCCCATCACCTATGTTAGGCAGTGAATGTCTACCTTAAACCATCACCAGCACAGCAACACACAATCACATGATGGTGACACATGTGTCACCATCACACCAACACATGGAGGACAAGAAAAAGGAGAAGAAGGTCAGGACACACCCAAATTCCTCCACCTTGTACCCCCTTGAACCCCATTCTAAAAATCCCAAAATTCTACTTTTTCACCCTGTGTTAATTCAACTACCACACTACTCAAACCCTTGTGGCTTGTAATTCTGCATACAAAGCTGGCAGTTTTTTCCACGGGCTAAAATCGAAGCCGCAAATGTTTTTGACTTCATGCCAGGGTCTCCGAAAGCCTTGCCAGGCTCTGGAGACAGCCAGGGCAGCCAGAGGGATGTGCTGGACTCTGACAGGGAAGGGGACATCACTGGGAGGATGACACTTCTGTGTGAAATCCTGAGCTGAAACCTCTGCTCTCAAAGCAATTATTGGCAACTAATGGGAGCTGGGAAATCTCCTCTCCCTTCCCACTGATGGAAATCCCACCTTGTCCCCAGAAGTTGCACATGGAAGAGCAGTCACTTGCTAACCCACGGAAATCAGAGTTTGTGGCTCGAGATTCCCCGCCCACGAATATTTTGGAGGCACTGGAAGGTCACACAGACATGGAGCCACAGGGATTTTGGGACATGGCTTAGGGCGGGAAGTACCCCAGCCCTGTGGGGTTTTTGGGGGCACAGGTCCACCTCTCCTGCACCTACAGGGTGTGAGAAGAGCCCCTGTGCCCTGTTTTCAACACCAGGTCCCTGAATCCCCCAGTGACACTGAACAGTCCCAACCCCACCATCAGCCACTGGTCCCAGTCCCAGGGTGGTTCTGGGAGGTGCAGCAGCCCCAACACCCCCCAACTCTGCTGCTCCAGGGGCGAGCTGCAGCCCTCAGCCTTTGCTCTCATCTCCTGCATAAGTACTGATAAAAGAGTGGCTAAAAATACAGAAAAAGCATTTATTTCTGAGGGAAGAATCCCTTGAATTGCACCCCGGCTAATTAACATTTATCCAAAGTGCACTCATCACAAACATACATTAACCTTTGAGGCATCTACAAGAGCAATTGGAAAATATATAATGAGAGTGGAGAGAACCCAGAGCACGAGACCTCCCCTCTGAAAATGCCACCCTGGCCTCCTCCTGGATGCATTTTCAAGCAGTTTCCCCTCAATTCCTGGTTTTTCAGTGCTCCCCAAGTAGGTCCTTGACACCCCTGAGCTCCCCCCTCCCTGCTCAGAGCCAGGGGAATCACCCACCCGTCTTCCCCCCTCTCCTGCTCCTCCACTGGGGACCAGGGATCAGTTCCTGTGGTAAGCCCAGAGAAAAATGAGGGATTTTGTCCAAGATTTAAATTAAACCAGCAATCGATATCGCTCCTGAAAGCGGAGAAGAGCAGCCATGGTGCTGAGATGTCCTTAATGATTCCAGTCAAAGTCATTAGCAAAGTTACTTCCTTGGCTTTTATTTTATTTATTTTATTTTATTTTATTTTATTTTATTTTATTTTATTTTATTTTATTTTATTTTATTTTAAATTGGGAAGGTGAGAGAGCCCCTCATGCTCAAGGAAAGGCAGAGAAACATTAAAGGCAACTGGGGAGCACTGGAGAGATAAAATGCGGAGTTGGTCTCCATGTGCCAGCTGGGCTGGGAGGGGGAAAGGAAGACTTCAGAAAAAAATTCTGCATTTCTTGTCCCACTTACCCCATGTGGAGAGGAAATGAGTGAGTGGCCACTGTCTTGAAAATGAAATTAATGAGGATCAACCCTCAGCCTCCTCTTAGATTTATTTGATGCATTTTAGAGATGTTTTTACACGTTAGTATATGTAAATGATACATAAAACATAGTCTCTTTATATATTACATCTTTCTAAAGAATACAAAATAGCATGTTAACTAGAAATATAAATATACTTATATCTATAAGTATATAGATATAACTATATATAATGTATATAATATATAACATATATAGAATATATATCTATATATTTAAATATATATAAATAAAATATAATGTACCTATAAATTGCACATATTTATTTAAAATATTTTTATAAAATAGTTATTCAATAATACAGTTATTTAATAACACTACTGTTATTTAATACCATTATTCAATATTTAATTTAAATATTTATTAATACAGTTATTTAATAATATACTTATGCAGAATATATTCACTTAATAATATATTTTTATATAACATGTTTTATATTATCTATTTTATACCTACATTTGTATATTATAGATATCATTATGTATAATGCACAAATATATAATATATAATATATAATATATAATATATAATATATAATTAATATATAATATATAATATATAATATATAACGTATAATATATAATACATAATATATAATATACAATATATTGTATATTATATATTATATATTATATATTATATATTATATATTACATAACATATAATACAGAATACAGAATACAGAATTTGCTATATGTTATATATATTATAGATAATATATATTATATACATTATAGATAATATTATATATCACAGATATTATATTATTTAGATTTTTTATCTCATAGTATTTAGTCTTTACATATAGCAATACACATATTTATACCCACACCCATTATGTGTCCCCTTGGGGGGTTCAGGGCTTTTTGAGGGGTCACTGCTGGACCCCAGGACAGGCCAGCGCTGTGCCCAGGGTACCCCAACACCTCATCCTGCCCCTGAGCCCAGGTGGGGCTGGGGAAGGAGAGGCAGGGAAGGATTCACCCAACCCAGGTTTGCTCAGCACTTGGATTCCAGTGGGATGCAAATCCCCAAAATCCTCCCTGGGCCAACAAAACCCATTGGAGCGGGAGTGGGAAGGAGCTGGGGCGTGAGACTTCCCACAGAAAAATCCTGGGGTGGCTGCGCTTCCCGGGAGTTGGGCTGGGATCCTGCACGGCCGCAGCAATCACCGATCATTTCAGCGGGCCTGCGTGGCACAGAGGGAAGATTTAGATGTTCTAATTACTCCTGCGAATACCAGGGGTGCTGCTGATGAGGGAGGCAGGCACATGCACATCCACACACACACTCGGAGCCAATTAGGGAGGAAAAACAACAGCAAGGAGCCTGAAGGCTCACAGAGATTCACAACCAAGAAAAAAGAGGGCTAAGCTGTAAGTCTGGCTGTAAACAGAGACCACGGACAAGCTGGGAGGGTTCTGATGGTCAGTGCCCCAGAGTTCTGATGGTCAGTGGCTAGAGTTGTGATGGTCAGAGCCACAGAGTTGTGATGGTGAGTGCCCAAAGGTCGATGGTCAGTGCCCACAGTTCTGATGGTCAATGCCCACAGTTCTGATGGTCAGTGCCCAAAGTTCCGATGGTCAGTAGCAGGGTTCTGATGGTCAGTGCCCAAAGTTCCGATGGTCAGTGCCCAAAGGTCGATGGTCAGTGCCCAAAGGTCGATGGTCAGTGCCCCACAGTTCTGATGGTCAGTAGCAGGGTTCTGATGGTCAGTGCCCAAAGTTCTGATGGTGACTGCCCAAAGGTCGATGGTCAGTGCCCACAGTTCTGATGGTCAATGCCCACAGTTCTGATGGTCAGTGACCACAGTTCCGATGGTCAGTGCCCAGAGGTCGATGGTCAGTGCCCAAAGGTCGATGGTCAGTGCCCCACAGTTCTGATGGTCAGTGACCACAGTTGTGATGGTCAGTGCCCAAAGGTCGATGGTCAGTGCCCCACAGTTCTGATGGTCAGTGCCCAAAGGTCGATGGTCAGTGCCCAAAGGTCGATGGTCAGTGACCTCAGTTGTGATGGTCAGTGCCCAAAGGTCGATGGTCAGTGCCCACAGTTCTGATGGTCAGTGCCCAAAGGTCGATGGTCAGTGCCCAAAGGTCGATGGTCAGTGCCCACAGTTGTGATGGTCAGTGCCCACAGTTCTGATGGTCAGTGCCAGCAGCAAAGCCCAGCACAGGCCAGAGGAGGATTCAAGCCATCAGCCCCAAAGATACTTCAGCCCATTGTCACCAGCCTGTACCCCCAGGGCCTGGCATTGGCACCATTTCCAGAATGGGATCCCTGTGGCAAATCCAGGGATTCAGCCCCTCTCACCTGCTCGTTTGAGCCTGAAACTCATGGATGGGCTCAACAGGATCCAGGTGCCTCTTTCTGAAGAAAGAATTCTGAATTCTGGGGATTTTGGAAGGAATTTTGAATGAGTAAACGCACACCAGATCCTCCAGCCCTGGTAGCTCAGCTTCTCCTCTGCACAGCCCCAAGAGCTCAGCAGGCAGCACTGGGAGGGGGCTGAACCACCCAAAAATGTACCTGGGGACCTTGACAGCTCCATTCCAAACCCTTTTGGTGGGATTTTGTGTGGTTCTTTGCCCCTCTTTTCCCAAGAGCTTTCCCCACACCTTCCCTGGATATTCCACAGCCTAGGCCCTCCTGCCCAAAGAATCTGTGAGCACAGCAGAGAAAAATCTCCCTGCAGCAGCCCTGGTTAGAGCTCTGAGCTGGAAATCAGCTGGAAAGCAGCTGGAAGGGCTGATTCCATCACACCCTTCTGTCCTGACCAGTCTGAAACTCACGTATGGGCTCGACAGGATACAGGTGCCTCTTTCTGTCCTCTCCTTCAGTCTCTGTTGGCAGCCATCCCCTGCAGGGACATGGAATAAAGAACTTCAGGCTGCAAAACCAAAGAGGGCTTCCATCCTGGCTGGAAGTGTGGGAATTCCCCAGGAAATACAACAGCAGAGGTGCTGTGAGCAGGGAGGGGCTGCATGGAGTGAACTCTGTAAGGGGAGACCCAGCAGTGATGGGAAGGGGGATCTGGCTGGCCAAAAAGTGCAGGCAGCAGCATTTTAATTTTTTTAATTATTATTATTTTTTTTAGCCTGGAGATGCAGTGCTATTATCAATGCTATCACCCGTGTTATTTATCACAGCAAGTGGCATTAATATTACCACACTTATTAATACATGAAGCTGTAGCGTTTTTACTAAACCAGCTACAAAACTGAGTTTCTATTAATGCTGACATGAATATATTAATAATACATTAGCACTGGTTTGTTTTGTGGCTTCCACTTCCCTGAAATAATTTTTTGCTTTAACTCTTAATCCTGCTTGCTCAATATTTTGGCAAGGAATGGGTCTAATCAGTAATCACAGAATCACAAAATCACTGAAGTTGGAAAAGACCTCTGAGAGCATCCAGTGCAAGCTGTGCCCGATCCCCACCTTGTCACTGAGTGCCACCTCCAGACCTTCCTTGGACACCTCCAGGGATGGGCACTCCAAACCTCCCTGGGCAGTTCCAAGGCCTGAGCACCCTTTCCAAGGAGAAATTCCTGCTGCTGTCCTCCCTGAGCCTCCCCTGGCCCAGGCTGAAGCCGTTTCCTCTCCTCCTGTCCCTGTTCCCTGGGAGCAGAGCCCAACCCCCCTGGCTGTCCCCTCCTGTCAGGGAGTTGTGGACAGGACCCATTTTTGTTGGATACCAAACAAGGATGTGGAACAGCTTCAGTGCTGGAAGAAGAACTGGCTTTTCAGAGCACATTTCAGAGGGTTACCCCAAAACAGAGGCTGTGGGTGCTGCCTTGGGGGGCTGCCACCACTTCACCCTGGGGTCTGGGTGTGCCCTGGGCATAGCACCCACACCAAAGCCGCGTGGACCCCTCCACCACAGCAGCCTGGCACTGTGCTCTGTGAGCAGAGCCTCATCAATCCTGGCAGAGGGTAAGTGACGTTCTGCTGGGCTTTCTCCCAAATCACACGCATTCCTCACGCTGAAATCCTACCCTGTCTTGGCTGCAGAGCTGCAGAACCAAGCAGGCACAGCTCCATGGGCTTGTGCAGGAGGAAGGCAGCGTGACAGAAGAAATGAGGCACTGCTGGGCTCTCAGGGAACCTCAACATTTCTGTGCAGGCAAAGTCAGGCATGATTGAGTTGGAAGTTACCTAAGGATGATCTGGACCTTTTGAAGAGCACGAGCCATTCATCCTGGACATGAGGAAGGATTTCTTCATGGAATGGGCTGTCAGGCACTGGAAGGAGCTGCCCAGGGAGGTTTGGAGTCCCCATCCCTGGACGTGTCCAAGGAAGGACTGGATGTGGCACTCAGTGCTCTGGGCTGGGTGAGGACAAGGTGGGGGTGACAATGCCAAGGTTGGACTCAATAATCTTGGAGATCCATGGCAGAGCAGCTAGGTGACATCACCTGCCCTCCAGCTGCTGCTCTGCTCCTCTGAGATGGTCACCAAAGCCTCCCTGCACCAGCTGCAGGCCAGCAAGAAACTCCCTGTGCAGTTTAGTCTTCAGCCTAAAAGGAGGCAGAAATCAGCTGCACTGGCTCAGTCCCACTGGATTTAACTCTAAAAAGCAGAGTTGCCACAGTCTCACATGGAGAAAGAGTCTGTGAGAGCTGAGGATACTCCAGCCCCTGGAACCAAGTGATGGTGGAAAAATCTCAGCTTTGGTTTTGCAGTGATGTTTCCCTGTGTGGATGAATGCTGGGAAGTCTGGAAGATTTCACAAGCAGAGGACAAACACAAAGATCAGGATTTCCTTTGTCAGTGATATCCTCAATTACTGATTTATTTGGGAGGGTCTGCAATGGATAAGGGCTGCTGGCCAAGGAAGTTACAGACAGGGAGAAGTGAGGGAAAAGGACTTTGGAGTGCAGGAAGTGGCCTGTCTGAAATGCTGATTTAGCTCGTGCCTCACAGCAATACAGGGAACCTCCTGCTCCCCTCTTCTATTTAAAAAACTGCTTCTTGAAACAGATAAATACATAATGGAGAAACTTTTCATTTCCTCTGTGGTCAGGGGCAAATATCTGCATTCACAGAGATAAGAATTTGATGTTGTGGAGAAATGCAGACTCCTGCTGTCCAGAAAGGAGACATTAATGCAAATTCCTGCCAGCTTCCACGTCTAACAAAAGTATCAGTGCTTTCATCTTGTCCCAGAGAGTTCTCCCATCAAACCTCAACGCAGAGAGATTTGATGACCTTCTGCCCTGGTGGGAGGAGGGGAGGGAGGGAGGGAAGGAGGGATGGATGGAGGGATGGATGGATGGATGGATGGATGGATGGATGGATGGATGGGGGATGGGGGATGGATGGATGGATGGATGGGATTGGGGGTGTCAGCACTACCCTGCCCACCCCAGCCCTCAGCCCTGCTGCTCGTGCTGCCAGGGTCCCAAATCCAGGCTGGGCTAATCCCAACCCCAATCCCAACACTGCTCTGGGTGCTTTATGAGGTGAAATTCACAATTTAACCATTCCAGAACTCAGGAGCTGGACTTAGATGATCCTTGTGGGCCCCATGTGCAGATGTTGCTCCTTGAAATATTGGGTGGGGCTGGAAAACCAGGGTTGGATCAGCTGAGAAGGACAGACAGACTCCACTGCCCAGAGCAGGGCAGACACGGGGCTGCCCCTCCACCTCCAGCATCAGCTCCATCGTGCTGCTCCCTTTTCCTCTGCCAAGAAAATAGCACCTGTTTAGGAAGGCCTTTAAAGTTACCTGGCAGCAAACTCAAACCAAGAAGAAAGCAAAATCCTCAGATCTTAAATATAAACGATCAAAAACCCTCCTAAAAAAAAAATATAATTCTGAAAAATTAAAGAAAAAAATCGAAAAGTACACAGCTGACTTTTAACCTTGATGCTCTAAAGTCCACGAAGAAACCTCTGTTGCTATTGACTTCCATGGAAAACGCTCTGATATGCTCCGGATGGGTGGCAGGATGAAACATGAGGATCCAGGCGGGGATCGCGACCCTGCGGCCTCCCACGTTCCACCCATGCCCTGTCAACGCCAGCGGAGTGGGAGCTTCTTTGAAATTCATTTTGGTCTCAAACAAGGCCGGACACAGGATGCTCCTTACCGTGGTTTCTTTGAATCCAAGTTTTTTTGCAGCTGGAGCTGGGGATGGGCAGAGGAGGAGATGTGGCTGCTGCAGCCGGCGGAGCTCCCTGGGCTCCGGCTGCCGGAGCTGGCCGAGTGTAGATACTGCAAGTTCCCCAAAAACCCTCACTTATCTGGCTGGGGAGGAAGTGCTGCCTTAAATGCTGTGTGTTCAAACAGCAAACACTCTGAGTCTGAGTCTCTGAAGGGCTCTGCACACAACACAGTCTTGTTTTTAATTTTGGGGGTTTTCCCTCCCCCTGCCATAAAAACATCCTCTATCATTATTCTTTTAGGATTTTCTTTCCTCGGTGCAGACACACATTTTCTTCTTTCTTTCTCTCCTCTGGCTGTGCTGTTGCCAAGGCTTGGAGCTTTAGGCTGTGTTTTCACAAGGATTTTAGAGGAGGAAAAGAATTCCACTGCTGTAAAACCACCAGGGTTAAAACCCCAATTTCCTTCCCAGCTTCAACACTGGATAAGAGGAGAATCCAGTCATTATTGACTTGCAAAAGTTTATGTTGAGAATGGCTAGAGCTGAGAGGGGATTGAACCCTGGAGCTCCAGTGAAACCCACTTTCACTCCCTTCCGTTGGTTCCAGACACTGGGAATGACCTATACTCCTGCACTGAGTGAGCTGGAAATAAGGACTGACCCTCCTTTACTTGACTAAATTAAAGATAATATCTGAAAATGTCAAAACTTGCATCAAAATGAATGAGACCTAGATGCCAAAATAGCTTTGTGTATGTGGCCCTTTAGGTCTTTATCTTGATTCAATATTCTTGGGAAGTCAGTGTGGAGTGAAGGATGGGTTTTCATCTCAGATTTTGCTGACTAAAAGTCATGGGCTGTAGGTAAATCTCACCTGGTAATATCTTACCTGTCAGAGCCCCTTCAAAACCCTGAGTAGCACAAACATCCATCAGGGCTGACACATTAATTCAAACAGTCTTATTTTCACATCATTTAAGGCCTTTCTTCCCACTTTTGTTTTGCAATTGGAAATATTTTCGAGGCATAACACAACCACCATCCTCTCACTGCTGCCTGCAACCACAGGGCCCACAGGGACTGTTTGCATTCCAGTCAGAATTCACCATTTGAAGGGGGTTAGATTTAATCCCATTCAAATATGCATTTTGCTTAGGAGAAAAGGAAAAATAGCATTCTCTTGCTGAGACCAATCGAGCCCAGGTGATGCTGAGGGTGGTGGGGAGTTTCTTTGCACTTCATCCCATCTGCAGGAGGAGGTCACAGGAGCTGGGAGCTCTGGGCACAACCTCAGCTGCCAAGTGGGATTGATGCATCCATTGGGCAGAGAGGTTCATCACCAGATCATCCCAGTGGAGAGGGGACTGGGGAGAGGCAGGATCTGCTTGGCACTGGAAGGAGATTTGCTCTTGAGGCTCATGAAACCTACAAGAACCTCAGTGGCCAACCTGACAAGCCCCAAACATTCTGGGTGGTCCTGCTGGGTCCCAGCAAGGTTTGTGTAGGTGACAAGGGACTTTTGTCCCTCCAGTGGGAGCAGAGAGGATGCCAAGGCTCGGGGCTGGGGGTGAGCAGAGAGGGAGAGGCCGGTGCTGTTCATGAATCCTAGTTTGGGTTGGAAGGGATCTTAAAGTCATTCCAGCCCCTTTCCATGGGCAAGGTCAGCTGCTGCTTCCAGGCAGAGACAATTTCCTGACTGTCACTGCAAGGCTGTGCCCACGGGGATGCCCCTCCCAGCAGCACTACCTGCCAGGACACAGCACTGCTCCCCCAAAATCGCAGAGCAGGGGCACCACAAACCTCAGCACAGGGGGCAAACGCTGCCTCTGGAGTCACTCATCCTCTTCTTTGCCAGGTTGAATTCAGTTTTCCTCATTTTCAGCCAGATTTGGAATACCTAAAAACCAAATTGCCTTTGAGGATCTCCCAAGCTTCAGGTAAAGAGACACAAAACAGGTCCCAGATAGAAAATCAGGGATTGGCTATACAAAAAGCTGCTTTGCTCATGGGGAGAAGACCTGAGGCTCCAAGAGGGGTGGGCTGAGTTTTTCTCATTCTGTTCTTGCTGCAGCTTGGGAAAGTCCTGCTCTGGAGCTGCTACATTGCCCCCGAGCAGAGGGAGAGACTGACACCAGCCAGGGAGTCTGATCCAGCTGGTTTATGACAGGCAGAAAAGTCAAATTGCTGAAAATGAAATCTGGAAGTTAAAAAATGGAGACATACCCAATGAAAAATGAAGCATTTATTTTCCTAACATCGATTTTTTCATCACTTTAAAAAATGTTCATTTTGAACACTTTCTTTCTCCCATCAGTAAAAAGAAATAAAATCACACTACATAATAAACATTTCCCTGCTAAAAAAGTTGATTTTGATGCAGCTCCATAGTTCATTTGTTCAGCAGTAACTGCTCTGCTGGATATTTGGAGGAACATTTAGGGATGAAATTTAAGGAAAAATAGTTTGCTGAGATTTTTCTTCTCCTGGGTCATATCCAGTGTGTATTTAGGGAAGGAGCAGCACCAATTTGCTTTAATGGAAAGTCAGCATTCCTCTTCCAAGCAAGCCAACCAGCTGGATGTGGGCATTGCTGCATCCCCTCATCCCCCAGGATCAGACACGACCCAGAGCTGCCCTGCTCACACCAGCTACAAACGACCTCCCGGCCAAAACTGCACTAATTATAAAATTAACTTAAACAAGCATAAAATGAAGTCTATGGAGCTGAACTGTTGGACAAACAGGAGATGGAATTAAGTCCCAGGCAATGCACTGGGGGAAGATTGGGATTGTTCAACCGGGAGAAGAGAAAGCTCAGGGGGACAAAATTGTGGCTCCTAAAGGAGCTACAAGAGAGATGGAGTGTGACTATTTACAAGGGATGGAGTGACAGGACAAGGGAAATGGCTTCAAACTGGAAAAGTGGAGATTTGAGTGGGATGTTGGGAAGAAATTCTTCTCTTTCAGGGTGGGCAGGCCCTGGCACAGGTTGCCCAGAGAGGCTGTGGCTGCCCCTGGATCCCTTGGAGTGTCCAAGGCCAGGCTGGACAGGGTTTGGAGCAGCCTGGGATAGTGGAAAGTGTCCCAGCCCATGGCAGGGGGTGGGACTGGAGGAGCTTTAAGGTCCCTTCCAACCCAAACCAGTCTGGGATTCTTGGAAGATGAGCTACCTTGTGCCCACACACATCCAGTGTGCGGAAATTCCCTGGGCGTGACTCAGTTTCTCCTTGGCCATGAACCAACCTGAGCCACTTCCCAAGGGCTGAAGGCAGTGGAAAAGCCAGAGCAGAGAGGTCCCTACAGGCAGGGGAAGTGTCTCCTGTCCAGCCCCACTCCCATTCCCGCTCCTGGAAGGGACAAACACAGCCCTGCAAACAGACACTTGATTAAGGGTTCTTAGCTCCTACATTGATATTGAATACAAAGCTTTTTTTTTTTTTTTTGGTCCTAAGTAGCAGAAAGGAGCTCTCGGATCCACTCCCTTCCTCATCCCTTTGTGTGATCAATCATGGCAGCATTATTCTGCCCTCAAACGCTTCCAATGAGAGGGCATATCAAAGTGGGGTTTCCTGGGTGAGCTTTAAAATGTCTTGTGGTTTCTCAGCCCATTTTCTTCTCTTTGTGTGGTGCATCTCCCTCCCTCCTCTTCTTTTCTTCACTCCAAGAAGGCTGTGATTTCTTTTTGAGCAAAGAAGTGTTGTTTTTTTTTTTTTTTTCCCCCTTCTTGGTTCTGCTGCTGCTTTCTCAGTGATTCCTCCTTCCTCTCCCAGGCCCCTGAAGCAGCATGAAGGATGAAATTCTGGAGAGTTTCAGGCATCATGGGGTCCTTCCCATGGGCTGTGGATGGCAGTGGGTTGAAGGAAGGGCTGACACAGACTGAGGTGAACAACTCCTTCCAGGGACATCCATGGGCAGGAACTGGGGAAATCAGCTGGGAGGCAGTGGCAGCAGCTCCCTGGCTCTGCACTGGTGGCAGAAGGGCTGGAGCTCCCAGGTGAGCCCACACAAACACTGAATGTCTCCAGACAGGAGACTCCTCATCCTCCCTGGGCAGCCTTTCTAGGGCTCTGACACCCTGATGGAAGGAAGCTGTCCCTCAGTTCCTCCTGCTCCTCCACCAGCTCTGCCACACCCTGTCTCCCAGCACAGCAGGGCTGTGACCTCCAGCAGCTCCTCCAAAGCAGTTAAACACCGATTTCTGAGCCCAGTGTCACAAGCACCTCACCCTCAGTAACCCCAGCAGTAAATCTAGGTTCAGGGCACAGTCTTCAGTGAGGATAATTTATTCTGGCAGTGATTAAATGATCTTAACAATTTTCCAGACAGTCATCATAGATCCAAGTGTGTTTATGATGAGGTGCAGGAAGAAAAAGCAATTTTTTTAGTCTGTTTTTATCAGGATGGGCCCAGAGTTGTTAAGAGAAGAAAAGTCAGCTCCAAAAAGCCAGAGCTGCTTGATTACAACAGGCACCACGAGTGGGCTTCCTCCAGCACAGCAAAAGACTTTCAAAGGGCATGAATCAAAAACTGCAGCAGCGTGAAATTTGACCAAAGCAAGTCAAATGAGGTGTCCAAAGCCCTGGGCACGAGGGGCTTTCTTTAATAGCTTTGGTGACCTTTAGGGGTGGCAACCTCTCATGAAATGAGAATTTCTCTGTTTGCATGGCTTCTCTGTAGGTAAGCCGTGTGTGTAAGCTGGGAGAAAGGGAATAAGGGAGTGCTAGGGATGGGAATCAAGCTTTGAACGAGAACAACTGGGAGAGCTGGAGTGCCATGAACACACATCAGCTGGAAGAGCTCATGGCCTTAAACCACCCTGCAGGTCCTGTGTGGCCTTGGGAAGTCAGAGTGAGGGTGGAGGTGGTGGTGAAGGAGGAGGAGGATGGCAGCAGAGTTGAAGTCTTTGGAACACCCCATTCCTAAGGTGCCAAGATCCAGCTCTGCTCCTGCTCTCAGCGCCTTTGGAATTGATTCAACACCATCACCAAAGCCTCAGGGCTCTGCTTTTCCAAGCCTGGTGCTGTCACATGGACACATCAGACACCAAAAACTCCATGTGCAAGAGAAGCTTTGGTGTCCCATCCCCAGGAACAAAGCCCTGTTGAACAAACCCGCACACCCCGTGGAAGCTCGTCTTTGCCGGAGCGCTCCCAGCCAGCTCTGGGAGTGCAAAAGCACTTTGCAAATCCACACCTCATCTTCTATTCCATTTAAATGATCTACCATCTTTAGCGGGGCTGAGCCTCTCCAGAGCCTGTATCCAAGGCAACGAGAGCTACCAGGGAAAAAATGGATCCAAGAAGTTATTAAAATCACAATATCCTTTCTGAGCAAGGTAGAGATAATGAGCGTGTTCCGCCGGCTCTGGCACCATGGGCTGTCTCCCAGCTCCTGCTAGGTGCAGCTCCTGGCTGCTGACCAAACTCCAGCTTGAAGGAGGCATTTAAGATCCTAAAGTCACTGGGCAGCAGGTCCACACCTCCAAACCTCAGCCCAAACCCAGACAGCCCCCGAATTTATTCACTGCCTGAGGAATCGCTCTCCGGTGCGGGACAGCAGCGTCAGGAAGGGGCCTGGATTTCAAATTTATGGTTATTTGGGGAATTTTAAGATGCTGGGGAATCAGTAGGTTGCAAAGAGGAAAATGAAATACCGCCCTGTGGCACCTCAGATCAGTGAGCCACAGATGAGGCTGGGACTCCAGGATTGCTCCCAGGTCCATTCCTTGGCATGTGCTTCCCTTTTCCACCCTGCAAGAGCGAGCACGGAATGTGATGAGACCAGACGCCGATGCTCCTGATGCTTCTGATCCCAGAAACGCCCCAGACTGGGGAGCCTTTGCTGGGAGAGGCGAGGGGCCCTGGCTGGCAGCCTCTGTGTGCTGCATCCCGGCTCCAGGGCTGTGCTGCAGGAATGAATCACCTCGGTGTGCGCTGCCAAGTGCGTTTCTAAATCCCGGGATTAGCGGAACATGTTCAAACGCCGGCGCTCCGCGTGCACCTGGCACAGGGCAGCACCTCCCGGAGACAGCGATCGCGGTGTAAATTTGTTTTGGAGCCTCAGGACCCTGGAGCCTCTGGTTCCATCCCAGAAACTCCCGTGGGAGTTGAAGACAAGCTCCCGCTGATTTTACAATGAAGGGCAGCTTTGCCTTGCAAGCTCAAAGGCAAAATCTGGGATTATCTTTCCTCCCCACCTCTCCAGAGTGACGCGCCACGTTAAAGATTTGATTTGCAAAGAGATTGTGCAAACATTCCCCTTTATCCATCCTCTGTTTGAGCTCAGAGATTTTAAAGCAAAATGCTGATCTCTCCTGGGATTTACACTGAAACCAACAGAGTCGGCTGAGCATCAGTTCCATAAACTGCATCCACATTTGCTAAAAAAGGGACTGGATTCTCCTCAAAATAAGCCCAGGAGCAGCCAGAGAGTGGAGGTGACCATTGGAAGGGCTGCCAGTGCCTCCAGCAAACCCACAGCAAGCCTTAGTGCTGAATTCCCAAGAATAAAGAGACCTTTTGCATGCTGAATTTTGCCACAAATATTTACAGAGTTGCAGTGAGCAGGTTCCAAACAGACCCAGGTAATTAATAGGCAATTAATGCCTGGTATTAATGTGCAGGCTGACACCTAAGCCACCGCCCTAGGCAAACCACCTCCACCTAAGGCACCTTCCGCATCTGCATTTCCTGGCTCCACCGAGGGCACCAGAGCAATTTGTACCAGCACCACTGCATCTGCACACAGTCTGTCTTGTATAATTACAGCAGCAAAACAACTGGAACACTTTATGCTATTCCTCAGCTTGCAAAATTCTACCAGGATTGCTTTTAATATGATGATCAACCAGAATTCACAGCCTCAATCACTGAATCGTTAATTCAGTGGTTTTTAGTGTATTTTTCAAATGAAATGTTCAGCAAAGAGTATTAATTCATCCTTCATTGCTTTCTAGCTGTAAAAATAATCAAATTAAATTCCACTCTCAAATTCAAACAAGACTTTAGAGGCAGAGACAGTCAAAACAAGCGTACGAGAACAGCACAAATGTTCACGGCGTTTGCCCACCCATCTCAGATCAAAACTCCAGGCTTTGATCACTGGGTTAGTTTGGCAAATCCTGCTGGAATAATAGGAGCAAAACCGCCTCATTAGAAAAGTTTGGACCTTTTTCCTTGTTTTCCCCTCACTCCAAAATCAATATTTTGGTGGAAGTGCTCATCAGACAATGTGTCAGCAGCTTCCCCGTCACGCCGCAGCACCAAGTACCAGCACCACCTCTGTTTCTCTGAAGAGATGATCACAGCAATGCCCCAAAGGCCCAAATCTCTATTTGTTTGTCTTCCTTTCATCCTCCCCGAGCTAAAATATTTATGAGGTTTCTCTAAACTGCAGGCCTGGAGCATTTATATCTGCTGGGTTAAACACCCACACACCCGCTCAGAGCTGGGCTTTGGGCTCTGCTGCCCCTCCAGCCTTGCTGTGTGCTCTGGAATGTCCCTGTTCTTCTCCCTTCTGCTTCCTGTGGCCCCTTCCTGGTGCCCAGCACCCAGGGACAGGCTCTGCAGTGCTTTGGCACAGGGAGCATCTCCCCAGCACCACCCCGGGGTGCCCTGGCTGTGTCCTTGGCAGGTCGGTGCCATGGCAGGGGGTAAAGCTGGCAAAGGCAAGTGCAAAGCTGCTGCCATTGAGGGAATCTTCCAGGAAGCCTCTGGGCTTCTTGTCTCAAGCCTGACTTGATGCTGAGTTTACTGGAAAGTGCAAAAAGAGGAACTAAGTGAGGGGACACGTCCCTTCACTGCCCCCAGCTTGTCTGTGGGAGCAGTGTCTGCAACCCAAGTTTTGAGGGGGAGGTGGGAAGTTTTGGGGTGCTCAGCCCTGTGTCAGCAATTGCAGCAATTTCCTCTGCCTTCAGACAGTGACAGGGCTCGCAAGGAACCAGGAGGGATCTCCTCTGCAAGGGGCAGGAGGGAGATTTAGGTGTTCTTTTGCCTTTTCTTAAAGGGATGCAAATAAGGGAAGCAGCAGCAATCAGGCTGCCGGCCCCAGAACAGCTTCTCTGGAGCTTATTCTCATCACCGTGGGGGTTTGATGAAGGCAAACTTGCCCAACTTGCTGCAGCACATGCAGAAAGAGCCAGTTTCCAAGGAAACAGGGATCTTTTGCATGTCCAGCATGTGGTCAGAGAAGGAGAAAGGTTGTGAAGACAGAGCTTGCCCTCCTCCATGGCTGCTGCTGCCTTCCTTCCCTCTCTCCTTTCCAGGCAGGCACGGAGCATTCCCAGCTTCCCTGCAGTGTTGGGTTGCTTGTTTTAATTGGGAGAAGCAGGAGATGGGCAAAGTTAATTTCTGCATCACCTGTACATTTTAGGGACCACAGCATCCCCCAAAAGAGCAACACCTGCAGCCATAAGGAGGCTGAAAGTCCAGGCAGGACTCATTGGAGCAAATTGCTCCAAACCAGGAGCCAACCCCAAGGTTTTGCCACCTCTCCAGCCGGGAACAGCAGTAAAATCCTCCCTGAGACCCTGTGCAGGGAGGCGTTTGCAGGGGCACGGGTCGTTTTTGGTCACCTTTTGGGGCAGATACTGCCAGAAATGAGGGGCTTTGCCCACGGAGGGGCCACAGCAGATGTGATCCA
Organism: Anomalospiza imberbis; assembly: GCF_031753505.1. Lineage (NCBI taxonomy): Eukaryota > Metazoa > Chordata > Aves > Passeriformes > Viduidae > Anomalospiza > Anomalospiza imberbis. Next base: position 4,372,784 of record NC_089705.1, read on the forward strand.
AGCTCTCTCCTGCTGGGAAGCTCCTGGCTCCGAGCTGTGTGTGGCTCCAAACCCGGCTGCATCTGCAGCTCCACGTTTGCAGACACTGTCTGTGTCTATAATTAATTAATGTTTGCACAGTGCTTTTAAGATAAAGTGCCATATAAGTACCAGCTATCATTATTATTAGGCCCATCGTGATTCAAAGCCATCAAAAGGCAGGAAATTGGGGGTTTAAGAGCCTGGCAGCCTGGTCACACCAGAGCTTTGTGCTCAGGGTTTTACTCAGCAGAGTGAGTTAAGTCACAAACGTCAACTGGAGATTTGCAGACTGAGCCCAGAATTTACTGACTTTTGTGTCTTGAGGGGAGAAATCTCTGATGAAAGGAACCTTCGTTAGGGAGTCAGACAATAAAAAACTCCTTAATGCATTAATCCAAGGGACCTTCAAGGCTCCTTCCCAGGCAGGTGCACCCAGGCTGGGTGGCAGCAGTGCCTGCCCTGCTCGGTGGCAGCTGGGACCTGTCACCTCCTCCACGGGCTGCCACTAAGGCAGGGGTTTGTCCCATTATCAGCACTGAAAATCGACTACAAAAACACTAATTTCAGCTGAGTTAATTTTAAATGTCAGCCTCTAAGAGTTGGGGAAGACTAATTAGGAAGGGGGAATGGGAATGGGGATGTCGGGAACTTCAATTTCACTCAGTGCAGCCAACCCTGAAGGGAATACGGAGCTCATAATTAGCGACACGCCTTTAATTTGACTCCAAATTTGAGTCACTAACCCTGACAAAGGCTTGCTAATGCCAGGCCCAGGTGTCCTGGGGCAAGTTGCTAACTGGGGGCTTCAGTGGGTGAGATAGAGATGGACAAACAATTCCAACTACTGGTTTCACTGGGGTGCAAGAGGGGCTGGAGGCTGAGCCCCCCCAGAGCAGGGAACAACAAAGGGGTGTCAGAAATTTCACTTAACTGCTCTTGCACTCAGTCTATCCAAGTTCTGTGCCAAGAAAGGAGAGAGGGAGAGGAACACAGAGAAGGGAGGGCTGAGAGGGCAGAGGCTGCTGCATCCTTCCCCCAAGCCAAGGCTGGCACACAGGTGCCGTGAGCTCTGGCAAGTCTCCAGCTTGTGCCTCACCTGCTGCTCTCCACCTGGTCACCAGCAGAAAGAGAATCATTTATTCCTTTTGCTTCCAGGACTGCTTTTATCCTGTTTCAAGCCTTTTTGTTTTGTGCAGGATGCTGGATTAGCACAGGCTTGGGAACACCTCCCCTCCCTGTCTACAAACCACAGATCTGGAGCTCAAATGGACACAACCAAGTCCTACCAACAACTCCTGCAGTCCCTTCCTCCATCTGTCCCACAGCTCAGAGTGTTTCCATCCCCTGGTCCATAAGCCCTGTTCTGGCTCTCCAGTACCAGCATCCACGTGGGATCTCAAAGGCCCCAAAGGTTTGGACAAGGTGAGGACCTTCCCACGCCCCCTGATCCTGTAGGATCCTGGAGAACCCAGCTGAGAAACTGGTGGTTCTCATAACCCAGCTGGTGTGAGCCTGCTGATTCTGGGCAGACACCAGTGGCCAGCGGGACAGAGAAGGCAAAGTCAAATGCTGGTGGGTCCTGGGGCTCCCTCCCTCTCTCAGGTTTTCCTTTCACCAAACACCTTTTAGAAGGTGATCCAAAAAGTTCTTGGACTTCTGGAGTGCGGCAGAGCCCTCTTTCAGCCCCCCCCAAACTGTTCTGCTAGCTCAGCCTTGGGGACTTCAGAGGAGCAGTGCCACAGAAACCAGGAGAGAGAGGCTCGTTTTCCAGGTGTTTATTCTCTGGTGGTATGCAGGAAAAGAGACCGAACAATGGCGGGAAGGTTTTTTATCTAGGTCTGGGTCTAGGGGGGCTGGAGCTATCTGGCACTCAGCCAATGGGGTCTAGCTAAGGTTAAGGGTCATTCGGACATTCCTATCTGTGGGGCCCAGCTGCAGGGCACCCACTGAACTGCAACACTGGAGGTTGTGGGACTCTGTGACACTGAGCTCCCTAGGGATCCACAGCCCTTATGGAGTCCTGTGATCTCAAAAGCAGCCGGAGCCCTTCACCTCAGCTGTGCATCCCAAGAGTTTTGCTGGATTATTCCCAAAGCCTGTGTTCCTCTTCAAAACATTCCCAAGAATGGAGGAATCAGTTTTTGAAGTGTACACTAGTTAACTGCCTTCCTTGTTAAAAAAGTCACCACTGTGACTGGCTTGGATCATTTGAATTTCCCTGTTCATTATTTTAACCCCTCTGTGTCTGCATTCTCTCAGTGCAAGCACCTTCTGGGCCCTGGAAAGGCTCCACAGAGCCCACCCAGGGCTAAGGGTCTGCAGTGGGGTCCCTCCTCACCCTCAGGGCGAGGCTGAAGGCTGGATCCTGCCTCCACACCCTCCCATCCCACCCTTCACGTGCCAGGGCCAGGATGTGGATTTGGAAGCTGCCTGTGGGAACTGTTCTGAAATACCAATGCTATAATTTTATCTCCCCGCAGAACTGACAGGCATTTTTCAACAGTGCTATATTATCAATTATAAGCCTAACAGAGCATGTTCTCCCATCTGATTGTTGGAAAAATCACTTGTCAAGGGCTGGTAAAGACCACAGCTGTCTCCTTGCTACAGATGGCCCCGTGCGAAGCTCCTGAGGTACAATGCTTTCTCTTTTGCTTCTTTTCTTCCTTTTTTTCCTCTCTGCTCTAATAGGGAAGAACTGAATGAGCTGATTTCTATAGTGCCCTTACCCCGACAGTGTTTGTCCCAGCAAAGCCTTAGATCCTGGCAGTGGAGTGCCAACGTTAATCAAACATCGTTAATCAAACACCGTTAATTAAACACCATTAATCAAACACGGCCGTGGGCACGGGGACAGCCCTGAGGGGGAGAGCCAAGACAGCCCCATGGGCAGGACCCTCCCCTTCCTCCCAAAACAGGGGCTTTGCTGTTTTCACAGCAGTCTCCTACAAGAGGCCATACCCAGGACGCTCCAATTCCTTCTGGGAACAGAGCTGGAGCCCCATCCCTGTTCTGACACCTCAGCTGGGACACATTTTAACTGGAGCCCCATCCCTGTTCTGCCACCTCAGCTGGGACACATTTTAACTGGAGCTCCATCCCTGTTCTGCCACCTCAGCTGGGACACATTTTAACTGGAGCCCCATCCCTGTTCTGCCACCTCAGCTGGGACACATTTTAACTGGAGCTCCATCCCTGTTCTGCCACCTCAGCTGGGACACATTTTAACTGGAGCCCCATACCTGTTCTGCCACCTCAGCTGGGACACATTTTAACTGGAGCCCCATCCCTGTTCTGCCACCTCAGCAGCACCCAGGGGCTCATCCCTGGGACATCGCCTCTCCCTCCCCACCCTGAGATGATCCTCTCATAGCACAGGCTGTGGGTCTCCCTCAGAGATAAGGAATGACCACACTTCCCACCACGTTTTGTGCTCTGGTGCGTCACCATCCATGAGGACACTATGCCAATTAGAGCTACTTAGAGGCAGGGCGATGCCAATTATAACCACTTACAAACAGGACGGGGGGATTTCTAATTATTAAAAAGCTTTAGCGCCTTAAAAAGCTACAACAAGAGAGTGAGAAAGAAAAGACTTAATCAGTTTTGCTTTGGAGTTGCCTCAAATTTGTAATTCAATCAAACCTCCCATAGCAGGAAGGATGTCTTTCTGATATTCACAGGAGCTTTCCAGGGGCTATAATCTCTGAGAGATTTATTCATACTTTCTGCATTAGCTTAAGACTGTTTTGGAAGAAACATCTCTCCCTCCCTCCCATCAGCAGAGCTTGAGAGAAGACATTAATATTAAAACAATTCAATTACTCTGACTTGGGGAGAACACGGGGCCTGGGGAAGGGCTGCTCGTGCCAGGCCAGCCCTCTCCTCTGTCCTGATTCCCCTGCTCCTTGTTCTCAAAGAGTTTCCTGAAAAACGGAATGGAGCTCCTGAAGATGGAAGGGAGAGAGCCCAGCTCCCTCTCCTCTCTCACAGCTGGGGGGTGGCACTGCTGTTTGTGAGCCCTGAGGTCCTGGGGACACCCCAGGTGACACCGAGGTTCCCAACACTGCTTTGGGCTCCAGGGCATCCTCCCAGCCCACGCTCTTCCTCCTGCTGCATCAACCCCAAACGAAGTCAATAATCCCAAAATCCCAGACAGGTTTGCGTTGGAAGGGACCTTTAAGCTCATCCCATTGCAGCCCTGCCATGGGCAGGGACACCTTCCACTGTCCCAGGTGAGTCCAAGCCCTGGCCTGGGACAGGCAGCACCCCAGGATTCCTGCACAGGGCTTTGAGGTGCTTGAAAGAGCCAGTCCTGACTTTTTGTGTTTCCAAGCCCCCTCGTGCAGCCCCGGGGAGGATGGGTCCAGCCCCTCGGCCATCTGCAGCACCTGGCAGGAAGCAGCTGGACTGAGGCTGGGATGAGGAGGAGGAGGAGGAGGAGGAGGAGGAGGAGGAGGAGGAGGAGGAGGAGGAGGAGGCAACTTCGGGGGAAGAAGGATAGGGAGTACTTTACACTTCAAAAGACACATCATCTCCTTGCTTCACAAGATCACAAGGAAGAAGGAATAGCAAGGCTAGAGGATAGATTAACCTTCCTTCTCCCTGCTGCTTCCTTGTTCTATCCAATCCATCCTTCATGCACCAGCTAATTAAACATGAAACAAGGAGAGGGGGTGCTGAGCCTCATCAGCTCAGCTCTACATGCAGCAGTCCTGCTCCTTCAGCCTTGCAGCAGGGAATGCTCTGCTGCAGATGGTGCTGCAGGAGAGCCACAGCACGGGGAGGCCCAGAGGGGACACCCCTGCCTGGGACACCCCTGCGCGTGCACCCTCACAGGCAGCTCTGCCCATCCCTCACCACTCTGCTGTGCCTTCTTGTCACAGAATCCCACAGTCCCAGGATGGCTGGGGTTGAGAAGGTCCTCAAAGATTTTCCAGTGCCACCCCCTGCCATGGGCAGGGACACTTTCCACTGTCCCAGGTTGTTCCAAGCCCTGGCCTTGGACACTTCCGGGGATCCAGGCACAGCCACAGCTTCTCTGGGAATTCTATCCCAGCTCCTCCCCATCCTCATAGCAATATTTCTTCCCAACATCCTGTCTAACCCTGCCCTCCTTCACTGAAGGCCATCCCCCCTTGTCCTGCCCAGGCCCTTTCACTGAGCTGAGCTGAGAACCCCTCCCGTTGTTGCTGTGATTTCTGATGTAAGAACACAGCCTCAGCAATCAAATGAAACCCCACAGCTCCTGACTTACAGCAGTACAGGAGACGGATGCTGAGCTGCCTCTGGAGAAGAGGATTCTCATGACCTGAGCCAGGTCCCAGCGGGGTCTCTCTGCTACACGACACAGTTTGTTCTCAGCGAGATAAACCCCACACACGACCCTGCACAGCCAAGGGGAAAAGCCTTTGCAGAGGGAGGGCAGCTCAGACACGACCCCTGGGCACTCAGGGGATGTCCACCAGGGCTGGTTTTGTTAATGAGTTCACTGCTGAGGGCTGAGACCCGACGAGCTCATTGGAAATGGAGCCTCGAGTTCCACACAGCTCCTGGCTCTGCCGACGAAGGAGTCAGGAGTGGCACGAAACCCAGCTGATGGCAGAGAAGAGGGATCAGATTTTGCAGTGGAAAGGAGTCAGACACCCAGCTGTCACACTCATCTGCACATCTCTATCCATAAATCCAGAGCGGTGACATCTACAGCCCTCGCTATCAACATCCATATGAAAATGCGAGAGGACTTGGAGAGGGAAATAACATCGCTGTGATGAGATTGTTTTATCTCCCTCCCCGGCTCTCAGGGGCAGCAGCCTGAGAGCTGGAGATGTGCAGAGCAACTGCCAGCAGAGGGGGGGAAGGTACCAACACGGGAGCCTCTCTTTTCCCTGAGGATGCTGTTTTTTTTCCAGCTTGCCAGTTCCAGTGAGCCTGCTGCATGTGTGTGCACATGCCAGCACTGTGCCCGGGAGAAAATGTGCTTTGGAACCATCCAGCAGAGGCACAAACCCACACAGCCAGGCTGAGGCTGCCCCAAACACAGCTTGGGATGGGCACGGGCAAGAGGAGGAGCTGGGATCCTGCTCCTTGCCGTGGGCATCGGTGCCTTCCTGCCCTCAGGACACACTTCTCACCCTGCCAGGTGAGAGCTGGCATTCTGCTGTGCCAGAGGGATGGGGAAAGGGGAGACTCCTTCATCCATGCAGGCAGCAACAGCAGCTCCAGGCATGGGGAAGGGCCAGGACCCAATTTGCTGCCCACACTCTTTGTGACTGGGAGTTTCTATTTTTAACCTAATGATGGGCCCATTCTGTTCCCTTCTCTGGTGTCACCTCACCCGGAGAGTTACTGCAGAAATCCCAACCCAACACCCACCACTGGGATGAGGTGGCCAGGGACGCTCTTGGGATTCTCTGCAGCCCACAAAGCCTGACCTCCCCCCTCCCTTTGTGACTCGGGGAAAGGGGAATAAAGAGACTTTGTGAAGTGGGGTGAGACCTTCAGGAGAGCGACAGGTTTCTTTGGAACACGTGTGAAGCACAGTGTATTCTTACTTACCATGGAGTCTGGAACACAACTTGCTGCTCCCCACATCGACACCTCGGCGTGTTTGTCGTCAGAGAAGCAGCTCTGCAGAAAGGAGCCGCCTCTGCCACTCCAGATTTGGTTGCTTGTAAGAAAAGCAGGAAGTTTTTTTTCTATTACTGCCACCCAGCCCATTTTCTCCAGTTCCAAGCCTTGCTCTCTCTCCCTCAAACATCAATGCCTCACCTCAAAAATACCCCTGCTAAGAGTTTCCAGCTTTTGTCTGCTTCACCAGAACAATCAGATTTTCAGGTTCTTTGTGTGCTAAAAACGTGTTTACCTTGTTATAATCCTGAGTGGGGGCATTCTGAGGACTATCTAGATGTAAGGATTACATAAATCAAGTCAGACCACATGTCTGAGGCCGAGCCTGGCTGTGCCCAGAGCAGCAGGGCTGGCAGCTGATCAAGGGATGGAAATGCCCTTTCAGGTCTGCTCTCACCTGGCTGTGGCAGCCTGGCTCAGCAGCTCCTCACAGAGGGCTCTTTATTCCCAAGCTTTGCCAACACAGAGGTTTGGGCTCTGCAAGGCAGCACAATGACCTCGGAAAAGACAACAGGAATGATTTGACTGGAATGGAATCAAGGGACTGAGCTGCATTAACAACAGGAAATTGCTCAGAGAAAGAGCTTGCAATAACAGGCAGTTCTCCTGTCCCATGGCAACTGGGGATTAAGTGTGCATGTAGATAGGGGATAAACATGCAGATCTGATCTGAAAAGCAGAAATTTACCTAAAAACAGTTCCACTGTCTTCAATCCTCCCTTATCTGCAGTGTTTTTCTCAGCCATCTGCTGTTATCTCCAAGGGGCTTGCTGGTTCCACGTGGGAAGGGTTCACTAAGGAGGAAGGGCAGCTCCAGCTTATCCAGCATTTTCTGTCTGTCCCAGAGGTGCAGCACACCTGGAAAGGAGTGCTGGCACCCTCTGGGAGCTGCTCAGGCTCCCAGAAGAGCTTCCTTAGGAGCAAGGCATTTTGTACTTTCACAGCAAGTTCCAGCCCCCTCCCTGACCTTGTGTCCCAAAGGATTGGGGCATTTCCAGAGAATATCCCAAACCACAGAAAACAAACTCCACACTTGCGCCCAACGATCCCCTGAAGAAGAGAAGCCCTGGATGAACCACAGGCCCAGATGTACTCCTGAAAAATGGCACAAAATGGCTGCTGTTAGCTTTGAATGTCTGCAAGGCCTCTGAGTTCACTAAGTCCTCTCCCTGTTCACATTAAAACTTTGTCTTGAAAAGCCTGATATTGTTCTGAGGCCGATCTTGACCTTCATGGGCCTTGAAGGTAAATTCCCCCTGCTTGGTTCTGGCTGTACAATGCAATTATCAGCTCATTCTAATGAAATCCAGCCCAAGCAGAGAGGCAGTGTGAGGCTCCTCGTGCTCAGCCAGGTTCTGTGCAGGGGCTGTGAAGGAAATTCAGCCTTTTCTTCACTTCACGGGTCAATTCCAGCTCTTTCAGGCCCGCATGTGAAATCCTTTTTTAAACAATTGCCTGTCTAATTAGACAACTCTGGGATCATCCCATGCTCTCAGGGCAGCAAAGTTTCCTCAGCAGCTAACAAAGTGTTCACTTTGCTTTTTCCATGCCTCTGGTGGCTAAAGACTCCCTGGATGAGGAACAACCCAAAATTATGGGCAGAGGCTCTTGTTTCTGAAAGTCCTGGCTCTTGAGAGCTCTCCACTCCTTACTGCCATGTTGCTTCAGTCTTTGGTGAGGTTTCCTCTCTTTTCCAAGTTACCAAGGCTGTGATCAGCTAATAGCTTGAAAAGGTATCCCCCAAATTTAAATTTCTCTGATGTTTAAATGGGGGATTTTTCAAAAAACCATCTCTGGTCTACATTTGGAGATGTAGCTTGTTCTGTGATGCCCTGAAATGTCCAAACATTGGTTCTGGACTGGAAGGAAATAATTAATGGGATAAATGACATGTTTTGGGGTGCTCCCAGAAGCACACGAGGTGTGCCTGCGGTGACCCTTCCCTGCCCTTGCACCCGTGGCTGGTCACAGTGAGGGACCTCAGGAAAGCAGAGAGGTTGGAAGGGACCAGCAGTGAAAAAACTGTCTGGGTTGAACAAGAAGAGCCCCCAAATCCTGCAGCCTCGTGCTGAGGAACGATGTCTGAGTGTGTCCCGTGGCAGCCACATCTCCATTTCACTCTCTGCATCTCCATCCAGCCCAATTCTCTTGGACAGCGGGAGGAGATGAGCAATTAGAGCCCTAATCAATAACAACCAGAGCCCTCCCTGCTTTGAGCTCCTTAATTGGCATCCTGGCATCAGGGGAAGGTCAGGCCGGGGCTGTGAAAGCAAACGAGGGAAGAGTTCCCAGTGCAAAGTGCAAACAAATCCCAGAGCAGGAGGTTCTGCTTCAAACCAGGTTTTGTTCAATACCAGCTGAGAGGGCACTGATGGTGATGCCTCAGGTTTGAGCTTCTTAATTTTTTACATTCTGTGCTGCTTTAGTGTGTGGGTCTGCACTTCACATTATGGGATGGTGAGCTCTCTTCACAGAGCAGGAGACAAAACAATTCCTTCTTTAGCTGGGGACCAAGGACAAATGATCCAAATCTCAGGCCCAAGAGCAGAAACAACGTGGCCTGAAGAGAGAAAAACAAGAGGGATGAGAGAGACAAGAAGAGAAAGAGAAGAAGGAAGAGAAAAACAAGGGTGGGACTTTGTAGGCTGGAGCTGTAACTGGACAATGAACGCCAAGATGCAAATGGAGCAGAACATATAAAAGTGGGAGACCCTGTAACCAGTCATCCATTTTGTCACCATTTTGGTTCATCTTGGGTGCAGCCCTGGCTGGGCTCTTGTGCTGCCCAAGGTGGATCCATTGAGGCCTTTTAATAAATCCCTGCTTTATTCTTTAGCTCTGCCTGGTCTCTGTTCTAGGTCTGCCTTCCCAAAGCATCACTGGGAGGAGATACAGGTTTGGTGCTTCTGGTGAGGATAAACCCAACCCACAGCTGGCCAGGTGTGCTCTGTGCAAACGCCCTGCCCCCCTTGCATCCCCACAAACCCCATTTTGTAGCATTCTCTGGGGATGTTTCCAGGCTCCACAGCCTAAACAGCACCTCCTGCCATGGGGCTGCAGCCTTGGCCCTGGGGAAGCCCAGGTGTCTGTGTGAGGAAGCAGCTGCAGCCACGGCTGGCCACGGGTGGCCCCATCAGAGCCTCCCCCGGGGCCAGGCACCCCCGGCCACCTCCGGGCCATCACTGCAGCAGGATCACATCACATCCCCTCCAACATTCCAGCAGCATTCAGGCTCCTTTCCTCAGCTGCTGAAATTGGGAAAGGGTCCAGGCAGGACTGGGCCTGGCCATTCCCAGAGCTGCTTTTCTCTCCCCAGCCACTGCCACCAGAAGGACAGCTGGGGAGTTCCCACCTCTCCCACATCCTAATGCTCCTCAGCTCCTCCCAGCCCCAGATAATGCCAATGAATTTTCTGAAGTAGTCCATATGAAACAGAAAACAAGTCTGGAAGGTTTTGTCTCTGAGGTAATTTACTAAATAGTCCATAAATGTCTAATTTAACAGGAGCCATCCTACCTTGAAATCGCTGCCTGGAGAGTTCAGAAGCATATTTCCTTTTCGTGATGGTAGGGATAGAAAAAGAAATTCAGCAACCCCCTAAAATGGATGACTTTATTTAAATTCCTTCCAGCATTGTGGTTTCATACCAAGAGACCTGGGCCTGCTACCAGGACATCTTTTTTCCAGGAAGATGACAATTTAATTGAGCCAGCATTCTCCATGCAGAAAAAAGGGCACGGGGATATCTGAACTGACACAGGAGTATTTCTGTAAAACACTCACATGCTTAATCCCGAGTTTGTGCTCAGCCCAGCTCCTGCTCCACATGGCAGGAATGCCATGCCAGCCTGCAAACTCAAGTGCAGCTTAACAGATGAGCTTGAAGACTTCAAATGACCAACAGGTCACACCCCATCCCTCACAAACTGCCTGCTTGCCACTGAAAGTGAGGCCAGCTCGTTCCAGATGAGGATCCATCCTAAGATTTCAAACTGAAGCATTAAATTGGAGCTGTATCCTCAGCCACCCCTGAGCCACTGCTGCTCCCAGCAGCAGCAGCAGCGGGGTGGAGGTGCCACATTCACCAGAGATCTCCTGCTTTGCCCTTTCCCTGCACTTCAAATGTCCCATCCCAAGTGCCAAAGGTGGCATTAAGGAAAGCTCTGTTGTCCCTGACTTTCTCCCTGGCTATGCTGGAGCCTCGAGGCAGCGCTGAGTGAGGACTCAGCGTTCACAGATGGGTCACTCTTGTCACTGCACGCTCCACCTGGGACAGAAATAGGCAAAAATTAGTGGCAAATAGGAGAAAAAAAAATCTTAATATATCCACTTGCAAGAGGGAGGCAGCTCCAGAGGGTCTGTACAACAGAACAGCAGAAGCAGCCTCTGGATAAAATCAGGTCTTGCACAGCCAAGAGCCTCCATGGGCTGAGCACAGCTGGAAAAGGCACCTGAGGAGTTGGGGCTGATGTGGCTGCACAAAATCCCTCAGGATGGGGGTGATGGGGTCATTCCCACTGATGCTGACAGCAGCACGAGGAGGTTTGGTGTTGCTGGGCTGAACACAGGGATGAGGAACCCCGGGGCACCGTGATGCTGAGTGTGGGATGTGGTTCCTTCACCCAGGCTGCAAACAGGGCCTGAGGCAATCAGTGGGGTTTTTAACAGAATAGGGGAGCACCACAGGGTTAATCCAGGTCCTGTTATGGTCAAAAGTGAGGTGTTGGCAGACTGGGAAAAGGACAAATTCATAAAATCGTCATGGAATCATCAAATCCCAGAATGGTTTGGGTTGAAGGGACATCAAATCCCAGAATGGTTTGGGTTGAAGGGACATCAAATCCTAGAACAGTTTGGGTTGAAGGGGTTTAAAGCTCATCCCATCCCACCCCTCTGCCCTCCACCCCTCTGTCCACCTTCCACTGGACATGCAGCCTGGGCTTGGTCTCTGGATTTCCCAAACCCATAAAGCACAATCCCAGCTAAAGAGGCACCACAAACCTGTCCCCTGCAACACTTCCCATTTCAAGAGGAGAGATTATTGATCGTTCAGCTTGTTGTACAGGCTGGCATGATTTATGTGAGCATTTCCCAATAAACACCAGGATGGGAGGCTGTTTTTCCAGCATTCCCACAGTGGAGCACTAGAGGAAACAATAACCAGCCCTGTGATTGTTACTGTGGGACTTCTCCTGCCAATTACACTGAGTTACAAGTTTCAGTTATGGGATATAAAATAATTAACTTCATAAGGTCCAAGAAGAATTGCTTGCTCTCTAGGAAGGATCTTCTTCCTCTGCTTTTTTATGCCAACACAATGTATAATGACTGGAGTTTAAAAAAACACTCTGCAGACTCCACAGAACTCAGTATTTCATCACTTCTGCTGCTCACCACGATTTTAATAACAAAAACAGGTTGTCAGGGTCATAAACCCCAGGTGAACATTCCCTTCCTGCCCACATTCCCGTGGCAGGAACAGGACTTTCAGCCAGAAGAGCACTGCTTGAAAACAAAGTGCATTTAGCAACAGCTCTGGGAGATTTGTCATGTAAGTCTGAGCTTAATGAAAATAAAAATCAAATTAAGGATCTTGCAAAGTCTTCCTTGGGATTTTTCAAGGGATGAGATTTAATTAAAAGTAAGCAAGGAAAAAGGAAAGCATTGCATGGACTGAGAGGAAAAACCCAGAACTGCATTCAGGACAGTGTGGCAGGAGAAATGGAGAGCAGTGAGCCCTGGTGGGGAAGGATTTTTCTCAGGGATGGGTTCACTGGGTCAGAGCAGCCTGAGGGATCTCTGCAGACTGGAGGAGCCTCCTCCCACCCCTCTGGTTTGACTGGGATGGAAAGGGGGTGGGAGTTGGGGCACAACAAAAGGGTTGCGTCCCATGGTGCTGTGGATTTTTGATTTATATAAACCCATGGAATCCTGGGGTGGTTTGGGTTGGAAGGGACCTTAAAACTCATCTCATTCCACCCCTGCCATTGGCGGGGACACCTTCCACTACCCCAGGGTGCTCCAAGCCCTGTCCAGCCTTCCAGGGACACTTCCAGGGGCAGCCACAACTTCTCTGGGAATTCTATCCCAGCCCCTCTCCACCCTCACAGGGAGAAATTTCTCCCTAATCTCTAACCTAAACTTCCCCTCTCTCAGTCTGACTCAGACTCACATCCATTTATTGACTACTTTCAGCCCTAATAAATATCTGAGATGTGTAGCTGAAGGTTCAGATTACATTTTGGATCCAAACTAGGTCACATTTGCTTCCAAAGCCAAAAATAAGCTCTTATTCCAAAACCACAGGATAAACAGAAGCCTTTCCATCATCATGGAGCATTCTTCAGCCTGATGTTCCTTTCAGAGCACAGACCCTCTCATGCATAAATGCCATGGTAGGACAAGGATTCAGGAGTGGCGGGTTAATGTAATAATGTTTTGCAAAATGAGAAAAATAATCAAATAAGCCCTCAAATGGAAATGCTGGCATTCAGTCCCAACAGTGCAGTGTCAAAAAAGGAGATTATAATTACTTCCAAGGCTCACAACAGCAAATGCAGTTTCCCATTGGAGTTTTACCTCCATAAATTAAAAAATATCCTAATTTACAGGTATTGGCTCCATTAAGCCCTATGGAAATCCTGCACACTATAAAGCCCATAATCCTCCCCTCCGACCTCCCAGCACCTGGAGGGTGTCCCCAGCTGAGGAGCAGGAAAAGCTCTGAATCCAAGTGCAATTCCCTCACTTTCAGCCCAGCAGTGACAGATGCCTGTGGATACTCTGGGAACCCCCAGCTGCAGGAGCTCAAAGCGCATTTCAGCTCTTACAGAACACAGGGTGACAATCCCTCCTGCAACACCCACAGTCCTGACTAAACATGAGAGGAAAGACCTGAATTTCCAGGTGATGCCTCAGGTTTGAGCTTTTATATTTTTCACATTCTCTGCTGCTTTAGTGTGCAGTTCTGAGCTTCATATTATGGGATGGTGAGCTCTCTTCACAGAGCAGGGAGACAAAACAATTCCTTCTTTAGTTGGGGACCAAGGACAAATGATCCAAATCTCAGGCCCAAGAGCACAAACAGCGTGGGCTGAAGAGAGAAAAACAAGGATGGGACTTCATTACCTAAAGCTGGAATTGGACAATTAACTCCAAGATGCAAATGGAGCAGAACTTAATAAAAGAGAGACCCTGTGACCAGTTGTGCATTTTGTGACCATTTTGGTTCATCTTGGGTGCAGCTCTGGCTGGGCTCTTGTGCTGCCCAAGGTGGATCCATTGAGTCCTTTTAATAAATCCCTACTTCATTCTTTATTAATTAATTACTTTATTCTTTAACTCTGCCCAGCCTCTGTTCTAGGCCAGACTTCACAAGGCATCACTGGGATGGGGCCTGGGCTCAGATCAGGGGCTGGTTTTGCTCCTAAGTGAGACTCAAAGTCATTTTTTTTGGTTACTTCATTCCTGTTGTGCAACCCAAGGTGAACGATCCCACCCTGCCTCTTCATCCCCAGGGTATTTTCTGGCAGCTGGACATAACCAGGGATGGAGCTGGATTTAGGGATCTCATAGGATTGCTGTTCCTCTGCTTTGACTCTGAAAAAAAGCTGAGTGGGCCCAGAATCTTTCAGAAAAGTCCCTCATACACCTGGATCCAGAGACCAGTTTTGGTGTTGAGGTTTTCCCAGTAACTCTTCACATTCTGCAGCTGCCCCCAAATTGGCAATTTTAAAAAACACCGTTTTTATAATCTGCCTTTAAGACCAGAAAATAAAGATGTGGAATTAAATAAAACCCTCAGCAAAACAGAAACACCTCCCTGCTCCTTGCTCTTTCCCTGTTGACCTACAAACGCCAGGACTCCAGGAGGAATTTGCAGGTAATTGCGTGGCTCCTCTCCTTTGCCTCAGCTCCAACCACAGCCTCAGCACTAATAAATGTATTTACAAGTGGTTTTTGCTCACTCCATTGAATCACCGTGCCCAGGGTGAGTTTCCAGGTCCTGACTTCCACCTGGGATTTTGGGAAGAGGCTGGCTGCTGGCTGAGGTCTCTTATTTAACCACCCAACCTTACCCTGCTCTTTCATTTGCAAACCCACAAAGGCGTGTGAAGAGTTTGAGTCATCTCTGAGTCAGCTCCTCTCAGCACAGGAACCCGAGGCCAGCAGCTGGAGAAAGGGAATTTTTCTGGATGATGGAGAAGAAACCATCCTGGCACGAAGGTCTGAGGCTTCAGGCACCGTAAATCCTTGCAGAGGTTACTTCATTTAAAGGGAGGGTGAATCCTCCATCAGCACTGGGAAGATGAGGAGAGGGGAAATGATGGATTTTTCCTCACTACAGACCCTGAGGAGGAGCCAGCATTCCCCAGCCTGCCCCTCTGGAGGCCCCAGGGATGGTGTCAAGCAGCTGATGGAGCAGCAGGACCTGGTGGGATCCCTCCTTGTGCTGCTGAGCCAGGAAACATCACAGCTATCTTAGAAACAGAGAATGGTTTGTGTGAAAAACACCAATCAGTTGTTTTTTAAAATCTGAAAAGTTTATTAATAATAAAATAGTTATAAAAAAATAGTAATAAAATTAGGGTAATAAAAATGCGGACAATGAGGATTAGGACACTACGAGACAATAAAAAGCAAAGAATTACGGACATCCAGATGTTTTGGGCACTGAGCTGCAAAAACCATGCCTTGGGAACAAAGGAAAAACCCTTAAAAGCAACAGCCTGTTGCATGTTCATATATCTCATACATGATGCGTAAATTCCTTGCAATTTATGAATTTTTCTGGTTTTTGTCAACTTCTTCCCCTTAATCCTGGTGGTTCCATAAAGATGGAGAGAAGGTGGACAATGTTTGTATTTTCTGATAAGGAGGCTGTAACTCTTCAAGTTTCCTGTTGCTGTTATCTCTGTGCAAACAGTTTCTTGATTATCTTATCCCTTTCTTGAGCTAGTAAAAAAGATCTTACATCGCAGAGTTTCTCTTTTGACATTGTGTTTTGACCGAAAACTATATTTAACACACTACTTAAAAAGGATTAATACAGTATTACAAAATAACCCTCCATAATACATATAATATTCAATTTAATATTTGCAAAAAGCCAATAATAAAATACGCATTTTTCACAATTTGGGCTTAGGGAACCCTTAAACCCAAACCATAAACCAAAACCCTTGGGCTTTTGCAGGGACCTTAAAGATGGCCTTGTTCCAAACCCCCACCGTGGGGGTTGATTTGATTTAATATGATTAGAAAGGTTGTGAGAGCAGGGTGCTCAAGGGCAGGGTGAAATGGTGGGGCAGGAAAGATCCACAAGTTTTTGGGATAAAAACCATTTGGGGGGGGCTACAGGAAGATGCTGCAGGTGGAAGGAATGATGGAGCAGAAGGGTCTCTTGGGACTGGGAGCGAGTGGAAACCAGTGCTGGAGAGCCACTGGAGCCAAGAGCACAGCACAGGCCTCGCTCCTGAATTTCCATGGGAAGCATTCAGCCCTGACTGCAGCAGGTGTCAGAACAAACCCCTTCAATTACATCAAGAGAGAGAGGCTGGATGGGGAGGATGAGAAAATCAAGAGAAGCCATTTCACGCCAGACCCGCTTGGATCTGGCTCTGCTGGGCCTCAGGCTCTGACAGATCCCAGCTCATCCCATTGGGGTGTTTGATTCCAGGTCAATGTCCTTGTTCCTCCCGCTCTTCTCCTCTGCTCTGGATACACTTAGGGAATAATCAGCTGCAGCAAAACTTCCATTTCTCAGCTTTCCTCATTACTGATTCTTAGGATTTTAAGTTTTCAGGCATCTGATAAATAAAAATCCCACCTTTCCCACAGAATTCTGTGTCCTACACCCACCAACAGCTGAAAATAATAATTTTCTTATATGAAAACAAAAGTACAATCAAATAGTGTTTTTCTAGATGCCTGCTCATACTCCACGGTAGGAAATTAATTCCAGAGAGAATCTTGCTGAACTCCAAGGCCTGACAAACTTTTCATCCTGTAATCATTTTTCAGAGGAAGGGAAAACAAAATACATAAAACAGACAAATGGAAATATCACTAATCCCATCATGGCTGCAGAGGGAAGGGTAATAAGGAGGAAGATGACAGAGTTGAATTGTTCCACAGTGAATTTTTGGCTCAAGTTCTCTATCTCCTGAGCTTTCCAGACCACTGCCTCACCTGGGAGGCATCCGGAGCTGCCACTACCATTTGGGACAGAAGATTTCGGGGTTCAGACTGAAAGAGGGGAATTTTGGTTAGATATATAGAAGAAAATCTTCCCTGTGAGGGTGGGGAAGCCCTGGCAGAGGTTGCCCAGAGCAGCTGTGGCTGCCCCTGGATCCCTGGAAGTGTCCAAGGCCAGGTTGGACATTGGGGCTTGGATGGACCTGAGATAGTAGAAGGTGTCCCTGCCCACGGTGGGGGATGGAGTGGGGTGATCTTTAAGGTCTCTTCCTAACCCAAACCACTCCGTGATTCTGTGGTTTGTGGGTTTTTGTTGAATTGTAACAGGTTTTTTTTAATACAGAATCCCAGAACCATTAAGGTTGGAGAAGGCCTCCAGGATCAAGTCCAACCCTTGACCTAATCCCACCATGCCCTCTAAACCACATTGTGACATGAGGAAGACAAATGCCAGCTTCTATAGAGGAAGAAAAACCCCAACTTTGGTGGCAGTGGGAAATTTTAGGAGCATTAAAAGCCACCGCAGCGAGCATTAGACACCCACACCCCATTTACACCGTGCACAGCAGAACTGGACTTAAACCCTGGCTTAACTGCAAGGAAAATGTTGAAATGCTTTGATGAGCTGAGGTTCTTCAGAAGGAACAGGAACTCTCCTTTCACACCACAGCCTCAAAAAAGCATCATTGACTCAGCTCCAACCATGAACCAGCATTCAGGCAGCCCTGCAATTGAGCTGTGGCCATCTCTTCTTCCGCTCTGAAGTCTGTGGCTGGTAGAGGAGCCGAGCTGCGAAAAAATTACCCCCTCCTCCAGAAAAAAGCCACCCCAAACCCCCCAAATCAACCCCCCAAAACTAAATTTGCAATAGTCAGCAACTAACCCTTTCAGCAAACTTTTCACATCCACCAATTATAGCTCAGCCCCCCCTCACTTTGTCACTCAAGTACCACCTGCAAGATCAACCAGACATTTATCCAACTGTTCGGCATCTTCCTTGCAGAAGGATTCAAGGGATCTCGCAGAGAAAAGCTGTTCTTAGTTTTATTTTTCTATTTTAAGTCTTGCTTATTTAAGAATATTTGTCTCAGCGGTTAAACCCCCAATGTTTACCTGTTGCAAGGGAGAAAAAAGCAGCAGTGCTTGCTAGGAAAGTAGCTAAAAAATACTCCCAGGGGTCCAAATGATTTATTCTCTCTTTGGTCCTTCAGCCTCCTCTTCTATTAAAACACGGGTGAGGTTTAGCCCTCTGAAAATTAATTGCTGACAACTTCCTGCTATGATGTATCTCTCCAGAGGTTTTGTTGGCACCTGAGAGTTGCTGCTCTGCACATCTGCACTAAAAACTGTCTGCTGGCCATAAATCCCACCCGCTCCCCCGAGCCAGGTGTGCCTCTGGTCCCATATATATTCCAAATGGGAGTGAGGGCCAGCTGGAGAGGCAGGGGGAGAGGGGAATTAGCCAGGCAGGCACTTCCCAGGCAGCCACAGAGCTCCAGCACTGGGCTGTGCCTCCAGCTAACGAGGAGGGCGAAGCAGAGACAGCCAGAGCTTTATTGATGATTTGGGACGACCATCAGAAAGCCCAAACAATAAAATCACTGGAATTGCTGCTTCGTGCATGCAGGTTAAACCTCCTCCAGCTTTCCCCATCATTTCATTTCCCCCTCTTCCCCTTCAGGTAAAAGGAAAAAGCTGTTTTTGAGCAGAACTAAAAAAACCAGCAATGCCACCGACAAGGAAAACCTGTCAGATTCCAAGCTCCGAGAGCTCAGAACTCCTTTTGTTCTTTTGAATAGGGCAGGGGAAGAAGTAATGCATGAAAAATGGAACAAGGTGTCAGTATTTATATCCACAAAGCCAAGGCAAAGGAGCAGCTCCTTGATAATGGCTTTCCTGCCAGCAGCCTGGGAGCCCTCAAAGGGAGGGATAAAAGGAGGGCACGATCTGAGCAGCTCAGCTCATGCAGAGGAAGAAACTCATCTGAGACACATTATTTGCCAAGCATGACCTTTGTTGGCTTGATGGGGATCTCATGAGCTGAAGGTCTAAAGATGTTTGGCACCTGGAGGGGGAGCAGCATCCACCACACGAGTGGATTTTCAGCCACACCATAATTATTGTTTCAATTTTCCCTCTGGTTAAGAGCTGATTCTTGTGCAGGTGAGAAGAAATGAGCAGAAAAACGTGGATTGACATTTTTGACTTGGCTACTGTGAGTTATTTCGATTTCCTTGTCCCACCTCTGGCAGAGTTGGCACTGCAATTCCAGGATGGAATCACTGCTCCCCCTCAGCTGTCAAAAACTCAGCTCAGCTCCTCCTCACCCACCAGGTTAAAATCCTTTCTCCACAGCTCAGGATCCACAGCTTGGTGCAGTTGGGAGTGGAGGCCCAGGGAAGCATCACCCATGCCCTGCAGAGGCAAAGAAGGGCCCCAGAGTCTCCATGACTGGGTTTATTTTAGGGATAAGATCTTGCTTTCCCTAGCAGAAAGCAGACGCAATGAGGACATCAACCAGCAGGGAGGAAGGGTTGTTTAGTGTGCAAACAGGAATAATAATATTAAAATGAGTGATGGAGAATTCAAGAGGAATATCAGGGGAAATATCCACCACGGAGAATCACTGAGCTCTGCCAGTCTCTGATGTGGAAAACACTCCTCGGCATGGCGAAAGCATCAGCCCTGCCCTGCTCCAAAGACTGCCTCAAAACCAGAATTTTTTAGTCAAACCAAGAGCCACGAACCCTCCCAGCCTGTGCCGTCCCTGTTCCCAGGGCTGAGGAGACCAGGGGAGTCTGGATCTCCTTCTCCTGCTCCCTCCCCATGGAGAATTACTGTTTTCATTAGGGTGAACAGCTCCTGCCTTTCCTACCTGCAAACTCTGCAGTGTTTTCCAGCAAGAGCTGCCCCAGGAATATAAACCAGGCACATTTGTGCAGAAAGAATGACAGGATTAAGTTTTGTTTTATGTTTCCTTCCTCTCAGGTACTCTTGATGCCAAGAAGAGATGCAGATGCAGAAGGAGTGGAATATGACTGCACAATAAAACAACAATATGTTGGATTGAACCATTTTAGGAGCGAGAACAAATTTACAAAGAAAAAAAAAATCCCAACTTAAAATATAAATAGTTACAGCAGGAGCACATCCCAAGGAAGCAGATGGTACAGTCTGTTTTACTAATTAGTTTTCAGACCCATTTGTAGAAATTGGAAGTGATAAACAGCATTTCTCTGTCAGGATCCAAAAGTGTTTGAAACAGCCTAACAGAGTTGAGTAATTGCAGGGGAATGTTCACAGAGGGATCTGAAGTCACTCTTTCAGTACAGTGTGGTTTTTATTTCTTTAAGTGAGTAGTGATAGGCCACGTTCCTTCATATGAGAAGGAAAATAGAATCAGGAAATTATGGAATGGTTTGAGTTGGAAGGGAATGTAAAAATGAAAAATCCTTTTTCATTCCCCTACCATGAGCAGGGTTCTCTTCCACCAGACTAGGGTGCTCCAAGCCCTGTCCAACCTGGCCTGGGACACTTCCAGGGATGGAGTAGCCACAGCTTCTCTGGGAAATCCATCCCAGCCCCTCACCACCCTCACAGGGAAGAGTTTCTTCCCAATATCCCATTTGACCCTGCCCTGTGGTAGTGGGAGCCCATTGCCCCTTGCCCTCTCACTCCAGTTCCTGATGTGGAGACAGTTAGAATTCATCTCATTCTGATTTTCAATTAGCCTTTTTTTATTTTCTCCTTATTTATTCCATTCCTTTGTCCCCTCACACTGACAGATGTGGCCACACTGGACAGGCCAAAGCTTGGGAGGTCCACAGACATGTCATCCCCCACAGACAGCCCCCCAATTCCTCATCCCCTCTGTCTGGAGCACATTCCCCCAGCTCTCTGATCAGCTCGCAAGAATTAATCAATCTCCAGCTCCTGTTTTGTAGAGCAGACAAAACAAAGTGTCGCTATTCCCATTTCTCCCTGGGCTCACAGATGGGCTGTGACTTCACAGGAGCATTAACAACCCCACCAGGCCCCCCAGCCATCCATTATTCAGGAAGGGAATCGAGAGGCAGAGTTGAAGCTCTCCCCAAATTCTTGGCTGTGCCTGCAGTAATGACTTTGCAAAGGCAAGAGGAAGCAGAATTGTTCAGAACAATCCTTTCCCAGCCCAAATGCACAGAGATGGAATCAGAGAATCATTAAGGTTGGGAAAAAACCTCCAAGATCATCAAGTCCAACCTTTGAAAATCTTCAAAATCTGCATGGTTTTAGTGCCTATCAAAAGAACTTTCTGCAGCCTTTCAAAAATTATCAGAACAGCACTTTTGGGGCAAAAACCTGCAGTTTGGCATAGAAAGAATTTGTTTCCTTTTGTGTTGGAACAGGCAGTACAGAAAGAATGGTCTGACATTAACAAAGAAAGGCATTTAGGGTAAGTCAGAAACAAAGAATGGGTTTCCTTCCTGGTGGACTGTGAGGCACTGCAAGGAAAACAGCCCTGCCATGAGGATAAAAGCTAAATCCAAAGATTTTTGGGGAAAATGGTACCTCCAGCTCCAGCACTGAAGCATCCCCAGCCCCTCCTGGCTGCAAAGCTCCCAGCACAACTCCACACGTCACAGCAGCCTCTGTGCTCAGGGCACCAGGGAGGAATGGCCTTGGATCCCTGGGAAACCAGGTGCTTCAGGCAAGCTGTTCTATTTCAAGGAAAAGAAATTCTATGAAGGAAAAGAAAAAAAATTAAAAAATCAATGATTCTCACTTGAAAAATGGTCACAAGTCATAAATCCCATTTTGCACCAGCACAGCTGGGCTCGGTCTCTGCTCCCTCCCACTCTCCCTGGCTGCAGGGGTGTTGAGCTCCTTGATTTCAAACATATTTTCAGGAAGAGCAGAGCAGACTGCTGTCAGCACACTGCACCCTGCTTTGGCTGGGCTGGAGACTTGGAAAAGCAGAGAGCTCAGGACTTTCATCTCCAGAGCTTCGGGCAGGGGACCCTCAGCAGGGACAGCAGCACAGCTCAGGGGAGCCATGGCTCAGGCTGGGACTACACCAGAGACAGAATCACAACATTGTGAAGGCTGGAAATGCCCTCTAGGATCGTCAAGTCCAACTTTTGAGCAAGCTGTGCCCTCTTAACCACGCTGTGAGGAATTGGGACACAGGCTGTCCCCACAGCCACTCTGCATCCCCCACTCAGAGACGCCCATTGCACCCAGCAGCATCCCCTGGCCCAGGAGCAACATCTGCCAAAATATTTCCACAGCCCTTCCAGCAGGCATTCACGAGCCTCTCTGGCACAAACGCACACCTGGAGCCATTTTTGTGAAACCATTTCTTTTTAAACCCAGCAGAACATCTGTATTTTATAGGGTTTAGGCTTGATGGGGAGCAGTGAATTTCTTTAATTGCAGCGTGGCAAGAGCACGGTTCTGCTTCTCAGCGCCAAGGAAAAGCTGGAAAAGTGTCCAGGGCAAATTCCCCAGAGCACGGGCAGAGCTGGTGATGTTACACACGTCCCCTGTTTTATTAAAAGCCTACAGAAATGGGGATTTAATTCCATCTGAACCTCTCAGTGCCCTCCTTGGAGTGCTCCTGTGCAGGTTAAGGTGACAGGCACAGCTAGGTTGTGGCACCCAGCCAGGGTGCTGGGCTTGCTCCAACACCGAGGGACCTGAAAGGACCCAAATGTCACCTCTTGAGTTAAAAACTTCAACACTGCAGCTCTGGAGCAATAAAAGAGCAGATGGAAGCAGGAGATCAAAGAGGGTGTGCTGCAGAGAGCTGCTTCCAGGAGAAGTTACTCAGCACCTTTTGACTTGCAAAGCATCTCATTGTGGCAGGAGGGTTGGAGGAGAATCCTGGAATCCTGGAGTGGGGCAGGTTTATGGGGCCACAGAGGGTCACCTGCTCCAGCAGGGCCATGCCAGGGCACAGGGCACAGCGGTGTGTGCACAGGGCTCTGGATGTCCCCAGCCAGGGAGGATCCACAGCCTCTCTGGGCTCTGCTCCAGTGCCCACAGTGAAGTTCAGCCTCCTGGGCAGGGGAATTGCTGGGCTCAGACCCTGCCCGGGGCTCTGGGGCCATTGCTGGGCCTGGAGCAGAGCCTGAGCCTGCTCTGCCCTCCTGCACACAGGGACGGACAGGGACAGACAGACAGGGATGGACAGGGACAGACAGACAGGGACACACAGGGACACACAGGGATGGACAGGGACACACAGGGACAGACTGGGACACACAGGGACAGACTGGGATGGACAGGGACACACAGGGATGGACAGGGACACACAGGGACAGGCTGGGACACACAGGGACGGACAAGGACAGCCAGGGACACACAGGGATGGACAGGGAGACACAGGGACAGACATGGACAGACAGGGCAGCCAGGGACACACAGGGACAGACAGAGATGGACAGGGATGGACAGGGACCCAACAGGGACACCCAGGGACACACAGGGTCACATCAGGGTGGCCCAGGGACCCAGCAGGGACACCCAAGGACACAACAGGGACACCCAGGGCTCAGGGCCCCTCTCAGCATCTCCTCAGCCCCAGCTCCCTCAGCCTCTCCTGCTCCAGACCCTCCACAGCTGTCTAGGAGCTTCTGCTGTCCAGAGGAGCCCAGGACTGGACCCAGCACCCCAAGGACAGCACTGGCCAGCAGACGGGACAGTGCAGCTGGGATCTGAGGTGCTGGGAGATCATCCCCATGGATTTCAGTCCCAGCACCTGCCCGTGTTCCTCCTGCCTTCAGTCTTGCAGCAGACTCTGCTGCACCCCAAAGCAGTCCCTCCAGCCCCACTGTCCCCTCAAACCCCCAGCAGAAAAAACCCCAAACCAACCCCCTGCCCCACCCCTGGAGAGGCCAGCAGGGCTATTTATAGAACACCTGATTGCATCTCTCTTTGTAACCCCCCCTTTCCCATTACCTCATGTCTAGGGCTTGATTTCAATCACAGCCCTATTTTCACATAAAGCCCCAGCTATTTTTAGGGCTAAGTAAGTAAATGGCTCATAAATAGCTTCTTGATTCCTACCAGTTCATGTTGCTCTTACATGTCCTACTTCTCTCCTCTGAAACTTTTGTCCCTCCCTGGTGACAACATGTCACAGGGAGCTGTACCCTTAAGTGTTTTCTAATAAAGGAAGTCAGGGAGGGAGAGGAACCAGGTTCCTGTAATTGCCTCTGCAAACAGCCCAACATGCACTTAGACATGAGGATTAGGGGGCCTGGGTGACAACTTAATTTCACACCTCTCATGGTTAGACCTGGTAGGAAAATTGATTTCTCTCCCTGAGCTGCCCACATTCCAGTTTGGAACAAGCCACCCAAACTTTCCACAAAGTATAAATTGATGGGAGGAAATGAATTTCAATTGACACAGCTTGGGTTTTCTTCAGCTAATCAAAGGCAGCCTCCTAATTTAAGCAGCGTGCAAACAGCAGAGGGAAAATACAACTGCTGTCCTGTCCTGATGCTTCCCACCTGGATGGATTTACCACACTGTTCAGCCTGGAGGAGGAGGAGGAGGATGTTCTGCTCCATGGAAGGGTGTAGAATGTTCTGCTGCAGGGCTCTGAATGGGAGCAGGGGTGGAGGAAGGAAGGAGCTGGGTGGTTCCTGCTGGGCAGCCCGCAAAAATGTGGATCTAAGTCACAAACCCACCCTGGGTCTGGGAAGTTGGGGTGAGGGTTGGCTGGGGGGTTGAATATTTGACACTGCACGGATTTCCAGCTGGGAAACAGGGACAAGCCCCCTTCCCTGCCAGTGCTGCAAGGAACACTGCCCTGGAACATGTGGCACTTGGGGACAGTTGTGCCACTCCAGGCTGGACCATTTTAGCCCCTCGAAGCTGAGCATCTCCCACAACATCCATCCCAACCACCCAGCTGCAGCAGTAAGTCCCTAACCCCATACCCAGCGTTCTGTGATCCCATTTTAGGACAGCCTTCTTTAAAGAAGCCCAGCCTGACCCCCAAAACAGGGTGAGAGTGGCCTCCCCTAACCCTGAGACCTTGGGGAGACTTTAAACAACTTTAAACACTGAAAAATACACCAAGCAGCAGCCAGGCCAGGAGAAGAAACTTGTTCACGATGGTGACAGCAATAAACCTGCAGCACGATTTGCTGCTCTGTGCCACACGTTTGTTTGGAGTTAATCTTATTTGCTTTTGGAGGGTTTCTCAGGTTTTCAATAAGCAGAACATGAAAGCAGTGACAGGTTCAGCAGATGCCTCATTCCAGCAGGGAAATCCTGCTCTGGCAGTGAAGTGCTCAAACCACAAAGAATATTCTGTGCAAAATTCTCTAGCACAGGCTGTTCCCACATTTCCCTGTGCTTCCATCCCATTCCTAGGGGAGGGTCCCTGGGGGTCACCCCAGTTCTGTTTTGGGGTGGGCTGAGCAATCCCCACTGCAAATCTCTGCTGGCCCAGGACCCCTCAGCCGTCCCAGGGCTCCCTCAAATCACAGTGACACCATTTCACATGTTGTGTCACTGTGCACAGTGGGGGAAAAACCCCACAACTCAGGGCCATGGAGTCTCCAGAAATATTTTTTGGGACTGCAGGAAGTACAAGCAGCTGCTATTATGTCTCATCTGAGCTCCCTGTCCCAGAAAAGGGTTATCAACAACTTTTCAGGTGACAACTTTATTTGTATATTTATTCTTAAGCATAGAGAGCTGTCCTAGAGAGGTGCCAAGTGACATTTGATGTGGCACCCATAAGCTGAGAAGGATTGCTCTATAGTTTGCAACTTACTGTACGTGTTTGCTCGTCAGGAAGGCTAGAAACCTCTTTTAATTAAAACTGCAGCTGAGGACTGACAGCTGAACTGAGCTGCTTTGAAAAGAAGTGCTGAGAAGAGTCTGGAATGAGTTTTAAGTTTCTAAAATAGCCCCATGTTTTATATCAAAGGGAAAAGGGAACATCCCTCAATGGCATTTTACACAGTCACCACAGGACAATGGACTGAAAGCTGAAGGTTCAGCATAATTCCACTTGGAATTAACTCTCCTGTGGGATGTTTGTTTTATCAGCCACATGCCCAAGGCTCCTTACACTCCTTACACAAGAAGCACAAATCCCCTTCCTCCCCCCAGCCATCAGAACCACGGGGCAGGGAAAGGGAGAAGAAAATGGGTTTGATTTGATACGCTTCAACTGAATTTGGCATTTTAAGGAATAGCTGCACTTTTCCATGGACAATGAGTAGAAAGTGAAGCCCTGGGCTTCCCTGCACAGCATCCTGAGGGGAAAGGGAGGAATTCCATCTATTGCTGTCCTTTGCTGACCCCAAGACCAGGGCTGGGGACCACCAGTGGCTCTGTGCCCGTCACAGTTTGGCCACAGCTGCTCCTACAAAAACATCTTGCACCAGCTCTGCAAGCACCACCTAATTGAAACATAAAACCACACTCCAGCTTTTTTATAGCATATACAAATACTGCTTCTCCTCCTGGAACATTTGAACATTCAGGAGGAGAGCGTGGATCAATAATTCTTCTATTAGATAATTGAAACATGCCTCTTGATTTACACTAATGCACTTGTTAAGCAATAAGTGATGGGGCTGTGGGCAGGTCTGCAGTGCTGGAGCTGGGCTTTGATTCATGGGCTGGGAGCAAGTGAGGGGCTGGCCCGGCTCAGCTTAGCCAAGCCCAGCTTTGCTTTTCAGAGGGCTTTACCCACCCAACATCTGGCTGGGCAGCTGGAGCCATCAGGGCTCCTCAGGGCAATAAACTCTGACTCTTGGATTTAAAGGGTCCTTCTCTCTACTTAAATAAAAAAGCATTTTTAAACCTCTGCCACTGACCAAAGAGCACAAAGAAGGCTCCTTCAGGCAGCTCTGATGCTGATTCCCCTTTCAGAGCCCAGGACAGGACAGGTCCCATGTTCAGCAGTCCAGTGATGCCTTGAGAAGGCTGGCCTAGAACAGAGGCTGGGCAGAGTTAAAGAATAAAGCAGGGATTTATTAAAAGGCCTCAATGGATCCACCTTGGGCAGCACAAGAGCCCAGCCAGGGCCGCACCCAAGATGAACCAAAATGGTCACAAAATGGATGACTGGTTACAGGGTCTCTCACTTTTATAAGTTCTGTTCCATTTGCATCTTGGGGTTAATTGTCCAATTATATCTTTAGGTAATGAAGTCCCATCCTTGTTTTTCTCTCTTCAGCCCACGTTGTTTGTGCTCTTGGGCCTGAGATTTGGATCATTTGTCCTTTGTCCCCAGCTAAAGAAGGAATTGTTTTGTCTCCCTGCTCTGTGAAGAGAGCTCACCATCCCATAATAGAAAGCTCAGAAGTGCACACTAAAGCAGCACAGAATGTGAAAAATATCAAAGCTAAAACCTGAGGCATCACCAGGAACCCCTTCCCGAGGTCCTCACCTCAAATCCAGAGCAGGACAGGCAGGAAGGACAGCCTTAGGAAGTCCTTCCCCTGACACACACCAGGCCATGCCAAGGCCCAGCACTCAGCCAAGCAATTTGGTTCATCAAAGATAAACATTTTGGCACTGCCTGGAGGGAGATGGGAACGCCAGGATCACCACGGGACACTGCAGCAGCTCAGCCCTGGCTTGGGGCAGAGCTCTTGGTGCAGCTCTCATTGACTGCATCACTCCTGGCTCAAACTCTGTGAAAAGTTCAGCTCAATTGTACTTTCTGGAAAGTTAAGCCATAATCAATGCATGAGCAGGCAGCCTGGTTCTGCTCCAGCACAGGCAGGATTAATTCCCATCGGATGGGAAGCAGCAGGATCTGTCTTGCACTCATTAGCGTGTTACTCAGCTCCTCAAGGAGCAAACACTTCATGTGCCATTTTTGGTCAGAACTGCCTGATCAGTCATCCCCAGTGCCTCAGGGGAAGTCATAAACGTAGGACTTTTGCTCCCTAGAAGGGGTGGGTGGAAACCTGATGCTCCAAGGTCTGCCCAGAACAGGAAACAAAACCTGCCAGAAAGGTTCACCTCGAGCTGGCTCATGAATCACCTGCAGCAGGAAAGGACCTTCAAAGGCTGTGCCCAGAGGCTCTGGCAAGCACAGCTACACGAACAAGGTTGTGAAGATCAGCTCCAAAAAGCCACCTGAGCTTTGTGGCTTTACCCCAGCCTTGCCTTTGCCTTGTTTACCCAGCAGCTTGTCCAGAACCAGATTGGATAATGGAGTAAATCCCTTCCATTGCACTGGCTGGAGCAGAGGAATGGTGACCTGTGGAGCACAGCTCACCCCCTGCCTGCCAGCACAGCCTCCAGCTCCTCCAGAGGATCCCATCAGCCTGGATTCACTGGGGGACAACGGGAGGACAATGCCATTATTTTCCTGCCCCCTGATAACAACATGCAAATGTGCTCAGGCATTAGCCAGGCAGCCATGGGAGGTGTAATTAATCCCTTGCTTATTAAAGCCTCTGGCACCTTAAAGAAATGCTGACAGCATTCTCTGAGCAGTTATTCCATAAGGGCGAGTCCTTCCCCAGCTCCTCCTCACAGCTTACCCCGAGCAGGAGGGCCTGATTGTGAGAGGTGGGCTTTTAATAAAAGCAAGGTGGGTTTAGGACATATTGCAGAAATGTCACCAGGGTGACAGGGTGTATCTCAGGGTCCACCCATGCCACCTGAGGGAAAGGATTCAAATATGCAGCCCTCAGATTATTTGGCTCAGGTTTGTTTAAAGGCATTTCAATACTGTGTATTTTCCTCCCTTCCTTTTCTTTCTGAAAGAGAAAAGGATGAGGAGTCACCTTTTTCCCCTTTGGAGGACCCCACTGCTCCCCTCCCACTCCCACCCAGCCAGGAGATAATGCAGGGATTTGTTCAGATCTCCTCCCACTCCCCTGCTTGTCCAGCAGCAGCTGAAGAAGCACCCACGTGCTCCCAGCTCAGGGCAGGAAGGTGCAAGGAGATATCCTGTGACATTCCCATTCTCTGGACAGAGAGACACAATTCTGTCTCTCAGGAGAAGCACAGAGAGAAGAAGAGAAAACAAACTTTATCTCTGCTCCTTTGTTTTGCCCATGTGGAATGTGGTGTGGAGATTGTTCACCTGGGGTGACTGCTGGGTTGGATCCTGGTGAAGGTTGTTTGGGGTCAGTGACCAATGGGACCCAGCTGTGTTGGGCTCTCAGCAGAGTCACGAGTTTGAGTTCGTTAGACAGGTAAGTAAGAAGTAAGTATGTAGAATAGTACAGTATCTCTTTAAATAGTGTATTAATGTAATATAGTATAGTTTTAATAAAGCTATCCTTCAGCCTTCTGATCTGGAGCAGACATCATCATTTCTTCCCTGAGCTGGGGGCTGCATGATTTCCGATAATATCCCAAGGAAAGTTGGATAAATAGAGCCAGTGGAGAGTCTGTGCTGGGCTCCCCCCATAGCACCCCAACCCTTCCAGCACAGCAGGCACCAAGGATTGTGCCAGCCTGGAGAGTTTCCAGCTGATGTCAAAGCCCAGCTGGACACAGTTATCTCAGTCTAAGCCTAATTGTGCACAAAAAAATAAATCCAAAAAGCGAAAATCTGCATGTGCTTCAGTGACCAACCACTGTGAGCAGGCAGGGCCAAGGGATCTCTTCACATTCTTTGCTTCAGCAACTGCAAGTAAATGCATCAACATCTCCTCAAGAACAGAGCAGGAGTCAGGACAAGTCCCTGCAGCTGCAGGAATTTGTGGGAAGGTCCCAGCAGACCGTGCAGGCTTTATGTCTCAGCAAGGAATGAGGGAGGTTATTGTGACAATTAGCAATGGAGAGAGCTGGCAGAGCTGCACTTCCCTTCAGCAAGGCCCAGATCCTGGAGTTAAACACAGGTATTTTCACCAGAATCCTGCATTAAATGAGGTGTGGGCAGCACACAAACTACTGCTGATAGGCACTGAGAACACTGAGAATGCCAGGAAGGTTTGGGTTGGAAGGGACCTCAAAGACCATCATGTTCCACCCCCTGCCATGGGCAGGGACACCTTCCACTATCCCAGGGTGCTCCAGGCCCTGTCCAACCTGGCCTTGGATAATTCCAGGGGTGGGGAGTCAATCATGGTCAGCCCCAGCCTTCCCGGGAGCATCCTGAGCCCCTGCCCTGCCAGCAGCTGCAGGAGAGGGGAGAAAAACCAGACTCCTTCCTCCTTAATGAGGATCCAGTATTAATTGTTGATCTCAGTCAGGGCCAGCAGTGGATCAGCTGAGCTGGAAGGTGCTAATGTGTTGCTCAGAAATGATCCATCACTGGCAGATCTGACAGGGTGGAACCCGTGGTGGCAAACACCCTCCCTGCACAGGTCACCTGGGCTGGCAGCCCAGCTCTGGGTTTTAAAGGGGGACAGGGACAGCAGAGAAGCTGCAGAAGTGGCTTTGTGCCAGGCACGGGGCTCCAGTGCCTGCTCTGCTCTCCCTCCCACATGAGGAGTTCACAAAAACACCCCCAGGCATCCGCCTTGCAGACACAATCTGGTCTCCCTTTTTTTTTTGGACATCCCAGGAGTATCCCTTCCCTGTCACTTTGCTGGATCAGCTTCTGAAGTGATACTTACAGGAGTTATTCATAAAGTGAGCAAGGGGTTTCAGAGTCGAACATGAAATTGCTTTTATCCACTGCACAAAATGACAAATCAGGCAGCAGCACTGATGACTCTCTGGGAAAATCCACCTCCAGGAAGGCTCCATGAAGTTTCCTAATGCAGTCAGGGAAAGCTTCTGGGAAGGAGAGAGGCGAGACAGGGGCCAGGAAGAGCTGCCTGGTCTCAAACATGCTCCAGAGCAAGTGTTCTCAGCTTGTTTGCTAATCTCTTGTGACCGATTGCTGAATCAAATCTTCCTTCTTGGACAGAGAAGAGAAGAAAAAACCCAAAAAGGACAACACTTCACCAATAAATAGGATGTTAATTAACCACGAGAGCATTCACCTGCAAAACCAGCTCGAGGAAGAGCCAGGACTCAGCACAGCCCTGGCTGCTGTGATCCCCAGGGAGATGAAACATCTGAAACCCCCAACAAGCAAAGAACAGCTTTCACAGTGAGGTCACGGTGCATCTCCTCTTAGCTAATTGTTTCTTTTCATTTAGATAAATAAATAATAACTGTCACTGTGGCTTGCAAATGGGTTTGATGAGAGAAATCTATGGGATGAGTTAATTCACAGAGCAGATCCCAAGGCTCTGGCCCTGCCCCACCTTGTCTGGCTGAGCGAAGGCAGCTCAGATCTCCTGAACATTTTACAACTCTCCAGGGCCCCCAGTACCTGTGGGAGGAGTGTAACTCCTCAGATTTTTGTTGAAAGCCAGAACTCAGGACTTTCTTAAAAGGAAGTCCCTTGCACAAATGTGGGCTGTGTCCCTTCAGCCTTGGACAGGGAGCACATCCAGCCTGGCCAGTTTGCAGTGCCCAGAGATGGGGCTGGGGTTCTCTGTTCCAGAGCTCCTTCTCCCACCTCCTGATGAGCAAAAACTCATCCATCTCAGAGCATGGGCTTTCAGAGCTTCCCCAGGAGAGACTGACAGAGCTTCATTGGGAGGAAGTGCCTGGATGCAGCCAGAGCCTTGCTGGAGCCCTCTGTAGATTGATGCCAGGCTCTGGTGTGACCGTCATTCCAGGCCATAAAGCACTTTGGGACGACCCTGTCCTTCTGTGTGTGCCTGCAGCAGCACCCACAGCCTGTGCCAGCCTCCTGGGAATGGTGAGCTGAGCAGACAGATGCACACATGGACTGAAATTGCAGCTCCTGGGCGAGTTCCAAAACACAGGTGGTGATTTCTGGACACTGGATATGTTATCTGCTGAAAAGCAAAAATTACAGTGATCAACCAGAAAGGAGCATTATCTTCCTTCCATCATCTCCTCCTCTGGAAACCCTCAACAGGTCAGCTGCTTCCGAGCCTGCCCTGATCAATCACTGCAAACACTAAAAGCAGGGAGATATCCTCCTTCCAGCCATTTGTCAAGTGGAACCTGGCAGGTTTTAGTCCTTTTATTAGTTCTGCTTGTGAGAGAAATTCACTTGAAGCCAATGCTTAATGCAGTGAGGACACAGCACATATTTCTGTAGGAGAGAGAGCTGTTACCCAGCTGGGTGCAGGGGTGGGAAGGGGATTAATGAAGCCCTGGGCTGGAAGAGAGAGGAAGAGAGGAGAAGAGAGGGTGTCCCTTGCCTCAGCCTGCTGTCCTGGACACACATTCCTTTATGCTGCACTTCAGCCTCTCTCTGAAATGTGTTACAAGTGGGGAAAAATAAAGCAGGTGTGTGGTGGTGGAAGGAAGCAGAGAGCCCAGCACCTCCTGGTTCATCCAGGAGAAATCCTGGATGGAGAGAGAGGATCCCGAGGTGCAGCAGGGCTGGTGTCACAGGCATCCCACTGGCTTTTCACCTGTCCAAGTCCACCCAGACTGCCCGGCATGGATTGTTAAGGCTGGAAAAGACTTCCAGGACCATCAAGCCCAACCTCTGACCTAATACCCCCATGGCCACTAAACCACAACATGAAGTGCCACATCCCTGTGTCCCCCCAATGTGGTTTTTCCCAGTGTCACACACGGCCCCAGAGCAGGATCAGCTGTTCCTAAACTCCTCCAATATTCTTTAAGCCTGGAGAACTCAGGCACAAAGGGATTAAGAGAGCTGCCCAGAGATCACACAGAGGAGTGCGTGTCAAATTTGGGAATGGAACTTTTATCTCCTAAAAGCCTCTCTGGATCAGTACTCAGTGGTTTATGTCAAACCTTTTTTGGCTGCACAGCAGCTGCTGGAGGGGTTTGGGCTTTCCCCTCCCAGGCATTTACACCGTGCCCAGCACTGCTGCTTCAAACCCAGCACTTTAATAACCCCCAAAACGAGCAGTGCAGGAAGAACAGGGGAGAGGAGGATCACAAATGGGACACAACCCGCCTGGGACTGCTCTCTGCTCCCTCTTTGCTCGCAGCTCTCATCATTTTCCAGCAAGGGCAGCCGTGTTTTCCTCTCTCTCGCTTGTCAGCACGAGCTGACATTTGAGCTGTGCTGATGAGACCTACCAGGGTGAGACACATGTTTGTGGTCGCTTTGGGCGACCAGCTGCCAAGGCCTTTAACTGCTCCTTTTTGATTTTCCTGCCCAGCCCAGCTCTCTGCTTCCCTGGCAGTTGGAGCCTCGCTGCCTCCCGGGGATCTGTGCAGGAGCAGGGGCTGCTCTCACCTCAGCCAAGCTCTGCTCTGGGAAGGGGTTGATGCTTTGTCTGGGGGTGCAGAGATGCTGGCTCAGGGCTGCCTGTGTCCTGCTGCACACTCAGTTTTTGGGGAGCGCAGCCATGCTCAGCTGGATCTGTCCCAGCTGCTCCTTCTCCAGCAATCCTGATTAATGCCAGGCAGGGATCGGGCCCCAAAAATCCCTTTCTAAGGCACGTGAGAACATTGTCAGGAAAAGCTCTGCCAGAAGCTGTAATTGTGATGCCACTCTGGCACAATGTCACTCTCCCGCTGTCCCAGTGGCACGTTCCCAGTGGGGAACTGGCTGGTCCTGTGGGACTGACTGGGCAGGGAGGGGACTCTGCACAGGGACAAGGCTGCAAACCCCATCCCCTGGCTCTGGTGCTGCACTTGGACAGTGGTGAACATCAAACTCTGTCTGAGCTGCTGTCAGTCACCAAATTCACAGTGCCTGAGCCAGCCACAGGTCACATCACAGATCCTGTCACATCCCAGGTCCTGTCACAACTTGGATCCTGTCACAATTTGGAACCTGTCACAATTTGGAACCTGTCACATCCCAGGTCCTGTCACATCCTGGATCCTGTCACATCCCAGGTCCTGTCACAACTTGGATCCTGTCACATCCCGGATCCTGTCACATCCCAGGTCCTGTCACATCCTGGATCCTGTCACAACTTGGATCCTGTCACATCCCAAATTCTGTCACATCCCAGGTCCTGTCACAGTTTGGAACCTGTCACATCCCAGATCCTGTCACATCCCTGATCCTGTCACATCCCAGGTCCTGTCACATCCTGGATCCTGTTACCTCCCGGATCCTGTCACATCCCAGATCCTGTCACATCCCGGATCCTGTCACCTCCCAGATCCTGTCACATCCCAAATCCTGTCACATCCCTGATCCTGTCACATCCAAGATCCTGTCACATCCCAGATCCTGTCACATCCCAGGTCCTGTCACAATTTGGAATCTGTCACATCCCGGATCCTGTCACCTCCCAGATCCTGTCACATCCCAAATCCTGTCACATCCCTGATCCTGTCACATCCAAGATCCTGTCACATCCCGGATCCTGTCACGTCCCTGATCCTGTCACATCCCAAATCCTGTCACAACTTGGAACCTGTCACATCCCGGATCCTGTCACATCCCTGATCCTGTCACATCCCAGGTCCTGTCACATCCCTGATCCTGTCACATCCCTGATCCTGTCACATCCCAGGTCCTGTCACATCCCAGATCAGTGGATGGGGATGCTGTGGTGGTGCTTCTGTAACAGGAATTGGCACCACAAACACTTTGGGCCCAGCTTGATTCTGCTTTGCACATTCCCAGACAATTTACATCAGCACATAAATCAGAAATAAAGCAGAAATTCTCATTTCACTTTCATGGACGGGTTTCATATTCATTTTGCAGGAGTATAAATAACAACACAAGATGTGAGATGAAGGAAGCTTTAAGGGAGAGATCCCAGCTCATTTAATCCAGTGGAAGTGTGACCTGTGTTGAAGGAAGCCCCATACTCATGATCCAAGAGAGAGGGGAATATCCAAATGACAGACCACCTTCCTTATGTTCCTCCAGCTCTAATACTCCCAGAAAAGGCAAACAAATATAACAGCAACACCCAATGTGCCCTGTGTGAACACTGGTGTGTGGCACAGATTGAGGACAGCTTGTTTTTCCCAGCATAAAGCTGTGAACGATTTCTGAACTGGAACTGTTCTAATTAGTAAGGAACATTTAGGTCAATTACATCAGCGTGCTGGCCACTACAATTACTACTATTAATTGTATTCGATTACACATTTGCAGCTATTAAATACAGTATCTCTCAAGTACCTGTGTGGAGTTTTAACCCAGCAGAAAACAGGGAAAAGTATTTAACACAGAAATGGCCAGGTAATGGCAGGCTAAATCCACCCCAGCCCCATGCATCATTTATCTCCTCTCGGTGTGTGCCTGGATGATCCAGCACATAAGAGACTCAAAGGATTTGTTTTCCTTCATCCTCTTTTCTCTCTGGACCAAAGTCCTCTTTCCTCAGCTGTCCTGTACATGCTGAGGCTGCTCGACTGCCTGGGCACGTGGGCAGCACCTCACAAGGGCAGGACAGGTGATTTATCTCTCTCACAGGTGCCCAGAGCAGGTAAATGCTGCTTTGTGGAGGTTCTGGCCCAGCTTTCACATGGTTACAAAGGCTTGTGCATTCCCTCCCCCACAGCCAGGACTTTACACTACTTAAAAAAGAAATTCACTTTGAAGAAGTGTTTCTGTGTCCTACGATGTTAAACTGCTAATGGGAAAGGAAATGTATTCATGATTCACTGTATAAAAGCAGCCTTGGAGGAATGCAGATTGTATTTTCCCTCTGCAAACATTTGATCATCCCAATAAAAGAGCAGCCCCACCTTTCCCACCAGCTTCGTAAATCACGGGGAATGGAAACAACAGGTTTATGGTTGTCACGACGGTCGTTACCCCAGCGTTTTATGGGTTCTGGAGAGAGGGGGGAGCCTGTTTATGGGCACGAGGTGCCTCCTGAAGGACTGCGGGACTCTCTCAAACACATCCTGCTGCTCAAGGCTCTGTTGAATATGGAAATGATGCTCCTGATTCAGCCTGTCCCTCCCCGGAGCTCCAGGCTTGCCTCCCCCCGGCAGTCCTGCACAGCCAGGGAATGAGCAGAACCCCAGAGGGTCCCGGCTGTTCTGGAGCCCTCATGGAAATCCCTGCACTGGGATCTCATGGCCTGGGGCTGCTGAAGCACCCACACACCTGAGCCACTTCAGGGGACAGCTCTGAGCTGCTGCTGTTACCATTAATTAATTCCATTGATTGGGATCTGAGCTTGCAGCAAGGATGAAGGCCACGTTCCACAGATGGAGTAGAAGGCAGCTTCAGTCCAGGAGTGGTTTTTATCATCCTGTCCTGTTCCCTGGGGAGATGGACACTCATCTGCCACATGCCCAGGAATCATAGAATATCCTGAATTGGAAGGGACCCACGAGGATCCTCAAATTCCAACTCCTGGGACAAGCAGAACCTGGCATTTAATTCCTGGAGGAATCCACCTGAGACACCACCAGCCCTTTGGAAGGAGATCACCTCTTCCCAGGCATCTCCAGAGGGAGCTGGCAGCGACCAGCCCTAGCTTTTACATCAGCTGAAATGTGGCGCAGCATTTTGTACCTGCAGTTTACTCTCAGCCTCCAAACCTCCGAGGAGACGCCGTCTGCTGCCTGGGCTATAAATAAGGGCAGCGAGTGCTGAGCCAGAACGTGTGGCAGTAATTTGGGTGATGATTTAAGGTCTGAACGCTCCTCCCAAAGCCTGTTCACCCTGAGTGACGCTGACACAGCCAGGAGCTCATGGGACAGCACAGCAGGGACCTGGCCCAGCTGCAGCCCTGGGCTCACATTGTCCCCTCCACCATCCCTTCTCTCCCTCCTGTAGGACTTTGTGTTCCTCGACCAGAAAATCTTTCTCCCTTTCTCCACAGGATTTCACCCTCTGGAATGACTCTGTACAGTGAAATATCCGTATTGTAACCCTTGGAAGTGGTTTTGTTTTATTGGAATTCCCTGCCTGTTTTATGGCCAGCTCTGCAGAAGAGCCGACAATAAAGGGGGAGGAAGAGGAGTGTTTGAGAGGGGCTGGGCAGCTCCAGCTCCTGCCAACTCAGTGCTTCCCAAGGAAGCACTCAGCATCTGGCAGGAATGAGATTTTGCTTTTTTTTTTAAACTCTCCCCCTCCTTTTATTTCCAGTATAAATGAATTTTAGCAGCAGAGCGAGGGTGCAGTGGTGCTCAGGGCAGGACGTGCTAATGAGCTGAGCCTCGTGCTGCAAGAGCAGCCTCCTTGTCCAGCTCCCCTCCTGCCTTTTCTGCATTTTAATACTCAGCCTTTTCTAAAAATAGCCCCAGTTCTTAGTCCTTTTAATACAGTCTTCATAAAATGTAGTTCTTAAAGTTCTCTAAAAGCTTTGGATTTAAGAAGCTGGGCAAAGTTGCCATCCCAGGAAATGGCAGCAGAAACACCGAGCTGCTGGTGCAGGGCTGATCTCAGAGACTGAATACAACCATTCCCCACAGGGTAATGCCAAGCACAGCTGCTTCAGTAAAATAATGAAGATAATAAATCAGGGAGCCATTTAGCACCTTTTTCCCAGGAGCTGTTCTCCATCTTCCACCAGGGAGGGAAGGAATGACAGATGGAAGCTGACCTGAGCCACAGGAGCAGTGAAGAAGTGCTCCAGACCAAGAGGTGTGAGGAGCTCTCTGCCTGCTTTCCCCAGGCTCAGTGACATCTTTGGCTTTGCATCAGAAAGGTGTTGCTGCATCTGAAATTGGGTTCCAGTCCCACAGCTGCTTCTGACAAGTTTCCCCCCATAACAAGGTGCAGGTGTTGGGTTCTCTGACCAGTTCCTCACTGGTGTGATGTCTTGGGCTCCTTCCAGCCCCACCTGAGCCAGGATGGAGAACCAGGACAGGACCTGACCCAACCCCCTGGGCTATTTCAGAGCTCAGTTTAACAGCACTGCACCCATTTGCAGTGTCTGTGCATTCTGGCAAGTCGCAGATCTGGAGGGGGGATGCTGAGAAGGCCTGTGAGTGACTCAGGCTCGTGGAAATAAACTGCTTCGGAATGGAGACTGTGAAAAGATTAATCTCTTTAAATGTCTCAGGAAGAAATTCAAAAGGTAATTTGATTATAGTGTACAAACACTTTCACAGGAAGAAACTATCAGATACTGAGGGCTCTTTAACCTGGCAGAGATGAGCAGAGACAGAACCTCTTAGTGGAAATTAAAGGCAGGCAAATTTGAATTCAAAATAATGTGTGGGTTTTTTTTCACTGGGGTAATGAATCACTGAACAACCCAGGAGTGTGAACTTGCTGTCAGCTGGGTTTGGGTCTCTTTGCAAGACACTTCTTGCAGGGAGAAACTCAGAGAAATCAGAGCAAGGATTTCCAGTCCACAGCCAGAGCAGTGGGGATGTCTTTACCCTCTGTGTGAGGGGCTTTGGACCCACCTGGGTTCATGTGGGGCAGGTGAGGAGATGTTCATCCATGGATTTGTGTTCTCAGTGCTGAGGGAAACCAACAGCAGCTGGGGAGCAGAGCCAGGGAATCCACAGGCTGGGATGATGCTTGTTCCAGAAGAGGGGGAAAAAAAAGGGAAGAGGGACCCCCAGGAGCCACCTCAGCACAAATCCCAGGATCGCTGGGATGCACCACTCCAGTTGTCCTGTCAATGGTGCTCCTGTTTGGCAGGATCTCACTCAGGAATTGAGGCACTTTAGAACAGATTATTTCCCTCCACAGCAAATTAGCAACAAGAGTTTGGATGTTCATTGACAGGAAAATCTTCACATCTTTTATAGACTCCTGGGTGGCTTCCCCCTGAATCCAAATATCACATCATTTATTTAACTTCGAGAATAAAGTAATTAATACCAGGGAGTTCTGACTGCTTGGCAGGATGTGCTGTTACAGCTAACAAATTTTATGTCTTTAGGCTTCACAGCAGAACTTGATTTAATTTGTCCCAAGGTTAAGAAAGACGGCAAGGAAATTTGATGGCTCCAGATCACAAATTCACTACAATTTATCACCTTCACCATGTGGCGTGGACGGACACCACTTCCAGGTGGAGATGGCAGAAGTTTACTCAATCATCTTTGCTTTAATCCTGCATTCATTCATTATCTGCCACCACATGTCCCAAATATTCCGTGGCTCCCTGGGAGCTGCCTCCAGCCATCCCCAGCACCAGCCTGCCTGCCACATCCTTGGGATGAGGATCCCCAAAATTTTGGGATTATGCAATTAAGACATAACACAATCCCAAGGAAAGGTAGGGAAGCATCCTAGCTAGACTTTGCCCCTAAAAGTTCTGTTTCAATGGTATTTTAAAGAGTCAGGAAATTCAACAAAATGTTTTGAATTGTGGAGCTTCTTTCAATTTCGGTGAGAGGAGAGAAAGTGAAAAGTTGCACAGAGGCTGTTTTTTAGTCACATCCAGGTTGCTGGATTAATTCCTGTGGCTGGATTTTCTTCCTTAAGTAACAGAAAAATGGAATAATTCCTCCATTTCATTTTAAGCTGATGTTTTCTACAGAGAAAATCCAGGCAGAGAAAGGAATTCCCCCAATACCCAATGTCAGCTTTGCAGAGCAGCAAGACCTCACCACGGAATTCTCTTTAGGACCCACCCAGTGCAGGGAATCTGGGAACAATGAGGCTTTTAGAGCCTCCAAACCCAGTGGCCTGGCCAGAATCTCACAGAGCAAAGGGAAGGAACGCAGAGTTTCCTTCTCAGAGCTGAACACCTGGCCAGGAGGTCAGGCTCAATTTGCAGAGCAGGGGCCACAACATCCCAACAGCTTCCGAGGGGCCGTGCACGGGGCTGCAGCTCGTGAGCAGCACTAGCCAGCAATTATGCAGCAAAAGAGCTCCCAGATGTGCAGGGAATGTGATAACAAAATGTCCCAGCTTATGGCATTTTCTCCCTCCCTCTTGCTCTGCCACTCTCTTCTGTCATTGTCCTTTAGAAAGTGAACGTGAGGAATAAAGCTCTAGTTTTAGAAACTAGTCCAGGTCCTAAAAAGCTGGAATATTAAGCACAGAGATTTCCATGGCACAAGGAAATCACACGCTCCAGGCCAACTCAAGCCTCCTTGTTGGGGACTCTCACTGGAACAGCACCAAGGTGAAATCCAGGGAAGTCAACAAGGTGGGAAGGCAAATCTTCCAGAAGTTCTTCCACGGGGAGAGGTTCCTCTCCCTGCACCCCAAGAACTGAATTTGACTCTTCCTTGTCCATGTGACAAATGCTTCAACAGCCAAGTCACTTTGTCAGGGCTTCAGAGTGCCTTGAAGGGGACAAAGCACTTCCTTAGGAGCTCTTCCTAAAGGTTAATCTGATTTTGACGGCTTGGTTCTGTGCCGGGTTTCCGCTGTGGTTTCCCCAAACAGCTCCATACATGAATCTCTGGGTCAGATGGGACATTTATCAGTTATCAGTGTTCCAGCAAAGAGCTGGGCAAAGAAACAAGAGGAAAGAAATGTTCTATTTATGGCTAAGTTGTGTGAGGTTGGTTTGAATTAGAGTGATCAAAAATTCTGGTGGAAAATCCAGACTCGTGTCTTTCAAACCACGTCTTCTCAGACACAGAGCTTCACCCCTGACACTCTGCTCTCTCCCGGAAAATTGTCTGGGACCCACTTGGATCTGGATGCCCTTAAAGAGGTACCAAACCACCACAATTAAATGACCATCAGTCTTCTCCCAAGCAGACCACTCCAGATTTTCCAAGAGAAGAACAAACATCCCACCAGCAAGAGCTGCCCTGGATCTCCCAGGCCTTCCTGGAGCCAGCCAGGGCACATGGCCAGGAGCTGGCTCCAGTCCATGCTGCCCTGCTCAGGCAGGTCCTTACATGATTTATCTTACACATGATACAAAATGATTATTGCTGATCACTTCAAATGACTTCCCTTGTGAGCACCTGGTGGATGAAATCTAAGAGCACACCAGGGACAGCGCGAAACCCCAGCCCTTGGGTGAGGTGGTTCTTTTGGGACACACTGGGACCATTTCCTGGGTCTCACGCTAATTAATTCTCATTAATCTGTGGGTTAATTAGATCAGGAGCCTCTGTGTCACCTTCTCCATGCTCAGGAGCCTGCCACAAACCCTTGGCAATGTTTCTCCATCATAGCCCAAGGCCGGTGCTCGCTGTGGCTGCTCGTGCTGTTCTCCAGCACCTCCTACACAAACCACCTCGCTGCTTCTTGCACTTTTTATGTCACTTAGTTCTTGTCTCTCATAATATTTAGAGGCTCTTTGGGATACAAATAGTATTGATTTGTATGTACAACCACCTAGAACAAGGAGGGTTCGGGTCCTCAGCCCAAATAATAAATAATAGTTAATATAGTTCAGACATGACCAGCCAGTTTCTACCTAAAAATGTCAATAAAACAGGGCCATATTGATGCAAAGAGACATAAAATGTGAACTCCTTCAATACAGGCACTTATTTGTCTCTGTTTCCGAGGCCAGGAAGGAAAGAGCTGTTAGCAGTGAATAGTATTTTATTAGCATCATAAACCCCAAGAGCAAAGTTTGTGTCACAGAGAACTGCACATGCATTTGAAGGCTTAATTTATGTTCCTGACTCCTCTTTCTTTTTTTTTCCCCTTCTTTTTTTTTTTTTTTTCCCAAACAGGGCCATAATTTAAAATAAAGCCTGGTAGCGTGTGAAGGCACTTTTGGGTGAAGGGGATGTTCATGCAAAACCAAACCCACAGCCTACAGAAATCCTGTCTGAGAGAGCTCAGTGGAATTAGTACATAAATCCATTCTGCAGAGCTCCAGGGAAGCTTCAGGAAAACCACATTTTATGTGCACCAGGTCCTGAGCATCAGCACAGGGGAATGCCAAGAGCCCCAAGGAAGAGCCATAAGGAGAAGAAGTGACTTCCTGCAGAACTCCAACAAATTAGCAGTGGAAAACCAGTGAGGACAGAAAAGCCAGCATGGCTTTGATGCCTTTCCATGAACTGGAGTCCAGCAGATCTTGAGCTGATGGGAGACAGAGCAACCACACCAGCACGGTCCCATCTCCACCCAAGCCAATCCAACACGAGGGGTCAGAACTCCTGCAGCTCCTGGTCATTCTGCTGCATTCCCAGCATTTTCCTCTGATCTGGCTCCTTTGGAGAGGGGTTGGGTTTCTGGGGATGCTTGGGAACAGATATTGCAATTCAACCACAATCAAGCCCTGGTAATCAGCAAATTACAGCTTTCCATACATCCCAAAGCTTTTAACTCCCAGCTGCTTATCGTGGTCTGTTTACATGGTGACAATTCTGCAGAGCAGGTTCTGTGCCTGTTCCAGAGCTGTAAACACAGCTTTAACGACCAACAGGCATTTATTTAACATTCTGCCTGTTTCAGAGAGGGAAAACAGACAAGGTGAGTGCTGGAAGCACAGAATTAAGGGTTTATGGCAAAGAAAAAGGCTGCACAAAGAGCTGTGGAAAAGCTGAACAGCATGGGGCAGGGCTTTCAGGAGCCTGGGACTCGCTGCCTACAGAGCAGGGAAGGTATTTGTGGCTCTGAACAGCGAGGGGAGGCAAATCTCCTCTGTCACTGCACAAACACAAAGGTTTGGGAGTTCAGGAAGGAGCAGCCTTTGTTGGTAAAAATACTCCCATGCTCTCTGCTCAGGCAAGGTCTGTGAACTCACACACCAGCTCTGCATCTGTGAGGGAAGGGAAGCGTGGAACAGAGAGACCCTGAGGGGCTGGAGTGTGTCAGGGCAGGGAACAGAGCTGGGAAGGGGCTGGAAAACTCCGGCTGGAGCTGAGGGGGCTCAGCCTGGAGAAAAGGAGCTCAGGGGGGACCTTGTGGCTCTGCACAACTCCTGACAGGAGGGGACAGCCGGGGGGGTCGGGCTCTGCTCCAGGGAACGGGGACAGGAGGAGAGGGAACGGCCTCAGGCTGGGCCAGGGCAGGCTCAGAGTGGACAGCAGCAGGAATTTCTCCATGGAAAGGGTGCTCAGGCCTTGGAAATGCCCGGGGAGGTTTGGAGTGCCCATCCCTGGAGGTGTCCAAGGAAGGGCTGGAGGTGGCACTGTGCTCTGGGCTGGGGACAAGGAGGGGATGGCTCCGCACACCCAACACAACTTTGTCACTGCCTTTGCCTTTGGAGTTCTCTCAGCACAGCCAAATGATCGCTGTTGACAGGGGCAAAACCACCCAGCAGAAAAGGCTGAAGCCCCCATTAAGACTTTATGATATTCTTAATTACCTGCTGTGTGCTGGTGCCTGGGGAGTTGCCTGCCCTTTCCACCAGGCTCTGGAGTCCCACGGGCTGGGCCCTTTGCTGTTCAGCCACAAGACAAATGGGGTTTGCTGCCACAGGGATTTCACTTTCAGGGCAGCAGAGCACAGAAGAGCTTGAGGATGTGATTTGCAGAACACCACAAAGGTTGGTGGTGTATTTCTTCAAGGCACAGGGAGTCAAACCATTTACGTGGCCACCAAATTGTGGTGAAACAGAACTAGCAGGGTCACCGCTTCCTATCTGTCCTGCTGAAGGAGAAAAGAGCAATTTCATTGTCCTGGAATGGCTGCAGGAAAAGGAAATGAGAAAGGATCATTCTACTTGTCTTCCACCTTGAAACTGCAGATATTGCTCCAT
Source organism: Anomalospiza imberbis (assembly GCF_031753505.1). NCBI lineage: Eukaryota > Metazoa > Chordata > Aves > Passeriformes > Viduidae > Anomalospiza > Anomalospiza imberbis. The sequence continues at coordinate 4,416,043 of NC_089705.1, forward strand.
ATAAAACCACTCTATAGAACAGCATCTTTCTCCTTCCCCCTCTTTTTGCAATTTCAATTTTTTATTTTTCCCCCTCTTTTCTTTCACAGCTTTTAACCTTGCCCAATTGTCCCTCTTAAATAACAATTAACTCCCTGGTTTAGCTGGGGAAGTACTTTAAGGCTCCAGCAATTTTATTTTCTGTGTGATGCTGCGGGAGATGACGGGAGGGAAAAGTTAAATCAGGAGGTTCCTCAAGAGTTGCCCCTCTAGAAAAACTACTCCATGCCTGTCCCTGGTGAAAGGATCCTGCCAGATCCCAGAGGAACCAGCAGAGTTTGCTTAGTAATTAATGGGGAGAGAGGAGAAAAAAGGAAATACAGCCCACGAAGTCCCACCCTTATTTTTCTCTTCCTTCTTCTCTTTCTCTTCTTGTCTCTCTCATCCCTCTTGTTTTTCTCTCTCCAGCCCACATTGTTTCTGCTTTTGGGCCTGAGATTTGGATCATTTGTCCTTGGTCCCCAGCTGGAGAAGGAATTGTTTTGTCTCCTTGCTCTGTGAGGAGAGCTCACCACCCCTAATGTGAAGCTCAGAACTACACACTAAAGCAGCAGAGAATGTGAAAAATATCAAAGCTAAAACCTGAGGCATCAGTTGTAATGAAAATAACGAGATCTGAAGTGGGGCAGAGTGTGCTGGGTACACTCTGAGGCACTCACTGAGAACCGCAGAATGTTCACCCAGAGTTTTTTCCTCCTGCAAAACTGCTCATTCAGATACCTGTGTGTTGGGAAAGGGAGACCTGCTCTGCTGTAGAAGCATCTCTGCGGTTACAGAAGTGTTGACAGCAAACAAACCAGCCTCACCTCCAGCAGCCCAGGGGCTAAAGCGTGTTCCAGGCACTGTGCCCCCAGGGGAGCTGGGTTCTGCCCAGCCACACGGATGCACATCCCCAGGTGAGAAAAGGATGCCTCAGGTTTGCCACGACTGAAACCGAGAGCAAAGTCTGAGCCCCTGAGTTTCCCCTGACTCCCTGCCTCGAGCAGATAACCCCAGGAGCCAGGGATTATTAAATCACATCCCTCTGTCAGGTCGATATCCCGAGCTCTCTCCTCTTCCTGACCTATCCCACCATGAATAATGCACGAGCTGCTGGTGGGGCACTTCTGGCTGGAGCGTGGCCAGCCAAAGGGCTCTCTCAGCAGATCAAAAGCCAATCAAGTTCATTTCAATATTTATGTTTAATCCTTCATTCTGAAACAATAAATATTTCATGCTACACCCTTACAGGAAAGCAAAGCCAAGCAAAAGCAGAGGAGACACCGGCCCAGACAGAGCGGCTCTTTCATGCTAATTCCTGTCCAGGCAGACACAGCTCCTGATGCCATTAATATTCCTCAATCAACATGGATTATTTATTTGAGTCCTGACAGAGCCTGCAAGGACAGAGGTCAGAGCTGAGGAGCACAGCAGCCATGAAGGCAGGTGGATTCTTGGAGCCAGGGTTCATTCTTGGAGCCAGGGTTCATTCCTGGGGGCTTCCACCAAGGTTCCCTTTTCTGGCCTGGTGTGAATATTCCTGGCAGCATCGTGGTGCTGGCAGTGCCCAAATACTCAAATATCCTCTCCATCCCACCCTGGCCTTCCCCAGGGTTATCCCAGCCCACAGATGCCCTCAATATACCCCTCAAGTAGGGTTTTCCCAGCAGCTCCCTCCTGTCAGAGCCCTACCAAAGGTTTGGATATTTTGATATTTGATATTTTTAGATCAATTTATCACAGCAGACAAACCCCTCAGGCTTTTTTTTGCTCATAATCTCCATCACCTGTCCATTCTCCACACGCTTTGACCTGGGAACAAAGCCAGCTGTGGATGCACAAGGAGGCAGCACCGTGGGGCTGCACAGCTCTGTGGGTTTTGTTGGCAATCAAACCCTGCCCGCCTGGGAAGCAGCGACGAGTAGAACCCTGGATTAAAGAGATGTAAATGAACTGAGGATGGAGGAGAAGCAGCTGAAAGGTAACTCAGAGTTTTCTCAGAACCCACCTGCTAGCTTTCCTAATCATGATTTAAAGACAGCACCCAATTCATAACCAACAGTGTGAGGAACAAAGCCTTTTTGATGGGGATTCTGTTTTCCAGGGAGAACCATTTAATAAGTTTCACTCAGGAAGTCTCTGTTCCCAATAAAGACTTAACAAAGTTAATTAGACTAAACAGTAATTATCATGTCTCTTCATTGTTCAATTATCTTGCTGAACTGGTGTTTCCTGATTAATTTTCTGATTAAAATGTATTAAATTGAAAAGCACTTGCAAACATGAGATGACAGGCTGTCTCCCACGCAGCAGGATTTCCGGAGGTCAGAGAGGCAGGGATGCTTGGCACCCACCCCCCAAACGGGCCAGCTCCACACCCCACACAGCCAGGAACCCAACTCAGAGCCTTCACTGATGTGCCCTCCAGTTTGAGATCCACCAACACATCCCTGGTGTGTTCCTGCCCTGCACAGCTCCTGCTTGCCTCTTCCAGGCCCTCCTTTCCCTGTGCTAGCACAGAGCAGCTGTGGCTGCCCCATCCCTGGGAATATCCAAGGCCAGGTAGGACAGGGTTTGGAGCACCTGGGATAATGGAAGGGGTGGAACAGGATGGGCTTTAAGGTCCCTTCCAACCCAAACCTGTCTGGGAGTGTGATTCCTACTCCTCCACAATTTTACCTTTCTCTGAGGTTTTTCCATGCACAAGCACAGTGCAATACAAGTCCCTGTGCTGGGAGCAGCCCTGCAGCACATGAGGGAGGTCCTGGAGTCCTTAAAGCTGTTTCCAAGTCTAGTTTCTCCCTCCCATTGAATCCCACAGTTTGGACTCCCTGAGCTCCCACCCAGCTCAGGCTGTGCCTCCCATCTGCAAAACCCCACTGAGGCACTTTCTGCTCTCCCACCTCCCACCCCGACAGCAGCCAGCACAGAGGAGGAATTCCCACAGCTGAGCTCACTCATGGAATCTCTCCAGGCCCGTGAACATCTTTAGGTCTGGCACTGCATCTCCTGCAGCTTCCAGCATTGTTCTGCACGTCTCCCAGGAGTTCAGCTCCCCTCTGATTGTGTTTAACATCCCAGCCTGCCTAAGCTGGCCTGACCAAGGCCACCCCCTGCATCCCTCTGCCAGATTCTTCTGGTGGGATCAACAGACTTCCATGGGTGACTTCATGGATCATTCCAACCTGCAGCAGAGACAGCCCTGGTGCTCCTGAGCCACCAGAGCCTCGCTTTCCAAGGCACTGCTTTAGTATTCACCTGTGGCAATCCAGAAATCACTGGCATTTTGAGCAGCCCCTCACACCATTTGCATATCTTTTATAAGACAGATCAGGAAAGGGGATTAATTTTCCTTCCTTCACTTTAATATCACCTGTGGCTGGCAGGAAACAAACAAATTCATCGCCTCCTTCCCCAAATCCTTGCGATTAGGTTATTAGAGCCCTAGACTTATTATAAATTATTGAAAGGACACAGCTGAGCCCAAATCCCACAGCGGGCTCTCTTTGTCTTCCACAAGGCTGGCAGTTGTTGATTAACTCCCATGCAGCACGAGGCAGGAGGGATGAGCAGCGTCGCAGGCGTTCCGCGGTGCCGAGCGCGGTGCTCGGCTCCACGCACGGCTGTGCAGGGAATCTGGGCTCCCAGCACACAGCCCAGGAGCTACAAAGGAATTTTCTTCCCTTTCTGCTCGCCCTCTTGGAAATTCAACACCAACCTCGCTGCTGCTGCTGGAACCGAGCCAGGCTGGGGGGCTCGGAAAGGCAGAGAAATGTCTGTCCCTTTTGGATATCCATCCTCAGTCCTAAAAGGGTTTTTCTATAGTTTCAGTTCCAAGGGAGTTAACTCCATAGTTCCAGCTCCAAGGGAGTTATTCCATGTTCTCACACGCTCCAGGTATGTGAAGCTGGAGTGGCAGCAGCAGCGTTTCAGGTTTCTCCTGCTCAGTGCCTTGTTTTGCCCTGCTTTAAGTCACGTTGATAAAAGCAGGGGAAGTTCTGATAAGGAGTTAACTTTGTTTGTGATGTACGAAGCCTCCAAAGGGAGCTGCAGCTCAGCTAAGAATAAGTCTCTGTCTATGAGCTAAGAGCTCACACCTCCAGATAAGATAAGAGACAGAACCAGCATTTACAGCAGCTCCATCAAACACACTTAGGCTGAAGTGTTGTTACAGACATTTACCACGGGTTTAGACTCATTCCAGAAGCCAAGCCAAAAAACAACTGAAGCCCAACAACCCAAGGAGTTTTGCTTTTCTTCCTTTTTTAAATTTTATTTTTATTTTTTAATAATCATATAATCATAAGTAGTGAATCCAAGGGTTTCCTGGCTCCTGAGCTATCATTTGGCAAACAGCTCCAGTTATAAACCCCAAACCTAATGACTGTGCTTTGCCCGTGTCCCTCTGTGCTCACAGGAACATTTCTCCTGCACCGGGCTGAAAGGAGATGTCCACAGGGAGTTCGCTGTGAAATGCTGGGTTTCAAAAGCCTGCGGCAAGTTGATTCATGTCTATTTAATTTCTCCAGGCAGTTTCACTGGAATGCTGTATATAAATCAAATACAAGGCTAGCAGCAGAGATGGACCAAGCTGTGGAAGGACTGTATGATTTTAATTAAACTACACACACAAATCAGGCAGGAGTGAAGGTGGAAGGAGGAGAGAGAGAGAATTCTATCACTGGGGATAAGCCAATAGTTTTGAGCAGGAAAACAAATAACCATTTACTGTGAAAAGTCTGATTTCAAAAGCAGCATTTTGTCATTGTGCTGATTTTCATAATCAATTTAAATCTGGAAGAAACCAGGCTTGAGCACAGCAAACAAAGAGCCTGAACGGAAGTTAATTAGACAGTATCAGCTCAGCCTTCTCATCCTTTACTTACTGTCGAGCTTTATGGGCTCCAGCAGCTCTTCACTGCCAATCCTGCTTTGGAGACAGCAGAGCCAGCTCTGCTGGGGCTACAAGGCCATCTCCTGCAGCGTCCTGCGCAAAATCCCAGAATCCCAGACTGGGCAGGCTGGGAGGGACCACAGAGGCTCTGCTGGTGCCACCTCAGGGCCATGCCAGGGCACAGGGCACAGCGGTGTGTGCACAGGGCTCTGGATATCCCCAGCCAGGGAGGATCCACAGCCTCTCTGGGCTCTGCTCCAGTGCCCACAGTGAAGTTCAGCCTCCTGGGCAGGGGAATTGCTGGGCTCAGGCACTGCCTCGGGCTCTGGGGCCATTGCTGGGCCTGGAGCAGAGCCTGAGCCTGCTCTGCCCTCCTGCACACAGGGACGGACAGGGACAGACAGACAGGGACACACAGGGACACACAGGGATGGACAGGGACACACAGGGACAGGCTGGGACACACAGGGACAGACAGGGACACACAGGGATGGACAGGGATGGACAGGGACACACAGGGACGGACAGGGACACACAGGGATGGACAGGGACACACAGGGACAGACTGGGACACACAGGGACAGACAGGGACACACAGGGATGGACAGGGACACACAGGGATGGACAGGGACACACAGGGAGACACAGGGACAGACATGGACAGACAGGACAGCCAGGGACACACAGGGATGGACAGGAACACACAGAGACAGGCAGGGACACACAGGGACGGACAAGGACACACAGGGATGGACTGGGACACACAGGGATGGACAGGGAGACACAGGGACAGACATGGACAGACAGGGACAGACAGGACAGCCAGGGACACACAGGGATGGACAGGAACACACAGGGATGGACAGGAACACACAGGGACAGCCAGGGACACACAGGGATGGACAGGGACACACAGGGATGGACTGGGACACACAGGGATGGACTGGGACACACAGGGACACACAGGGATGGACAGGGATGGACAGGGGCACACAGGGACAGACAGGGACAGACAGGGACACACAGGGATGGACTGGGACATAACAGGGATGGACAGGGACACCCAGGGACACACAGGGACAGACAGGGATAGACAGGGACACCCAGAGACAGGGACATACAGGGTCACAACAGGGATACCCAGGGACACACAGGGACACAAAGGGACACCCAGGGACACAACAGGGCTGAGGCCCCTTTCAGCTGGGGTTCCTCTCGAGGCCGAACAGCCCCAGCTCCCTCAGCCTTTCCTGGGCAAGGAGATGCTCCAGGCCCCTCATTTTTCACCCTTTGCTGGACCCACTCCAGGAGCTCCTTGTCCTCCTGTCCTGAGGAGCCCAGAGGTGGAAAACCAAAGATTCCTCTTCAGAGAACTGATCCACCCACAGCCACCTCTGTGTTTGTGGGGTGTCACATCAAAATTGGTGTCAGCCAAGCTGGCAAATGGGAAAATAGCAGGAAAGCCATACAGTGGCCCTTTAAAGGGCAGGATTTCTGGAAAAAAGCCCCAGGCAAAAAAAATTCTGTGCTTTGAGAACATGAGACTTGCACCTGAAGATTGAGTGATTCCACAATGATTCCCTGCAGGAGAATGATTCAGTATCTGGAGAGTTCTGGAAGATGCAGGAATGGGGCTCCACTTTAAACTCCTCATTGAGAAGCCACTGAAGAGCCTGCATTGACTTTCCCCTCTTCCCACATCCTGCAAAGTATAAAAAAATCTATTCCTAATAATCAAGAGGCAGTGCAAGGATAACCACATGAGGTATCAGTCTTGTGATAACAGTGTTTAAATTCCTGGGATAGATTGGCATTGCCTTCCCCATCTGCAGAGCAGGGAAATACCAAAGCTGCCTGCTCTGAAAACCAAATTCTCCAAACCTCATCCATGAATCACTGCCTCCAGCCAAGGAGCTGTGCTTGTTCTGTGTCCCTGCTAAACAATTCCAACCATTCCTGTGTATTTCCACTGAAGGATTGCAGCAAGTGCTGCCAGGCACTGCAGGAAAACCTCTGTGCCACACTCTGTGTCCTCAGCAGACAAGACACAAGGGTGAAGTGACAGCAAGGCCACGAGTGCTGTGTCACACCTGGAGCTCGTGCTTTGGTTTATGACACCATGAAAACTTTTGCACCCATGGCATCCTGTTGTGGGAAATTCAAGACTCCTTGACAACTAACTAATATGACTGAGCAGAAGCTGTTTATTGTTTAATTTATGCATTTATTTATAGATTCTAAAACTATTGCACACGTCAGTGATGCAGTTTTTATTGGTAAAGCCTTTGCTTGTCCATGCATTCTGCAGGCACTTCTCAGAATATGTGATTGGTTACAGTCCAGGTGGCTCACAGCTCTCTGTTATCTCCTTCTCGTGGCCTTGGAATTCAGTTTCTTAGCTTCTTTTTTTCTGATTTTAGCACAGTTTGTGTCTTAGTAACCTTGATGAATTCCAGAGGGCCCTGAGAAAATTCTGATAAGAACAGTTACAAGCGCAATGCCTGATGCACACTGTAGTCTAAGTTGTTCAGGTACATTGCTACATCCTACAGCTTGGAGAACTTCGTTTCTACTGCTTTTTTCCAGGGCTCCTCCCATGACTCACCTGTGCCAGGGACATTGGATCCTGCCCTGCCCAGCAGGAATTGCAGCCCTTCCATCCACTCCAAGCCCTCCCTGAAGCAGCAGGATCTCATTTGCTCCGATTAAAGCCACAATACCCCAAATCCTGTGAGGTTGTTGGAGCCTTAATGAATTTTGCAGGGTTTTTCTCCTCCCTTTCCCCACCTCAATCACTCTCAACTACAGGGCATGAATAATACAGCAACGTGTTGCCTGGTGATGGCTGTTGTGTTTTCCTTTACAAACTCATGCAGGGAAGGGAGCAGACCCAAAATTGCCTGGAGGAAACGAGTGTTTCAAGTTAAAGACGGCTCCGAGGGGCTGAGGTGCTGCAGACACAACTCATCCTTGGGATGAGTTTTTGGGAGCCCACCAGCTCTATCCCATGGCAGAAGTCTGTTCACAGCCCCAGGGCACAGTTCCCAAAGTACTGCAGCACTGGAAGGGAGCAGAGGGCTTGGCCGAACCCAAGTGTGTGGAACTAACACCGCTGTGCCAGGTGCTGCACCAGCTTTTACAGCAAAAACAAACAGGGCTGTAAAAAAGGAAGAGGCTCTCAATAAAAAACAGGATATTTGGAGCTGAGGGGTTGTTTTCCTACTCAAAGTGAAGCTCCCAGAAGGCTTCGAGTTGGTGTTATGGGCTGGAATTGTGAGGTTGTGTCAGGAGAGGCTTTAGGTTGGATTTAGGGAAAGGTTCTTCCCCCAGAGGGTGCTGAGGCACTGAAATGTCACATTCCCGAGGCTGCCAGAGCTCCAGGAGAGCTTGGACGATGCTCCCAGGGATGGACAGGGTGGGATTTTGGGATGTCTGTGCACAGCCAGGGGCTGGACTCAATGATCCTCGTGGGTCCATTCCAGCTCAGGATATTCCATGATTCTATGATTTTCTTCTAGCATAGCATTGCTCCCCTAAGAAAGAAAAGCTCTTCCAGCTTTTTCTTTCCTGCAGCACTGCAGGTGCATTTTTAAAAGAACACTGGAGAATTTCCCACTCCTCTCTGAAAGTCCCTTTGAGTCCTGTCCTGTGGATGCACAGAGGCCTGGAAAATGAAAGTTCTCCAGGCATGCTCCATTCAGAACCCAAGGCAGGGGAGGTTTCTGGAGTAAATTCTCTCTTTTGGTGAGTGCTGTGCTGCCTGAAGGCAGCAGCAGCTCCAGCCCAGCTGCTCCAGCCTTGCAGCTGAGGTGATCAGCAGGAAAATGGGCCTGGGCTCCATCCCTGGTGCTTCCTGAAGCGAGTCCAGCTGTGACCCGGAGATGGTCTCGGTTTGTGCCCTGCCTTGGAGCTGTGCCCTGCCACCTGACTGCCTACTCAGGCTGCAAACTGCATTCTGGGGGCTGCTCCTGCCCCTGCACAGAGCAACCCTCAGATAATGCAGCACTACAGAGAAATACCAGCACTAAATGCTCCCAGAAGGCGCTCACTCCTCCAGGCCAATGATGCTGCTCTGTTGGGCATGTTGGGCTCAAATGGAGATACTGGGGAGGCAAAGCCGTGGATTGCAGTCAGGTCCAGCCTGATCCCAAGCAGAGGAGTCATTAAGAACTGGAATATTTCAATAAACCCCAAAACCTCAAGGAATAAATGTTCCCGGTGTATTTAACGGCGCAGCAGCCTCCGGTGTGTGGAAAGAGCAAGGCAATTAATAAGGTATATTTAGCACGCCAGGCTGAGGTGTGCCGCTCCCACAGCAGCTGAAACACAGCAATTTAAATAACATTTATCATAAAGATCAGCCTGCCTGAGCTGGGGCTGCTGCTCCTCTCACCTGGGAGCACCTGCTCACTGCCTCACCTGTCCCTCCAGGAGCCCCAGGGCAGGGCTCTGGTGGTGGCTGCAGCTCAGACAGGAGGCTTTGGGTGCTGTTGGACACCCCAGGTGCCCTGGAAGACCCCACTGAGACCTCATGGGCTGTTCGCTGGCTTGTGCAGAAAATATGAAATGAGCAGATGGTGCTTTTCCCCCACTGCTCAGTCCCCACTCAGGTTCAAAACCAAGGGAAGGAGAGGCCTTTTCCAAAATAAAAAGGAAAAAAGAAGTAGAAACAAAGTTCTCCAAGCTATAGGATGCCATGGATGCAAAAGTTTTCATGGTCTCATAAACCAACTTGCTAAATTTGTGGAACACAAGTCCTGCCAAGAAACAGACTCACAAAGCTGATCCTCATCTCAACATTCAAGGCCAGATACCTGAATAGACAATAAAAACCACAACACCTTTAAACAGCTGTGAAACCTGACTAAATGCTTGTATTCTGCACTAGCTGTGCTGTGACACCCCAGAAAACATGGGCCACCCTGTCCAGCAGAATGCAGAGCCCTGCCTTCCAGTAGAATGTGACTTCTCTGAGCATTAAAAAGATTTAAATGGTGTTGGATATTTGTGCAGAGAACAAGGACAGGCAGAGGTACTGATTATAACAACAAATGTTTGGGATGAGATGGAAAACTTCACATTTCAGTGTTGAAAAGGTGTTCTGATTCCAAAGGGACAAAGCAAAGCCTCCTTGAGTGAGTTACCCCGTGCTTGGGTTGGGATCAGCATCAGGAAGGACAGGAAATTTGGATCAGGAGGAACACTTGGATGAGCATCTTTGTTTCTGGAAAAATCCCACTTTTTCCCTCGGAAGCAATGATGCCAATTGTCCTACAAGGACAAAAATCCCCCTGCTCTGAGTCAGGCACAAACACCACACCCATGGCAGGGAGGGGACACAGCAATGCCCACCCCAGCAACCAGAGCCCAAACCCTTCCAGTGCTGTTTATACCAGCTATTATTTCAACTTTTGGTAATTAAATACCCTCAGTTTTTATGAGAGCCACTCAAAAGCCCAGCAGTGGGGACTGCAGCTGGCTTTGAACAGATGAAATGTTTTCCCTGCCTTTGAACACACTCGCTGCCTGTTCCCAGCCTGTGGCCACCCAGTTTGCCCCGAGGTGCCTGGCACTGGAGTCTCCAGGATAAAAGGAGCTGGTTGGAAGTGGAATTAGTATCCTGCATGGAAGGCTGTACTGCAGTCAGAATCAAAGGAGGAAATAGACCTGAGCTAAGCAAAATCCGCACGCAGATAATTAGTTAAACTTCCGAGTCTTGACATGAAGCTTTTGGAAGCAGAACATTTGTAGAGATTGTCTGACTCTCCTGCCAAGCAAAGGTTTGGGGGACAGGTCTTGCGTGGGGTTGTTCTATTGTGATTTTTAAAGTGTCTGCAGGACCTTGGGTGTAACTGAGGGGTGACCTGTCCTTGAGGCTGCCCCAAAAGCACAGGAGGGGGACCTGCTCTTGGTGGAGAAGGTGGAAATCGCCCAGTCCTGTTTTTCCTGCTGGCACTTGCACACCCAGGCCCTGCAGCAGGGTTTGGTGAGCTTGGCACCTGTTGGCACACTCCAAAACACCATCCCCAGCCACCCTAAGGGAGCTGTGGTCCCACCAGGGAGCCTCTTTCCAAGAAACTTTTGGGAACAAATGTTTATGGCTCTCAGGCTTCGGGAGAAATCAACAACAGGGAGCTGCAGACCCAGCCAAGTCCATGCAGGGCTTTCGCAATCAGCCAACACTCACAAACGCTTCCCCTCCTCCTGGAAATATTTTCCCCAGCTCTCCCCTGCAGTAACAAACACTCGTTTTCCTCCCGATAAAATCAGCCCCGCAGCCCAGGCTGTGGCAGCTCAGTGCTGACCTCAGCTCTCTGCTCCCCAGGATCTGACAAAACTGTGAGAGCTCCTCAGATTCTGGAACAAAACATCTGTTTCCTCTGGAGCAGCTGCCACCTGGCCAGCGCAGCCAGAGCCAGAGCTCTCCCGAGCAGAACGTTACCTGCGTGTGGAGAACACAGCCCCTCCGCAAGGACACCTGGCACTTGCACAGCCCCTGAAGGGATTGGCAGACACCACAGAGGGGGAGGAGGTGCTTTTTGGAGGGAGGAAGGCTGCCTTCCTCATCTTTTGCATGTACAGTATTTGGTGGGGTGTTTACTCGTTGCGTATTCCTTTTACTGGTGGACATTCTCTAGGAGAAATATTAAAACACAGGCTTTACAATGCAGCTTATGTGGCTGCAACAGAATAATCCTAATTTGGAGGTAGTTCATTTAATTATTTTTTAAAATTGATTTATTTTCCCCTTTCTGATTTTGGGTGTGGGGATGGTTTCTCCTGGCAAGGTCTGGGAAGGGCCTGAGAACATTCCAGCCTCCTTTTGGGCAGACGAGCTGCTGGAACACCTCGGTGCCACCTCAGGGGTGGGTGATGGTGGTGGGCAGCTCTCCCGAGCTCTGATACCTCAGCAGAGGGGTTCCTGCTGCTGCAGCCCTTCATTCTGCTGCTCCTCATGTCCCTGGAGCCAGGGCCCTGGCAGGAGGCATCCCCTGCCACGTTCCTGCCCACGGGCAACTCGCTGAGGAGTTTAGTCAGGATGTGTCCCCGGGAGCCAGACAGACACTGACTCAGGGCTGAGTCACTCCAGGGAGGGTTTATTCCCTGATTTTCACTCCCCACTGATCCTGCTGCTGCTGAGGAGCCGGGATGAGCCCTCATGAGCATTGCCAGCCCAGCTGAGTGTCACATCTTCCACCTGGGACAAGTGACTCCCCCATGGGTAATATTTACAAGGGCATGTGGTGACAGAGCAAGGGGGAATTGCTTTACACTGAAAGGGGGTTGAGATGAGACATTAGGAAAAAATTCTTCCCTGTGAGGTTGTGGCTGCCCCAGCCCTGGCAGTCCCATCCCTGGGGCTTGGGGCAGCCTGGGACAGTGGAAGATGTCCCTGCTCATGGCAGGGGATGGGATGGGATCGGATCATCTTTAAGGTCCTTCCCAACCCAAACCATTCCATGATTTTCTGGCTCTGTGATAACTGATCAGCAGCAATGGAAGGAAAGAGACCATTTGGATTTATAGGAATTGAAGCTTTAGAAAGGGGTAAGATAAGAAAAAGGAAAAAAATTGAAAAGATATCGGCTGTTCTGAAGCAAACAAAAGCCACTATAGATTAAACAAACAATGCAGCCCAAACTTCTCCTTACAGTCCTCTGACAGATAAACAGCAGCCTCCAATAATTAATTGTGTCCTGGCACAGCTGAATGAGCCACCATATGGGAGTGGTGAGAAAACAACCTCTGCTTTTTGGTGGCAAATTGTGCAAATCGAGTCTGTCTAGAGCTGAGAACTGACACACCTCACTCCTCCTGCTCTCAGAGCAGACCAGACAAACCTGTGAGGGACAGGGTTCTTTGGGGGCACTGGAAATCACTCCAGGCAGAATTTAGGGTTTGATGCAGGTGAGAATTCACACACTGGGAGGACGCTGCTGGGGGAAGACAATGAGCTGTGGTCAGCTCCCTTGTGTTCGCTGAGGCTGCAGCGATGGCTTTGTCACCCTCAGAGCCAAGGAGGAGGTGGCAGCATGGCCACAGGGGAAGAGACTTGAAGGAGCACTGCAAAGGAGCCTTGGGAATGGATTTTGTGGAGCTGTTGGCAGAGCAGGAGCTGCAGGAAGGAGAGGGAACATCAGCCCAGCTCAATCCTTGTGCTGACTTTCTGATTCTCCATGAGCACTGCATTTACTCATTTTACTTTCTCTAGAGGTATCCATTAAAAATTGTACTTGAAATGGCTGAAGAAAAACGATACAGCAAAGCCAAGGAAGCATCTTGGAGATGGTCCAGCCTGGCAGAGCTGAGATGCAAATGTGGAGTGACTCCTGTGGGGTTGGGTCGGACATAAATCCACAATTACTCAATTAAATCTGCTCCCAGTTCACACCACAGACAGGGAGACGTGCTCCAGGGCTGGGACTGATCCTGAATTTCACCCTAAATAAAAACAGCCCCTTGGAGAACAAAGTCCTCTGAAACCCTCGCACTCTGTCCCTCCATGTCACGCTCACAGCTCTCCCCTCCTCTGCATTTTCATTTCAAATAAGACAAAGCACCGCTGTCAATTTGGCAGCCAATGATGCCCTTAAAGCCACCTGCCCCTGGCTCCATCCCTCAGCCTGAGCAGCAGGCAGGGCCACACACACCTGGAGCTGTAATTAGGGGGAAAGGTCACTTGGGAGCAGACAGAGAGGCTCTCGCTGACCCCCAGTGATGCCACCCCCACTCTGAGGGCAGGGTAGGGCAGGTTTAATGGGCAGGTGATTCACCAGTCCAGTCTCTCCGTAATGAATTCCTCCTAACTCCCAGCTTCTTCCATCCAGGAATCCCCTGAACACCTTTAATTTAGAATTGCCATAATCTACTCGCCTTCTGCTGCCTCTTAAAGTGATTTCTTCCTCAGTGCTTTGCAGCCATGACATTTTCATGGCACTGCCTGTTCCTTTTGCTTGGATCACTTTGGGATGAGGAGCCACGGGCCCCTGTCTCTGCTTCTCTGCTCTGGTTCTCCCTCCTGTCAAGATCCTGGCATGGATTGCGTTTGAATTTCCTGCCTTTTTTCCATAGCTCAAAGAAACAGAAACTGCTGTCAGGGACTGGCACATTCCCATCTATCCCAAGCATCGTTGGAGTTTATGGGCTCACTGTACAGGAAGAAATTAGGTAATAATAAAAAATACACACCAAAAATACTTGACCATAACAAAAATTGATCCTGCCCTATGGGATATTTTAGTGCCTCATTATGGCACCCAGACCTCACAGAATGGCTTCAGTGACAGCAGAGGCTTTTTAAATAAACCAGTGGGGACTTGCTGGCTCCAGCTCCATGAATCCTTGTTCCCCCTTGACTTCCAACCCATTTCCCACACCGTGCTCAGCAGCCCTTCCTTCTGCAAAGGTGTTTCCCATCCCACAGGAACTTCCAAGATCAGGGAAACAAAATGTTTTCTTTGGTCCTTCTTTTGAAGGGGTCAGGGAGAGGATGACAGAAGACAGAGCTGTGGATCCAGTGCCACTGGGAATTCTATACATGATTTAGGAGGAGAAGTGGACAGGTTCAGGTCACAGAGGAGGGACTACGCTGAATTTTAGCTGTTGTATTTGTTAGTCTTTCCACCCAGGTCAGTCACTGCCCTGAAATCACAGCTCTTTTGGCACAGTCCCCTTGTCCTTCCTCACATCTTTAACGACAATGGCAGCACAGGACTCCTGGAAAACACAAACTCTGGCTCTCCAGAGCACTCCAAACCTCCAGCTCTCCATCCCAGCCCAGCAGGGACCCAGGCCTCTTGTTTTGCTCAGATAATCCAAGGTGCCTACTCCAGCTCTACACCTAATGTGGCATGTGTCTCCAGGAGATTATTTGAAGTGGTTATTTTTATTCCTGGAACCTTCAAAGGCAGAGTTATTAAGTGTATTTAAAAGGAAGAACGGGCCCAGATAAAGCGGGGATGTAATTAGTTACAAGCTACTGTACTTTGATGACAAAGCAGCATTTCTGTGGAGCAGCAGCTCGGTGGGGTGTGCTAATTACTGATAGCAGTCACAGCCAGGGGAAGCCTGACACTCCTCTGATAAAGCAGAGCTGTCCACAACACCACGGGCTGGGCTTAACTCATGGGGTTTGAGCCAAAGCCTGGATTCTGTAAAACTCAGCGCACGTTGGAAAGGGCAGAGGGGAATAAACCCCAAATTTTCAGTGTAGTGAGAGGCCAGGTTACAGCCCAGTATCCTTGAGGAGGGACACCAAGGTGATCAGAGGGATGGAGCAGCTCTCCCATGAGGAAAGCCAAACCCAGCTGTGAGCTCACCTGGAGAGGGGAGAGAAGAGCAGAACCTCCCCAAGGCACAGACACCCAAACATCACACACGGGGAACAGCCGCTGCTCACCTGGAGAGGGGAGAGAAGAGCAGAACCTCCCCAAGGCACAGACACCCAAACATCACACACGGGGAACAGCCACTGCTCACCTGGAGAGGGGAGAGAAGAGCAGAACCTCCCCAAGGCACAGACACCCAAACATCACACACGGGGAACAGCCGCTGCTCACCTGGAGAGGGGAGAGAAGAGCAGAACCTCCCCAAGGCACAGACACCCAAACATCACACACGGGGAACAGCTGCTGCTCACCTGGAGAGGGGAGAGAAGAGCAGAACCTCCCCAAGGCACAGACACCCAAACATCACACATGAGGAACAGCCACTGCTCACCTGGAGAGGGGAGAGAAGAGCAGAACCTCCCCAAGGCACAGACACCCAAATATCACACACGGGGAACAGCCACTGCTCACCTGTCAGACAGGTGTGTGTTAAGGGGGAGGACGGCTGTGCCAGGGGTTTTGATGAACCAAGAGATAAAAATCCCCCGAACTCCACTAAACCAAAATATCAGAGCAGCCCTGTCAGGATTGATGGGATCACAGTTCCCAGCAGAGTGTCTCTGCTCCCCAGGCTAACAACCCTGGAGTGATAAAATGAAATTATCTCTCTATTCTGATGCTGGGGTGACTTTTTCCGCTTATCAGAGTGATGGGCTTTCATTTCAGTTTTGATAGAACGGAGTTGTTTGGCCTCTCTGGGAGGACCTGAGGGTCTAAGGGCTGCCTTATAACTCAGTTTTGTGTCTTCAGAGTTCATCTTCTTCCTTCAAGGAGCTGCCTTCTCCTAAATCCAACTCCCAACACCAGCAGGTGATGGCTGAACAACCATGCTGCAAACACTGAGGTGCAAATCCTTTCATCCAAGAGACACTTGGAGCCAAAACCAAGTGCAGTGTCCACAGGCAGACAGGAAAATCCAAACCCAGAACAACACCTCCCCATCACATCCCCCTCAAAGTGCAGCTTTGCCACCCAAAAGTCAGGTGACACAATTTACACCAGTGTACCTGAGGAGCAGAGCACGGAGTGGAGCTCCAGGACCATCAGGACTGAAATGGGAACTTCCACGGGCACCAGAACATGGAATTCCACCTGAAGATCACTGAGCACTTGCATGGACCAGAGTCTGATGGTTGTGTTGCTTCCTCCACCATTCACACATTTCCAGGAAGGTAAATTATCCATAATATCTTTCTGAGTTCTTTAAATGCAGTTATCTCCTTCCAGACTCTGTTCCTAAAGGATTTGTATTATTTCTACCCCTGACCTGAAGAGTGTTAACAAACCTCCTGACACCAGGCAATGTAGGACCTGGAAATTTCTCTTGCCACACCAGTGATGGTACCAGATTGCCCAGTGCAGGGAAGACAAGGAAAACAGAAACCATTTCAATATTTATTGACAAATTCAACTTATACTCTGGTTCCCACTTTGGAGAGAGTATAAATTTCCTCTCTCTGTGTATCAGTCTTTAGCAGTCGTTGGTGATGATGATTTCTGTGCCTGCAGACACTTTTACACTGCTACAGCACATTTCTAAGTAACACTTTGGAAAGAAAACCCCATTAAATTCCTCTCTTTAGGAGCGGGCTGTAAATCAGCTGTTACTGAACAGACAGGGGGCAGGAGCAAACCCTGTGTGTATGTTTGTGGCTCGTGTCAGCCTTGCTGGGCCAGCTGAGCCCCTGTTCTCACCCAGAGCCTGACAAGAGTTTGACTCACTCGCCCTCCTCGTGTTGAAGTGGGTGAGGAAAAAAAAAAAAACCAAAAAAACCAACCAAACAGAGAAGGTTCTGGCAGGTTTTATTGGAGTGTTTTAGAACACTTGACAAAGAACAATTAATTCCAATGTGAGCACAGCCCTGCCTGGTGTGGGTTACAGCAGCACAGCTGCAGGGAGCAGCTTTGGGGTCAGGGCACAAGGGGCTGCCAGGGAAATTCTGTTTCTGCCTGGTTTCTTCTGGAAAATTCTTCCCTGTGAGGGTGGAGAGGGGCTGGGATGGATTTCCCTGAGAAGCTGGGGCTGCTCCATGCCTGGGAGTGTCCAAGACCAGGTTGGACAGGGCTTGGACCAGCCTGGGACAGTGGAAGTGTCCCTGCCCATGGATAATCTGGGTAATCTTTAAGGTCCTTTCAACCCAAATCATTCCATGATGCTACAAAAATTCAGGATTCCCAGCCTCACAATATGATGCTTTTTTTTTTGGAAAGCATTTCTTCCCCACCTACTTTTGCACTCCAGCAGCAGAAAGGTTCCTTCGCCTTTGTGTTTACAAAGTGAACGTGGGAACAGAACCCCTCAAGGCCAAAAAAAAAACCAAAAAACAACCCACCTAAAATTAAAACAAACAATCCTTTCAGTTCATTTTAACTGCCCTGGTGTGTACTCACTTCATGATGGCAGGATTGCTCTGCAATGTGTTCTTTTTTTTTAATAGCTGGATTGTGATGCCAACAAGGACACCGAATAAATGAGATTTGTTTTTTCTTAATATCATAGATGGGTCTTCAGCTGTAGAAACTGGCACTGCTCCTCCAGAGTTGTCAGAGCCAAATTACACTTACTCAGGGGCTGGCCTTGGGACAAAAATATCTTTTTAATTTCCATCTTACTTCAGGAAGAGCCTTAAAAATGCCCCTTTCTGCCCACACGTTGCAGTCCCAGCAGAGCATTTACAGCTTTGCCAGTGGCCATCACGCACTGCCAACAAATGAAGGCAGTTCTTTGGGTTGGAACAAGATCTGGAGAATTTGGGGGTATCCAGGGCAAAGCCAGGCCAGGCTGCTCTCCCAAAGCACCCTGTGTGACCATAACTGTGCTCATTTCCACTCTGATGGGGCTGGAGGGACCTCCCTGCTTCTCAGACTGTTATTTCCTTTAACTGAAAGATGCATCCTGTATTTTTTAGCAAGAAAACAATTACCAGGTAGCCGCGGAACCCGTATTTGCTGTGTATCAGGGCTCATTTCGTTGTCTCTTTGCTGGCTGGCCGTGCAGCGAGTGGGACGGGGGAAACCTCAGCCTACCAGGAGATTAACGACAGGCTGCAGCAGAGCAGATGTGTGGGAACAGCAAGTGAGGCCACTCCAAACTTCCTAGAAAAGCAAAGACAAGAGACCTTGCTGCAGCAGAAAGCAGCAGAGACAGAGAGCTGAGGGTTACAGGTGTGACAGCCCAGCTCTGTGCTCTGAGACTGCAAAACTGAACAAGAGAGCAGCTCCAAACTCTGGGGAAATCACAGGTCATGGAATGGTTTGGATTGGAAGGGACCTTAAACCCATCTTGGGGACACCCTTCACTAGACCAAGTGGCTTCAAGCCCTGTCCTAAATTCTGTGGAGCTTCCTGGGCCTCAGGCCCTGCCCGGGGCTCTGGGGCCATTGCTGGGCCTGGAGCAGAGCCCGGACCTGCTCTGCCCTCTGCACACAGGGACGGACAGGGACAGACAGACAGGGACGGACAGGGACACACAGGGATGGACAGGGACACACAGGGACAGACAGGGACGGACAGGGACAGACAGGGACACACAGGGACAGACTGGGACACACAGGGACAGACTGGGACAGGCAGGGATGGACAGGGATGGACAGGGATGGACAGGGACACACAGAGATGGACAGGGACTGGGACAACAGGGACAGGGACAGACAGGGACGGACAGGGACAGGCAGGGACAGGCAGGGACACACAGGGACAGACTGGGACACACAGGGACAGACAGGGACGGACAGGGACACACAGGGATGGACAGGGACACACAGGGATGGACAGGGACACACAGGGACAGGCAGGGACACACAGGGACAGACTGGGACACACAGGGACAGACAGGGACGGACAGGGACACACAGGGATGGACAGGGACACACAGGGACAAGCAGGGACAGACAGGGACAGGCTGGGACACACAGGGACAGACTGGGACAGTCAGGGATGGACAGGGATGGACAGGGATGGACAGGGACACACAGAGATGGACAGGGACTGGGACAACAGGGACAGGGACAGACAGGGACAGACAGGGACAGGCAGGGACACACAGGGATGGACAGGGACACACAGGGACGGACAGGGACAGACAGGGACAGGCAGGGACAGACTGGAACACACAGGGACGGACAGGGATGGACAGGGATGGACAGGGACACACAGAGATGGACAGGGACTGGGACGACTGGGACAACAGGGACAGGGACAGACAGGAATGGACATGGACAGGCAGGGATGGACAGGGACGGACAGGGACAGACAGGGATGGACATGGACAGACAGGGATGGACAGGGACAGACAGGGACAGACAGGGATGGACATGGACAGACAGGGATGGACAGGGACAGACAGGGACAGACAGGGACACACACGGACACACAGGGATGGACAGGGACACCCAAGGACACCCAGGGTCACAACAGGGTCACCCAGGGCTCAGGGCCCCTCTCAGCATCTCCTCAGCCCCAGCTCCCTCAGCCTCTCCTGGGCAGGGAGGTGCTCCAGACCCTTCCTCAGTTCCACAGCACTCCAGGAGCTCCTGTCCCCCTGTCCTGAGGAGTTTCATCCTTAAATGTGCCCTGAGGATTCATTTGCAGCCACAGTGACCCCAGTGTCCCTAAGCTCCCAGAGTGTGACAGCCCCAGAGCAGTCTGGCAGCCTGGGTGAGGCTCAGCACCAGGACAGATGTTTGAGTTTTGTCTTTCCCCTTCCTCTGGGCCCAATTCTCACTCTGAGGGAGAGGAGGGAGCAGCACCCAGCTCTCAACTCTCTTCCCGTGCTGGAAATGAGAAGGGGAAAAGATCTGTCTGGCAAGACAGCTCTGAGGGATG
The DNA here is from genome assembly GCF_031753505.1 of Anomalospiza imberbis. NCBI lineage: Eukaryota > Metazoa > Chordata > Aves > Passeriformes > Viduidae > Anomalospiza > Anomalospiza imberbis. Next base: position 4,436,167 of record NC_089705.1, read on the forward strand.
ATGAGCTGTCAGCATGGGAAATGCCACCAGGTGCCAGGCTGCTGTCACCAAGCTGTGACACAGGGACAGGAGGATCTGCTCTCGTGAAACTGGGGTGGTTCTGCTGCACCCTGCTCTGACCATTCCAGCACACACTCCCAGATCAGTTCTTGCCTTTGAGGAGATAAGGAGTGAGGAGAGTCCATGGGATTTTCTGCTTTTCCTACAAACCAAACCAACCTCATGAGCCCCAGTGGGTGAACACAAGGGTTCAGACAGCTCTGTCCATCACTGCTTTGTTATCTCAGACAGAAGATTAGTGAATAAATAAATTATTAAGTAAACAAATGAACTAATAAATAAAGAACCTAAAGTTTTCACTGAAAATCTAAAAAGCAACCCTAAAGCCAGGCTGGTGTTCCTGAGGCCTCTGCTGTTGGGGTGTTGGGGATGCTGCTGCACCTGGGGAAGGGCAGAGTAGGGCTGGGGAGGGAGAGACGCCAGAGAAAGGCAGAGCAGCAGCATCAGACCTTCCTCACACCTTCATCAACCTCACCTTCATCAATCACATCTCCAGCCAGAGCTGGGCAAGCACTGACCTTTGCTCAACAGGAGTAGCAGGCCTGGAGATGCTCAATTTTCCTCCTTTGCACCCTCCTCCCCACCAGCCTTTGCTCCCCATGGATATTCCAGCCCAGGACAGCCTCCAGGGGAGGCTCAGGCCGTCCCTGCAGGACCCAGGGTGGACATTCTCCAGCACCATCTACTGGTTTTATTTCTATTCACAGGCGAGTGACACCGCAGCCACTCCGAGAGGGAGGAACTCGTGTGCCACCTGCACCAGAACCACGCAGGTGTTTTCCTGTGAAAAACAACAGGTTTTGTTAAATGAGATGTTCTACCTGGGCAAATGTCACTTCCTGTCTGTATTTTTTAGTGTGGGATATTCCCACGGGAGAAGAAAATGTTAATTCTCATTGTATTTTTACTTTGCCGCTTCTTGGGAATTATGAAATGAATTATTTTGATTATCTGGAAAAGCAATAAACAAAGAATTTTGTGTTTTCTTTTTTCTTTCTTTTTTTTTTTTTTTTGGCAGAAACCGTTTGCTGAATCTGACCCAAATTCACAGACAGCTTTGCCTCCTCCACTCTAAAACTGCATTTCTGGTCAGTAAAACTCTTTGTCACCCAAATTACCCAGGTCTGCTACTGATGCTGAGCCACCCTCTCCGAGCAGAGTTCAGCCTGCTGCTCCTGCTGGGCAAAACAAAGGCTTTAATTTGGGATTAATTCTCTTGGAGCTGAAGAGGGGAGGGAGGGAGCATTTTCAGGCAGTGCTGGTATCAGGAGGGCTGTCTGCACTTCAGCCCTTCCCCGAGGATTACAGCTCTGGCTCAGCCAAGGCATCACACAAATCCAGATCCTCTTCCCTCACTCCTTCTCAGTGGATGAAGCGGAACAAAAATCCAGAATGCAGGCATGGAATTGGAAGAGGAAGTTCAGTTTGCAGTTCAGTGCCTTTCCTGGATGCTGCCACAGGTGAACCTGTGCCCAGCATCCCCGTCCACACGGGAGATTTATGGTTAGACTGGAGGTAAAACATTGCAACTCTCAGGATACTCAAGCACAGAAATAAATCAGCAAGGGACAGCCCAGGGGTTGAGGAGCAGGTAACAAACTCTGCCCACCTCTCTCTTGGGCAATGTAGCTGAGCCCTTCTCATATTTTATTCACCATTTCACCTTTACCTGGGTGAAATGGTGAATAAAACCTTTACCACGTTTTCCAGACAGAAGAACTTTAAGTACAGCTTAGACAAGACCCAAAATGCTTTCACTGAGTTGTATTAACCAAAATTCCAGTGCTGAACCTCCATCTCCACCACCCTGCCCTGAACCCAGGCCGAGGAACTGGAACAGCAACGCTTCACATGCTCCGGTGGCAGCGAGCACGGGAGGCACTGAGGAGTAGAAAACCAGGTCAAGAGGCAGAACTCTGGATAAATAAAGTCATTCCATAGGAGGACTCTTCAAGAGGGGCCCCAGAGTGCTGTCACTGCAGGGACCAAACCCTCCACACATGGTCTCCAGCCCTCCTCCCCTTTGTGCCCGAGCAGGGAACTCTGCCCAAAGAAAAGCATTGCCTTTAATCTGAGGCAAAACTGAGATCTTCACATATCACAGGAGACTTCACACACAATAGGGATGAATAGAGGATAAGAAAAAAAGTAGATGGACCTAAACAGATGGATTCTATATTGGCATTAAAAGTCAAACCTCATTTTTCATCCAGTCCTGCCTGTAAAGCACTTCCGATGGAATCCGCTCAACGCAGTCGTTCCTATTTTACCCTGTGTTAGTAAATCTTCCTTTGTGACAAGGCTGGAGATAGCAATCAGTAACCTCTCTGCTCCATTCTTCCTTCACAGGCCTCCTTTTGAGGGGAATAAAGAAGAGCTCGCAGGAACAGGAGAAAAATGGGCTGATCTATTTTGCCATTAAAGCCGAGCTTGGCTTGGGGTTATCGTCAAAGCAGTTCCCCAGAGAAAAGCACATCTCACTTCTCCCCATCCCCAGCCCTGCTGCTGGCATACATCAAACTCACCAAGCTGGGAAGTCAAAACAAGATTACCCCGTCCTAATAAATATTGATCACCGTACAAGTCCTTCTTTTAAAGCCCTTAATTAAACACAACACCCAACTTTGCCTGTTTCCCCGTAGAAGGGGATCAATATTTTATCGTGAATGCAGCCAGAAGGAAAGAGCCTGCTGTGAATTGTCCACCCTGTGTGTTCCAGGGGGGCTGAGGAGCCCTGGTGAGACCCAGCCCTGCCTTGGAGCTGTGTTTGCTCCAACTCAACCAACACCAGAGCCAGACCTTTGAGCACCTCTCGCCCCATTTCAGATCAATTAATCCCTGATAGGTGGCTTGATCAGCTCCCAGGGGCACGGGAAGGAAGGCAGGCAGGCTGGGAGAGGTTCCCAAAGCTCACCCAGGTGCTCAGCACTCCTCCACTCCCAGAACAGGTCTGTGCACTCTCCTCACTCCCATTTGCACCTCTTTAGCCCGGGAAGGAGCCACAGCAGCTCGCCCTGTTTGACAGGAGATATTACAGGTGTTGTCATGGCAATGATTTATGCAGGAATTAGTCACTGCAGCACTTCTACAATAGACTGAAGAACAATAGGAAAAACCACACATTTCCAAGTTCCTATGGCACAGAGGCTGAGGGTTGGGGAAAAGAGATTTAATTCCTTTCACCCCTCTGATTCCGGCGGTGACATTTAAACAGCTCAGGGACAAGTCAGTGCCTAATCACGAGTGTTATTAATAGCAACGTGACAATAACCCAAACTTCATATTAAACTCTGCTGGCAGTTGCAATTGTATATTCACTACTGGCCCATTTCTGAATTAATCGGGGATTGAGGTAACAACTGGAGCAGAGAGGAAATTGTTACATTTGCATTGTTATATAATGAGGAAAGAATAAGAGTTTACTGGCACTGGAGTGGTTTATCCCATGGGCCCCACTGCTGTCAAAAGTTCTGCTGACTGTTTTAAGCCACGGATCCATGCTAGGTTATATTAAGCTTTAGCAAAAGACAAAAAAAAAAAAAAAAAAAAAAAAAAAAAAAAAAAAAAAAAAAAAAAAAAATCACCTAAAACTGCAAGAAAGAAAAAGGTTCAAAGCGTGAGCACTCAGAAGCTGGGAGACTCCAGTGCTGAAAGTGAACCACCTGAATTCCCACTTTGTTATTACTTATTGGAATTTGGTTTTTCGTTGAAGGATGTATTGGTTCATAAGTATTTTAGCAAAGGCACGAGCCAGGTCAAGTAGGGCTGGCACTCAGATTTAAAACCAGGTAGAGCTTCTCCCTGTAATGCAGGGAATCATTCCTGACTGCCCCGTGCTGATATCCCCAGTTCCCCTCATTGCTCCCATCTCTTGGGAGTCAGCTCTGGGACTCACAACAGGCAGGGTCAGACCAGAACAAAACCCAGCCAAGGAGATGAAAATGGTGACGCTGAGCTTGGAAATCTGCACCTCCCAGTCTTCCTGTTCTTAGGGATTCGAGGTTCTCTTTTCCTCTTAATACCTGGAGCCTCAGGTGGAATTTTCCCATTATCATGGAATCACAGGATGGTTTAGGTTGGAAAGGAACTCAAAGTTGGCCCAACCTCCTGGGCAGGGCCACCTTCCACTGGTCCAGGCTGCCCCCAGGGTTTGAGGCTCTGACAACAGGGTCACACTTCCAAGCTCACTTCATGTTTAACAACTTTGGCCAAATCAGAGAATAAGCCCAAGAGCTGCCACTGCATTTCCAGCCCATGGAATGAACAACCCCTACATTTCACCATCATTCCTGAGGCCAGGGGAGTTACTGCCACACTCTTCCTTCTTTGTTTTGGGAATCTTTCCCAACATTTTTGTGGTTTCACCATCAAACTCAGCAGTTCTGCCCAGTGAAAGCAGCTGAGCACAGAAGGTACTTGCCCAAATGACACCAGGTTGTGAGGATGCCTCTTCAGGAAAAGGAATTTTTCTCTGGTTGCTTTTCATTTGTTTCCCTTGGAATGTCTCTGAATTGAGGGAACACCTGTCAGGATGAGGAACTGGGCAGGGAGTGGTCAGGCTTTGCCAATTTAAAGCTCTGAGCAGGGGAAAATAAACATCACTTTGTCCTTATTCTCCTTTATTCTTCCAGCCTTCTGCACCATTTCCATTCACAGGACTTCGTGCCCTCCAAATTTAACTCCTGACAGGAGAGAAAAAATAAACACAGAGATAGCAGAGCAGCTGCTGAGAATTTAGGGATCTCAATGTTCCACAGTAAACATGACAAGCTTTGATGATGGGTGGGAATGCCCTTTCCCTGGAAAATCCCCAGCTTCAGGCATTTCACACTTAAAAAAAAAACCAAAAAAAACAAAAAAACCAAACAAACCCAAAACAACCAAAAACCAAAAGGATTTTGGAGGAAATATTTTGATAGGTGGCACATGGAGATGTAAATTTGGAAGAATGCAAACCCGCACTGGGCATCCCTGTGTCCTCGCAGGCTCCTTGGATCTGGCACTGAGCTGGAAATTCCTCTCTACTACATGGAAATTCTCCAGCTGCACTGAGCTGTACAAAACCTGTACAAAACCTGTACAAAACCCAGCAGCAGGAACCCTGTGCAGCACTCAGGAATCCAGGCTAGAGCTGGATGGGGAAGGACTCCTGTGTTTAGCAGAGGAAATGTTTTCCCTTCAGCGGGAAATGGAGCGGGCACTGCCATCCTGGGGAGCAGCAGATGGGACAGCAGAGCTGGGAGCCAGATCCAGGCACTTCCAGGCTTTCAGCAAGAGGAGCTGCTGGGCAGGTGCTCCAAAGCAGAGGTAGGCAGGATAAAACTGCCAAGCAACCATCCTGCCACGGCTGCCTGCATCCCTCCAGCTCCACAATCGCTCTGGCTCTGCAAACAAATTTGGCAAAGTGGCAAATTCTGAGGGGAACAGAGCAGCATGGCTTTGCAGCAAAGCTCTGTTTCCAGCCCAGGCTCAGCTGCTGTGATGAACCCAATGCACCAGCAGCACTCAGACCCCAAAGTCAAATGAGCAATCAGAGCCCCTGCAGAAAGAGTAGGCCAGGCATTATCCAGTGCAAGCTATAATTCCGCTGATGTCAAAAAACCCTGGGCTGATTTGTGCCAGCTGAGAGCCAACTCCTCATATTTTGCATTTTTCAGGCACTTTGTCTTCCTCTTCCAGCTCTCCTGCCAGCACCTGCCTGCAGCAGTGAGGACTGGGGGGCAGAACTGCCAGCCTGGGCTGGGGCAGACCTGTTGGGATGGCCCTGGCATGGATTTGCTGGGTCACCAATTAATTGCAGTTAATTGTTGTGCTGGATGTTCCCAGCTTTCCCCCTGGAGTTGGACACCTTACATGTGCTCTGGGTGGATTTTGGAATCAGAGAATTCCCTTTTAAGTTCCCTTTTTTAGGAGGAAACTTAAAAGTCCTCCAGTTCCAACCCCTTCCAAGGGCAGGGACACTGAAGTCCTCCTGGTTATATTCAGGTAATGGCTTTGCTCTCCCTCCTTTCTGCTTTTTGACCACTCATCCAAACCCATCCAATGTGTGATTCACTGGAGTGGAGGCTTCCAGACCTGCAGGTCAAGGACTCGTGTCAGGTACTCCATTTTCACTGATCTGCCACTTCCTCACACAAATATCTTGCCTGGGTGAATGAAGGATGAACATCCAAGAAGAGCATCTCAAATATTTGTCCAGCTCTGAGGAACATAAATACTCCACTGTTAAAATCTCATGTCTGGGCTATGGATGTATGAGGGCTTTTTTAATAATCCTGCTCTGAATTACCTCAGCACTCCCTTCCCACTTCCCTTCTCCAAGAAAAAGTCTCCTTTTGCCTTTATTCCCCCAAACCACTCCCTTCCCACACGCTGACTGACACAACAATCTGTTGGCAGCTCCAAGCACAGCCCTTGGTGCTTTCCAGGAGGAAATAAAGGGAGGATTTGGTCTCACAGCCCAGCCCTTCCCTTCCCAAAGCCGGGTGAGGTGGCACAGCTGCCTCTGTCACAGCACAGGGGCACACAGGGCACCATCTGACACTGCCAGCTGTGCCCAGCTGCAGAGGGAAGGAGCTCAGTTCTCCTCCAGTGGCCACTGCAGCCCAGCTGTGCTGACATTTGTTCATCCACGCACACAGCACAGAGCTGACGGAAAAACAGGAGGAAAACTTGGCTGGGAACCTTGTTGGCTGGCAGGGTTTTATCCTGAGCTGGAAATCTGCAGCCCTGGCCATGCCTGAGCACACAAAAGCAGTGTGGCTGGGTGGGGAGACTTCAGCAGGCACAAAGCAGGAGCTGGGTGTTTGTTTTTCCTGGGCAGTTTTGAGGGAAGGCTTGAGGCAACATCAGAATGTGATAATTGGGATGGAAAAGGCAAAGGGAACTTGGCACAGAAGCAGGATAAACTTGAATCCCTTAAAACAGGGAGCAGGGAGCTGCTGTCCCCTCCATTCTCTCCGTTTGACATTGTGGTGTGACGCAGATGTGACAAAGTGACAGCTGCAAAAAGCAGGCAGCAGGAGAGCCCTCACCTGCAGCAGCTTCCTGATGGAAACAGAGCCTGAAGCACTGATGGATCAGGGCCAAGGCTCAGGAGCACAATGACCAGAAGGGACCAAACATTGTCCCCAGAGCTCAGGGGAGCTGCAGGCCTGGGTACCTGAGTGACCCACCCAGGTGACCCCCAGCACTGGGAGTGACCTCATCAGTGCTGGGGAGATCCCACAGTGACCCCATCAGCACTGGGAGATCCCACAGTGATCCCATCAGCACTGGGGAGATCCCACAGTGACCCCATCAGCACTGGGGAGATCCCACAGTGACCCCAGCACTGGGGAGATCCCACAGTGACCCCATCAGCACTGGGGAGATCCCACAGTGACCCCATCAGCACTGGGGAGATCCCACAGTGACCCCATCAGCACTGGGGAGATCCCACAGTGATCCCATCAGCACTGGGAGATCCCACAGTGACCCCATCAGCACTGGGAGATCCCACAGTGACCCCCATCAGCACTGGGGAGATCCCACAGTGACCCCATCAGCACTGGGAGATCCCACAGTGACCCCATCAGCACTGGGGAGATCCCACAGTGATCCCATCAGCACTGGGGAGATCCCACAGTGACCCCATCAGCACTGGGGAGATCCCACGGTGACCCCATCAGCACTGGGGAGATCCCACAGCACTGGGGAGATCCCACAGTGACCCCAGCACTGGGGAGATCCCACAATGACCCCAGCACTGGGGAGATCCCACAGTGACCCCATCAGCACTGGGGAGATCCCACAGTGATCCCATCAGCACTGGGGAGATCCCACAGTGACCCCATCAGCACTGGGGAGATCCCACAATGACCCCCAGCACCGAGGTCCTGCCTGCTGGGAGCTGAATGAGCCCAGCCTCACCTGGCAGTGCCACAGCTCAGAGCTGGCTCACAGAGTCCCACTCACGGTGGCAGGGGATCCGTGGCACTGTGACAGCGGGGTCACTCTCCATCCTCAGAGTGAGGGAACAAGCAGAAACACTTCCAGGGGAAATGCCTTTCCCTCTCCATCTCTAATGTCATCGAGGAGGGGTATGCAAAACTCCACGAGCACTAACGAGGTAATTACATTCCTACTAATGTCTTCAACTGGTCTGGCAACACACATTGGCATGAGACCAGAAAGTTATAGCAGCAAGGTGATTAGGGACAGGTAACAGCTAAAAATACAGAGGGAGATTAATTAATAATTGATGGTGTAGGTAGAACACTGCAGAAAGTATAATTAATGCTGAACAAACTTGATATAACTCTGTCTTGTTAAAGGCTAATAAAATGTTTCAGTGCTCTTCTGGATCTGGGCTTTAGAAGCTCCTGTGATCAGCCCATCTGCTCAAGGGGTCTGCAGAGCTGCCCTGAGCAGGGCAGACCCTGTTCTGTCACCTCGGGGGTCACACGGGGACATTTCCTGAGCACACGTCCCGCAGAGTCACACACACTCCTGCTGGACATGTCTGCCCTGCTGGAGAGAGTCCAGAGGAGGCTCCAGGAGGAGCAGAGGGATGGAGCAGCTCTGCTGGGAGGAAAGGCTGGGACAGCTGGGATCGTTCTGTGGAGAAGAGAGCAGAGGTGACCTCGTTGTGGATGATCCTTGGACATCCCATGATTCCATCCCATGATGTCAGAGCTGGAAAGGATGATGCATTTCAGCTCTGGGCATCCCATGATTCCCTGCCCCATGGCTCAGCTGCCACCACCCCGTTATTCAGTGTGGGGACCCCAAACAGTGGCACTCAGGACATCCCCACTGTGACTTTGCTCTGCCCCTGAAGGAAGCCAACGCTCCCCACCCAAGTGTGAGGATTAATCAGGTTAATATTGACAAAGTGCTCTGAACATGGAAAACTCGAGCTGCTGTGCCTTTGTTTACTCATTTGCTAAGTCAGGAGCATAATACCCAGCCCAGAGGGCTCACAGGAGGCTTATGGAGGTTTTGTTTGCAGAGCACTTGGAGATCCTCAATGAGAAACACTGCAGGAACATCAAGGGTTGTTGTGCTCAGACAGGGAGACACTGGAGATTTCTTGGCCAGCTCTGGATTCCAGGAATAAAGTGGGAACAAATCAAGGCTGGCTCTCAACCCAAGGCCAGCTTCTTTGTTTTATCAGAGAATGAAGAACAACGGATGGACCAGGTTTGTTCTCCCCAGGGTGGCAGGGAAGGATTCCAGCCAAGGACAGCTGGGAATGTGATGGGCTCCCAGTCACCTCCACCACCAAGGCTGACTAAAGCTGCGCCCACTCACCTGTTTTGCAGCAAAATAGCAAATAAAGCATTTTTAAACGACTTTGGTGGTTATTTCCTTGCTTATTTCCTGCAGCACACGAACCACAAGGCTTTGCTTTAATCACCACAAGCTCCTAACGGATGCTCCAAGGTGTTTGCTTCCATCATGGGGCTCTGCCAGGTGCCTTCAGGCTCCTGAGGAATCCAGTGATGAAGGGAACGGCAGGAGGGCCAGGGCTGCCTCTTCTTCTTTCTCTGAAGAGAAATGCATCTCCTTCCTGGAGACATCTCGCCCCACCAAAGCCTCCTCTGCTCGGCATAATGAGGGCATCACTCTTTGCAGGTAGTTTTTGAAGCAGCTAATTATGCTGTGCTGTGGGAAGCTGCTGCACATTCCTCATGTTCTGGGTGATCCAGGAGAGTTTAACTAGGAATAATGGCACAAAACTGTGCAGGGAATATATTAAGCTGAGCATCAGGCAGAACCTCCTAGCAGGGATGCACATCCTGAGGAGAGACAGGAGCGGGATCATTTTATACTGGACAGGACCAGCAGGAAGGGAACATCTCCCCATGGTGGAGGAGCTGCTATTTAATCTCTTTGGCCACGTAATATTGGGACAACTTTCACTGAGGAAGGGAAAACTGAGGGAATTAAGGAGACCAGCTTCACACAATTAAAAATGTGCACCCACTTGGAAGGAGTAAAAGGTAAATTAATCATGAAAGAACAGCCTGGAATGGGAGAGTTTGGAAAGGGAAAACAATAAAAAAATCTTGTGTTCCCTGAGCAAGGGCAGGGGATCACAAAAGAACCTTTGTCCTGTCACACTTCAAAACCCTTGGGGGCAGAGAAGGAGCAGGCACATGGAAGGACTTCTCTGGATCTCCAGCTCCTGCTCCAGAGGGAGGAACCTCACTGTGAGGTCACAGGGCTCCTTTTCCCAATATTGGAAGGTCTTGCAACACAGAGCTTGGAAAAGGCACTGAGAGCTCTTGAGTTAAATCAGGAGAAAGTGAAACACACTTTCTGGCAAGCTCTAACAGAAGCAGAAAGCAAAGTTTGTAAAGGAATTCGGGAGTTTGTGTCCAAGTTTTCTGCTGTCCTCCTCCCTCCCAGTGCAGACACAAAGCCAGGGAGAAAGGAACATTTATCTGCCTGGTGACATCTCTCTCACATTCTCCAGATTATGTGTGGAAGGAAGAAATCCTTTTTTATCCTGAACTTCTTTTTTTTTTTTTTCCTTTTTCTTTCTACCCTGCAAGTCACATCAGTTCTTTTCATTCCTGGCTAAACACTACAAAGTGTCACCAGCTCAGCAGTGTTTTAACTGCTACTAACAGACAGCAGCAAACACACCCCAGCAGAGCTGCTCTTTTCCCTCCCTGCTCTAATGCTCCTGACAGCCTCTTTTACAACCTCTTCACACCTCCCCGAGCGGAGCTGGCCTCTCACAGCTGACCTGGGCTTGTTGTCTGCGGCTCCTTGTGATCTGCACTCGAATGCAAATGTACTTCAAGTCAGCCCTTCAAGGCTGGAAATGCTGCAGTTCTCCAGGGGAACCTACCAGATGCACTCTGATGGATTTTAGGATGAGATTCCAGCAGGGCTGGGTCTAATCAGCAAATCAGGACTTTGCTTCCTAAGGGGTTTTGTTTGTCTGTTTGTTTAACATGAAAGACAGAGCAGAACATTTGAATAACGCAGGATTAAGGAAGGATAAACCTGACCAGCACGATTTAACAATCTCAGAGCCAGAGACCAGTATCAAGAATCTCAGGGAGCTCCAAGCAAACCCTGCACCAGCAGAGCCTGAGGATGCTGCTCACAGGCTGAGGATGCTCTGCCCTCCTGCCTCCTGGGAAACCCAGCGAAAAATGGGGAATCCCAGAACCTCAGGCTGGTTTGGATTCAAAGGGACCTTAAAGATCATCTCGTTGGGATGGGCAGGGACCCCTCCCACCAGAGCAGGTTGCTCAGCCCCATCCAAACTTGGGGTCAGTGCTTGCACAAAGCTGTGCCACAAAAATGTCACCATTCAGAGCCTTCCTCCCCTGAGCTGCTCTACAGAGTGAGGGTCTTGCAGTTCCTGATTTCTTTATCTCACACGATGGTTCACCTCAGCTTTAGAGCCAAGCTAAAACCATGGCAGCACAGACTGAATGTGCTCCTGATGCCTTAAGTTTTGGCTTTCATATTTTTCAGATTCTGTGCTGCTTTAGTGTGTAACTCGGAGCTTCACATTAAGTGTTAGCAAGTTCTCTTCACGGGGTGGGTAGACAAAATAATCCTTTCCCAGCGTGACCAAGGACAACCATTGCAAGCTCCAGGCCCAAAAAGTATAAACATATAATAAATAATAGTATAAATAAACGGTGAATTGAAGAGAGAAAAACTAGAAGGATGGGACTTCATTACCTAAAGCTGGAATTGGACAATTAACTCCAATATGCAAATGGAGCAGAACTTATAAAAGTGAGAGCCCCTGTGAGCGGTTGTGCATTTTGTGACCATTTTGGTTCATCTTGGGTGCAGCCCTGGCTGGGCTCTTGTGCTGCCCAAGGTGGATCCATTGAGGCCTTTTCATAAATCCCTGCTTTATTCTTCAGCTCTGTCCAGCCTCTGTTCTAGGCCAGCCTTCACAAGGCATCACTCCGTGCAGGTCACCGGCCCAAATCACAGCCTGCAACATTCCCTAAAAATTATAAAAATAATAAAAACAGAGCCCCAGCCTGAATCCCAGCACCTTGCAACGCAGAGCCACCCCCACCTGCTGGATGTGAGCCTCACCTATCACTCCCCACCCCAGGGAGGATGAAGGGTGTGAGGCTGCAAGCGAACACAAAAGGTTATTTTCATGTTTTATGCGTTTCAGGCTTTGCCTGAGGCACTCTGAGGCAGCCTGCAAAGCTGCCTGGAGTCCCTTGGTGGTTGTTAGCAGCTGGCAGGCCCAGCAAGTGGCAGCAAAATGAAGAGTTTAACTGGAAGAGTGAATTAAAAAAAAAACAACAAAACAAACCAGAACACCAAAACCGAGCGGCAGCCGAGGTTGCCAGCACAGAGATGGCTCCACTCAACTGCAGGCTTTGAATCATCCTCCTCCTCCTCCTCCTCCTTGTCCTCCAGGGCTGTCCCAGTGAGGACAGGAGCCACAGCCACACCCTCACCTCCAGGAGCCCTCAGATTTACAAGAAGTTTGTGATGCCTTGAGAGGCTGACCTGGAGCAGAGGCTGGGCAGAGCTAAAGGAATAAAGCAGGGATTTATTAAAAGGCCTTTACGGGATACACCTTGGGCAGCGCAAGAGCCTGGCCTTGGCTACACCCAAGAGGGACCCCGAGTCACGAGTTTATAAATGACTTTTATAAGTTTTGGTCCATTCCATATTGGGTTCATTGCCCAATTCCAGCTCCAGGTTGTGCAGTCCCACCCTCCCAGGCTGCTCTCCTCCATTCCCTGCTGTTTGCACTTTTTGGGCTGAAGCTGCAGCGGTGTCCTTGGTTCTGGGGCTGGAGAAGGATTGCTCTGTGTGCCTGAGCTGTGAGGAGAGCTGCTGACACTCCGTATGGAGCTCAGAGTCACAGACCCAGGCAGTGCAGCGGCTGGAAAATATCAGAGCTAAAACTTCAGGCATCAGTAGAAATGTTGATTTTTGGCAAGGGAAGGATGCAGATGAGCACATGCAGGTGCCTGCCCTCAGCTCTGCTGCCCACAGCCTCTGCCCCAGCTGGGCTCAGCAGGGAGAGGTCCCCTCTTGGACCAGCAACACCTGCATCAGCAACGTGACTTCTCTCCAGGGAGAACAGGACAAAAACACCCAAGACATTTGGATTTTGTTCTTTGCCTGTGAAATCTGATCTGTCCACACTGCCTGGCTGGTGATTCTCCTCACACGACCCTCAGAGAAAGGAGAAGACAACAGTAAACTGCTAGTCTGGAAGTCTTGTATCTCTTGGAGCAATATTTAGGTGGCCTAAATCCCACCCACAAAGTCTTCTGTCACCTCCAGATTGCACAAGCACCTTTCTCAAAGAAATGTGGCCCTGTGGCTCTGGCTGTGGCCCAGGTCACCCCCAGGGCCCCAACCCCTGGGCTCTCCATCCCCACCAGCCCCTAAGTGCATTTTCCAGACACAACTTCAGATCAACTTCCGTGGACAAGGCCATCAGTTGTGTCTAAATAAAAATTAATGATACTAATAATGAAGAGAACCCACAAATCTTCATTGAAGCTGGTGGGTATTTGGGGAGACAAATGACTCAATTAGGGGGAGCCCTGAACCATGGCATGGTGTACATGAGGCCCTGCTGCTCCCTGCAGCCAAGGGAACAAGGCCACTTCTCTTCCTGAAAGGGCCTGGCCCCTCCTGAGGTTTTCCAAAAAAGCCTTTAATGGCTGTACATGGTCTGTGCTTGTCCCCGAGTCATTGCAAATGACAATAAATAATCACCAGCCTGTCACAGCCGAGGCAGCCGAGGTTATGCATTGTGCAATCAACAGGAGGAGGGAAGAAAAGGGAAAAAAAAACCCTGACAAAACCCAAAATAAGAATCCAAGCCTACCCTGCAAGGCAGGTCCAGCACAGATGACCCCCAGCAGACCCTCCCATGCAGGGGCCAGGACCATCAGAGAGCAGCAACTCCCACCCCAACAACATCTGCCTGCAGCTGTATCCCTGCCATGGCAGAGATGCCTTTGGGGGCTACCTAAAAACAGGGGCCAGGCAAAATTAAGGGAATAAAAAGCAGTTCTATTTATTGAAGGGCCTTCAGGTACATTTAGGGCAGACCAAGCTCCCCCAGGGGCTACACCCAAAATGGACAATGGGTCACAGGTTTGCACACTTTTATAATTTTGGGCCATTTGCATTTTGGGGGTTCATCTTCCAATTACAGCTTCAGCTAATGAAGTAATTTACCCCAAGTTTGCTGCCCCCAACTCACTTTTGTTTCCATCTCTGGGGCCTGAGGCAGTGAGGGGTCCTTGATTGCCAGGCCTGGAGAGGAATTGTTGTGTCTGCCCAAAATGGGGAAGCAGCAGCTCACACTGCATACGGAGTTTGGAGTTATGCACTAAAGAACTGCAGGATTGCAAACAGATGAAAAATAAAAAAGCTGAAATCCTGAGGCATCAGCAGGGGGTAGAACTGGATGAGCTTTAAGGTCCCTTCCAACCCAAACCACCCCACAATTCTGTGATCTCCATCACAATCTGCAGCTCCAAAAGCTTCCCCTGAAGTGGGGGAAGGCAGAGGAGAGGAGGGAGCAGGCAACATCCCCATCCCTTTCTCCTGGTTGCCCTTCCTCTGAGCAGCTCAGCACACTGACGTGTGAGACACAAAAGCAATTTCCAGCACTACAAGGCAAATCTGCCCATCTGCAATGCCCTGGGAAGTGAATACATCCATGTCCCCTGCCTGCTGGGAAATTTCCATGGAAATGTGGCTGTGGATGCCTCCTCACAGGCTCTGTTCCCTGGTGCCCAGAATTATGCAAAATGGCCCCTTCCAGACACAAAAATCTGCCACTTTTGGCCACTCTGTGAAGTGAATTCCCCAGCTGCACAACAAGTGACAGACAGGTGAGGGACAGTGATTGGCAGAGTCATTGAAGCAATGTCCCCTTAGTGTGAAAGGGATCGTGGAGCACCTGTATCCTCCCCAAGGACCCCGTGTCCAATCCTCCCTCTCTTGCTGCCTGACTATAGCTCCTCAGTGCCCAAAGGAGTCAGACATGAAGGAAAAAAAAACCCTAAAGCCTAAAAAAACACCCTAAAGCCCCTAAAAACACAGCAGGAGGGCAATGGCAGATCCAGGATGGGCTGGAAATAGATCATAGAATCATCATGGAATGGCTTGGGTGGGAAGGATCTTAAATTTTAAGATCATTCCACCACTGCCATGGGCAGAGACACCTTCCACTATCCCAGGCTGCTCCAAGCCCCATCCAACCTTGCCTTGGACACTTCCAGGGATGGGGCAGCCACTTCCAGGGATGGGGCATATGAGTGTTCAGCAGATCTCTCTCAAAAATCATTTATTGAATATATGTTTATCTATCCCAGCAAACCAGCAGGGATAAAACCTGCACCTGTTTGTGGCTGGATGCAGAACCCCGTGGTCGTGCAGAGCTCAGCATCCCGAGGAAACAGAGCTGAGTGTTCCTACGGCCCCAGAATGGCTGAGTCTGGCACAGGATCAGAGAGCAGAGAGCAGAGATCAGGAGGCTTCAGGAGCAGAGACAGCCCTTGTTTCTAGCAGTGTGATCTCCAGAGAAGCCCCAAATCCTGCCCACCCCAGATCACAAACCTTGGCAGGCTCTCTGGACGCTGTGCTGGATTCAGAGCCACCACGAGGCCTTGGGATGTCACCACCTGCCACCTCAGCAGCAGGACCCAAAGGCCACATCCTCCCCCTGGCAGAGTTCTGGAGCCTTGCTCCATCTGCCCCTGCTCAGGGGAGCCCTGCAGGTCCGAGGGCTCTGGCTGCACTGTTAAAAACATAAATGAAAAGAGCCCCTGAGCTCATCCATTTTCAGAGCAGCTAATTTGTCCCCAGGGAGCGGCTGGAGGCGATGGGGGGAGGGAACCAGCACTCTCCCTTCTGTTATAAAAATAACAAAAAGTGATGAATGACCCTCAGAGCCCAGGATGGGAAGCAGCAGCTTTTTCCAGCCCGAGATAAATCACTGCTGTCACTGCAGGTGGAGCCGTGATTTACCCACCATGTACCCGGGCCAGCTCCTCGGCGACCCGGCTTTGCCAGCCCCGCTTATCTCATCTCCAAAGGGTTTGTCTGGTTTAAAATCCAAACGAGAGCAACTGGGGAACAAGAGGAGAGGCAAGGATGGCCAGGGATGGCAGGAGGAGCATCCACATCTCCCTGTGCTTCCCGGGAAGAGCAAATCGAGAAGCTCATCGAGGAGCGCACAAGGACAGTCTCCATCGCTCCCACCCATTCCCTCCTCCAAGAATTCCCAAGCGCCATCTATTGGCATTTCTTCCCAGTAACTTTCCCTACCCCGAAGCCAGACAAGGAGCATTCTCCTCACAGGCAGCAGCTCGAGAATTGTGGCTCAGGTGGAAAAGCCGACAGCACACAGGAGACAATCCCAGCGCTCAGCGCCGGGTTTGCACAGGGCTGCCTGGGTTTTCCTTCCTGCTTTTATACGGAACATCCCTTATCTGCCAGGCATCTCACCCCACCTTAACAGATTCATTTATTCAGGACGGGGAATTGATAGATTTAGTTTGATTTTCGTTTCATAAGCCTTCCTCCCCGAGCTACATTTCTCTTTTCATTAATGTGCTGATGGAGGAATAAACTTTTAACTCCGAGGATCAGCCCTGTCAAACAGAATCTCCTCTGCTGCCCGGCAAAGGAAGGGAGCCGGGCTGGAAAAGGGCTCCCAGCCAAGGGAGCAGCCTGGCAGGTGATTTTAGGAGAGCCTGCTGAGTCCCATTTCCTTAATTCTCCATCCTCTCTTCCATTGAAGTTTTAGTCGTGGTTTTAACTTGTTCCTCTGCAGTGTCTCACACAAAACCTGCTGCAAAACCCCTCCTGGGAACAGGAGTCCTTGGGGACTGAGGGGATGGGCACAGAGCGGGGAGAAAGGCATGAAAAACCAGAGATTTGGGCAAATATAAATGGGAGAAGGAAAGCCTGGGCTTATGGCAAGGGAAATCACAAGAAAATCCAGTTGAAGAACTGAAAGTCTCTCTTATGAGGCAGTAATGATGTCCCAAAAGAGAGTCCTCCTGAGCCTGCCCTTCAGGAACTGGGCTTTCACCCAAAACCTTCGGGACTGGGCTTTCACCTCAAACCTTTGGGATTGGGTTTTCTCCCCAACCTTTGGGATTGGGTTTTCTCCCAAACCTTTGGGATTGCATTTTCTCCCCAGCCTTTAGGATTGGGCTTGGGTGAGCTTTCCTTAGTGCTCCTCCACATGAGGCACAAAAAGCACAGTCTATCTTCTCCCGCTTTGCATAAAAGATGGAGTTTTCCCATTTTCATGCAGGCACACGGCCTCTGCTCATGCATACATTCATTCAGCTCCTCTTCCAGAGTGGATTCCTTCGGAGAGCAGATCTGTTATGGCAACGCAAACACCAAGCACACAAAGATGTTTCCAGATTTTTCCCACCCCAAATACTCTTTACAGATGAGACATAAATCTGTGGGTGATCTATTCACGTCCCTGCCTCACCATGGAAATGAAAGATCCCCAGCAAAAACCCCACTGGGCTCAGCCTTGTGAAACCAGCTGCTATCCCTCATTCCACATTTTTGTTCCACTTTAGCAGCTTTAAGGCCAAGCAGAGCAGAGCCAAGCTCTGATCAATAGGATCTGACAATAAAGCAAGCAGCCCTTTTTCACTCCTCTGCTCAACTTTGGGCCTTCCCATTGCTGTGCTGAACAGGGAAAAGATCCAAACCCCTCTCCAGGAGGATCCAGGCTGGAGATGGAGCCTTGCTAATGAGAGCAGGACCAGCTTTATCCACACCAGTGAAAATCCCTGGAGAGTTGGGAGTTCACTTCTCAGTCACAGCCAGGAATTCGGGCAACGAATACAAAGGCTGAGCCAAATTAGTAAGAAAATAATGAAAATTTTCGTGTTTGGGACTATTTCTGTGCAGGAGCTGCGAGACCCAAGGGGAGAGTCCAACGGAGCCCCAAGGACCCCTCAAGGAGACAGACTGGCACGTGATTAAATAATTTTTCTCCTCCTGAGCAGAGCAAAAGGCGATGTCCCCAGCGTGACAGTGAAGGTGTTAATTCTTCTGTAAATAGGGTGTGAAATACCACAACATCAGATGGGGTTTCTACTCACTTTGCTAATTATGTTCGTCTGTCATCCTTCCGTGGTGCAGCAGGAGAAGGGCTCGGCTCAGGGAAGCAACACACAATTTTTAGATTGGAGTGGAAAATTTGCCAGAGGCTGTTTTGTCAGAAGGGAAAAAAAAAAAAAAATCTAACATATGATCTACCAGCATTACTGTAAGGAGTTCTTTTTCAGAGTCCTAAGTCATAAATCCTGCTTGGGCTTACAGAGATGGACAAACATGGGAAGCAAAGAACGAGTTCATGCTGAGTTAATGTTCATGGTGACATTTTCCTGACAGAACCTCGTTCTATTCCCACTAAATATTTTGTGCAAATTTGGCTTTTTAGGTGCCACCACTGCAGCTTCACCTTGGAGCTGGCTCAGGTGCAAGGGTGTGACAAAACTCTGTCGCTGCACAGTGCAGGGTCTGTCAGGTTGATGACCAAGCACTGGTGGCCCCAACAGCTCCAGCTCATCAAAATTCTCATTAATTTTCCCCGAGTGAGCATTGGAAACCTCACTGAGCTGTGTTGGTTTGATGCAGGTCCTGGAAATTTGGAAAGTTTTGCCCTTTTACAAAGGCCTGGAGTGACAGGACAAGGGGGAATGGCCTTAAGCTGAAGGAGGGCAGGGTTAGATGGGATATTGGGAAGAAATTCCTCTCTGTGAGGGTGGTGAGGGGCTGGAATGGATTACCCAGAGAAGCTGGATGCTGGATCCATTTCCCTGGATCCATGGAAATATTCCAGGCCAGGTTGGATGGGGCTTGGAGCAACCTGAGAGAGTGGAAGGTGTCTCTGCCCATGGCAGGGGTGGGACAAATCTGTAATGTCCCTTCCCACACAAACCATTCCATGATCCCAAACCATTCCATGATCCCAAACCATTTCATGATTCCAAACCATTCCATGATCCCAAACCATTCACTGATCCCAAACCATTCATGATACCAAACCATTCATTGATCCCAAACCATTCCATGATTCCAAACCATTCCATGATCCCAAACCATTCCATGATCCCAAACCATTCACTGATCCCAAACCATTCCATGATCCCAAACCATTCATTGATCCCAAACCATTCCATGATTCCAAACCATTCCATGATCCCAAACCATTCATTGATCCCAAACCATTCCATGATCCCAAACCATTCATGATACCAAACCATTCATTGATTCCAAACCATTCCATGATCCCAAACCATTCATTGATCCCAAACCAATCCATGATTCCAAACCATTCATTGATCCCAAACCATTCCATGATCCCAAACCATTCATTGATCCCAAAGCATTCCATGATTCCAAACCATTCCATGATCTCAAACCATTCACTGATTCCAAACCATTCCATGATCCCAAACCAATCCATGATTCCAAACCATTCATTGATCCCAAACCATTCCATGATCCCAAACCATTCATTGATCCCAAACCATTCATTGATCCCAAACCATTCCATGATTCCAAACCATTAATTGATCCCAAAGCATTCCATGATCCCAAACCATTCATTGATTCCAAACCATTCCATGATTCCATGGCTGCTGACTTTACTTCCATGCAGGGGAGAAGGCAGGAATGAATTCCTTCATTTGCCACACTCAGTTCTCCCTCTGCAGCAATCCCAGGATCCAAGAGAGGTGGGATAACCCTGCCTCACCCTTTCCTGGCCCATTCCGTGCCTCCTCCTCACCACCTGGAACTTTCCAGAGTGCTCCTGCCCTTCCCAGGCTCCCCCAGGGTTAACAAGGTGGGAGGTTTGTGTGCAAGGAGGAAATAATGAGGAAATCACGCTCATTTAGGATGATGCTCTGCCTGCCACAGCCCAGGGACCTGCCTCCCCTGCTTGAACAAGGGCAGGCTCAGGGAGTGAGCTGAGCTTGAGAAAAGAAGTCTGCAGTCCCACTGAGTCCATTACAGTCCCTGGTCAGTCGTTCTGTCATTAATTATCCTCAGAAATAAAAATATTCACCTCTTGCTTTGAATTTCTCTCAGCCGAGCTCCTTACTCCTGTTTTATCCCAGGAAAGTAGGAAGAAAATTACCTTTATTGACTTACAGCAGGTTACTCTTCGTTTATTGCAGGTATACACAGAGAGAGTCAGCCCCTCTGGAGTTATTGCTGATTTACAACGGGGAAGTAGGTACACAATTACTTGTGGTGATTTACAACCGAGTTACCTGTTATTTATTCTAGGTATTTAAGGGTATATCCACATGGGGGCCCTAAGGAAAATTAAACCAAATTAATTTTAAAGTAGATTAGTTAAACTGTGTGACACCATGACACAAACCCTCCTTTTCTGAATTAAAGAGGCCTTAATGCTTTTGAGTTCATCTTAACTCCTTCCCCAGCGAGAAGCAGCTCAGCCCAGGCAGTGCTACCAAGGAATTGCCATGGCCAAGGAGGAGGAAAACCAGCCCTGCCTGTTGGAAAAGGGATCACTGCAGGAAAAAGAGAGTCAGTCCCACAAAATTCAGTGGTGCAACAGTCTGGAGAGTCTGGGCAGGTTGCTGGAGCTCAGAACTGATGCCAATCTTTATTAAATTCCCATCAGCTCATTCCCTCAGCCCTTCCCAGGCTGCAGTTCCAGAGGAGGATGGGGCTGTTACACTTTGTTTAATGTTCCTGTTTAACATTCCCTTGGTTTGGCTGCTTCATTGCTCCTCCCAGTACTTCAGTTTTTCTCAGAGGCCAAGAATTACAGAATTCTCCGACCTTTAAGATTGGAAAACACCCCCAAGATCAAATCTGACCTCAGCTGGACTAGCTGTGCCAAAGCCCCTCCATGGCCCTGCCAGAACCACTTTGGGGATGATGGGGACCATGAAGGCTCTGGAAAAGGAGGCCACAAATCTCCTGCACCCACAGGGGCCTCCAGGCACACAACAATCCATGATCTGGTGGCCCTGGGAAGGGATGGGATGTCCAGGGAGGTTCCTCACAGAAGGAACGAGGGAAGTTCCAAGCAAACCCCAACTGGAACATGAGCCTGGCTGGTGCACCCAGACCTGCCCTGTTCTCCAGACCCAAAGGCAGAGCTCATTCCCTGGCAGGAGAGGCAGTGCCAGCCTGGGGGTGGGTTGAAGTGGGGGATGAGAGCCCCAGGAGGGGATCCCTCATTCCCAGCTGTGGGATGATAGCCCCAGGAGGGGATCCTGCATTCCCAGCTGTGGGATGAGAGCCCCAGGAAGGGGTCTCGCATTCCCAGCTGTGGGATGAGAGCCCCCAGAAGGGATCCCTCATTCCCAACTGAGGGATGAGAGCCCCAGGAGGGGATCCCTCATGGATCCCTCATTCCCAGCTGAGAAAGGAGAACCCCAGGAAGGGGATCCCTCATTCTACTGTGGGATGAGAGCTCCAGGAGGGGATCCCTCATTCCCAGCTGAGAGAAGAGAACCCCATGAGGGGATCCCTCATTCCCAGCTGAGAGAGGAGAACCCCAGGAAGGGGATCCCTCATTCTACTGTGGGATGAGAGCTCCAGGAGGGGATCCCTCATTCCCAGCTGAGAGAATAGCACAGAGCTGACCATGGAAAGCCTCCATTCTCCTCCATCTTTCTTCCAAACTCCCTTTTACCTCCTTACACCTTTTCTTGCTCCACATCTTCCTCTCCCTTTCCTTTCCACTCTCACACCACATTTTCCTTCTGTTTCAGGCTCCCTCCTCTGCCTCAGCTGACTCACGTTATTCCTTGTGCAAGGCAGCAAAACCTCCTCCTGTCTCCTCCACTTACTCCTCTTTTCTCTCACATCTTTCCTGTGACCTTTTCCTGCTGCTGGTGCTCTCCCAGGCGTGCCCAGGGAGTCAGCCAGAGCTGGGAGAAGCTCTCAGGCAAAAACACCTCCCAGCCTGCCCAGGTGAGGGATGGAGGGAGACAGAGAAACACCAACAAACACTTCCCAACAAAACCAGCTGCTGCCAAACTGGGAAGGAACATTTTCCAGGAGAAAGAGCAAAATGTTTCTATTCTCTGTAAGCATTTAAGATTTATGAAGCTCCCTATCCATCACCAGGCTGCAACCTGAACAGGAGGTGGAACTGGCCATTGCCACGTGACAAAAGCTTCCTCACAGCCTTTTCTCCCCCTCATTTAATGAAAAGTCACCTCCTGGACAGAGGGAAAAGGTTTCCTGCACTGATTATGTTTATAAGCACTGTGCCAAACTGGGCTGCACCGGTGATGACCTCGTTGATGCTACAAAAGGAGCCCTGAGAGCTGCCCAGGCCTGGCTCTGTGGCAGCCCCAGGATGGCTCGAGGGTCCCACAGACTCCCTGTAATCATCTCAGAGTCATGAATTCCAAATGGTCAGATGTTAATTAAAATTCCCCTTTTGATTCCAGGGCAGGAATCTGTCTGGGAGCCTGGAGGATGGATGAGGGGACTGATGTGCCAAAGCAAGGGCAGCCACTGGGGGCTGTGGAAAAGGGCAGCAGCCAGGGATGCTTCACCTGTTTGAGTCAGACTTCAGTGTGGCTCATCCTCATTCTGCCCACCTGGGACAGCACTCATTTATTAAAAAAAAAAAAAAAAAGGTTTAAAGCCTGCAAGAGGATTTGGTTGGGGCTCTTTTTGCCCTTTCACAATAAAGTGTGAGTGTACATTACTCACAGAGCCGGGGGAAGCAGAGCTCTCAGATGTGTGAGGCTCTGAGGACACAGCAGTGTGACCACTGCTGCAGATACAAATCAAATAAGGCATTTGCCAAATCTAACAGACTCTGCCACCTTTGATCATGTTAATTTTTCTGCTCCCAGTTCCTGCCGTAATGTTATTTCATGAGACACTCAGCCTTCAAAAGAGCAGAACAAAAATGCAGCTTCCCATCTTTGGGCCTTTGAAGAAAGTCTTGGAAATGTAACTCCAGTGTCAGTGTTCAAAATCCAGGAGTTGAGAGGAGAGGTCACACTTGGAGGAAGGCTGACCTGCATTTTAAAGGGTGCTCTGGCTGGGACAAACTTTAAATGTAGGGACTGCTCCAGTCGTGCTGTCTAAGAGCTGAATTTCAATTCAGCTCAAGCACGTGGGGTTCAAGGAATTCTTCAGCTTCCTCTGGAGTGCAGTTCGGGGTGTTTGGGTACTGAGGGTAACCATGAAGCACAACCTCCCCTCTTCACAGCAGCTGCACAAGGCCTCCACCTCATCCCAAACCCCCACAGCCTTCCAACACCAGAGGAGTGGAAGAGAGCTGGAATTCCACCAGAGAGCTGGACTGCAGCCTCTGAAGTCAAAACCAGGAGATAAATTAACATCCCAAACCCCCACAGCCTTCCAACACCAGAGTCTGGCTGGACTGCAGCCTCTGGAGTCAAAGCTTGGTGCTCACGGAGGTCAGGTTCTGCCCAGGGTGCAGATGCCTCATCCCTGGAAGTGTCCAAGGCAACCTGGGACAGTGGAAGGTGTCCCTGCACATGGCAAGGGTGTGAAATGAGGTGATTTTTAAGGTCTCTGCCAGCCCAAGCCATGCTGTGACTCCATGACTCTCCATGGACAAAAGGAACGTGCCAGTGTTGCAAACACCACGAAAATAAACAGGGGAAAGTTTTACAGAACCCAGCACTGCAGAACAGGGGTGAACTTCACCTTCAGTGAGTTACAGCACAGCTCAGCTCTGCTGTTTTGGTTTTTTTTTTTAATTTAATACACAACCTAATTGCAATCTGAGTGCAGAGCAGCTCAGCAGCAGCACAGCAGCCCGGCAGTAGCTCTTCAGAGCTGCTGCCTTATGAGCAGGGAGATGTTTATTGCCCCATCCATTGCTGGGAAAATCACTTCACTGACTCATCCCTTGCTCCATACTTCCTAAATAATGGGCTGGAGCATCCCAGAGCACCTTGTGAGCAGCTTTGAAATGCAGAGGTGAGGAGTACATGGAGCCCAACCTGCTGCAGCCTGCTCCATCCAGAGGAAAAACCCCTTAAAGACAAGGAATGCAAGGCTTGGTTATTTCAAAGGCACGAATGAGACCAGCAAGGCCCAGTTCCTGCTGGATTTTAATGAGATTTAAGCACTTAGGCTGCCTGGGAAATCCCTACTGACAGTAACGGCACCGTGGAGTTCACATGGATCCCGTTGGGTGTTTGGGAAGCAGGAAAAGCAGCAGCAACTCTGGCTGAATAAATGCTCTTTGTCCCACCACAGCATCAGGTCCTGCTGAGGGCAGCAGAAAGTCCAGGAGACCCCACCAAACCCTTGGATTTGCCTTCTCCCCTGCTCCCAGCTCATCTGAGGTGTGGCTGAGCCCCTTTCCCCACTCTATCCCAATTTTCCCTTGGGGATAACAGCCCAGGTTCTGGAAGCAGGAATCCAGAGCACAGCACAGGCTGTTGGTGGTGGCTGCACATCCCTGTCCATCTCTAAGGGGCTGAGTACCTAAATACTGTTCTTTTCCAAGGGGAGGAAGGCCAGGGCTGAGCTTCAGCTAAACTGGCACAGTTGGGGTGAAATTGTGCCTCTCCAGGTCCCAGAGAGCACCAGGGAGGTGGGAACAGGACACTCATAGTGGGCACAGCTGAGGTGACCAACAGGATCAGCTCCAGCATTCCCACCTCACCCTGGGCAGAAATGAAAGGCAAAAGGAGAAAAGGCAAAAGAGTTCACCTGGTGTCACACCAGGGTCAGGAACACCAGCCCAGGTGTCCTCCTGTTAGTCCAGACCCCCTTGATCCCAAAAAAAGCAGTGCATCCCAAACATGGCACTGCAATGGGACACAGCTGTCTGGTGTAGGAACTGCTGGGACAGAGGGTTCAATTCTTCCTCTCATCCCAAAAGCATTGGGTGTCCTCCTCCAGGCCCCTCTCCACAGCTCCAGAAGGCCTGCTCCAGAAGGCCTGCTCCACATTCCTGCTCCTGGATCTTCCCCTCCTGCTCCTGGATCTTCCCCCTTCCCCGAAGCTCCTCCTTGTCTCTCCTGCCTCCAGGAAGGCTGAGGGTTCCCAAAGGATCCAAAATGTGTTTCTCACGGGGCAGAGCACGATGGGCTGATGTCCTGTGGACTCACACTCCCACTTGTCCCAAGCAAAGTCACAGAATCCCAGAAATTAGGTTGGAAAAGCCCTCCAAGAGCATCCAGTCCAAACTGTGACCCATCCTCACGTTGTCACCAGCCCAGAGCACTGAGTGCCACGTCCAGACCTTCCTTGGACACTTCCAGGAATGGGGACTCCACCACATGGTGCAGATCCCATCAAAGGTCTGTCCAAGCAGGGAACTGTCCCCTGAGGGCATCCCAGGACTTGGACACCCTCACCTGCCGTGTGAGCCCTGCCAATGAAGCTTCTGCTCAGAGCAGCTGCTCTTTGCTCCATTCCCACGTCATTTCCCCGTCCTTCCCAGCAGAGGGAAGGCAGCCAGAGCTGTTTTCCCCCCGAGTGTGCTGCAGGAACAAGCTCTCAGTGCGAGCCACCTGGCAGCTCTGATCCGGCTCCCCGGCCCACCCAGGGCCATCTCCTTGGAAATTCTGATGGCTCTCCAATGGAGAAGGCTCTGTTCTGTTTATTTTCAGCAGGAGCTGAGTGATCAATCAAGCTGACACCTCCCAGGCCCCGCGGAGCCTCCTCAGCCGTGGCGAGAGTTGCGCGAGGTTTCGTTCCCAACGCTCCACTCCCGACGTTCCCAACGTTTCCCTTCCCTTTGCGAAGTGACTCAGGCACGGGGAGATGGATGAGGGTGACAATGCCAGCACCTCCCTCCCTGTCCCCAGGCACACCAAGCCGTGCTGTGCTGCCACAGTCTTCTGGATCACTCCAGCAGCACGGCCGAGGCAAAAATGTGGATTTTACATCTGAAATCCCAATGAAAAGCCTCGGGCACGGCCACCCCCGTGTCCCCCGGGAATCTGGGTGATATTCCCAGCAGGACAACAGCTCTGGGTGGTACCAGGGAGAATTCCAGACCAGCTCCTGGTTCCTAATTTGGGCAAGAGCTATAAGGAACTCACTCGTGTCCTGTGTGAATTTAACAGCTGAGATTTTCCAGAGAGGATCCCACCAGACATGAGGCTTGTCCAACCATTACATGCTGATTTACAGCTAAAAATATTATTCTACTGCATTTTTGTTGGATTTTCTTCCTTTAGAAGAGAGGAGAGCAAGGTAAATTCAACCAGCAACCTGAATTTAGGCCACCCTAAATCTGTCCCAGGAACACACAGAGCCTAATCCCTGTTCCAGAGCTCCAGAGATTATTCTGAGCAAACACAACCAAAAAGCTGCTGTGGCATCACCCCTTGCTCAGAGATCCCAAGTTTTCAGAGCTATTCAAACAGAAACTTGTGCATATTTTGAAATCTGGGAGAGGCACGAGGTGGAGCCCCTAATACAGGTGGCAGCACCCCTGGGGTCCCACCCGTGATTTCCAAAAGCAACACTTCCTCAGGAAATCAGCAGCTGAGTTTGCACAATCCTTTAATCCCCGGGTGGAAGATCCCCATTTTCTGTCCAGTACAAGATACATTATTAACGGATTATGTTTGCAGCAGGTAAAGGTCACTTTTAATGCTTTTAATGATTTAAAAATGGATTTTTCTTTTCAGATTTGCTATTTTCAAGCAGCTTGGCTGCGAAAACCCTGCCTGGTAAATAATATAAATTAAAAGGGAGAGCGTAAGTTGCTCAGTTCTCCAAGAGAGCCCAAAAGGGATCATCTGTAATACATGGTGGCCCAGTGCAGATGTGGGAGCCAGAAAATACAGGCCAGGATTTAAAAAAACCCTCCAAAATGAAAAATTTCCCTTTAAAGAGCAATTTCAGACACATTTGCTGTCCTCCCAATCAGTAACAAGTGGCTCTGGATGGCCAAATCCCATTTTTGGCTGCACAAATATCAGAGGGCCTCGTTTATTTGGTGTCTTCTGCATAAATGGGGCAGTGAAGCACAGACACCTCCCAGGGAACAAGAAAAAAAGCGCAAAGTAACAAATGGGTGAAGAGAATGTAGGAGAAGTGCAGTGATTCAAATCTCCTGCAGCAATTAAAATCTCCTGGTGCCTACATGGACACTGCTCCTGGAAATCCCACTGTCAGCCCCACATTACTGAGAGGAAGGAGGGATTTGTCTTTCCAAACCAGCTGTGGGTCTGCTGGTGGATAAAACCAGCACTGAGAGATAAAAGAAACAACGGGAAGGATTCCACTGATTGGTGAATGGAAAAAAGATATTTGATTTTAAAAATAAACTGTAGGCTTGCTGATAAATGAAATTGGATATTGAAAGATGGAAGAAACGATGGGGAAAAACCCTAAATTCCATAAGAATTAAAAATTAAAAGGGAGGGTTGTACATTAGAGAGAAATCTTTGGTATCAGGTGTTCTGGGAAGTCTGAACCTCTCAAGTCCCTCAGCCAGTGGGGAAAGAGAGAGGGAAATTGGGATAAAAAGGAGACTGCATCCTCCAAAAATTTGACAGACCCCAGGGAAATGCCCCACGGCCTCTCTCTTTATTGGAATAAAGTTCCAGGACTCCTCTGTCTCCTTTTTGGACACAAACCTCAGATGAATTTTCCTGACAGCAGGAAGAAGGAACAGCAGAAATGCTGCTCAGCACCATTCTCTGTCACTAATGAACCTGCCAGGTTCCTCAGACAGCTCCTAAAGGACATTTGTGACTGCTGCTGGTGCTTCTGTGTGTCCTGACCCCAGAGCTCAGGGCATTACACCGAGCAATCATTAAGCAGTTTGCTGTTACAATTCAACTCGTAACGGTAAATGAACATTACAGTGTTCCAGCCAGCTCAGAGAGTCACAGTTATTTACCCAAGGCACAGATCTCAGCCCTGTGAGTTTATTTGCAATGTCAACCGTGTCCTGGAATGAAGGAAAGCCACTCATTTCTGTAGGCACCTTCCCTGCCCTGAATCCATTGCTCCTGTCAGACAGCAGGAGTCAAAAATCATCACATTTCCTGAAAAGTTACATAAGGAATTGATGTAAAATAAAATACCCCGACTCCTGCACATGGCAAACAACCATGGCTGTGCAGAGGCCAGGCAGGGAGGGGACAGCAGAGGGTGACAGGCAGGGCCAGCACAGCCCCAAGAGCAAGGAAATCTCCCTGAGCTGGGATGTGGCACTGCACACACGGGGCTCTGGACCTCTGAAATTGTGTAAGACTGGCAGGATTGGGATTGTCCAGCCTGGAGAAAGGGAAGTTCTCAGGGGAACCTCACTGCCCCCTCCAGTGCCTAAAGGAACCCACCAAAAAAAGACGGAGAGAGACTTTGGACAAGGGATGGAGGGGCAGGACGCAGGGAATGGCTTCAAAGTGGAAAAGAGGAGATTTTGGGTGGGATATTGGGAAGGAATTGGTCCCTGGCAGGGTGGGGAGGGGCTGGGAATTCCCAGAGCAGCTCTGGCTGCCCCTGGATCCCTGGAAGTGTCCCAGGCCAGGCTGGACAGGGCTTGGAGCAGCCTGGAGCAGCAGGGACAATGGAATTTGTCCCTGACATGGCAGGGGTGGCACTGGATGGGCTTTAAGGTCCCTTCCAGCCCATTCTGGGCTTCCCTTGGGGAGGTGCTGAGAAGGACACATGGAACACCACAACCTCAGACCCACAAATCAGCTTTTTATGGTTCATTTTCAGGACTGGAGGGTTTCCAGCTGGCTGGGCACAGCTTCCTGGTCTCCCTTCACCTCATTATTCTTTTCTCCAGTTTGCCGGTGGTGAGGAAATCAATCCATGGGGTTCTGGTTTTTCAGGAGCCTCCTCCCAGCTGTGGCATCAGAACTGGCACCTCCAGTTGGGTTTACAAAACAGAGGAGTCTTCCCCTTTCCTGCAGAGATCTCCATTGCAATTTTGACTCCCTGAAACATTTTAAGAGCCCTTTTCAGCACAAGTCAGACCAACAAGAAGCTCAGATGTGGCATGTTTGCAGGGATGCACCTAAAACCTTCGCCACAGCTTTGGTCAGTCTGTGATTACATGACTTAATTCCCTAAAATTGCTGGCTGGAGCATACAAAAAAAGAGGATGCTGGAATGAAATGTTTGTCTAAAAATGGCTGTAGGTCAAAGCACAAGGGAAAGGGAGCACTGGGATAAAACGTAGGGAAAGAGAAACACGTGGAAAAAGAGAGTTGGGGGGAAAAAGAAAATCAAATCAACAACTGCCATGTCGGTGTGTCCTGTTCTCTGAGGATGTTCAGTGACCTCGATGTCACTAAAAGGCACTTCTGTACTGTCTCTGGCACTGATTGAACATCCAAAAGCTTCAAATCTTATCTTCTTTTTGTCTTCAAGCCCTAGGAGAGGAAGGACAGATTGAGCTACTCCTTACCCTTCCCTTCGTACATAATTTATCAAAAATAACAACTCCCTTTCCCCTACATCTGCTTTGAAGGTTCTTTGTGTTGTGTCACAATGAACACAAAAAACCCCCATTTTTATAAACATTGATGAGATTCACACCAAGATGCAAAAATCAAAGCCTAAATCCAACTGAAATTACCTCCTTATGTGACTTTTTGTTGGCAGAAACGGTGTGGATGAAGTTTGATTGGTTTTTTTGGGGTTTTTTTGTGAGGGTTGAGGTCTTGAGGTTATTTTTCATGTGATTTGTATTAATGCCGTGGCCAGGTTCATTTATTTTCTTGGTTTTTGTTGTATGTCAGCCTCTAAGAGCCACTGGGATGATTGTTTCAGGGTGGGGGGAAGCTGCATTTGCATTTTTTTGCCCAAGGAAACTCTCACTGCACAGACACAAACCTCAATCCCCACCTCCTGGACTCTCCAGCACAACAAACACCCCTTTCCACACGGATTTTTCAAAAGTAAAACACCTGCCAAACACCCTGAGCTCTTCCCTGCAACACCCACAGCTAAAAATACTCCAGCAACAAAATTCTAGTTTTAACCTGGCACTGGAAGAGAAAAAATGAAAGCATTCAGTCTCCTTTTGTGCTTCTGCAAAAATAAAAACTTCTGAGGAGAGAACTCCCAGAATCTCTTGCTCTGTTTGAAGATTTGAGAGGAAATTTTCCATGTCCCCTGTGAGGAGCAATGGGACTAAATCACACGGGACTCCATTTTCTTCGTGGTGGAAAAAGCCCATTCTTTATTCACATGACTCCTTTTTAAACAGTTTTACAGACCTCACATGTGACTCCAATGGGTTAGTAATTTTCTTGCCAATTACTTTATTGTCTAGTAACAAGTTGTTACCCTGTATTCATTGGTCACTCAAACTCTCCATGTGTACCTGCAGGGAAAATTGTTGGTGAGAGATAGTTTTCATTTCTCTATCAAACTCGTCTGTACCAAAACAGATCATTTTCTGTTTGCTTTAAATCTTATTATTGATCTAGGACTCCATATTCCCCCTTACTGTTTTATTGAGAACATCTTTCAACATTGTAATTTCTAAGTCTAGCAACTAAATAAAGTGAGACAATAAAGAATTCTTTTCAGTTTTAAACAATAGAACAATGGATATGTATTATTTCCACATGATATCTAATCCTGGTTTTCAATTAAATCTCTATAAAAACTTTCTTAGAACACTATGCAATAGCAGCTAATGAGAAAAGCAGTGTTATCTGTAAATATGCATGTACCAGATAACTAAATATGACATAATGTTTATGGGTTTAGGCATTGCCTTTAATAAAAAATTAAAAAGAAAAATATTTTTTAAAAAAGGTGTTAAAACAGTTTATACAGGTGCAAGTTGTTTTTTACCCAGGAATAGATTGTTATGTTAACGAACTGCTCACACCAGGATTGCTTTCACAAGGGAACCTGAAAAATGCTGGCTTTGACACGGCCAGCCACTGATTCCAGGAGAGCAGGCCTGATTTTATGAAGCTTTTCTTTATGGTTTTTCCACCTTACTGCAACAAGGAGCTGGTGCAGGACAGAGGGACCTCCAGGGATGGAGAGGTGGCACAGGATTGTTGTAACAGGTCAGGACCGGGTAATAAGTGATATAAGACTCTCAAGGTATTCACAGGTTAATTCACTTTATTAAGAAACTTAGGGGTTTTTAGACTCTAATTTGCTACAGGTGGACCGGATTGGTCCTTTAATTAAAACCCCATCACCATTGATTAATTAACAAAACACCCATTTATAAATAATCTTATGAGAATAATAAGAAAACGGATAGAAAAACACAACACCTGCAGGTTGTTTTTAATGATTGGTAATCACTGTTTATCTCCAGCTCCCCAAAGCTTCCCAGGCCGATTCTGGGAACATTTATCCAGTTTCTCTCTCTCTGACCAGGGAGCTGCCACTGCACAGCATCACTGAGGCTGGAAAAACCCCAAAGGATCATCGAGCCCAAGCTGTGCCCAATCCCCACCTTGTCCCCAGCCCAGAGCACTCAGTGCCACGTCCAGCCCTTCATGGGGACTCCAAATTTCCCCTTCCACCTTTCCCACAGAGAAATTTTCCCTAAAATCCAACCCCAAATCCCCATGCCCAGCCTGAGGCCGTTCCCTCTCCTCCTGTCCCTGTTCCCTGGGACACCTCAGCAAGGTCCATTTCATGCTGGGTGTGAGGAGGAAGATGAGGGTGGACATTCCTGGAGGATTCAGCCTGAGTCTTTGAGTCCTTCTCCACATGAAAGATTCCCATGGATGCTTTTATGTACCTCGAGTTTGGAAGGGCAATAAAGAAATGAGCATTTCAAGGTCTGAGCATTTGGGGCAGGGGGGGCAGAGCCACCCTTGTCACACTCAGGTTGTGCAGGGCAGATTCCCCCAGGATGTGACAGTGACAACAGCGCACGAGGCCAGCTGAGTGAGATTTCCCCTGGCCTAAACTGGCTCATCTCTGGAAAAAAGGAAAGGTAAAAACCTGGGTCCAGATGTAACATCTTAAAGAGGAAAACGCTGGGGCTGTGCAGAACAGGATGGCAGTTCCAAAGACATCTGCTTTTGGAATATAAAAAAGATCTTTATTTCTGCTCTAAAGTGCCCATAAAACTATAAGGATCCATGAGAGGCTGCAATAAATGCACCAGACCTTTCCTACAGAGTGTGCAGAAGGATTTTTTAAAAGTGCATTTTTAATTATTAAAGCCATGAAAGCAGCATATTTCTCTGTGCAGCAGCAGCCTCTCACCACAAGGATGTTTTGGGGAGGGAAAGGGCCTTTTTAGGTGCAACCCAATTTGATGGAGGGGAATTCTTTCAGGGAAAGGAGAGAAATTTCACTAGTGAATGAGCTCCCTGTGCTGTTCCATTTGAAAGGGGTTCCTCAGAACCCAGCAACTCAGAAAAAACAACTCAGGGCAGGTGATGCCCTATCCTTGGTGCTAAAATTAAGGGCCAGCCACTGTTAAGGGATAAAAAAGGCAAAAAAATCATCATGGAATGAACCCACACAGGCAACAACAGCAAAACCCACAAGACTTTTCCTGAAAGCAAGAGCAACCTTAAAGAACAGGAGTGGGAATTATTGTCACTTTTGTCCCTGAATTTGGCCTGTGCAGGGACAAACAGCACAGAGGACAGGGGTGGGAATTATTGTCACTTTTGTCCCTCAAAATGGCCTGTGCAGGGACAAACAGCACAGAGGACAGGGGTGGGAATTATTGTCACTTTTGTCCCTCAAAATGGCCTGTGCAGGGACAAACAGCACAGAGGACAGGGGTGGGAATTATTGTCACTTTTGTCCCTCGAAATGGCCTGTGCAGGGACAAACAGCACAGAGGACAGGGGTGGGAATTATTGTCACTTTTATCCCTGAATTTGGCCTGTGCAGGGACAAACAGCACAGAGGACAGGCAGTGCTGGTGGAATTACCCAGCGAGGCTGGCAGGAGAAACCCTCAAAGCAAAGCAGTTCCCACAATTTCTTGGAAAACCACAGAAACCACTGGTTTTAGTCTCATTTCCCCTGATCTTCCCAACAATCACAACTTATTCCCAAAGGCTCCTGAGCAAGCCAAAGGCAGGCCCTGGTGGGGCTGCAGCAGAGCTGGACACGACTGCTGGTCACTCCACAGCTCCTCTGGCTCACACTGACCAAAAAATCTCAAATTAGGGTAATTCAAGAATCAGTAAAAGTGTCCAGAGGAGGCTGCAGAGATGGTGAAGGGTCTGGAGGGGCCACAGGAGGAGTGGGTGAGGGCACCTGGGGTGTTCAGCTCCATGCAGGCAGGGAATTCCCTTTTCTCCTACCAAGGTGCTGCTTTGCCCGTTCTCAAGGTGGAATTTCAGGGAATTTCACCTTTTAGAGGGTCCAGAGGAGGGCCAGGAATGGGGAAGGGGCAGGAGGGGCAGCTGAGGGCACTTGGGGTGTTCAGCTGGAGAGGAGGAGGCTGAGGGCAGAGCTCAGAGGGGCTGCAGCTCCTCCTGATGGAAGATTAGGATGGATTTAGGGCAAGGTTCTTCCCTCAGAGGGTGCTGGGCACTGCCCAGGCTTTCCAGGGAATGGGGACATTCCCAAGGCTGCCAGAGCTCCAGGGGAGTTTGACAGGGTGGGATTTGGGGGTGTGTCTGTCCTTGATCCCTCCCAGCTCAGGACTGGATCATGAATTCATTCCATGATTCAACAAATTGAATCATGAGTTGAACTGAATAAATCAAATCATTCCATGATCGAATTAATCCACACCAAACAGCCCAGCAGAGGCAGCACGAGGCTGAAGGAACCCCTCAGGAGGATCCTTCCACATCCTCACACAGGTGTCCCCTCAGCCTCGTGGCTCCTCCACCAAGAAAACCAAGTTAACAACAGTTTCCATCTGCTGGAGGCACAGGGAGTGTAATTTAACTGACCTCTAAAAGGTGTTCACATCTGCTGATAATTAAGTTCAGCTGAGTTTCAATTAGCTGCTAAATCTGCCCAAGGAAACCCAGAAGTCCTGGGCAGAGGAGCTGGAAATTCAAAGCTGATTCCCTAGTTCAAGAGCTCAAATGGAATATTAGCTTTCCTCTTTTTTAAAAGACAGGAAAAGATACATTTAACAGACTGAAGAAACATATAGAAAACAACAACAACAAAAAAACCTGACAAAATTACATACTTCCCAAACAGACAAGAAATAAAAAATTTAAACACCATTCCCTGAAATGCAAGTTGTTCCTGAACAGATGAAATAAGGGAGGGGGTGTAGAATCAAAGCCCAGAACTCTGGAGAGCGCCAAGCACTTTCCTGCTGAAGAATAAAATGCTTTCTGAAAAGGTTTTGTTGAACTCATTTATGGGTAATGTAAGTTACAGCTTAGTAGTGAGGTATAAATATTTTACATGCCACTACAAGGAGCTTTGTGCTGAGAGGCCAGGAAATGGGAGGGGGTTTATTTGCCACTGTTCTGCAGGAATCAATTCCAATTGATCCGTCTGGAAGTGCCTGTGCTGCTCTCAAGGTTCCCACAGTCCCTGCTGTTGGTTTAGTTGGGCAAACTGTGGGAATGGAAACGGCTTTCTTGTGGTTGCACAAGCAGCAAACAGGAGTCACTTCCTTCACCTCCTCCAAGGGAAGGTGGAAGATTTGTAGGAAGCAGCACTTTGGTGTTTTGGAAGCACAGAGGTGCTTTGGAAGTGACTGGGGAAGGACCTGGAGCTGCTGGAGAGAGTCCAGAGGAGGCTCCAGGATGAGCAGAGGGATGGAGCAGCTCTGCTGGGAGAGCTGGGATAGTTCAGCCTGGAGAAGAGACCAGAGTGACCTCACTGTGACCTTCCAGGACCCAGAGGGAGCTTACAGGAAAGATGGAGAGAGACTTTGGACAAGGGATGGAGGGACAGGACACAGGGAATGGCTTCAAATGGGAAAAGGGGAGATTTGGCTGGGATATGGGGAAGGAATTGTTCCCTGTGAGGGTAGGCAGGCCCTGGCACAGGATGCCCAGAGCAGCTGTGGCTGCCCCTGAATCCCTGGGAGCGTCCAAGGCCAGGTTGGACAAGGCTTGGAGCAGCCTGGGACAGTGGAAGGTGTCCCTGCCATGGCAGGGGTGGGAAAAGATCTTTGATTTCCCCCCTAACCCAAAGCATTCCATGATTCCATGATCTGTAGCACTGCTGAGAAGTACCAGCACCATAAGGAATGAGCTTTTATTTATGGTACAGGATGTCACTGATCCTAAAAACCCCTAAAGCCCAGCCTGGACCTGGCTCCCCTGAGCTCTGTGTCCGTCTGTTCCCTCTCAGGTGGCTCCAGCCCCCTCCCCTGTGTGGCACAGCTGAGATCAGCTCCTGCTGAGCTTCCTGCAGCTCCAAGCAGCAACCCCTGTCCACGGGGCAGGAGAGTCTCAGTCCTGGAGGAGAACAGGGTGGGAAGAGCTCCAGCAGCTGGAGAGCCCCAGCACCCTGACCTGCCAGTGCCACCAGTGCCACCAAGCACAGCTCTGACCTGCCAGTGCCACCAAGCACAGCTCTGACCTGCCAGTGCCACCTGGGACACCAAGCACAGCTCTGTCCTGACAGTGCCACCAAGCACAGCTCTGTCCTGACACCAGTGCCACCAAGCACAGGTCTGTGCTGCCAGTGCCACCTGGGACACCAAGCACAGCTCTGTCCTGCCACCAGCGCCACCAGTGCCACCAAGCACAGGTCTGTGCTGCCAGTGCCACCAGTGCCTCCAAGCACAGCTCTGTCCTGCCACCAGTGCCACCAAGCACAGCTCTGTGCTGTCAGTGCCACCTAGGACACCAAGCACAGCTCTGTCCTGACAATGCCACCAAGCACAGCTCTGACCTGCCACCAGTGCCACCAAGCACAGCTCTGTCCTGCCAGTGCCACCTGGGACACCAAGCACAGCTCTGACCTGCCAGTGCCACCAAGCACAGCTCTGTGCTGCCAGTACCACCAGTGCCACCCAAGTGCAGGAAATCTAGGAGTCTTGTACAACTAATTAAGGTGATTAAGTAGAAGCTGCTTATTGTTTGCATTACACACACATTTATAGATTCTACAAACTACTCAGTACACACTTCTGGACAGGTGTCTCTGTCTTGTTCTCTCATTTGCTGCCTCCATTTCTCAGCATCTGTGATTGGCTATACCCAGGTGTTTCACATCCCTTTGTTATCCAGTTCTTGTGGTCCTGGCATTCAGTTTCTCAGCCTCTTCTTTCTTAATTAAGCACAATTTATGTTCCAACAGCCTTGACGGATTCCTGAGGCTTTGATAACAAACTCAGAAGCAGGCTGGCTGGTGCACGCTACAGCCTAACCCCTGCAAATACATTGCAACACCCAGGCGCAGCTCTGTCCTGCCAGTGCCACCTGGGCCACCAAGCACAGATCTCCCAGCCCTAGCCAGCCTGGCCCTGCTTATTTGAACTTCAGTTGAGGGGTAAGAATTGGCCAGAATTACAAAAAAAAAAAAAACCAAAACCCCCAGAAGGGAGAGTTGCTGCCTCTGCCCCTCAGTAAATGAGCAGCTCCAGCCCAGCTGGCTCTGAGGTGACATCAGTGATCTCCAAGGTCTGCACTGGGCTGGGAGGGCACAGACACAGAGTGTGAACACCAACACCCATGGAGCAGTGACAAATTCCTCCTTCTGCTGTTGAGTCACAGCCAAACGACAAATCAAGCCACAAAGCCAGGACAGAAGTCACTTCAGAGTCCTTCAGTCCTCACCCTCCCCTACTTCCATCCCAGCCTTATGGAATATAATTGTTTAAAGGACAGCTATTTTTACATTTCAATTTGTCTTGGCACGTGTCTAAGCAAAGCAACACGAACAATAGGGACCTGTCTTCAGCTGATCATAATGCCATCAAATTAAAAGTTTATGTTCTTTAAACACAGCAATGCCTGTCTTTGATGCCTCCAAAAAAAAACCAAAAAGTGGCTCCACAGAGGAAATCAGAGTGTGAGCAGGAGTGGAGGTGGGAACCAGGTGCATCAAAAGGAGGGAAACAAGCACTGAGCTAATGAATGTAAAGGCTCTGACTTGGCTGAGTGGGATGGGATTTGTCATCCTCCAAAGCATTGTCTTTGTACTGGAAAAACAGAATATTTCGAGGTGTTTTGGTTTTTTTTTTTTATTTTTTTATTTCTAACAGGACAAAAGATGAGATGCACCACTGGCTGTCACTCTGAGGCAGGAATTGCCACTGAATTTATCAACTCAATGTAAGAATTTCTCCTGGACTTCTTGTCACTTCAATACCTGTCCATTACACAGCAGGAAACACCACACTCATTCCCAAGAGAAAACTGCATCCTAAAGGCCTGGAAAATGACATCCTAAAGGTTCCTCACTCCCCACTCCATTCCCAGGAAGATGGGATGGAGTGGGGAGTGGGGAACCACTGGAAACACCTCAGCAGGGGACGAGGCTGCCTCACCCTCACCTGGAGGCTCTGAATCCCACCTGGAGGCTCTGAATCCCACCTGGATGGGGCTCCAGGCAGCCCCTGCTGCAGGGTCACACTCCCTGCCAGGTGAGATGATCCCGTAGCTCATCCTGCTCCTAAAAATCTCAGGCTCCCACAAATTCCGTGGCATCATTTCCCAGGATGTGTGTGCTAAAATTAGGGGGGGAAAAGGTGCTCTGATTGAAATTCGCCCTCCAGGCAGGCTCATCTCAGAAACTGCAGCTACACAATCTGAAAACATTTTGGTCTGGAAATCTTATGAGATTCCAAATGTTTTATACATTTTTACTGCTGAATGGGCAAGAAATACAGACTTGTCCTTTCAATTTTATCAGCTCGTGTTCAAAATGATGGAGAACAGGGAGAGCTGTGACAGGGAGGCCGCTGGAGCTCTGCTGCAATTTGGGAAGTGTTGGGGTTTTCATCAGGCCCCTGCTGAAGATTTAGGGCTGCTCCTGTTTCAGCTGAACCATCTTTACCAAGCCTCACTCCTACACCCCACAGTTCACTGGAATTGTGTCCTGTGCTGGGAACAAGAGAAATAAATAAACCCAAACCAGACACAAAATAAAAGTCACCTCCATGACGAGCACCCTTCCCTGGCAACAGCTTCATTGCCTTCTCTCAGCTAGAAAAAATAAAAAAATCTAATTGCAGCAGCACATTTAGAAGGGAAAATAAAAGGCTTTTTATGCTGCTGCTGCTGCCCACAGGGTTAACATTTGCAAAGGACTGAGAAAGAGCCTGCGGACATTGTAATTAACGGCTCTGAGGGCTCCTCCCAGCACTGTCGGGGTCACCGCGGGTCCTGCAGCTCTCAGGGCTCCACGGAGCTCCAGCACATCCCGATTGTACCAAAAAACCACGAACCTGGTATCGTAAAAAAATGCAGTGAACCCCAGATGTGGAAGAGATGATGATGTCTGGCTCCAGATCAGAAGGCTGAAGGATAGCTTTATTAAAACTATACTATATTACATTAATATACTATTTAAAGAGATACTGTACTATTCTACATACTTACTTCTTACTTACCTGTCTAACTAACTCAAACTCGTGACTCTGCTGAGAGCCCAACACAGCTGGGTCCCATTGGTCACTGACCCCAAACAACCTTCACCAGGATCCAACCCAGCAGTCACCCCAGGTGAACAATCTCCACACCACATTCCACATGGGCAAAACAAAGGAGCAGAGATAAAGATTGTTTTCTCTTCTTCTCTCTGTGCTTCTCCTGAGAGACAGAATTGTGTCTCTCTGTCCAGAGAATGGGAATGTCACAACCTGGCTGGAGCTCTGAGCTGAGAGGATGCAAAGCTGCATCACCCAGCAGCATCAGCCTTGCTCCAGGACGTGCCTCAAGTTGTAGCACAGGAGGTTTAGATCACATATTAGGGACAGAATTTGTCACAAAAAGGGTTGTAAAGCGTGAGAATGGGCTGCCCAGGGCAGTGGTGGAGTCACCATCCCTGGAAAGGTTCTGAAATGTGTGGATGTGGCACTGGGGACACGGCTTTGTGGTGAACACCATGGTGCTGCTGGGCTGAGAGTCAGACTTGGAGATCTTAAACGTCTTTTCCAGCTTTATGGATTTATGAACCATCTCCCAGAGGCCTTGGGTTTGCCAGGGATCTCCCTGGAGCTCTTCTCAGGGACAGCAGCCCCTCCCTGCATGCCAGGAGTGAGAGCCATCCTGTCCCTGCCCTCCTCCAGGCGCCCAGGAGGATCACAGCTCCTTCCCTGCATGCCAGGAGTGAGAGCCACCCTGTCCCTGCCCTCCTCCAGGCGCCCAGGAGGATCACAGCTCCTTCCCTGCATGCCAGGAGTGAGAGCCACCCTGTCCCTGCCCTCCTCCAGGTGCCCAGGAGGATCACAGCTCCTTCCCTGCATGCCAGGAGTGAGAGCCACCCTGTCCCTGCCCTCCTCCAGGTGCCCAGGAGGATCACAGCTCCTTCCCTGCATGCCAGGAGTGAGAGCCATCCTGTCCCTGCCCTCCTCCAGGTGCCCAGGAGGATCACAGCTCCTTCCCTGCATGCCAGGAGTGAGAGCCATCCTGTCCCTGCCCTCCTCCAGGCACCCAGGAGGATCACAGCTCCTTCCCTGCATGCCAGGAGTGAGAGCCACCCTGTCCCTGCCCTCCTCCAGGTGCCCAGGAGGATCACAGCTCCTTCCCTGCATGCCAGGAGTGAGAGCCATCCTGTCCCTGCCCTCCTCCAGGCACCCAGGAGGATCACAGCTCCTTCCCTGCATGCCAGGAGTGAGAGCCACCCTGTCCCTGCCCTCCTCCAGGCGCCCAGGAGGATCACAGCTCCTTCCCTGCACACCAGGAGTGAGAGCCACCCTGTCCCTGCCCTCCTCCAGGCGCCCAGGAGGATCACAGCTCCTTCCCTGCATGCCAGGAGTGAGAGCCACCCTGTCCCTGCCCTCCTCCAGGCGCCCAGGAGGATCACAGCTCCTTCCCTGCACGCCAGAGCTGGCCTGGCTCTCAAAGCAATTCTGCTTTCTGCCTCTAAAGTGAACGAGTTTGCTAAGATGAAATGAAAGAAGAATTAACGTGGAGCATTCGGGAGAAATTTCCATCCCTGCCATACCTCCTTCACTCTCTGTGCCTGCCTCATTAAGGAGGCTTCAATGAAATCCTTTCAAAAACGCATGGCACAAAAACAATGGAGTGATTGCAGTTTGTGAGGAACTGGGTTGCAATTAGCATATGAACATCAAAATGGTTCTGCAACCTTCAGCAGCTCCCTGCTGTCTATATCTTTTTAGATTCCCAGGTTTGGGATTTTTTGGGTGGTTTTTTTTTTTTTTTTTTTTGTTTTTTTTTTTTTTTTTTTGCAATTCTATGCCAATTCCTACCCCTCAACTGAAGTTCAAATAAGCAGGGCCACGTAGGACAGGGCTTGGAACTGGTCTAGTGGAAATGTCCCTGCCTTGGAATGAGATGGGTTTGGAGGTCCCTTCCAACCCAAACTGTTCCAGGATTTTGTGAACAGCAGGAAAACTGTCCTGGGAGTGGTGCCAAGCAGCACAAACTCCCAGTGGCTTATCCAGGAGTTCCTGTCACCACTCAGGAGCCCCGGGGCACAGGGAGTGGTTCAGGTAACAACAGGCACAGGTGAATAAAGTGTCACTAGAGAGCCTTAGAACACCACCCCAGGTCTGGAAGCAGCTGCTTCTCCTGGGATCTGTCAGAGAATAGCTCAGGGGGTTTGGATCTTCACTCCCTGTGACCCACACAGGTGTTTCCCTGGGGACAGACCAGGGCAGGTGACAGGGACTGCACCCAGCCCAGCCCTGCAGCCCAGAGAAGCTCACGGTGCAATTACCCAGTTATTTATCAGCTCATTAAATAATCAATAGTTATCTTGTGAGGAGGCTTCCTGTTCCTCTACACATCTCATCCAGCACATCTCTGTGCCCTGAAGCAGAGGAGGAGACTTGAGTCTCACCTGGCACAGGTGGTGCCTTAACTGGGGCCACAGCAGATGGGAGGATGCCGAGGAGTCACTAAACCTTTCCCTCCAGGCGCCTGGCTGCACTTCTCTTTTCTCTACGAGTTCAGAACACTCCTCCTGCCCTGTTCACCACTTCCTCTTGTGAAAAACACGTTCACTCTGCTGTGAAAAGTCACAAAGTTTAATAAAGGTCAATGGGAGACAAGGACCATGGAGCAAAGGTTATTAGCGTGGCACTCAGCCAAGAGCACCCTGTTATCTTCTGGGACACGCCTTAAATACCTTTTAATTACATCAGCCTGTTGCATATTCATAGACCCTTATGCACAGTAAACTTTTTCCCCAAACTGGTTTACATGTTCCAATAATTGTTTAGCCTGGCTCCT
Organism: Anomalospiza imberbis; assembly: GCF_031753505.1. NCBI lineage: Eukaryota > Metazoa > Chordata > Aves > Passeriformes > Viduidae > Anomalospiza > Anomalospiza imberbis. The sequence goes on from NC_089705.1 coordinate 4,477,451, forward strand.
CCTCGGGTCTGCCTTTTTAGAGCATGCGGATTCCTTGGTTGTGCTTTTAGTCCTTTTTTATCCCCTCCAGTTTTTGGGCCTTGCTCCACACTGCCTTCAGACATTGAGTGCTGATGGTTGGCAGATCTGTACAGGTGTCCTCATCCTGTGTTCATTGGGTGTTATCCCATCCCAGCAGCATTTTAACACAAGCACACTGATATCAGCTATTTCACTACAATGTCTAAGCTGAATTAACAACAGAAATAAAAGCTGTATCTTTATAACAAAGTAATTTAACACCACACATAGAAAATCCATTTTAATATTTGTGAAAAGCCAATATTTTAATGTGTATCTATAACACTCTGGCCCATGCACTGAGTCACTTGGACCCTCTGAGGTCTGGTTTAAACACAGCTCCTGCCCCTCAGTGCTCCTGGTGGCTGTGTCACTGTTTCTTGTGTTTCCTATGCAAGTGCTTTACACTCTGGATTTACACAGGAATTTTTAAGGTAAAGAATTACATAGCACTTGGGCCACCCCTCTGTCGACAGTCCCTGTGTCCCACCACCACTATTTTACTTTTATTTATATAAATAAATAAATAAATTTAACTTTTATTTATATAGATATTTTTATTTTATTTATGTTTACTGTCAATGACTGCTTACTTCAGGCAAAAAGGAATTAATCCCTCGTGCCCAGCCAGGAGGTTTAAAATCGGGATTTTCAGTGTTAAAGCCACACAGCTGAAACCAATGAAACAATGCCATTCGTTAGGAGCAGCAGCCAAGGAACACAATTCTTACAAAGGTGAACAGTTTCCCCTGCTCTCCAAAGGCTGGAAAGACAATCCACCTTAATGAAGAGGCACTGAAAGCAATTCCCAGCCCACGCAGCCCTGAGGTGGCAGAGCTGTGCTGGCACTGAGCTCTCAGCAGCCCCTCATTTCTGCCCCTCTCCGGCTCTTTGCTGTTCCACGTGTCCATGAAGTGTCAGAGCTGGGAATACTGCAGCCTTTCCAGCTGTTCTGTGCAAGGGGCTCCCCTCTTCCTCAGCCACAGCTGGAGTGAAGGGCATTTCTGCCATGCCTGCCTGAGAGCAGGTTAATAAATATTTACAGAGCTAAATGCACAGGGGTGCAAACAATTAAGTATTTTGCAAATGTCAGGGAGTGTGATATGGAGTGTGCACATCCCTGGGTGTGACACAGACTGTGCACATCCCTGACTGTGTCACAGTGTGCAGATCCCTGGTGTGATTTAGGGTGAGCAGACCCCTGGGTGTGATTTGGAGTGTGCAGATCCCTGCATGTGATTTAGGGTGAGCACGTCCCTGGGTGTGACACAGTGTGCACGTCCCTGGTGTGACACAGAGTGTGCACATCCCTGGTGTGATTTAGGGTGTGCACATCCCTGGGTGTGACACAGAGTGTGCACATCCCTGGTGTGATTTAGGGTGTGCACATCCCTGGTGTGACACAGTGTGCAGATCCCTGGTGTGATTTAGGGTGTGCACATGCCTGGTGTGACACAGTGTGCACATCCCTGGTGTGATTTAGGGTGTGCACATGCCTGGTGTGACACAGTGTGCAGATCCCTGGTGTGACACAGTGTGCACATCCCTGGTGTGACACAGAGTGTGCACATCCCTGGTGTGATTTAGGGTGTGCAGATCCCTGGTGTGACACAGTGTGCACATCCCTGGTGTGATTTAGGGTGTGCACATGCCTGGTGTGACACAGAGTGTGCACATCCCTGGTGTGATTTAGGGTGTGCACATGCCTGGTGTGACACAGTGTGCACATCCCTGGTGTGATTTAGGGTGAGCAGACCCCTGGGTGTGATTTGGAGTGTGCACATCCGTGGATGTGATTTAGGGTGAGCACGTCCCTGGGTGTGACACAGTGTGCACATCCCTGGGTGTGACACAGAGTGTGCACATCCCTGGGTGTGATTTGGAGTGTGCACATCCCTGGTGTGACACAGAGTGTGCACATCCCTGGTGTGATTTAGGGTGTGCAGATCCCTGTGTGTGATTTAGGGTGTGCACATCCCTGGTGTGACACAGTGTGCAGATCCCTGGTGTGACACAGAGTGTGCACATGCCTGGTGTGACACAGTGTGCACATCCCTGGTGTGATTTAGGGTGTGCACATGCCTGGTGTGACACAGTGTGCAGATCCCTGGTGTGATTTAGGGTGTGCACATGCCTGGTGTGACACAGTGTGCACACCCCTGGTGTGATTTAGGTTGTGCACATCCCTGGGTGTGATTTAGGGTGTGCACATGCCTGGGTGTGATTTGGACTGTGCACATCCCTGGTGTGACACAGTGTGCAGATCCCTGGTGTGACACAGTGTGCAGATCCCTGGGTGTGATTTGGACTGTGCAGATCCTGGGTGTGATTTGGACTGTGCAGATCCCTGGATGTGATTTAGGGTGAGCAGACCCCTGGGTGTGCCTCAGCACGGTGAGCAGCTCCTGCCTTTGCTCACACACACAAAAACGAACTGCTCTGACACATCCAGGCACTCCCAGAGCAGCCCTGCCCAGAAGGGATGGGGGCATGAGGGGCTGGAAGTGCCCAAGGCCAGGTTGGACAGGGCTTGGAGCACCCTGGGACAGGGAAAGGTATCCCTGCCCATCACTGGCTGGGCTTTAATGCCCCTTCCAGCCCAGGCTGTTCCGTGATAATTATTCCATGAGGATGACTTCCATCAGCTCAACTTCCACTCTGAACATCAAATATCTCCCAGGCCTTTTGGCCAGTTCAGGAGCCACTGATATCTGTGACAGAGCAATCCCAAAAGAACACAATTCCAGGACCTCACTGTGTCCTGCACACACACACCAGGCCCTGTCCAAACAGTTTGCAAACTAAACAGACAAAAAGGGTGGCATTGCTCCAATTTGCCAACAAGGCAAGTGCCCAGAATTCTACAGAGCCTTGTGCCCTGCTCAATAAAACTGCCTCAATCCGAGCATTTCACATCCAAACTCACATTTAAAGTATTTGGTAACTCCCCAGGAACTGCATCCATTGCTGAACTTTGGCTGCTGGGATATTGTCCTGTATCTGCTGCTCTGCGTCTCATTGTGCAAGCCCTGTGTGTTCAAAAGCATTTTCTGCCTCTGCAGAAGGAGTCAGAGGTGCTGTTCCATCCATCCAGCACAGGATTGAAACACACCTCCCCCCAAATTGCCCCAAAACACAGGGTGTGGCTTTTACTCGAGTGGAACTTGTCATTTGGACAACAGAGGGCTTGATGCTAATGTGGAAAATCACACACACCACAAAGGGCACGGGGGAATGTACAAACATCAGGGGGGAAAAGGCAGAAATTGCAGTTATTGAGTGAACAAGGTAAAAGGAAAAATCTGGGACCTGGCAGGTGACCTTCTCCAGGCTTTTGTGTTCTCTGAGAGCTGCAAGTGTTTGTGCTACGTTTCAACAGCACTGGATTCCAGGGCCACTTTGCGCTGAGAAATGACAATAATTTCTTTGTTTGTGCATTAATGTAAAGGGGAGGAATCAATCTGACCAGCTTGGGGATGAATCTTTAACAAGGTACAATAATGTGCTCTCACTGGGGGAGGATGAGCCATAAATAACATGGAAAATCCTTTCCCTGCTTGTTTGCATCTCTGGCCATGTGGAGCACCCTTGGTGACACCCAGAGATTCACAGTTCCCAATCTGTTTGTCCTGGGGCTTCCAAAATGAAAGGATTTCTAAATTCCTGCCAATTAACTGCCTTCTACTCCTGGTAGATTTAAAGTGAGTTTTTAAATGAAGACAATGAGTTTTACTGCCTCTTCTTGTTTCCCTCACCCTGTCCAACGTGTGCAGGGTGTTTATTTGAATTATTTGAGCCCATTTGAAGTCACCTGAACACCAGACTTTTCCAGAAATGCCATCAGTGCTGCCAGTGTTGGCCTTCCTGACTCAGCCATGGAGCCACTCAGGGGAAATGGACTTGGAACGGGGAATATTGAGGTTTCTTCACAGATTTCCACCTGGAGATGAGTTGTAGAGGCACAGGGGTGGCAGATTTCCATTGGTTCAGGTGACTCCACACAGGTGCTGAGGGATATTCACGAGGAGCAGTGACTGAGGTGGGACCAAGGGAAGATTTGCCATCCTGGGATGTGATATCAGCTGGATTTGCCATCCTGGGATGTGGTATCAGCCAGGTTTGCCATCCTGGAATTTGATTATCAGCTGGATTTGCCATCCTGGGATGTGATTATCAGCCAGGTTTGCCATCCTGGAATGTGATATCAGCCACGTTTGCCCTCCTGGGATGTGATTATCAGTTATTTGCCATACTGGGGTGTGATTATCAGTTATTTGCCATACTGGGGTGTGATTATCAGCCAGGTTTGCCCTCCTGCCTCCTGACCACTGCTAACACCTGGAGGCTGACCTTCCCCATGTAGTTCCCACATGGCAGAGGGTCAGTGCTGTGCTAAAGCCCTGAACCCATCTGAGCCAGAGGAGTGCTCCCAGCATCTTCCTCATTCTGGACATGGAAGAGAGCCACAGGGATGGATCCCACACGTGGATTATGGTCCAGAGCTCAGCTGAGCCCAACGGAGAGTCCTCACACCCCAAAAGCCAGAATCCTCCACAAAAACAGGACAAATATTCAAAATTCCATCGTGGTTCTCTCCCCAAAGCCGATTCCATAATTTTCCAGGGGAATTTCCTTGGAGCAGACAAATCCAGCCCGCCCCACCCCTGGCACCACGGGCAGAGAAGGAGTCCTGGCTGCTGGAGCTGCTGGTTCTGTGAGGATTCTTCTGAAGTTCTTTCCAAGCCCTGTTTTGGAAACCAGCCAGCACTATTTGCTTCTCAGGCAGAGGATATGGAATTACCGTAAATTATATTGAAAAATTAGATTTATTCACCGCTGTGATAATTGATCTCCCAATTGGTCTCAGAGAGTAGCAGCTGGTAAGAAAATAAAATGCAATTTAAATTTTTATTTATTTTTAAAACCCCCCACTTTAATTCAAGCATGACAACAAACAAGGGGGAGAGGAGAGGGTGAGTTTCTCACTTGCCAGTCCTCATATTAAATCCTGATGATAAGAAGACAAAGCAAGAGGTGATTGCAGAGGTGTTTGAGAAATTCACAGTTTGTTGGCATTAAGCAGCACGGGCTCTGCAGGGGGGTTTGATACCCTTGCACATAATTATGTGTAATTGTACCTCAGCCCTGAGCAAAGGGATTATGGCCAAGGACGTGCCTGGAGTAGAATCCCCGAGCTGGGCTGTCACTCTGCTGGAGCTGCTGCTATTGATGCTGACAAACCAACATTCCACAGGTGACTCCAGCAATTCAGCTCCTCTGTCAAAGCCTCTCTAACTGGGCCCATCAAATCTCTGACTGTTTTCTCTCAGGCCCTCAGAGGGAGAAGAACCAGCCCCAAAATCTGGCGTTGGTGATGGCTCCTCTCATTAAGGCTCTTCTCTGTCAGCCCCTGCTCAAATCACATCACACATTACAGATGGAGGCAGGATTTGGGTTTTACACCGAGATTAGCTCAGAGAAAATGTATTTTTATCTGCTGGGAGCAGAAAGAAAGAACTCCATAATTCACCATAACCCAATCACTTACAAAGTGATTGGCTAAACAGTGTTTGCAGGGGCTTGAAAAATCTCATGCTGTCATCGGTAATGAAGTAAGAATGATAATCCTGCTCCCTGGCTGAAGGGGAGCACAGCAATGGACACGGCATTAAAAGGCAGGATAATGGTGTGAGGGAGAGGGGGAGATCCTGGCTGGAGCCAGGGCAGTCTGGCAGCCCCATTTACAGCAGCAGATAAACACCACGAGTTCCTAAAATTGCCAGCCCTGGAATTTCCAACGTGGAGCAACTCTGCCTTCATTTCCCAGAATCTCTGAGGCTGGAAAAGCCCTGCAAGGCCATCAAATCCAACCTGTGATCAATGCCCACCTTGTCACTGAGTGCCACGTCCAGCCCTTCCTCAAACACCTCCAGGGATGGGGAATCCAAACCCCCCTGGGCAGCCCCTTCCCATTTCCCTCTGTCCCTCCTGGGCATGAGGAGAGGGGAGGTTTGGGGGAATTGTCACTGACAGGGAGGTTTGGAAAGACCCAGTTCTGCCCCAGCCAGTGTGGGAAATAGAGGGGGAAACAGAAGGAAATAGAAAAAAATAGAAGGATACAGAAGGAAACAGAAGGCAATAGAAGCAAACAGAGAGAAACAGAAGGAGAACAGAAGAAAATAAAAGGAAACAGAAGGAAATAAAAGGAAACAGAAGACCTGACCCTGACACTCAGGCCAGCAAGTCAGACTGAAATGTTTCACCAATAATTCATTACTTTAGGACAAATATAATTCATCCTGTGTTAGAAGCTTTGATACATTAGGAAACAAATTATTAGCTGGAGTGACCTTTTATTTTTAAATAATATCACAGAAATAAAAAATGGTGCAGAAGAATCCCAACGCAGCAGCAGCGCCACTAAAATCAAACCTTTCTGGTGGCACACAAAGAGTTAATCAGTCTGAGAATTCAAAATCATTTTCTTCCACACTTGTGCTGTGGCATTTACACAGATTATCAGTGGGGTACAGTAACAAGAGCAGCTCACGTAGCTTAAAAAATACATTATTTATATATATAATATATATAATAACATTTAATAAAATAACAAGCACCCAGGCGGGCCAAGTGTATTTTTGTTCTCTAATCTTCACATCCAGAAGCCACCTCACTTGCAGGATCATCCTTCTCTGTCTGCACTATTGTTCCAGCAGTTGAGTAGGTTAAGAACATTTGTATTATTATTATTATTATTCCCACTATTTCTGATTTGCATGCTAATAGTTATCTAGCAGTTCAAATCTCAATTAGGAGCCCACACAGGCAAGAGCAGCACAATTCACGGCGAGGTTGTAAATGTGGAAATGTACTCAGGCTCACAATGAAGGCAGCTCATCACCCAGCACTGGGGTTTAGTGTTATTAATTTGGTGTCATTGAAAGGCTTCGGAGTGCTTGCTTCAGTTAATGCACGTTCCTGGATACATTGGCTGCTTTTTATTGGGATGGATTTTATGTTTCAATCACACAAAGTTGCCCAGGGCCTTTCAACAGGGCTTTTTTTCTTTCATAGAATCAAGGAGAATGAAATGTGTTGGTCCATCAGCACCTCTCCATCAGGATTTGCCTCACCAAACCCTGGGGTGGAACAAACCCTGCAAAAATGCTACAGAAAATGGAATTCTCCAAGGCAGTCCTGAGCAAGAGGTGAGGGGGCTAAATGGGGATTAATTACTGCCCAAATAAACTCCCCGCCCTTAAAACCATATCATCATCATCACCTCACACCCCAAGTCCTCATCCTGAACGTCCCAGTTCTGCCCTAAACCTTCTGTACGCCTTTGAAAAAATCTTGTTGTGCCTCCAGCACTCAGTTTTCCCTGGTTTTCTGTCCCAGATTGCAAGGCAAGATGTATTCCATTTCCCCTCGGCATGGCAGTTGCTTTCTGTTAAGGGGCAGTTTTCCTTACCTCTTCCACAGCCAATCCTCAGGGGAGACATCAGCTGATAATGGGCTACTGAATGTCACTGCGTGACTGATAAGAACTATAACATCCCATTGTGGGATGCTCCGCCCAGAGGGAGGAGCCAAGCATTCCTACCTGGATATAATCTGGGTTTTGGGACACCACACTCAGCCTTTCCACTGGTTCCCAAGAGGAACAGCTGGGGTTTTCCACTGGACCTTCAGAGGAAGACTGCACCCTTCTACGGGATCACTGCTCCGACAGAACCACATCTGCCCCTCCAGGAGGACTGCAGCCACTACAATTTGGACGGCTACCAACACGCTGGCCAAAGGGGTGTCAGGGTATTCTGACTTTGTCAGTGGTTTTCCTTTTGTATTATTGCATGTATTTTGTTTCTTTTCCCTTTTCCTAATAAATTGTATTTCTGACTTGGAGTCTCTCACTGGTTTTGCATTCCAATCAGAACATTTTCCCATTTTTTGGGGGGCCTTCTCAGCATGGGCAGTGTGACTGGCAGTGCACTGAGGGCTGTGAAAACAGAAGACTCAGAGGCAAGGGCAGCACCAACCTCTGCAGAGAAAGCACAAACACTGAAAACAAACAGGACTTCAGCCTGGCTGAGGACAGAGCCCACTCCTGCTTATTTAGGATGTTTTAGTAATGGTGTCAACAGGTTATTGGGATGTGATTTCAGTGCTTTGTCGTCCAGCACAGTGACAACGGCCACTTCAGCAGCTTCTGAAACGCAGGAGCCTCTCCCTCCTCCCTTCCTGCACTCCTCCAGGTAATTATCCACAAGGGCAGAGCCCCAGGCAAAGCCATTTCTCACTCCACTGCTGCTCAAGGGCCACCAGGTTAAACAAGTGATGGAGAACCTCTGGGAGCTGCTCTCCTGCTTCTCCCTCCCCGTGCACGTGGGGGCTGTGTCCTCCACCCTGGGCAGGGTTTGGAGGGGGTTGATGGCACCTTGGGGAGGCAATAAATTGGCAGTAGCACAGGAGACATCCAGCTTGTGGTCAAATGAAAGTTGCAAAAAGGGAGGAATGAGGTAAAAAAAACTGCTGAAAATGTTTTTGTAGCAGCCACTAAGCAAAAAAAAACCCCAGGTTTTGGGGAAAATCACATTCCAATTTCACCAACTCCAATACTGGGAAGTGTTTAAGGACCAGTGTAACCACACAGAGTTTCTGCTTCCACAGGCACTGGAGTGAGTCCTATCCCTGGGATAAGGGGTATTTGCAGACGGAAAGTCTGTGCTCCCTCCCACCAACCACCCCTGAAGGACTCTAAAAATGCTGATAACAGCCCCAAAAGGCAGCAAACAGCGGGAATGGCAGGGCTGGCAGCACGGGCTCCTCCGGGGCTCCTGCCTGGATTTTGGCTCCCCCTGAGCAAAGAAAAGGATCCAAGCACTGGTGTGCTCACCAGGGCCCTGTGATCATCAGCCCTGCCAGGACTCCACAGGATTAAACACGACTCAAAGAAGGTTTCTTAATCGTGACTTATTACTATGGTAACAGCCGGCAGTCAAAGGGAATTATGCAAGATCCGCCCCAGGGGTGGGAGAGGGAGAGGCTGCTCCACTCACCGAGCACCTGGAGCTCAACAGGTGAGGCAGGGAGGGAGAACAGAGAGAAAAAGCTGGTTTTCCCCACTAATTAGCAACTCAACAATTAATCTTGCAGAGCCACCTGGAAGCCCAATCTTTCCCTGAACCACTGGGCCTGGCACTGTAGAAAGCACAGGCAGCTCAGAGACAGAATTTTGGTTGCAAATCAAAAGGCTGAGGCAATTGGGATTGTTCAGAGTGGGAACCAGAAGCTTTGGGGTGTCCTAATTTTGGCCTTCCAGAAGGGAGCCCACAAGTGGATGGCAGGGGGTGGAAGGAGATGATCCTTAAGGTCCCTTCTAACCCAACCCATCCTGTGATCACATGTTGCAATAAACACAAAGTTTCTCACTCCTGAAGTGAAAGAGAAGGAATTTACCCCAAACCACACCATGGATTTCCTCACTTGGAAATTCCCTTAAAGCCTGGCTTGGGTAGAGCACTCTCCCTGGGCTGTCAGCACAGAAATGGACCTATTATTGTTATTTCTGGGCTTTGTTTCACACCACAGCCTCCAAAAAGCACTTGTTGCTTTATAGTGGGGGGAATAAAACCCCTTTTATATCCCTACAAGGAAATGATTAGATAATTACTCAGCACTAAAGCAGAACATATAAGAAAGTGCTGTCCTCATCATCACTCCTTGAAGCATCTTGTCATTATTATTACGAAATGATCTATTTGTGCCAGGCTAATTCATATGGATAGTAATTCCAGGACATAAATTACCCTGCCATGTGTACTCAGAGCAGAGAAACAGCAGCAGAGGTGCTGAATGTTCAAACCAATTTGCTAACAGGCTTTCCCCCCCCAACCTACTGCCCTCCTTTCTAATCTGCTGCATCCCAAAGAGTTTCCAAGGGCAGATATCCATATATATTTATTAGAAAGCCGTGCCCTAAAACATTTGAGGTTACCTCTTGGAACTTATTCACAGGCTCTGTCACAGGGAGAGTGGTTTAATGGTGCAGGAAATACATCTCTATAAAGCTGTGTACATCCTGCTTTAGTGGTGACACAGACATTATGGTCCATCAAATAAGTAAATTAATTTAGTGAGTATGAAGGAGGATGGAAGCAAACGGAGAATTCCTCTTGTGGAACTCATTCCAAGCACCAAGCTCCTCTTTCCTTGTCTACAACTACTGGACAGCTTCCAGGAGTTTTCCAGACTGGCCAAAACATCTACACAAAGTGTTTGGAAGGTTCTGGGAAGGCTGGGACTGAACCTCTCGTCCCTCAAGCCTCAGTGGTCAAACAGTTATTCCTCCTTGCCCACCTGGTACCCACTCCATGGTGAAGAACTGCATAGACTTCTCCCCACAAAAGGATGACAAATTCCTCATCCCTCCCCATTAGAACCTTTCTCCTCATGCTCTGAACACGGATCAGCTCTAACTGCCTTGGGTATTTTCTTTTTTTTTTTTTTTTTTTTTTTTTTGGCGATGTTTCACTTGCTTCAACCATTTCTCACCGAGAGGGCGAACGGAGGCGAATTTTAAACAACCCCGAGCTGCGACTTCGCTGCCTTTGGCATTTCCCAGCCCTGTTCTCAGTCTGTTAAACACCAGCTCTTTGCAGGGAGGGGAACGGGGGCTGACAATCCGTGGCTTTGCATAACAAAAACCCCGTTTAGCCGAGCAGTGGGGGACGGAGACACTTCAGGAAACCAGATAATCCAGAAACTGGTGCTAATAAGTTATTGACTTTCCCACTGCTCTTCCAGGAGCAGCTCATGGCTTCCGGTAATCGCTTTGCTTCCACCCTCAGAGTCCAGCTGTGGCTCTTGGAAGAGCTCATTTATGGCAGCTTGTGATAATGGGATATTTTAGCAATGTCAGCTTTTGCACAAGATATAAAAATCCACCGATTTACTGCCCCCTGCTCCCAGTGCAATCAGAAAAGGCAAAGAAACCCATAAAGTGTGTCTCAGTCACGTTGAGGTGAACATGACTCCCCTTTCCTGTCCTGCCCGGGTTTGGATCCAGTTCCCGGCCAGGCACAGGGGACCCGTGTGCCCTTCCTGCCCTGGTGCTGCTGTGCCAGGAGCCCAGCTCGGCTACAGCTGCAGAGGTGGGATGCTGCTACCTGAGAGCTGGGAGAGGTTATTTCTGCTCCAGTCTCTGACCCCTCTCTGTCCTGCCCAAAACCAATTTGTTACCAGACAAAATCACACCAGGACCATGCAGGTACTGTTTTACCCCCAGCCTGTTCAGGTTCCTGGGGTCTTTCCTCTGGTGCAGGATCTGTTTTTCCCCCTGCTGAATTCCAGACAGCTCCTCTATGCCCACCTCTCCAGCACCCTGGGGCTCTCCTCGCAGTTTTGTGTCTCACTGAGGAGGCTCCTGCCCCTTCACCAAGACATTGATAAATAAGTTATCCCTGGGCCCAGCACAGAACCTTGATAGCCACAGAACTACTCCTGCTTCTAGTCCTGACCTGGCTCTCCAGGAGACCACCACAGCTGGAGCTAAATTTTAAATTTGAGGCTTTAAATCAGGCAGCTTGAGCACAGCCAGATCAGGGTTTGGAAGTGCTGGTTCCAGGATTTATCTGGGTGAAATTCAGGGCAGTTCTCAGGACTGCAGCTGTGAGCAGATGTGACACAGGCAGCTCTCCCTTCTAATTGCACCAGACTGCATCTTCTTGGGGACCTGGAGTTTCTTATGCTGCCTTTCCAAAGCACCTGGCACAGCAACATGTTGATGCAAGGAAGCTCCCAGGCAAGGATCTGATGCTAATTAAAAAGATGAGCATGCCAGACCTTCTGTCTATAAATCAACAACATCCCCTGCCACAAGCACACAGTCAATTTACAGCAGCTGAGTTTGTACTGTGGGGAGTGACACTCCAGCACAGCCAGAGCTGCCCACAGGTAATCCCAAAAAACACTTCTCATGGACCAGGGAAAAAGTGCTTTGATAGCAGGGCTGGAGGAGAGCAGAGGGAGCACGTTGTGGGCTGGTGGCACTTGGAAAGCACTCCTGTAACGTGGGAAGGTCAGGAAAGGCTGCAGAAGAACCAGGGTCTCACCAACAGCTGCCCTGCTAATGAGGCACATCCATCTCCACCCAGCACACCCAGTGTCTTTCTGTCTTTGGTGCAGCTGATTTAGGAAAACCAAGACTTGTACATCGGTGTTTTCAATAAATCCTGATTAAATAATCACAGCTGGGCCCTTCTGCCCTTAAAAGCTGAACATTTTCTACAGTAGCGAGGAAAGTTTCTTGATATTTGGCAGGAGGGAAAAGGGGGGCAGGGAAGACTTTCTGGTTTTGGAAGGAGAAAATAATAAATATATTTTTCCCCTTTAACTGAGGCAGCTTTTACAGCGAAGCTAAAACACTGCAGGGACTCCTGGGGATCAGATCCTGTCAAAGGTTTGCATTTCATGGCCGAGCTTTGAAAGGTGAGGGCAGTGCATTTGCTGGGAGACAGAATGATAACTTCGTCCTTCTGGCTGAAATAACAGAGCTGAACAGATTTCCATTCAAACAGGAGCAGAATCTCCAGGATAAAGGGTAAGAGGGTGTGGATGTGTGCACTGGAGGAGAAGCAGAGCACAGAACATCACTGTGAGGGTCACAGGGGAGATTCGGTGCCCCTGGCAGGATGCCCTCGGGGGCTGGGCAGTGTTTGATCTCCTGGGCTCTGGAAAGCAGAAATTGTTTAACACAGGATCATCCTGGGTTAGGTAGGGTTGGGAGGGGACTTAAATCCCATCCAGTTCCACCCCCTGCCATGGGCAGGGACCCCTGCCACTATCCCAGGTTGTTCCAAGCCCGGTCCAACAGGCCTTGGACACTTGCAGGGCTGGGAGTGATGAGACCCGATAACAACCCTGCCCTTCAGGGTTCAAAGTTTGCGAGATGAGCTGAAGGACGAAGAGCTGATCCATCAAAATCCCTCAAATGGCTCCATCCCAGGGAGAGCAGCAGGGGAGAAATCAATAACCCGAGCAAGAAACTGTAATAACAGCTGACATTTATCCAGCATGGATAGCCAGGTGTCCCCAAACACTTGACAGATATTACAGGCTGAGCTGGTTTTACAAGCAGGGATCTGGCTCCTTGCAAAACATCGACTGCCACACCGAGGTGAAGGAACTCCTGTGGATTTTGTGGTAACCTTCAGCCACCTGTGTGACATTCCCATTCTCTGGACAGAGAGAGAGACAATTCTGTCTCTCAGGAGAAGCACAGAGAGAAGAAGAGAAAACAATCTTTATCTCTGCTTCTCTGTTTTGCCCATGTGGAATGTGGTGTGGAGATTGTTCACCTGGGGTGACTGCTGGGTTGGATTCTGGTGAAGGTTGTTTGGGGTCAGTGACCAATGGGACCCAGCTGTGTTGGGCTCTCAGCAGAGTCACGAGTTTGAGTTAGACAGGTAAGTAAGAAGTAACTATGTAGAATAGTACAGTATCTCTTTAAATAGTATATTAATGTAATATAGTATAGTTTTAATAAAGCTATCCTTCAGCCTTCTGGTCTGGAACAGACATCATCATTTCTTCCCTGAGCCAGGGTTTGCCACATTTTGCTATACGCCTGTCCACTCCAGGGATAAGTGTTGGGATGCTCTGACCTTCCACATCCCACACAGTTCAGCATAGACATTTCTGCACCAGGAATGAGGCAGCTACCATTCGGGGGAGGCAAACATTTGTTTTGGACAGCTGCACAGAAAACATCCAAATATTGTGATGTGCTCAGAAGCACCTTCACGGTGCTCTGCTCACCTTGCAATCTCCTCCTTCCCGTCAGGAGCCCAGGCTACACATCCCTCTGCTTTCCATTACACAGGAAACTATTCCAGGCAGCTCCTCACCCTGGATTTGCCTTTAGCACAGCAGCACAGCACAAGCAGCAGTGACACTTTGAACAAGGTGTTTCCTTGTCTCTGCCTCAGCCTTACATTCCTTCTACAAAGGGAAAAAAGGAAAATGGGAAGGGATAAGAACTGGATTCAAAGGCTCAGAAAAAAACCCAAAAAACCAAAACTCCAAACAAATAACAACCCCACTGCCTTGGAGCTGGCAGGACAAGCACAGGGCTGATGGCACTGAGGGCTCCAGGACCCCAAATGCTTGTTAAGCTTGAAGTGACACCATATGACACTGCCCACCTGCAGCAGGTGATGCTTTGTCCGTGCTGGAGTCCAAACAGGTCCAGCAACACCGAGGGAGTGCTGAAACCTCTGTCATTTAAACACTTCTGAAGGGCAAATGTATTGGGTTTCCACGTCCTGGTTTTGGTAGCCAGGGGCTACAGAGGTGGCTTCTGTGAAAGGTTGCCAGAAGCTTCCTCCACATCCAGCAGAGCCAATCCCTGCTGGCTGCAAAGGTGGACATGCTGCTGGCCAAGCCCAGGCCAGTTAGAAATGGTGGGAACACCTCTGGGATAGAAGAGATTTAAGAAGAAATCAAAACAAAAAGTTGTTGCACAGTTGGAATTGCAGCCAGAGAAGAGTGGGGTGAGAACATATGAGAGGAACAATTCTGCAGACACAGGAGCCGCTCCGGGCACTGGAGCTGGGATTCCTCTGCAGGCTGGGGTGAAGACCATGAGTGAAGCAGCTGTGCCCCTGCAGGCCCTGGAGATCCATGGGAATGCAGAGATCCACCTGCAGCTTGTGGAGATCCACTGGTGTTTTTAAGGGTTCATTTTACTTCTCATTATCCTGCTCTGATTTTGTTAACATCGTATGTCTCATTAGAGCCTGTTTTGCCTGTGAGGAGTGATCTCTCCTGATCCTCCTCTCAAGACAAGGGATATCCGAGCATTTAATTTCCCCCACAGCCCGCCTCACATGAGCCATCGCCACAATGCGAACAGATGCCATCAAAACACGCTTCAAACGTGGGAAGCCTGGACACAGAAGCAAGCAATGCTCAGAGCCTGCCATGGCAACCTCCAAGAAGGACAGGTCGAGCTCCCACAGCAGGAAAATGGAGGCCTTCTTCAAGTCTTCCTCCTTTCTGGCAATAAATTCTTTTCCAGGCCTTGGGTAGCTGCAAAGAAAGAGAAAAACTGCTCTAAACTCTCCAGTGATTGTTCCATCAACATCAGCTTCAATCCATCAATCAGCCTGAGCTTCCAACTTGGAATTCACAGTAAACCAAGACACTGGGAAAAACCCTGAAGAAACAGGAATAAAACCAATCTGGTTGCCAAGAAATCAGCTCCCAAAGCATTTGCATTTCACCCCTCCAAACCTGAGGGACAGAGCGAAGCTTTCCCAGCTAAACCTGCTGCTGGTGCTCTGATTGCTGCTCCTGTCCTCGCCATACTTGAGCTGCTTCTGGATAAACAAACCTGCATTAAGTTTTCCAGTATCCTAATCATAATTGGGGAAGAAAATTAAAATCTCACTGCTATTTGTTCAGCATTATAAAAGTGACTGTGTCAGGCCTAACAAGCATCATTAGTTCCACTGAGAAGCCTTTCAGCTCCATGCAGTAACCAGAGCTTGGTTAAACACCCATCAAGATGTTGTTGCCCAACTCAGATTTTGCAGCTGGGTGACACAACAGGCTTTCCCTAATTTGACAGGCACCAAGAGCAACCCCTAAACCCCCAAAAAGAGCACACAGAAGGATTTTTGGCAGCTCCCAGCACCTAAAACAGGGTTGGGGTGAGTTAATGTGCTCTCCTTATATTAAAAGCTCTGCACACAAGGGATATTGTGAAGGAAAATCAATGTGGAACATGATGAGGAGCCAGGTAAAGGAGCTTGGATGACAGAAATTATGCTGAATTTTCTCCCAAATGTTAACTTTGTCCAGTGCTCTCCAGGGCTGGGGTGGTGGCACTCATCCTACACCTGCACTGATTTAGGGATTTTAAGTTCCCTCCTCAGCAATGAAGTCTCCCCAGCTGCTCCCTGAGACCAAGGGAGATCTGTTATCACTCACCCACCCCAAAGCATCAGCAGCAAACAGCCAGCCCGAGAGGATTTACGAGGAACACACCGATCCCAAATCCCTCTTGTTAAAGTTTATTGCTATGGCAAATCTCTGCTGCAGAGGGATGTTGTTGTAGCAACACTCTGCCACGATTTTAACTTCACCTCTTCTCTTCTCCTGCCCCCAGAGGTCTCATCTCCACCACGGAGAGGCTCAGTGAGGTGACAGAGGCAGGGGGTGCCCTGCACAGCTCCCTGGACCCTCTCCCTCACCTGCTTCCCCAGCATTTCACATCCATCACAGGCAGTTCTGCATCTTTTTTGGAGAAAAGCACTGAAAATATGTTACAAACACACCCACTGCCAAAGCAGCTCCCCAGGCTGAGTGAGGCACAGCCTTGGCAGAAAGTTAAGGATGCAGCCTCCAACAGTTTGGATTAAGCTTTTTTTTCCCCTCCCTTATCCATTATGAATTTAGGCTAAGAAGAAAACTCTTCATGGACACCTACCTAAATCCAGGTGTATTTTGACTGTACCACATTTATGGTGGTTATTCAGTTTGTGGTACCCAGAGCAGAGGGTGCAGACACTTCCACCATTCCTGTCAGCAAGAATATTCCCTTTGGCCCTTCCAATCCTCAGAGGAATTTCACCAGAAGGAGCCAGACAAACCCTCAGACCCTTTTGTTTCACCTCTACACCTCATTCAGCTGTAGCCTCCTGTTCCCTGCATGAAAGCCCAGCATTCTCATCTTAACACAGGCTCTAAATAACATCTCCCTTTCCTTCCTCTGCTTTTTCATCTTCCCTAACTGCACGCTACATTTCTTCCCTGCAAACACCCAATTTAGATGGCATCAGGAGGTGCTAACAAAAAATGCTTCACTGTCTTGTCAGCAGATTACAGAAAGGCGTCTCATTCAAATTTATCCAGTTGGAAACAGAAGTAATTGATGTGAACTTGAAAAATATATGATTTGGAAGAGGGGGGTGGGGGAAGTTTCTCACCAGCATCACTGTTCCACCCAGCTCATCCCTCAGTCCTCACCCGGGGCTGGGTAATCAGGAGCTCCATTATCACCTTCCTTTCCCACGTTTAGCTCGGGCACAAGGAGCTGGGATGAGGACAAGGTGTGAATGTGCCCGTGTTGCAGGTCCTGGGCTGGCTGTGCTAGCTGAAAACCAAGCTGCAGCGAAAGGAAAAGCAAGGATTCAATTAGGACAGGGGCAGTGCTCGCCCAGGCAGGGATGTTGTCTGAGGGGGAACTGCAGTGAGGTCCCTGCTCCTCCTCCTCTGGTCACAGCTGCCCCTTCTGACAGTGACAGCTTCATTTGCAAAGGCAGGAGCAGCAGGGAAGATTAGAATCCTGGAATCGTTTGGGTTGGAAAAGACATTAAAGCTCATCCAGTGCCACCTCCTGCCATGGCAGGGACACCTTCCACTATCTCAAGCTGCTCCAAGCCCTGTCCAACCTAGCTTTGAACGCTCCCAGGGATCCAGAGGCAGACAGAGCTGCTCTGGGCACCCTGTGCCAGGGCCTGCCCACCCTCACAGGGAGAAGTTCCTTCCCAATATCCCATCTAACCCTGCCCTCTCTCAGTTTAAAGCAATTTCCCCCCATCCTATCGTGGCCTTGTAAAAAGTCTAAGGAGTGGTGGCTCCTGAGGGACACAGGCCCGGCATTACAGCAGAAACCTTGAAAATGGGGACACAAGGTGCAATGTAGAAGAGACATGAGATTATAAGACAAAGGACAGGAGATGACAGTGAAGGCCCAGAGCTGTAAATAACTCATCTCTACTACAGAAATGCAAATTCTGAGCAGAAGAGGGGCAGGAAACCAGAGGCACAACTTTAACCCGTACTGGCATTCCAACAGTCTCCTCTCTGGAGATGCAGCAGCACTCCCTGATCCCCAGGGCTCCGAGCACCAGGAATGTCCCAGCATATCCCACCTGCCACTGAGGACATGGCAACACCAAGCACAGCACAGGGCCCTCACACCCCCTTCACCTCTCCCAGGTCAGAACCTGACTCTGAGCCATGACAGCAAATTAAAGCCCTTTTCCCAAGACACAGAAGGAGCTGTGGGCGAGCGCTGACATTTCCCTCATGCAGCTACATCATTGTATTAAACCCAGAATTACTCTGTGTGATCAGCTCTCCTCATCCCAGCTAAACAACCCCTCCCAGCCCTGCAGAGGTGCAAAGCAACTCGCTCCAAACCACAATCTGAAGTTATTGTTATTATTTCTATTGCACAGAGACCACCACCCCCCCAGGTGAGAGCCCAACCAGAACAGGTGTGGCACATCCTTTATTTCAATTAAATACTGTAATAGGGAGAGCAGCCCAAGGCTGCAGGGAGCCAAATTAGAAAATTGCATGGGAAACACAAATAAGATCTATCAGATTCACTCAGGTGAGGTTCACAGGAACGTGGCTGGCTGCTCCTCAGGGCAGCTCTGCTGTGAAGGAATGGAGGCAGGTGGCTCTCAGGGAAAACCCTTCTCACAGTGACGTTTTCTGCTGGCCAGCCACGGCTTTTTGCTGAAGGGGAGGAACAAATCCCGCCCCAGATGGACCCTCCCAAGTTTGTCTGAGACTGTCACAGAGCTGAGAACTGAACTCCACACAGGATCCCAGCATCTGAAAGCCTTTGGAAGGATATTTTCCCAGCAGACTTTAATTTTGGAAAGGAAAAATGGACTAGACCAGAAGCTTTCTGCTACCTGCCCAATACAAGCACGGGACATCACTTTCCAAAGGCAGCTCACCTGGAAATGAGGCTTTTAAAGCTCAGGCCTAACACTTTGTCCCCCTCTGCTCCACGTTCTGGGGTCCTGCAGTAAAAGCAGATAAATAAAGCACCCGCTCCACACCCACACTGCCAACAAACTGGGATACTTTGCCTTGGGATGGAGCCATTCCAGAAGGGAAGCAGCATTTACAAAACTGACACTGATTTTGGGAGAAATATATTTGGAAGAGTGGAAACATGGCACTAAAATCCTCTCCTTTTCTTTGAAATTCAAAACCCCAAAACAGCCCTTTCCTCAGATTCCTCCCAAGGAAGATGAAGCCAATTTTCCAGCATCCCAATGAGTATTTCAAAGATGAGTGTTTCCTTAAGCTAATTGGTGCCCATTATCATGGAATTAAAAGCCAAATGGATTGAAGGCAATTGAGCCTCATCACTTTCATTATTCTCTTTTCCCCAAAGACATTCCTGATTTTTAACTCCTCAGACCCTTGGGCTTTCAGACAGGTTTTCTGACAGGTTGTCTCACAGCAGGAGAGCTCAAGGAAAGGTCCATAAACTGCAGAGGGCAGAAGGGACAGGTGGGGAGGCAGGATCCGTGATAAACGGCTCCAGAGGGAATTCCAGCCCACTGGGAATGTGCTCCCACCAGTTTGCATCCATGCCCTGCCTTCCCCCTGTTTGTAACCCACACAGGTGACCCAGAGCCTCGCTCCTGCTGTCCTTGCTGCTCACCACACGGGCTTTGCCCCTGCTAAATCCCACATTTTATCTTCCAATGTCATCCCTGCTCCCCAGAACCCTGCCTGGCTGGACAAAGTGCTGGAGCAGGGCAGGTACACCCTTCAGCAGCAGGACTTCACCTTGCACTCATCTGCAAAACACAACCGAAGGACTTCAGATTTTAAAATGTAAAAACTGACACAAGCAACAGGTGACAAATAAATTCTGCCTTTTCCTGCTGTCACAGCTATTCCAGAATCACCAGGATTTTTCCTTCAGGTCCCACCCCACTTTGTTTTTTGCCTTCTTTCCTTGTTCCAGGCAAACCAAAGCCCCCAGGACTGAAGCACTGAGCAGCTGCTTGCTCACCAAAGAGCCCAAGTGGGCACTGGCACCTCTTAAACCCTGGCACACAGAACTATTACTCCTCTGAAAGGCTCCTGGGGAAGCTTTTGTGGCTGAAATGTGGCTTTTCCTCCTTTTCCATAAAGGAAGAAAACAAGCAACTACTACAGGCAGCTTCCCATTTATTGCCATCTCCTCCAGCAGTGTGCACGGGGGACTTTGGTGAGGAACTCCAGGAATTGGGAATGATTTCCTGCTTTTGCCACTGTCCTGGGTTGCAAGATGTGGGTGGGGTTGTGTATTTTTTATCATCTGTTAGAAGTGGGGCAGTTATCTTCTGTTAATTATTTGTACTATTGAATTTGTAGTTTTAATTTTCCTAATAATGAACTGTTGTTCCTGTTCCCATATCTTTGCCTGAGAGCCTTTTAATTTCAAAATTACAATAATTTGGAGGGAGGGGGTTTACATTTTCCATTTCAGGGGAGGGTCTTGCCTTCCTTAAGCAGAAACCTGTCTTTTCAAACCAAGACAGCCAGCCACACTCAGGCAGTGGCCACTGCACTCAGCGGGACTGCTGGAGCTGGAATTTCCTTTGGGAAAGCTGTCAGTGCTCTGATGAACACACAGGGCTTTGAAGGAGGCCTGAGGAGTGAACTCAAGGCACGCCAGCCGCACTGAGCTCAGCCTTCCCCCCTCCCACACGGGGTTTTTGTTCACTGGCTGTTTACAGCTCAGAATTATTGTCATCATAAATGTTGGATCACGAGGCTGGAATGGAGAGAAGGATTCCTGCTTTGTTTGTGGCTCCCTCCTTTGTTGCCCACCTTTCCCCCCCCACCAATCCTGGTTTGGTTGTGTTCCTCATTCAGTTTATGTGACACATTTAAGTCTCAGAGGGAGCAGAGCTATGGCAACAGGAGTTGTGCAGCTAATCCCTGATGCAGAGTGCTAAAATCACACCGTGCAGCAGCACAGCAATTCACCAGAGCAGCCCTGCTTTCATTCATGTTAAACTCGTGGGAAGAAGCCCCAGAAATTCTGGATGAGGGGGAAAAACTCAGGTGCCACGTGGGTCAGGGCAGAGGTTTGTAAAGCTAGAGCCTGGCCAAGGGAGGAGGTGGGAATGAGGCCTGGAATGGTGAGACCAGCCTGAAAACCCAAAAAGAAATGGCAGAGGCAATAAAAGTGGCTGGAAATTGGTAAAGACTCCCTCCTGCTGCATTTCTGCACCAGGTCACTATTTCTGCTCCTATACAGGAGGTGATAATTCAGAATTACACCCCTCACAAACCTCCCTAAACTTTAATTCCTTCCAGTTGGTCCCAGTCTAAACCAGACCCGCAGGGACAAGGCACAAACTGCTCCAGCTGGGGCTGAGCCCCCTGCCCAGCCCAGAGACCCCCCAGGGCACCAGCACGGCCACCAAGCCCCGGCTCAGCCCCTCAGCACCACCAGGAATAGGCCACAAACATTTTTGTTTTCCAGAAAAATCTTCTATTCTATTTCTACCTGGTAAGAGATCAGTGGTGTGAAGCTGTCTCTGCTCCCCAGGATGTTCTTGGCTCTATCAACACCAAGGAAAGCCCCACCCCTGGTGCTGTGGGACACCAGGAAACTGCTCCTACCTGGGAAAAAAACCAGGAATTAAACAATAGCAAAAACAAACAAAAAACAACAAAACACCCCAAACCAACCAACAACAAAAAAAAAAACACATAAAAATAGGACTGAAACACTGCACGGAATAAAAAAAAAAAAAAAACAACCCAAGGAAAAAGCAGGGAAGCAATCCTCACTTGTGCTCTCCATTCAGCTCTGCACTGGGAATTAATCCATGATTCACAACTTCCCATCCGTGGGCTGAGCACCAACTGGTTATGAATGAATATTTTTGCAAACTGAAGAACGTGCAAGGCCTACTCTAGGACAGCTTTTACACCAAAACCCCAAAAAAAGAGCTGCACAGACTCACCCCAACCTTCACCTCCTCCCCTTGCTGTAGGGGGAGAGCTGAGACCCCTGAACCCACATGGGGATGGGATTATGGAGCAATCCCAGCCCTCCCCAGCCATAAATAAAGGATGGTGCCACACAGGTGTGGGCTGTTGTGGAATTTGGGTGGGATTCAAGCATCACCCTTTTTGTAATTAGTGAGAGGTATGGATGGAGGGCTGCTACAGAGGAATTCATCGTTTATAATAATTGATGGTCTCATGTAGATGGCATAATTTATTGTAAATAAATAAGTAAACAGGAGTTTTTCTTTTTAAGGAAAAAAAAATAAATGTGAGATTGGGCCATAGAACCAGCAAAAATCTGGAGAAGCCCCGTCAGGGTCCCTTGTCCTCAGGTGCCCCTCCTGCCAGAGACGACCTGAGCTATGCTATTGTTCCCAAAATCCTCGGGATAAATCAGATTCCCTAACAGTCCTTTGTGGTGCCACTGAGCCAGGCATTCTTTTATTCTTGGCCAGGGTTTGGGTGTGCGGCTGACAAAGCTCTAGTCTCCACACAGACCCCCATCCAAAACTTTTCCACTCATTTATACATTTTCAGCAAACAAAGAAATTAACAGTCACTGGCTCTAAGCCACACGATTCTCTTCATCAATCAGCACTCTATTGATTATTGATTTCTTGCTCTTCCTACTCACCTGGTCCCGATCCTTTAGTCCTTTTATCAGCAGGGACTTTGCAGCTTTCCAGGCCTTGATCTGCTCTGCATCTCCTGGTGACTCCAACATCCTCCAAACGCCATAAATTTAAGTTCCCAGGTCTCCAAATCCCTTCGGTTCAGTTCGTTGGAACTGGTCAATATTGGTTTCAGCAAACTTTAGGTTTGAGGTGATTTAAAGATCAAAGATGACACCAAGGGCCTGTGAGGAAACTCAACTGGTGCTGGCTGCAAGTGGGCGCTGCTCACCATTAAATAAAAAAAAAAAAATCATTAAAAATTATTAAAGGAAGCTATTTCTAATATTGCAGTCTTACTGAACCTCAGGGAGATGGGTGTGGGACAGAAAGGGGGAGGGAAAAGGAAGGGGAGGGACTTCCATGCCTTGCCTGGCAGGGGGTTCCAGAACATTCCACACACTCCTGGAAGCTCGTAAGCCTTGGGATTCGCCTCCCCTGACTCTTGAGGGTAAGTTTTATTCTGTTTTCACTTCGGGGAGAGTTTGTTCTTTCCCTCTGGTTCCATCTTAGGGGATATTTTAGCAGTAATGGTTGTGTGTGGCGAGTTCTCCATGGAAATTGTCCAGGTCACCTCAGGATTTGCAGTCAGATCTTCAAGCTTCAGGTGTGCAGGAGTGAATTTGGAGCAGAATCAGCTCCTGAGGAGCTGGGTGTGCTGAGCAGGTACCTGTTTGTCAGGTGCACATCCCTGGAATGGGACCCGTTCTCCAGGTGCACAGCCCTGGAGAGTTGGTGTCTTCTTCTTCTTAATTCTCCTTATTCATTTAATGCTATTTTAACCAATTTCCTCATTAATCTAATCAAATTCTTTTATTTCATGAGTCAACTTCAACTGGGGATTGGCTTTGCAACACCTGCCTTGTGCTGAGTCTGCCTGTATAATTCTCTGTGCTCAGGTGTTGCTGGTCTGAGCTCTGGAGAGCTGGAACAGAAGCAAAGTTTTCCCCACTTTTATTAGGAAATAAAGCAGTGCAGTTTGCTGGAGAGACTTGGGGGAAGGAAAGGTGGGAGCACCTGGAGAAATCCCTGATGAGCCTTTCAGCTTGCCTAGAAACATGCAAATAAAGTGGTTTTAGGAGCCATGTGGAGAATTTGACTTTGTTCAAGCTGCACCTCAACATCTGCTGGGTACCTGGGCTAGCTCAAACCACAGGGACCAGCAGTGTGTTTTCAGTGCTTTTGGAAACTCTGCTGCTCTGGGTTGTGCTGCTGTTTTTGTTCCAGCAGTGCCTGTGATGTGCTGGGTACGGGTTTAGGAACGTGCGTTAAAAAAATTCCAGAGAGGAGGTGTAAGGTAGAAACACGTTCCCATCAAATCCTCGTGGGAAGCTGCAATGTTTAATTCATTTGTGAACAGAAACTGCATGTGGGGGAAGCCCAGGGATTCCTGAGCATGGCAGAGGCACTTTAGGAAAAACCAGTGGGGTTTGAGGAGAGGGATGAGGGACAAGGCTCATCCTGAAGGGTCCTGACTGAACTCTGGTGGCTCTAAGGAGTTGTGGAGTGGTCCCTGGCAGGAGCAGCTCGTCCTTGCCTGTTTTCAGGCCAGGAAAAGGCAATTTTACATGTGCTGCTGATAAACTTGGAGCCTCTCTGCTATCACTTTATGCATGTCAGGATTTGTCCGGGTAGGAAAGCAGATTATTGCAGATATTGCAGAGCAAGGGGCTCCCCACTGTGGCTTTGGGATCAGCCCTGGGTGGGCACAGAGCACATGGGAAAGGATTTTTTTGGCTGCCCTGTGCAGGTGAGGCTGAAAATATCCCCAGTGCAGGCAGAAAATGCTGTTTGTGCTTCAGACTGGGGCCTGTCTGACACACATTGGGAAGCACCTCTCCTGAATTTCCAGGTGCTGAGCAAAATCTGCTTCCCTTACCTGTTGGAACCTTTTGGTCAGTGGAGCCTGTCCCCAGCACTGAGATGTTGGTGGCTCCACAGCCCTGGCAGAGCATCTGGAGCCAGCAAAAGTTCTAAATACACAAAAGCCTCCTTTCTTCCTGGGAGAATCCATGGCAGGAAGCTTCACTAATCCACAGAACCCCCAGACAGTCTGAAGATTCCTTGAATGGAATAGTTCCAGCTAATGCAACAATACATTCCACACAGAAAACAGGAACTAAATCCATCCATGGGAATTAACTGAGAGTATCTGAGGTAACCTAATTATTTACCTAATTCTGAGCTTTGGCTGTGCCTGGGGGCTCTCATTGTTTCCCCATAAGCAAAGAGCAGCTTGGAGCCTGCGTAGAATTTACTTTAGACAGAGTGAAACAAGAATAAATAGAGCAACAGAGGTGAAATCTTTATTTAGAGCAGGTGTGCTGGGCTCCTCTCTGCCACGCCACATTAACCCAGCCTGCAGCCACCACAGCTGCCCTGCCAGAGCTGCAAACCTGGGAACACAGAGGGGCAGCAGCAAGAAGGGCTTGGAAATTCTCAATTCCAACGGGCCCAATGGGAATTCTCCATGGCTTTGGTTCCTTAGATGCAGTTTCCATTGCAAAAAGGATTGCAAAGCAGTTTCAGGATACTTCAAAGCAGTGCTCAGGGTAGAAATGTGCTTCTCTGTGTCCTGGAGGAGGGTGGGGAGAGGATGTTCAGGTCCTGTGTGGTACAGCAGGGTGTTTAGTCTCTGGGAGGGTTTGAATTTGGAGGGTCTGAGCAAACCAAGCTTAGGAAAGCCCAGCCCTACCTTCTCCTCTCTTTTGGGGCATTTATTGCCTCTCCTGAGGATGTTTGCCAAAGCTGCAGTGCCTGGTCGGGTGTTAACCGTGGAGAAAATGCTGAAATCCTCAAGTGCTGCTGGGGAGGGAAGCAGGAGCAGTGGTGCTGGAAGGGAAAGAGCAGATGAGGGAGTGGGAATGGTCTCTTCTTCTGGTGGTAGCCAAAACTCCTGGCCAAATTCCTGCTGAAGCCTGATTAACACAGATCACTTATTTAAGGTTCTCTGTTAAGGGATTTTAAGGAACTTTTTCTTGTTCCAAGCTCCATTCAAACTAAAATTTTGCCCTGGGAATAGGAGCATTTTTAGCTTTGGTTTTTCTGTCAATGTCTAAGCTGGGCAGTAAAAAAATTCCCCTTATTTCTCTGTTCCATGTTATTCCTCAAGCTCCAGCTCATGGGATGGGTTATGGGTTGTTTTTTTGTTTGTTTGTTTGTTTGTTTTTTTTTTTTTCCTAAAAAGCAAAGATGCAGAAGGGCTTTTGGCTCCTGTGTTGAGATGAGTAATTGGAGTAGTGACTGACAGTGAAAACCAGGAGGTTTTTTTGGAAGCACAAAGGGTTGGAAAAGCATTCCTGCCTGAGCAGAGAAGAAGAGACAGGCATTGGAGAAGGGGTGAGCTTTGTTTACAGTCTCCTGAGCAAAGGTGAGAGATCTGAGCAGTGAAAAGTTCAGCAGTGATAGACTTGTTAAAAGTTGCCCTTGACTGCTTACAGGCATCAGTTTAATTTAAATGTAATAAAAACCTAAAAGGGAAAATTAAGATGCGGAAAGCAGTTGAAAAGCCTGTCTGAAGACATCTGCAAAATGGTTTTATTCCCAGCAAATATAAGAAAACTGTTTGGCTTCTTTATTGTCAAACAATAATTGTGCCTCCATTTATAAAACAGCTTTTATGACCAAATCTCTTTCATAGATTGCTTCCAAAACAACGCAGAAGTTGATTTATTTTTAAACCCTGTGCCCATAACCCTCTTGTCTGTGGTGGCAGGGAGTGAGGGGAGCTGAGGCTGTGAAGGAAGGGGGGGGGTTTGGCAGGGACCCCTCAGCCCCTTTCCCTGGTGCTCCCCTGAGCTAGGTTAGGGGTCAGGGAGGCTTGTTCTGCTCAGGGAGCTTCATCTCATGCTGCACCAAGGGAAATACAGGTTGGATGTTAGGAAAAAATTTTTTATGGAAAAAATTATGAAGTTCTGGAATGATCTGCCCGGAGAGGTGGTGGAGTCACCATCCCTGGTGTGTTTAAAACAAGCCTGGATGTGGCACTGGGTGCCAGGGTTTAGTTGAGGTGTTGGGGCTGGGTTGGACTCGATCTTGAAGGTCTCTTCCAACCTAATCATTCTGTGAATTCTGTGAATTTGTGTTCCCTGGGCATTCCTGGGGTGTTTGGTCTGCCCAGGGAGGTGGTGGAGTCACCATCCCTGGTGTGTTTAACAAAGCCTGGATGTGGTGGCACTGGGTGCCAGGGTTGAGTTGAGGTGTTGGGGCATGGACTTGATGATCTGGAAGGTCTCTTCCAGCCCTGTGATTCTGGGATCTCACTTGGGTGTTTTTCTTTCCCTCCACCCAGTCCCTTCCCAGCTGCTTCCCAGTCCTTTCTCAGCCCAGCCTTGTCTGCTCCCTGTGGTCTCAGCTGTCTTCTGTGATCCTTTGAGCAGAGACAGAGCTGTGCATTCCACTTCAGTTCCCAACCAGGCCTGAAAATGAAGTGATCTGCTTGCAATAAATACAAAACTAGAAGTGCCTGCTTTCCATACCCTCTAAAATCCCACTGCTGTCTCCAGAGAAGGAGAAATGCTTCTGTCACACAGACCCACAGACACAGCCCTGTCAGACCTCTGAATCTGGGAACATTTTGAAAGGTTATTCAAAATAATTTATATTTTATATAATTTTGAAATTTTATAATTGTTATATTTTTATAATTTATATTTCTGGTGTAAGCAGTAGGTGATTGGTACTGAGGTGTAGCAGCTCTCTCAGCCGTGCAAACCCCTTTGGGTTCAGCTGGAGGTGTGAGGCCACAGTCACAGCTGTGCACAATATAAGGGATTTTCTGTGAGGGGTGAAATGGCCAATGCTCTAATGATCTGCATTTCTCTGTCCTCTGCTGATGGCAGCTGTGAAATGAGGAGGTTTTGACCTGTTTACTTGGCTGTGTCTGATGTCAGGGAAGCAAAACAATGCCAGAAGCCCCAAGAATCCTGACTTGGGCTTTGTGCTTAGAAGGCAGGAACTGAATCTTTCCCTGGGTGAGGAACTTGAAACCTACAGCCAATTAATAACTGCTGTAAAATAGTGCTTTAGTCTGGAAATGCTGACAGAGAGTTTAGTGCACCTTATGGAGGGCAGGGGGGTTACAGATTAATTAATTAAGTTTTGGAAAGTCTGTAATCCTTGGACAAAGGGCTCTGTAAATGTAATATGCAACAGCTATTACTGCAAGCTCCTGTGGTTTCAGATGGGCTGGGGACAAGAGGTGCCTTCAAAAGAGAATCCCTGAGGGGACCAGGCCAGTTTGGGAATAGTGGGAGGTGTCCCTGCTGTAGCAGGGGGTGATACTGGCTGAGCTTTGAGGTCCCTTCCAGCCCAAATCATTCCATGGTCCTTCAGCAAGGAGAGCCTGGCTGGTGTTGTGGGAGGCAGGAGGCCCCAGGGTCTCTGTTCTGGGCTGTGTTTGGGATTTGGCTTCTGAGACTCCTCTGGGGTGATCAGGCTCCTCCAGCTGTTGGGGTGTGTCTGTATCCAGATGGGTTTTGGTGCCTGCAGGGACCCCAGCCCCGTGTCCCCTGTCCCCAGCATCAGCTTTACTGCCCCAGGGCAGCACCTGCACAGCTCAGCTCAGCTGATCAGGCAGTGTCCTCTTAGAGCACTGTCATCTGCTGTCGATGTCTCGGGGTCTGCTTTGCTTTGGAATGACCCCAAGATTGTAAAAGTCCTTGTTCCCCTTGCCCGGCAGCTGAAGAAGAGGTCTGGAATGTGTGAAGTCGAGTTGTCAAGGTTGTTTATTTTTCCTTATCTATAACATTCTCTCTCTGACCTGCCGAGGTCTGGCTGGTACAGAAGCCATGGCAGTCTGCCCCGAGCCCTGGGCAGCTTCCACATTATTTACTCAAAATTACATGTGGTGTGTTTACAGATTTGTGCCAATGCCCATCACCTGTGTTAGACAGTGATTCTCTACCTGAAACCAATAGAAAAGTGTCACCATCACACCGAGACATGGAGGACAAGAAGAAGGGAAAGAAGGCAAGGACACACCCAGATTCCTCCCTCTTGTACCCCTGAATTACATTCTAAAAACCCCAAAATTCTACTTTTCCACCCCGTGTCAATTCACCCATTACACTGCTCAAACCCTTGTGGCTTGTAATTCCTCACACAGAGTTGCAGCTTCTCCCACGGGCTAAAATCAAAGCCACAGGTGTTCTTGACTTCGTGCCAAGGTCCCCAAGCCCCCTGCCAGGGTCTGGGGACAGCCAGGGCAGCCAGAGGGATGTGCTGGACTCCGACAATCTGCTGTCCTTAGTGACAGTGACAGGAGCCCTTGTGTGGCTGGAAGTGCCCCAGGACAGGTCCCTGCAGTGCCCAGGGCAGCAGGGATGTCACTGACACTGGAAGCTCTGGAACCTCGTGTGGAGCTCCAGTGAAGGATGTGGCTGCTGTCACCTGGCTGAGGAGCTGCCTCTGTCCCCATGGCGGTGACTTGGGTCAACAGGATGTGTCTGGCAGTGCTGGTGGAACCATCACAGGGCTTGGGACCCCTCTGGAGAGGAGCTGTTGTGTCACAGCACGACAGGACCATCTGTGCTGCTGCCAGGAGCCAGCACTGCTGTCACAGGGGCTCATCCCTGTCCCTTGGGTGGGGATTAAGCCATGTCCCTGCACCCCAGCGTGGTGGCCTGGTCCTGCCTGGCTCTGAGGGCTCTGAGCAACATCTGCTTCATTCTGGGATCCTCCCATAGAGCACGAGGGACCACGGGGACCTGGAGCATCCCAGGGACCTGGAGCATCCCGTGGCACTCGGCAGCTGTGGGGACTGAGAGCCGCAGGGACAGGAATACTCCAGGGTGGCCTTTTCTTCCTGAGATCCCAGAGCTCTGAGGTGTCTCTGGAGTGGCTTGGAGAGCAGTGGGAGGTGGCAGAGCTCCTCAGAGACCCTCGCTGGGGCCAGGCAGCAGCATATGGGCCTGGCATGCTTGGCTTGGCCCTGTCTGCTCCTGGAGTAATTGCTCGTCTGGCTGGAAGCCATTCCAGCTCAGATGTGGAAAAGGAGCTGCTGGTGACACTTCCCAGGTTTCAGCCCTTCCTCCCCCCACATCCTCACTGTCCTAATTAAATTTAATATTAAAGTAAAACATTAAAGACATTATCACAGAGTTTCATCTGACACACATAAGCCTCTTCCTAATTTGTTAGGTCATTAGCAAGGCAGAATAAATCGAAGGGAGCGTGGGGAGGCTCCAGGGCTGGCGAGTCAGCGTTTTGAGAATGGGGAACTGGGATTTTGGGTGAGCACGTGCTGGGCTGGGCTTGGCAGCTCTGGCTTGTCCAAACCTGGCACTGAGCATTGCCCAGAGTGGTGCCAGGCTGGGCTCTTGGACCTGTGTGTGCTCAGGGGGTTGTGGTGCCAGTCCAAGGGTGGGATCCTCTCCTCTCCTCTCCTCTCCTCTCCTCTCCTCTCCTCTCCTCTCCTCTCCTCTCCTCTCCTCTCCTCTCCTCTCCTCTCCTCTCCTCTCCTCTCCTCTCCTCTCCTCTCCTCTCCTCTCCTCTCCTCTCCTCTCCTCTCCTCTCCTCTCCTCTCCTCTCCTCTCCTCTCCTCTCCTCTCCTCTCCTCTCCTCTCCTCTCCTCTCCTCTCCTCTCCATCCTTCAGTGCTTATCTGTGAATGTCTTTCAGTCTTGATGGGCTTGGAGACAGAGGGGCTTCTTTATCTGGGTTCTTTGCATCCCTGGGTATTGTCCTTGTATGCAAGAAGCTTCAGAAATTTGCATTTTCTTATACCCTTTGAACCATGGCAGAGGTTCCTTAAGTAAAAGGTTAAAATTCAACACATAACCCTACAAGCTAAAATATAAATGCTTAATTGATTTTGTTAACTTAAGTGAATTCCAAAAATCTCTATTTCAAAGGTGCTGATGCTGCTAAAGCCTGGCTCTGCTGGGTTTCATTCCTGCCATCTCACCTGCTGTGGATAATAGACCAAAAAGAACCAGGGTGCTCCACGTTGGGAGGAAGCATCAGCATTCCTGCAGCCAGAGCAGTTGTGAGCAATTGCAAACAAATCACTTCAGGCTTCAAGTACAAGCTCAGCTCTTGCTGGGCAGGTTGGGCTGGCCTGAGGGATGTTTTGACAGACTTAAATTCTGGAGTAGAAGCTCAGATGCAGTGATTTGGGTTCACTGGAGCTTGAAACAGCCTGGGACCAGAAGGTTTGAGTCTGTCTGGTTTGGGAGGGGCTAAAACGTTTGATTCTTCATTTCCATGGGTTTGTCTTTGCATATCAGAATCCAGATGAAACCTTGAGCTTTTTCACTGACCAGGGTAATTTTTCAGCCTTAAATTGCCGTGAGAACGATGGAACTGAGCTGAGATGTTCCAGGGCAGCAGTGAATCTCAAATAAACTGTTTTGTAAAGAAACACTGAATTGTTTCTGGGCTGAATCTTTGTTTCATTGGCCCCACCTCCTCTGCTGGGAAACCTTGGCCACTCAAGCCATGCTGCCACTCCAGGGGAGGATCTCCAGGACCTGGAGAGGTTCTTTGATGAACATTTTCGCAGAAGGCACAAACTGGAGCAGTAGTTTTGCATTTGCTTGATGAATCTTCTCCCTAGCACATGCTCAATGCTTGGATGAATGAGTTATTTAAGTGTATTTGAAGGTTATGACAGACACCTGTAAACAGACAGATATTGATAAAAATGTCATTTGGAGGCAGATCTGTGCTTTTCTTGCAATCCAATTACTCCTGATGGCGAGGAGCCCAGAGCTCCCAGCACTGTGCAATAACCCAGAGTGTGATGGACAGGCTGCCCTCCGAGGCAGCGCGAGCAGGGCCTGCTTCACCTCTGGCTCTGATGTGACTCCAGGAGTTCATGGAGTCATTTGTAATCACACCAGAGCAAAAAGGGACTGACTCCAGGTGTGTCCATGGGCTTCTTGTGGGCCTTGTGTCAGCTGCAGGTGCTGAGGGATCCAGCCTGGCCTGCTCCTGGAGTTACCCAGCTGGAGGTGGCTGTTGTCAATGCAGGTGAACCCGGTGGGAAGAAATGCTGATGTGTGACTCCAGCTCAGAAGGCTGAATGATTTCTTTATTATAACTATGCTATCATACATTAATAGACTATTTAAAGGAGATACTAAAGCTATAAACCTACTTGTTCTAACTCACTCACAACTCGTGACCCTCTCTTAGAGTCCAGCCACAGGTGGATTGGATTGGCCACCAGGCTCAAACAATCCTCACCAGAACCCAACCAAGCCATCACCCCAGGTGAACAATTCTCCAGACACATTCCACATGGGAAAAACAAGGAGCAGCAATAGAAATTGTTTTCTCTTTCTTTCCTCTGTGCTCCTCTATGAAAAATCCTGAGAGAGAGAAGAATATGCCTGCCACAGAGGTCTGGCTCCAGAAAAGTTCCCCTTGGAATATTCCTTGGGATTTGCTGCCCTGTAAGTCAAGCAGGGAGGAGTTTCTGTGGCTCTTCCCAGGGAAGCTGTGGCTGCCCCATCCCTGGAAGTGCCCAAGGGCAGGTTGGAACAGACTGGGATAGTGGAAGGTTATGAGTTTGTAGGCCCCAAGTTGGGCAACTCCCTGGGGGCTCCTCTGGCAGGGGAGACCCTCCTGGAGCAGTTCTGTGTCAGGAACGAGAGACACATTGGACTTTTTCGGTCTTCAGCTGCGGTTTATTGTTATCTTATCAAAACTTCAGCACACTGTCTGCACCAGACCCTGCATGCAGGAAAACAGCACAAAAATGGCCAACAATCTCTTGTTACAAGGCATTTTAAGTCTAATCAAAAACTTAAGCTACCCAATTAAGAAGTGACACCTAAATTATTTTCCTTTCTAACCCAATAACTGACCCCTAAAGACCCACAATGCGGATTTTTCTACCCAATTACAAGATACCACCTAAACCTAAGAAGCAAGAGGAAGAAGAAAGGAACTCAAGACAACACCCTGTATCCTCCACCTTGAACCCATCTATAACATCCTAAAAGTCCTAAAACCTAAATTTCTCACCTATGTGACATACTACACTAGTCTCTATAATATCTACAATCTGTTTCACACTTTTGTGGTTTCTCGTTTACCTTGAGGCTTTGGAAGTTTTCTCCATGAATGAGGGTCAAAGTCAGTGCTCCCCTGGGGGTCAGGACACCCCAGGGCAGACAGAGAAATATTCCCAGTGCCCTGGGTTTCTACAGAAGGTGGGTGGAATGGGATGAGCTGTAACTTCCAGCCCAGCCCATTCCATGATTTTGTGACTCGTGGTAGGAACAGTGAGACCGTGGCTTCATCCAGGCGCTCCTTCCTTGGTCAGCACAAACACAGCCAGATGTGGTCATTAAAAATGGATTCCTTTTGCCTGCCAGCTCTCCAGGAGCTCCTCAGAGCTTGTAAGTGGGGATGTTTTCAGCTGGGGAGCGAATTGTTCCTGATGGCTCCGGTGTTGGACACACAGGAAGCACTGACACAGCTTTTAACGGGAAACAGACACTGCAGGTCCATCCAGCCACTGATGTTCTTGACCTCTTGGTGTCCTGAGAGGAACTTCTCCCTCTTGTAACCTTCCTCCAAGCTGGAGTGTGGATGGAAGTGGTTGTGCTGTGCAGTTTTCTGGGAGGGCTGGAGTCCAGAGCTGCCAGCAATGCAATGATTATTGGTGGCACTGTGAGCATTCAGAGAAGTGAAAACAAAAAGCCAAGGTTAATGGAAGTTGCATTTCATCTGGATTGCTCTTATTTCCTGTTTTATAAGCTCGTGCTCCATGCAGGTGCTTGGCTTATATCTTCATGCTGTCAATAAAACCAACGTGTTTGAGCAGACAGGATTAATGCAGATTTTAAGGGCTATATTTAGAAGTAATTTAGCTATCATCAGTCAGAAGGGTGGGGAGAGATCTGATGGTTATTCATACTGATTGAATATTCTATTGATAGAGATACTTATTAACCCTAACCATGTCTTTCCAGTGTGTTTTCAGGTCTTGGACAAGGAAAAAAAAAGGAATTTTTTTTTTTTTTCCAATTTGAGATGAGGCAAAATTCAAGTGTTGGAGTGGGCTTGGAGGGAGGCAGAGGCTGGGACCTTGAATGGGACCCCTGGCTGGTGGCAGTGGGACAGGTGCTGTGTGAGGTGACAGCAGGAATGCTGGAGCAGGGAGGGGCTGGCTGATGGGTTTGGTGGCACAGGTGCTCAGGGTGTTCAGAATTTGGGGAGGTGTTTGAACTTTGGTTCCTGATTGAGCAGCGAATGGACAAGCTCAGAGCAAACCTTGTCCTTTGTTTTCTTTTCCTTTTGTTTCTTTTCCTTTTTTTTTTCTTTTGTTTCTTTTCCTTTTTTTTTTCCCTTTTTCTCTTTTCCTTTTTTTTTGTTTCTTTTTTTTCTTTCCCTTTTTTTTTTCTTTTCCCCCAGGGGTGTGAGTGGGAGGGATAGAGTCTCTTAGGGAGAGATACCTGCTCAAAATGCTCCTGCTTGATGCAGGAAGAGCATCAGCAGTGCTGTGACAGCAGGACAGGGCAGGGACTGTCCCCTGTGCTGGCACTGCTGGAGCACCTCCCGTGCTGGGGACAGCTCTGGTCACTCATGGCAGGAGATCCCTGCAGGGGCTGGAGCGTGTCCAGGGAAGGGGAAGGAGCTGGAAAACTCCTGCTGGAGCTGAGGGGGCTCAGCCTGGAGAAGAGGAGGCTCAGGGGGGACCCTGTGGCTGTGCACGACTCCTGACAGGATGGGACAGCCGGGGGGATGTTGGGATCTGCTCGCAGGGAACAGGGAGAGGAGGAGAGGGAACGGTCTCCAGTTGAACCAGGAGAAGTTTAAATTGGATATGAGGGAAAGTTTCTCCATGGAAAGGGTGGTCAGGCATTGCCCAGGGAGGTTTGGAGTGCCCATCCCTGGAGGTGTCCAAGGAAGGGCTGGAGGTGGCACTCGGTGCCCTAGGCTGGGGACAAGGTGGGGGTGGGTCACAGGTTGGAGTTGGTGACCTTGGAGGGCTTTTCCAGCCTCGCTGATCCTGTGACTCTTGAGTCCACTGAAGAAACAAGTGTTGGGCACTCCCTGCAATTCCATCTCTGTTCCCAAAGCCCTGCACTCGCTGAGCTCCCTGAGCAGAGATTTCATTTCAGATAGTGCAGCCACTGCTCTGCGCTTCCAGGAGCATTTGTAAAATGGAATTACCAGAAATAATCACGGTGATTAACATACAGAGTTAGGGGAAAAAAAAAAAAAAGGAAGATTAATTACAAAGCTGTAATTCATCTGCAAATACGACCAGTGAGGGAAGTTGGAGGAGTTCAGCAACGGTGAGGGCACCTCAGGGTGGGCATCCATGGAATTTGGGCTGTGCTGAGCTTCCCAGGAAGAAGGAAGGAAACTGAGGCACTGAGATGGAAAATAACTGGTGCTTGTTGTCCAGAAAATGAGATGGGAATGGGATCTGAAAGCCCCGACTGTGCTCCTCACCGTGACCAGGGGACAGAAATCAGTTTTCATTACGTTGAGTGTTTCCTGCATCAGAATTTGTAAAAGTTGCCCAGGAGTGGTGGCACTGCTGAGAAATGACTCTGTCTCCAGTCTGCTGAGCAGCTCCGGGTGGTTTTATGAAAGGAGGAGGGTCTGGAGGTGATGGGAGGCTGCACAAAACTGTTCCTCCCAGGGCAGGGGTTTCGGGTTTATTACCACCAGTGTAGAGGAGGGCTGATTCCTACAACTAATTGCCTCTTTTTTTTCCTGAAGATGCGAGCAGTTGATAATGGCAGTAATTAGCACCGTAGAAACAAGGTCAAACCCAAGAACATTACCCACTAAAAGTCACTTTCCCGAAAGTCACGGCAAATTCATTGCCTTGGAGTAGCTTTAAAAAAAGAAGGAAAAAAAAAAAAAAGGAGGCAACTGATGATGAGCTGTTTGAATTATGTAAATGCTCAGGTATCCATGGGGTTTGACCTTTTTGCAGATGTAATTTAGCATTCAAGACACTGTCATCTTGCTGCCAAAGTCAAATTAGATGCTTGCTACTGCAATTGATAGCTGATAGCAGATCTCCTTCCAGAACAGGCAGTCCGGAGAGGCAGGGATGTGTTTGCTGCAGGGCTGGGGAGCTGCATTCTTAAATATAAACTGGTGGAAGGGCTCTGGATGCAGTTCAGGTGAGCAGTGTGCTCTTAGAAAAACATGCACCTCGTTCCTGAGGTGGTTGCACCCCACTGGCAGCATCCCCAGTCCTGGGAGGTGGCTCAGGAGCTCTCCAGGATTGTTTTGGGGTTGCTTTTCCCAGTGGGATGGCTCATGGCCAGATGTGCTCCTGGACACAGGAATGGGATTCCCGTGGCATTCTGTGGTGGCTTTCTACAAGATTTGATTTCTGCAAGATCCTACAGCATTTCCTGTGGCAATTGGTGGCATTCTACAAGATTTTAGTGCCCAAAACTGCTGCGTTTCCACACAAGGGTGAGGGGACTCCTAAGCCAAGTGAGGGATTTTTTGGAATTGATTTTGCCCATGAAGTGCAGCCCCAAAGATTGATGCCCATGTAGTGCATCCCCAAATCTATGCAGGCTGCTGCTGTGCCCAGCCCGTGGGTTGTGTTTGTGATTTCTCTTTTGGCCAATACAGCAAAGCCTCCCTGAAGCTGTGG
This sequence comes from Anomalospiza imberbis, assembly GCF_031753505.1. NCBI lineage: Eukaryota > Metazoa > Chordata > Aves > Passeriformes > Viduidae > Anomalospiza > Anomalospiza imberbis. The sequence goes on from NC_089705.1 coordinate 4,513,603, forward strand.
TTGCACAGGTAACACTCCCTGGCCGGAACGGAGTTATCCCAGGACTTCGGATCCTTTCCTGGCTTCTGTGCAGCACCTGGGAGTGTTTTGGGTTCAGATCTCCCACAGCAAATGCAGGCAGGAGATCTGTTTGTGTGCCTGGCTGGAATGAGGGCTTGGAGGGACAGGAGACGGGAATGGCCTTTAGCTGAAGGGTGGCAGAGTTAGATGGGAATTTGGGAAGAAAATCTTCCCTGTGAGGGTGGGGAGGGGCTGGAATGGATTTCCCTGAGAAGCTGTGGCTGCCCCATCCCTGGAAGTGTCCAGGGCCAGGTTGGAGCAGATCTGCCTTAAATTCCCCAGTCCAGTCTGTGACTGGAAATGCACTCACTGCTGTCACAGGGACACGAGGGACAGCCAAGGTGCATCTTTTGTGTTCCTGGAGCCTGTGCCAGGCAGCAAATCCCTGGGAAAGAGCAGGAATGGAGGCTGAGGCTCTGTGTCCCCCTGGCTGTGTTTTCCCCCAGCAATTCCCCTGAAGCTGCTCTGTGTTTCCACAGGAGCACACGAGAGCTGCCCTCGGCTGCTGCCAGGAGTAACTTCGGATCTGCTGCAGCTTGTAACTGTTCAAGTGCTCCCCACCCTTGTGCCTTCAGCTTTTGCTGCTCAAAACAGAGCATTCAGTGAGTGGCATTTATCCCACCAACTCCTTTTCCCTTTCTGAAGGGTTGTTTTGGGGTGGGGGCTGCCCTGGCCCCAGTTTTCTCCAGTTGTGTTGCTGGGCTGTGGCTCTGGGTGTGAGCTCTTCCCTGGCTGCAGCTGTGCTGCTGTTGCTGTTTCATGCTTCACCTCCAATGCAGGGTTTGCATTTCATGCTTCATTATTTTTCCCTCCCCGTTGTGTGGCCATTTGTAAACTGAAGGTGAATTGCACGGTGTGTTCCTGCCAGGCATGCAAAGAGCACAACTACTGAGGGTCATCTGGAAATCTCTCCCCTCTTGGATGTTGGGGTGATGTTTTTGTGTGGTTTTTACCACTGGCACTCCCTGCAGTCCCTGTGTGCCTGTCCCCTGGCCCAGGATCGCTGGGTGGATGTTTTAGCAGAGGGATTTTCCCCCAGGGAAGGGATTCTGCCCAGCCCTGCTGCTGGGATAGGGGAGGGAAAGGAGCATCGTGCCCATCCTGGAGTTGGAGGTGCCCATCCTGGCTAATGCCAGCCCTGGTGTGGCTCTGCAGGTGTTTTATGGGAATGGTTTGGGTGGGAAGGACCTTAAAACTCATCCAGTCCCATGAGCAGGGACACTTCCACTGTCCCAGGCTGCTCCAAGCCCCATCCAGCCTGGCCTTGGACACTTCCAGGGATCCAGGGGCAGCCACAGCTCCTCTGGGAAATCCATCCCAGCCCCTCCCCACCTTCTCAGGGAAAAATTCCTTCCCAATATCCAATCTAAACCCACTCTTAGTTGGAAAATCTGCCTGTTTTTCTGTGTAAATGTTTGCATTTTTCTCTCAGTAGCAGCTGCTGAGGCCCCATGCACCTTTCCAGCTGACTCTTAAGTAAGATCCTACAATAATCATCAATATTTAACTAATAAAAAAGGGACTTTCATGTTAGGGAAGTGTTTTAAACCAGCCAGGTTTTAATGTGTAAACTGTTTTCACTTTTCACACGTTCTGATGAGTGTTTCCCATCCATTATGGATTTAAAGACTTGTGTTCCAGCCTCTTTTCCACCCCCCTCCCTCAGAGATTTATTACAAAGTGAGCTGGATCTCAAGCACTCCCTCAAGTTAAGCTGAAGTGGCGCCTCCACTTTTGAAAGGAAAATGTAGAGGAGAGAGGGGATTCAGTTGTGTGCAGATGAGGAGTTTATTAATTCAGTATTTTCCCCTCCATGTTTTGGAAGTCAAAACCATTCACTGAGATAGAAATAAAAATGGGGGAAAAAAAAATAAATTCCAAAATATATTTTATCTAAAATACAACTCATGGAGCCTGGTGCTCCTGGACCAAGCCAGGAGGGTAAGAGGGGAAAAAAAAGATTATTGGAGTTCTTTGTGCATGGATTCCTTGTTATATCCGTGGTGTTCTCTGGGGAATAGATGGTCCTTGTGAGCACACAGTTAAGGGTGGAAAAGGGCTCCAAAAGGGGGATGATTGCATCCATAACTCCATGTGGGGATTGGATTTCCTTGGCAAGGAGAAGGGCAGTGCCCAGATTGGGCAGTGCTGCCAGCACCAGCCTGGGCAGTGGAGCTGGGACAGTGCTGTCCCAAAGATCCCAGTTCCTGGGGGGTTTCCAGTGAAACCATTTGATTTCCAGGCTGGAAATGCTGCAGGAGGAGCTGGGCTGGGTCAGGGTAACTCAGCTTTACCCTGCAGTGTGCAGTGCTCCAGACGTGGGCAGTGCTGCCAAATTCCATCCTGTGCAGTGCTGTCCCAACGATCCCAGTTCCTGGGGAGTTCCAGTGAAACCACTCCAGTTTCCTGGCTGGAAATGCTGCAGGAAGAGCTGATGGAGCTGGGATGTGTCAGGGTAACTCAGCTTTACCCCACTGTGTGCACTGCTCCAGAGCCGGGCAGTGCTGCCAGCACCTGCCTGGGCAGTGGGAGCTGGGACAGGCAGTGATCCCAGCTCCCAGTTCCTGGGGGTTTTCCAGTGAAACCATTTGATTTCCAGGCTGGAAATGCTGCAGGGGGAGCTGGGCTGGGTCAGGGTAACTCAGCTTTACCCCACAGTGTGCAGTGCTCCAGATCTGGGCAGTGCTGCCAGCACCTGCCTGGGCAGTGGGAGCTGGGACAGGCAGTGCTGTCCCAAAGATCCCAGTCCTGGGTGTTTTCCAATGAAACCACTCCAGTTTCCAGACTGGAAATGCTGCAGGAGGAGCTGATGGAGCTGGGATGTGTCAGGGTAACTCAGTTTTACCCCACTGTGTGCAGTGCTGTAGAGCTGGCAGTGCTGCCAAATTCCATCCTGTGCTGTGGGAGCTGGAGCAGTGCACTGTGTTTGGGAACTGGGAGGTGCTGAACAGCTGGGAACTGGGATCCCAGTTCCTGGGGGGTTTCCAGTGAAACCATTTGATTTCCAGGCTGGAAATGCTGCAGGAGGAGCTGGGCTGGGTCAGGGTAACTCAGCTTTACCCCGCTGTGTGCAGTGCTCCAGATCTGGGCAGTGCTGCCTGTGCTGTGGGAGCTGGGATGGTGCTGTCCCACAGATCCCAGTTCCTGGGGGTTTTCCAATAAAACCACTCCAGTTTGCAGGCTGGAAATGCTGCAGGAGGAGCTGAAGGAGCTGGGCTGGTTCTGGGTAACTCAGCTTTGCCCCCACCTCTGTGCTCCAGAGACTGAGTTCCCTTTTTAAGCATCCCAGGGATGAGCTCCCCGGAGGTGGAGATAACACTGATTCCTTGGCCAGGATTAACTTGTCCTGACAAAAAACCATTTCCCAGCCAGGCAGGGCTGGCTTTTACCCTGGAGCTGTGCCTGCAGAGCAGAGACAGAATAATTTTTGCTCATTAAAACCAAGATTTGATAGCAAAGCTGCCTCCCCCCCTCAGCTGGGCTGCCCAGCACAGACACAAAGCATTAACTGGAGGAAAACCCAACTGCACAGGAGTTTGTTCTCCCTGCCAGATCCAGACAATTAAGGATGCTCCTATCTTGGCATCTGCACTATTATCTCCTCATGTTTCTGTGTTTGGTGTTATCTACTCGTGTTCCTGGTGGTTGGAGCCTTATTTATGGATAGAATAATTCTGGTTCTATTGAATTTTGCTGCTGTTTTCTGGCCCTGCCAGTGGGGTCTGTGAGAAGGAGAATCCTCTGAAGGGGACAAAAAGGGTTTCATTAATATACAGGGAGGTACAGAGTCCAAAATTGCCACCACATGAGTTGATTTACATTATAACACCCCCTTTTTTGGCCGTGTCCCTCCTGGCTTTGTCCAGGAATATCAGCCTCCACAAGCTGTATTTTGGATAAAAGATCTCTTGGAATTGATATCTTTCCTCCTCCCTTCTTACAAGATGTTTCTTTCTGGGTGAATGGTTGGGCTTCAGCTTACAGAATGTGGAGGGGAAAATACTAAAGTCAATAAACTCTTCATTTGCACACAGCTGAATCCCCAGTTGATAAGTGGCATCTTCAGAGGGCAAGACAAGGAATGGCAGCAGCAGCAAGGAGTCATTTTTTTAAAAAAAGGCTCTCAGAAATGAGCTGCTGTTTACAGGGCTCAGTGCAGTGGTTAATAGTCATTCATGAAATCACACAATAAAATCCAAGTGCGCTGTCAGCTCTGTCACAGTGACATTGAGCTGTGCAGGTAATGTACAGCAGCTTCACGTTACACCCCGTGACTTCATATTTTAGCTAAAATTAGGCTTTGTTTTCTCCTTTTAAACAGGAGATAAAATTCAGGCTGGAGCAGAGGAGACAGAGGAGCAGGATTTCTTGAGCTGGAGAAATGAAATTAAGACTCTCTAACTATTCTGTTGCTCCAGCAAAAGCTTCTAGTTCAGTTTTATGGTGTTTGTACTGGTCTAAGCCATGTCTCTGTTCGTTTTTTTCAGTAAACTCCACCAAAACTACCTCACACCTGGGGTTCAGATGTGTTTTCCCACTGTAGGAAAAGCTCAGGGGTTTGCAGCTCCTGTTTGCCCCTAGTTTTTGTGGGATTATTTAAATGACACCCACTGAAGGGGCTCCAGCGGCTCCCCATGAATCCATCGTCATCCCTTGTTCCCTGAAATGTTCATTTAATAAATGGGTGCTGGCACAGGCAGCTGAGGAGCTGCTGGAGAAAGAGCTGAGTAAGTGCTGAGGATGCTGAGAGCAGTGGCTGAGGAGAAAATGGCTCTGTCAGGCTTTGCTGGGCTCACTTGTCCCAGGTTTTAGGCAAACAGCACTGTCAGGAAATTGGAATCATGGAAAATCTTGGCTTGGATGGGACCCACACAGATCATCAAAGTCCAGCTGTGTGACATTCCGATTCTCTGGACAGAGAGACACAATTCTGTCTCTCAGGAGAAGCACAGAGAGAAGAAGAGAAAACAATCTTTATCTCTGCTTCTCTGTTTTGCCCATGTGGAATGTGGTGTGGAGATTGTTCACCTGGGGTGACTGCTGGGTTGGATTCTGGTGAAGGTTGTTTGGGGTCAGTGACCAATGGGACCCAGCTGTGTTGGGCTCTCAGCAGAGTCACGAGTTTGAGTTAGTTAGACAGGTAAGTAAGAAGTAAGTATGTAGAATAGTACAGTATCTCTTTAAATAGTATATTAATGTAATATAGTATAGTTTTAATAAAGCTATCCTTCAGCCTCCTGATCTGGAGGAGGCATCATAATTTCTTCCCTGGATCCGTGGTTCACCACATTTTTACTCTAAAGCTCCAAACTGGAACCAAAAATGAATAGATTGGTTTTCAGTGCAGGAATCTTGATGCCTCTCCTCACTTCATGGGTGGATGACTTCCACTTTGTGGTGTCCCTGGAATTCTCAGTCCACTCTGATTTGTAAAGGGTATCACAGCTTGTTCTTGCCATAATGTGTTTATTTTCTCTTCCTTCCAGCAGATGTTAAGCAATTAGAGAACGTGGCAGAGCAACATATTTATACAAATGAAAGGAAGTGAGGAATAAATGCTCAGAATATTGTGCTTCCTAATAAGATTAATTCAGGAGTGCACAAATGGGGAAGGAGAGCCCCAGCAGCACGTGGGCATTTGTCAGGGCCTGGTAACATGCAAGAAAACTCATTAAGGGGGGGAATAATTACAGCCACACCCCATGGCTATAATTTTGAGTCCATTGGAAAAGAATGAATGGATGCCAAATTGTGCAGGGTGTTTAGGATCAGGTGCTAAGAGGGGTGGAGCTGTTTCCAGGCTTTTTTAGGGAGTTCTTAGCAGGTGTGGATCCTGCAGTGAGCAGGGTGGTGGGATGAGCCCTTCAGCCTCCTGCTCAGGATGTGATATGCTCTGCCAGGGAAAAAAAATGGGAAAACGGCAGGAAATGTTCCTATCCCCGAGCTGTGCCAGTGTCTGAAGATGTGCACAGAACTGCAATGGCCTGGATTAAAAGTACTCCTTCCTCTCTTCTCTGGAATCCCTGTCAAATCCCTCAGAGCCACTTGGAGCAGTTTCTCATGGATGCAAGATGCTGCTCTCAAAATCTTGTGTTATGAGCCAGGAGGTTGGAATTGGAGCAGGGAGTGAGCTTTTAACTAATGTTCATCTGCTTCACCGTGAGCAAATGAACTGGAGAAAACAAGAATTTGCTCTGATAGCACCAAATTCTGCGTGAAAATGGGGTTTGAATTAGAACTCCAGGAGCAATGGTAGGTGGGCAAACCACTGAACTCTTAATCCCTGGCTGATTTGTCTGTAAGAAAACATAATCTTGTTTAAATTTAAAAAGAACTCAACCAAACCAACAAAGAAAACAACCACAACACCCAAACCAAACATACGAAGGCACTCTTGGCCAATTAATTGGAATTTTTTTGTAAATGGTTTTGTGGGAGAATGGCTGGTTTAGGGACTGTTCCATAAGCAGGAGCTGAGGGGGAAATGCACAAATAAGGCAGGGGTTGGTTTTAAGTTGGGTTTAAGGATCCCTGTGCAGGGACAGGATGTGCTGGCAGTGAACATTTGGAAGGAGATGCCTGGATCTCCTTTTTGCTCAGGAAATCACTGAATGTGCACTAAAGCATCCAGGGAGTCTTTGCCCAGGGCAGGCTCAGCTCCACCTCTGCCAGCTGTGTGCCAGCTGGACAGATGTTCCTGGATCTGCCTCGGGGTAGGGAATGGATTGGGTGACCTTTGGAGCTTCCTTCCCTCCCTCCCTCTACTCGGAGTGAGCCTGAGTGCTGCACACATCCTGCCAGGAGCACAGTGGGAAGGGCTGGGATGGATTTGGATGCTTCCTGCCCTTCATCCATCAGCTGGATGCTTCCCTCACCCCAGGAGATGCTGCCTGCCCTGGGGGAGATGTTCAATAAGACATCTCTGCCCAGCTCTGCTTTTGCAGCAACATCTCTGAAAGATGAGCAGGGGCAAGTTTCAGAAGAGGAGATAAAATTCCCAAACCTTGGATGTATTCTGAGTGTGCTGCTCTTGCTCCTGTCAGATGGATTTCCCTGTTCAGCAGCACTGACACCCCCCTGCACCTGCAGCTGGATTGATAAATCCAGCCTGGAATCTGCTCCCTGCACGAGATCCTGGTAGTACAAGGTTCTTACCCATGTGTGTCCCTGCACGCTGCTGTTGGGAGGGCAGTGTTTAAAGCACAGCTGAGAGGCTGTAGTGGTGCCTCAGGTTTTAGCTTTGATATTTTCAGATTCTCTGCTGCTTTAGTGTGTGGGTCTGAGCTTCATATTAGGGGGTGGTGAGCTCTCCTCACAGAGTAGAGAGATAAAACAATTCCTTCTCTAGCTGGGGACCAAGGACAAATGATCCAAATCTCAGGCCCAAGAGCACAAACAACGTGGGCTGGAGAGAGAAAAACAAGAAGGATGGGACTTCATTACCTAAAGTTGGAATTGGACAATTAACTCCAAGATGCAAATGGAGCAGAACTTATAAAAGTGAGAGACCCTGTGACCAGGTGTCCATTTTGTGACCATTTTGGTTCATCTTGGGTGTAGCCCTGGCTGGGCTCTTGTGCTGCCCAATGTAGCATTTCCATTCTCTGGACAGAGAGACACAATTCTGTCTCTCAGGAGAAGCACAGAGAGAAGAAGAGAAAACAATCTTTATCTCTGCTCCTTTGTTTTGCCCATGTGGAATGTGGTGTGGAGATTGTTCACCTGGGGTGACTGCTGGGTTGGATCCTGGTGAAGGTTGTTTGGGGTCAGTGACCAATGGGACCCAGCTGTGTTGGGCTCTCAGCAGAGTCACGAGTTTGAGTTAGTTAGACAGGTAAGTAAGAAGTAAGTATGTAGAATAGTACAGTATCTCTTTAAATAGTATATTAATGCAATATAGTATAGTTTTAATAAAGCTATCCTTCAGCCTCCTGATCTGGAGCCAGACATCAGCATTTCTTCCCGTCGGGTTTGCCTTTTTTACAGTAGCCCAAGGTGGATCCACTGAGGCCTTTTAATAAATCCCTGCTTTATTCCTTAACTCTGTCCAGCCTCTGTTCTACGCCAGCCTTCTCAAGGCATCAGCAGGAGTTTAAGATGCAGGAACTGGCTCCTGGCTCATCAACATAAATGAGCCAACATGTGAGCCTGGCAGCTCGGAGCAGTTGGAAGTGTCAATCCTGAAGGGTCTGGGATCACAATTTCATGTTTGCTCGCTGTGCCAGACACAGCACATCCTGAATCACAGCACATTGGCCCCTGGTAGCGTTCCTGGGAGTCTGCTTCCCAGAGGAAAGGAGTCCACTTGTTTGGGTGGGTTCTCTGGAAGGCTTCCGTGCAGATGATGTGACTCAGTCTGCAGGCAGGAGGAGCTGGGATGGGTGTGCTTCTGAATCACAGAGGAGGCTTGGAGATGGGGAATGTAGGGACAGTTTGTGGTGATTGGGAGTGGGGCTGCTCCCGAGGGCACAGCTGTGCAAAGCAGGTGAGCAGCACTGCCAGCAGTGAGCCATGGAGTGCCCAGGTGTGCTGAGAACCACCAAAGGGAACAGAGGGCACACAGGGGTAGTGTGTGAACATGAGGGGATAAAAAGTTGGGTAAAGAACAAGGGCAGCTGCTTGCAGCCTTCTGATGAGGTTTGGTGTTACTCTGTGTGGGTTGAAGCTTTCTGAAATTGCATGGTGACACTGGGTGTCGTGGCTGTCTCAACTGTGACATCTGCTGTGACGGGAGAGGAAGGAGGAGGGTGGGAGGATAATAAAAAATGAGAGAGTTTTGGGTTTGGCTGGGGCTGTAGGGAGGGACAATTTGTAGAATCAGGGAATGGTTTGAGTTGGAAGGGACATAAAGCTCATCCAGTGCCACCCCTGCCATGGGCAGGGACACTTTCCAGTATCCCAGGTTGCTCCAAGCCCTTCCCAAGCTGCCCTTGGACCCTTCCAGGGATCCAGGGGCAGCCACAGCTTCTCTGGGCACCCTGTGCCAGGGCCTGCCCACCCTCCCAGGGAAGAATTCCTTCCTCTCTCTCATCCAAACGCTCTGTCTGATCAGAGCTGACCCCCACAGCACCAAACACATCCCCTGGCTCTCACATGAGCTGCATCTTGGTGGAGAGCAGGTTTTTGGCCATTTTCCCCCTTTCCTTCAGCCACCTCTGCAAGGCACACTGTGCCTTGCTCCCTGTGCAGCCCAAAATCCGATGCTGAGGCAGCATCCTCCGGTCTTGGGCACCACAGTGGTCCAGCCCCTGAGGGTGGTGCTGGAGCATCCTCAGAGTTTTCCCCCTCAAAGCCAGACCTTGTGTGTTTGCTGTTCTTCCTCAGCTTTGGAGCACTTGTGCTTTTAAACTCAGGGACCATTTTTCATAATGGAACCACCCCTCTCCTCTCCTGTGGGCTCCGAGCTGCTGTAATCTCACACGTTAGCAAAAGACCAAATCTTTTAGCCTGGAATAATTGTATTCTCTATCAGTAACAGAATCTATTTGGAGTTTCCCCCCCCCCCCCCCCTTTAAGTGGCAATTTTACGTGGTAGAAAACTTTTTAATTCTCTTCTGCAAGCTACATATAAAATACAACAGATAGGCAAAAATGGATTATTAAAGCTATCTGTTTTTCTTGGCATTCCTGTAATTTAATAAACTGTTTGAGTTCTACTTCTGCAGCTCATGACATCACCAGAATAAACCCCGTCCTTTGATTAATAGCTGTTCAATCAATCCCCCTCCCCACATTATCAATGGGAGCTAAGCTGGAAAAGTTTGGGTTGGGGAGCTGGACTAAACAACTTTGGGAAAACTGCACTGGTGGCAGCACAAGCTGGGGGAGATTTTGAGAGAAAAGGGAGCTAAATGCTGTTAAATGCTTGTGGGGGAGGGTGTTTCTGTCTCCAAAATATTACAGCTCTGTGTGGCTGCACCTCCTCCAAATGGCTGCTGCGTCCTCCAGCCTTATTCTGGCTTTGCTGGAGCACCAAGGGTGGGATTTTTACCCAGGAGAGGGGAGACTTTCCCCAGAATTGATGACAGTTTTGCAGATGTATCAGCAGGGCAGGGCAAGGGAAGTTTGAAAGGGAAAAAGTGATGTTTAAAGGCAGAAACTGCAGTGGTTTCCATCCTGGAGTTGATTCTGTGAAAAAAGATGGGATGTGGCACTCGGTGCCATGGTTTAGTTGAGGTGGTGTGAGGGCATGGGTTGGACTCGGTGATCTCAAAGGTCTGGTGATTCTGTGATTCCTGTCGTGCCTGTGCTGCAGGCTGAGACTCAGAGCCGGTGGAACAGCTGATTTTTACCGTTCCCAGCTGGTTTGGGGTTTAGTTTTGGTTGGTTGGGTGCCTGAGAAGGAGCGGCTGCGCAGCCACCACAGGGCTTGCACGTCCCTTCCCTTCGGAGAGCCGAGTGCAGCTGCTGCCTGAAACTTCTGTGGGGGAAGAGATCCACGAAGGCTGGGCCTGGTGGGGAATCTGGGATGGGGAGGAGGCAGCAGGATGGAAATGAAGCTGACCCTTGTGGAGAAGGGCTGCCCTGCTGGGACTGGCGGGTTCACGGTGACACCGTGTCACGGGTGACCTTTATTCCCAGCAAGCTGCCTCGGTGTCACCTGCGGTGTCCTCGCTGTCAGGGCCTTGTCAAGGACTTCCAGGAGCTTGGAACAAATCCCTGGAGCCCCGGCAGTGCAGATGGGTTTGGATTAATCACTGAGAGAGCTGCATGTGGGGTTTTCTGTCAGGAGCCAGTGTGGCTCGTTAGAGGCACTGATCACAGGATCCCAGCATAGCTGGGGTTGGAAGGGACCTCTGGAGGTCAAGGCAGGGACACCTGGAGCAGGTGACACATGAATGTGTCCAGGTAGGTTTGGAATGTCTCCAGAGACAGAGAGCTCTGTGCATTCCCTCCCCAGGTTTGCTGCACATGCTTTGCAGTCAGAAGCACTTTTCCACTTGGGATTCCAGGCTGGGACAGTGATGATTCTGTTGGGATGTGCTGATGCAGCTTTAGGGACACAGATATTTGGGACAAGAAAGGGAACCCTGCTGCCATGGTTGTCACGGACCCCTCGGTGTGCTGGAGTGAGAGAGAAGTTCATGGGTGTGGCTTGGACTTGATGATCTTGAAGGTCTCTTCCAACCTTGTTATTCTGTGATTCAGCTGCCCTGGTGTTGACAAGGAGGTGGCCCCAAGGTGTCCTAGGAGAGGTTTGGGCTGGATTTTGGGGGAAATTCCTTCATGGAAAGGGCTGTCAGGCATTGGAAGGGCTGCCCAGGGAGGTTTGGAGTCCCCATCCCTGGAAGTGTCCAAGGAACACCTGGATGTGGCACTCAGTGCTCTGGGCTGGGGACAAGGTGGGGATTAGGCACAGGCTGGACTTGATGGCCTTGGAGCTCTTTTCCAACCTCAGTGATCCTGGGATTCTATTCCATGATTTGATGATACTCCCTGATTTGATGATGATGAAATTCCATGATCTGTTGAAGCATCTCCAGGTCTGTCACACCCTGAGCCCCGTGATCCTTTTCCTGGTGAAAGGAGCTTCTGCCAGCACGAAAATCAGGGAGAAACTGGGCTGCCATGGGCAAAGTCTCACCTCCAGTCCTCACCAACTGTGCAGGAAATCCCAGAAAATTTCCTGGCATTCCAATACCTGACCTGTTCCTTGTTTCCTTGTGTCCCACTCTTTCTCCTTGCACATATTGACTGTTGGCTCTGGAGTGCTCCAGAAAATAACCAGCTGTTCCCTTAAGTGGATTTGGTCAATCCCTCAAGCTGACAGATGATTTTTATTATGTACTATTACTTAATGAACTCTTTTGTGGCAAATGTAATTCAATACAGATCCTGATTCCCAGTTTGTCATCAGTCCTTTTACAAAGGAAGAAAAATGGGAAAGGACTTGATGATTCCTTTATCTTGTTATGCTAATTGTGTTAGGAATATTGGAGGAAAACAGGCAGTGCATTGAACAGGAGAAAAGTCCAAGCTTCTACTCCACTTAAAGAAAATGGGAATTTACTGGGGCAGAACGCACCTGGCTTGAGCCAAAGGAAATTCTGATCCAAGTTTTGGGTTGGAAAACCATAAGTAAATAATTATTTTGCTCTGTAAAATTGTTTTTCTAAGGAACCCTGCAGCAGTCACAGTGGTAGGAATGGATCCTGCAGGAGAATCTTGGGGAAAATGCAGCAATGAGTTAGGAAAGAAATCAGGATTTGCCCAGGGAGTTTCGTGTGACATCCAATAGTGATGGAATGCACTGGAAGGGAGTTTGGGAATTGGTCAAGGTAGAGGAAAAGTTTTATGACTTTTGTGCCCTCCAGATCCTGGTTTGTGTCCCTGAGAATTTATTTTCCTGTGGTTTGTGCCCTTAAACTGGATGGATGAAGCCTTTGTGTTCTGACTTTCCAGAATTCAGCTTTTTATTTTTAAAATGGGAGTGATTTCTCTTTCCTGTCCTTTACAGAGATTTGGGAGAAATGTGTTGAGAAAAGCTGGAACTGTGGATTTCCAGGTATGAATAAAAATCTCCTGAGAATTAGAATGCTCATGTAGGTCCATGTGGGAGCACAGCCATGAGGTGAATAATGGGAAAAAAGGAAAAGATTGATGAGAATCTTCACTGGGTGTCTTTAATCCCATGCTGGAAACAGGGCAGGAATTCTGGCAGGAGAGCCTGGTAATCCTGCAAAACAAAGCAGGAATTCTGAGTGGAGAAGCCATGTAAGCCTGTGCTGGAAATGAGGAATTGTGGGTGGAGAAACCGTGTAATCCTGCTGAAACAGGGCAGGAATTCTGGGGAGAGAAACCGTGTAATCCTGCTGCAACAGGGCAGAAATTCTGCATGGAAAGCCATGTAATTCTGCTGAAATAAGGCAGGAATTTTGGGGAGAGAAACCGTGTAATCCTGCTGAAGTAAGGCAGGAATTCTGCATGGAGAAGCCATGTAATCCTGCTGAATTAAGGCAGGAATTGTGGTTATTAAATCCGTATATCCGTGCCTTGGTGTGCCAGTGTTCCTGACTGAGCAGAGCTGTGGTTTCCATTCCTTGTTGATGCTCCAGCCTCGTTTCTTTGGGGCCTGGAGGGAGCTTGGCTGATCCTCAGCTCCATGATTTCCAGGGATAGATCCAGTGCAGGCTGCTTGTCCCTAAGAAATTGAATGTTGATGAAATCATGGAATAGTTTGGGTTGCAAAGGACCTTAAAGCCGATCCAGTGCCACCCCTGCCATGGGCAGGGACACCTTCCACTGTCCCAGGTTGCTCCAAGTCCTGTCCAGCCTGGCCTGGGACACTGCCAGGGGTGGGATGTGACAGGTGGACTCTTTATTGGTGTCTCCCCTCTCATCTTCCCACATTTGAGGTGCACTGGGCCTCTGAGTTTGTTGCTGCTGCTGCTGGTGGGAGTTTGGGAGCGATGGATGGGCTTTGGGATTTCTCCCAGCTGCCTTGGTGTTCCTTCCACAGCCTCTCAGTTTGGTTGATGTCACCCCCCCTGTCCCCTTCCCCACAAGGTGAGGAGAGTGAGGAATGTTGTGGAAACACTGGAGGTTCCTAATTGCTCGTCTAATTTATCTGAGTTGAGATTTTGGCTTGCAGCCGTGTGCGGAGGAAAAAAAAAAGCCAGTGGGCACTTCTTGCCAAGGCATGAATTCCTCCTTATAAATTGTCCTAGAGCACCTCAGCCATCTGGGTAACCCAAAATAGATGTTGATGCAGAGGAAGAGTGAGGACTGAAGTAGTTCTAATGTGCAGAACGTCACCTGGAGGATTGCTGTAAATTGTTTGTCAAGCCCACAAGAGTAAACAAGACTCTGAATTTTATACTGGCTGCACCACAGCGTTGTTCTGTTCACATAGATGGGATTAAAAGGGAAGGAAGAGCTGAATTTTTTAAACACAGGAGGAGAGAACAAATCTGGTGTTGGTGCATCAGGGACAAATCTAAAGCTCAATGCATCAGAGTGGTTTGGGTTGGGAGGGACTTTAAAGCTCATCCCATTCCACCAGGGACAGCTCCCACTGTCCCAGGCTGCTCCAAGCTCCATCCCACCTGCAGGATGCTCCAGCTTTTGATGGAATTATGGCCCACATTGAAGCCTGTCCCCTTAGGGAGTGCTTTGCCTGAAGAGGTGAGGCACATTTGGTCCTGCAGCTCCTCCAGGAGTGAAGATTCTCCACCTTTTGTAGGACCTGTAACTACTTGCAAAACACCCAGGCTTTTCCAGCTCTGCAGAATTAATTCTAATTTTGACCTCTACAGATGCAATATCCTCTTAAACCAAGCCTAAATGTGAATTTGGGAGCAGGCTGATTTGGTGGTGCTGGGTGAAACACTCTGATATTTGTAGGATTAATTCCCATTTTGACCTCTACAGATGCAATATCCTCTTAAACCAAGCCTAAATGTGAATTTTGGAGCAGGCTGACTCAGCGGTGCTGGGTGAAACACTCAGATCTTTGTAGGGTTAATTCCCATTTTGGCCTCTACAGGTGCAATGTCCTCTTAAGCCTAGCCTGAATGTGAATTTGGGCGCTGTCTCAGCGGTGCTGGGTGAAACACACACTCAGATCTTTGTATAGTTAATTCCCATTTTGAACTGTACAGGTGCAATGTCCTCTTAAGCCTAGCCTGAATGTGAATTTGGGCGCTGACTCAGCGGTGCTGGGTGAAACACAAACTCAGATCTTCGTATAGTTAATTCCCATTTTGAACTGTACAGGTGCAATGTCCTCTTAAACCAAGCCTAAATGTGAATTTGGGCGCTGACTCAATGGTGCTGGGTGAAGCACTCAGATCTTTGTAGGGTTAATTCCCATTTTGGCCTCTACAGGTGCAATGTCCTCTTAAGCCAAGCCTAAATGTGAATTTTGGAGCAGGCTGACTCAGCGGTGCTGGGTGAAACACACACTCAGATCTTTGTATAGTTAATTCCCATTTTGAACTGTACAGGTGCAATGTCCTCTTAAGCCTAGCCTGAATGTGAATTTGGGTGCTGACTCAATGGTGCTGGGTGAAACACTCAGATCTTTGTAGGGTTAATTCCCATTTTGACCTCTACAGGTGCAACGTCCTCTTAAGCCAAGCCTGAATGTGAATTTGGGCGCTGACTCAGTGGTGCTGGGTGAAACACACACTCAGATCTTTGTCACTGCCCCGAGTCACTGGTGCTGAGGCTGGGCGACACTTTGGTGGTGATTTGTTGTGACGGGGCTCCCAGAGGCTGTAAAATCTCATTTAATCAGTCTGGTACCTCTGACCCAGCCAAGTGGCTGAAACAGAGCAGCCCCAGCCTCAATGGGAGGAAGCAAAGCTGCTCTGCAGGGGTTCTTGTCAAGCTCAGAGCCTTGAAATTCCCAAGTGAAACACCCCAAGGGGATATCATTAAGCAGGATTCCACATCCAAGCTTTATGGCTTGGTCTTTACTGTTAAAACTCGGGTTTTAAACTCTGGACTAACAGGAGTTTGAGGGAATAAGGCAGGAGCGAGTCGTGCACAACAGGCATTGAGTGTTTTGTGTTAATCTCCCTCTGAACACACAAATAAAGTCCCTATCTCTGAAATTTCACAGCCAACTCTCTCTTCTATCAACCATCTTTATTGCACCAGCACTCAATTCTGAGCAGCTCGGGCATTTTTCATAAATAAAACATTTTTATTATTTGTCTCCATCTTCCCATACAAAAAAAAAAAAAAAAAAAAAAAAAAAAGAAGAAAAGAAAAAAGCCCCCTTCTTATTCTGTCATCCTTTAAAAAATTATTTCAGAGGAATTGTCATCCAGCTGTTTCTCACCCTCCCTATAAATCAGAGGGGATTATTTGAGATGGAAAATGTTCACTTTGGGGAAAACATGAAGTCCTTATAGGACTCTGGGACTTTGACAAATGGCAGCTTTTCCTCACAGTACCAGGACAGGAACACTGAATTCCCTTAAAATTTTGCATGGCTCTCACTGGCAGAGTTGAGGTTTGTCCCTGCAGCTTCTCCAGGAATTTAGCCCAGGAATTTAGTCAGGCTTCAGGGGATTACATCAAACTTCCAAATGATTTCTTTCTCTTCCTCATAATGGAGGTCCTAGGAGCCTTTATCCATTTCTTTTTTACATTTTATTTTCTGGGAAGGTGATCCAGAGGGAAGGATGAGCTTTTCCTCTCTATCCCATAAGCCACTTCTCCATAACTTGTGGGACAATGATCCTCAATTTGTTTTTTTTGCAAATCAGAGCACAGCTCTCAGTGTTGTGCCCCAAATCTGTGAGTTGTTCTGCTCTCTCCTCACCAAATTTGGGTCTGTTTTGTTCCCTGAAAGAGTGGGAAATTTGAATAGTTGGGAAAACTGGAAGAGGGAGGGAAGCTCAGCCTTGGCCACTGCTGTGTATAAATGTAGTAGAAAATCTGAAGTACTTGATTTGGTTTTTTTCTGCAGTGTTGCAGGAGCTCCTGTAAAACAACACAAGGTTAAAGGTGTTAATAAACATGGAATTTCTTCATTAATCTCTGGGATATTTGCAGTTAGGAGGACATGCTTTGCCTGTAAGCAAAGTCTGTTTCAGCTCAGTTACTTTGCCAGGCTGCAGTTGTGCAACACAGCCCCCAAAAGCTGGGAATTAGCAGTGAAATCTCCTTGGAGGGCTGTGAAACTCTCACCTGGAATTTCCTGAGTTTTTGAGAAATTTCGTGAGGAATTTGCTGAGAATTTGAGACCAAATGAGGTCGTAGGAATAGAACCAAATTTGAGGAATTTGCTGAGAATTTGAGACCAAATGAGGTCGTAGGAATAGAACGAAATTTTGAGGAATTTGCTGAGAATTTGAGACCAAATGAGGTCGTAGGAATAGAACCAAATTTGAGGAATTTGCTGAGAATTTGAGACCAAATGAGGTCGTAGGAATAGAACCAAACACTCTGCCCAAAGCTCAGAACTCTCTGGGATGAGGATACTGCAGAGGAGAATTGGTTGGTTGTGTCTTACACCTCCAGAATGATGAATTCAGTCCAGAATCCTGGACAGGAGGTCTGGATGTGCTCCAGAGGTTTTGTCCATGCTGAGATGCTTCAAGGAATGTCCATCCTGACATGCTTTTGTCCATCCTGAGATGCTTTTGTCCATCCTGAGCTGCTTCAACAGGATCCCAGGATGGTTTGGGTTGGGAAGGATCTTAAAGCCCGTCCAGTGCGACCCTCAGGGACACCTTCCACTGTCCCAGGGTGCTCCAAGCCCTGTCCAGCCTGGCCTGGATACTTCCAGGGATCCAGCTGCTCTGAGAATTCCAGCCCAGCCCCTCCCCACCCTCACAGGGTGGAATTCCCCGTCAATATCCCACCCAAAACTCCTCTTTTCCAGTTTGAAGCAATTCCCTGTGTCCTGTCCCTCCATCCCTTGTAAGTGGTCCCTCTCCATCACCCTTGCTGTCCCCCTCAGGTCCTGGAAGGCCACAGTTAGGTCTCCCCAGATCTTCTCCTCTCCAGGCTGGACAATCCCAATTCTCCATGGCCATGAGCTTCCTGTGTCTGCTCCACGTCAGCAGGAGGGAGATCCTGGACTGAGTGTTAGAGAAAAGTGGGACAGCAGCCCCTGGCAGGGAGCACAACAATTCCTGAGTGGAAAAGGCCATTCCAGCACTTTCCAGACCTGGACTGGGCATCACCACAGAGCAAACACTGCAGTGGTGCCCCTCCAAAACCCCAGATTCCTCTGGGACTTGCAGAGGGGTTGAAGAGTTTTGTGTTCCTTTAAGCCACATCCACGTGCCTGTAGTGGTCACCTGCTCCAAATCCCAATTCTTGTCCTTCCTTCCTCCAAACACCCATTTAAATTCCAGTTTGCTCCTGCCATGTTCAATAATTTAATGTGTTATCAATTTACTCCTCATAGCTGGAGGGAATGACTGATGCTCTGTGCACACACGATGGGCACATCTATGGTTCATAAACAGCTAAAGTCAAGAAATTCTAAATTGTAAATGTATCTAATTATCTCTAATCATAGGCTCACTGTAATTAGTGGGATGCTGGTTCCCCTCTATTTTTAAAGAACAGAGATAGTCTCTGTAATAAAAACCTCAACAGATTTGTGCCGTGGGTATGAAAATAGAACATTGTTAGGCTATTTTTGAGTACAGAAACAACTTTCTGCCCCATTTTCTCAAAGGGATTCCTGTCTGGTGGTTTCACAGGCTGCAGCCTTCCCCTTCTGTTCCTCCATGGCTTCATCTGGAAAATTCTCTATTTCCTCCTCTGTGAGGTTATTTTTTGGAAGATGAAATATCAGTTAACACTTCCACGTCCCAAACAGGACGGGCCAGGTTTGCAGGGTGTTTGGTTAGGACATTTGGAACTGGCCATGTGTTAATTCTTGCTGACTGTGAGCTGGATTTGTCAATTTTACTTTTTCTATTTTGGGAGCACACAGTAAATATTATCCAATTAATGTGAAGAGCATCCTTCCCTCTCTCCCCATTATTTGTCCTGTGAAACATGATTTGGCATAAATTTTTCTGTGCTAAATTCAGCTTTTCTTTGTGAAGATCAGCTGTTTACAGTAGCTTCCTTATAACACTTTAATTTTCAATTTTGCTCCTTTGAATGCCGCTTTCGCTTCTTCCTGTAAATATTTTGATGTATCTGTGGTTGTTTTCCTTTAAATGTTGTGGGGAAGCGAATGCAGCAGCTGCTTAGGGTGCTTCAGAATTTGAAGTAGTCGGGTTTCGTGGGACACACTTTTACCAAAGAAAATTGGTTGTGGTGGAAAAAAGGGGGAATGATTTGCCTCAATAGGAGGAGGATGTACGCCGTGCCTCAGGCTTTGTTTCAACAGGTGACTCCTTGGGAAAGGTGTAGGAATGGTTTGGATGGGAAAGGATCTTAAATCAGCTCGTCTCATCACACCTTCCCCTATCCCAGGGATGCCTTTCCCTATCCCAGGTGGCTCCAAGCCCTGTCCAGCCTGGCTTTGGACACTTCCAAGAATGGGACAGCCACAGGTTGCCTGTGCCAGGCCCTCCCCACACTCACAGGGAAAAATTCCTTCCCAAAATCCCACCCAAACCACTCTCTGGCAGTGGGAAGCCATTCCCTGTGTCCTGTCACTCCAAGCCCTCGTAAATTGTCTCTCTTCATGTTTCTTGTTGGCTCCTTCAGGTCCTGGGAGCCTTCTTTCCTCCGGGAACAGTCCCAACTCCGCCAGGTCCTGGAAGTCACAGTGAAGTCACCTGGGAGCCTTCTTTCCTCCGGGAACAGTCCCAACTCTGCCAGGTCCTGGAAGTCACAGTGAAGTGACTTGGGAGCCTTCTTGCCTCTGGGAACAATCCCAACTCTGCCAGGTCCTGGAAGTCACAGTGAAGTGACTTGGGAGCCTTCTTTCCTCCGGGAACAATCCCATCTCTGCCAGCCTTTCCTCACAGGAGAGCTGCTCCATCCCTCTGGTCACCTCGGTGTCCCTCAGGGACCCTGGGCTGTGACCCTGCCATGGCCAGGGGACACCTTTCCCTCTCCCAGGCAGCTCCAAGCCTTGTTCAGCCTGGCTTTGGACACTTCCAGGGATGGGACAACCACAAGTTCCCTGTGCCAGGCGCTCCCCACCCTCACAGGGCAGGATCTCCTCCCCAAACCCAGCGCACGAAGCAGCACCTTGGGGACGCTGCTCTTGTTCCTTGGCAGGAATCAGAGCCGAGTTCTGGCGAGGGGCAAGCGGGACATGGAAAAAACGGGCTCACCATCCGCGGGGAATGCGGGAATGTGTCACCGCAGCCCGGCTCGGCTGCGGGTGGCAGTGCAGAGCAGCGTTTGTGTCCCGGTGGGCGCTCGCAGGAATTGTGTGTGTAGGGAGAGGTGATCCCGCAAGGTGAGACTCGGGGTGAGAGACGGGGCTGGGAACCCCAGCATCCCTCCCTGGGGGATGAGAATTTGGGGATGGCAGGGATGGTTTGTGCCGCGCTCATGGCAATTGTCCGTTCCGCCAATAAACGCAGTATTTTTTTTTTTTTCTTAATTATTCTGGAGACAGTTCAACCCTAAACCTCCGGGTTTTTTGGCGATGCAAACCTACCCGTGAGGAACCCCTGGATTTGAAATAGCTGCCATCCGATTGCCCGGGAATAAAGTGGGATTGTGGCTCCTCAATGCCTTTTTTTATGCCTGTGGATGCACGCAGGGCTCTTGGGCTCAGCCCCTGCCCTGCAGCAGCCCCAGCGCAGCTTCAGCCGGGTGCGCTATCGGGCTGGGGGACATGGAGCTGTGGCCCCCAGTGCCCGGAGCTTTCCCTGGGGGAGCTGTGCCCGTGCACAATCGGCGCTGTTTGAATTGATGCTGCAGCTTAAACAGACATAAAGCAACTCTTTCATGTGCCAGCCGCGGTTGCCTTGGCTCTTGGCAGCGGCTCCCGGTGTGGGCAGTGCGAGGATTGAAATGCAGAGGGGACGGAGGGGAGAGGGAGAGACAAGGAGGATTGATCCCAGGGTGGAGGGACAGATCTGCGAGCCCTCGATAGAGAATTTGGTTTTTAGCTGTCCAATAAGCTCATTCAAGGCAACCGGAACACGGCCGAAGAAGGGGGTTTTGCAGCGACAAACTGCAGCAAATGCAAAGCCGGGGGAGCAGGGGGATGGGTGGCCAGGGGAGCCCCCGAGGTGGCCCCGGCAAGGCCGGGGGGAGCGGCCCGGCCCCGCTTTGGGAACCGGGGCCACCGGCCCGGCCTCGCATCCCGGGGGGAGCGGGGGAAATTGGGATGGACGGGGGGAAAAGGCGGATAACAGCGCTGGAGAGGGGATGTGGGGCTGGCAAACACCCCCTGTTCCACTGGGGTTTGGGGGAGAGCGGCAGCTCCGAGCCTGTCGCGAACGTAAAGTCGGTGCTCGGCGAGGAGGGAGGAGGGGGAGGATGCTCGAGCGTTCCAGAGTGCCTTTTTCTTCGTTATTTATTTATTTCCTTAAGCTCTGGTGTCATGTTCGAGTTGTTTTCCCTGTCCCTGGATCTGAGCATCATTAGCAAGATAATGAAGTTCCCGAATGTGGCGTTAAGTGGCTGCATTCCCATTCCTCCCTCCCTTTTCCCCATCTTGCCTGCAGCTCCAGGGACCGGCGTACCGGGAGATGTTAAAACAAAAACAAGGGGAGGTGCTGCTGGTGATGGGGGAGAAACGGGGCTCTGCCAGCCCTGCCAAGCCCCCCTGTTGGCTCGGGGGAGGGGGCACAGCCTTTCCCACCTCCAGGATGCGCCTGGACCAGTCCCACCAGTATCAGGGAGCCGTGCTGCGAGGACAAGCCACAGACAGGGAAAAGGGAGGGGAGGGGGGGGTTCTGTCGTGATCTGTGTTTGCAACAAAATTTGCCTCATCACAAAAATTGTGTCAATAGCATCAGGTTGTTCATGGGGGGGAAGCGGGGCGGGGGGTGAATAACAGGGATGTGTGTGAGAGAGAGAAATGCGGGCTGGGGGGGCTCGTTCCTTACCAAGAAACCTGGATATCAGAAATAAACATGCTGCTGGAGCCCTGTCTGTGGGGCTGGGTGCTGGTAGGAGGCTGGTGCCGGGTTTGGGGTGGGTAGCACAGCATCCCCCCACCCCTCCACTCCACAACACCCCCCTGGCCCGGCTTCCAGAGAAGGAACAAAGCTCCGGGAACGATTAATCAAGTGGCTTAATAAAAAAAAAAAAAAAAAAAAAAAAGTATAAATCCCTGAGGGCTGCGTGGTGCTGGTGGTGGTGCTGCTGCCGAGGAGCTGGCTCTGAGACAGCCACCGGGAGGGACGCGCCAGCCCTCCCCTGCTCTCCTCTCCTCTCTTCTCCTCTCCTCGCCTTCCCTCTCCTCTCCTCTCCCCGAGCTGCTGCCACACTTGGTTCATTCCAGCTGCAGAAGCTCAGAGCCTTCCATGCGGTGGGATTTTTTTTTCTCTCCTCCTCCTGGGCTGAAAAAATTAAGGGGAAAAAAAAAGAAATAAAAATCACAAGCCTGACCCGCTTCCCCCTCACCTCCCCCCCTCCTCCTTCCTTTCTCCTCTTCATCCAGCCGAGCCGAGGACTATCCCAATCGCCGAGGGGAAGGAAAAAAGGGGGAAAAACCCAACAGCGGCAACCAGCAGACCCCCAGCACGCCCCATTCCTGCTGCTGCCCTTTGACATGCAACCTTCCCTGGGATGGGAGCAGCCGGGATGCAGCTGCGGCTTCGGAAGGCACTGGTGGAAATTGGGGATCGTGGCTCTCATGACGGCGGAGGGGAGCGCCTGGAGCCGGGCGCTGCTGCTCTCCCTGGGGCTGCTGGCTGGATCGGCCATGGGTGAGTGCCGGGGGCAACTTCTGCACCAGCCTTCTCCATCCGTCACCGGCTCCTGGGGTGGAAGGAGCAGCGCTGGAGCCCCGTGCGGGAAGGGGGGTGCGGGGTGGGTGGCACTGGGGTGGGTGGCACTGGGGTGATGGCACTGGGGTAGTGGCACTGGGCTGTGTGGCACTGGGGTTGATGGCACTGGAGTGATGGCACTGGGGTAGTGGCACTGGGCTGGTGGCACTGGGCTGATGGCACGGGGGTGATGGCACTGGGCTGTGTGGCACTGGGGTTGATGGCACTGGGGTGATGGCACTGGAGTGATGGCACTGGGCTGTGTGGCACTGGGGTTGATGGCACTGGGGTGATGGCACTGGGGTAGTGGCACTGGGGTGATGGCACTGGGGTAGTGGCACTGGGCTGTGTGGCACTGGGCTGTGTGGCACTGGGGTTGATGGCACTGGAGTGATGGCACTGGGGTAGTGGCACTGGGCTGGTGGCACTGGGCTGTGTGGCACTGGGCTGGTGGCACTGGGCTGTGTGGCACTGGGGTTGATGGCACTGGAGTGATGGCACTGGGGTAGTGGCACTGGGCTGGTGGCACTGGGCTATGTGGCACTGGGGTAGTGGCACTGGGCTATGTGGCACTGGGGTTGATGGCACTGGGGTGATGGCAATAGGCTGTGTGCCACTGGGGTGATGGCACTGGGGTGATGGCACTGGGATGGTAGCAATAGGCTGTGTGTGACTGGGGCGATGGCACTGGGCTGTGTGGCACTGAAGTGGTGGCACTGAGGTGATGGCACTGGGCTGTGTGCCACTGGGGTAGTGGCACTGGGGTGATGGCACTGGGCTGATGGCATTGGGGTAGTGGTTACAGGCTGTGTGGCAGTGGGGTGGTGGCACTGAGGTGATGGTACTGGGGTGGTGGCACTGGGGTGCCAGCACACTCTGCCCTGGCATCTTGGGCATGGCACCGAGGGGGTTTGATTCAGACCTCTGGAGCTGCATCCTTCGGGAGCAGCAATTTTTTCAGCGCTGGCGTGTGATAAAGGGTGGCTCTCCATGATCTCATCCCCCTTCTCCGGTGGGTCAGGTTTGGGCACAGGCGCTGCTCATGTGCAGGATGACTGTGAAAAATGCCAGCACTGCTTTCCCCTCTGTCTTTCCCTGGCATCTTTATTCAGTATTTCACTACCCTGCTGCTTGCCCACCGCTGATAAAACAGATTTCTGGATGCTTTGCATGAAGATGGAAGCACTTTCCTCCTTTCCCTCCTGCCTTCCCAGTTGAATATCTCTTATATATGAGCTCGTTGGCCTCAGCATCCTGGTTTTTATGAAATATGCATGGTTGGGCTTGAAAGCAGAAGAAGACTTGAATTTGGGGGCAGTTTGCTTGTGTCTCCTACCTCATTTCCGCAGCTGCCCTTGCAGCCAAAGCAGATCCAGGGAGTGAAGTTTATTTCTGGTGTAAACAGCAAATATTTAGGGACCGTCCTTCTGTGTGTGTAGGAGGGGGAAGAGTGGGAGAGCCGAGTGCTTGGCAGTGCCTGCTCTCCACACCGTGCAGTGCCCCGATTTCCAAGTTTCCAAGTCCTGCTGTCTTGTCTGCTGTATCCTAGGCTGGAGGAATGTGTGTTTGGGTGTTGATGTGTATGAAAGCTCCTTGGTTTGTTTTTTTTTTTTTTGTGGGTTTTTTTTTTTTTTAGGAAAAACTTTATCTGGAAGACTGATTTTATTATGTAAGGCAGGTTTCCTTTCAGGGGCTCGGGGATGAGGATTAACTGCTGCTCCTGAGCACTCTTGCAGTGGAGCTGAGCAGTTCTGCTGACTGGGAGGATCTGTTAGGAAAGGCTGTAAACCCACCCAAAGAACCTACAGGTCCCTAATAAAGGCTGAATGCTTATTTTGGTGGCTATTTTTCATCTCAGCACGAACATTCAGCCTGTGCACAGAGAAAAACCATTCCAGCAGCTTCAGCTGAGCTTTCCTCATGCGAGCAGACTGATGGAGAGATACCCAAATCTCAGATTTACTCTACCAGGGGCTTACAGCTTTTTCTCTTCTTCTGAGATGTCTGTGCCTTATTCATACTGGATCTTCCAGGCTTCACTCTGTACCTCGCTGAGCATTTAATCCTTTCTTCTCAGGCCCCTGGTCCCTCCTGTCTGCATTTTGAGCTCTCTGTTCTGGATCCTTCAGCCAGAGGTTGATGCTCTGGGTTGTTTTGCTTTGTGAGCAGAAGACCTGCGAAAGCTTTTTAGACCTCAGATGGTTTTTTATCTGCATCAGAGCCGGAGGCATTGATCAATAAGTCCTCCCTTTAGATTCTGAAACCCCAGCAAGGATGTTTTTGTGAGAGCAGGATGCCAGCTTGGGCGTCAGTGCCTGGTGCTGGCTACGCAGGGAGGGAGGGGAGGCACCCGCCCTTTGTAGGGTCACGGAGGCTTTAGGGCGTGATCCCAGGCAATCAGTTGAGCCTGTGCTGAATGCTGAACCCCTGTGGAACAAAGTTCCGAGAGCTCCAGGCTCTCCCGTTCCGGGGCTGTGCCGGCAGCAGTAGCCAGGAGTTCCCATGGTGTGGCAGCAGAGCCGTGTGCGTGGAGCCATCAGCGAGGAGTCAGGCAGAAAAAGGGGGAGAAACCCTGCTCCCATCACATCAGCTGGGCCCTGCCTGCCCAGAAATGCCCTTCTGAAAGCCAGCACAGGGCGTGGGGTGCCCTCAGGTGCTGCCGCGTCCCAGGGCAGGATAACAGAGCTTCCCTTGGGGGAAGGATGGAGCTGGAACGGAGGGAAGGTGGTGCCTGGTGATGGGAAGTTTATTGTGGCTATGGAAGTGCTTTGGGAGGTTCTCCCTTGCCGTTTAAAGGCTGCAGTGGTGCTTTCACAGGGATAAGACGGGCAGAAGGCACTGGATTTGCCTTTGGCTTTGGGTTGGTGAGCCCTGCCTGGCCTCTGGAGTGTGATGATTCTGGAATTCTGCTATTGATTGTCAGTCAGGTGGGCACAGCAGTGCTGCTCACCCCTTTCTGGAATTCTGGAATTCTGCTATTGATTGTCAGTCAGGTGGGCACAGCAGTGCTGCTCATCCCTTTCTGGAATTCTGGAATTCTGGCTGTTGATTGTCAGGTGGGCACAGCAGTGCTGCTCACCCCTTTATGGAATTCTGGAATTCTGGCTGTTGATTGTCAGTCAGGTGGGCACAGCAGTGCTGCTCACCCCTTTCTGGAATTCTGGCTGTTGATTGTCAGGTGGGCACAGCAGTGCTGCTCACCCCTTTCTGGAATTCTGGAATTCTGGCTGTTGATTGTCAGGTGGGCACAGCAGTGCTGCTCATCCCTTTCTGGTGCTTTCACAGGGATAAGATGGGCAGAGGGCACTGGATTTGCCTTTGGCTGTGGGTTGGTGAGCCCTGCCTGGCCTCTGGAGTGTGATGATTCTGGAATTCTGCTATTGATTTTCAGTCAGGTGGGCACAGCAGTGCTGCTCACCCTTTTCTGGAATTCTGGAATTCTGGCTGTTGATTGTCAGGTGGGCACAGCAGTGCTGCTCACCCTTTTCTGGAATTCTGGAATTCTGGCTGTTGATTGTCAGGTGGGCACAGCAGTGCTGCTCACCCCTTTCTGGAATTCTGGAATTCTGGCTGTTGATTGTCAGGTGGGCACAGCAGTGCTGCTCATCCCTTTCTGGTGCTTTCTGGGGAATCAGCTCTGCTCCAGCACTGCAGGGTGCATTAGGGGCATGTGTAGGCCCTGTGTGTGTGGATAAACACCGATAAAATACATTTTAATGGCCTATTATAAAAGGGTCTTGACACCATTATTTACACACTGTGCTTTATTAGTCAGCACCTTGCTTGGTCCTGGGTTAAGGGAGGATGCACCAGCTTGAAACATCAGCTCATCAATTTTAAACCCCTGTAATTTTCTTTTTACTCGATGGAAAACTGTTTTTGCCAGTCTTCCCCTCTGAAGAGTGGATGAGCACGAAGCTGCTTATGAATTTTTTTAATGAATTTAAGATGTGGGCAGGAAGAGAGGGCAGAGGAGGTTTCATTGCAGACATCTCCGCCTGCACGGATAATTCCACTCCCCTGAGGGACCACAAGGGGTTAAAGAACATTCCCAGTTATCCCATGTTTTTAATTAGGTGTGGACCAGTGCTAGAAATGTGAGGAGAAGGTTCAGTAGGAGGTGCAGTCAGTAAATCTGGGGGGTCTGGATCAAACTTGAATTAAAGACTTGAGCTGGAAACTTTTCTGTCCCGAGGCACACCGAGAACCCAGAAGGAGATGCAGGAAAAACAAAGCAGATTCCTGGTTTGAGCAGCACCTTTTACAGCCCGTAAAGCAGGTGCATACCCTCGGTGTGCTTCTCATTGCAAAACGTTGGCCCCTTTAGTTCCTGTTCAGGACGTTTTGGATCCATCCTTGCCTGTGGAAGGTGATGTTGGGTCCTGCTGTGGGTAGATGTAGCTTAGAGAGCACCTGAGGTGGTTTTTTTGGGGAATTCTCCCCAAAAATTCCACTAACTGAAATATGATCGGACTCCTCCTGTTGTTCAGACAGAGGAAGACTCGAGGCTGTTGGTGAGGAAGGAGGAGCTTGTGAGATTCCAGGAGTTCTGGGAGCACACAGGGCTCTCTGATGAGCCTGCCCAGCTCCCATTAATCAGCACCGAGGCCTAAAGAGCTTTCCAGCTCAGGGGATGGGGCTGCACCCCACACCGTGCACTGATGCTGTAAATCATCCCTTTATTTTCTTCTGTCTTCAGTCCCCACTTGTGAGTTCCCAGTGAGGACCATTCCCCATGGAAGTGTGAGGGGGGAAGAAGAACCCTTGCTGAGCCGTGGCCAGGACTCTGCTGCCAGCTTTGTTTGGGATGTTTGGCCCACAATTCAGGGAATCACAGAACCATTCCAACTGGAAAAGACCTTTAAGGTCACAGAAGCCATCACCAACCCAGCAGTGAGGGGTTCTGCCCATCCCATCCCTTGTACCATCCCATCGTGTGGGGCAGACACTTCTCTGTGCTGGAAGTTGTTCCTTGTCTGTCACTCTGGTTTTTTTGCTGTGGCAGCTGGAGAACATCTCTGCTTTCCTCCCCAGCCAGCTGTGCCTGTCCCCAGGAGCCTCCCAGGGAAATTCTGGGTCCTGCTGAGCTGTCCCCATCCCTGGGATCCCTCTCAGGCAAATTCTGGGTCCTGCTGAGCTGTGCCCATCCCTGAGATGCTTCTCAGGCAAATTCTGGGTCCTGCTGAGCTGTGCCCATCCCTGGGATCCCTCTCAGGCAAATTCTGGGTTCTGCTGAGCTGTGCCCATCCCTGGGATGCCTCTCAGGCAAATTCTGGGTCCTGCTGAGCTGTCCCCATCCCTGGGATCCCTCCCAGGGAAATTCTGGGTCCTGCTGAGTTGTGCCTATACCTCAGGTGCCTCCCAGGCAAATTCTGGGTCCTGCTGAGCTGTGCCCATCCCTGGGATCCCTCCTAGGGAAATTCTGGGTCCTGCTGAGCTGTGCCCATCCCTCAGGTGCCTCCCAGGCAAATTCTGGGTCCTGCTGAGCTGTGCCCATCCCTGGGATCCCTCCCAGGGAAATTCTGGGTCCTGCTGAGCTGTGCCCATCCCTGGGATCCCTCCCAGGGAAATTCTGGGTCCTGCTGCTGCCAGGAGCAGAGCTGGGTGTTTGCTCCTCTGCTGCTGCCTCAGGAGCTCCTGGCAGACACCAGGATGGCAGTGGGGGGTGGGATCCATGGGTGGGTTTGTGTCCCAGGTGCGGCTGAGCCGCGTCAGGGGATGGCAGTGCTCTAGGGGACGTGTCCCTGTGCAGAGTTGAGCATTCCTCCCAGCATTCCAGAGATTTCCAGCCGTGGAATGACTGCGTGCTGCTCGCTGCCCTTCTCTGGTTTCCGAGAGCCCAGCTGGGTGGGAAATGCCAAATTTCACAGCTGTGCTTCTGTTCCTGCTGCTGCCCTCCCAACCCCTGCCAGAATTTGGCCTGGATCTTGACCAGAGGAAATTGTTATGATAATGTTGAGGGTTAGTTGGGGGCAAGGTCAGGCAGCCTTAACTGGTTTTGAGCCCATAGCGTTGCAAGAAAAGTCTTTCTAACTCCATTTTTATCAGGAGTATCCTGAGACACAGGGCTGGAGTAATTTTTCACAGGCTTTAGTGAAATTATAACAAAGCTCTGTTTAGCTGAGTGGATTTTAAATAATACTTCTTTACTCTCCTCCATGTTTCTAGGCATTGGGAGGTTCAGACACACCATGAATAGGCCTAAATTTAAATTAGGCTTTTTTTTTTTTCCAACAGAAAATAGAACAAATTCAAATGGAAGGGGAGAGATAAGACTTTAAGGGCTACAAAAAAAGGGGAATGATTAAGTAGTAAAGATTCTCTACTGCTGGAATTGTTGAGTGCAGCATTG
The DNA here is from genome assembly GCF_031753505.1 of Anomalospiza imberbis. Classification (NCBI taxonomy): domain Eukaryota; kingdom Metazoa; phylum Chordata; class Aves; order Passeriformes; family Viduidae; genus Anomalospiza; species Anomalospiza imberbis. Next base: position 4,542,343 of record NC_089705.1, read on the forward strand.
AGCTGTCTCTTTGACATCCACAGCAGCCAGAAATGTCAGAGGTGGTGGAACCCCATTGATTGGCTCGAATATCCAGTGGGGGAAGGGAAAGGGAATCGGGCTTTAAGGGGAGTTTAAACCAGGTGAGGCTTTTTGCTCCACCTGGGAAGAGGTGGGAACCATCCATCCTGCCTGCTAACTGAGGTTTATGGTCCAGCTCAGAATTTGAATTTGAAATGTTTCCCTGAAGTCACTTCAGTGAGAGCTCCAGCGTGTGCAGTTCATCCTTGTCCTGGAGCCCAGCAAGGGAGGCTCTGACCCCACCCCAACCTCTGAGAGCAGAGACAAATCCCTAACAAATGACTCAGCCTGATCTCCAGAGGCTCCTTCCAGCCCAAACCACTCCATGGAATAATTCTGCTTCATGGAGTGACTTGCACAAGGTTGTTTGGGGAGTTTGGGGCAGCTCAGCCTTAACCACAACATTGCTTTTCCTGGTTTGTTCCTCAGTTCTTCACCAGGAACGTGAGGCTCCTTGCTGTGAGCTGATTTCAGTGCAACTCTGTTACTGTGGTTTTTTGGGAGTTTTAAAGTTTTTCTAAAAGTCTTCTATGCCTTCTAATATTTACATATTTCTACTGAATTTTCTCACACTGTTCATGTAAGTAATGATTGTTTTGCATTCTTCTTTGTGGGCAGAGAGAATTGATGGACTGTTGGTTTGACCAGTGTGGTTGGAGAGGTGGCAATTTCACCCTCCAATCCACTGTCACTTTTGCTGTTCTATATATAGTGGAGCCAGAAAATAAAATCTCTCTTTAGGTTCTTTTCTTTCCCCTTTTGCATCTGGCGTCCGTGGGTGAGTTTTTTCGTGTCGTAGTGTGACACAACTCCAAGGTTATTTCCTGCTCTGAGGAGAAGGCACTGCCAGTGGAATTGGGGTGTGGAGATGAGCCCAGTGGTAGCAGCAGCCACAGTTCTGTGCTCACACAGCGTTCCTGGAGTGGAGTCCAGTGCAATTAGGAAAAATCTCTGCTTGCAATAAACAGGATGCAGTGCAGGAATCTGCAGAATCTCTGCTGCCCCTGTGCTCTGCAGTGGCAGCCAGGGCTGCTGGTGGTTAATGTGTAATTGGGACAATCCCATTGATTAAAGGAATCAAATTAACTCTGTTTCAGTGTCTTGGCTCCACAGACACAGCCAGAATGGAGACTGCAGGGAGTTGGATGAAATGATTTTACACCTCCCTTGCATGAAGGTGGAAGAGAGTTTTTTGGGTGTTTTTCCTTCTTTTTTTAGTGGGATTTCACAGTGGTTGTGTGGTGTTTCTTCTTCCCAGTGCCAGGTGCATTTCCTGACTGAGCTCTTTGCAATCATTTCCTGTCCTTCCAAGGCACAGGCATCACCTGTAGGAATAAACTCCCTGCTTTTCAGTGCACAGTTGGGTTTGATGGATGGAAAGAGAACTGGAGGCTGTGTCAGAGTCCTGCTGGTGCTGGTGATTCCCAAGGGGGCAGACAGATTGTGGAGTAAGGAGATGTGATGCTGTGACTTCCACTGGAAGAGGATCTTGTAACTCTGGCTGCGAGGGAGGTGTGGGATAAGGGAGTAATTAAAAAAATCAAATCCTGCCCCATTGCTGACTGCAAAAAACTGCTGGGAAATTACCCCCTGGCCTGCATTTTGCGGGGTGAAGGTTTGCAGAGGGTTGCAGGAGGTGGAACAGGGTGCAGAATTATCAGCAGTGTCATTACCTGCCCAGTGAGGGGTAAACACCCAAAATCCCAGGATCAGTGAGTTTGGAAAAGCCCTCCCAGGTCACAGAGTCTCAGCTGTGCCCAATCCCCACCTTGTCCCCAGCCCAGAGCACTGAGTGTCACATCCAGGCCTTCTTGGACATCTCCAGGGATGAGACCCCAAACCTCCCTGGGCAGTTCTGATGCCTGAGAACCCTTTCCATGCAGAAATTCCTCTTGGATATACCTGGGGGTGGCCCTTGTGTGGCACTAGGAGCATTCTAAACTATCAACAAGTATTGTGTGTAATTCTGGGGTGCTGGAGGACTGTGAAAGAGGTGGAAATCTCAACCCAGAGAGGCTTTCTTCCAGTGCTGCTGGAATTCTGCTTGCCAAGCAAGGATTGCCTTAGGAGAACACACAAGAAATGCCACCAGTGCCACCAGAGCCAGCCTAGTTTGTGTGGGCACCACCTGGGCAGGACTGGAGCTGCAGCCAAGTCCTCACAAAAAAAAAAATGCTCAATCCTTGCTGGTGTTTCAGCTTCTTCCTTTGTTAATCCTGGGTATCCTCAGGATTAACTCTCCTCCTCTTTCCATCCGACCAGCCGGAAATCTGCAGCATCCCATTTTCTGCTGGTGAATGTTTTCCCCTTCCCTCCTCATAAAAAGGCATTTCCACTCCTGTTCCATTCCTGGGCAGAGCAGTGGGTGCCCCAGCAGGTGCTGGAAGTCAGGGAAGGAGGCAGGAGCAGGAAGGCCTGGCCAAGGTCACCCAGCAGGAGCAGCCTGGATGTCACTCCTGCGTCATCCCACGCCAAGCACCAGCACGGGAATGTGATGCTGCAGCTCCTGAGGTGGTTTTTGAGAAGCCTTTCTGCTGCAGATAAGGTTGGAGCTGTGTCGGTGCAAAGGCATTTCACAGTGGTTACACTGGAACAGAACAATTCCTGCGTCCATTTATCAAAATGTCTGCGATTCCCATTTCCAGACAGATAAAACAACGGTGAATCTCAAATAAAGGTGTCTTTGTCCAGAACACTTTAACACAAAAGGAAGGGAAGATCTGTTCCTCTGACCTCTGGAATGGGAAGTCTCTTCTGTCCTGGTGAAATGGCTTTATTTGGGTTTCATCCAGCTGCCTTGGTGCCACCTACATTTGTTTGAGTGCAGCATTTTACCTGGCCCTCAGCTGTCACTTCAGTGCAGACCGAGGCACGGTCACAGCCTGATAATCCTGGCCCCAGCTGCATTTAGAAGGTGCAAGGAGGGCTGGAATAGCCAAGAAAAGATGAGTTAATCACAGGCAGAGCATTAACCACAACTGGGGATTTGCTGCTTCAGTGCTCTCCTGTTATTTGCACACTCCCCTGACTTGCAGGAGTTGTTAGAGCCCAGCTCCTGCTGCCTCCCATGGCTGGGGGCACTGGGGGATCCATCAGGGTGTGAGCCTCACTCACTCTGCTTCCCTTCCCCATCCCTACAGCAGGGATAAACAGAATTTGCAAAATCATTTACAGATTTATTCAGCAGGGAGAGATCTTGGGATGTTTGTGAGGAGCTTTCAGCAGGTACAAATTGCACGAGGTTGATTAACTGCTCAACTTTTATGTGCTCTTGGTTCTCTCCCTTGATTGCGTGGAGTGAATTCAACCATTTCATGTACAATTTGGGATTAATTGTGAATGACATTTTGAGGTGAAAGTTGTCTGTCTGCTACTGAACTTTTAAGTAGTATTGTCAAAAAAAGTCAGGAACAAAACCAGCTGCAGTTCCTGTTGCAGGGAGGATTTGCACAGCTCCTGTAATTTGTACAGAATTGCCTTTACACTTTTTATACCTTTAGATCCATGTTTTATGCAAAGACTGCAGCTTTTAAAAGCAAAGTGTGCTCACTAGAGACGGGAAGGTGGGAGGTGTGCACTGAGAATTTGCCAGATGCATCAGAGAATTGGATCCTGGGCTTTAGAAGAGCAGGATATTGGCAGAGAGGATGGTCTGGACCTTCTGATTTTAACCTGCCACACACTCTGCCTTTGAAGCAGTTGCTTAAATTATCTGAGCTTCAGCTTCTTGTCAGTGGAGGGGGAAAAGTAGTGCTGTACTAATAGTATTATCTAATTAATTATGAAGATGAATGCCTGCAGGATGGCAGAGATCAAACGGAGAACTTGTTTCCTTGTTACGGTTCCTGTTATTTATCAGCAGTTTATCAATATTTTGTTTAGTTAATTTAGTGAAAGCAGAGTTTGAAATGAGATTTTTTTTTTTGTGTGTGTGGCATTTATGTCATTACTTTTGGAGTTGTATGGCCTGAGGTGGAGCTTATTCCCTGAGAAAACAGGAGGAGTGGGATTTTAGGCATGGGAAGTTTGCTGAGGAGCTTTGTGGTGGGGAGTGACGTGTTGGGGTGCAGTGGCTCACACAGGGTCACATCCTGTCCCCAGTCCTTTCCTTTCCACGTGTTTAAATCCATGAATCCCAGCTGGATTCTCCCCTCTTCTCCCTGCTGTGGGCAAAGGAGGCTCTGCACCTTTCAAGGGCTGTAAACTCAAGGGTACAGAAAATTGCAGCTCATTGCTTCTCTGACAAAGGCACAAATTCAATGTTCCTTTCCCCTTTATCCACTAAATAATAACACCCAGAAAAATACATTTCCTCCTGGAAAGGAGAGGAAAACATCCCATCCTGCAGGAGGATAATGGAGCTGGTGCTTTTCCAAAGGCGATGCCATTTTTAAAGATGCTCCTTGCATCCCACAGCATATTGTTTATATCCCTCTATTGTTGTTTTGTCTCCATTAGGGAAAGGTTAGGCATGGATCCTGGACACTGGGCAGCTGCCAGCAGCATTCCCCAGGGGCTCTCATTAAAGTTAAGCACCACTTGGGCTGTTAATATTAAAATAAGGTCCACCTGCTGGAATAATGAAGGGTTTGAAGGATGGGGAGTTTGTCCCTCATTGTGTGGGGACTTTTTTCCCCAGAGATGCCTCAGGATTTTAGTTTTTAAAATTTTTTATCTATTTGTAATCCTGTAGTTCTTTAGTGTATAACTCTGAACTCTATATAAGCTGCTGCTTTCCCATTTTGGGCAGACACAATGTCATGGTTTGGCATGAGAGATATTTAGGGAAGTGATGCAAACCTCAAAACCTCAAAATTAAAACCTCAAAACCACTACACACAACAGTTCCTCTCCAGGCCTGGCAGTCAGGGACACCTCACTGCCACAGGCCCTGAGAGATGGAAACAAAAGGGAGTTGGGGGGAGCAAACTTGGGGTAAATGACTTCATTAGCTGAAGCTGTAATTGGAATTAATTAACCCCTAATATGCAAATGGCCCACAATTATGAAAGTGTGAAAACTTTTCACTTTTATAAAGGGTTTTGTAAAAACCCATCATCCATTTTGGGTGTAGCCCCTGGGGGGCTTCATCTACCCTAAATAACCCTGAAGGCCCTTCAATAAATTTAGCTGCTTTTTATTCCCTTAATTTTGTCTGGCCTCTGTTTTTAGGTAGCCCCAAAAGGCATCACCAGTGTTGGGCCTTCCTCCCCAGGGCTGGGTTTAGCACAAGCTCTGAGGGTGTGAAAAACGCCAATCACTTGTTTTTAGAAATTTTAACAGTTTGATAATAATAAAACGGCTATAAAAATAGTAATACAATTAGAGTAATAAAAATTTAGAGTCAGGACAATTACCAGACAATAAAAAACAAAGAATTACGGACGTCCGGATGCTGTCGGGCACTAAGCCATGACAAGAATGTTTTGTGAACAAAGGAATCACCCTTAAAACAATATACTGCTGCATATTCATGCATACTTTGTGGTTATGCATGCATTCTATTTAAAACAAGAAGCTCTGTTATATGTCAACTGCTTCCTTTAATCCCCACGGTGTCTTCGAGTCTGAGCATGGCCTGAAGAAATTACCTTCTTCTGATGAGAAAACCATAAATTCCTCTTCTCTGGAAGATTTAGGTGTTCTGTGACTGTTATGTCAAAGCGAGTATCTCATTCCTTAAAAAAAAAAAAAAAAATACATGCATAGTTTCTATTTTAACTGCTAAAGTTTCATTTTAACTACAAACCTACATTTACCATACTATTAAAATGCTGATACAGCACAAATAATCAATATAACATAATACATATAATAAATATCTGAATAGAGCCATATAATATGCATTTTTCACAGAGGGCAGCAGCCCTGCACTGACCAGAAGGACAATCTCTCCTCTCTGAGGCCTCCACGTCCCTCTCTGCAGGCTCTGGTGTCCTGTCCTGCAAATTCTGCAGCTCTTCAAAGACTGTTAACCCAGCTGCATTGGAATTTCTCTGCTTTGGTGGGGGCTTTAATGAAAATCTGTTTTAAAAAGCCCCCTCAGAGCTCCTGTGCTGGGGGAACAAGGTGTGGGATTGTCCCCAGGCTGTCAGTGGAGCCCAGAGAGAAAGCCCAGGGTGGGTTTTGAGTGAAGTTCTTTGGACTTGATCACAAAGGGAAAAATCCTTCCCTGGGAGGGGCTGGGAGGGAATTCCCAGAGCAGCTCGGGCTGCCCCTGGATCCCTGGGAGTGTCCAAGGCCAGGCTGGAGCAACCTGGGACGGGGTGGGATTGGATGGGGTTTAAGGTCTCTTTTGGACGGGACTGGGTGAGATTTAAGGTCTCTTTTGGATGAGATTAGATTATATTTAAGGTCCCTTTTGGATGGGACTGGGTGAGGTTGAAGGTCTCTTTTGGATGGGACTGGGTGAGGTTGAAGGTCTCTTTTGGATGGGATTAGATGAAATTTAAGGTCCCTTTTGGATGGGACTGGGTGAGGTTTAAAGTCTCTTTTGGACAAGATTAGATTATATTTAAGGTCCCTTTTGGATGGGACTGGGTGAGGTTTAAAGTCTCTTTTGGACAAGATTAGATTATATTTAAGGTCCCTTTTGGATGGGACTGGGTGAGGTTTAAGGTCTCTTTTGGATGGGACTGGGTGAGGTTTAACATCTCTTCTGGATGAGATTAGATGAGATTTAAGGTCTCTTTTCAACCCAGAGCACTCCAGGATCCTGTTTCTAGCTTGGCCCTGCTGTCTCACTGTCCTAGGGCCCTTCTCCAGTGGCACAAGCAGGGCTTTTTCTGACCCTGGGCAAGATTTAAGGTAGAAAGACCAACCCTGCAAAGTCCCTGCTGTTGTCACCTCTTGGTAAACACCTGCACTTCTTTCTACTTAACGAACTAATTTTATTTAATAAGAGCAAGTTCATTTTGCTGGATTTAAAATGCCAGCTTAGGGGAGGCTCTGTCATTTGTTCCTACTGGGAGCATTTCCCAATCTTAAATTAGAGAACAAATGATGACCTTTTTTTTTACCCAGGAGTCCAACAATGAGGGCAGTTACAGGGAGTTTTTTGCCTTTTCTTCCATGAAACGCAGTTAACAAATGAGACTTTTGACAAAAATTCCCCAATTTGAAGGTACAAGTCGATTCAATTCACCCCCTGTTAGCTCCTTGATTGAGAGCTATGCAGATTGAAGAAGAAAGGTATTGATCTGCTTTGGGGATTGAAAACTAAGATGAAGTGGAATATGTCTGTGGGTGAAAATGAGGTTTTAAATGGATGGAGGAGGCGAGAGAAAAATAAAATACAATGCAATGTTAATAGGAGGGAGTTTTGGGTTTCTCTGGTGGTTATACAGAGGTGGAGAGGTCACAGGATGCAGAAATTGTACAAGTCATGGAAAAATCAGTGCTTGGCACAAGAGTTTTTCTAAATTGGGACAAAACAGAACAAAAAAAAAATCTAGATTTGGGCTATCAGAGCATCCATCAGTTCCCAGATTCTGTTTGGACAGAGGGACATTGCTTGTTGAACAGAGCTCACAGCTTGCAGTGCCCACGGCTGGTCTTTAACATCCCTTCCCCTTCCAAACCATTCCACGATTCCCTGAAATCATAATCGAGCTTTTGCCATTGTAAACGTGAAATTCGCGTCTAAATGGACTGAAAAATTCAGTGTAATTGAAATGCTTCACTCTTCCTCCAGATAATCTGGTAGGAGCCTTTTGTAGCTGTTATTCTTTGGGGCATGTGACGGGCTTGTTTTTTTGGCTCATTGGGTGAAGTGAATTATTAACTTTTATTTATTAACTTTCCTCTGTACTGTCAACTCCAGGTGACTTTCATTGATTGCTCAAGGTGACAAGGAGGCATTAGGTAATAAATATCAAGTGCTGCAATACTTAAAGGAAGTGAATATGAAAGTGCTGTTAACGGAATCAAGTAAAAATTGGATTTATATCCTAACAAAAATTCCCAGGAGAAATTGCTTTCTGTTGGACTCTTTTTGTAATTCAAATCCAATCACACAAGTGTGAACTGCTGTAATACAATTGCCTGGCAGAGGGGTTTGTTGGAAGATCTCAGAGCACTTGTAAACACACAGAACATTTCACTTTGCAGAGCGTGGGGAGATGAGAATGGCGGTGCAAGAGTGAAGAGCTTTTAACAAGTGGAGTCTCTGCTTGTTCCGAGTGATATTTTTAATTTAGTTCAGATCTGGAGGTGTAAGGTGCTGGGGATGGCAGTGGATGAAGTGGTTTCTTCTGTTTTGGCTGCTGCAGAGCTTCTCTGAGTCCCTGGGGGCTAAAAAGGGTCTGTGGCCTCTCTGTAAGCACCAAAAGGGGACTTGTGTCACTTCTGGGCTTTTAGGGAGTAAAAAAATGCGTGAAAACACAAGCTGGTTAATGAATTGATGTGTAAAATTTAAGTTAGAATCCAGAACATGGTGGGGAGGAGGAAGAGACCCCATGGAACTCCCTCAGGTGAAAAACTTCCCAGCACAGATTTACTTCTAAAGGAGCTGTCCCCACTGTGCTCTCTTCAAACCATCAGCTCTCCAGCAGGGACAGGATGGAATTGTAGATATTGTGAGAATTCCAAGGGCTGAGGGCTTGTAAATCCTTAGGGAGATGGGATTTGGGGGCCAAGATCTCCCTTGGGCCATGAGGGAACATTGAATTTTACAGCTGGACACAGAGCTCCAGTGGCAAAGGGAATTCGAGCTGCTTTTAAGTGTTTAATAGTGACAAGGGGAGGCCAATAATGGAAGATTTTCATGAGGAATTCTTTAATTTTGGCTCCACTGTGACTTGGGATGGATTTCACCTTGAACCTTACTTCACCTTCTTCAATTTTTATTTTCTTTTTTTTTTTTTTTTGAGATTATCCTAACACCCGAGATGAAAATGACTTTGAGCCCCCTGGATAAACCATTTAAATGCAAATATTATTTTACTGCAAAATAATTGAAATACAAATTGAAAAATTTGTTTTGGCGATAATAATTAGCACCTTGTAAATGAGACTGAGTAGAAATGCTGCACATGAGTGGGAGTCCATTTGCAGACACTGGGAAAAAAGTTTTTTCATCAAATTACCTTCTGTTTTCTGAGTTTAATTTCAATTGGGGGTTGAGATGATCTGTGTCATTTTTACAGATATCTGCAGTGGAGGTGAGAAAAAATGAAATCTTCACTGTTCTTCATCTTAGAGAGAAAATAATAGTAAAATTTTCAGAAGGTTTTGAATCAGGCTGAACATTTTAATTGAGGCTCAGACTCCCAGGACAAGATTTTCAAGGATATTTAGATACCAAAATAAGTGGAGACTTGCCCAGGGGGTGTCGATAATGGAGATGTGGCTGCACAGCTCAGGTGGGGTTAGGAAGGCTCCAGAAGGTTATAAAAAAAATATCTGTAAACCTGGGGCTCTGAAGTTCCTTTGAAAAGGATTTGTGAACTTGGATTTGGTTTTGTGGTGTTTGTCACAAAGGGCTCACCTGGTCTGTGCCAGGGTCAGTCAGAGCCTCCCAGCTTCCATCTCAGTGCCTTAACCACGTCTTAAACCATATTTTTTTCCAGGGTAACTCTTGGTTTGACAGGAGAAGTGCAGAGGAGAGGAGCTTTGAGGTCCCTCCCCAACCAAAAAGCATTCAGCAATTCTGTGGTGGAATCTAAGGGCACTGGAGGAGCTGAGACGCCACAGAGGGAAGTGCTGGGAATTCCCAGTGGGGCTGTTCCTCACCCCAGAATCTGCATTAATTGGTTAAATGCCTGTGGAGTGCTCTGGAGATGGAAATAGCTCCAGAAGTGCCCGGGTTTATCATTCTGCTGACAATGGCTGTGGAGAGGAGTGGTGGCGCTGAGGGAGCAGCCAAAATTGATTAAGAGACAGTTCTGAAAGGGAAAGGTTTGAAGGGAGGAAATTACATCCCTGGAGGAGAGGCTGTTCTGGCTGAATATTGGGATAACTTCCTGGAGCTGAGCAAATGATTCCAGGGGATGGTTGTTGTGCCCAGGATTCCTGGTTCCAGCAGGGATTGGGCAGCTGTGGATGTTCTGCAGGAAGTTGCTTTACGTGGTTAATCAGTGGCTGCTGGAAGTGTGGGAAGCATTGGGAAAACACATTTGTTCAGGTTTGTTTGGAATGTGAAAGTCACAGAGTTTGAAACAGCTCTTTGAGGAATCCAAGAGCTGAAGATCTGAAAGAATCCAAAATCTGAAAGAATCCAAAATATGAAAAATATGAAAAAATCCTGGGATTTTCTGGATTATGAATCACGAAAGCTTCAGTGTGTGTGTGTAGACAACTCCAAAGGGTTTTCCAGCAGAGATGAGCAAGAAGCGGTAGACGTTTCCATGAGGTGTTGAGGAACCTTTGTAGGAATGACTGAAGTGGTTTGGTGTCCTTGGCACAGAAGAATTCCAGGTGAGATGAGAATTCCAAGAATTCAGAGGTGTATCCTAGAGGAGGGAGAGCACAGCACTTTGCTTGGCCTGGAAAACAGGAAGGGGATCAAATTATCCTCTCTAAATATCAAATTATCCTCTCTAAATCCATCCAGGCCAAGTAAAACAGAAGGGGGAGAAACTTTAATCAAAAAAAATGCTCCTTTGGAAAGCAGTGGCCCCAAACTGTGGCTTTATCCTGCATTTCCACTGTTGCTATTTAAGAAGCTTCCTGCACATCCTGGGGGAGGTTGATTTTGGCATCTTGATAAAATCCTTGATTCCAAGCACATGGATGAGCTGCTCTGCTCCTGTGTCCTGGACATCCCTGCAGCCTCTGGCTTGGTTTACAACATTCCAGTCAGGCTCATCTCTGTTGCTGAGCTGCCCTGGGCTGAATTTAGGCTCAAATTCAGGCTCAAATTCAGGCTCAAATTGGGTGTTTAAGGCTGGTGGAGAGGAGTGATTGCTCTGGGCTGGGTGTCTGGACAAAGGATATTCCCACAGGACGATGGAAGTGTTCTGCTTGGAAAAGATCTTGAAGATCATCAATCCAACAGTCCTGAAGAGCCACATCCATGTTTTTTAGATATTCCCAGGATGAGAACTCCACACTGCCCTGGGCAGCTTTTCCAATGCTTTCCAGCAATTTATAATCCAGATATTTGAGGAGTTTTCCTCAGGAATGATCATCTCCCACATTATCTGGAAAATCCAAGGTGAATTCAGAGGGAGAGCAAAATTTTATGGGAATATCCTTTATACTTTATCCAGACACTGGAGAGTGCAGTTCTTTCCTTGTGTCTCCTGCTGCTTCTTCCACACCACTTCCCAGGGCTTCAGCAGAAAGCCCCAGACAGCTGGAGCTGCTGAAATCCAGAGGCAGGAATGCTGTGAAGGAAGGGAAGGAAATAACCCGTGACTTCATGAGGGCAGGTTTGTGTGTGGAGTGGTTTTGGGTCGCCAGTTTGAGATTTCACCAATTTTGAGATTTCCCGGCCAAGCTCTTGTCACTGATGGTTCAGCAAACACAGCGATTTCTGTGTATTTATAAACCCTGGGGGGTTTCTCCCTGTCCTTTTCCTCTCCCAAGCCCTGTCAGGAGGAGCTGGAGCTGCTCCCTGTGTGCCTGTGCTTAGCAACTGAGCCTGGGCACGTCAGAGCCCCAGCGGCGATGCCGCGGCCCCGGCTGCCTCTGGAATTGTAATTTGGGATGAACCATCCTGCTGCTGCTTTTCCAAGGCTCCCAAAGCCTGCTGCTTCATTCCCTGACCTTCAGGCTTCCTTGAACACCCCCAGCAGCTTTCTGCCCCTGCCCCGCACAAAGCTGGCAGTGAAACCCTGTTGGGGTGGAAGCTTTGCCCAGAGTTTTCCAGCCCAGCCTGTGCTTGGGGCATGGGGTGAATTTTGTGGATGTGAGCAGCTCCCGTGACACAGCTGCAGGATTTCACCTGACTCTGAAGCTGCTGCAGTGCCACAGGGGCCACACTTGAAATGTGGAACATCTGTACCAAGAAATGGATTTGCTGAGAAGTGGAGAGGGCAGAAACCTGGGATTGTGTTTAAAGTCTTACCAGCTGGCGCTGCTTAATTTGATTTTTAAAGTGTTTAAAGCATGGGTCTCTTCCTGAGGCGTTCAGGTTTTTTGTTTGCTTGGGGTTTTTGGGCTATGAATGTCTGAACTCCTTCAGCCAAGGTGCGATAGGGCCCTGTGGAGATCAGTGGGCCTGGCAGAACGAATGTCCCTTGCTCTCATGCCAGAGGCACGAAATGAAGTCACTTTTGTCACAGCACAGGCACACATGTGGCTCCATGGGGTCCAGCAAGGAGCCAGAGCAGCACAGAGGGATTGGCTGGTCTGCTGTGCCTGCAGAAAGCTCAGGGGGTGTGGGAGCTCTGCAATAGCAGCCTGGGCAGCACTAGAAGGGACAAAGTGGTGGCAGGGGGCAGTGAGGGGCTCCTGGACTGGAGAGAAGGGCTGTGTGTACCCGGAGAACCGCGGTGGCTGGGGATTTGCGGAGTTGTGTATTGTAAATGCAGACGAACCCGGTGGGAGGAAATGCTGATGTGTGACTCCAGCTCAGAAGGCTGAATGATTTCTTTATTATAACTATGCTATAATCCATTAATATACTATTTAAAGGAGATACTAAAACTACAAACCTACTTGGTGTAACTCCCATATCTAACTCCTCACAACTCGTGCCCCTGTTGCTAGAGTTTAAACACAGGTGGGTTGGATTGGCCACCAGGCTCAAACAATCCTCACCAGAATCCAACCAAGCCATCACCCCAGGTAAACAATTCTCCAAATACATGGGAAAAACAAGGAGCAGAAACAGAAATTGTTTTCTCTTTCTTTCCTCTGTGCTCCTCTATGAAAAATCCTGAAAGAACGAAGGATGTCCCTGCGACAGTTGTGCAAATCTGGATGTCCTCACTTGAGCTGAGCTGGGGCTTTGGATTCTTCTGGGCTTGGCAGTGCTGGCAGGAGCTGAATGCAGCTCAAATGCACTTTTTCTGCCCTTGCATTGCCCAGCTCATCACCCTGTGCTCAGAGGGAAGCAGGCTCGGGCTGTCTGAGATGGAAATCATCCCCTTGATGATGCTCTTGGATCCACGAGGCTTTTGATTAAGTTATAGTTAATGGAATGACTCTGCATTATTTATTACCCAGCAGGCTTTGATAGGAGACTGGAGGTTAAGCTGCAGCTTGGAGAAGGTGAATCCTGAGGGCAGCAAGGCTCGCACTGATCAAGGGTGGAGGGGCTTCCCCTGTTTGCTCACTGAATTTGGGTGAGCCAGAGAGGCAGAGCCGGGCTGGGAGTAAACTACTCCCTGGTTGTGATCAGCTGTAATGTCTTGCTAAACCAGCATGTAAGGAGGCATCTTTAGTGCCTGATAAATGATGCACACGCTAAACAATGGGCACAGGAACGGGTTTTTTTCTGTTTAGAAGGGTGCAAACAGTGAGAAGGAGTTGGTGTCTGTGGGTTTGGAGAGCTCTGAGCAGTGATGTGAGGTGAGCAAGCCTTGCAGGTGCTGCTGGACAGGCAGGGTTTGCCCCCGGTGTTTCAGTGTTTGCCTGTGCATTTCAGTCTTCCCGGGGAAGGGTTTTTTATGTGCCTGCGTTTGTGGAATGGGCTGTAGAACAACATGGAATAACAGCATTTCTGTGTGAGTAACAGTAACTACAGCAAATGGCAAAACCCCAAACTGCTGCATTAGGGAGGAGGCAGCCATGGATCCTCCATAAATGATGCTGCTGAGAGCAAGGCACTGTGCATGATTTGATATTTGTTCCCACTGAATTGTGCAGTGACCATGCATCAGCGTTTGCTAAATTAGATTTTGTTTCTGCTGAGGAACAAAGTGCAGCGACTTGTATTTCAGGAAGCACTTCAGAGAGAAATTCAGTCTCTCTCTCTCTCTCTCTCAAGCATTGCTTGGATAATAACATGGTGTAAACCAACAGCTACAATTCTTCCTTGGTTTACACCCCCCTGGATCTGGCCAGGGATTGAAGTTTAAGGAATTGCAAGTAGGTGGAAGATGATTTTTTCCTACTGGTTTCCTTTGCACTTGTCACGTCAGAGAACGCCTTTGTTTGTTATTGTTGTTTACCTCCTGACAGAGCGGGGAGGTTTGTAGTGACACAGTTTGGATGTTCAGGTTTATCTCAGTCTGGAGCTGCTGGAATTCCCTGACAGGCAGGGGTGGGAGGGAGCAGCAGCCAGGGCAGCTCATTCCTGGCCTCAGGTGTTGCTTGTTTGAAGGGAATAACAAAATCCTGTTGCTGTGAGTGTTCTTCCATGGCTGAATCTCCTGTTTTACCTGCACATAACCTGCTGGGATTGGTCAGTGTGCAGTGACTGTCACACTGCCACCTCTGGGACACTGAGGACATGGGGAGCAGTAGATGCTGCCCCTCTGCAGTGCCTGGGGTGAGCTGGTGCTGCCCCAGAGCCCAGCCAGCCCTGCTGCTTTAGGGCCCCTCTAAATGTGCAGTGACTGGCACCAGAATGGTCCTGGCTCGTGTGTCGAGATGACTTTCGATTTACAGTGGAAATAAACCTCCCCCAGGCCTCTGCCTCCACTCCTGGAGCTTGTCCTGTCAAAAGAACTCTGGTTTGGAGCACAAGGATGTGGTTCCTGCTCCTGCCACCCTTCCTTTCTCTTCATGGCAGCCCCACAGCGAAGCCTGGGGGGGTTTGGAGCTCTCCTCTGCTCAGGTGATATTTATTTTTCACTGCAGTGTCTGCTCACGTTAAGTTTTGTACCGTGTGGATTAAACTGTGTGTTACAAGCTGCTGTGGGCAGCCCGTGGTTCAGGGCTGCACTTCTTCTGTGAGAGTAGTGCAGAGTAAATATTCCATCATTTCCCTTGTGAGGAGCCCAGGGTGAGGCCAGTTGGTCTGGGGATTGTTCAAAGAGTGCCTGTTGCACAAAAGATCTCCTGGGAGTGGAGACTTGGTTAAACCAATGTGTGAAAAAATGGAAAAACTCAGTCACCATCAGTGAATTGTCATTGGTGGTGTCCCAGATAAAGATGCTTTCCCAAAGTGTTGTGGGTTTCCTTAAAGGATTCAACGGTTTTGGAGGTCTCTTCCAGCCTAAATGATCCTGTGATGATCCTAAACGATCCCTTGTCCTTGTCTGAAGTTCCTGCAGTAAAGCAGCGCTGATGGATTCACTTCAGGGACCCACTCCCAACAAACCACTCTCCAGAATTGAGAGGAGGTGCTGGCAGAGCCCAGCCTGGGCTCAGCTCTGTTTTCCCTCCGTCACAAATGGGACAAATGCCCACAAAGCCATCCCCGTGATGAGCTCGGGGGGTCCCACCCCCTGGAATGTCAGCCCGTGGAGGAGAGATGAGGAGCTGCAGTATCCACAGCAACACACCTGAGCTGGGGGCATGATGCAGCATTCTCATCTCTGGGTGAGGAATTGAAGGTGCCTCGTGTCAGACTTCGAGATGGGAAGAATGTGCCAGAAATTTTGGGAGAATTGTCCTCTGTCAACCCCAAATCCACCTGGAACTTCCCAGCACAGGCACCGGCGCTGCCCTTTCATATCTTTCTACTTATTGTGCTCCTGGGCCAAAGGGATAAAGGGAATTGTTTCTGCAATCTTCACAGCAGAAATTTTGAATTTCAGATAAGGTTTTGTCAGTCAAGGATGAGCTGAACTAACTCAGACCTGGAAGCAAATGATAGAACACATAAATTCCCTCAGCTTCCCGGATTTCTTTCCGTGCCTGATGACTTTTTCCAGCAATGTCCAGTATAAATGAAGTTCTCTGCTATTACAGCTATTACAGAATATATTACTGCCCAGTTTGGCAGCTTTTGCAAAGCTGTGCTTTGTTTGCAATAAGCAATTTTCTTTTATCTGTGCCCAGAGCACCTCTGGGTCAACATCGTGAACATGCAAATATTTCAGTAGATTGATTGGATACATCATAAAACTCTGTCTTATTTTTCTATTATTTATTTGTTCTTTCAGATAGATTTATGTCCATTTGTGGCACAGGCACTGGCTGTGGAAGGATGGGCTGAGTTTGTGGATTTTGGAGCTTCCATATGACCTTGGAAGTGTTTGGAACATGGTGTCTGTGACCTTGAATTTATTTCCTGAGCTTTGTGCAGCCTTTTACCGTGAGGAAATGGAGAGATACAACCTCTTTAATTTCCCATTTGCCTTAAATTGTTCTGATGAACTTCTGATTAAAATAAAAATGAGCAGGAGGGACAGTTCAATATCCCCCTGCTGCTTATTGAGCGTCGCTGAGGTTGGAGAAAGGATTCGACTGAATTGGAGAACAGAGCTCGTGGGTCTTTGGTTGTTAAACCAAACTGGGCTTCATGTTGCTCCTCTGTGATCACAGGAATATTCCCACTCCTGTGCAGCTTTCTGGCACTGAGCAAATGGCTTTTCCAGTGAACTCCCCAAAATAAATGGAGCCCAAGTGGAGGAGGGAGGCGGATTCGTCTCTTATGTAGTGACAAAAAGCCAGGTGCTACAGAAATGCAAAATACTCCAGTCAAGGAATCCTGTGCCTCCCTCACTTTAATCCCTGGTGGATTGTGGGGCTGTCTTGCCTCTCATTGATCCAATAAACGTGCTACAAAAAGATTCCCTGGGTAGTAAATAGGATGGGCCGTCTTAGATTCATGAAGCCGTCTTGCGGGGAGAAGTTCCACGGAACGTTTTTTTGCACCCTAAGTAGGTCAATCTAATTATAATTGCCTCTAATGAGCACCACTCTGCAGTTCTGTACCTGTAGCTGCTTGGCACTCAGAAGTGCAAATGCTTTTGCTGCCTTTGAGAAAAAAAAGGGAAAAAAAAAACAAGGAGAAATCAAAGAAGTAATTTCTACTCTAATGCACTTCGACTTGAAAGCCTCTGTTGTCCCCATCAGCAGGGTAAACAATCCAGCATGGTTGGGAAAAGCAGCAGCTCAGAGGATAAAGGTGAAACTCAGCTTTTGGGCCACCAGATTGACCCTTCCAGCTGTCTGGAATTTGGCTTTGTGTGGAGGAATTCTTCCACTAAAGCAGGGAGGGTTGGACCAGTTTAGAGTGAATTCTTTGTGCCTCCAAAGACATCCAGGTACAGTAGCAGTGAAGGGAGAGGAAAAGGCTGAAGGGAATTTGTCATTTAGGCTGTTCCCAAAACACATTATTGTACCCGTGTCCCCAGAGAGAAGAAAATCTCATAAATCCTGCAAGTGTACATCGTGGGTCTTCATCTTTGGGATGCAGTGTTCCCAGGTACTGCCTTGGGCAGGGGAAGTGGGTTTGAGGGAGGTTTTTAGGTGTTTTCACTGGTGTTACAGGAGGGGGTTTTGTTCTCTGCAGCTTTGCAGCAGCTCCTCAGAGATACTGATTGGAGATGTTCTGTGTGTTGGGGCAGAATGAGGAGCACAAACCTTTCAGAAGTGGCTGAGATGAGCCAGCAGCTCCCCAAGGCAAGGTCTGGCCAGTGATTTCTCCCCTGTGTCCCCCCAGCAGGTCTAACAGGGGTGTGAGTGCTGCTGCTGCTGCTGTCTTTTGTTGCAGTGAGCCATTCCCAGAATCATTAAATGGTCAGCTATAGTAAAAAAGGCGACCCTGACTCAGGGAAGAAATTACGATGTTTGGTTTTAGATTAGAAGGTTGAAGGACAGTTTTATTAAAACTACACTATAGTATATTAATACACTATATAAATAGAGATTATTTTATTTTACATACATACTTTTTACTTACTTATCTAACTTTAACAAACTCGTGACTCTGCTGAGAGCCCAACACAGCTGGGTCCCATTGGTCACTGACCCCAAACAACCTTCACCAGAATCCAACCCAGCAGTCACCTCAGGTGAACAATCTCCACACCACATTCCACATGGGCAAAACAAAGGAGCAGAGATAAAGATTGTTTTCTCTTCTTCTCTCTTGCTTCTCCTGAGAGACAGAATTGTGTCTCTGTGTCCAGAGAATGGGAATGTCACAGTCAGGGTTGGAAGGCACCTTTCAGGATGGTTTGTTTGGTCAAGCCTTGCACTGGGTCCTGCTCTTTTTGGAGTCAGGACAGGTTTGTGGCTGACTTTTGGCCAGCCAGGCTGCTCGTGGTGGCTCGGCCCCACACTCTGTGGGGTCCCTTCTGCTTTCTCAGGGTGAGGAGAAAGCATTCCCCCCATGTGGCACTGCCTGCACACTCAACCCTTCTGCTGCCTCCTGTCCAGGTGGAACTGGGGGAGAAGGAGACAACCAGCTCTGGCATTGTCCCTGGAACTGGGGGAGAAGGAGACAACCAGCTCTGGCATTGTCCCTGGAACTGGGGGAGAAGGAGACAACCAGCTCTGGCATTGTCCCTGGAACTGGGGGAGAAGGAGACAACCAGCTCTGGCATTCTCCCTGGAATTGGGGGAGAAGGAGACAACCAGCTCTGGCATTGTCCCTGGAATTGGGGGAGAAGGAGACAACCAGCTCTGGCATTGTCCCTGTGCCGTCCTGTGACCCAGCAGGGCCTGGCACCTGGCACGGGTGCAATCCCAAAAGCACAGAGTGTGATGGGAGAACACTGGGTTTTGTGGTGGGCTGGGGAAGGGTGGCTGAGGAAGGAGCTGTCCCCAGGGCCAGGCAGCAGCTGTGAATCCAGCTGTGCTCACAGCTGCTGGGAGCAGAGCTCAGGATGTGTCTGGGGCTTTGAGCTCCACATCCCTGCAGGGAGGAGGCCAAAACTTCATCCTCAGATTTTACTTTTCTCTGTTTCCTGGGGCACAGAAACCTGGTGGGATGAGCCCTGTGTGCTCTGTTGGGATGGTGACGACATTCAGTGTTCACCTGACACCCTCTGACTTTGTGCTTTTGTCTTTTCTCTTGCCAGCCCAGAACTGCAGTCACACGTTGCAGGGCCCAAACGGGACAATCCAGAGCCCAGGCTTTCCCTATGGATACCCCAATTATGCAAACTGCACGTGGACAATCACTGCTGAGGAGCAGAACAGGATACAGCTTGTTTTCCAGTCCTTTGCATTAGAGGAAGATTTTGATGTATTATCCATCTACGATGGGCTGCCTCAGCAGGGGAATCTGAGAACGAGGTACAGTGTTCATTACAGTGATGTTTATAAACATGTTCCCCTTCCTGCCACTGGGATTAAATCTGGCCTTGGATGTTTATGCTGCAATAAACTGGGAGTGTTTCTCCGTGAGCAGTTCTTACAGTTGTTTTGATTTCTTAGCTCTGATAAGGCTTGAAATGTTTCTCTGAACGCCTGACAGTAATGATTTATCAAGACTCATCCCAGACATCCAGAGGAGTTAATTAGGAAATGGAGCAGGAGGGAAGCAGAGTTAATGTGCAGAGAGCTTCCCTCAGTCCAAACGAGACTCCCGGAGTGGGAGGATGGACTGTGGGGTTCAGTGATAGCTCTGACAAAGGCTCTGTGGGTTTTCCCCCAAAATCTGGGCTGTTCCTCAACTCCCAGTCCATCCAGCAGCTGGACAGGGCTGCATTCCCTCACATCTGTAGGATCTCCAGGGGTAAGAAGTGTTCAGTAATCCAGTTTTAGTAGGAAAACTCCCCATGGCTTCTCCAGTGAGGCTTTCAGTGTTAAAAAAAGTTTTGTGGGAGGCTGATTTTGATGTGTTGCTGTGGCAGCAGATGCTCTGTGAGGTGTCAGCTGTGGAGCAGTCGTGATCTCAGCCCTCTCAGCTGAGGGACTGGGGACACGACTGGAGGTGCTGGTGGCAGCTCCAGCCTGACAGTGATGCATTCCAGAACTCATGGAACAGTGGCAGCATCCAGGCTCTGAATCCCTGTCAAGAATGCCGGAGCCCTGGAAATGGATTTTCCTTCAAAGCACTCGAGTTCAGGACAAATCCATTGACCCCAGTGCCTTGTCTGACCCGAGTGGAACATCTGAGCTGCACCCTGGTGGAAATCAGCTCTTTATGCAGATTATTTCAGTTATGCAAATAAATCATCTCTCCTCATTTGGCAACTGTGCTTGAGAATCACTTTTAATTATGGGACCTCGGTGTTTAATCAGGTTCAGTGCTTTGCTTTGGGGATAATGGAAAGGTGGAAAATTGGGGGTAAAATCCAGCTCAGGAAACTTTGTGTGTTGAGAAGTTCATGCTGCTCTGAGATACTCACAAGAATATTCTGGTTGTAAATTAAAGCAGCAGACAGGAACCTCCCAAGTGTGAGCTGGGGGTCTGTGGCCCTGCCCTGGGGGAAGGTGAGGAGGCAGAAAAGGTTCCCCCTCTGCCTCTCTGGTGAAGTTCAGGTGCAGCTTGGGCAGGTGAATGGGAGCTGGGGATGGAACCAGCAGCAAAATCCACCTGGGAATGTTCCATGTCTGAGCTCAGGAAATGGAGTGTATTTAGGGCAGGAAAGGGAAAGAAAGAGGGGGATTTCTAGAGGTCTGAAAGCACCTAGGGAGGGCTTAGCAAAGTGAAAGATGAACTCCTGCATGGTGGACATTAGCTTTCTTCCCTTGGACATTTCTGGATTAGTAACTTTAAACCTGGAGTTGGCTCCTTTGGGCTGTTTACTCCTTGTTCACCAATTTCAGTGTTTGGGCAAGGCTCTGATGCACAGGGTGGGATTGTTGGGGTGTCCCCTGATCCTTGTGGGTCCCTTCCACCTCAGGAGACCCCAGATATTATTTTTGGTACATCAGTCTCACCTCATTAAACTCTTAACTGTTGCCTAACACTGGGTTTCATTTTTTTCTCCCTCTTTCTCCCTTTTTTCTCTTTCTCATGACCATTAATTTTGCTTTTTTTTTTCCCTGCCTGCTCTCCAAATGTTCTCCATTCATCACCGAGGCGCAGCCCTGAAGATGGATGGCCATGTGTCACTCACCAGAGCTCACCCAAAATGAGCTGTGAGCAAGGGGAAAAGAAGGGATAACTGGATTTCTTTGCTTCTTCCCCTCCCAAACTTGCATTTTTGAGCATCCCCGATGCATTTGCCTCCCAACCCAGACCATTCCAGGACTTCTGGGAAGGGGTTAATATTGTGTTCATCATGTCCTGGCAAACACCCTCTTGTCTTGCAATTTAATGTGGTGTGAAGGTTCCCTAATAGAATAAGAGCAGCCCTAATCCAATGAGGCATTTGCTAATAAACAGCTTTACTGGATATTAGGGAATTTGCCTTGCGTGTTTGTGATGAGGACGTGAATATTAAATGGGTTTCAGTGCCTTAATTTAGACATCCAGGGCTGTTGTCATCTCTCAGTGCCATGACTTTGCTTTGTTTGCTAAAATCAGAGCTCGTTTCCAAGTCTTTGCTATTTCAGCTTCTCTCAAATCATCGGGTTTTTGGAATGCTGGAAGGGGTTGGGTTGGGACGGAACTTCAGTTCCATCTCATTCCATCCTCTGCCATGGGCAGGGACATCTTCCACTAGCCCAGGCTGCTCCAACCTGGCCTTGGACGCTTCAGGGTTGGGGCAGCCACAGCTGCTCTGGGCACCCTGTGCCAGGGCCTCCCCACCCTCATAGAGAAGGGTTTTTTCCATGTATATGACCTAAACTTCCCTTTTTTCATTTGGAACCCATTCCTCCTTGTGCACTGGAATTTTCCCAGCTCCTGGCTTTCAGCAGGAACCACTGTGGGGGAATTTTCTGTGAAACCTGAGAGCTGTGGTGGCTGCAGAGTTTTCTCTTCCTTGGTGAGGGACATCAAGATTTGGTTCTTGTCCAGGACTTCCCCTTCTCTTGAGCTCATTACACCAGACCAGACTCTCCCAAATCCTCTTCCTTCAAGTTCCCCGCTGCTGTGGGATCAGGGAGTCATGTGGAGCCCTGCAGTTATTCCAGAACAGTCTTTGCCCAGTTCCCATTGTGCCTTGTGATTGTGTCATTGTTCCGAGGTCGCTCCAATCAGGTTCCCTTCCTGATTGCCTTCCCACTGTGCTGGGCTCAGGAACTCAGCGCAGACCTGACTACAATTTGAATTCTTGGGGTTTATTTATGGCCCTGAGATTGCTGTGGGATTTGGGAGAGACTCTGCACCTCTTTGTGTCAGATTCTTGTTCGATGACATCCCCAGAGTGAGCAACGACAGAACCACGTGGCTTCCCCCAGCTTTTTCATCTGCCAGTAATTTGCAGGACCCTTTTCATGTGAGAATCTTAAATCACTTGCAAATTCCTTGATTTGAAGCTTCGGGCTTGTACTTGGATCCAGGGAAAACACACTTACAGTCTCCCTGTGAGTCGGTCGTTGTAGCTCCCTAATCCTGTTTTCCCAGTGAGACCTGCTGAATTTACACTCCAAATGGAAGTGGTCAACTTAGAAAATCAGATTTTATTTTTTTTTCCCTTCCAGAGATACTCAAAAAAGCCCAGGGGACAGAAAATGGGATGTTTGTACCAGCAGAGACTCCTCACTTGTAAATGTGCTGAGCAATGCTGGGGTTTCTCAGGCTCTTCCAACCCTTGGGCTTCCCTTCCCACCTGTTGTGGGCAGGGAATTGTGTCGTTCTCTGGTCTCTTCCCTGTTCAAACAAAACGTTTCAGTGATGCTGAGTTTATTTGCTTGAGAAAACGTTTGTTTGAGGCTGTGCATCCAGAGGAGAACAACTCCCAGTGCCTCAGCAGTGCCCGTCGCGTTTCCGCGGGCATCGCTGGGAGGAACAACAAATTCCAATTTATTGACACATCTGGGAGGAACCTGCCCCTTCTGAGGAGGGTTTTGCAGGAATTCCCGTGCCTGCAGAGTGTGCAGGGTCTGGGGAAATGTTTGCAGCCATTACTGCAATGGGGTTCTGTGCAAAGCACGCAAATCCTGCTGCTGGCACGGGGCCCTGCTTCCCTTGCAGCTCACGTCCCACATCTCACAGTGTCTCCTCGAGTCGCTTCCAGATCCTCATCCTTCTTCCCTGACAAGTGGCTGAAGAGTGAGGAGAAGGATTGCCATCAATCTGCTGTGTGAGCAATTCAGAACCGCATCTTGGGCCGTATTTAATTGACTGAAAGTTGAAGCATTTGGTTTGAACTCAGAAACGATGTGATCCTTGTGATAACAGCGGAGTTATCTCTGGGCTGACCTAATTACAGCTGCAGCAGGAATTACCTGCACCTTGCATGTTTCTCTTGATAACCTTTTAATTACTCTTTGAAAAAGCAGCCTGGGTGACTTGTACTTAATTACCAATCAAGAGCACAAAGCTTTTTGATCTTAAAAACAGCAAAAGGGAGGAGGAGAGGAAGGGACGAAGGGAGGAGAGAGCTCAGTGTTCCTGTGGCTTGCAGAGATGCAAATTTGGGGTGAAACGACATCCTGGGGTTCGGTCCTGGTAAAGAAAAAATCCTGGAGTTCTGGCCTGGTAAAGAAATTCCTGGAAAAACAGCATTTGTCAGCTGGGAATGCACAGAGCTTGTGTTAGGAGTTTGTGTTGAGTCACCTCTGGTCCAGTGACATATTCCTTTGTCACTGCCTCATGTCTCCAAGGTGACTACAGTTGTTTTTGCTAAGTTGAAGGATAAATAAAGCAGAGAGCCAGCTAAATCCTTTGTCACCTTTAGTAAACATCCGAGCTCCACCTCCCTCTCCTGCTCAGCAGAGTCTTTTGTCACTTCCCATTAACTCCATGGGAAAAGAAACACGACAAAACCCCACTTAAATTTATGTTCTCTGCTTTGTAGGACAAAATCCACTTTATTTGTATTTTTCTCTGTGGGAAGAGCCGTGTTTGAGCTGCTCCAGCAGCTCCAGGACCCTTCAGCAGTGTCACTGTTTTGTTCTGAGGAAGTGCTGAGTGTTTAAACTCCTTCTGCAGGATAATTGATGAAACTGGAGCTGAAAGTCTGGGAGAGGTAATGGAGTTAATGCAACTGCAGCTCTGCAATTTCCACTCCGTTTTTCCATATTTATTAGCAGAGGGTGCATCAGGAGGAGTGATAAAAGCAGCTGATTCACTCAGAGTGGGAGCTTTTTCCCTGGCACCGTGTGGAATGTTGTAGGCTCAGGAGGAGGCTTGGCAGGGATATTTTGGCAGCCTCTTCAGAGATGGGGATGGAGCAGGTTTGTCCTGGTTTAGGGGTTAAAGGACCTGCTCGCACCTCTGCTCTTCCAGGTGTGAGGTGAGACACACAGGCAGGGTCTCTGAAGGTGTTACTCAAATAATAATTATTACTATTACTAAAACATTATTATGAACAATAATTATATTTATAAAAATAATTATTTAATATTAAATATAATCTATTTCTATTGTAATTTTAATATAAATATAATATTATAGAATAAATATAATGCACAATAATATTATTATAAATGTAATATTATTGCAAATACATTATTAATAATAATGTATAATAATTATTATTATTATATTGTATTATAATATAATATTAATTTAGTATAATATTATTGTTGTATAATATTATTATAATAATACTATTATTACTGAAATAATATTTTCTTCTCCAAATTGTGTTTGCTTTCTCTCAAACTGCTGATTAACCACTTTATAGGGACAACCTCCCAGCAAAGCCTGACAAGCCCCTCCCCTGGAAGTGTCCAAAGGCAGCTTGGAGCAACCTGGGGTAGTGGAATGTGTCCCTGCCCATGGCAGGGGTGGAATGGGATGAGATGGAAGGTCCTGGGATTTTTTGAGTCTTGCTTTAAATTAAGCTATGTGAAGTGGATTAAGTGTAGAAAGATTTTCTGTAATTAGGCAGCATCTACTGGATTTTAATTAAGACTCTGCCCTGGATCAGCTTTTGATGGATCTGTGAGCCCTGGCTGCTGTTGGTGAGTGAGACAGGGGTTCCTGAGGGTAAGTGGAAGTGAAACGAACAGGGCTAATGCCTTTATTGATGTTCAGCTCTTTATTCAGCTGGACAGGGGCCCCGACACGGAGCTCGCCCCCGTTGCTGTAGCTTTCCCAGGTGGCCGAAAGGAAGGAGGTGTGCAGAGTCTGTTACTGAAGTCCAAAGCAGCAGCTGTCCCTTCTTCTTCCCTGTGGCACAACCGGTGGCTCAAGGGTGAGGAGTGCAGAGTCTGTTGTTGAAGTCCAGAACAACAGCTGTCCCCGCTCCTTCCCTTGGGGCAGCCTCCAGAAGTTCTGCCTTTCCCTCTCTGCTTCCCACAGCCTACTCTAGTCTAGTCTTTTTTAGGTGATGGTGATAGTCTTTTTTAGGTGATGGTGACGGGCAAAAGTCGATCAGAGGATATGTTTCCCCTCTTCCTCAGCTAGGGCATTTGTCTATCCCCCTCTACTGAGTTTAGTTCTTTACTTAGGGGTGTCTTTATCCCCTAAAAACATTCCCATGATCCCAGGGGGTTTTCTTATTTGCATTTTAGTCCCAGAATGTCGGTGTGGTGGGGGGAGGCAGGTTATCTCCAGGTAGTTTAGAGTAAACAAACAGACCAATTAGCTAATTAACATTTTGATATAGGTACTCGGCAAGAGTTGGTTGTTTCAGTGCTGCCATGGGAACTAGGAAGGCCCTGCCTGGGAGTGTCAGGAACTTTGTTCATTAAAAGAAGCAGTGCATGGAAATTCTGGAGAGGATCACGGTGTCCTTCATCCTCCACTTGCACGCTGATGGAATCGTTTAAAGCCTCCTGTGCCTGCAGCTGTGGGGCCCATGGCTGGGGTGTGCCCTGGCCTGGCTGAGGCAGCAGGCGAGCTCCTGGGACCCTGCTGTGACCTCTGATAGCAAAATGCACAAAACTTCCAAATGTTCTCTGGAGCTCTAGATCAAGTTTATCATCATCTTTTTATCATCTTTTTATCCTCTGTTTGAAGTGACGCAGTCACAGCCACCTCGAGTCGCTCAGTTCAGACTCAGCTGCCTTCATTCCTGAGCAATTCCTGACAATTCCAGCCCCGGTGGGGAGTTCCCAATTCCAGCCCTGTTGCTCTGATTTTTAAAAGTGTTAAGTTTTCTTTTATAGTTTTTTTGAAAGTTTTAAAGTTCTCATAAAACTTCTTTAGCTTTCTGATAATGTTTACGAGTTAGAGTTTTCACACAATTTCATGTATAAATAGAATAGTTTACATATTTCTCTGTGCATAGAAATAACTGATTGATCTTTAGACTACTGTAGTTAGAGAAGTAGTAATTCTATTCTCTAATCTGCAGTTACTTTTAGAATTTTATAAATACCAGATGTTTAAATAAAACTAACTCTTTTTTTCTTTTAAACTTACCAAGCCCCTGTGTACTCATTGTGTGTCCAATAGCAACACAGCCCCAGTGAGGAGTTCCTAATTCCAATTCCAGTGGGGAGTTTTTTGGGGTCAGAGGGAATGAGATCAGTTTGTTTTGTTTTTTTTTAGCAGTGGAAGGAGCAAAATTGAACCAACCCATGGCCCTGGCTTGGTGCTTCTCGTTTTTAGATTGCTCTGGGAGGGAGCAGGGCTGGGTGAGGAGGATGAGGAGCACAGGGACTTTCTGGTTCTTGGCTCTTGGTTGTTCCCACTTGCTCTGTGATGAGGAGGTGGCTCCAGTCTGGCTCTGCTTGTAAGAACCTGTCCCAAAAGTGTCTTAATACAGAGCCAAACCTTCAAAACCAGTGTCCCTGTGAGTCAGTGAGCAGGGTGGTGGCACTGCCCTCTGTGGGGTTTGGTGCCAGCATGGGGTGGGCAGTGGGGCAAGGGCAGAGCACTGGGATGTGCTGGAATCCCTCCCAGGAGCAGGGATCAATCCTGCCCAGAGCCCAGGAGCTGCTCTGCTCCCTGGGCAAATCCCTTATCAGCTTTCCCAGCTGTAAAATGACATAATCCCAGAACCACAGAGAGCTGCTGGCCTGACAGCTTCTCCATCCTGCCTTTCTTGCCTTTCAGCTGTGTCAGACATTTGTGCCTGTTCCGCAGGCTGTAGGACACTGGATTCCTGCTCTGCAGGGCTGCTGGGAGCCCTGGGTGTTCCCAACACCTCCACTGTGGCAACATTTGCTCCTTGTTCCCCACTTGACCTGTGTTTAGCAATAAACAAACCTTTTGCGATTTCCAGGGGGTTCCAAGAACTTATTTTTCCCATTTATTCAATTCAATTTCACACCCCTGGTGATTTTTTTCTTTTTGCTTTTTTTCCTTTTTTTTTTTTTTTTTTTTTTTTTTTAAGAAAGACAGAAATAACCCAAATCTGCCAAGTTCTGAATTGAAGCTGCTGAGCCGTGCTTGGGCTGCATCCAAACTTGTCTTTGTTTACTCAGAATGTCAGCTCGGATTTGCCAGGGGGTGACTGAGATTTGATGAACTTTCCTGTGAATCTGTCTTTTTCTTCCTCTTGGTTTGTCATAGCGAGGCTGAGAATAGAGGTGCCACAGTTGGATTTCATGGAATTGTGGACGGGTTTGGGTGGGAAGGGAATTAAAGCTCATCCCAGGGGCAGGGGCGCCTTCCCCAGTCCCAGCTGCTGGGCTGGAGGCAGCTCTGCAGGTGAGGTTTCACCTGAGCAGGGCAGAGGGGACAAAAATCCCACTGCAGTCCCAGGAAGTCTTGGAAAAACAAGCATGGAAGGGATGTGAGAAAAAGAATAAATCACATCCAACACCATGGTCTTCCCACTCCATTGCATTGCATGGAAAATCAAATTTATTGAAATTTGATGCTCAGTACCTGTCCCCAGTCTGAGCCATGAAGGCCTCATATATCTGAGAGCTGGCTGTGCTGGCTCTGGGCTCTATAAATAACACTTTTCTAGTGGGAATTGACCCAAACCCTGCTTTAAACAAGTGGAGAAATCCATCCAGGCTGGGATTTATGAGCTCTGTCACTGTCCCCCGAGCCCGTGTTGGTTAATGAAGCTTTGTCAGTGTCAGAGGTAAGCAAAGGGCTCCTGGGCCTTGATGGATTGTGCTTGGCTTGGGCAAGGAAGGGAGGTGCAGCTGCTTCCTGAGACTGAGAGCTGTGCTGGATAAAAATCTTGGGAAAATCGTTGGTGTTAATGGCACCGTGAGAGGTGAAGGAACAGAAAAACCTGGGGTTTTTTTACCCCTTGCTTGTTACTGCCGTGGTAGAGAAAAAATAAAAATAGTGAATGTCACAAGCAGTGGGTTGTACTGGTTTGGAATCAATTCTCCAGCAGGTGGGATGGGATAAAGCGGGCCATGTGAGTGAAATATGAGCAGATCCAAGGAGTTGCTGGTGCTTGGGGCACTCCTGTGCAGGTGTTTGCTCTGTGCCTGACTCCCAAACAAAAGCAGTTGGGTTCTGAGCACAAATCCCTCCACCAGCTTGGGTAAATCCAACTGGGAACTGTTCTTATGTCACTTCAGGATCCTTTTAAGTTGGTTGAGAGTTGATTTTTTTTTTTTTTTTTGGTCCAGGGCATCATTTCAGCCTTGCAGGGCTGCAAATGAAAGGACAACTATCTCAGTGACACCAGCGAGCTGTGCCTGGAGGACAGAGCTGCCTTTTAAGTGTCTGCAGCATTTGGGAGCTGAGAGTGCTCTCAGATCATGCTCTGCTTGTTTTATTGATGATTAATGAGAACGTTCGTGTCCACGGGCTCTGGAAAAAAAGCTGACATCTCGCTGTAATTGTGTTTCTCTTTAATAAATACAGGGAAAATCTAACAGAGCCACTGAGGGGGGAAATTCCTGCCCCAGCCAAGCCTGAGGAAATGCCAGGACAGAGCGAGCTGGCTGCTCAGGGGTGGATTTATCCACAGCCACTGGCAGCAGGGGAAGTTCTGCAGGAAGGAGAAGGGAGGAGATGTGTGAGAGAGGCTGAGGCAGCAGCACCTGGGCTGAGGGCTCCTCTCAGCATCTCCTCAGCCTCAGCTCCCTCAGCCCTTCCTGCTCCAGACCCTTCCTCAGCTCCACAGCACTCCAGGAGCTCCTGGCCCTGCTGTCCCAAGGATCCAGAGCTGGACAAGCACTCCAGCTGTGCCCCCAGGGCTGGGCAGAGGGGCAGCATCCCCTCCCTCACACCTGCCTCAAAAGGATCATTGTCCCAGGGTGGTGCAGGGGTGCCAGGCTGCTGTCATTTACCCTGCACACAGCAAGGAGAGTGCCTCATTTGATGGGAAATTTTCCCTAACAGGTGCCTTTAAATGACAGGCAGAAAAAGCTCACCGAGCTACGGGGGGGTGTAATTTAATGCTGGGTTAAATGACACAATCCAGTGCATTTTCATTAGATGTTCTGAGACACTTCTCCAGCATTTACACTTTAAAGGCTGCTGGATTGCCAGCTGCAATAACTGTTTTGATTGCAGCCTGAGCTGATGGTGGGCATCCTACCAGAAAAATAATGGGCTGGGCTTTAATTACGGCACCTGCACTCCCAAAGTGCGTCAGCGCGAGCGGGGCGGCCGTGCTGCGTCCAAGGGATGGGAAATGTGCAACAGATGGAGCTGAGGGGGCTTGGAACAGGCCTGGGGGTCCTGGCTGGGTGTTGGGGTTTGGCGGAAAAAGAAATGTTCAGGTGTGGCTTGAAGCTGCTGAGCAGAGCAGCCGAGGGGGCTCTGGCTGGGCTCAGCTCCTTCCCGAGGGGCACGGGGCAGTTTTCCGTCGGTGCTGTCGCACTGGGAGGATCCAGAGGGGCTGGAGAGTGTCCAGGGAAGGTTGGAAAGCTCCTGCTGGAGCTGAGGGGGCTCAGCCTGGAGAAAAGGAGGTTCAGGGGGGACCCTGTGGCTCTGCAGGACTCCTGACAGGAGGGGACAGCCGGGGGGATGTTGGGATCTGCTCGCAGGGAACAGGGAGAGGAGGAGAGGGAACGGCCTCCAGTTGAACCAGGAGAGGTTTAAATTGGATATGAGGGAAAGTTTCTCCATGGAAAGGGTGGTCAGGCATTGCCCAGGGAGGTTTGGAGTGCCCATCCCTGGAGGTGTCCATGGAAGGGCTGGATGTGGCACAAAGTGGGCATTGGGCACAGCTTGGATGAGCCTGGAGGGCTTTTCCAGCCTCCCTGACTCTGGGATTCTGGGATTCTGTCCCATCCCAGCTGAGTCTCGTGGCCAGGTGGGGTTTCTCACCTGTGGAAGGTGCTTTTCACTGCCATCAGCTCTCCCAAAAAGGATTTTTCCTGTCCTGCTGCAAGTTGGGAGCCAAACCAGGAAGATTTGCAGCGTCCGTGGCACACCTGAAGCAGAGCACGAGAGATGCAAACAGAGCAGAGGATTTCTGTGTTGATTTGTTTGGATATATTGATTTTTTGCAAGGGCAAGCTTATCAAGTGGCATTTCTGGCGCTGGTTTCCTTTGGTTCCTCGCTGCAGGAGCAAAATTAAGCCAATGAAAAACACATTGCAGATCGCACACAATCAGCGCTGGCTCCGAGCACGTTAAGGGGATAATCACTCAATAATCCATTTGGCTAGAGGTACAGAAGGAATGGAATATGATTATTCCTGCTGTTATTACTGCCCTCACCTCCATAAAAACGCGGAATGGAGTTTGCTGCTTTCTTGCCTTGTTAGTGTGTGTTTTTTGTGGTTGCTGCCCTAAAGATCAGCGATGTCAGAATTGCTGTTTGGTGGGGAATGATTCCGTGTTCTGTCTGCTTTTCTTGTTGTTTAAATTTCTCTGGGGTGCAGATTTAGGGAGGAAGGCAGGAGAACATTTAGCAAGCAGGGATTCCTGCCAATGCTGGCTGTCCTGGGGCTTTGGAACAGCAGAGCTGAGGTTTTGAACGTGGCCATGGTAAATGATTGTTCCTTCAAGGGGATGCTGCCTGGGCTCTCACTTGGACAAGACAAGGACATCAGAGAAGGAAAAAAAAATCAGTTGTGTGCTCTGGCTGGAGGCTTAAGAGAAGAATGGCTTTTACTGTGATTTCAGTGAGAAGCAGGAGCAGTTGCAGCTCGTTCCCAAGGCAGGATTTCCCTGCAGGAGCAGAGGTGGGAGGTGGTACACGGATATTTCCCTGATTGAAGCAGCATTTCCTGCTTCCTCCTGGCTGAGTTTGCTTCCCGTGATGTTCTGTGGGCAGGGGGGATGTTTGGGGTGTGGGGAGCAGGGTTTGGAGCGGGGTTTGATGGCTTTGGTGCTGCTCTGCTGGCTGGGGACACACGAGGGAACCTCTGAGGATCGGAGCTGCTTGGGTTTATCAATTCCTAGAGGTTCCCCTGGAAATTGTTTTTCCAGTCAGCGTGGGCTCTGTGGAAAGCCTGAGAACGAGCTCAGTGACAATTTCATGCCCTCGTGCACAGGCACTTCTCTTTTAAAGCCCTGTTAGTAGAAAATAGCAGTTGTGTTGGAATAAATGCTGCAGGGCAGTGTTGTTTCAGGTAACACTTAATTCCTGTGGCTCCTGGGGGACAGCAGCTCCTTCCTTACAGGTAGAGGACATGTTCGTGTTGCCCTGAATTAAAAGCAACATCTGCAGAGTGGGATCCTCTTAGCACAGGGGCTGTGAGCAGAATCCACGATGCAAAAAGCTCAGCTCAGAGGGAGCAGATCCACTCTGGGTAATGAAAAGCATGAACAGATTCCCGGGTGGTGGGATGGGCTGATCAGGGGAAAAAATCAGGGGGGAAAAGCAGGTTCTGCTTTTATTAAAGCTGGTCCAGGCATTTTCCTGTATTATTTTTTTTAAGTGCATGGATGTTTCAGCAGGCCATTCTAATTGAACTGCCAAATTAATTAATAAAAACAATGGCATTTTGACTCAGCTCAGTAAAAACTGAATCCTTCTGGCTCCTGGAACCTCTGCTTGTTAATAAACAGGAGCAATTGTCCTTCCAGCTTGTCCAGACCATGCATTTTATGCTGAGGGCTGCTCAGTGCTGCTGTGCTGACATTAAAACTTAAATCATGGGCTGGCAACTCCGTGATCTCTGCCAATAACTGGAAATTTTGCTTCAATAAAGTTCTCAGGCAGAGCCCGTCAGCTCTCATCAGTCAGAGCTCAAATGTGTGTGAAATAATATTTAGGTTTGCTCAGTGAGAGGCAGAAGAGGAGGGAAGTTCCCCCGCTGTCTCTGGGGGCTGGTGATGATTTTGAGGAGGAATTGCTTGGGCTGGGTGCTCAGAGAAATTTAAATGGTGCCCCCCAAATCTCGTTTTGTTCTATGGGTGCCTTTTCATTCCGTGTGAAGAGAGGAAATGCCCTGAATGAAATGACATTTCCAGGTATTTCTTAAAGGGTCAGAGAGCTTTGTATCACAGGTGATCCTTTGCCCCCCGTGGCACAAAGTCTGGCTGCTCCACGTGGGATAAACCTCTGAGTGTGTTGTAAGAAGCTTTAAATTCTCTTTTTACCTGTTTATCTCGTGCTGCTCCTGCCCTTGTGATCCCTTGGGCACTCTTGATCCCAAATGATAGCAAATTCCTTCAGTTCCTGCTGAAGCAAAAAGTAAAAGTCTGGGCTTGGGGCAGCTCAGGGATTGCTCCTGGATTCCTGCATTCCCCAGGAATGGCAGGCAGGAGTCCCCTGTGGGATTGCTTTAAACTGGAAATCTGTCCAGGAATCCCCTTGGCCACGTGTAGGGAGATCTGGAAGTTGTAAAACTGTAATTCTGGTCAACAGGCTGGTCTGGGGATGGCTCAGCACCAGGGGTTTGTGTTTGGGATTAATGAAATTCAGTAATAAACATTTTTTTTTAATAAAATCAGTTGTCATTTAGCCGTGAGTCCATACGGGAAGCAGGTGGGATTTCCTGGATTTGTCCCATTTTATTTTCTTCTCTTCACTCTGATTTGTGCCCATGTCCTGGGAATTCCTGCAGTGCAGCTCCCAGAGCCTCTGGAGCAGCAATTTCCTGGCTGTGAGCTTGGGTTTTTACCTCAGGGAGGAGGTGGGAACCATCCTTTGGTGCTTCTTGGATCTGCCCCTACATAAAACCCCCAACCTTGTCCTGGTGCTGGACTGGGGAGGATTCCAGAACCTT
Source organism: Anomalospiza imberbis (assembly GCF_031753505.1). Classification (NCBI taxonomy): domain Eukaryota; kingdom Metazoa; phylum Chordata; class Aves; order Passeriformes; family Viduidae; genus Anomalospiza; species Anomalospiza imberbis. Next base: position 4,575,136 of record NC_089705.1, read on the forward strand.
CCAGCCTTATCCATGTCAAACACTCCGGAGGCACCACACTGAAGGTTTAATTAGTTGTCAAAATCTGGTTTTTGCCTGTTTTTCAGTTTAGTGCAGTTTGTGGAAAGCTTCAGTCAGATTTTTACTCCCAAGGTTCTCAAAACATTTCAAGCATTATTGAACAAAGCCCTGGCCTCACTCAGCACCCCAAAATCTCTGTCCCATGGTGTGGGTTCTGCTCCAGCACCCCAAGGCTGGGTTTGTGGGGTGTGAAGCAGGGAGGGGTTTGGGACAGAACCAGTGAAGAACCACAGGAGTAGAGAAAACCTGTGAAAAACTCTGCAAAACCGTGAAAAGTTACAGGAGCAGTTCCTGTGGTCGGGCAGAAGGTGGGAAAAGCCCAGGATTTGTTGCTCTCAGGCTGTCCCAGGTGTTCTGGAGCTCCTCCAGGAGCGTGATGGGATCTGCCCCACACCTGCTTTTTTGTAGGACTGTGCTGAGTGTGACCTTGCTGTGGATTTTCTTGGCGAGTGTGACCTTGCTGTGGGTTTTTCAGGTCAGAAGTGCTGAGTGTGACCTCTCTGTGGGTTTTTCCTGGTGAGTGTGACCTTGTGTAGATTTTTCAGGTCAGAAGTGCTGAGTGTGACCTTGCTGTGGGTTTTTCAGGTCAGAAGTGCTGAGTGTGACCTCACTGTGTGTTTTTCCTGGTGAGTGTGACCTCTCTGTGGGTTTTTCCTGGTGAGTGTGACCTTGTGTAGATTTTTCAGGTCAGAAGTGCTGAGTGTGACCATGCTATGGGTTTTTGTAGAGCAGTGCTGAGTGTGACCTCTCTGTGAGTGTTTTTTTTGCCAAATCAGAAGTGCTGAGTGTGACCTCACTGTGGGTTTTTCCTGGTGAGTGTGACGTTGTATGGGTTTCTCAGGTCAGAAGTGCTGAGTGTGACCATGCTATGGGTTTTCCTGGTGAGTGTGACCTTGCGTAGGTTTTTCAGGTCAGAAGTGCTGAGTGTGACTTTGCTGTGAGTTTTTTGCCAGGTCAGAAGTGGTGAGTGTGACCTCTCTGTGGGTTTTTCCTGGTGAGTGTGACCTTGTGTGGATTTTCCCTGGCGAGTGTGACCTCTCTGTGGGTTTTTTCTGGCAAGTGTGACCTCTCTGTGTGTTTTTCCTGGGGAGTGTGACCTTGTGTGTGTGTTTTTCCTGGTGAGGCTGACCTCGCTGTGGTTTTTTGCAGGCTGACAGGATTCCAGCTGCCTGCTCCCATCGTCAGCAGTGGCCTGGTGCTGTCCCTGTGGCTCGTCAGTGACTACGCCGTGAGTGCCCAAGGCTTCCAGGCCAGCTACGAGGGTGAGTTCAGGAGGGGCTGGAATTGCACCTGAACTGGGCTTGGGGGGGTGGGAAACTGAGCTGCAGAGTCTGTACCAGGATCTGGGCATCTCTGCCTCATTGTTGTGTAATTTAATCTATTTTTTTCAGCATTTAAATTACTGGTTCCTTCCAGCAGAGTGGTTTGTTGTTTTTTTTCATTAAAAGTGTACTCAGGCTGAATTGCCTGGAATAGCTGGGAAGGGTGGGTAATGTCAGGAAAATTAATCCACAAACATCAGAGGTTTTGTCCAAAACTGAGTCCTGGAACTTTATTCCAATAAAGAGAGAGGCCATGGGGCATTTCCCTGGGGTCTGTCAAATTTTTGGAGGATGCAGTCTCCTTTTTATCCCAATTTCCCTCTCTCTTTCCCCACTGTCTGAGGGACTTGAGAGGTTCAGACTTCCCAGAACACCTGATACCAAAGATTTATCTCTAATGTACAACCCTCCCTTTTAATTTTTAATTCTTATGGAATTTAGGGTTTTTCCCCATCGTTTCTTCCATCTTTCAATATCCAATTTCATTTATCAGCAAGCCTACAGTTTATTTTTAAAATCAAATATCTTTTTTCCATTCACCAATCAGTGGAATCCTTCCCGTTGTTTCTTTTATCTCTCAGTGCTGGTTTTATCCACCAGCAGACCCACAGCTGGTTTGGAAAGACAAATCCCTCCTTCCTCTCAGTAATGTGGGGCTGACAGTGGGATTTCCAGGAGCAGTGTCCATGTAGGCACCAGGAGATTTGAATTGCTGCAGGAGATTTGAATCGCTGCACTTCTCCTACATTCTCTTCACCCATTTGTTACTTTGCTTTTCCCTCCCCTGCCTCCCCCAGTCCTGAACTCACCCTGTGCTTGCTGCCCAGGGGCTGTGGGGCTGAAGGGTTTTGTCGGAGTCCAGCACATCCCTCTGGCTGTCCCCAGACCCTGGCAGGGGGCTCGGAGACCTTGGCAAGAAGTCAGAAACACCTGTGGCTTCCATTTTAGCCCGTGGAAAACTGTCTGGATGAGGAATTGCAAGTCACAAGGGTTTGAGTAGTGTGATATTTAAACTAACACAGGGTGGAAAAATAGAATTTTGGGGTTTTTAAGATAAGGGGTTCAGGGGACAAGAGGGAGAGATTTGGGCATGTCCTGACCTTCTTCTTGTCCTTCTTGTCCTCCATGTCTTGGTGTGATGCTGACACTTTTCTGTTGGTTTAGGATAGGGACACACTGTCCAACAGAAATGTTAGGTATTGGTAATAAATTATAATCATAGCATATGTAACTTTTGATATAAAAGGTAAACACCACCCGACAGGGCAGACAGAATGCCATGGCTGCCTTGCTGAGAGGACCTCGGCAGGTCAGAGAGAAAATATTATAGATAAGAAGAAGTAAACAACCTTGAAAAAGCAACTGGAAGCATTCCAGACCTCTTCTTTGGCGACGTTCGGGCTAGGGAAGCAAAGATTCTTTTGGGATCTCCCATGGGGTCACCCTGACCTATAGGAGCCCCGAGAGAGAGAAATGCACAGGTTGTGTGTGAAGGCTGCAAGCCCTCCAGCACTCTGGGCCAGTGGAACCCTTGGACATCTGGAAACAGCTGTTTTATAGTGGAAGTCAGGTCGTGATGTTCCCTGTGCTGCAGGGGGAATGACAAATGAACCATGCTAAAATTCAGCTTACACGGCTGTTGATTACTGAACCTAAAATGCTGCTCAGCTCCCCATAAAGTTGTTTTTTTTTTTCTGGAGTCCTTAATATTATCATTAAGGCTGAGAACTTGTTGGTAATGAGTCCAGCTGGCCAATTACCCTGGACATTCAGCCAGGGAAATGCCTTCACTGAGGTGATGGTGGAGCCTCGCAGCGTTTCCTGCTCTTGACAATTAAATTCTGTTCAAATCCCCTCCGGTTTCTGGTGAAATTCTCTCATTCCCTGCTCTGCCTCGAGGCACTGGGTGGGTTTTGTTGGTGCTGAAGCCATCAGGGGCTCTGTGGGGTCAGCAGCGGGGGCAGAGCTTGTCCCAGGACTGTCCCACTTGTCCCCTTAAGGTCAGAGAGCAGCTCTGGGTATTCCCAGGGGTTGGGGTCACTGGGGAGGCTGTGGGGGCTGGCAGGACAGGGGAGAATATTGGGGCAGGTGAAGGTTTTGGGATAGGTGAGGATGTCAGGACAGGAGAGGATGTCAGGACAGGTGAAGCTTTTGGGGCAGGTGTGGATGTTGGGACAGGTAAGGGTGTCAGGGCAGTTGAATGTTTTGGGGCAGGTGTGGATTTTGGGACAGGTGAAGGTTTTGGGATAGGTGAGGATGTCAGGACAGGTGAAGCTTTTGGGGCAGGTGTGGATTTTGGGACAGGTGAAGGTTTTGGGATAGGTGAGGATGTCAGGGCAGGTGAAGGTGTTGGGACAGGAGAGGATGGTGGGACAAGGGAGGATGTCAAGGCAGGTGAAGGTTTTGGGATAGGTGAGGAATTTGGGACAGGTGAAGGTTTTGGGATAGGTGAGGAATTTGGGACAGACGAAGGTTTTTGGACAGATGAGGATGTTGGGACAGGTGAGGATATTAGGGCAGGTGAAGATTTCGGGGCAGGTGAAGCTTTTGGGATAGGTGAGGATGTCAGGGCAGGTGAGGATGTCAGGACAGGTGAGGATTTGGAGCTAGGTGAGGATGTTGGGACAAGTGAAGGTTTTTGGGACAGGTGAGCTCCGCACCCGTTGGAAGGAAAGGCAATTCCATTTGCAAAACTGCTTTTTCCCCCCCAGATTTTCACGATTTGTTCCAGATTTGCCCGTTTGCAACTCCTCTGCTGGAACATCTGTCAGTCTCTGTGCGAGACACGTCACCCCCAAATCCTGGGACAGAGGACACGCAGCTGCTTTTGCACTTTCTTGACATTTCCAGTTCATTTTTTGGCATTTACACACAGCTCCTTGTACACTTTGAAATGTTCTTTTATTACCTTGATGCCGCAGGAAATCTTGTACAAAGGCTGGCGCCAGGGCTGCCCTTTAGTCACACACATCTGAAACGATCTGGGGTTTATTTGGCTGGTGATTAGGAGGCTTTCAAGGCTCGAACTGAGGGAGGAAATAAATGTATTTAAAACTTAACCTGAGCCAGACTGACAGAGAGAGCGTTGGCATAAATCAAGAGTTTTATTTTGAGGGTGGGACAGGGGCTGGATTGCTGAAATACCACCCTGAGCCAGCCCCAAAGCAAATTATTCACATTTTGGGTGTTAATTAAGGCTGAAGGAGGTGATAAATGCAGTTTGGGCTGCTGCTGGAGTGCTGCCTCAGTTCCTTGGGTGCTGGATTCCTAAATGCAGGGAACTCTCAGAACTTTGGGCCTGTAAGCCAAAGCTTAGAATTAAACCCAGGATTTGATCTGAGACCTTGGAAAAGGCTCCCAAACTTAGGTGCTAGAAGCCAGAATGTGGATTTGTAGTTTAAGGCAGAGACACGTTACGTTAAGAAGGTTTAGAGTTTTGGAGTTTGGGATATAGAAAAAATAAAAGTAATTACAGAGGTAAACAGAAAAATTAGAATGCAGCACTGCAGGTTTGTGTGTCATGACAGGATTGGCTAAGAAAGCTCACACTGTGGCATGAGTCCATAAGATGAAATATTTAAAGACTGGATCAAAACCATAAATATCCTTATTGGCAGTGCTTTATTGGTCAGTAAATCCTTAAAACGTTTCGTAACTAAGGGTCTTGTGTCCTTCTGAACCATGCAGTAAAGATGTGAGCCCAACTCACCCTGTCTGCCTGGGGAGAAGATCAGAAAAATAAATCCCATCATCTAAAAACTCAGAAGTCCCGTCTGTAACTCATTCAGAATTCCTTCCAAAAGCCCCATACTCGGGAATGTGTGACTCAGGGAAGAGGCAGCGGCGGGATAATTCCCGTTTAAAGGCAGAGCAGTGCCTCAGAGCCCGCAGTAAATGGCTCTGCCATGATCTGCCATCAAAGCTTCCTCATTATTCTCCTCCTCCCTCGGAGCCAGCGTTGGGAAATGCACCAAAAGAAACAGAATTTTAAAACTGGGAACAAAAGCTGTCAGGATTTTTTTTTTTTTTTTTAAAGGAGGACAGGAAGAAAGTACAGCTGGAGGCATCAAAGTGGCACAAAAACATTTACAGCGATGTCTGCTCTGCCCCAGCCTCTGGGGAGGCATCAGCTGAGGCTGCTGTGAGCAGAGAACATCTCCTGCCTTGTCTGGGGAGGGCAGGGTGAGCAGAGAGGGCTGGACGGGGACACAGCCACGTCCTGGCAGTCCTGGGGTGCTCCCTGGGCATTCCCGGGGTGCTCCCTGGGCATTCCCGGGGTGCTCCCTGGGCATTCCCTGAGTGTTCCCCGGGCATTCCTGGGTGTTGGTGCTCCCTGGGCATTCCCGGGGTGCTCCCTGGGCATTCCTGGGTGTTTGTGTTCCCTGGGCATTCCTGGCTGTTTGTGCTCCCTGGGCATTCCTGGGGTGCTCCCTGGGCATTCCTGGGTGTTTGTGTTCCCTGGGCATTCCTGGGGTGCTCCCTGGGCATTCTTGGGGTGTTCCCTGGGCATTTCTGGGTGTTTGTGCTCCCTGGGCATTCCTGGGGTGTTCCCTGGGCATTTCTGGGTGTTTGTGCTCCCTGGGCATTCCTGGGGTGTTCCCTGGGCATTTCTGGGTGTTTGTGCTCCCTGGGCATTCCTGGAGTTTTTGTGTTCACTGGGCAGTCCTGGGGTGTTTCTGGGCATTCCTGGAGAGTTTGTGTTCCCTGGGCATTCCTGGGGTGCTCCCTGGGCATTCCCAGGGTGTTCCCTGGGCATTCTTGGGGTGTTTCTGGGCATTTCTGGGGTGTTTGTGCTCCCTGGGCATTCCCGGGGTGTTCCCCAGGCATTCCTGGGGTGTTTCTGGGCATTTCTGGGGTGTTTGTGCTCCCTGGGCATTCCTGGAGTGTTTGTGTTCCCTGGGCATTCCTGGGGTGCTCCCTGGGCATTGCCAGGGCGCTCCTTGGGCATTTCTGGGGTGTTTGTGCTCCCTGGACATTCTTGGGGTGTTCACTGGGCATTCCCAAGATGTTCCCTGGGCATTCCCGGGGTACTCCCTGGGCATTCCCGGGGTGCTCCCTGGGCGTTCCTGGGGTGTTTGGTCTGCCCAGGGAGGTGGTAGAGTCACCATCCCTGGGTGTGTTTAAAACAAGCCTGGATGTGGCACTGGGTGCCAGGGTTGAGTTGAGCCAAACAAACTAAAAAGACACAAAACCAACCTAATTAAAATCCACAAAACCCAAACAAACTAAATCCCCGCAAACACCAACCAAACAAAAACCCCAAACCCAAATAAAATAAAAACCAAGCAAACAAAAAAAAAAAAAAAAAAAAAAAAAAACAAAAAAAAAAAAAAAAAAAAAAAAAACAAAAAAAAACCAAAAAAACCCAGACTAGTTGAGGTGTTGGGACTGGGTTGGACTTGATGATCTGGAAGGTCTCTTCCAACCTGGTGATTCTGGGAATTCTGGGAATTCTGGGAATTTGTGTTCCCTGGGCATTCCCAAGGTGCTGCCTGGGCATTCCTGGGGTGCAGCACCTGGTTCTGCACTACCTCACCCTGCAGAGGTTCCCAAGTGACCCAAAAAGCTCAGGGTATTCCTTGTTGTGGGAATTCCACTTCCTGGGGGCACATTTTAGTTCATTTGGGTTTGTGGATTTTAGTTCATTTAGGTTTGTGGGATTTTAGTTATTTGGGTTTGTGGGATTTCAGTTCATTTGGGTTTGGGGGATTTTAGTTTATTTGGGTTTGTGGATTTAAGTTCATTTGGGTTTGTGGATTTTAGTTCATTTGGGTTTGGGGGATTTTAGTTCATTTGGATTTGGGGGATTTTAGTTCATTTGGGTTTGTGGGATTTCAGTTCATTTGAATTTGTGGGATTTCAGTTCATTTGAATTTGTGGGATTTTAGCTCATTTGTGTTTTTGGTTTTTAGTTTGCTTTGGGTTTTCCTCCTCCAAGGGCAGTCTCAGCCTCTCAAACCTAGAAGCTCATTTGGGTTTTAGGGAAAAATCTCAATTATTGAGTTTCCAAAGCCAACAGGAACTTGAACTGATCCACCCATGGAGCAGCAGCGGCTGCAGAGCCAAAAAGGGAGCTGGGAAAAGGGAGAAGTGCAGCAGCTGCTGTGGGGCTTGAAAATCTGGGAATGGAGCCCCCAAAATCCCATCTGGGGAGAGGAGAGAGGCTTGGATCAGCACAAATCTCTGGATTCAGTGGCTGGTGTGGAAAAAGAAGTGAGGGCACCCATGGCAGAACCACTGGGAGGGAAAAGTTGTCAGCTTTTTCTTGGGGAATTGGGAGAACAGAGAGGATTTCATTTCCATTGCAATAAAATGCTTTGATCTCAAGGTAATTTTTTTACTTAGGAGCTTCTAGGAAACACCAGCAGTGCAGGGAGCTCCGTTTCAGCACGTCTCATTTAGAAAATATTTAAATTAAGTGCTTTCATGCTTTTAGCATCCCTAAATTTGTTTTCTTTCCCTGTTTACTGTCCCTTGAATTCAACATGATTTCCTAATTAGCCCCGTTCACCCTCAGACTGGGGGATTTTTCCTTCTTTTCTCACGAAAGGATTTTTTTCCCAGCTCCAACCCAGCTGTGGAGTCCTGAATTTCCTTTCAGCTGCAGAATTTTGGAGCCAGTTATAAATAATCCCAGTTAAATTTGACTGGGACGTGAATCTTGACAGCCTCATCTGGTGAAAAAAATCTTCCTAAAAATATAGAAATGCCTGTTTTTTGCTTGTCCTGGAAGATGTGTGAGGCTGGACTGCAAAGGGAATTAATTCCCCTCCTTGCTGCCTCACACCTGAGGAATTCACTCAGAGCTGATTTAAAATAAATGAGGCAAGAATGGGACAGTGAGAGGAAAAGTGAGACAAATTCCACAGAAATAATAAATAAAGCAGGGGATGCAGAGCAGGTGGTTTATTTGCTCACTAATGAAGGGATAAAAGAAGATTAAATTATTAAAGTAAATTCAGTTATTTGAAATCACCACCTCTGGGTGCTGTGTTAGACCAGAGGGTGACAAATAAAAAGGGATTTAAGGAAAAGCACAATAATGGAAATGTTTGGGTTGGGAGAGACTTCCCAAATCCAACTTTGGAGCAATCCCCACCTTGTCAAGCGGAGCATGGAGTTGCATTTTCATTTTTATCCTTGTCAGGACACAATTTATAAATCTATCTGTAGAAGAGGAAGAGGAATATAAATATACTTTTTAAAAAGGGATGGATATATATATATATATATATATATATATATATAAAGGAAAAATATATTTTAAAGGGATAGAAATAAATACAAATATGAAAAAATATATTTTAAATATAAATAGATATAAAATACACCTCTAGTTAAGTAAAATATAAACGAAGAGGGCTCTGTAAAAGTAGAGGGATTCAATAGTGTCAGATGCTATTTTTTTAGGAATACTCAACTGTGGATCTTGGAATTTTAATTTTAGGGTGGGTTTTTTGTTGGTGGTCTGGACTTTTTCCCCCAAAAAAAGCAGAATTCAGTGGGAATTCCTGGAGGGACCCAGGGCCCTTTTTTAAAGGGATACAAAGGGATATAAACCAGTAACTATTTAAAATATATATGTAAACATAAAATACACAAATATTTAAGTAAAAATATTAAAAAATGCCTTTTTTAAGGAACCTTCCTCTTTGTAACTTAGACTTTTAATTTCCCCCCCCCCCCCCACCCCCCAAAAAGCAGAGTTCAGTGGGAATTCCTGGGGGGAAGCAGGGCCAGGTGGATCCCTGAGGAATTCCAGGGGATGAAGCTTTCCCTTCCCAAGACATCGATGGCAGCTGCACCAAATTCTCTCTGCAAACACTGATTGAAAAGGAACAATTAGGGCTGCACGAAGACTGCTCATTTTCAGGAATTAGAGGCGTTGAAATCCCGAGGGAAACAGCCCCGAGGAGCTGGAGCTGTTTGGAGATAAATACTGGGCTCATTCTTCACGGGCTCTTTGCAGAGTTGTGCAAACAGATGGAGAAAATACAATTAAATTGGATTTTTATTGCTGCTTCCGTCCCTCCCGGAGCATTCCTGGCTCTGGGATTTGTTGGGATGTTGCTGCTGCACTTCTCCCTTTTCCCAGCTCCCTTTTTGGCTCTGCAGCCCCTGTTGCCCCGTGGATGGATCAGTTTGAGTTCCTGTTGGCTTTGGAAACTCAATAATTGAGATTTTTCTCTAAAAGCTGCCCAAATGAGCTTCTGGGTTTGGTAGGCTGAGACTGCCCTTGGAGGAGGAAAACCCAAAGCAAACAAAGCCAAACAAAACTAAAATCCCACAAACCCAAATAAACTAAAGTCCCCCAAACCCAAATGAACTAAAATCCACAAACCCAAATGAACTAAAATCCCCCAAACCCAAATGAACTAAAATCCACAAACCCTAATGAACTAAAATCCCCCAAACCCAAATGAACCAAAGTCCCACAAATTCAAATAAACAAAAAACCACAAAACGAAACAAATTAAAAACTCATAAAAGAAATTAAGAACCCACAAAACCAACCAGGCAAAAAATCCACAAAAACAAACTAATAACCTAAAAACCAAACAAATTAAAAAGCACAAGCTCAAATAAACTAAAAAGACACAAAACAAACTAAAACCCACAAACCCAAATAAACTAAAAACCACAAACCCAAATAAACTAAAAACCACAAACCAAACAAATAAAAAACCCAAAGAACATACAAAGCCAAACAAACTAAAAACCCACAAAATAAACAAACTAAAAAGACACAAAACCTACCAAATTAAAATCCACAAAACCTAAACAAATACCCACAAACACCAAACAAACAAAAGCCCCAAACTCAAAACCACAAACCCAAATAAAATAAACACCGACCAAACAAAAAACCCAAACAAAAAACCACAAAACCAAACAAACTAAAGACCAAAAACCAACCAAACAAAAAAGACACAAACCCAATACACAAACAACCACTAACCAAACAAACTAAAAACCCAAATTAAGGAACAAACAAAGCCGAACAAACAAAAACCCCACAAAAGCAAACAAACATTCTGCTGGGGATATTTAGGGTAAATTCCCAACATTAATAAGGTGCTAAATGCAGAATGAGCTCGGAATGCTGGTGGGAAGTTCCCATTTGGAATCCTGGAGTGGTTTGAGTTGGGTTTTGGGTTCAAAACTGATCCCATTCCATCCCTGCCAGGGGAGGGGCACCTTCCATCATCCCAGCTTGCTCCAGCCTGGCCTTGGACACTTCCAGGGATCCAGAGGCAGCCACAGCTTCTCTGGGAATTTCAAAATTCTCACTCTGTTCACTAAAAACCAGCCAGAAAGTTACTTGTGGATAACAGCAAGCCAAATGGTTCATCATCCATCTTGTTTGTGGGAGCAGTTCTGGGCCTTTTTGGGTGGATTTTTTTTCCCATTTTGCAAACTCAGTTTCAGTTATTTCCTTTTCTGGAATGTGCCTCAGCAACTTCTGAGCAACTTCAGGGCAACTTCCAAGGATATCCCAGAGGCTGGCAGAGGAGCAGCTTGGGTTTGAGTAAATCGTCGCCAGCTGCAGAAGCAGCAGAAGATGTGAGGCATGAGAGCAGCGGGGTCAGGGGAAATTGAGGAACAAACGACCCCACGAGTGGGGGATGTGGGGAGCAGCCTCAGCAGCTGGGGCTTTCTGCCACTCCGCACTCAGACTTTCAGATGAATCCAGCACTGGCTGAGCACAGCAGGGGAAGCTTTAGAGTAAAAATGTGGAGAACTCCAGATCCAGGGAAGAAATGCTGATGTCTGCTCCAGATCAGGAGGCTGAAGGATAGCTTTATTAAAACTATACTATATTACATTAATATACTATTTAAAGAGAGACTGTACTATTCTACATACTTACTTCTTACTTACCTGTCTAACTAACTCAAACTCGTGACTCTGCTGAGAGCCCAACACAGCTGGGTCCCATTGGTCACTGACCCCAAACAACCTTCACCAGGATCCAACCCAGCAGTCACCCCAGGTGAACAATCTCCACACCACATTCCACATGGGCAAAACAAAGGAGCGGAGATAAAGATTGTTCTCTCTTCTTCTCTCTGTGCTTCTCCTGAGAGACAGAATTGTGTCTCTCTGTCCAGAGAATGGGGATGTCACAAAGTCTGGCTGGAGTGAAGATCCAGATCCCAGGATCAGGGCATGGTTTGGGTTGGGAGGGGGCTTAAAGCTCATCCCACCCCACCCCTGCCATGGGGACACCTCCCAGTGTCCAGCCTGGCCTTGGACACTTCCAGGGATCCAGGGGCAGCCACAGCTGCTCTGGGAATTCCATCCCAGCCCTCCCCACCCTCCCAGGGAGGAATTTCATCCCAATACCTGACCAGAACCTTCAGCTCTGACAAATTTATCAGCTTTTAACAATTTTAGTGCTTTAAAATTGCTCCTGAGTTTCAGGACTGGGGCAGTGTCAGGTGGAGCTGTCTGACATCCTGTTGTGTTTGGAAGGTGGGGAAAGGATTCCTGAATATCCACGTTGGATCTTCTCTATCTTTACTCCTGAGCAGAGTGCTGTGCTCAATTAAGAAATAAAGTTTGTAGCCATTCACAGCTTGTGGTGATGAAGCCATGGAGAAAACAGCACGGTAGGCCATAAAATCCTGGATTTTGGGATGTGCCAGCACAGGAACTTTAATTTTGCTTTTTTTCTGCAGGGTATCAGTCCCGGGATTCCATGGAAAACCAGGAGAGCAGGGCAGGACTGTCGATACTATTGAGTGCCAGGGTTGTTCTACACAGGGCAGTGTCTGCAAGAGGAGATGGATAATTAGATTTCAAGCCTAGCCCTACATTGATTCTGTCCCCAATTAAGTGGTTTCCACCTCATGTAAAACATTTGCCTGGCAACAGGTTTTCCTTGAACAGGTTTTTCATGGGGAATTTTTGCTGTGTCCCTGTTCACAACCTGCAGCTCCTGGTCCATTTCCATGGGCCATGGGTTGGAAATGAGGGATTTGGCACAAATGTTCCCTGGCAGTGACGTGTGTGGAGTGGTGGGTGGGAATCTGGAGGGAGAAACAGCACCTGGTTGGTCAAAATCCCTCACCTGGGCTTTTTATCCCAAATTAACCCAAATTCCTGCTGGTGCTTCGGGTCTGTGCCAGCACTGGGAGAACTGGTGTGAGTAAAAACCTTGGTTTGGGTCAGAAAGACCCAAAACCACCTCCTGCAGCATTTAGACCGCAGTTGCTGTTTTCTGGACTACTCCCAGAGCCCAGAAAGCCACCTGAGAGATCCAAAGCTGCCTTTTAAATCCTATTGAGCTGCTTATTCCCACTTTGCCTCCGGACCAAAAAGGACGGAACAGAGCTGGAATTGTTCTCCTGGTCACAAGCACATTCCAGGCAGTGCCACTCCAGCCTTGAGAGGGGAGGGAATGGCAAATGGGCATGGCAGGGGTGATGCAGTTATTTTTGCCAGCCTTGGCAGGAGCTGTGTGAGTGCTGCTCCGTCGTGTCCAATAAATTTTGGGATGTAAAATCCAGCCAGCTGCGTGCCCCGTGCAGGGGTGATGAGCTCGGGGCTGCAGCAGGTGCTCAGGCACTCACAAAGCAAAAATCTTAATTAGAGGGTGAAGGAATAAATGGGAATTTAGCTGTGCTGGCAATTTAGCTGGATTTCCCTGGGAATTTAGGGGTCTTGTTCATGAACCCACACTTCCTTAGGTGGGGAAAAGGGGCAGAAAGCAGGAATGGGGATGTTCACTGAGCTTGGCTCTGGATCCAAGAGCTTTCCATGAGTTCCCAAGGTCAAATATCCCTGGGATCAATGCAGGAGCTGCAGCTGAGTGAGGGGAAACACCTTAAAAGCTCAATTTCCATGGATTTTCCAGCCTGTGCCTCCCCTGTGGGGTGGGGTGAGCCTGTGACCCTCAGCTGGTGATTCCAAAGCATCTTCCTGATGTGGTCACCTCATCCCAGAGCATTCCTCGGGGTGGGAAGCTCAGCTGGATTTTGGGGAGGATGCAGTGGATTTCCTGAGGTGCAGGATGGGCTGAGCTGGTGCTGCAGCTCCTGGGGGAGCTCGTGGTGTTGCTCCTGGAGTGCTCAGTGGGATTTTTGGAGCTGTAAAATCCTGGAATCCCTGCCCTGGGAATGGCAGTGACCAGGAATCATTGGGAATTCCTGCCCTGGACACCGGGGTTTGGTGGCTGTGGATATGTTGCTCCCATTCCTCCTGCTGTCCCTGAGTGTTCCCACTGCTCCAACGAGGGCAGGGGGGAAAAATCCCACTGAAATCCGTGTGGATTTGGGATTTTCCTGCTTTTCCCCTCCCAATCCAGCCCAGCAGAGCCACATTCCAGGGCTGGATGATTTTTCTCCTCATCAGGATCCCCGACTCACCAGCTCTCCAGGGAAGAAAGAGTCAAACCTTCCTGTTATTATTTTTTTTTTTCCCTTTTTAGCCACACAAAAAGATTTTTATTACTTCAGTGAGCTCCCAGCCAGTCTGCCTTAATATCCCACTAATTGATTTTAAGGCTTGGAAGCAGCAGAGCTAATTAGCATTTGCTGACTCAGCCCCAAGCCCCCCTCCCCTCCCAGCAGATATTGACCCACGTTTGCTGCAGCCCTAAATGAAGTCGAGGGAATATTAAGTGTCTCCTATTGGCGTGTGATTTGCATATGCAAATGAGCCCAATCAGCGCCAGAGAGAGGCCCTGCAAATAGGAGTCTCTATTAAAGCATTTAAGCAAATTCAAGTGACACTTGGAGTGGAGGAGCTGCCACTCCTGGGTGAGGGAGGAGAGGGGAAAACCAGTGCAGGAGCCACTGAGGGGCCTCTGGAGCTCCAGTTTGGCCATTTTGGTGCGGAATTTGGCCCATTTTGGAGCTTGAATTTGTCCCATTATGGTGCCTAATTAGGCCCTTTGGGGTGCTTTAATTTGGAACACTTTGGTGCTTGAATTTGCCCCATTTTGGTATTTAATTTGGCCCATTTTGCTGTTTAATTTGGCCCATTAGGGTGCTGAACTTGTCCCATTATGGTGCTTGAATTTGTCCCATTATGGTGCTGACATTGGCCCATTTTGCTGCTGAATTTGGCCCATTTTGGTTATTGATTTGGTCAATTTTGGTGCTGAATTTGGCCCATTTTGGTTATTGATTTGGTCAATTTTGGTGCTGAATTTGGCCCATTTTGGTTATTGATTTGGTCAATTTTGGTGCTGAATTTGGCCCATTTTGGTTATTGATTTGGTCAATTTTGGTGCTTAATTTGGCCCATTTTGGTTATTGATTTGGTCAATTTTGGTGCTTAATTTGGCCCATTTTGCTGCTTAATTTTCCCCATTATGGTGCTTGAATTTGTCCCATTTTGGTACTTAAATTTGGCCCATTTTGGTGCTTGAATTTGCCCCATTTTTTGTGTTTAATTTGTCCCATTATGGTGCTTGAATTTGTCCCATTTTTGGTGCCTAATTTGTCCCATTTTGCTGCTTTAATTTGGCCCATTTTGATGCTGAATTTGCCCCATCTTGGTGCTTAATTTGGCACATTTTAGTGCTTAATTTTTCCCATTTTGGTTCTTGAATTTGTCCCATTTTGCTGCTGAATTTCTCACATTATGGTGCTTTAACCTGGCCCATTTTGGTGGGGATTTTAGGAGCAACTCAAACAAGGAAATGTGACCACTGAGCACAACACATCAACAGGGAAATAAAAGCTCAGGATTCAGATTTTTAAAGTCCAGAATTCAGATTTCCAAGACCCACAATCCAGATTTCCAAAGCCCAGAGTTCAGATTTACAAAGCCCAGAATTCAGATTTTTAAAGCCCAAAAATTCATGTTTTCATAGCCCAAAAATGCAGGTTTTCAAAGCCCAGAAATTCACATTTCCAAAGCCCAGAATTCAGGATTTTAAAGCCCACAATTCAGATTTTTAGACCCAACAAGATTTCAGTTGATTTGGAAGATGAAGTGACCCAAACCCTCCTTACCCCTGGCTGGGATTAGAAGAAAAATCAGGGAATTCTAACAATGAACATGAACTCTGCAATGAGAATTAATTATTTCTTCTTCTTCTACTATTATTGTTTTTAATTTTTTATTTTTATTTTTATTTTATTATTACTATTTTAATTATTTTTATTTTTATTTCTATTTTTATTATCCATACCTTGGAAAAGGCTTTTTTTTTTTTTTTTTTTTTTTTTTTTTGCTGCAGGTGCTGGTAAAAACTGGTGTAAAATAACAGGAAATCCAACAACTCCAAACAAATTGAAAAGCTGAACTAAACATGCCATAATTATCCAGTTACTTCATCTTCCAGTAATGTCAGCAACAAAGTGAAAAAACTCACCAAAATCAGGAAAATTTCATGCAAATTCCCTGATTTTGTGCAGAAAACTGCAACAGGTCCCAATTTGTTCCTGCAAATCAGCTTTTCCACATTCCCCTTTGTGCTGGGAGTGTTTAATCCCTAATGATCCCCTCCTAATTCTTAATTTTTTTTTTTTTTTTTTTTTACTGCAAGAACTTTAATTACTGAAGAGTGCTTAATTAGCAGATGTGGAGGGCTGATAGGAGCGATGCCCACTTGAAAGGGATAAAATTGAAATTCTCCTGAAAGGGAATTTGGAGTATCCTGAACCTTCCAACAGGAAATCAGTGGCCACCAGATCTCAGGGAAAAAATGAGGATTTTAGGAAATATTTTTATTTTCTGGGTAGTGAACGTCATTGTTCATCATTATTCCAACTCCAGCTGGTCAAGAGGGATGGTTTCAGTTTGATTTGCCCATTTAATGTCCTGTATAAACTTCATTAGGAGGGAAATAATTGAGTTTGGAAGAGCTGAGTGCATGACCTTTAATTTGTGCAAGAGATGGGGACTCAAATGTGTTTCTTAAGGCATTAATTTCCTTTAAATCGAAATTTTTATTGCCTCTGCCATCAAATTCCTCCTGTTGGGGTTTAGGTTGGGCTTCCAAGAGATGGGAGGAGTGGAATTCCACCCTGATCATCTCCCAGGGGAGGATTTTGGGGACATTTAATAGGGTTTAAGTGAAGGTGATGTCCTGTGGGTTTTCCACAGACCCAAAAATTCCCAACAAAACCCCCTTGGGCATGGCTGCTGTGGAAGGTGAATTTTGGCTTTTCCAGCTCCAACTGTTCTGCCAGTCTGAGGTGTGACAGGCAGAGAGGTAAGAGTCCTCCTCTGCTGTGGAAAAAAAGGAGAAAACAAAACAAAACAAAACCCCAAAATATCCCCCCAAGCAACCAGCAAAACCCAGGGAAAAGCTTTTCCTGAGGATTTGGGCTTTTCCTCACTTGTCCAACAGCTCCATCCATCCCTGGACACAGAAACTCACCTGGCTTTGTGTTCCTGGGGAAAAATAAAGGGGAAAAAAATGTGAATCCACCTGCACAGGACCCCAGGAATATTCTCCAGGCCCACCCTGTAGTTAGAAAAAATCTGAGAGGTGTTTTTAAAAATATATTTACCAAATGTGTTAATATTATATTATAATAATTCATTAAATAATGTAAATTAAATTATGTAAAATATATAAAAATATACAGTATAATAATTCTACTATATATAATTATATAATTATAATAAATATTAATATATAATATAGTTAAATACTATATAGTCCTATATTATCAAAGTATAACATATGTGATTATATCTATTATAATTATATATAATTATATATTATATGTTATATGTTACAGATTATATATTATATACTATATATTATATATTGTATACTGTATATTATCTATTCTTCATTATCTATTATATATTATATATAATATAATATTATATATAATATATTTTATATATTATAGACTTATATATTATAGAATTATATATATTGTAGAATTATATAGCAAATATATTAATATATTCATCATCTTTACATATAATAAATAAGTATATAAACTGCATATATTAACATATGAAATATACATTAATATATTAAATCTATATTAAATAATAAATATATTAAATAATGTGTATTAAATATATCAAATATATATTATATTTAATATATTTTTATATATTACATATAATAAATATATTAAATATATTTTAAATATATCAATATATATTAAATGTATCTATATATATTAAAGATACATTAACTATATCAAATATATATGCAATAGATATTAAATATATCAAATATATATTAAAGATACATTATATATATATTAAATATACCAAGAAAATAAACATATAAGCTACCTATATGAACGGATTGAATACATCCATTAATATATGTAAATCCAGGTGTTTCTCCTCTGCTGGATCGGCTTCCACATCCAACATTCCACTTCCATCCATTCCATTGGTTTGGTCCCAACAAATGCCATGAAATGCTGGGAGCACATTTCAGCCCGAGGGGGAAAAGGATGAGCTCACTCAAATCCAGATGGATCCTGGTGCCAGAAGCAGGGGAGAAAAAAGCACTTTTGTGCCTGGGCATGGGGGATGAGCAGCGGAGAATGGAGGGTGGGGAATTTGGCAGCTGCCCTGGAATTCCATAAACGGGCAGCGTGGCACGGCTGGGCATTTGCAGCTTTGCACAAAAGCTGAGGGGAAAGAAAGAAGCTGGGTAAAAAAAAAGCTTGGGAAAATGGGTTCCAAATAACCCATTCAGAGCCCAAAACTGATTCCAGAGCAGTTTTCCCTTTTTTATTTCTCCCTGATGTTTTTTAGGAAGAATTTGTCCTTAGATTACTTATTTATTACTGTGGAGCATCTGAAATTTAACTGGATTTTTTCTCTGGGCCCTGCTGGAGCTGGGAGTGTAGAAATTCGATCTCCTTGTTGGAGGAATAAATTTGAATTTCACAAAATGAGTTGTGAAATGTTGATTTGTGATGATGATGAGTTGTGAAATGAATTTATTGTTTTGCCCTGGCCTTGTGGAGGAAGAGAATCTGCAGGAATATTTCTTTCCTCTCATTTCCCTCCCCATTTTTACTTCATTCTGGTGGTTTTTCCCACCCATGTCCATTTATCCCCTGGATTTGGGAATAATCTCCTGCTTCAACCTCTTCCCAACCCCTCCATCCCTTCCAGAGCTGGTTTTCCTGCTGGAATTATTTTCTTTCCCCGGTGCTGTGTCATTGAATTCTGTGAATTTTTCCCTCCTGCCGATTTAATCCCTTTAGTGTAGGGCTTGGCTGGAGCTCAGGAACGTCAGGGATGGGCGTCGGAGCCACCCTGGATTCACCAGGACCTGGAGCTTGGCGTGGAGTTCTCCTTTCTTATCAAAAATTACATAAACCCTGCTCAGTGTGAGGGGAACAAACAGGATTTGAAGCCTAGGAGTCTCCAGAATCTTAATGGAACTGACAGAGAGGTGATTACGGAATTACCCAGAGAAATGGGAGCAGTTTGTTCCACAGGCCGTGTCAGAAATTGTTGGATTTGTGGTTTTTCAGAGTGTCCTGGACAGAGAACCAGGTCCCAGACTGTCGTGGAGTTCATATTCCAGACATTTTGTTATATATTTATAAATATTTCTAATAACCAGAGGAATTCTAATCCAGAGGAATCTAATATTTCTATAAACCAGAGGAATCTTTTTTCCCCACTTAAAATACTTCAGAATAACAAATACTGTTTTTACCCCGCTCCTCAACGCCAGCTCTCATCCTATAAAATTAAACCAGGAGCACAGAATGGGAGGAAAAATTTTATTTATTTATTCCCTACAATAATCCCATTAATTGTGTTTTGATGGGAATTCCCAACCAAGTCCTGGTGTTTTTATCCCAAACCATCTCCCAGCATTTCAGTAATGGGATTTTGTGTCCTCAGGAGCTGGTGACTGCTAAGGAAGGAATTCAGCAGAAAAAAAAAAAAACTTCCTGGGAGTCAAATTCCTCATTCTACATTTGTAATTCTGCATGAGCAGATCCTCAGCAGGCCCAAGCAGCTGGAATTTGGATATTTTACAGAAAAATCCATGTTCTGCTGCAAGGGCAATGGAGCAGAGCACAACAAAGCCCTGGAGCAATTTGTGTGAGCAGCAATTGGAGCCCTGAAATTCCCCCTGGAAATTCCAGGGGCAGGCTCCAGCCTTGGAAGCCGAGTGGCTGGGCTCAGAGCAGGGATATTCTGATTTTTTTTTTTTTTTTGTGGAGAAATCAGATGGGAAGGGGAAGTTTTGGGAGCTTGGAGAAGCATCAGGTTGGTGTGTTGAGCCTGTCCGGGTGGTGCAGCCCCTGAAACTCTGATTTTTATGGAATTCTGGGCTCTGCAGAAGAAGATTCAGGCCTGTTGTGAGGGTTTTTATCTGGGCTTTTTTGGGGTTCAGTCCAGCCCTTTCTCTTCCCACGTGCTCCGTGTCCTTTAAAGCAGATCCGAGTCCTGTTTCCATGACAATGTTTGTACAGTAGGTGCCTTGCAGTATGGATATATAGATTTTTTTTTCTCATTTGTACCATCTCCCTGGCATGAATTCCTGGTGTATTTAAGGTCTCCTTGAGCTGTTTGGAACATTTATTCCAAATTAGGGCTTTGGGATAAACACCCAGATTTTGAGGGAAGCTTCCCAGTGTCTTGTGCAGGGAGAGAGGAGGGAAGGAGGTGAGTTTTGAGTAAAAGGAAGGGATGGGAGCACTCCTGTCACTATTGGACACGAAATGAGTACACAGAAGCTTGGTAAGTTCAAAAGAGAAAAAGACCCGGTTTTATTCAAACATCTGGTATTTATAGCATTCCAAAGGTGACCGTGGAGTGGAGGATGGAATTACCACTTCTCCAACCACACTGGTCCAAAGATCAATCAGTTATTTCTCTCTACCTACAGAGAAATATGTAAACTATTCAATTTACACATGAAATTGTGTGGGAACTCCGACTCTCAAATATGTAAACATTATCAGAAAGCTAAAGAAGTTTTATGAGAACTTTAAAACTTTCAAAACAACTATAAAAGAAAACACTTTTTAAAATCAGGGCAACAGGTTGAGTGAGAGAAAATCCAAAGTTATATTTTGATGCTTGAAAAGAACTTTGAAGCTCTGCCTTTGCAATTCTGGAGCAGAGCTCCTGCAAGAAGCATATTGCATGGAACTGAGCAGTTGCCCAAGGTGGATCCTTGGAGGCCTCTTAATAAATCCCTGCTTCATTCTGGTTGGTGACAGCTCATCCACTGATGGAATATTCTGGTATTTCCAGGACTGGTGAGCACTTGAATCCCAAAGGGAGCCGGGTTGGTTGAGTGAGATCAGGCCCAAAGTTATATTTTGATGCTCGAAAAGAATTTCGAAGCTCTGCCTTCGCAATTCTGGAGCAGAGCTCCTGCAAGAAGCGTGTTGCATGGAACTGAGTAGTTGGATACACATTTTTAAGTTTCTCCCCCCAAACAGCAAGTCTGCCAAGGCTGGGGTGTGTAACTTCCAGTGGGCATCTGTCCACCTGAGCCACAGAAATCAGAGTAAGGTTGCTGAAATCAGGAGAAATTCTTGTCCCTGAATAGATTCAGGCACTGGGGAGATCCCACGTGCAGCTAAAAGAGCTGAGCCCTTCCCAAACGCTGCTTGTGCTGAGCCCTGGGCGTGTTTTTATGACATAATTGGATCACTTGAGCTGTGTTTGCAGTGAAGGGGATAAAATTACCATCTGGAGGTTTGGGTTTTTTATTTTTCATCAGATATGACCACAAATTAGTAATGAGTCTGTAGAGCTGGAGGCAGCTGGTGACCAGCATTGCTGTGGCAGCTCTGTGGGCTGTTTGTGGCACCATCCTTGGGATGGTTTTGGTTCCTGGGTGTTGATGGGAGGTGGCTGCACTGCCAGCTCAGCCTCCTTTGGCTTTTGGTGTCATATTTTGATGTCAGTGGTGTAATACTTCATTTTTCCCTCTTCCCAAGGGCACTTCCCACAATTTCTGTGCTCTCACTCACTGCTTCACTTCCTGCTCTGGGAGGTTGATGTTCTGGGAAGTATTTTCTACAAAATATTGAGCATTTGGTGGTTTTAGGTAGCCAGGCTTCCCAATGGAGGAGCAGAGAAAGATGAACTGTGAGAGGGGCTAAAAGAGAAGGGATAAATTCCCAAGGCAGTTGGGAAATGAAAACTAACAAGTTTATCCCTGTTTGTTTGTGGGTGTGAGACAAACCTTATGGAGTCTGGGAGGAGCTGATGGAGGTGGAAGCTGTGAAATCTGGGGAGTTCTGGCCCCAGCCCTGATTATTCACAGTTGAACCTCGGTGGAGCTGAGCTGGTTCAGTCTCCTCACTTGGGAATAAGGGAGAGCAGGAATGTGCTGTGAAATCCTCACCTGCCCTTCCAAAAGGCTTCTGGCCCCTCGGTTTGGGAAGGACTTTGAGATGCTTGAGCTCATCCAGAGGGGGCAACGAGGTTGGAGAGGGGCTGGGAACACAAACCTTGTGAGGAATGGCTGAGGGAGCTGGGGGTGCTCCGCCTGGAGAAAAGGAGACTCAGGGTGACCTCAGCACTCTCTGCAGCTCCTGAAAGGTGGCTGTGGCCAGCTGGGGCTGGGCTCTTTCTTCAGGAACTGACAGAACCAGAGGGCACAGCCTCAGCTGCCCCAAGGGAAATACAGGTTGGATATCAGGAAAAAGGTTTTTACAGAAAGAGTGATGAAGTTCTGGAATGATCTGCCCGGAGAGGTGGTGCAGTCACCATCCCTGGGTGTGTTTAAAACAAGCCTGGATGTGGCACTGGGTGCCAGGGTTTAGTCGAGGTGTTGGGGCTGGGTTGGACTCTTCCAACCTAATAATTCTGTGAATTCTGTGGAAGCTGGGAGTGAGGGAGAACTGAGCTGTGTGTGATGCTGTGGGGACACCCAGGTGACACCCAGGGACACCCGGGTGACACCAGCTGTGTCCCCAGCCCTGCCCTTGCAGCCCTGCCCATTGCAGAGGGGGCTGGAAAGCCCAGGAATGCTGTGTTGTGGTGCAATATTTATTTATTCAGTATTTTATTTATTTATTTAGCAGATGGAGCTGGCTGCAGCCCCCAGCTCCTGGGTGAGGAGCCAACAGCCAGAGGAGATCAATGAGCAGCTGAACAATGTGGCCTCTAAAGTTGGAAGTGACTTTTTTCCCCCAGAACAAAGAGCGTTCCGTGGCCAGGGCTGGCTCCAGCGAGGAGCAGAGCAGACCAACACTGGCACCCAGTGTCTGTGTGGGATCGGTTCACACTGAGCAGGGGGATCTCAGACTGGTCCCACTCGGAGCTTTCAGGCCTGCTGGGCAGGATGGAGGGAGAGCCCTGATCTGCCCTGGCAGCACAGCTCCATTCTGCTCTGCTCTGCTGCCTGGAGAGGCTCCCTGGAACAGAGGCTGGACAGAGTTAAAGGAATAAAATAGGGATTTATTAAAAGGTCCTTTACAGGATGCACCTTGGGCAGCACAAGGACATTTCCCCTCTCTCCCAAGAGCCCAGCCAAGGCTACACCCAAGATGGACCCCGAGTCACGAGTTGTACACTTTTATAAGTTTTATTTCCATATTGGGTTAATTGTCCAATTCCAGCTCCAGGTTGTGCAGTCCCACCCTCCCAGGTTGCTCTCCTCCATTCCCTGCTGTTTGCACTTTTTGGGCTGAAGCTGCAGCGGTGTCCTTGGTTCTGGGGCTGGAGAAGGATTGCTCTGTGTGCCTGAGCTGTGAGGAGAGCTGCTGACACTCCGTATGGAGCTCAGAATCTGGAAAATACGAAAGCTAGAACTTGATGCACCAGTTTGGTGCCTGCTCTGCTCTCCTGGTGCTGCTGCTGCTCTGGGTGCTGCACTTTCTGTGCTTCCCACTGAGAGCAGTGAGAAGGTGTCTTTGTTTTACAAACAGACTGATGGTAGAAAAGTTCACATATGGAGAGGTGAAAGAAGCAATGGGAATAATCATAAATTCCATAAGAATTCCACTTGTTGACATGGACTGCTACTCACTCAAACTGTGCTAAATCCCTGGATTTAGAAGGGAAAAAAAGAGACACATGGAAAAGAAAAAGATGTCTACACTTTAGAAGGGAGTCTGTGTTAGGTGATTTGGGAAGTCTGTACCTCTCAAGTACCTCAGCCAATGGGGAAAGAGAGAAGGGAAATGCAGCTGGGAAATTGGGATAAAATGGAGGCTGCATCCTCTAAAAATGTGAGAGACCCCGTGGGAAATGCCCCATGGCCTCTCCCTTTATTCCAGGAAATTTCCAGGACTCCTCTGTCTCCCTTTTGGACACAAAACTCTGGTGCTTATGGATGAATTTTCCTGGCACCATGGAATGGTTAAACCTGGGCTGGGGAGGAGGGGAGGGAATGCAGAACCATCCTCCTCCCTGGGGAAAGGTTTTAGAGTCACTCTGCAGCTGTTAAATGCCAGCTTAGTGGAGCCTTTAAACCCACACTTAAAGCCATTCCTGCTCAGCAAAACACTTCAGCACCTCCTTTCAATTAAGCCGTGCTCAAGTGTTGTGGCACTGGAGGCTGGAGCGTGTTCAGGGGGATAAACACATCCCTGAAGAGGATCCTGCTGCATCCCAGGGTGGCTGGGGTGCTGGCTGAGGCTCTGGAGGCTGAGATGGGCCAGGGTGAGGCTGTTCTGCAGAGGCAGCACAGGGTTCCTGTGGCCACATTTCCATATTTCCTACAAGGGCATGGAGGGAATGGACTCAAACTGACAGAGAGGAGGGTTGGATTAGAGAATGGGGAAAATTCCTCCTGAGGGCTGGGATAGAATTCCCAGAGCAGCTGTGGCTGCCCCTGGATCCCTGGAAGTGTCCAAGGCCAGGCTGGACACTGGGAGGTGTCCCCATGGCAGGGGTGGGGTGGGGTGAGCTTTAAGCCCCCTCCCAACCCAAACCATGCCCTGATCCTGGGATCTGGATCTTCACTCCAGCCAGGCTTTGTGACATCCCCATTCTCTGGACACAGAGACACAATTCTGTCTCTCAGGAGAAGCACAGAGAGAAGAAGAGAAAACAATCTTTATCTCTGCTCCTTTGTTTTGCCCATGTGGAATGTGGTGTGGAGATTGTTCACCTGGGGCGACTGCTGGGTTGGATCCTGGTGAAGGTTGTTTGGGGTCAGTGACCAATGGGACCCAGCTGTGTTGGGCTCTCAGCAGAGTCACGAGTTTGAGTTAGTTAGACAGGTAAGTAAGAAGTAACTATGTAGAATAGTACAGTCTCTCTTTAAATAGTATATTCATGTAATATAGTATAGTTTTAATAAAGCTATCCTTCAGCCTCCTGATCTGGAGCAGACATCAGCATTTCTTCCCTGGATCTGGAGTTCTCCACATTTTTACTCTAAAGCTTCCCCTGCTGTGCTCAGCCAGTGCTGGATTCATCTGAAAGTCTGAGTGCGGAGTGGCAGAAAGCCCCAGCTGCTGAGGCTGCTCCCCACATCCCCCACTCGTGGGGTCGTTTGTTCCTCAATTTCCCCTGACCCCGCTGCTCTCATGCCTCACATCTTCTGCTGCTTCTGCAGCTGGCGACGATTTACTCAAACCCAAGCTGCTCCTCTGCCAGCCTCTGGGATATCCTTGGAAGTTGCCCTGAAGTTGCTCAGAAGTTGCTGAGGCACATTCCAGAAAAGGAAATAACTGAAACTGAGTTTGCAAAATGGGAAAAAAAATCCACCCAAAAAGGCCCAGAACTGCTCCCACAAACAAGATGGATGATGAACCATTTGGCTTGCTGTTATCCACAAGTAACTTTCTGGCTGGTTTTTAGTGAACAGAGAAATATTGGAAAGCGGGGGAAATGTAGTTTCCATTTAGTTTTATCTCTGGCTGTACTGGAAACAAATCATGGCTCAAAAAAAAAAAAAAGGGATAAAATGAAATGAAAACTATCCCATTTATTTCCTTTGCTTTAGCACACTCTGGACAGTTCTTGTGAAGATTAAAACTCTTCTGAACTAAAGCAGTTTGTGCTAAAACAATGCTGAAATATCTCAGACAGTCCTGGAGTATCCCTGGGGTAATTGGCCCAAAAGTTATGGATGCAGTGTGAGAGGAAATGGCTCTGTGTGGATCTCTCCTCCACTCTCCATGTCCTCCATGGGTGTCCACTTAATTTTTGAATTGTGATGGAAATCTTAGGGATATTCTCCTTAAAAAATCTGTTTTTTCCCTTGAATTTCTAGGATCCAGTGCAGGCTGGCTCATTAGATTATCTCCCTGCCCTGGCTCTCCTGTTGATTCCTGTGGATACCTTGACTTCCAACCCCCCCAAAAATCCAGGAAAGGCAGGAAAACGCAAAGAAAGCTTAAAAAAAGAATTAAAAATCAGAGTTGGGATTAATTTGGAGCCGTGTGTGCAGCGCTGCCTGAGCCAAGTGCTTGAGGTCAATGATTTTGTTATTTTTGTGTGCTCCGTTCTGTGGGATTTATGAATTATTGCTGCCTGCCTCGCCTTCCTTCCTCTTTTATTAGGGATGGAAATTAGCGGGGAATGCAGAGATGTGATGTACAGCCTCGTATCATCAAAGTTGTGCTCCTTGATAAGATTTCAAGGTTAGAACAATGACAGCGTGGAAATCTCAGCCCGGGTGATTCAAGCCATGAAAAAGCTGCTTTTAGCTATGTAAATAGGGTAATAGAGCAGAGCTGCATGCCCCAAACCTCGGGCTTCTTTCACATCCCAGTAATATCAACAGAGAAAATGGAGCTGGAGATGAACTGGAATAGGAAGCAGGGAAGGTTTCTCCTCATGGGGGTGTGAGGATGGATTTGGGTTTGGTTTGAAAGCCCCTGGAACGGGTCAAGGAGCTGATGGTGAGCAAGGAGAGAAGCATCTCTTTATTTTTAATGTGTTGGGTTTTTTTTTTCCTTTTCTTTCCCTGCTGACAATGAGAGCTTTGGGGGCTTGGGAGAGGCTGATGTAATTAGGCTGAATGCGTTGTGATGGTGGGACTGTGGCCAAGGATGCGTTGAGTCACATCTAATGACTTAAAAACTCCTAATTAATTTCGAATGAACTGGAACAAGGAGGCACAGCTTGACGAGCACCAGGTTGTGAAAGCGCCTGATGTTGAAAACTCGCAGTGGAGCCATCCTGGGATGAGGAGAAGTTGGGAGCAGCCTGGTTAAAAAGAGTGGAAAGAAATGGATGTGAGAACTAAAGGTGGATGGGAGGAAGATTGTGGTGTCGATCAGCAATTCTGGGAGCTCTGTAGCAGCTCACAGTTCAAAAGAGCAGGGAGAAAAGGAGGTGAAAAATGAGAATCAGTGGGAGGGCTGAGGTGCAGGTCAGCAGCTCTGGGAGCTCTGCAGCAGCTCAGGGAATGGGTGATGGAAATGCCTCAAATCTCCAGTTCCCATTTCAAGTTCAGCCTGTGAAATCTGGGAGTCAGATCTGCTCTGGTACTCACAGGTCCGGCCCCAGGAGGAAAAGGATAAAAGTGTGGATGAAGGAGGATCCTGGGTGGTGCTCCCAGGGTGAAATCTCAGGATCACAGAGGGGTTTGGGTTGGAAGGGACCTTAAAGCTCTTCATGTTCCACCCTCAGTGGGCAGGGACACCTCCAGCTAGAGTGGAGGGTGAGACACAAATCCCAGGAATTCGTGAGGTTCCAGAGGATGGGACTAAAGGGGCCCAAACCGGAAGAGAAAAAGGACAAAAGCAGAGATGTGGAGCAGTCGGATGTTCAGCTGGGCTGAGGTTGCTTTGTGCCCACCAGGTTCCTTTCGGATGGCTGAGCAGCTTTGAGGGATGAGTGAAAGCTGCAGGAGGTGGGAGAGGTCCAGGTCTGGTGGGTTCGTCCCTGATTGTTTTCCATGTCCTGAAATAGGATGATTTTGATGCTGTAAAGGCTGGCCTAGAACAGAGGCTGGACAGAGCTGAAGAATAAAGCAGGGATTTATTAAAAGGCCTCAATGGATCCACCTTAGGCAGCACAAGAGCCCAGCCAGGGCCGCACCCAAGATGAACCAAAATGGTCACAAAAAATGGATGACTGGTTACAAGGTCTCACATTTTTATAAGTTCTGCTCCATTTGCACATTGGAGTTCATTGTCCAATTCCAGCTTTGGCCCATGCAGTCCCATCCTTGTTTTTCTCTCTCCAGCCCACGTTGTTTGTGCTCTTGGGCCTGAGATTTGGATCGTTTGTCCTTGATCCCCAGCTGGAGAAGGAATTGTTTTGTCTCCTGCTCTGTGAGGAGAGCTCACCATTCCATAATATGAAGCTCAGACCCAGACACTAAAGCAGCACAGAATGTGAAAAATATAAAAGCTCAAACCTGAGGCATCAGTTTCTTGCTGAGAAGGTGCCACTTGCGCTTCAGGCCATTGTCACCTCGTGTGACAGCCGTGGTTCTGCTCTGCAGAGGTTCTGCTCTGGTTCTGCTCTGGTTCTGCTGGGTCTGTGCCGGCCTTCAACGCCCCCAGAGTGGCTCCTCTGCTGGGTCACCTTGGCAGGGAGGTGTCCCTAGCCCAGCCAGCCCTGGGACAGTGCCATTGGAGGTGCCGCTGCACCAGGATAATCCCATTGCCTTTCCTCTGTCGTAAAATCAGATCAGGCCTTGGCAGCTGTTCAGATGCAGACAAATGAAATAAACTGCTCGGAATTCATCGTGGCAAGGAACAGAAAATGAGTAACAGGACCTTCCCTTCATCCCCACAAATCTGCTCCGTGGCTGCCTTCATTTCCATCCAAACACATGGAAATATTCCCTAGATTGGTGGGAACAAAGCTTTTATTGAGGGCTGGGGGGAAAAAAATCTCTGCTGATAATCTGCAGTGGGATAGGTAAATGGAGAAGACAGAGCTTTAATGATATTGTTCTGGGTGACATCTGAGGTAAATAATCCAGTTCTGTTAATCCCTGCAGCAATCAGGCTTCTGGCTGGATATAATATAATATTATATATTATATATAAATTATATGTATATATATATTTATTTATTTATCTATCTACTTATTTATTTATATATATAAAA
The DNA here is from genome assembly GCF_031753505.1 of Anomalospiza imberbis. Lineage (NCBI taxonomy): Eukaryota > Metazoa > Chordata > Aves > Passeriformes > Viduidae > Anomalospiza > Anomalospiza imberbis. The sequence continues at coordinate 4,603,419 of NC_089705.1, forward strand.
CTATATATGTAATTATATATATTGATAAATATAGAATAGATATTAATATATAATATACACTATACAATATTATACGGTATAATATAATGTGTAATGTTATATGTTATATAGAAATACTAATATAATTATATAAAATAATCTCTGCTCAGAGGTGTTGGAGCAGAATCCCAAATCCATGGAGCAGCAGCTCAGGGAGTCACTCAGCAGGGATCCGAAGGCCTGGGGACAGTCAGGGGTTCCAAGGACATCCCCAGAGGCTTGGACCCCTCTCAGTCTGCTGTGGGATTCTCAGAGAGGGCAGAAGGTTCTGGAAGCAGCTGAGGAGGTGTCGTGGTCAGCTGGAGAGACCCCAACAGTGTGAAAGTCCTTGTTCCCCTTGCCCGGCAGCTGAAGAAGAGGTCTGGAATGTGTGAAGTCGAGTTGTCAAGGTTGTTTATTTTTCCTTATCTATAACATTCTCTCTCTGACCTGCCGAGGTCTGGCTGGTACAGAAGCCATGGCAGTCTGCCCCGAGCCCTGGGCAGCTCCCACATTATTTACTCAAAATTACATGTGGTGTGTTTACAGATTTGTGCCAATGCCCATCACCTGTGTTAGACAGTGAATCTCTACCTGAAACCAATAGAAAAGTGTCACCATCACACCGAGACATGGAGGACAAGAAGAAGGGAAAGAAGGCCAGGACACACCCAGATTTTTCCATCTTGAACCCCTGAATTACATTCTAAAAACCCCAAAATTCTACTTTTCCACCCCGTGTCAATTCACCCATTACACTGCTCAAACCCTTGTGGCTTGTAATTCCTCACACAGAGTTGGCAGTTTTTTCCACGGGCTAAAATGGAAGCCACAGGTGTTCTTGACTTCTTGCCAAGGTCCCTGAGCCCCCTGCCAGGGTCTGGGGACAGCCAGGGCAGCCAGAGGGATGTGCTGGACTCCGACAAGGAGGAAATGAAGCTCAGGGAGAACCTTATCCCTCTCCACACTCCCTGCCAGGAGGTGCCAGACTCTTCTCCAGGTGACAAGTGACAAAAGGAAATGGCCCCAAGGGCACTTTTGGGTTTGATGTCAGGGAAAATGTCCTCACTGGAAGGGTTGGGCAGCCCTGGACGAGGCTTGGGAGCAGAGTCAGCAACCCTGGAAGCACTGAGCAAGGTGTGGTTGTGGTGCTGAGGACATGGTTCAGTGGTGCCCATGGTGGGCTTGGCTGACGGTTGGAACTGGGGACTTTGAGGACCTTTTCCAGCCCTAAGGAGGCTGGAATTTTGGGAATTCTGTGAATTCTGTGATGCTCCAGCGTCATGTCCTTGGGCTCTGCTCCTCCCCTCTCAGGGGAAGGGGGATTTCTGCAGGTCTTCTTTGGACCCCAGCCTGGTTTGGGTGGGAGAGGACCTAAAGCTGATCCCATCCCACCCCTGCCATGGGCAGGGACACCTGCACTGTCCCAGGGTGCTCCAAGCCCTTTCCAACCCAGCCTTGGGCACTTCAGGGATGGGAAATCAGAGTTTCCTGGGCACCTTGAGTGAGCCCTCACCTGGTACCAGCTCTGGATGTCATTTTGAACCTCTGGAGTAATTTTTCTCTCTCCATCAGCAGGAATTTAAAGATCTCCTGCACTTGGGTGATTTAAAAACCCCAATCCAAGCTCCCTGCAGCGACCCAGGGCAGTGGGGGGTTAATGCTGCTCCCCCCAGAGCTGCTCTGCCTCCTTTCCTGGAACAAGATCTGAAACGTGCAGGCAGCTCAGTGAAGCAGAATTTTAATCTGAGATCTGTTTTTCAAGTCTGATTTTAAGATCCCATGCAGGTCAGGGTTGTCTGCTTCTTCACAGTTCATTAAGTAGAGAGCAGCTCATGGTAGAGATTGACTTTTAAAAATGATGGATTTTTATTTATAGCGAAGTTCTACTGATTAATTTTAAAGGATGGAAGCATAAAAGCAGGAATGGGTTCATTTAAAAAAAAAAAAGTGGCATTGGTAATTTAATTAAATTGGGGGATTGAGTATCGTTACAAAAAATGAAATGTTAGTTCTGGGCTGCTTTTCCACCCGCTTGGATTTGACAGCAGCCCCTGCTCCCAGAACCTGCCTGGGCAGGAAAATCTCCAGGTGGAACCTCCCAGCTCCAGGGGCTTTGGGGGAGGGTGTAAATAATGTGTCTGGGGGCAAGAAATGGTGTCAGGAGCTGGGATCTGCCCCTGGTGGTGTGCAGGGAGGGGCTGGAGCCCCAGAAACTGGGCTTGGGGCACTAAGATGTGACCAGAGATCAGAGGGATGGCTGAGAAACCCCAAACCTGGGCTTGGGGACACTCAGGTGTGACCAGAGATCAGAGGGATGGCTGAGAAACCCCAAAATTGGGCTTGGGGACACTTGGATGTGACCAGAGGTCATAGGGACGGCAGAAAGCCCCCTGAAAATCCCCAAAAATTGAGCTTTGGGACACTGTGTGTGACCAGAGCTTGCAGGTGCAGCAGAAAACCCCAAAACTGGACCTGGGGACACTCTGTGTGAGCAGAGCTCGTGGGCACAGCAGAAAACCCCAAAACTGGACCTGGGGACACTCTGTGTGAGCAGAGCTCGTGGGCACAGCAGAAAACCCCAAAACTGGACCTGGGGACACTCTGTGTGAGCAGAGCTCGTGGGCACAGCAGAAAACCCCAAAACTGGACCTGGGGACACTCTGTGTGAGCAGAGCTCGTGGGCACAGCAGAAAACCCCAAAACTGGACCTGGGGACACTCTGTGTGACTGGAGCTCGTGGGCACAGCAGAAAACCCCAAAACCCGACTGAAGCAGCTCAGGAGTGGATCTGAACATGGCATTAACATAATCCCATTCCAGGTGATGTTTCATTGCAGAATTCCCAGGCCTGGGCTCACCACAGACCCAGGTGGTCTCTCTGGGGACAGGGAACTGCTCCTGTGTCCATTTGGCATTAACCCTTCCTTCCCCTCCTGTCAGGGATCCAAAGGAACATCGCACTCCCCATCCCAAAGCGCTGCCCAGGGCAGGACTTCCCTCAGCGTTGGGGATTGATGTCCCATTTCCCCAGCTCTGGCTGGGTTTTATCCCTCTGTGTGTGTGCCAGGGCATCATTTTCCTTTTCCTCTCGCCCTTTCCCTGGGCAGGGCTGCAGAGCAAAGCTCTGCTGGTGGGAATTCATCCCTGACAAACTCATTTTCCAGCACTGAGTGTGAACAGGGCCCTCCCCTGCTCTCCCAGCCCTAATGAAAAGGAACCGTCGCTGGAGATGCTGCACAAGGGCCTGATTTCAGTTTGATGAAGTCATTTTTAGGCCTGGTTGTCTTTGCTTGGGGTTTTTATCAGCCTCTAAAGCTGTGATTGGAGTTGATCTCTTTTGGAGTGGCTGGTGGAAACCTGGGGGTTTGTTTAAATTCCCTGGAAGTGCTGTGCAGAGGCACTGCCTGAGGATTTATTGGCATTTCAGCTGCAGCTTTCCCATCTTAGGCTGGAGTATCCCACATCTCCCCTGATTTTATTGGGCTCTGTTTTGCTTTAAATGGAGCTGGGTCCAGCTGTGCTTGAGTCTGGTTTGATGCAAGTGTGTGAAATCTGGATTAAACAGTGGGAATTATAAATCCTGGTGAACTGAAGAACTGGGTTTTTTTGCCAGGCAGTTTTGCTGGGTTTTGGGTGGATTTAAAGTGTAAAACAACCCTGCTTGTATTGCAGGGACTGCAGCCTGTTGAAAAATGTGATCTCTGGGTTTAATCAACTCAAGCTAAATAACCAAATGCAATCAAGTTATATAAAATTGAAAGGGAGAGTTTAGTAATTAGGAAGAAATTCCTCCCTGTGAGGGCTGGGATGGATTTCCCAGAGAAGTTGTGGCTTCTTCTGGATCCCTGGAAGTGTCCAAGGTGTCCCTGCCCATGGAATGGGGTGAAATGAGATGATCCTTAAATTCCTTCCCAAACCAAACCATTCCATGGTTATCCAGAAGATCAAGCACCCACCACAGCCTGAACCTTAAGTTCCTCCCTGTGCTTCAGAAATTGCTCACACGGGTCAGGAGGGAGAGCATCTTGTTGCCTCAGCAGCCTGGGGAGGGATTTGGAGCAGTCCTAAGCTATAGGTTGGATATCAGGATAAAGTTTTTTACGGAAAGAGTGAGAAAGTTCTGGAATGGGCTGCCTGTGGAGGTGGTGGAGTCACCACCCCTGGGTTTGTTTAAAACAAGCCTGGATGTGGCACTGGGTGCCGGTGTTGGGGCTGGGTTGGACTCGATCTGGAAGGTCTCTTCCAACCTGGTGATTCTGTGATTTTCCTTCTTTATCTGGATATTTGCTAGAAATGGTATTTAAACATTGACTTCAAGGGGCCTGACACATTCTGGTACAACCTCAGGTAAGTTGGGAGCTTGCTCAAGTGGACTAATCTGTTTTCAACAGCAATTATTGTATTTTTCCTGAAGATTTACCTCAGCCCTGTGACAATTCCCTGTCCCTAACCAGGCCCTGCTTTCCTCAAGTCGATTATTCTGTTTTTAATGACAATTATTATGTTTTCCCTGAAGATTTACCTCAGCCCTGTGAAAATTCCCTGTCCCTAACCACACCCTGCTTTCCTCAAGTGGATTATTCTGATTTTAATGTCGATTATTCCATTTTAGCTGAGGATTTACCTCAGTCCTGTGAAAATTCCCTGTCCCTAACCAGGCCCTGCTTCCCTCAAGTCGATTATTCTGTTTTCAATGACGATTATTCCGTTTTACCTGGAGATTTACCCCAGATCCTGCTTCCCTTGCAGCCCTGCCCAGCCACACGTGCGGGAACCCAGGGCGGCTGCGGAACGGGGTCCAGCAAGGGACCACCTTCAGCATCGGGGACAGAGTCAGGTACAGCTGCAACCCTGGATTCTTCCTGGAGGGCCACGCCCTGCTCACCTGCCAGGCCAGCTCGGGACACGGAGCCTCCTGGGATTTCCCTCTCCCCGTCTGCAGAGGTAACGAGACCCCCCTGGAAATGAGATGTTTGGGGTGGGGTGGGGGGCTTGGTTTGAAAGGGTTAAAAAACCAACCCTTCAACTTCAAAAAAAAAACCAAAAAAAAACCTTTCAAAATTCTGCAGAGGTAATGAGATCCCCCTGGAAATGAGATGTTTGGGGTGGGGTGGGGTGGGGGGCTTGGCTTGAAAGGGTTAAAAAACCAACCCTTCAACTTCAAAAAAAAAAAAAACTTCAAAATTCCTGTATCAGTCCAGAGAGTGCCTTGCTAATTGTGCTCCCACGGGGGCTGGGGAGTCTGTAAATACACAAATATCTGTGTTGTTCTACCAAAAACATTTGCTGCTGCTCTTGAAGTCTCTTCCCCTCGATTCCTTGTGTACTTCAGCAGAGCATCTCCTATTGATTCCCTTTATTGACTCTGCCTGTGCAATCAATCAGCCCCTGGGCCATGGAGCTGGGGTTTCAAGTGAGCAAATATTGGTTGCTTGGGATGTTTTTAATGCTCCCTTGGATGCGTAGCAGGGCACAGAGGTGTGTTGTGCCTCTCAGTGGGGTTTTTTCTGGGGCATTTCCCTGCTGGTTTGGGGCCAGGAGTGTTGAGGGAGTGTGAGGAGGGGCTCAGAGTGACTTGAGGGAAGGCTGCTTATTCCTGGTGGGTTTTGTGATCAGTGATGATGCTTTTCTCTAAATTAGGATGGCCTTTGTCACTTTTATAATACTTTATTTTAAAAATTATTTTTGGGTTTCATTGGATGTGAAAATACTCACAGAATCAAGGGATGAAGGATTACTGATTCCAGCTCCTGGCCCTACACAGACACCCCAAAATCCCATCTTGAGAGTGGGGTCCAAACTCCCCTGGAGCTCTGGCAGCCTTGGGAATGTCCCCATTCCCTGGGGAGCCTGGGCAGTGCCCAGCACCCTCTGAGGGAAGAACCTTGCCCTAAATCCATCCTAATCTTCCATCAGGAGGAGCTGCAGCCCCTCTGAGCTCTGCCCTCAATCTCCTCCTCTCCAGCTGAACACCCCAAGTGCCCTCAGCTGCCCCTCCTGCCCCTTCCCCATTCCTGGCCCTCCTCTGGACCCTCTAAAAGGTGAAATTCCCTGAAATTCCACCTTGAGAACGGGCAAAGCAGCACCTTGGTAGGAGAAAAGGGAATTCCCTGCCTGCATGGAGCATTCCCTCTGCTCTGACAGCATTTCCCAGAGTCTTCTCCTTGCCCAGCTTCGTTCAGCATTTGTGGAGGAAACCCCAGGGAGGAAGGGATTAATCCTGACCCCAGCTGGTGCTGGAGCTGAGGGTTGGCATCATTTCCATTTCTGAGATCCCCTCTCCAGCTGGAGGAAAAGCCCAGCTTTGCATTTCCATCCTGAAGTGCCAAACTCGTGTTTGATTTCAACGCTGCCCTTCCAGTCTGGAGTCCAGCACTGGGGCTGGTGGCACCTGAGCTGCTCCAGGGAGGAGGAGGATCCAGGGAATGGCTCCAAGGGCAGCACAAAATGTGCTTTTCAGCTGCTCTGATGGAGCTGTGCCTGCAGCTGATTTTGCGTCCCTCCACATCTTTGATGCCGTGTGAAGGCTGCCCTAGAACAGAGGCTGGAAAGAATTACAAAATAAAGTAGGGATTTATTAAAAGGATCTCCTCAATGGATCCACCTTGGGCAGCACAAGAGCCCAGCCAAGGCCACACCCAAAATAGTCATAAAAAATGGACACCAGGTCATGGGCTCTCTCACTTTTATAAGTTCTGCTCCATTTGCATCTTGGAGTTAATTGTCCAGTTACAGCTTTAGGTAATGAAGTCCCATCCTTCATCAGCCCACGCTGTCTGTGCTCTTGGGCCTGAGATTTGGATCCTTTGTCCTTGGTCCCCAGCTGGAGAAGGAATTGTTTTGTCTCCCTACTCTGTGCAAAGAGCTCACCATCCCCTCATGTGAAGCTCAGACCCACACACTAAAGCAGCACAGAATGTGAAAAACATCAAAGCTCAAACCTGAGGCACCATCTCCATCCTTAAGAGTGGGCAGTGCCCCTCCCTGCCCAAAGCAGTGGGGTTTGGCCGTGACTTTGGGCTGCACCTTTGGCACTCCAGGGCTCACCCCTCGCCTTTGTTGCAGCCGACGACGCCTGCGGAGGGACGCTGCGGGGCCAGAGCGGGATCATCTCCAGCCCTCACTTCCCCCTGGAGTATGGCAACAATGCAGACTGCACCTGGACCATCCTGGCCGAGCCTGGGGACACCATTGCCCTGGTTTTCATGGATTTTCAGCTGGAGGATGGATACGATGTTCTGGAAGTTGCTGGCACGGAGGGATCCTCGCTCTGGTAGGTTGCTTCTGGTGTTCATTCCTTGTAGGATGCTTGGGGTGGTGCTCGTGGGCTTTGTGGGCAGAGCCAAACTTCACAGGGTGGTCAGAGTGAGAATTTTGGGCCTGAAGGAGGGGAAATTCCCAGTTACTCCCTGTGGTTTCCTTCTGAAACTTGGGATTTGCTTGGCTGCTTCGAGTCCTGCTGTCTGCAATGAGAGTCTGTGGTGTGGCTGGGTAGAAGAAGAAAGATTTAAAAAAAAAACCCAAACAAAATCACCCAACCTCTGAGAACCTCAACCCTGCCACACTCAAGCCTTGGTTTGGCTAAATGTTCTGATGATTGCTAAACCCATTGCTGTTGATGAATTTCTGGAAATGTTTCACCAGATCCGCTTGTCCCTGGGACAGGAGACAGAATTCCAACCCCTCTCTCATCCCAGGGGTTGCCTGGAAAATGCTCTCAGGAATATTGCTTTGATTTGGGATAAAGGCCAATATTTCCAATATTCAGGAGCTCCTCCAGTACTCTGAAGGCAGGAGAAATAAGGAACTGCAGAGGGAATTTGACGTGTCCCTCCTGTTGGTTTTATCGCAAAGGACACAGTGATCAACTGCACTCAGCAAATGGTTAAAGGTCCTGACTGGCAGCAAGTGGAAGGTCCTGGAAGTTGGATTTAAACCCAACATCCCTCAGGAAGGGAAGAATGAAGCTTTTGAAACAATCAGGTGTTGCCTGGGATTATCAGCAGCGAGTTAAATTGTGATTATTTGTGAGGATCCTGTTGCAAATCCCATTTATTTGAGTGATTTATCCTGGCTGGCAATTCTGAGGGAACAGGACTGGAGTGTTTAGTGTCTATTGATGGGAGGGAAGTTGCCATTTACCACGTCCCAATTGTTTGCTGTTCCCAGGCCCCCTTGGAAAATTAGATGTTGCTGTTTGATGAAAAAAAGCCCGAGCTGGTTTTATTAGAATGCATTAATATTTTAGGGCACTGTTGGTTTGTAGGCACTCAGCTGTGCTGGCTGGGAAGATGGATGGAGCTGGTTAAAAAACATTATTCAGCCTGGAGGTGTTGCCAGAGCAGAGCTGTGTCTTGTCATGTCAAAAATAAAACAAAGCCTGGCAGAGGGAACCTGCTGGGGAAAAAAAATTAATTAATAAAATTAATAAACTCCCCATAAATACAGCAGGGAAAAAAACTTTAAAAATGCCAATTGTGGGGAACGTAAGCCTGGCTTTGAGCTGAGCCTGTAGTGCACACACGGTCCTTAAAACTGAGATTAAAGCCTGGTTTAAGTTTTACAGGTGTCACTTTGGGGCTCATTGGAGGGAAAAATGATGGATTTGCATCCCTGCTCCCCCTCCACGTGTCCATGTGCTGCATCCCTGGGGCTGCCTTTCCTCCCAGCACCTTTCCCTGCATGAGCTCAGCCCTTTTTGGGATACCCTGGCCCCACCTGCAGGAATTCCCCCCTGGCAGAAGCTGTTCCTGCTTTGTGTGGCGCATCCCCGAATTTCACATCCCCGAATTTCACATTCACACGAGCCAGCCCCAGCCCCAGCCCATCTCATTTCGCATTCCTGAAGGAAACTTTGCAGTCCCACAAGTGGAATTGCAAAGAAGTCTTGTTTGGAATTTCATCTCTCCGAGCTGGCCCGGTAATTAAATTCAGATGAGTCAGTTCTCAATACTTTTTGCCTGTAGGGGGAAAAAAACCTGGTGCTCCTATCTCATCTTTACCCATGCTGATGTGATTCAGCAGGAAAAGAGAGCTCAAACCCCTTTTTCCCCCCTTCTGCCTATGAAAAAACAGATTTTAATTATTGGTAATAGGGCAGGGAGACTTGCAGCCAATTCTCTTGAAGCCGCTCGCAGCTGAATATTTCAAATATTTCATTTTCCGAGCATTCTGAGTAGTTTTAGTCATGGCCAGGGCTGGGCACAAATAAACAAAATTCAATTTCATCAGGAGGATAATTCCTGTGTGATTCCAAGCTATGGAATGGCACACAGTGATGATATTTATGAGCCCATTAACTCAGCATTTCAAGTAACCTTGACTTGACCTGCTCTTAGAAAAACCTGCATTACCATTCACCCTCCCAGCTTTAAAAATGGATTTTTTTTTTTTTTTTTTTTTTTTTTAAATGGGCCAGCTTGCTTTAAGTGCCTTCTCATTGATCCCATAGCCTGGAGAATCCTGAGCTGGGTTTCCTTTGCTCCCCAACCTGCTGGATGTGAATCCTGCAGGAAGAATTCCAAGGGAGCTGTTGGAGACAGATTAATAAAATCACACATTTACAACTCTTTCAGCTGCTCCCACGGCTCTGCCAGGGGACCTTGGGCCCAGATTGCCTTGAGAGGTGAGAAATAAAATCCTGCTGAGCAGGGAGCAGGATGGGGAAGGAGCAGGGTGGGATGAGCCTGTGGGATCAGGAAGGGCAGTGTGGGGTCTCCAGGCTGGGAGGTGGAATGGGAAGCACAGCTGGAGATGCCCTGCTCTCCTTTGGGCCATCCAGCTGTGATCCTGCCCTGTCCCCAGCATGTGGAATGCCCCATATCCAGTGGGAACAAGAGGATCTTTGAGGTCCCTACAATCCAGTGCACTCTGGGCTTCCCTGGCATCCTCACCCCCAGACTTCTTCTTGTCTTCCAGCCTTGGGGTTCTCTTCCCTTCTCTTTGTCCCTGGGAGATCTGGCAGGATCACTGCAATTCCTCCCTCTGAATCCATGGAAAAGAAGAAAATCCCCCAGAGCAGCTCAAGTCCTTCCAGGGCCTGATGGTGGGCTTTGTGTCAGGAGCTGGGAGCTGGGAATTCCCAGTGCTGAGGCTGTTGGGAATTGCTGCTGATTGTCCCTAGTGTGTGGCACCTGCTCAGAGCCTCACACCCCAAAACCTGTCAGAGTGAGCACCCAGAACACCCCAAAATGGGCCTCTGACAGAGACTGCCTGGGGTTTTCTGGAGCTTCAGGAGATGTTTCTCATTGGAAAATTTAGGTGGGAAATTTACTTTTAGGGTGGAGATGCTTCCTTTAATAACGAGGCTTTCCAGATCTTTTATATCCACGATGTGTTTTGTATGGCAGGGAGGGATTGGGATTTTCATAGGGAATTGTGCTGCTGTTGCTGCTTTCTCCTGGTGTCGTGGGCTTCAGATCACAAAATGCTCCGAGCCTTTTTGGGTTTATTTTAGGAAAGTTGCATCAGCTGTCACATTGCCCCAGTGCCTCCCACTCCTTGAGCCTTCCCTTGTCATTCCCCCTGGGATCCAGTTTCTCCTCCTTGGTTTTCTGCTGATAATCCCATGCTGAGGGAATGTGGTGGGAGAAGCAGGGCTGCAAGTGAGGAATGGCCGAATCCAGGGAGTTTATTCCTGTCTGAGTTCAGTTCCTCCCCCTCAGTGCCTCGTCTTCCTTTTGCCTCTCCAACCTTGGTGCTGCATTTTCCTCCCTTGCACAAAATCCTTTCTTCTCCTCTGTTTTTTTCACTTCATTTGTGTAGAATTCCTTTTGGCTTTCTCCCGTGATTTCCTGGAAAAGGAACGTGCCCCAGCACGTGTGTGTGAATTATTGCACTCACTTCCAGCACAGCCGTGCCAGATGTGAAGGCAACACAGGCACCCCCCTGTTCTCCAGATGTTGGGCAATGGGTGAAAACAAAAGTGCTCATGCACCAGGTGAGCCTGGGAGAACCAAGAACCTTGGAATTCCAGGTTCCTCTGGTTGATTTTATGGTTTTTTTCTTTCTGGAGCTGAGCTCAGGGGACCCCTTGGGGCCATCAGCCCTTCCTGGAGGAGCATTTCTGAAATTCTCTTCTTTCCTGAGACCCTTTGGAGCCATCAACCCTTCCTGAAGGAGCATTTCTGAAATTCTCTTCTTTCCTGAGACCCCTTGGATCCATCAGCCCTTTCAGGAGGAGCATTTCTGATGTTGTCTCTTGTTTCCCTGTTCCTGAGACCCTCTGGAGCCAACAGCCCTTTCTAGAGCAGCATTTGTGAAGTTCTCTCTCATTCCCATGCTCCTGAGGCCCCTTGGACTCATCAGCCCATTCTGGAGCAGGATTTTTGAGGTTCTCTCTTTTTTCCTGAGACCCCTTGGAGCCGTCAGCCCATTCTGGAGCAGCATTCCTGAAATTCCCTCGTTTCCACATTCTCTGATTTCCCTGTTTGGGAAGAGTTTGGGGGAAGATTTTTGCAGGAGCCACCAGTGTTTCAGCAGCTCCTCTCAACTTCCTTTTCCCATCCCTACATGCAGCTGACCCTTCCCTCCCCACCACCTGAATCTGTCTCTTAAGTGGTTCCCAAAAGTCATTAAAGCTCTGGGATGCTCCAGGATTCCCTTATCCCGTCCCTCTGGCCAGCCCCTCTCTCTGCACACACCTTGTGCTCTCAGAGCTGCGGGTCCTGGAGGTCACAGCTTCACTGGAGCTGCTGATGGGGTGGTGAAAAGCTCCTCAGTGTGAGCTCCTAATGAACCAACCCATTTTCTTTATATCAAAGCAGCTTCTGATCCCGCCGTGGTGGCCTCGGAGCTTTCAGCTCCCGGTTTTCATCTCGGAGCTGCCTGTGAAGTCCATGGAAGGGCTCTGGCTCCAGAGGCAGGATTTTGTGGTTTGGAATGTGTTCCTGCTGCTGCTCCCTGTGCAGCTTTCTGGGATGACCCTGCAGGATCCTGCAGGCTTTTCCCCAGTGTGGGTGGGAGCCAAGGATGGTCCCTCTCTCTGCCCCCTGTGCCTCCCCAGCAGCTGCTGTTCCTCGCAGGGGTTCTGAAAAGCAGATTGCATCTCATCTCACACTTGCCACTCTCTGGCAGAATTTTTCCAGGCTGTAATTACTTTTATTTGCGAGTTGACAAGAATTATCCTGCCCTGGGCCTGCACGAGGCTGGAGCTGGGAAGGTTTTTGTGTGTCTTGAAAGAACTTCTTTCATCACCACTTAAAACCCAGAAAAAATGGGGAAAGTTTCCTTTTCCTGTCCAATGATTGGAGTTGCCTTATTGCAAGAACTCCTGGATGCTCTATCTGTAATTTTCGGATGGTTTTCTTCCATGGGAAGTGTTTTCCATAGGAATGGGAAACGTGGATGAAGTGGCTTTTGAAATCCCTATTTAAATGTCAGTTACATCTTCTTTGGAATCTGCAAATTTGACTTCCCTATTTAATTCCATCGTTTCTCTTCCCGAGTGTTTATGTGCTTTTAATTGGAAACGAATCCCACAAAGGCTTCAAAGCCCTAAAACTTTGCTTTAGTGGGAAATGGTCTTCTGGCAAAATCCCCTTTTCTCCTGGAAGGTGCATTCCTTGCAGAGAACATTCTGGAGAAGCTGGAACCAGAGCACTTCCAGTTCCTGGGAGTGGTGGTGGGGAACTTCCAGCCTTTGGAATTCTTGCCCCCCAGGCCTTACTTGAACATGGATTTCCTCTGTGAAGAGCAGGAATTTGTGGCTCAGGGAGATGTTTCTCCCTGTTGGAGCTCTGGATTCCAGGAGGCAGAGCTGATGGCTTCCCAAGGGAATTCCAACCATCCCTGAGCCTCCTCGGTGCTGGTGGGAAGTTCATGGATTGGGAATGGACAGAGAAGTTTGTGCTCCCACATTGTCCCAGAGCTCGTGGCACTGCAGAAATAGTTGGGAATGCTGGAAGGGAGGGTGAGATGGGATTTGCAGGAGTTCCACAGCTCCTTCCCCAGGTCGTGGCTGAACGTGGGGCAGCAGAACCCACTCTCCCTGCTCCTGGCTGCCATTCCTTCTCCTGGGAAGCATCCGCTTCCCAAATCCTGCCCTGGGACATGGCAGGGACAGAAAAACCCTGGTGACAACGGCCCCATGACCCTTCAATCCAATCAAACAGGATCAGATCCCATTCCCACTCTCCCCCCAGAGTTACTTTTCCATGCATTAACATGATGAATTCCATTTCCTGCATAGTGGAGAGCTTTTAATGAATATTCAGATTGGGAAGGAGATGCTTTTAGGCCGAAAACGACCCTGATAATGGTTTAATTGCCCTTTTTATCCCAATTTGTCCCTTCTTTGTTGTTTGGTCACCTCAGGGGCAAAGATCCCCATGGAAAGGCCACTGCTGTGTGCTCCTGAATCCCGAGGGATGAGGGGCAGGGAAGCCTGTGATAGTGGAGAGAAAAAAAAATCCCTGAAGGTCATTAATTCTTAATTTCTTTCTTCGTTTGTCCTGCAAGCACACGTTGGAAGAGTAAAAAAAAAAAGAAGAGGTTTTTGCAAGAAGCCTCAATAGCTTTAATCTAAAAAGAGGTTTTTTTGAGACTGAGACTGAGTCTGACACGCCTGGCTGGAAGCTGAGAAAAATATTGGAACCTCCTTCAGGATATGACCCAAAATTTAGACTGTAAAGCAGTGAATAATACCCAGATTTGGCAGGGGAAGGAGGCTTTAAGCAAGTGCAGACGATGTTTTGGGTTGTAAAAAGTGGGAGAATTTGGGATTCTCTTTCAAACACTGTCACAGCAGAACACTGATTTCTCCCAGCTAAAGCAAGGATTTGGACAAACGTTGGTGGGAAGGATCAGTGCCTTCACTCCGAGGTGTTCCAGGAGCTGTCGGTGCCTTTTTTCATGTTCAGACACCAATTCCTGTCATTTTCACACCGCTGGGCTCTGCTGTGCCTGTGCAGGGAGGTCTCCCTTTGCACAGGGATCCAGGGAGCTGCGTTTTGGTGTCAGGATGTGTCTGCCAGAGCTGATAACACTCGTGTTCTACACCCTCCCTTATCTGCAGCTTCAAAGGGAGCAGCGCAGACACCTCGGATGCTTTCAAAGGCCTCTCCCTGCTGCGCTTTCTCCAGGCCCCACTCAGGGATGTTTTTCTGCTATTTACAAGTTGTTTCAAGGATGGAATCACTTCGTTTTCAGACGTCAGCTGCCTCACAAAATCTGGTTTAAATGCTCTTTTTGCCTGCTGGCTTTTGCCTGGCTGGGTTTGCTGCAGCTGCTGCCCGGATCCCAGCACATGGCCCTTCCCTGGGCTCGCTTTCCATCACTGCCTGGAGCTGGGAATCCCCACTGATGGATCCATTCCGTGCTGAATTCATCCCTCTGCCCTTAAAATGATTTTTTTAGGGTGTGGCTGGGCCTTAGGGGAGGAGAATGTCAGCGTTTCAAAAGAGTAGGGAAACACCAACATTGGGTTGGTGCAGTTCCTCTTGAGAGGGCAGAGGAAACAAAGCGTGGCCACAGCATGGTAAAAACAAAGTTAGGAATTGGAATTGTGTCTCCAGAGCTGGTATTTGTTAATCTTGATGTGTTTTCAGAGCTGGGCTGTTGTATCTGTTACTCCTGGTGTGTTTTCACTGAGGAAAAGTACTCAGTACTCTGTTGTATTTATTCATCTTGACGTCTCCATAAATGTCTGGGATCTCTGTGTCCTGACACATCTGGAGTACAACCCCATATCTGTCTATTTAGAATTTAGCCAAACTTCTCAATTTTCCAGCTCTAGTCCAGGTCTGGGGGCCTTTTGTCCTTGAGTCCCAACCCTGCAGTTAATGTGGCAAAAATTGACCCTTGTTGCTCTTGTTTGCTTTGCTGCTGCTGCTTTAGAAGCTAAAGGTGCCCTGGCAGGGGTCAGTGGGATGAGGAGGGACGTGCAGAGCCTGTTTTCCACTCTGGATCCATGAGCTGTTCACCTGGGAGCTGCTGGGTTCCTAAGCGAGGGGGAATTGCCTTAACAGCAGTTTGGGATTGGTCACTGCAGCCTCACCTGAGCAGGGTCAGATCTGAGGGGTGAAACCCCACCTGAGCATCCTCGGGACAGGGGAAGGTTTTCCTTTCCAGGGCCTGATGTTTCCTTAAGGAATTAATCCCAAACCTGGCTCTGGGAATGGCTGTCAGCAGGAGCAGGAGGGATTTCTGTGATAATCATGAATTTCACAGGCTTCCAAATGCAGTGTTTGCCTGCCTGCCCTGGGAGCTGCCACCACTGCTGGCTCTTGGCACGGGGACATTTGTGTGTCCCAGACTGAAATCTGGTCCCATCAGCTTTAAAAGCAGGCACTTCAGGGAGGATCTGAGCTCAGATCAGGCTGCCCAAAGCCCAGGTGGAGGCAGATCCTGGCCTGGCTTTTGCTCCTTGGCACAGTTCTGTTCTGTCCTGGCAGGTTGGGATCTCTTCAGCTCCTGCTGGGCTTGGCTGTGACACTTTTGGCTGTTTCACAGTGGGGATGGGTTGATTTTTGCCTCCCAGGGACCTTTCTGGTGGCTGGGTTTAGAGTGGGGATCAGGGAGATGCCCAGGGTGTCAGTAAATATTGGAGGATTAGGAATAAACAGAATGCTGTTGGCAATTCATGTCCAAGGATTGCTTTACTGGCTGGAATTCCCGCGGAATCTTGGAGGGGTTTGGGTTGGGAGAGACCTTAAATCCCATCCCATTCCACCCCTGCCATGGCAGGGACACCTTCCACTATCCCAGGCTGCTCCAAGCCCCATCCAACCTGGCCTGGGACACATCCAGGGCTGGAACATCCACAGCTTCTCTGGAAAATCCAAGAAATTGTTCTAAAACCTAAAAGCTCCATCAGCCCTTTCTATTCTTTTAAAACAATCCCGTTCCTTTGATAAATCCCAGTTGGGGCACAGGGGGAATACCCATCTCTTCCTGCTCTCCTTTATCCCTTTGTCTTTCTCCCACTCTTTCTAAATTAATTTTAAAATCATCCTTTAAATGATGGAGCAGCTCGAATTAGCTCTTTTAGCCAGAATTACCTGCATTAAAGATCTCCTTTAAAGAAGAAAAGCATAAAGGTAATTAATAGCTTCAATTATTGTAATGTGGCTTAGCTTGTGCTTTTCTCTTCGAAAAATCTGGTTTTGATAAGTCAGCTGTTCTTAAAAGGGGGAAAAAATAACAGAAGTGCTTCAAGCTGGAAGTTGGCATGAAGGAATTTGGAAATCGGGTTGTTCCCTGTGTAATGTCAGAGAATAAATTACCCCCATTGATCCTGGAGCAGTGCCCTGTGCTCCAAACAGCCCGGTGGGAAGGGCAGCGTTCCGAGAGGATTTGGGGTTTTTTTGCCCAGTCACAGAAGCTTTGTGTGAGTTTAAAATCCAAAGGATATTTGTTCAAAGCCACACTGGAATTTCTGGAACCTGGAAGTGAATCAAAGGCAAGGGGAAACCAAAGGCAAATCTTG
The DNA here is from genome assembly GCF_031753505.1 of Anomalospiza imberbis. NCBI lineage: Eukaryota > Metazoa > Chordata > Aves > Passeriformes > Viduidae > Anomalospiza > Anomalospiza imberbis. Next base: position 4,619,866 of record NC_089705.1, read on the forward strand.
AAAGAGGTTTCAGAGCTGCTCTGTGATGGGTGAGGGGGAGGCTGGAGATGGCAAAGCTGATTTGGGCAGGACTGGGAGCTGGAACAGGAACAGGCCAGGAGCTGCTCCAGCCCTGGAACTCCGGGTCCTGCCCCACGGAGGGGACTGGGGATGCCCAGGGTCTCTGCTGCTCCTTTGTGTTTCCTGCTGCTGCTGCTGGGCAGGTGGTACTGTGCCCAGGTGGGTGCTGGACAGAGGGTGCTGTGCCCAGGTGTGTTCTGTGCCCAGGTGGGTGCTGGGCAGGGGGTGCTGTGCCCAGGCGGGTCCTGGGCAGGTGGGTGCTGTGCCCAGGCGGGTGCTGGACAGAGGGTGCTGTGCCCAGGTGTGTTCTGTGCCCAGGTGGGTGCTGGACAGGGGGTGCTGTGCCCAGGTGTGTTCTGTGCCCAGGTGGGTGCTGGGCAGGGGGTGCTGTGCCCAGGTGTGTTCTGTGCCCAGGTGGGTGCTGTGCCCAGGTGGGTGCTGGACAGAGGGTGCTGTGTCCAGGTGGGTGCTGGACAGAGGGTGCTGTGCCCAGGTGGGTGCTGGGCAGGTGGGTGCTGTGCCAGGAGTTTTCTGTGCCCAGGTGGATCCTGTATCTAGGTGGGGGCTGTGCCCTGGTAGAGGCAGTGTCCAGTGCCCAAGTGGGTCCTGTGCCCAGATGAGTTCTGTGTCCAGGTAGATTCTATGTCCTGCACCCAGGTGGGAGCTGTACCCAGGTGGGTGCTGGACCCAGGTGTGTTCTGTGCCCGGGTGGATGCTGTGCCAGGAGTTTTCTGTGCCCAGGTGGATCCTGTATCTAGGTGGGTGCTGTGCCCTGGTAGAGGCAGTGTCCAGTGCCTGGGTGGGTGCTGGGCAGGTGGGTCCTGTGCCCAGGTGGGAACTGTGCCCTGTGCCCAGGTAGATTCCATGTCCTGTGCCCAGGTGGGTCCTGGGCAGGTGGGTCCTGTGCCCAGGTGGGAACTGTGCCCTGTGCCCAGGTAGATTCCATGTCCTGTGCCCAGGTGGGTCCTGGGCAGGTGGGTCCTGTGCCCAGGTGGATGCTGTGCCAGGAGTTTTCTGTGCCCAGGTGGATCCTGTATCTAGGTGGGGGCTGTGCCCAAGTGTGTGCTGTGCCCAAGTGGGTCCTGGGCAGGTGGATCCTGTACCAAGGTGAGTTCTGTGCCCAGGTAGAGGCTGTGTCTTGTACCCATGTGGGAGCTCTGTCCTATGCCCAGGTGGGTGCTTGCCAGGTGTGTCCTGTGCCCTGTTGGGTTCTGTTGCCCAGGTGAAGGCTGTGCCCAGGTAGATGCTGTGCCCAGGTGAAGGCTGTGCCCTGTGCCCAGGTAAATTCTGTGTCCTGTGCCCAGGTGAAGGCTGTGCCCTGCGCCCAGGTAAATCCTATGCCCAGGTGGGTGCCCACACCTGCTGTTGGTGCTGCCAGTTCTGCTGTCCCAGTGCAAACTGGAACGTTTCCAGTGAAACCTCCCCAGGCTTTGCATTTCCCTGCTCGGCAGCAGTGCCTGGATCCCCGTTCCAGCCCAGCCCTGGGATCTGGGAATGTTCCCTGATTCCCTGGGGTGAGCTGGGCTTGGGAAGGGACTCCTGATCCAGAGAGTCCCCCTGGGCTGGGCAGCTCTCTCCCATTTGTTTGATGTGCACAAGCTCAGGAAAAATCTGCTGCTCTTCTGAAACTCTGATTTTTCACCCTCTGATTTGAGCTTCATCTCCAGTTAAGAGAGGAAAAGCTCCTGAGTCTGATGGCTGCACTTGATCATCTTAAAAGTATTTTCCAGCCTTAACAATTCCATGATCTGTATTGCCACATTCCCTCAAAAACCCATTTAAAAGCAGAAATGTTGAAGCAGGAGGGGCTGTGTTCAATATCTGCCCCCCCAGAAACTCAAAAGCAGAACAATCTCAGTGATTGGCATTTAGAACATTCTGTCATTGATTATTTTTTCTCTGAGGCTTTTAAGGAACTATAGATTTTTAGCCTGAAATTAATATATTGGGATTTTTGTGGGCAGAATAAAACCCTCATTAAATTTTGCAATGTATCAAACAGCTTGCAATTAAAATTCATTTTGAAGCGAGTTAGCAGAAGTTTTGTTAATGTTTAACATCTTTATGGGTGTCATTCTTTGTAAATTTGGACTAATTGAGTCCAAAGGGACAAACTCACGGATTCTGCATTTGCTGTGGATGCCAGGCCTTGCTTTGCTTTTGGCATTTTTCCCCTTCCTTTATGCAAGTTCTGATTTTAGCAAGTTGCCAGGAAAGTAACTTATTTTGTTTGTTTTCTGCCAAACTGCCAAGAATCCATCTTCCTAAATCTCGGAAAGACTGCAGCAAATCTCTGGGAAAGACAAGCAAGGCTCCACCGACTCCCAGGTGTTTCCCTGTGGGAAGTTTAGGAGATTCCAAATGGGATTTTTTAGGTTTTCCTTCTTAAAACGTTGCTCAGAACAAGCTGCTCTGGGCATGTAAAATCTTTGGCTGGGCTCCTGGTTGTATCCTGAAACTTGGAGGTTTCCTTGACTGGAACATAAACCAGCCTGAAACATTTGGAATTGTGAATTTTCATGTTTCTTACTCCCCTTGAATATTTTCCCTGCGGTCCCAAAACAGTTTATAGGGAGCAGTAAAAGCAGTGGGAAATATTTCACAGTGTGGAATCCCAGACCAGAACCTGCCCTGGCAGAGCTTTAAAATGCAGGTGAGGAGGAGTCAGAGTTTGCAGGGTTGGTGTTTTGAAGACTCTTCCCAGCAAAACCGGATTGAAGCCACATTTAATCCAAACCAGGGAAAAAATCTGGAGCAAGCTCTGCCAGGGCTGCACTCCTCAAACATCAGCAACATCCAGCTCAGAACAGGCTCTCAATGGCATTTCATTGATTGAAAGGAGAGTTTAGTTCATCTAAACTGTGAAATTCTGGGAATTTCCTGGCGGATTTGGCTGCTCTGAGGCTGCACTAGGCTTTGATTTAAAGGCAGCAGCACAAATAAAGTTGTCACTGCTTGGGGCTGCTCTCATCCTGCAGGTTCTTGCCAGGTGCCCTGGCTTGAGTTGAGCAGGGAGATCATGCAAAAAAAAAAAAAAAAAAAAAAAAAAAAAAAAAAACCCTCAGATCCTCCTAGAATGGGAATTCCACAGAATTCCAGGCTGGCTGCAGCCCAGGATGCTGCTGGCTGTGCTGTGAGGTGACATTGGTGGCATGTCCTGCCTGGTTCAGGAGCTCAGGGCTCCGCCAGCTCCATGGAATCTCCCCTCCCCCGGGGAAGGACGTGTTGTTTCCTCTGAACTGCTCAGGATTGTCCCTTTTCCCCCTTTTTCCAGGGTGGGAATGTGCCCATGGGGTCCCTCAGCTGCTCCCAGAGGTTTGTGCTGGGCTCTGCCCCATCTCCCACACCGTTCATGAAGGCACAGAACATCACTGGCCCCACGTTGTGAAGGTGGATTTTTTTTTTTTCCCAGCAGAAAGTGGACTCGGTGTCTGCTGCCTTTCCCAGAATTCTGCTTCATTTCTGACTGGAGAACGTTTCAGGATTTTTTTATCTGATCAGACCCGTGGAAATCGGGAATGATAGGCAAGTGAGCAGTGACACAACTCAGCTGAGTGGAGAAGGTGCAGATTGATCTCTGAGGAGCTGGGAGAGCAAGAGAAGCTCAGAGCAGCAAAGGGCAGACAGAAAGCAGCCTTTAAAGGCAGGAAATAATAAAGCAGAACCCACTGGCAGCACTCAAGAGTTTCTGCAGTTGGAAAGAATTCACGTTGTGTTAAGGTCAGCCACAGAGGCTTCTTAAAAAGGACATTTTGCCCTTGTGCAGTTCCTGTTCTGCTGCCTTGGCAGCTGGGATCTGTGCCCTGGGGTGTTGAGAGCTCTTCAGGGAGCACCGAGGGATGGAGCAGCCCCAGACCCTGCTCAGCTCAGGTTGTGATGCTCAGCCCTGCCAGGGCTTTGGCCAGCTGCTGAAGCTGCTCTGGAGAGCAGAGTGATGAGTTTGGTGTGTCTGGGAGGCAGGGCTGCCTCTCACCCAGCACTGGGATTGAGGCAGGCAGGGAGCTCTGCAGCGATTCCTCCAGGATCGGGGTCAGCCCGGCAGGTTTGGTCACCCCTGGCCGTAAAAACCTTGCAGGGACTGATTGGGGGGTGTGTTCTTCTCTTCACACAGTCCCAGGAACAGGGTGGGGTTGTTGGTGCCAGGAAGATTCATCCACAAACACCAGAGGTTTGTCTCTAAAAAGTAGACAGAGGAGTCCTGGAACTTTATTGGAAAAAAGGGAGAGGCCATGGGGCATTCCCCATGGGATCTTCCAGATTTTTAGAGGATGCAGCCTCCTTTTAATCCCAATTTCCCTGCTGCATTTCCCTCTCTTCTCTTTCCTCACTGGCTGAGGCACTTGAGGGGTACAGACTTCCCAAATCACCTAACACAGACTCCCTTCTCATGTGTATTCCCCCCTTTTTTTTTTTATTTTCCTTGTGTCAGTCAGTGAAATCCCTATGGAATTAATGGTTCTTCCCACTGTTTCTTTCATCTCTCTGTACCTATCTTGATTTATCAGCAGACCCACAGTTGGTTTGTAAAGGCAAATCCTTCATTCATTTCATTGAGGTGTGTATGTGGGGCTAGGAGTTGGACTTTGATGATCCCTGTGTGTCCTTTCCAGAATATTCCATGATTCCATAGTGCCCAGAAGAGGAATCACATCTTCACCCCCGTGGTGTAGCCAGGAACGTGGATTGTCCAAATCAATTCATCACCAGTTTTAAGATGACAGCTTTGCCATCCCAATCTCAGTCACATCCAACTTCCTCAGCAGCCACTGGGACTGTGCAGCTGATGGGAAAGGGATAGAAAAATGAACTTTGTCAAATCAAGCAATTTCTTAAACATAATTAATCCCACTTTACCTGGTGGTTTGGGTCTCTTTTGGGATTATCTGCTGACAGATTTATTTTTCACGTAGAAAATAAATTAATACTTTTTTAACCCTAGAATGGTTTGGGTTGGAAGGGGTCTTAAAGATAATTTAATTCCAACTCCAGCCATAATGTGGATGTTCTTAATCTGGGGTGTTTGACACAGTCTGGGGTGTTTGACACCCTCTCCATGAGAGCTGCAGCTCCCATCCCTGCCTGATGGAACTGGAATGTTGTGGCTTTAAGTGGAATGAGGAAGTTCACAAGCAAACCCATATTTTATCAATGTAAATGATAAATTCTGGGAAAGCCAAAACTGGGTCTGGCAAGCTGCTGCTCCAATTGCACTTCTGATAATTCAGCTGCTGCTTTTTTTTTTTTTTTTTTTTTTTTTTTTTTTTTTTTTTGGGAAACTAAAAGAAACAGATGGGTTTGGAGTTCAGTGGGGGTGGCACGATTTAGAAGACCCGTTCCATTGTCTCATCTCCAGCCGGGACTGGGGACTCCCTGTCCCCAAGGACTGCAGGGCAGGGAGCATCATCTGTGCTGCCCCTGGGCGTGGGAGAGCTGGAAAATCGCGTTGGGAGCATCCCTGGCGTGGGCTGGGCTGTGCCAGGAGCTCGTTCCTGCGGTGATCTGTGATGTAAATCAAAGCTAACAAGCAGGGCAGGGTGTGCTGCCTCTGCAGCCCGAGCTGTGCAGATGGGGATGAGCTCGGGGATGCTCAATCTGTGCCTTCCTGCCTGCAACATGGGCTTCAAAGAGCCGAGCTGTTGTTCCCCTCGCCGCGGTCCTGGTTGCTCTCAGCTCTGGTGGCTTTTTGGTCCCGTTAAAATCAAGCTGTGAACAGAAGCAGGTTATTGATTCTTGAGAGCAGGAGGATCCTTTGGCAGGCAGTTAATGAGCAGAGAACTCTTCCAGGCTCTGATTTTTCCAAGGGTGTTGAAGTTGTAACATCTCAGTTAACGCGTGACAAGGAGCCTGCAAAGCCTCCCCGGCATCCAGAATTAATCTGTTCCTAAGTGGGGGTTTAGGGCAGGCTTCTGCCAGGTTTGGCTGCTGTGGATTGGTCCCAAAAACCTTTTTGGGTGGCCACGAGTGAGGAGAGAGAAGAGGTTCCCCCTCTAACCCCTTCTTGCTGTTGGGAGTCACTGGGGTGACTCTTATCACCCTCTGGGGACATTGACACAGCCTCGACCCCAAAGCTGTCCCTTCAAAGGCTCAGATCCTCACTGCAGCCTCCAGAAAGAATTGCAGGGCTTGGTTTTGGGCTTTTGTTTTGGTGCCAAGCTGTGGGATACTCTCAGGTGGGATACTCTCAGGTCCCTTCATTGTTGGGAGTCACTGGGGTGACTCTTATCACCCTCTGGGGACACTGACACAGCCTCGACCCCAAAGCTGTCCCGTCAAAGGCTCAGATCCTCACTGCAGCCTCCAGAAAGAATTGCAGGGCTTGGTTTTGGGCTTTTGTTTTGGTGCCAAGCTGTGGGATACTCTCAGGTGTATCCATGAACACAGACAAGGCCTCGTGTGGGAGCGTTGCTGCAGAGAAATTCATGAAATAAATCTGCTGTTCACAAGTGCTCCAGTGCTTCCCCTGCTATTGCTGCCGCACAAGAGCATCTCGTGCACACAAAAATGAAAATTGCTGGCATGAGGAGAGTGGAGCTGGCTGAGGGAGGGGGGCTGAAGTGCCATTGTTCCCTCAGAACAAGAGGAGATCTCTGCAGAGGCACAGCTCTTGTGTTCTCAATGGGACCACGAGTGCAGCAGCCACATCGTAGTGGTTTTGTGCTCAATAATTGGATTTTTTTAGTTTGGGTGCAGGGGAGTACAGGAAATTTTGGGTTGTTTACCCAAACTTTGAAGTCCCAAAGGTGTGTCTCGCACCTGTGATCCGACACCTGTGATGGCAGATGTGTGGTTGTGCCGCTAGTCAGGCACAGGGAAGTGGATTTCAGAGGGCTTTGGATAAAAATCTGTCACTCCTGCCTTTTCCCTTCTGCTCTGAAGCTCATCCCCTTTGAAGCCCCACATGGAGAGGGCAGGGACAGCAAATGCCATCCTGGACATCTCTCAGGTGAATCCATGTAGCTGGCCTGAAGGGAAGGTTGTCCAGGCAATTTCCAAGGTGTTTTAAAATCCTTTTTTCCAGAGCAGTGACAAGACAGGCAGCATTATGATGAAAATGACATTCCTGGGTCTGTAACAATGCCATTAACGCTAATTCTGAGCACATAAAAAAGATGCTGAGGCTCCCAACAAGCCAAAATTGTGCCAGTACTGAGAGAAACCATTTTCTACAGTTGGTTTATTGCAGGTTTTAACTACAGTGTGGAAAGCAGAGGAAGGAACCCACCCCAGGCCCCCGAGATCCGTCCCCCCCATAATATCCATGTTTATCACTTACCCCCCTCCTCCATCAGCTGCCTGCAGCTCTTCCAGGATCATTGTTTCCTCTCTGCTGCTGGAAGGCATCTCCCAAACTGTTATTTCTCCTTGTTAATGCTTTGCTCTCACAGTTATTTCCATCTCTAGTCTCCACACCATTAGTGGGAAACACATCCAGGTGGATAACGACCAATTTCCAGTGCACTGTTTCCCATCTCTTCCTGTTTTCCTGTCACTAGAAGATTTCCTGCTGCAGATAACTGGAATTTTATTGTGTGTTCAGAGCTGGCAGAGTTGTCCCTCAGCCTCTCAGGTGGCGTTTCAGCTGAAGAGACTGGTGGGAATGGCCAGACTGGGAGTTTATTGGGATGTGCTTGTAAAAAATGGATATTTGCAGGCAGAGCTGCAGGAATTTGGAGCCATTCCCCAGGACCAGTCCTGTGTAATGGGTTCAATTGAGTGGAACCCATGTTCCAACTTCCCCGGGCCTGATTTTGCCTGAGTGCCACTTGTTTATGGAGCTTGCAGGCTGAGGGATTGGGGAACACAAAGATTCCGTGGAAAGCATAATTGGCTGGGTGATATCTGGGGCCTTTCTGACCACTTCATATTTGTAACGTGCCAAAAATAGCTGCTCCTTCTGCTGGAGCCACGACTCCTGCAGCTGGGAATAGATTTTAATTGATGGATCCTGTCAGGCTCTCAGTGGCCGTGCAGGCAGGAGAACCATTAAAGTGAAATTTCTTGTCCCTGCTCACTTCAACACTCTGCTACCAGCTCATGGCAGCCTTGCAGTTTTCCCTTAATATCTCCAGCTTTTGTACCTGGGCCATATCCCGGGATTTTAGGTTTCCCAGCAGGGAGAGCTGCTGGCCGTGGCCTTTGTGTCCTGCTGGTACAGGTGTGCAAAGACCTGACAAAATCCTGTGTGTGGAATAATGGACAGGAACACCTCAGAAGTTGTGTGGAATAAGGGACAGAAACTCCTTGGGAGTTGTGTGGAATGAGGAACAGGAACACCTCAGCAGTTGTTTGCTGGAGACTTTTGGAGCTTGAGGAAAATGTGGCATTGACCTGGGACTCTGGGATGTGACCTTGCGTGGGAACGAGCTGTGACCATCCCTAAAGGAACCTGGACAAAGGCTGTGGTCAAGAGGAGAAACCTCTCTGAGGCTCCTCCAGCAGGGTCAGGAAGCTGTGCGGGTTTGGTCTCTGCGTTTGTGCACCTTCCCAAGGCTTTTTCCCAGGAAAAACCATGTTTCTGTGTTCCCTGCATCCTCCTGCTTCCCCATCTGCATTCACTGTGCCTCCTCCCCAGCTCCAGGACCTGCTGTTGGAGGACCAAAATCCCTCCTTTGCAGAAGGAGCCTATTTTAACTCCTGGTTTGGAGAAGTCATCGCTCTTCTCCTTGTGGATGTGCAGGAACATCCATCCCCACCCCGCGCCAGCCTCCCTGCCACCCACGACAGCGCCAGCTCTGCTAAACCCAAATTCCTGCCCTGCCCAAAGACACCACAGCGGGCCAGGGTTTGCTGCAATAACAACTGAGAATTTATTGGGACTTTCCAAGGAAGTGCAATCTCAGGTAGGAACAGCCATCTCAGGTAGGAGCTGCAGTCACAGGCAGGAACTGCAGTCACAGGTAGGACAGGAGGAAATTCCGCAGGCTGGACGCCTTGGTGGTGAAGGAGATCATGAGGTTCTTCATGGTCCTCCTCCGGCTGGACATCCTCGGCCTGCTCTGGCTCCTGGGCCTGCGGCGGTGGACCCTCCTGCCCTTCAGGCGCTCAGCCGCCTCCTTGTACATCTCCTTGTCTTCTTCGGGCAGCCTCTGCCACATCTTGCCCAGCCTCTTGGCCGTCTGCACCACGGTAAGGTTGGGGTAGGTCCTCTGGAGCCGCTGGCGGTGCCTCTCCATGAAGAGGAAGAAGGGCGGCAGTGCGCGCCTGGAGGACCTGAAGCGGACGCTCTTCCCGATTCGCCTTCCCCTCCTGGCCCGGAGCCTGGAGCGTGCCTTCATGGACCTCCGGAGCACGCGGCGGGGCCTTTGGATGGTGATGCGGAAGAGCATCGCGGTGCTGGGCCCCCGGCGCGAGCGCACTGGCCGGGCCATGGCCGTGCGGGGCCGGCCGGGCTGGGCCGCTCCTGCTGCTGCTGCCCGGCTGCCTGGAGTTCCTCTGCAGAGGAACACCAGGCTGTGCTGCCCCTCAGCACCGGCTGCCGCAGCGCACTGAGCCACAGCGCGGCAACAACGGGCCAGGCCACCGCGCCAGCGTCACCGCGGCGCTGTGACGTCAGCCTCCAGCGGCCAGTCAGGACGGGCCAGGCCGGCTCCCTGCAACGCTATTGGCTGGAGGGGCGTGCTGACATCATAGCGGGCATGGTGGAGTGGGTTTGGGTTGACGTGGGAGAGCTCCCGTGGATGGAACGTTGGGCTGGGCGGCGGTGACGGCTCTGGGCCCTGGGGACATGAGGGTCCCAAAGTGAGCAGGACGGGCCAGGCCTGCTCCCTGTAACTCTGTGGGTGCTGGTGTCGTCGCCGTGGGGGCAGAGCAGATCTTGGATGAGTTGGGGGAGTTCCATGGATGGAATTTTGGGTGACATCACTGTGCAGTGGTGACATGAGGGTCCCAAAGCCAAGCAGGACGGGCCAGGCCTGCTCCCTGTAACTCTGTGGGTGCTGGTGTCGTCGCCGTGGGGGCAGAGCAGATCTTGGATGAGTTGGGGGAGTTCCATGGATGGAATTTTGGGTGACATCACTGTGCAGTGGTGACATGAGGGTCCCAAAGCCAAGCAGGACAGGCCAGGCCTGCTCCCTGTAACTCTGTGGGTGCTGGTGTCATCGCCGTGGGGGAAGAGCAGATCTTGGATGAGTTGGGGGAGTTCATGGATGGAATTTTGGGTGACATCACTGTGCAGTGGTGACATGAGGGTCCCAAAGCCGAGCAGGACGGGCCAGGCCTGCTCCCTGTAACTCTGTGGGTGCTGGTGTCGTCGCCGTGGGGGCAGAGCAGAACTTGGATGATTTGGGGGAGTTCCATGGATGGAATTTTGGGATGTGCCGTGGTGACATCACTGGGCCTTTGGGACATGAGGGTCCCAAAACTGAGGCCTGGTGCCTGTAACTGTGTGGGCTGGAGGGGTGTGCTGATGTCATCACCATGGCGGTGGGGTAGGCCTTGGATGAGTTGAGGGAGTTCCATGGATGGAATTTTGGGATATGCCATGGTGACATGTGGTCCCCTGAGCAAATCAGGAGGAGCCAGGCGTGGTCCCTGTAACCCTTTTGGCTGGCGGGATGTGCTGATGTCATAACCACGGTGATGTCACGGCCGTGGTGATGGAGCAGTTTGGTTTGAGTCGGGAGCGCTCCATGGACAGAATTTTGGGATGTGCCCTGGTGACATCCCTGTGCTGTGGTGACACGTGGTCTCCCAAGCCCACCAGAAGGAGCCACATCCTCTTCCTGTAACCCTGCTGGCTGGAGGGATGTGACGATGTCATAGCTGTGATGATGTCACAGGGATGGTGGTGATGTCGTGGTGACATCACATCCCTTCACCCAGGGCCCCCCTGCTCCAGCGCCAGGATTTTGGCTCCATTTCTCACCCAATGTTTTACAAACCCGTAACACCCAAGGAGGGAAGCGGAACCCTCAGATTTTTTGTCATGATAAAATGTGGAGCCGCCGCTCGCCGCTGCGAGGTGGCAGCTGATAATGGGAAAATGGTTTAGTAGCAGCCCTAAAAATAATTGTCTGTGACAGCTGTTCCTTGGTTCCTGTCAGGAGAACCACTGTTATTTAAATCCACAGCCCTTGGACTCCGTGGCTAATTTATTTGGGTGGACTTTTCATTAATTTGAAAGGTTCTGCGGGTTTAAAAGCCTTCATTAATTACGCTTTAGCAGATGGGAATGCAATAACATTCTGCAGGTTTGTCTGGGAAGAAAAGAAATTCCCAGTGGTTTGTTTGGTTGTTTCCAGAAGGTGAAATCAGTTGTTCCCAGGCAGAGGTGAGCTTGGCTGTCCCTGTCAGAATTCTTGTGACTGAGGACAGGACTATGAATAAAACAAATTGAAATTTTGACCACTCATTCCAAGTACAAGGTGATTTATTGAAGTTCCCAGTAGTGTTAAATATTCATATGTAGCTGATTGCATAAGTTCTAAATTATGAAACAGCCCCTGCTCTGTGGATCTTGTCCCTCTGAAAGGTAAAGATGGGGGAGCAGAAGCCTTGGAAGTCAGGAGTCATCCCTGAGTTACACACGGATAACTCTGGAATTGTGTAATTCCAGCACAATTAGGACTTGTGTAATTGCTGGGCTGGTTAATCCTGGCAGAGAGGGGCTGAGGACTTGTCAGGCTCATGGCAAAATCCAGCCTGGACAGAACTGGCTTCCCACTTGCCCTGCTGTGTTTACTCCAGTTGTTTTCCAGTGACCTCAGCCTGGTAAATAAACTCCGTTTGTCCCACCAGCCTCATTCCTTTCATGTCCCTGCTTTCCCTTTGAGTGGAGAGGGTGATTTGCATTCCATTTATCTCTTCCTTCCCTTGTTTCCTTTGCTCTCCAAAGAGAACCTGCCCTGGTGATTATTCTGGGGCAATGAAATAATTTCATTCCAGCAGTCACAGGTCCCTTCAGCAGGTGCTTTATTATCTCAATAATTCAGCCTAAGAGACTTTCCAGCCTCCCCAATTCCCACAGTTCAGGAGCTACAAATAAAACTCTTTTGCTCTTTCCCTGATTTAGTTTATTTAGCCTCTTTTTTTTTTTTTTCCTGTGTTCTTTCCAGATCCTCCCCAGGAATTATATTTAAATGTGGAATTGATGCTGTTCAGCCCAATTGCCTTAAGGGGTGCATTGTGTTAAAATGCACATAAAGGCAGCGCTGTCCCACTTGGGCTGGGTCATTTATAAAATTCACTTTGAATTGAGGCCATTTATCTGAATTCAGCACAGTGTTTGCTCATGTCCCTGGATTACCTACATACTCCATCAAAATAGGTCATTTAGGTCCAGGAAAATCTGGGATAGAAGTGCTGGGATAAACACAGGGCACTGCTGGGGTCGATCCTTTCTCCAACACGGGGTTGGGTTTAACCCACCACCACTTTTATGGGGTTTCTGCACCAGAGAGACCAGAATAAAGCACCTTTATTGCTCCAGTTTCCCCTTTTATTGGAGGATTTTCATGTGGAACAGTGATTGTTACGGTCAAATCATTTGTGGGGAGCAAAGCCCAGGAAAACCAGGCTTTGGACACATTAAGACACTGCAGAGCTTTTCCTGTGGCTGTGGCTGCTCCAGG